>NC_090438.1:762138137-763388137 GCF_031143425.1 Pleurodeles waltl
CACACAACCGATCTATACAAGTGCGGCACAATATGACATCACACTCACGTCTTTCAGGAGCTGTAGTCTCTTTGCAATTGTTTCTCACACAATTGCTCACACACCTAATGCAAAATATTACAAGCAAAAAACAAAAACCTGCTTGCACGCTATGGGTAGGAACTCAAACACTTCAAAGCTGTATGGGCTTACACTTCTCCGACTGTAGCATTCACAATTACACAGCAAGTGAAACCTGACCAGAAATTATCACTCTGGTTGATATAGATCCTCCCTGTGCATTCAGGACTCACTAAATACCAACCAATAACTCACACTCACTCAAGGACAACATCTCATAGCAAGCACCTCACTGCAGACTATACATTATCAAAGTGTCTTCTACACCTGTGCGTTATTACTGGAATCATGGGTCATGATGTACCTGTCAACAAAAAAAAGATCCATGGACATTTATGAGCAAAAACTGCCACAATCACTTTGTGTACAACAACTCCACAAAACACTTCACAACATCATACGTCACTGCAATCTTCAAGGCCAAAGTATTGTAAGCACAAAACCCTATTAATGCTCACACTCCATCACTTGTAGGCACAACGTTGGAACTTCATCAATCTTCAGAGCAAACCATGGGACAGAAGTTGAGGTGAACAATTTTTGCATTGGGCAGTCGCATGAGGTAAATCCTATCTCCTCAACACTGAACAAAATGGTTCTCCCCCCTTACAAACCATAACTCTGCTACCAGATCTGCTGGGGCATTTTCATTCTTCTCAAGAATCAGGGCTCATTGAGGTGGGTGGATCTTTGGAACCAGTAAGTAATGTGGTAGAACTGCTAACACAATTTCAAAACAACCTGAATTAATTTAAACACCATGACCAATGTGGTCACGGAAGGAAAACTCCACTCAAAAATAAAGTTAAGGGATTTATTACAAACACATGCTCAAAGTCATGTAGATTATTCTCTATACCAAGTTATAAAGATATATAATCACCAAGGGTTGCCCAAGGTGACAAAATAAGTTCAGGCGAACTAACATTAACAACACTAAGCATTCAAGAAGAACTATGCATAATATTTTTAAAATGTCTGGGATACAGAAATGATGCACCGCTCAGGGTTAGCAATCATCAGACAATTCAATGGAGCAGAGTCATAATTTAGGCTCGGCAATGAAAATTTTATAGCTAACCTAATTAGGGAAATACATGTGTGGTGCAAAACACATGGAGGCCAACTGAAAAAAAGGAACAAAAAGGGCAAAAATAATTTAGAAAAAGCTAATCTTGGATTATTGGTTACTAACTAAGGTAGAAAAATAGATTAAAAAAGTAAAAGCATCAGCATATCAGAAGCTTGATCAAGAGTCTTCTGTAGGGGATTAGGTACATTTTTGTATATCTCAAAAGGCATCTCAAGGGGCAAAAGCAGAGAGGAAGATACCTCTTCAAGGGGCTCAGCATTCAGGGACTCTTTTTCAGCAAACGTCTGGAACGGGAAACAAAGCAGCATCTGAAAAATCTGAATCTGACCAAAGTCCAACTGGACACTGTCATATCAAAAGGCACAAAGCATTTTAATTTGCTAAATGTTCATGTCATGTTGAAGAGGCCTCATGCAATAATAATCAATCAGACGATTCCAAGTTGAAACATATGCACTCAGTGAGAGCATCTTCCATCCGTGTGATTCCAGGCAAGTTTGAAACGTTTGTATACAAAGTCAGTCCATGTTCCACAATGTACTACTTTCAAGGACACTACAATACATTCTCGCTAAGCTTAAACAATGAGGTCTATTACCAAACTCTAGTCTTATCATGGGAATATATAACTTAAAAGAAAGTTCATGTTAGGAATGAATCAGCATTCTAACACAGTCACTAAATGCAAACTCTGCAGGTCTCACTTATGGTAAAACAAAAAATCATGACATTATTTTCAATTAATATGCTTTAATACAACACATGTAATATGCAAAGTTATAAATTCAGCATTAATGACACATCATTAATATGAATGTATTTCATTTTAAACTAGAAAGCTTTTCTATTGCCTTTCATTAAATATAACAGGGAAGTGCATTTTTCTCATGTTTGTACATATTTTAAATTCATTAATCATTAGAAATTCAATATGTGCTGTTAGTCTAGAGTCTAAATTACATTATAGCATCAGTTTAATGCTTCTAACATATGATTTAATTCAAATACCACCTAAGTCAAACTCTGAAATACAAGCAATTGCACATTTAAAAAAAGTGTCAATGCAGCTTCTAAGTTTCACTATTAACATAAGGTATAAACTGTAACATTCTGATGACGTTTGTGACACAAGTGATTCTACTAAAATTTAAACTACATGAGAAGATTGTATACAAGTGGTTTTAGGTGAGAATGTGCCCATGGGTCTATGATTGTTGTTACAGACATCAGTACTTGGACCCAGAGCCAAGCCCTTGCTGACACTTGGGGAAGTGACAACAGATTGGATATTTAAGTCTGTAGAGTTTGTTTCTTCATTTCTGGAATGAAGACCATTCTGTGTTCCATATCGAAATCCACTTCTATGAAGGTCATTATTTTCATGGGTTGAATACTGGACTTATCCAGACTGGTGATTAGATGCAGTCTTTGAAGTGTTGCACAAACCTGTTCTGCATTGCCTTGCACCTTCAAGAAGGAACAACCAGAAATAAGCCAGTCATCTAAGCATGGGAATATTTGTATACCTTGTGATTGCAGACAGGATATAACTAGTGCTAGTACCTTCGGAACATTCTCAAAAAGGACAAGAGGCCAAATGGTAGGGATATTTACTGATAGTGGTTCTCCTCTACTGCAAACCTGACATGATTGATGCAGTGAGACGTGAAAGTATACGTTTTGTAGAACTAGTGTTGCCATAACATCCCCTCTTGACAACAAAGGAATTGTGGCTTGTAAGGTCAGCATTCTGAATGAGTTGTAGCTGGCATATTTGTTGAAGATCCACAAATCTAGGACTAATCTGAACTACCCTCCCAGTTTACCACTAAGCATATTATTGAGTAAACTCCAGACTTTCTCTACAAAGGAGGAACTGGAACCATTGCCTCCTTTACAAGGAGGGCTTGAATCCCTGACATCATTTCTTGTTGTTTTAAGCCTGTATTGGGAATTGAAGTTTTTATAAAATTGTTTTATGGAGGAAAATCCTTGAATTCTATGCAATAGTCTTCTCTCATAGTTCTCTCATCCCTTCATCTTGAACGATTTCTTTCCTTTGTGGGTAAAATGTCGATATTATGCCTCCACCCTACGCAGTCATATAACCTGCCTCTATTTTTTGTTGTTTGGTATTTTGTTACAACCATGATTTGTCAAGCAGCACAGTTCCCTGACCGTGAGCCAGGCCTGTAAAAGGACATTTCAGGTCTTGAAGGCTCTGTGTTGGTTTCTTTTGGGTGAATGATCTCTTTCCACTTGATGCTATGAAAGAGTACAGCATATTCTTCTGCCACGGATATCTGTACCATGTC
Organism: Pleurodeles waltl; assembly: GCF_031143425.1. Classification (NCBI taxonomy): domain Eukaryota; kingdom Metazoa; phylum Chordata; class Amphibia; order Caudata; family Salamandridae; genus Pleurodeles; species Pleurodeles waltl. Next base: position 762,141,666 of record NC_090438.1, read on the forward strand.
AGTCACTTGTGTACTGAATAACTTGCAACACAAAACTGCTGAATCAACGATGTTTGTGTATGGTCTATCTTCCACAAATGTAACCATAGGAGTCTTCTTGCTGCTGCAGCAGCCCCTTTTATATTGGCTGATGCCCACAAAGAGTCAAAGATTGGGTCAGATAAAAATTGCGCCAATAGCTCCATTTTACCTAACAACTCTGTGGGATCTTCCTGCTCTTGCAAGTATTCAAAGAGTGTTTGAAAGTCTTTTATCAATGCTTGTGCTGCATACGCCACATAAGAGCTGGTTTTTAAACCAAAGTGTGGAGAGGCTAGGTCAGTTTGAAAGTTGCCTCTACATTCTTTTCCACTGTGCCTGGAAGTCTTGCTTCTCCAGATGCTAAGGATGAAGATGACCCCATACTGGCCAAAATGTAGTATATCTTCTGTGTCTGCGGCAACTCTTCATCAAACTCTTCCAAAGGATATTGTTTTGATCATAATTGTGGAAAAAATTTCTTATTGATGTCTTTCCATTCATTCAATACAATGGCCCTCATTATGCATGTGGCGGTCTTCAGACTGCCAGACTCACAGTGGCGGTCGGACTGCCTAGGTCGGATCACCGCGGTCGTGGAGGTCCGACTGCCACATTACGACTGTGGCGGAGACGCCACAGTCGGACCACTGACACCTTCAGATTGCCGCCAGCCGCCAGCCTGGTGGCCCCGGCAGTTGTAATCCGTCAGGGCAGCGGATTTCGAGTCCCCATACCGCCAGCCTTTTCATGGCAGTTCCACTGCATGGGCATGGGCAGTGCAGGGGCCCACATGCACAGCCCCATCATGCATTCCACACATTGTGGCAAAAGGCAGCGAGTGCCTAGAGGAAGAGGCATAGTAGGTACTAATTGTGGTGCTTTCCCATTGATGAATGTGTAACTACAGGGGCTCATCTTTTGCAGCAAAAGGTGGTGAGAGCCTGGAGGGAGAGGCACAGTAGGTACTAATTGTGGCACAATCCCCTTGACGAAAGTTTCTTGTAATTTTCATTTTCAAAGCATGTGCTGCTTCTGGCTGGAACTTGAGGCGCATTTGCACTTTAGGCGCATTTGAACTTTCAGCACATTTGATGACCGACACATCTAAAATATGAAAAAGAAAACACCACAGTAAAATAAAACAAAGCATCATAAAAACACAACTGACACAGCAGGGCAAAACAGTCAAAACGGAACACAACACAAAAATATCACATTGCAGAATGCAGCACAAACTCACAAGAGCACAAGAAGCAACAAGGAATGAAATAGCAACAGTCAAAATGTTCTGTGATCCAGACAGGATGTACTTGCCTTAAATTTCTCTTCCACATTTTAGTAAATGTAAAGTGAATGTATTTCAGCCGCTGTGAAGTGTTCCTTCTGACACCCCTTGAATTTAGTCCACGTTACCAAAACCACACAAATAGCCAATGAGTAAATAAATAAATTGCACAAGTTGCATTTCCTTAATGAAGTTGTACGAAATATATTGTTTTATGCGTGCTATGACTACAACTAAAATAAACTTGTCTGGTGTTCAAAAACATTACACTCGGATTAGGCAAAAAAACTGCACAAAATACATCTGCTTACAATATTTCATGATTTCATGCATTATTTCATGGTTTATATATAAAGTGTAATTGAACCGACTCCCAGAAATTAAAGTTGGTCCCAAAGTATTCAGTGCCTGCTCTCTAAGGGATGCTGAGTTGGGAGAAGGCATGGACTTCATTTAGGGGTCGCCTGGGGTCGCATATGGGACCCCTGCCTTGCCCGTTGCGAGTCCTGGCACTAATTTCGCGACCCTTGCGCTCAGAAGTGGCAAAATCAGTGCCAGGAAGACATAGGCAGCTTGTCCTTAGCCCTTACGGCTGTCGGCTGGGGCTCCACTCTTTATTTTTTTATTACACGATTGGTGATTAATCATTCATTATCCACTAATAGTGTAATAAAAATGATGTACAATTAGCTGGGATATGGCCTTCCCTGGCAGCTGTGGCACGTAATAAAGAGTTTTTAAATGTATGTTGTGTGCGTGCTTGCGGGTTAGTTTATGTTTACATGGGAGAGAGAGTGTGTAAGTATGAATGGGTGTGTAAGTATAAATGTGTGTTTATGTGTAAACATGTGAGTGTGGGTAAAACTGAAGTTCAAAGTGCGTGTGATGTCACCTCCGCTACCCCTGGCATTTTGGTGAGTTAACGTCCATGGGGTAAGGGAGGGCTGATAATTTTAAACACTCCGCGAATTGTGTTGCGAGTAGAGCTTTGTAGGTGATGTTTGAAAAAGGAAACTTTCTGGGGTGTTATTTTAAAATATTGCAGAGAGCATTCGACAAACACTACAAAACGACACAACAGACCAATACTGCAGCCTGCAGGCAGTTGATAAGATAACAGGTATTGCAGCTTACCTGGGCTCACACCTGGCGTTCTGGAAACACGCACCTCATTCCCAAGAATGATCAGATATTGTGGCATGTTTTGTGAGAAACAGCGTTTATCCGAGGCATTTGGAGGCCAGGATGCTTTGCTGCTATCCCCCAAAATGGGTACAGAAAGAATGAGCCGTTACCCATTGCCAATAAATGTGTATAACCTTCAGAATTGGTTACAATTTCTGTTGTTTGGTTAATCAATCGTGATTTTTGTTGGTGGACTCTTGGGTGTTTGCTTACCGAAAAAGGAACACTGAACGCAGGAAGCTTGAAACACACAGCGGTGACGTTAAACCAAAAGTTGTCCCCATTCTTTAGTTCTGTCCTTTCGATAGAATAGAGCGGACAGAGAATATGCAAAGTAAGTATTTAAGTGGGTGATGCAGTGGGCCACTGGAAGGTCGCGTAATGGTCAATTGTCTGACAGAACTGAATGAGGCAGAGTAGGCTGCATTTCAGAGGCATAACCTGGGCACAAGCCCTAAAAAAAGAAGTGGGGGGGGCTAACCAAGACAGACAGTAGGAAAGTGACATCACTGCGCGTGACATCGCATGTGGTATCATAGGAAGTGACATAGCAGAAAGTGACATCATAAGAAGTGACATCAGAGCTTAAGACCTCATACCTAAGTTTAGCAGGTCTATCATAAGTGCATTTGAGTGCAACACGAGTATACCTGCAAACACTCCTGATATAGGTAGAAGACTTACAATTTTGTTAGCTACATATATAACAATGTGCCTTTTGTGAGTGTAAAACTTCCTTTACCCAAACTAACCATGCTGCCACCCTAATCCAACATTCCTAATATTCCACATGCAGCATATTTCCATGTAGACTTAATTGCTTTAGCTACCTGCGCCCTCCAAAAGTGAGATGTTTTCCTATGCAAAGTATGCTTACTCAGACCTACCCACCACTTAATGTGTTTGTGGTGGGCACCTGCACTCGTTTTAGGAGATTGGGGCACAACACCACATACTATGGCCAGTGATCAGAATCTACACTATACCTGGTTTGTTAATAAGAAGTTTGTATGTCCTAGACATGTTACACTGGCAACATGGTGCACTGGAGACAGCCTATGTGTTTACAGGTTTAGAGTAACATCACCCTGTGGGCTTGCCTATTTGCTGTAACCTCCTCCTGAAGGAGCAAGCCCTAAGCAAGCACATATGATCTTTCATACATAGCATAACGCTGAATTACATCGGTCTCCCAAACCCAAGGGCATGAGAACCACAAAGCTACCCTGTGTTATTGTGTTATGATACAGTACATTGCAAACTTTGCAGCGTCAACCGCAGTAGGTAGGTGTGAGAAGGACAAAAAACAAGACCACCCATACACCGGCAGGGCAACAACTTGTCAAAATTTAACACAGCCACATACTTCCCTCTCCAGTTTCCAGAGCTACAAAAGCACATTGTCTTCCTTTGAAGGAAAACAGCTCTTCAACATTTAGTGTTTGGAACTGATAAAAAACACATCATTTCAAATGACTGAAAATCAATTTTGTTGTGGTGTGACAGATATACATACTTTTGCACAAAACTGAAATATGTGGGTCATGGAGTACCAAGCAGGATTATGTAAGTCAGTCCTTATTTGAAGTGAAATATGCACAGTTGCAGCATCAATCTGCCACCCATGGTCCATCCTCATGTACCAAGATTTAAAGACCTTAACATTAAAAGCATTAACCTCTGATGTAAAACAGGAGAAATAAAGAGCTGTCCCTCTAATGGCTGAATTGAACAATGTGAAAACAGAAAATCTGGGATCACTCTCAGCTTGACCAAAGTGTATGATCCTAGGAAAATGTGTCTTTTGTGTTGATTTAATAAACTGCAATGTTGCACCATGGATAATAAGAATCTAGGCCATATAGGATGCACTTGACACTTCACTTCCATGTGACTTCTGTTTGCCAGCCACACTCTAACCTAATGCACCAAGAGTTAAAGACAAAACATTAACCTTTTATGTGAAATAGGAGACAAAGATATGTCCATTTAGTGGCTATATTGAACAAAGTTAATGCAGAAAACCTGTGTGCTACCCATGACCTCAGTGTGCCAGGAGGGGGCTGTAGCCATAATTGAGGGTTGTCACCCTGGTGCTTTGCTCTACCGAGAAGAGGACAATTGCCCTGTGCATTCCTGTGAACTGAACGCACCATTTCCCTGTGTGTGCTACCTGAATCCCATATGTTAGGAGGAGGTCTGTCGCCGCTGGAGCAGCATGTTGCTGTGAAGGAGAAGCAAGCCATTACCCATGGCAAAGGATTCAACTAACAACAATCCAGAAAGACCTACATAGGTGGAGGAGTGTGTGGACGCCTGCCGTCTCTACCGTAGCATCCAGACTTTTGCTTATTGCCAGATCACAGACGCATGCAAGGGCACACCGAACTTCCACAGGAGTTAGAGGATAAGACTGGATACTAGGCCTCCAGGCCTCGGGGGCATCTTGAGCTGACTGACACACTACGTTGTAGGGGCACTTTAACTTTCTCAAGGCCATCATGGCACTGATAAGCATTGAACTTTCTAGCGGGTCCTAACTGGAATGTTGCTTCACAAAAATAGGGAATAACCAAAATCCTTTGACAGGGAAGTGGGGCTCGAGAGCTGACCCAGGGAAAGCTAGTGTGCCTGCCTTAAGAAGACTGTGCATATTATCTGTACACAAAATACATGGGTGGATATACATGAACGCCCATGCACCACTTATGTAGTGCCTACCTGATGCACTGTAATGCAAGGTCACCTTATTTCTTTATTTTTACTTTTTTTTACAAAGCCTCATAAACATTATCCTATGAGACTATTTCCTCTTTGTATGCATGCTGCAGAATGCAATATACATGCAAAGAGGAAATAACGAGGAAAAATAAAGATATTTCTCCTTGTTATGCCAGCCTCAGGTAGACTTTGTAAATATGGGTTTGCATCAAAATACATGGGTGATTGCACGGGAAAGTCCAACCACCACCCACGTAACACCTACCTGATGAAGGTAACGCAAGGCAGGTCTGCCTTGCATTTTTTTTGTTTTTTTTACAATGCCACATAAACAGGATTTGTGTGGCACTTTAAATCCCACAATGGATTCTTAATCAGGATTGTGGCAGAGAAGTGACGCAACCCTAACGCAAAATCTGGGCCTCAACTTATACATAATTTTTTTTTTTACATCTGCCACACAAAAAATAGGCAAAAGGAGAAATGTGACAGTAACTCTGGACTGCTTAATTGAAAGTATGAATTAAAAAATATCCTATGGAGCTAAGACACCTGCTGCAGGGAACTTTGTATTCTCAGTGCATCTGAGGGAATAACAATTATGGTGAGATAACTATGGTGTTTAACACGTTTATGTTTTGTCTAGTCCCAGTTTTGACTCAAAGTAGCATAGAGGGTTAATGTGTCTCCAGCAAAGCACATCATGTTACACGCAGATGAGAGAATTTTATTTTATGTAGATAGGTAAGTGGGTTACTGCTTTTAACACAGTGATCCTTTTGTTACTTGCAGTTGCATTGTAATCCTTTTAGTACAGCAGAGTGAGCTATAAAGGATGATATGTGACTCAAACAACCCTGACTGTCTTAAGTAACATATCCTGTACATTGATTTACAAATATATGATTTATTATCAAGGTAGTGTGTGCGTGTGAAGGAAAATGCTCTGACACCCTGCATTGGGATGAGAAGCGCAAAAAAATAAAGAATATTTGTGTTTAAATTGTTATTTTGTGTAAACTGGGACAGGCCACCACATCTTACATTCTATCAGTGCATGCATATCCCTTACATACAACATACGTGCCAATAGGCCAGATTCAGGCAGCCTGAATTTGCCTCTGCTTCAGTAGATGTCAATGGAAGAAATACATTCTCCCGATTCTTTTAAAAAAATCTCCTACTTCCCACTTCTAAAATGTTGGCATGTGTGATACAAGGACTGAACAAAGTCAAAAGTGTGCCTCTCTTATGTATGTGTGAAGTGGTTACAACCTGTGTTCCTTTGTTTCCCCTTCACAGTATTTGCATCTAGGTGTAAGACTTCAGATTGCTCCCAGCTAGGATACTCAAATAAAAGGAGACCTGATGGCTACTTAAATGTGGCCTTTGTTATGGCCCCATCTAGAGTCTGAAAAAGAAAGACTCCATGCTACCTGCATGTTGTTGCACGGATCCAAAGCAGACAATGTGCAAGCAGTACTGAATGTGTCCTGGGACAACTTCAGAATACTTTACAGTGGGGAACAGCTTCTTGGCAGGGTGGATGGCGTCCTCCCAGTGAAAATTGTGGGTGGACACCATCCTCGCACATGTACTCCCAACTTGTTCCCAGGGCATAACCCCATGCAGGGTGGAATTGATGGACAGATAGTGCCAATCTATGTCATCCACTGATGAATCTGCACTCACCCCTCGATAATGAGCAGTAGGATACCATGGGCAGACATCAGCGGTACCCACCAGCTGTATCCTTCCATCCATGATCGTAATGACAGTCCTAATGTTCATTGTGTTAGCTGCTAAAACTTGCTATAGTCTCTAGCATGCCGATGGTTCTTAAAATGTTTAATGTGGGGGTGGGGAATTGTTCACCTCAGTGACAATATCTCCATTATTTACAAAGGTGTGCTTTGTCAGTGCATGCCCAACTCTTACCATGCTTGTCAGATGTTAGTATGAGGCCTAAGGTCTAAAGCAACGCTCTCTCAAAGCTACTTTTGTTTTTGTCAGGGCATCATGAGCACTTGTTTCTTCAGAGTTCAAAAACAAAGAACTCTTGGGAAAGAAACAACATAGCGTCTGGCCCCATCTAGTGTCTGGATCATGTCACCCCCCTCATAATTAATGAAACAGCAGGCTTGCTTGCAATTAAAGAACAATCAATCAGTAAATGTTGTTGGAGAGGAGCGGGCCTTAGAATGCGCTAGGCCTGTGGTGTAATGCTCCCTCTGCCCACACTCAGTTAGGACAGCCTCCCATTCTGACTTGGCACAAGTTAAACTCAAGTCACATAGGGTTAAACTGGAGACCTATATGGCTTTCTGTATCAGACTACAGCAGTGGTCATGCATTGTGGAAGGGGTGTTGCATTAAATGTATCTGTTTGCATTTCCGCTTGTGCTAATGACAGTGGTTAATTTCTAAATAAAAACGTGCTGGTGCCCAAAGCTCTCCTCTGCAACATGTGGCTGCTGCATTTAAATGTGTGAGCTCAGAATACTGAGGCAGTGTAATCCTAAAGCCATCTCAGGCCTCTTTAATCCATTTACAGCCACTCCCTGCCCCTTCAGCTCACTTTTGCAGCTTTCTGCTTTCTCCCTTTGTGACGCTTTTCCATCTTTCTTTGCTCCGTCTTTCCCATATGTGTCTTTAGCTCAATGTAGTTGCCTGGAGCAGAAAAATAAGTGCCAGCCCTCTTAATTAAGTGCTGGTGCCTCCCACCGGCAACCACCAGCTCAAATTAAGCACTGGTTCATGAGCAACTGAAGCTGATTGCTGATTGGCATAAGAAAAGAAAGTTCAGTGTCACAGTGCTTTCTTTTGCTAATGACTTGTTTCTGTTGGCACACAGTTAGACTTTATGCAAAATATTCACCTTGAGTTTGAGGAATATGTATTAAGGCCCACACTGTGAATATTGCACAATTAAGTGCCCATTTTGGAGTTCGGCAGATGGGATACTCTGTCAAAACATGGCTGATATCCTGTCCACCATATTATAAAAGCCATAGTCTATAATGCACTTGTGAAAGGGTGGATGGGACATCCTTCTTGTTTGTGGTGAAATATCCTGTCTGCCTGACTCTGAATAAATGTCAGAGTTTAACTTTGAGTAATGAGAAAATATTGAAAAACAGACTTGCTCTGAATCAGATATCTCTGAAAGTGTGGAAGAGGTTCTATTTTTCAAAATTATTTTTTCATTTTATTTAAGTGGAAATTGAGAATAAAATAGCATATAGCATGTGGCCAAGAGCTATAACTGTTGTTAAGGGCGCTGAGCCAGAGTTATAGGCCCAAGCTGCAGGCTAGTACCTATACTGAGGGTGAGAGCTTTTAACTCCAGTATTGCCTGAGGCAGAAGGGCTATAATGCTATGAGAATATTCCATCCACTGAGTGTAGAAGTTTCTACATTAAAAAGGGAGTAACAGTCAAAAGATGTTGGAATGTCTGCGTATGAGGTTTATGTCAGCCATTATTCTCCTAAGTCACTTCATTGTTTTCAAAGGTGGTCCCAACATTCTAATATTCTACTACAGCTTTATAGCCCTCTGCTAAGGGCTATACCAGTTGTTCAAGGCTAATAAAAAGTAGATTTTAGCTCCCTAAACATTATCAGAAATTTATTATTTTAATAATAAAGACTGGCAAATTCTGTGTGTACATCTTTGAAGGCATGGCATGCATCTTCACAATTGCCACTCTGGAGAGAGTGATATTATGCAGGTGCTCACAACTATTCCTCTTTACTAATATTGAAAACATGTTCCTTGAATTTCTCTTGTGAGTAATCCTTAGTACTGCTAGCATTCCACTCAGAGCACAACAGTGTATTAGTCAAGAAACATAGCAATTGCATATATCTCTATTTTACTGCTTTATAAGATGTTGAGTGATAATAGAGCATTCCCAATTTACTGGAGAAAGCGCTACCACCAAAGTACGACATGGTTCAAAAATGAACATATTGTTTTTTTTCTTATTTAGGCGCTTCCTCCTGACAGTGGAATATTTTTCATTACCACCCAACTATAAATCAGAGGTTTACCCTGGATAAAGATGTGGCTGAATACACATTTGTCAGTCTTGTAATGACACACCCCCTCTGAAATTAGGTCTCACTGCAATGATTCTCTTTTCAGTGAAGTCAAATCCATTTGGAAGGAGTCAACAACTGGTACAAATATTCCAATTTTGTGGAGATTCGACTCTGTGACTACCACAAAATGCTCACATGGAGAGTATCCAGTTTACAACAGTGTTGTTTCGGGGAACAGATGATGAGCACTGACAGTTTAGAGATTTTGGCTTCCAAAAACCAGCTTTACATAGTTTGCCATGAACAAGTGTGTGAGAAAGGGCTTCCTTTGACATGGTAGTTCTCCACTTTTTGCCTGGAAAATGATGTGGTTTCAAACCGTAAGTGCCATGGGCCTCTGCTAAACAGGTTCCTAGGACCAGATCTCTTTCCCCAAAACTGTGCCAAGTCTTGGCACTTCAGCCACCCTTGTAAGTCCCTAGTAAATGTACCCCTGGGACCTGGGACATGGGTACTAAAGAGCCTCACCCAGAGGTGCGGCACCAATTGTGCCACTCTGGGAGGCCCCACACCAGCCTCATGCAGACAGCCATTGCAAGTGCATGACAAGGTGTGCCCCAAAAATTGCAAACTCGACATGGCATTCATCCTGAGTGCCATACCCACTAACACTGCATGCAGTATAGGTAAGTCACCCCTCTGGCAGGCCTTGCAGCCCCAAGGCAGGGTGCACTATAATGCATGTGAGGGGATATGTCTGTTTGAGCTCATATGCCCCTCCTGTTCCTTTGCAAAACCCTTAAGACATTGAAGTGTACAGGGAAGCCACAGAAACTGCATGTGCTGGACATTGGTCACTACGAGTTCCCCAGCTACATGATGGCCTCTCTGAACCCTGGGTTGCTTGGTATCAAACAACTCAGAATGATCAACCCACATTGATGCCAGTGTGTGTGGGATTTATCCCAAAATGTCCCCAGAGGGGACCTTAGATGTGCCCCCTGAAAAACCTAACAGCCCTGGCATGGTGCTGACTGGTCTTAACCAGCCTGCCACCACCAGATACGAGTCTGAACTCCTGGGGTGAGGGCCTTTTCTCTTTAGAGCCAGAACACAAAGTCTTTCCTGGGTGGAGGTGTTACACCTCCTTCCCCAGGCAGGCATTCTGACCAGTGGTCAGTTTCAAAAGCTTTACCACCTTTGAAATCTGACCTACGCTTCTGCTGCTTGCAGCAGATGGCCACTTAATGGTTTCTCCCCCACTTTGGGTGCGAAAACTGGCAGGAAACTTAGCAAGGGTAGGGGGAGTGGTCACACTCAGCCTGAATCACCCCTCAGGTGTGGCAGACGAGGAGACAATTCCATTTCACTTTCCTCCATCTTGCGTGGCAGGAAAACAGCCTATCAGGGTTAGGGATGTGACCCCTTACCACAGAAAGTGGTCACTTAGTGGGTATTGCCACCAAACGGTAGGTGGCCTATTACTCCCCCATAACGCTCCCTAAATACAGTATTTAGTGGGCATCCCTAGACCAAAGATTCAGATTCGAAGGACACAAGAAGACCGGTGACAAAGAAGACCCAAGGCAAAAGAACAGAAGCCCTACTGTAAGAAGAAAAAGGTGCCAAACCTTTCCTGTTACACCCACATCTCAACAATCACCACCGAGGGGGTCGATTGGACAACTGAATGACTCTAAGAAACCCTAGAGGATCTCAAGCCTTCTGAAAATTACCAAGAACTTCCCTCTGAGTGACTGCATCACTCCCTGCACACTGCAGATAAGAAACCAGTGAAGTCCAGTTCACTGACTGGCTTCTGACCAATTGACTGGACACAGTAGCCCAACCAAAATCCACCTGACATACCTGAAAGACAAAGACTACCAGTGTGCTAAGTATGGTGGCACTGTGACCTTCAGGATCCGAGATGTCCTAATACCCGTGGTACAGGTCCCCCAACATCAGACACCCAGAAGGAAAGTCGATTCCAAACTCTCAAAAGACCAGAAGGAAGACCGAGTCAAGGAACCTCAGGAATCCCAAGAACCACCCCCCAGAGTGGCCCTGCTGACTTGCAAGCAACCCTCCAAGTGTCCTGCTCCTGGTTCCAAGGATCCTAGGATATATGACTTCCGGCTGACCAATCTACACTGTACCCGGCCTCCCTGGCCCCTGCATTAACATGCCAGCTGTGCTCTAGGGGTCCCTACCCTCTTGCAACCTCTACACTACAAGGTGACCCACTGACTTACCTTTAAGTCTATCTGTGCAGTGTGTTTCTAAGTGGTCTCCGTTGTGCACCAGCTCCAAGACTTTCAGCTGCTGCTCCCGCCAAAACCAGGAATCACCCAAAATTCTCTAGCTGACCCACAGGACATCTCGATGACCCCGATCTTGAAACAAAGGGTGACACTTGTGAGAGCATTGCCTGATTTTATATGCAATTTAAAAAAAATCCCATTGAATCCTATGGTGCATAATTATGCACAGAAACAGAACATTTTCTAAACTTTGAAACATCATAACTTTAAAAGTACTTACCCAATTTTGATGATCTTGGTCTTAAAAATGCTATAAAAATCTGAAGTAGTCTAAATTGGTCTCAAGTTATTCTTCTGTGTGTTTGCCCACATTTATTGATACTGGAAGTACAACAAATGCTTAGCACATCTCCAAGATAAGCCTAACTGCTCACCCCCACTACCACAAAAATAGACCATTAAATGGTCTATTTTTTACTTCTAGCCACCAAGATAAGGTTGCTCGGACTCTCTGAACAGTGCACATCATTTTTGTATACTATGTAGAAAGCCAGCCTTCTACAACTACAGTACTAAATAAACAAGCATTGACAAAGTCAATAGGTCTCACCTATACAAGAGCTGTTGGCTTTGGCAATGTGTTCTGCGGTGTTGTACACCAGTGTGGCTGCTGACCAACATGGCTAAAAGTTAGGGGTGTAGAGTGGGGGAGTAAAGTGTCATAGAGAGGATTTGTTGGAGTGTCATAGAGTGGAGTAGGAAGAGTAGAGTGTTGTACAGTTGAGTACAGGAGAGTAGAGTTCAGTGGCTCAGTGGCAGAGAGTTTTGTAGAGTGGAGTTGGGTGGAATAGGGTGGAGTGGGTTGGAGTGGATTGAGGTAGTAGACTGGATTGGATTGGAGTAGAGTGAAGTGGTTTGGATTAGGGTAGAGTATGGTGGATTGAGTGAAGTGGGGTGGATCGGTGTGGGATTGGATTGGAGTAGGGTGTATTGAAGTGGGGTGAGATGGATTTGCTTGGGGTGGATTTGAGTGGGGTGGGCTAGATTTGATCAGGGTGGGTGCTTTGAATTGGGGTGATAGGGCTGGGGTGGGGTGAACTGGAGTAGGGTTAACTGGATTAGAGTGGGGTGGAGTGGGGTAGATTAGATTGGACTGGAGTGGGGTGGATTTGATTGGAGAGTGGTGGATTGGGTTCACTTGATTGGAGTGGGGTGGATTGGATTTGAGTGGGGTGGAATGGAGTGGGATGGATTGGAGTAGGGTGGATTGGAGTGGGTGGATTGGATTGGGCAGGATTGGATTTGGGTGGGGTGGGTTGATTTGGAGTGAGGTGGGCTGGAAGGACTGGAGTTTGGTGGACTGGGATGGGATGCAGTGGGTTTGGGTGGATATGATTGGGGTAGAGTGGGATGGTTTGGATTTGGGTAGGGTAGGGTGAAGTGGGCAGATTGAAATGGGGGGTTGGGTGGATTGGGTTGGGGTTTGGTGGGGTGTGGTGTGGTGTGATGGGCTGCTGTGGGATGGATTGGATTGCAGTGGGGTGGGGTGGATTGGATTGGAGTGGGCTGGGTTGGATTGGATTGGGGTGGATTGGAGCGGGTTGATTGGAGTGGAGTGAATTGCATTGAGGAGGGGTAGACTGGAGTGTAGTGGATCGAGCTTGGGTGAACAGGAATTGAGTGAGGTTAATTGGAGTGGATTGGAGTGAAGTAGGGTGGATTGGATTGGAATGGGTTGGATTGCACTGGAGTGGGGTGGATTGGAGTGGATTGTATGGGGTGGATTATTTGGAGAGAGGTGGGGATTGGAGTGTGGTAGATTAAGGTGGTTTGGAATGGGGTGTATTAGACTGGAGTAATGTGGATTAATGTGGACTGATTGTATTGGAGTGGGTTGGATTAAAGGGGATTGTATTGGAGTGGGATGGATTGGGATGGTATGGGTGGATTGGAGTGAGGCGGATTGGGTATCAGTGGACTTGATAGAAGTGTGGTGGATTGGAGTGGGTGGATTGGAGTGGGTGGGATGTATTGGAGTAGGGTGGGTTGGGTTGAAGTGGGGTGATATGGATTTGAGTGGAGTAAGGTGGGTTGGATTGGAGTGGGGTGGGTTGAAGTGCGGTGGATTGGACTGGAGTGGGATGATTTGGACTGGAGTGGATTTCGGTGGTGAATATGGAACTGGGGTGAGGTATATTGGATTGGAGTGGGGTGGATTGGACTGGGTTGGACTGGGGTGGATTGGATTGGTATGGGATGGACTCATTGTAGTGGGGTGGAATGTGGTAGATTGGAGAGGGGTGAATTGAGATTGGATTTGATTGGAGTGGGGCACATTATTTTGGATTGAGAGTGGGTTGTTTGGGATTGGAGTGGGGCAGTGTGGAGTGGGGCAGGTTGGAGTGAGGTGGAGCATTTTAGATTGAAGTGGGGCAGATTGCAGCAAGCCAGATTGGACTGGGGCAGATTGAAATGGATTTGAGTGGGGAAGATTGGAGTGGGTGGATTGGAGTGGGACAAGATTGTTTTGGATTGGAGTGAGACAGATTGGAGTGGGGTGGATAGGAGTGGGGCAGACTGTATTAGGGTGGATTGTATTGGGTTGGTGTGGGGTGGGTTGGATTGGATGAGGATAGGAGTGGCGTGGATTAGAGTGGGGCAGATTGTTTTGGAGTAAAGTGGGGCAGATTGGAGTGAGGTGGTTTGGCGTGGGGCAGATTGTTTTGAATTGCAGTGGAGCAGATTGTTTTGGATTGGAGTGTAGCAGATTGCAGTGGGGCAAATTGTTTTGGATTGGATATGGGTAGATTGGAGTGCGGTAGATGGGAGTGGGGCATATTGTTTTAGATTGGAGTGGGGCAGATTGTTTTGGATTGGAGTGGGGAAAACTCCAGAAGAGCAGATTAGGTTGGGAGGAATGGAGTGGGGTGGGTTGGATTGGTGAGAATTGTAGTGGATAGTTTGGGGAGTACTGCACAACTATGTGTTATAGCATAATTTCAGAAATTACACATAATAAAGAAACAATGTTGCTTTGAAATATTTAGAACAAGATAATCATCATCTTTTGAGAACAGCACCCACGAGCAAAAACAAAAGACAACATGAGTGCAAAGTGAGAAAAGATGACTTGGCAAAATAAAAGAAAGTTAGCTATAAAAAATAAAACTTTGCAATTTTGTTTTTCCTGCTGGGCATGTTTTTAACTGTCAAAACGCTTTCAGTTTGCAGGGCACTAGAAGTTAAAAGGAAAAAAATGGTACCCCTGTCACACTGGGAGCAGTGGATTTGCACTGATTAAGTTGCATCAATCAGTGCTTAGTCCCTGCTCCAGACAGACGAACGGAAATTATGCCAGCCCTACTCTGATGAATTACAAGGCTGTAAAGCAGATTGCCACACAAGCCAACAAATGGTAAGTGACAGGCGGGCTCCAAGCCCTTTACTTTGCACAATGGAGTCTCACAAGTGAGACGCATGCATTAGTGGATGCACTCGCATTCTCGACCTTAATAAGAGGGGTTACGAGGAGATAAAAAGTGAGAAAATTCTGGGTAACTAGTCTGTAGCTAAATTCAGAAGCATCTGGGCCAAGGGCACTGGAGGACAGGTTCAAGATTAGTGCTTCTGGGATAAGAGTAGCAGAAAGGGGAATAACGATCACAAACCATGTGGCTACAATGCCTGACAACACGAATTGTTCAATCAGTCAATCAAGCAATCATTTGTAGAGCATGCTACTCACCTGCTAGGGTCTCAAGGCGCTAATGGGGGGGGGGGGGGGTGCTACTGCTCGAACAGCCAGGTCTTGAGGCGTTTCCTGAAGGTTAGCAGGTCCTGGGTCTGTCGTAGGTGGACAGGGAGGGAGTCCAGGTCTTGACGGCGAGGTGGGAGAAAGATCTGCCACCGGCTGTAGTTCGGTGGATGCGAGGGACGGGGTGAGAGTGAGGTTGGCGGAGCGGAGTTGACGGTTGGGAGTGTGGAAGGTGAGTCGCTCATTGAGGTAGGCAGGGCCAGTGTTGTGGAGTGCTTTGTGAGCGTGGATGAAGAGTTTAAAGGTGATCCTCTTGTTGACCGGGAGCCAATGTAGGTCTCTTAGGTGGGGTGAGATGTGGTTGCGGTGTGGGATGTCGAGGATGAGGCGTGCGGAGGCGTTCTGTATACGTTGCCGTTTTTTCTGGAGCTTGGCCCTGGTTCCCACATAGAGAGCGTTGCCGTAGTCCAGTCTGCTGCTGACGAGGGTGTGGGTGACCGCCCTTCTTGTTTCAGTGGGGTTCCATCTGAAGATCTTGCAGCACATGCGGAGGGAGTTGAATAAGGAAGATGAGACGGCTTTGACTTGCTGGGTCATGGTGAGTGCTGAGTCTAGGATGAAACCTAAGTTGCTGCGTGGTTGGTGGGCGTCGGTGCGGTTCCTAGGGTGGGCGCCCACCTGGAATCATCACATGCGGAGCGCTTGGAGCCGAGGATGAGGATCTCCATCTTGTCTGAGTTCAGTTTTAGGTGACTCCTCTCGATACAGTTGGCAATTACATTTCTTCCGTCATGGAGGTTGGTTTTGGCAGTGGCAGGGCCCTTGGTGAGTGAGAGGATCAGCTGGGTGTTGTCAGCATAGGAGATGTTGTTGAGGTTGTGGGATTGGACGATGTTGGCGAGCGGTGCCATATAGATGTTAAAAAGAGTGGGGCTGAGTGAGGATCCTTGGGGAACGCCACAGATGGTCTTAGTGGCTTCAGAAAGGAAGTGAGGGAGGCGAACTCTCTGTGTTCTGCCGGAGATGAAGGATGTGATCCAGTCCAGGGCTTTGTGGCAGATCCCTGCGTCATGGAAGCATGTGCGAAGGGTGTGGTGACAGACGGTGTCGAAGGCAGCCGAGAGGTCTAGGAGGATGAGGGCCGCAGTTTTGCCTTTGTCAAGCATGGGCCTGATGTCGTCGGTTGCGGTGATGAGGGCAGTCTCGGTGTTGTGGTTCCTACGGAATCCGGATTGAGAGGTGTCTCGAAGGAACTGTTGGCAATCATACGGAGTTGGGGGGCAATGATGGGGCTTGCTTTGTTGAAGACATGGTGGGGGTGGGGGCAGGGGTCGGAGGGTGATCCAGAGTGGATGGTGCTCATGGTTTTGATGGTGTCCTCATCATTGATGTGGGTCCAGGAGAGCAGGAGGTTGGTGTGGCTGGGTGCGTTGGGGTTTGTAGTGGCCACGGTGGTCGTGGGTACCGAGGTGTTGAAGCTGTTGTGGATGTCCGTGATCTTGCGGTGGAAGAAGGTGGAGAGGGAGTCGCAGAGGTCTTGTGAAGGATGGGGGTCAATGGAGCAGGACCTGGGCTTGGCGAGTTCCTTGACGATGTTGAAGAGCTCTTTGCTGTCGTGCGCATTGTTGTTGATGCAATCCTTGTAGAAGGATCTCTTGGTGGTCCGGATGAGCTGGTGGTGCTTGCGGGTGGCTATCTTGAGGGCAGTGTGATTGCTCTCTGTTTGTTCGTTGCGCCACTTCTTCTCGATTTTTCGGCACTCCCGCTTGGAGGCCTGAAGGCCGGCAGTGAACCAGATGGCCTTAGTGCTGGTGCGGTTGTTGGACGGTTTCCTGATTGGGGCGATGGTGTTGGCGCAGTCGTCTATCCATTGTCTGAGGTTCAGGGCGGCTGTGTTGGGGTCGGTGGTGATGGGAGGCGGGGCATGGGCCAGGGTGGAGATCAGCTGGTCTTCAGTGATCTTGTTCCAGCTGTGGTGGGTGGTGGTGTGTGGCAGGTTTCTGGAAGGTGAAGTGGACGCAGCGGTGGTCGGTCCAGTGGAGTTCGGTGGTATGGCGGAAGGTGACATGGCTGCTGGCAGAGAAGACAGGGTCGAGCGTGTGGCTGGCGGAGTGGGTGGGCGTCGTGACAAGTTGTTTGAGACCGAGGTTGGTGAGGTTGTCGATCAGGGTGGTGGAGTTGCTGTCGTTGGAGTTCTCGAGGTGAAAATTCAGGTCGCCGAGGAGGATGTAGTCTGTTGAGGCAAGGGCGTGGGTGCTGATTATGTCGGCGATGGAGTCACTGAACTGTGTGCCAGGGGCCGGGGGGCCAGTAGACAAGGGTTCCTCTGAGGGTGGTGTTGGCATTGATGTGAATCTGGAAATGTAAGTGTTAGGCGGCGTCAAGGGCGTTATCGGGGTTGGTCGAGATTCTGACTGTGTTCTTGTGGACTATGGCGATCCATCCTACCGGTCTGTTGGTGCGGTCTCTGCGGGTGACCTTATAGCCTTCCGGGATGGCTATGGCGATGTCAGGATCCGAGGAGGGCTTCATCCAAGTTTCGGTGAGGAAGGCGACATCGGGGGAAGATGAGGTGAGTAGGTCTCAGAGTTCAACGGCGTGCTTGTGGACGGAGCGGGTGTTGAGGAGGATGCAGCTGAGGTGGTTGTGTTTGGTTCTGGTGTGATGTTTGGCGGCTTGGGAGCAGGTGAAGCTGCATTTCCTGCAGGAGAAGGGTCCGTGGGCGAGCTTCGGGGTGCCTTGGAAGCAGGTGGCAGAGCGGCCTGTGTTGAGGGCATGGAGGTCGTTGGCATTGTAGCAGCATCAGGGGGAACCCGGGGGCCAAGGGGTCTGGCACTGGGCGAGGTCCAGGCACGGACGGGCGCAGACGGGCTTGCCTCGGGCATGCCTCTGGCGCGCCAGCGGCCACCATTAAGAATGGGAGGTGGGAGGGAGGAGCTGCTGGGAGGCGGGAGCGGTGGGCGAATGGGGTTGAGAGGGGGGGTGGGGCCGCAGGGACGCAGCGGTGGGAAGGGCGAGCAGAAAGAACGGCTTAGAAGAAGCCAAAAACGGGCAGAATAAGAGCGCAATGCAAAAATGGCTAACAGAGAAGAAAAGAGGCTGAAAAATGGAGATAAAGCAGAAAAAAAAGGCACAAAAGAAAGACAGTTACAAGACAGACACACAATACTTAGGGCAACCACTAGACACCAGGGATGAGGCGCAGGCGGGTGCCTGCGTGTGGTGGGAGGCCTCGAACTCGCAGCAGCGAGGGCAGGGTAGAGGGCACAGGCGCAGTCTGGTGGAGCTCCGCGGCGTGTGGCACGACTCCTGACCTCTTGGTGGACAGCTGTGGTGTCCTGTGAGGTGTCCAAGGTGCCTTCTTGTGCTCGCTGGCAGGACTTCTGTACTTTGTGCTGGACAAAGTCATCCAGGCTTGTGAACTCGACTTGGCAGCGCCCACACTTGTGAACATCGTCCTCATCCTCCGCACTGCGGGCTGCCCTCAGGCTCAGATAGGCTTCGGTTCCTACAGCTGCTGTAAGCCCGCTCTCAGCTCCGCTCCTGCCATTGTTATGGTTTCTCACTTCCTCTAGGTTTGCACTCGAACTTCACCCTTGCAACTGTCTTGTTTTCTCATCTCCTTGGTTCCTTCAGGCAGATCTGTCTTAGGAACGAGACTTTCCCTGACATGTTTTTCTTTCAGCTGCCTCCTGCTTCAGTTTCTGAGGAATTCTGGGCCCTGCTTCATAATTCAGTTCTCTGGTGGTACCCTAGGAGCCCTAATCATAAAAAATTTGATTTACTCTTGTAGTACTTCTGGCTTACTGCTATATGCCAGGTGTAAGCAATTAGAAGAGTAAACCGGGAGTACTTCTGGCTTATTCCTGAAATTCATGAGCAATACAAGAGTAAACCACACATACTCATACACCATTTTTTGGAATCGAGGCCTAAGATGTTTCTAATGCCAAGCATTTGTTAAGCTGAGAAGCTTCATTCCAAAGCCTAACTCCACTGTGACACAGCAGGATTGAGCTTTCTCTGACACAGGATCTGATTAATTTGTCTATATATACATAAACTATTATTGGCTATTGTTTCACTGCGGTGCAAGCTTAGTACTGAAGGCTTGCTTCCTTGTCATTTGAAACCTTGTTCCTTCTAAATACGTGCACCCCTAAACCCAGGCAAACACTTACCAGTATGTAAATCTAACCTAAGTGCTATGTAGGGTCCAACTCACAAAGATGTTTCAATGAGTAGGTGTCAACCACTCCTGTAGTACTGCTGATTTACAGGCATGGCTTGCTTCTGGAATTCAAGAATAAGCCAGGAGTGCTGCAGGAGTACGTCACAGCAAACGTTTTGGGAATCCTAATCACAGGGTTTCAGATACTTGATTATGAATTAAGATCTAGAAACCAACGCAGTCTGACTGACTGTGCCCTCGAATGCCCAGAGTCATTAGAAGCGGGTCATGGCGGAGCTCAGAAGGGTAGAAGGGTAGAAGGGTGCAGTGTTGCAGGCTCGACTATGGATTTGCCAGACATTAAGTACAAAAACTTGAGAAGGGTTTGGTCGTTTTCATTTTTACAGACGCATTCTTGTCTGGTGCATCGTGTTTTACCCTCTAGGATGATCACTGTGCAAGGCATTAGCTTCCAACCGTGGAAAAAACTCAGCATTCGGTCCCATTCCACACCCTGCAGCAAATATTAAAAATCTAACGGGAGCCCACCGCGTAGCACCAGACAGAAATAAGTTGGAAAATAGCAAATGCCCAGCTGGACTCGCCGTGCTTATGAGAAACATATTCAATGTCCTTTTAGTTTGAAAAACAATCCATCTACGACTATCATAAAAAATGAACATTGTTAATACAATAGTTGCATCATTTTTGCCATCTGGGCAACATTTTGCGTTTTTAATTTAATATTTTTAATATGCATTCCAATACAATATTAGCAGCTGTAATCCATCATCTGGAATTTTGAATCAAACTGCAGCTGTGTGGTTTTCTGCCTCAAGTTTGATAGCAACGGACGTTGTGTGAGCACATTGCATTCTACCTTAATTCGTTTGTTTTTTTATTTAATTTGTTCACTTTTCCTGCTACTGCCTTCCAGTATTTTGAACCTGCATCATGCAATGGTGGCAAAAGGCACTGTAATGCGTTTTGTTCACACTCAAAAGTGAATAGCTGGACTGGTGATATAAAATTAAGGAAACGCTTTCTAATTTGCTCGCAGTGTGTAAATAATCAAGTATTTTATAAAATACTGCTCTTTTCAGAGTTATTTCCAGTCCCTGTGTACAGTAACTTTAGAGATACTACACGCCCATCTATGATGTTCTTAAATATTACTTCTGTTTGGCATTCACAGAACTCCCTTGGGCCTGTCACTAAAACGAATGAAACTGACAGATATCTGGGAGCACGCCTCACCATAATCCAGCAAATATTCCGTTAATTGAATATCTGCCAGTTTACAACTGGGCTGACTTTTTTTTCCCACACTCCAAAAATATGTGTGGAAAACGCTGTACCCTTATGGCCCCGAAAATCTGGAGGTGTTCGTTTGCACTCACGCTTCCACATTTTTTACCACATATTGGAGGAACCTATGAAAAACCATTGGGGATGATGGGAAACATCGTATTTTGTAGCTCTTCACCCTTTAAGCAATGACCACGTTACTAGAACTCTAATAAATTGGATTCTAGGAAGACCCGTTTTGTGTAGTTTGAACACAGAAAAACTGCATTAGAAATATGTTAAGACAAGTTGTTCGAGAATTATTATTATCATTATTATTATTATTAGAAGAAGAAAAACCAGAACAAGAAATGTCAGTCAGAAAAACAGCAAAAGTTGTACTGTCAAAAAAACAACCACAATAAAAAATACACCACCCTACACCAATAACCATTTCCAAAATGTAATTGTAGCAGCTCGAATAATTCTCTACGGTTTAACGTATTTGTCCAAATACCCATGTAGTAATATCTGGACCCAGTAGCAATCAATTGCGGCGGATCCAGCAGGTATAAGGCAATTGTATTACAAAGAGAATGTATACTTTAAGATTGTCTACTTTTTCCCAAATCCTTTTGCTTTGCGACCACCGCTACGTGTCTGCTTTATCGTGCATTTGTCCTTGGGTCACAGATAACATATTTGAGAAACCAGTGCAGTTTGACAGTTGACAGTCGTCATTACTGGGAAGTACGCGCCACCCAGTGGACACCGAAAAAACATAACCCTTCCAATTATTTGACAATACTCAAAGTGCTGCGTTTATTTCAGTCATCTTTACTGAGACGCCTCAGTCCGCAAACTGCAATTCTGCATCCCTCCTAATTGTTTGTATTAATTTAGACAATCCGCATTACCCGTAAAGTCTTTTCTTAATGTCTACTATAGACTCCCTAATATTTTTGTCCTCCTGCCATGAGAGGCGTAATGTCTCCACTGACTGACTCTGAAAGACATGGAAGCCCACAGATTTTTTACACTTAAAGTCTTTCGGGTGTAACAGTGAAAAGACCACACACTCGTTTTCAAGGCGCAAAAGGCCACTTTAATAGAACAGGTCTGGCAATTACCATAACCTTGGCATAAAAGCCTCACAAAACTATGAAATTCCTCACTAATACAAAATTTCCTTCCTAGCCCCTCCCTCTAAATTTACCCCTCAGCACTACCCCTTATCCCATCCCCACCTTGACCCGACCTACCCATTACCCATCTGTCCTGCTGCCCACCTTCTGTATTTACCCTTGCCTGTGAAAAACTCCCTGTCCTCTCATCTTTTCTGATCGATCCCCTTCCCACCGAAAAGGCTTTCAGTGAACAAAAAACCCCGCAGCCAGAACTAAATACCAGCGGCATAACTAAACACCCCCCCATCCCCAATATACGCAAAAACAGGCAATTGCCAATTGCCAGCAAAGCCAAACAGGAGACCTGCCCTGTTAAGGCTATCCAATTCAAACCAAAAAAACTCAAAAGCCCCCAGACAAACACGAGGAACTGAATTAGGACTGTCACCCAGTCAAATTGAACATAAAGGGAGAAAAACATTAAATCTTGGGAGGGAGGGAGGACACGAAGACAACGCCTACTGGGTGTGACGACGGTCAAAGAGGCCACCCACACCCTCCCCTGCCTTATATCCCCGTGCACCTATCACTGCCCCATCCGGGCCCACAACCAATCACCAACTCGGGGTGTGGACTATTCTGTCCTGCTGTCCACCTTCTGTATTTACCCTTGCCTGTGAAAAACTCCCTGTCCTCTCATCTTTTCTGATCGATCCCCTTCCCACGCGAAAGGCTTTCAGTGAACAAAACCCCCGCCACACAGGAAAACCCGATAGGCGTTTTCCTGCTCCACCCAACCCAATCTACCTATCCCAGAGCTTCTCACCCAACAAATCTGCAATGACCAAACGCAGCTCCAACAAATAATGTTCATTGCCCATAAAAGATAAATGGACCCCATCCTGCCCTAATAGTTCCACCTCTGAACCAATAATGTTTTCATGAGTTAGAACCGAAAAACCTTGCATCCTACAAAAATTTCTCATCTCCCTATTCACCTTCCTACGCTGTTTCTCTATCCACTTAAAATAATTAGTGCCCCTCCAGACCCTCCTGGGCACCAAACTAGTCCACACATTATGGGTACCTGCCCAACGTTCCTTGATACTTACCAAATCCAATTTAATCGCCTTCAATAAGCCAATACCCGATAGCGAAACTAAATAATTCTCCCCCAAATTAATCACCAATAAATCCGGGCAAACCCCTTGTTCCAGCCTCTTCGAAAGAATATATAACAATTCGCCCCACCTCATCCCACTCTTACCCACCTAGCTAACTTTGATCCTTGCCCCATCCAAACCCAATTGGCGACCAAAATGCCTCAAAGAAGCTTGTTTTTCAGCCCAACAAACAAATGAATGCCCGACAATCCATACAGCACAGGCTCTGTTTGTGCCCCCTACGCAACCTACAAAAGAACATATGTTAAGTGATTTGCATATCATAAAAGTTTATAGCAAGAAAGGAAGGTAGAGGAAAAAAGAGGGGGGGAGTAGGGTGGATGAATAGCAAGTAATATGCACAGCTGAAGGAAACCAACAGACCACACTCCTATTTAAACAACCTAACATAGCGCTGGAAACACTGCGATCTCCACCTACCCAAGTCCTGAATTGCCTGATCAGTTTTCCCCAACCTTCTTGCTTCTGTGGCAGCACCAATCCTAAAAGAATGCGTCCCATAGCAATTCGGATCCAAACCCAACCTCCTAATAGCCATCTTCAAAACCGCAAGCACTTGCAAAGCTGTCTTGCATCCCGGTGCACGAATACCAACCTGGCAGATTCGGGCAAAAAACCCACAAAAACTCTCCAAAGCCCAACAGGACAGTCACCCGAACTCGTTCCCTTTAAAATGACCTCCTGGCCCCTTCCCAACTGATCCACCTTGGACTTTCTCAACCATATGACAATGTCCCCACCTCTTAGCTGCACATCCGCACGCGAGATACCTTCCTTCCCCCTCACCCCCAGCAGCTCAGAAACGGGAAATGCCCCATGGAATAGCCAAGACATACATAGTGAAAACAATTGCAGAAACAAACCTCCTCTAATACCTCCAATACGGCCCTTAAAAGCTGTGATGTAATTGGGCGCATGCGATCCCACCTCGCTCCCCATGACCTAGCCCAACCCGCCAAAATTCTCCTACAAATTTCACCTTCAGCTGGATCATAACTCCAAAAATACTTACCATAAAATGAAACCCCTGATAACTTACTCGCTATTGTAACCGCAGACAACCCTGCTTCAATCTGCTGCATAATAAAACAAACAGCATCATCCCTACTCCTGGAAAGAACTTCACACCCCCCCCCCCCCCCCACCCATTTTACAGCACCTGAATTCAGAAACTCCAACCAGGCCTGAAAATAACTCATCCTCGTTGACGGAGCTATAGATTGCTGTACCAGCTCCAACATCCTCAATCTCCTACCTCCCACAACTCCCCCGGTATGACAGTCTTCTGGAAATCTGCTCCCGGTGCCAGACCACGGAACCTCTGCCACTGAAAACGAGATAGCGCATCAGCAATATCATTATTAATGCTTGGTATGTAACTCGCCTTGAACATAATATTGAACTTCAAACAATTCTACATGAAAATTTGCAACAGCCTCAGCACCCTCTCATCCTTTTCTTTTTGCGAGTTGACCAAGTACACCACAGTCTGATTGTCCACATTAAACACCACATTTCTGTTAGCCAAGTATGGACCCCAAACGACCAAGGCAACCACCAATGGAAAAAATTCCAAAAATGCAATACTATGTCTCGCTTGCTTCCAACTTGCTGGCCAGGCCTCTGCCGCTCAATGCCCATCCCAAAACAGACCAAAACCATTAGCATCCGATGCATCTGAAAAAATTTGAATTTGCCAAAACCAATCAGAGTCCTCCATCAGCATTGTCACACCACTGAATTCTTGAAGAAAACAAATCCACATCTTCAAATCTTCTCTAACATTAGCCCGAAGCCGAATATGGTGACGCAGCAAAATCGCACCCCGCGTAGCAAAGCCCAACCTTCTACAGAACGCCCTGCCCACTCTCACCACCTTATAAGCAAAGTTCAAATGACCAAGTAATGCCTGAGCCCGCCGCAATTCCAACTTGGGTTTCTTAACTGCCTCCTCCAACATTGTAATCAACTGCTGCACTTTGTCCTGAGGTAACCTCACCTCCATCTTTCCCGAATCAAGTTCAATGCCCCAAAAATTGAGACATGTCGACAGCCCTTCCGTCTTTTCTTTCGCCAGTGGAACACCAAAAAGAGACATCAACTTCTCAAAATCAGACAGGGACCTGCCGCACTCGCCCGAATGTGCCCTTCCAACAAAGAAAAAATCATCCAAATAATGTGTCACCAACCTAGCACCCCCGTTAAATTGAAAACACCACTGCAAAAAGGTACTAAACATCTCAAACAAAGAACAAGACACCGAACAACCAATCGGCAACATCCGATCCACATATATTGCACCTTCAAATTGGATGCCCAACAAAGAAAAATCCTCCGGGTGAACGGGTAATAGTCTAAAAGCCGACTGAATGTCAGACTTAGCCATTTCCGCACCCCTACCACACCTCCGCACCAACAAAATAGCCTGATCCACAGAGGCGTAATGCACCACTGTATCCTCTGCTGCAATGAAATCATTGACCGAAGCACCAGCCGGCCATGACAAGTGATGAATCAAACGGAACTCACCAGCCTGCTTCTTAGGTACTACCCCAAGGGGTGAAATAGTCAAATTCGGCAAAGGCCACTCGGAAAAGGGGCCCACAATTCTGCCCAACTCCAACTCCTTCTTCAATTTAGACCTGACCACCTCTAGGTAATCCCTCGCTGACTTCAAATTATGGGCCCATCTACACAGGCTAGGACTCTGATAGCATAACCAAAAACCTTCCAAGAAACCATAAAACAAGAGCTTCGCTTCCTCAACATGTGGATAGAACTGCAACTAATGAGAAACAACCTCCCACTTAATAGGCGTAGGGCCCTTTTCCTGTAAAATGCTGCATCTGCCCCCTACCTCTCTCCACACCTCAGGACTATTGCCCGTGCCAGCCCCATTGGATCCCACCATAATATTGATATGCCGGGTGTCTTCCACCACAATTGGAACAATCATGCCGAAACCTACATTTCTGCCTGTTACAAAGTCCACTGTTGAATGACCAACATGCCCCATTACTCTGGAGCTGTCCACGCTGTCCAAAACCCACCCCAAATTGGGTGGGACACCCCTGAAAAGGGCTTGTACTGTACAGGTAATCTACTCGCCGTATGCGTCGTAGGTGCATACCTCACTGTCCTTAGCCATTGCATCCAAAGTTCATTATCTATTTCACCCCAAACCTTACTTGGATCCATGGCCTTCCGCGCGCGAAATTCCTCATCGTATCGAAACCAACCAAAACCACCATAATCCATCTGTGCCCGACGCACAACAACCATATACTTAAACGGAGCCACACAAGAATCGGAATGACGCTCACAATACACGCTAGCATAAATCAAAAAAGCTGACGTCCAATTCTCAATAGTGGTTGGAACCCTAGGTCGTCTCGCTAACTCCCATTCTTCTTCTTTCGACCCTTCCTTCGCCTGTACCTCCCTATGCTACAATTTAAAGACATCCACAAACTCTCCTTTCCATATCTTCTCCTTCAAACTTTGAGTGAGATGCACCCCCAAAGGCATCAACACTCAAATATAAGGTAACCTCTTGGCTTTAGACGTACCCCCTGAACCTGCAACCCCTACACTATTGGTAGTATCCTGCACCTCAACTGCTTCGTCCGCTTTATGCACCACCTCAGAAACCGTCCCCGAACTCACCTCCATCTTACCTGTCCCAGCGCCAGAGTCCATACCTACCTGAATAGAGACATCCACCCAATCCTTCCTGAGTACACCCCACCCTCATTCTCCCCCTCCTTCCGCATGCCAACCCCAAGATCCTCCCTCCCCCCACCAAAACCCACTGAAACCGATATTGCCTCCTCACCGCTCGGCAAACTGCCTGCCAACTTGTCCCGACGACGACTCCCAAAGTGATCGCCCCGGACCACCTTAGGGATAGTGTGCAGTGTCTCCTTAACTATACCCTTTGACGCTGGCATAACTTGTTCCTCCACTTCCTCTTCATAATCCAGCAATTCTTCCTCCAGGCACTCAGATCTGGCACTAGCGCCCCGGCTAGTGGAAGGCTGCTCATCGAAGAATGAGTCCTCACCTTGACCCAGAGAACCAAGGCCATCCGGCTCCCTCGATGTTGGGTAAACCGCTCCGGATTTCACCCTCCCTTCAAACCGGTGTCTTGAAGGTGCCCTGACCTTCACCGGCAAACTCTGACCACCAGCGAGCCGCCCAAACTGCCGATGCACCATCACCTCCCAATATCCTCAACCTGCTCTGACTGCCAAAAATACAACAAAACATGAGCTCTACCTATGGACCCATCCTCACTAGTTTCTCCACACACTGTGCCCCTAAGCACCAAACCAGTCTTATCTACAAACTCCACCTGCTCACCCAACCTAAACATAGATTGGTTCCCCACGTCCCAAGCCTGCACCTCATGCACCATAGAACTGCCTGCACTAAGAAGCCTTCGCACCACCTTACCTGCCTGTTGCCCGGAATTACTAGCAAAATTAACATTTCCCACACCTCTCACAATCTTATGTCTTCCTTGTTCCTCAATCTCCTCATCCGATATTAGTATAACCTCATCCTCGATGTAATCCCCGGGCGCGGCCATCTTGCCCGCCTCTCCCAACTGTCTTTCCTCTAAAATATCCTCATTCCGAGTCATCATCTCGGAAGACGCCGCCATCTTGGACGCGCCTCCTAAGGAGCATTCCATTAACAAGCCTTCCCTAAGCTCAACGCCTCTCTCTAATGGCCGTTGAGCTTGTTTCCTGGCACGAGTGACGCGCAAAACTGGTCGTGCATGCTCGCCATGACCCTGCACCCCCATACGGCCTCCAGCGCTCACCGCACCCAAAAGGCCCGCCCCTCTCGCTCCTGCGGCCACCCGCCTAGCCAGAGAGACACCCGAACATCAAGAAAAATGACTGCCGCCCGACGCCGCATCCAAACCACCTCCTCAGCCCCAGAGACCCCCGAGCCAACATCCTGCACAAATTCAGGTGAGTGTATCACCTTATGCCCCTCGGTGCTCTTTGACTTACATTTTTTAAACTTTATTTGAGGTGATGTGCACGCAAGCACCGCGGCCATCACGCCTCCCGAAGAAAGCCTTTTAGGCCTTCTCAAACCAACCCAGGCCTCCTCTAAAACCCCCTCATTGATGAAGTCCTCCCTCCCCTCATCCTGCAAAACTTTAAGAGCCTGAACAACTTTGTTGGGCTCCATAATCCGCAATACAATTTAAAACGCAGCACAAGCCTTTAACAAAACTCCTCCCAAAAACTTTAAAACGCCTCCAAACAGCCTTAAACACGTCTCAAAACACTTCTACCCGAAGACACACGAAGACAACAACACCTACTGGGTGTGACGACGGCCAAATAGGCCACCCACACCCTGCCCCTGCCTTATATCCCCGTGCACCTATCACTGCCCCATCCGGGCCCACAACCAATCACCAACTCAGGGTGTGGACTATTCCACAGACGTCCGATAAGCCCGGGGGGGAGACAGGACAAGCCCTCTGCTCCCCTCAAGCCCCCATTCTTTATGTCTACTATAGACCCTCCTTTATTAGTACCTGCGCCCTAACCTGTCCCACAACGTCCTTGTACTGCAACAGCAGAGTTCTGTAATTTCTAAATCCATGCTTAGTTAGTCAGTCGTCGTTTTTCCGTTGGATTGTGGTACTTGTAGCTTTTTTCCTCTAATAATAAATGAGGACTCGAAGTCCCATAACGCCAAGAAAATACTCGGATTGGAGATCCGCTCACACCTAAACCAAAGAAGTTTGAAAACAACAAAAGACATGCTAGAGCTGTCCCGGTAGTCACAAAGGAATTCAAGAAGAGGGAGCTAAATATTGTGCTTTTACTGCAAGTTGTAGTGTTGTGGGACCGAGGCCTTCAAGCTACTAAGAATAACCACACTGACCTATATTTATGGTCACAACAACTGGCCTCGGGCAACTGGACTCAGTCACATGCGCACAGACACTTTTATTAGCAGGGTCACCTGACCGGTGACACCTGTGATGGATGGGTGTGGGGTGAGTGTCGTAACCAGCCCTCAAGGAGTGGCTGGTGGAAGCATGTCATCTTGGAACACTAGTATGAGTCCAGCTGGACTCTACATCCCATGCAAACTTTATTTTAAAAAAAGAAAGTCCAGCCTGTGGGAGAGAAATGAACACTATACTTAACACCACTGAGGCTCATCAGGCAGTCCGCCAGACATGATGAGTGGACAGGTGCAGCTGGGGGCACCCAGCATCACAGCACTCCATCGTAGTTTAACCAGACTACTCTGGGAACGAATGGCAGTGTTGGTGAAGTCCAGATTCCTCAATCGCCTGTCCATGATGTTACAGTTCACTTGGCCACTGTTAGTCCTGTCCCGCCTGGACTCACGGTGTTGTAGTCTATTTGCAAAGTTCAAAGTGGGTGCATCAGGAGTGGTGGGGAATCCACTACAGGGATCTTTTTGAAGGCGTGGGTAGCAAAACTGCAAAGACAGAGGAGGACATGGATGAAAGGGTGTCTTCCTTAAAGGCCTTGGTGCTTTCCTAACGTCTGCTGGTAGAACAGCTTCAGGCTTCCTCGAGGCCCTTGTGTTGGGCTGCCACAGGACCGCGTGGACTGTGCAGGTCCTATCTCAGGCCAAGCGAAGGCATCGCTGAGGAGCATTCAACAGGACCACATCCAAGTTGCGCTTGAAGCAGCAATGGTGGTTATTGCAGGAACTGTGTGCTCCTCTGGCCGTCAATACTCAGGTGCACTGGCCTTTGTCTCGTAGTGTTTTGGTGATCATTCTCCGTCCGTGACCTCATTTCTTCCCCGTGCTTGTCATGGATCTACTTCTGACACATCTCTCTGGTTGGGATTCTCCTTCCACTGGAATTCCCTTGAGGCGCTTGCCCATGGATTGCAACAGTACCACATGGGCTGTGTGGGCCTCTCGTATGCCATGCCTAGGAGGTCACTAAGGAACTCCCAACAGGGCCACATCCAAGCCTCGTGCAATCCCAAGGGTGGATGGTGCAATGGTCGAGTATGCTCTCTCTTGCAGCTCTCAGGTTCATGGGGGTTCACAGCTGATTTGTGGGTGGTCAGCCTCCCATGGTGCCAGGGATGCCTTGTCGTTTTGCTAACATACATCTCCAATCTGATTGCACAGTGCTCCTTAGGTGGTTCGGGTGATGCACCTGGTAATGGTGATGATTACCAACTAAGTTTCATCAACAGTTGGCGGTGTCTTGCTTGGAGAAGGGATGACTCAAAGGACTTCGTAGCCCTTTGCTGTTCTCGCTCAGCACGTGCGGTTACCAGCAGGGATGCCATCTGTGTCAAGCAGCCGGTGACAGGTATCTGGATGGTCGCACTGTGAACCGTGGGGCCTGGACCCGGTTCACGCTTGCTGGTGGCTTATGGTTGGTCCACCCACGGAGCTGTCTCCAGTGACGACTGTGCACACTGGTGGCTGGCTTGTGTTGATGGATGCCCTCTCAAGTACTGGTACAAGTCCTCAGTCCTATCCCTCTTCTCCCTTTTCTCTTGTGCACCTGTGGTGTTCCTGATCTTCATGTGACAGGTCTGTCACACACTTTTCTTCATCAGCCTTCTTCATGATGTGGTGTAGTGCCACGTTCCTCTCTCTTATCTCCATTTTTTTTGTGGGTGAGGTGGCATTGCGCCATTTGTCGCATGTTGGGTCACATGGACCTTGCACTGGTTGAGTGCTGCACCTCGGACGGTGGATCATCTCCTGTTGAGGCCTCTTGCAGACTTATGCCTGTCAATAGGACTTGATTCCTTCTTCTCGTGGACCTTTCGCAGGTCCTGTCCCTTCCTCAGGAATATTCTTAGTGGACCGCTTCTTGACTGGAGGGTCATCTTTTTATTCTTCCTGTCTTCACTCGAGGGTGCAGCGCTTGCGCTCCGAGGCTGCACCATTACAGTGCTTACCCCTGCCTATACTGTCAGGTTCACTGGTGCTGTTGTCTGTGCATCTCCAACTTTGCTCTCTCAGTCCTTCTTCACAGGCACCCTCTGCTGGTGCTTTGCATGCCTTTTCTCTGGGCCTCTGGTGGTGGCCATTTACTGCTAGGTGCATGTGGTGCTAACTTCTCGCTGGCGAGGGCAGCAGACAGCTGCTAGGGGTGTGTGCACGCTCTGTGTCTGCCCTTCTTGGTGGGTTGTCTTTCTCCTTCTCTGCATTGTGCAGGGGTTGCTCACGTCTTTGATTTCCCTTCTGCAGAGACCTTGGTGGGTTTTGCATGCCTTGAGATGGGGGTGTTCAGTCTCTCTCCTTGGTGGTCAAGTATGTGTGGCCACTGCTGCCATTTCAAGTATGGGCCATGGCAGCCTTCTTGGCGCTGCGTGCCATTTCTTTGGCTAATACACAGTTTATCATCTCAAACTGGTGCAGTAACAATCAGGGTCCACTAGGTCACACTGTAGCCTTACTTCTCACTGGCCGTGTCTCTCTGGCTGCTGTGTACTTGAGGTTGAGAAATCCAATGTGGAGCCACGCAAAGCCGGGACAGCTTGTCTCTCATCAAAGGCAGTCTTGGTTGGGTTCCCTGCCCACGACTACCTCAGATAGGCAGGGCAGCCGTATTATCTTTGGAGTCCACTGCAGCCTTCCCAGTGCTGCGGGCCTTACTCTCTTGGGGGTGCAACCTTCCCAATGGATGCGACAAGGCTGATCCAGCACTCCTCTCCCCTGCAGGCGCTGCAGCCAGGTGGCGGGCATCATACCTTGTGTGTGTCTGTGCTCTGATTGGCATCAGCGGCGTGCTATTCTTTCTATTATTGCCCAGCTGTTACCTGTTGCTGTGTGGCCTGCATGCTTCAACATTGCCATGGGATGCAGACAGTCATTTGAATTTCCAGCGGTGCCAGCAAACCTTCATCTGTGAGAACACAGCACTCCCAGTGCTTGTCCTTCCTTTTCTTTGGGTCCCCGCATGCAGGCTTGACCGGGGGCTTCTCAGTTGGTGCAGTGCACTTTAGACGGTGAGGGAGGGCCTAGGGTAGCTTGGAGGCACCTTTCGTATGGATGCTACAGGCTTTGTTAAGCTGGATGAGAGCGTTGGTGTTTAACGTGACAGAGATAGCACCCTGGGCAGCACACAGTCATGTAGCGGGCAGCAGCAAGGCACGATGTGGGATCCTACTCATGGGAGCTGCAGCGGCTTGCTTCAGACAGTGTTGACGCCTTATGCTGGCTGTGCCTCATCACACTTTTTGTCTCCTCACACTAGTTCATGGCATGCAGGGCTTTAGCGGCATGAGCATGTGGGTGGCGCCACGGGCCTCACCGGTGTTCGCACTCCATGGCCTTCTCGCCCTGTGCCAGCTGATGTCATGCTGGCAGTGAGTGCGGGCGTGCCCTTCGTTGCAGGCACCACTACCCCCCATGAGCACCAGCAGAGCTGCTGGCAGCACAAATGCGGCGTCGGACCCACTCATTGTCACCGTTGTAGTGTTGGGGGCCCACACAGATGCATATTTATGGTTACTAAAGCCCACACAGATGCATATTTGGCAGATGCAACTGGCCTCGGGCATGTGCGCCGAGACCCTTTTATTAGCATAGTCACTTGACCTGTGATGGATGGGTGTGGGTTGAGTGTGGAAACCAGCCCTCAAGGAGTGGCTGGTGGTAGCACGTCATCTTGGAACACTAGTATGAGTCCAGCTGGACTCTAGATAAGTCATCCAAACACTATTCCCATTCCCCATCTATCTCTTTTCCTTCCTGACAAAGTGAGGCTATTCCACAAATAAACACACCCGTTTGAGGTATCAACCAAACCAAGAACCCCCAACACTGAGTCAGATGAAATCCTTGTGTGCTTAGTTATCTACAAAATACACCATACAATCTAAAAACCAAAAGCAGCAAATACCACCCACCCATTGGGACTAGGGTTACCACCTGATCAGTTTTTTTTTTACCAGCATGACCAGTATACCCCCAGGTAGATAACCAGTAACCACAGGATGGACCACAGCAGCAGAAGCAGGCTCATATACCCAAAAAATTAGCAGAAGCTCATGAAGCAGATACCCCAAGTTACACCATCTAGTAACCATAGTAAGGAGAACAGCAACAGGCTCCTATGCCCAACAAATGAGCAGAAGCTCATAAAGAAAAAACTCCCAGGTACACCAACCAATAACCACAGAAGAGAGCAGAATAGCAGAAGACTCATAATCTGAAAACAATAAGCAGATACTCATGAAGCAGATACCCTAAGGTACACCAATGACCACAGTAGGGGACAGAGTGGCAGAAGACTCGTCAACTTGAACAAATGAGCAGAAGCTTGTGAAGCAGATACCCCAGGTAGACCAGTCTGTAACCACAGGGGGGAGCACAGCAGCCGCAGAAATAGGCTGATATACCCAACAAATGAGCTGAATATCATAAAGCAGATACCCCCACGTACAGCAACCAGGTACCATAATCAGCAGCAGGCTCATATGCCCAACAAATGAGCAGAAGCTCATGAAGCATATACCCCCAGATAGACCAACTAGGAACCACAGGAGAGAGCAGGACAGCAGAAAGCTTGTCATCCAAACAAATAAGCAGTAGCTCGTGAAGCAGATACTCCAGGTAGACCAACCTGTAACCACAGGAGGGAGCACGGCAGCAGGAGAAGCAGGCTTATAGGCCCAACAAATGAGCAGAAGGTCATGAAGCAGACATTCTAGGTAGACCAACCAACAACCACAGGAAAAAGCAGAATAGCAGAACACTCATCATCTGAAGAAATGAGAAATTTTGTGAAGCCGATACCTCAGGTAGACCACCTTGTAACCATAGGAAGGAGCATAGCAGCAGCATATATGGCAAACAAATGAGCAAAAGATCATGAAGTGGATGTCCCCAGGTACAGCAACCAGTAACCAACAAATGAGCAGAAGTTCATGAGGCAGATTTCCCAGATAGACCAACCAGTAATCACAACTGGGAGCAGAGGAGCAGAAGACTCATCATTCAAACCAATAAGCAGAAGCTCGTGAAGGAGGTACCCCAGGTAGACCAACCTGTAACCACAGGAGGGACCCCAACAGCAGCATCAGGCTCATATGTCCAACAAATGAGCAGAAGATCATGAAGCGGATAGACCCCAGGTACAGCAACCATTAACCACAGGAGGAAGCATAGCAGCAGCAGGCTCAAATGCCCAACAAATTAGCAGAAACTCATGAAGCAGAAACCCCCAGGTAGACCAACCAATCACCAAAGGAGGGAGCAGAGGAGCAGAAGACTCATAATCGGAACAAATGAGCATCTAAGTGCATCTGCTTGAGGAACACGCTTAGATGCTCATCCAGACTACACCTTTTTTCTGAACACTTTATGCTCTTAGTTAGGTAATTACTACTACTTATCTACTTACCTAATCATCATCCAGCACAGCGTCCCTACCCCCACCAAGCACTCTTAGATTCTATGCTCACCTACTGCCAATCACTTACCCTTATCTAAACACTGCGGGCCGTATTTATACTTTTTGGCGCACAACTGCGCCAACGCAGTTGTGCGACAAAAAAATGTAACGCCGGCTAACGCCATTCCAAAGCGCCATGCGGGCGCCTTATTTATGGAATGACGTTAGCCGGCGGAGCTGACTGGTGTGCGTAAAAAAAAATGACCCCCACCAGGCAGCGCCGGCGTAGAGGAAAATGGAGCTTGGACGTCAAAGAATGGGGCAAGTCGGTCTGAGGCTAAAAATCTGCCTCAACCCGAGTTGCGCCATTTTTTTTTACTCCCACCCTCCATTGACATGACTCCTGTCTTAGCAAAGACAGGAGTCATGCCCCCTTGCCCAATGGCCATGCCCAGGGGACTTCTGTCCCCTGGGCATGGTCATTGGGCATAGTGGCATGTAGGGGGGCACAAATCAGGCCCCCCATGCCACAATTTTTTTTTTACAAAATTACTTACCTGAACTTACCTTAAGTTCCCTGGGATGGGTCCCTCCATCCTTGGGTGTCCTCCTGGGGTGGGCAAGGGTGGCAGGGGGTGTCCCTGGGGGCAGGGGAGGGCACCTCTGGGCTCTTTCCGAGCCCACAGGTCCCTTAACGCCTGCCCTGACCAGGCGCTAAAAAATGACGCAAAAGCGGCTGGACGTCATTTTTTTTTACCCGCCCACTCCCGGGCGTCATTTTTGCCCGGGAGTATAAATACGGCGCACATGCCTCGGAGTCATGTTTTAGTAGGGAACGCCTACCTTGCATGTCATTAACGCTTGGAAGGTGACCACGCCAAAAAATTACGCAAACTTCAAGATCTTTGGCGCTAGACGGGTCTAACGCCAAAGTATAAATATGAAATTAGTTTTGCGTCGGATTTGCGTAAAAAAAAATGACGCAAATCCGGCGCAAACAGAGTATAAATATGCCCCTGAATCCTCTTCTACCCACAAACCCCTCTTGTACGACAAATGGTATTTTAAGTACATTCCTGTTTTACTCTAAACATCTGTCCATATGACCTTGTTCTTGTTTTCCTCAAAAGTCCTACATTTATTAGCACTGGCACATTATATATTTTGCTGCACTATTTGTCCAATATTATTATTATTATTTTGTTTACTTGTACTCCAATTTAATGACAATCAACATGTCATCTTGTTTTTGGCAATCCACACATACTCTATTTATTGGCAAACCAGTATAGATTCCATTCCACACTTATGTACCTTGTCTAACCCAGATTTACTACGCCCAGATTGTTGATGATGATGATATCTACTTTTGTTCTTCTCCACAAGTCATGACTTCCTTCTAGCTGTTCTCTCTCTCTCTCTGCTAAGCACTCCATTTAATGAATCGTTACCCCCAGTAATATTTCGAGCACTATACTGTAGCCAACTCAGTGCTCCATTACCTACCCTACATATTTTTGTAGTTACATCCTTTGTACATCCAGAATAAATGATCTACGGTAAGTACTGTCTCTGTCTGTTATGTCTCATTCAGCAGACTCGTCTCTGAATTTTCACACATACCTTTTTTACAGCGCTCTGAGCTCCTGCTGGTTGATATTTGTGCTAAATAAATAAATAAACAAATAAATAAGTCCATCAATAAATAAATCTGCTCCAAGTAGCTGTAGCCTGCTTCAAAGCTCGCTTAGTGGGACCAAAATCACAAACCTTTACAAGCATGCAGCTCTGCATTGCAGGTCAAATAAGTCCAGCGAGCAGCTTTGACATTAGGAGATGCCTGGGCAAATCCTCCGCAATCACGGAAGACAGGGCTACTACTGTTGTAGGTGGAATTGTAAAAGAACTTTGGGGAAAAAGGAGGAATGAGGACGCAGTACTAATGAATCCAGTAGGACTCATGAATACGATTCAGTAGAGAACAGGCACCCTGAATCCCCCAAGCAAAGTAGATAATGGTTGACAGAAATAGCACCCTAGAAGATTCAGAAAAAACTGATCCACCAGCACCCATGGAGAGATAGGCAAATCATAGGGAAGCACATTGATGCTACAGAGCAGATATGATCTCATTAAAGCCCCTTCAGAGGCCTTAGGACCAAACGGTCCACGACCTCTGCAGTTGGAAGCCCTTAATCACCACCACAGGCTCTACAAAGTAGCTGCAGTCCAGCCCTTATGCCAACCATAAAGTAAAAATCAATCCAGAATCCATAGCAGAGGGCAGGATAAGAACTGCACTCATTAACAAAACTCCTTTTCTGGAAGTACGCCCAATGGTGAGTGTATGTACACGTAATGCAAAAGACGCGTCAACTACTAAACCACCTATGCCACCTCACCAGACAGATGCCTGTGCTGCAGTCCCAACCTTTCAACTTTCAAACTACTAATCTCAAGCTGCCTATCTGCAGTTCAGAGAGTACCTTGCACAGCAGAGGGTTGGGAACCACAGCATTCCACTGCTAGCTCCTACAATAGGAGGAACCCATCTCGATGTACCCAGTGTGGGAGGACTACAGCCATATATGCCTTTCTTTCCAAATTCTTTCCAACCTCTCAAAAATCAAAGGAAAGGGAGTGAAGACACACAAAAGCATCCTTAGTCAGTGTGTGACCACTGCATCCACCTCCTCCATGCAGGAGTTTATGAAAGGAGGTACAGAAAATAGCCACTTTACTGTTTACCACCTGGCACAGAAGATAGGCACCTCACTATTTACCCTTGTGTCGAACAGGTCCTAATCCTGGTGTCTAAAGAGGCAGCAGAATGTCCTGAACACAGCCCATAAGAGGCAGAAATCCTGGTAGGATGAAAATATCCAGCTAGGACTATCCACACCTGGTTGTCCACACCCCTGAGATTGACCACCTGTGAAAGGAACCTCCGTTCCACAGTGTATGATCTTGGCAGCAGATGACATAAGTGATGGCCATTGGTATTCCCAGTGATTGAAATAACCTTTTGACACTGAATTGTTGGTCTTGGCCAGCAATCAAAGAGCCTCCTGTTAAGGTGCAAATGCCAGGAGGCCCCCTTACCACCTCCAGTTTCTGACAGCCTTCAGGTCTGCTCTAGTGACCCTAATTCTCCAAGTCATTGAGAGTGGCACCAGAACTTGACACAGTAGTATCTGTCAAGATACACAGCAACAGGGGATCAAGTCCACATTCTTTCTCAAATAGTCCAGATGCAAATGTCACTGAAGGCAGCTGTTGATTGTCAAGTGGGACCAACAAGTGATCAAGTCCCCTCGTAATGGCTCTCTCGCACTCAAGAGATGTGCCAACAGTGACTTAAGATCAAACCACACCGAGGGTAGCAGGAAAACCAGTGAAGTTGTGCGGCATCGTCCGCTGAGCCAATCTTAAACACGAGCCACAAATGTAGGCATCCAGGTCAGAAGTGCCAACACTGGCAGAAACACCCTGCCCAGGTCCGTGAGAAAGGCAGCCCCAACAAAGCCCAGAGACTATGAGGGACGGATTGTTGAGCTGGAGCAGTAGGTTTTCAAGCCTTCTGTGTATCACGAGTCGCCAGCTGGAGTGAGGATGCTTGGACCAGTCAGTTATTAAAATAGGTTTGGGCGGAAATGCCCCAGGTTAATGCGAGGACGGACAGGAAGTGCTTTTGCAGGTCCCAGATTATGTGGAACAGTATGTGGACAGTATGGGTAGAGCTTCTCTGTAACATGCCAGAGTGCTACAAAGGGTCTGTCAGGGAGGCAACAGGTCTCCTTTTGTCAACAAGTGAACAAAGAAGACGGGATGTGGCGGAAGTGCACTTTTATTATTCTTTACATTTAAAACTGCGCCTCAAAAGAAGCCCGCATTAGGCCATGTTAGAGGGCACTCGAGTTTGAAAGACAGGAACAGTGCTTCTAAACTGAAGTCTGATGAATTGTTTAAAGATTTAGCAAATGGTTTCCTGTAGCCTGAAGACGGGGTCATCAATAAAGCCCCAGAGAGGAAGCTGGCCCCTGCCTGACTTCGACAACTGTAAAGAGAAGTTGTGATTTAGCTGCATGGCGGGGCGTTAATAGTGTCATGCATTTGTAAAGTAGTTCGTGTCAAGTGTAAAGCTAAAGTGAATGCCAAAATAAATGGCAGGTACGAATTTGAGTTTGAGGGAAAAGTTTGAAGTATACTTACAAAATCAAAATGAGTAGTTTTTTACGATTTCTACTGAGTACATTTTTAGGTCACAAAAGACCTATTGTGGGTTTACCAAGAGATCACAAAGGATTACAGCCTGCCCTATTCATTCCATTAGTTAACTTTACTGTCATTTTCATCTTTTTGCTTCTTGTTTGATGGCTTTCCTTGCCCCAGCATGTCCAACTATTGTTTGTCTAGCCCCTGAAGCACAGCCTCTTTACTAGTACTCTGACTGGATGGCTTCTATCCTTCCACAACTCACTTTTAGGGAACATCTTTTTTATTTTAGCTTAGCACTGCATAAGTGTGTGTGTGTTTTCCAGCTCTCTCTATCTAGTGCTTCTGCTCCCCAAATACCTGTTGACACCACCCCACCCACCCCGCCCCACCAGGTGCTGTCTCCTGCTTGTGCTGCAAACTGTCTACCACAGAAACATGCCCTTCATAGGAGTCGCTGCATGCCTCCCAAAGAGACTCCAGATAATACAAAACTTAGCAGCAAGACTCGTACTCAACCTCCCCAGAAGGACCCACATCACACCCCATCTCAAGAAACTACATTGGCTCCTGTTTCCAAAGAGATGCCAGTATAAAATGCTGACCCACGGCTACAAGGCCCTTGTTCCACCTGGCCCTTTTTGTCGGTCATCCCCAGTCTTTTTGCCTTCCTCCTAATTTTTCTGACCAGTTTTTGTTGGCTTTAGGACTCTGGGCACTTTACCACTGCTAAAACAGTGGTAAAGTGCATATGCTCTCTGTGTAAATTGTAATGTTGATTGGTTTATCCATGATTGGCATATTTGATTTACTGGTAAATTGCTAGTAAATTGCACTAGAGGTGCCCAGGGCCTGTAAATCAAATGCTGCTAGTGGGTCTGCTGCACTGGTTGTGCCACCCACATTAGTAGCCCTGTAAACATAGCTCAGACCTGCCACTGCAGTGTCTGTGTGTGCAGTTTTAAACTGGCAAATCGACTTGATAATTGTACCCACTTACCAGGCCTAAACCTTCCCTTTTACTACATGTCAGGCACCCCTAAGGTAGTGTGTTTTATATGTCCTAACAGTGAAATACTGCCAAATACGTTTTTCCCTTTGCAAGGCCTATCTCTCTCATAGGTTAACATGGGGGCTGCCTTTAAATATCTTTAAAGCGCAGGTTCCCTTTGAGGGCAGATGAAAAGGAGAAGTTTAGGGTCTCTGAACTCACAATTTAAAAATACATATTTTAGTGAAGTTGGTTTTTAAGTTGTCTGTTTGAAAATGCCACTTTTAGAAAGTAGGCATTTTGTTGCTTAAACCACTCTGTGACTCTGCCTGTTTGTGGATTGTCTGTCTGGGTCAGTTTGACAGTTGGGCTGTTTTTCCTCTCTCTAGACAGTGAAACAAAAGGGGGTGGGGGTGTAGCCTGCATATCCTGATGAGCCATCTGAGCTAGAGGGGAGGGAGGAGGGGTCGTTCAAACCTGAAAGGACAATGCAGTCTCCAACCCCCTGGTGTGAGTCTGGAGCCTGGCCTGGACAAGGAAGGCTCTTGCAAACAGCTGAGATTTGCTTTGAAGTTTGCTATCTTCAAAGGCAGAACAGGGTATAAGAAGAAGACCCACAACCCCAGATTTTTAGAATCTTTCTGGAATCAAGAGGAACCTCTGCCAAGGAGAAGAGCTGAAGAGCTGGAGGAGGTGTACTGTCCCTTTGCTGTGCTGCTATGCTGGACTGGCCTGCAGTTGCTGCTTCTGCCTGAAAAGAGTGCAAAGGGTGAACTTTGCTGTATGTCCTGCTTGAGAAAGTTCTCCAAGGGCTTGGAGTAGAGCTTGCCTCCTGTTGGAAGTCTCAGGGACAACAAAGACTTCAGTGTCCTCGGCCTGCAGTAATGGGAATTGTGTGTTTTGTTCTGTTCAAGAGAAGAAACCACAGCAACGCCGGCAACAATGCTGCTGGCCTGCACAGTGACCTGCCACCGCCGCATTGAGTTGCACGACCCTGGTCTCACCGACGCTGTCATCAGACAACTTCACCGAGCCGCTGCTCGCACCGCGATCTGTGGGATCCGCACTCCGGCATCGCCTGCTCACACTGCAGCCTGGGTCTCCCCGACAACGATGCTCCTGATGACACTGGCTCTGCTGCCTGCACTGTGGCCTGTGGACACCTCTCATGAGGAGCACTAAGCACCGTCCCACACTGCAGCCCCGGTCCACCAATGCCAGCACCATCGACTCCAGTGTCCTCACCAGGCATCCCTGCCTGCACCGTGGCTTGTGGACACAGCTTGTGAGGGTCACAAAGCACCGCCCGCACCGCTGGCTTAGGCCTCCTGACGACAGCGCTTCTGCAACGACGACGCTACCTGCACCGTGACCTGTGGACACCACACGTTGCACCGCCCCGATTCACACTGCAGCCCTGGTCTCACGACCCCACTGGATGCCGTCACCGAGCCGCTGCCTCCACCGTGACCTGTGGGCACCGCACATTGCATCATCCCACTTCGCACAGCAGCCCCGACGCCATCCACGCCAGCACTCCTGACTTCTTCAGCTCGGAGTTCGATCTGCAATGCGTGTGACTTCAAGGGCCCGACGACTCCTGCACCGACTCTGGAACCGACACCGCTATGTCAGCGACGCCACTCTCCAGAGTTCACCGTGAGGATCACGACACCCTACAAATCCAAAGTACTGTTTGTGGGTCTTCCCGACACCGTAGCTTGCCTGCAATGCCACGGCCGGCCTGAACTGTTGGTTTTGTCGATCACGACACCATGATAGCCCCAGGTGGAGCTATTGACTTCAAGGAACTGTATTTTTGAGTAAATCTTGCAGAATTCACATTTTTATTACTGTATGTTGGATTTTTATTGTATTTGGTCTTGTTTTAAATAGATAAATATTGGGTATGTTTCTAAAACTGGTGTGGGGTCCTTTTGTAGTGTTTTCACTGTGTTACTGTGTGTTCTGGGCAAATGCTTTACACATTGCTTCTGAGATAAGCATGACTGCTCGTGCCAAGCTACCAGGGGGGTGAGCAGGGGTTATCTGAGCGGGCATCTCCCTTATCCTGACTAGAGTGAGGTTCCCTACTTGGACAGGGGGCAAACGGACTGCCAACTAGAGACCCCATTTCTAACAGCACTGCACAGTGAAGGCCCAGCATACATCAACAAACTCCTGTCTTCCACCAACTGGCCAGACACCTCCACTCAGCTTCTCTCTCCCTCGCAGACACACCACAGATCTGTTAAGCCAACAGCAGAGGATGCTCCTTC
The DNA here is from genome assembly GCF_031143425.1 of Pleurodeles waltl. Classification (NCBI taxonomy): domain Eukaryota; kingdom Metazoa; phylum Chordata; class Amphibia; order Caudata; family Salamandridae; genus Pleurodeles; species Pleurodeles waltl. The sequence continues at coordinate 762,183,583 of NC_090438.1, forward strand.
TCACACCTGCCAGCCAAAGGCTTGGAATAACCTCCCCCCGCACCTCAGGACCACACCGTCACTCCAGCAATTCAGAAGAGAACTAAAGACCTGGATGTTTAAATGATCATACTTCTATGGAGCAGCATACAGCTCCAGCACCTCGAGACCCTCATGGGTGATTTGCCACGCTCCATAAATGTTTGATTGATTGATTGATTGTCTCATGTGTTTCTTTCCACCACCAAACTCCTCCATGTTCAATGTTGATTTCTCTCTTGTTTGCTTCTCCATCCATCCTCAATGTTGTTTTAGCCTGTATGCTGCTTTTTCCTTCATCAGAACCTCTCGACATTGCTTCTCAACCCCAACCACTCCCCATTGTTCCCCCTCTACTTTCTATCCACTTTTTGGGGGGGAGTGGGTAGACAGCAAATTGGTGACAGCCAATCAGTCTTGAAAAGTGTTTCTGCACTACTTCAGTTTCAGATTTTTTTCTAAGATCAGTTAGAAAAAAAAAGGCCCCACCTCATTGTGTAGGCATACATGCATGATGGTGTATGCACGCCCAAGAAAGTAGCCAGAAAACTGAAATACCCCCACTGGAAATATACCTTTATTCACATTGAGCATGCAAAGCATGCAAACCAGACCCTCCTTATAAGGGATCCTTTCATCTCCTTTCCTACCACCCATATGTCCACCCATTCACCATTCCATCTATCTATCCATCCATCTGTCCATCCCTTCATCTTTTCATCTACCCAGCCATCCACCAATAATTTCATCCATCTATCATTTCATGGTTCTCCACCTGTTCATTCTTACACCAATTCACACTTTCCCCTGTTTATCATTTCTTCATCCATCCATCCTTCCATCGTTCTATCTTTCCATAGGTTTACACTTCCATCCATTTATTCTTTTATTGTTTTAACGTTTCAACTTTTTTCCTTTTCACTGCTGCTTCCTATCATGCTTCCATCATCCTTCTATTCTTTCTTTACCCTTTAAAATGTACCCTCATTCTTTTCTCTCATTCCTATATTTTCTTTTGTACATTCTCTCTCTTCTGTAATTTTTCTATTGATCCCTCTTGCTGTGTTGTTTCTCTATTTTCATTTTTCTACCATTGTGCACTCCAGTCCAAACCCCACAACACTCTTTCATGGTATACCACACAGTGTTATTTATAAGCATTTTGTCACAGGACAGAAAAGTCCCATAAACAAGTCATTAACGTTTAAGTGAGACACAGATGACCAGCCATGTGTCCAGGGCTATACCCCTCTTAATCTGCTGGAGTGGGGGGATTCCCCTATGCCTCTGTGCAAACTCCTACAAAATAACATGACTGGACAGCACATTGCGCCTATGTATTTTTTTTTACAAATTGGGGGGATAGCAGATGGAGTTCTCAATAGGGAAACATATTGTTGTATTCTTCAAAGTAGTGAAATCAAGCAATAAGAAGTATTACTGGTTCCAGATGTTTATTCAAACGCTCCTCGAACTCCGTCTTCTTGTCTCACAATGCCTCACACTTCTCAACATTCTACAGCAAGCTCCTGAGTATGCCAATTTCCAACATTCCAAGGAACAACGGAACATACCAATTCCTATCTCAATATATATATTGCCTTATACCTTTTGGAAATTGTTTTATAACATTATACATTATAATAACTATATACATATCTTACTTAAAGAGAAAGTCCGCCTCTACGTGTACATACACATGTGGATTATAACATATCTCCTTCCCTTAATAATTGAACATGTAGTCTTTGTGCCAAGCTGGTCGTCTTCTACTCCTCGCCTCGCCACCTTGACTCCTTTGATCCAAGGCTTCTTCTTCTTCCTCCTCATCTTGTGAACTATCATGTCTAATCGTTGGTTTTCTACTGCATGATAATTTGTCCATACTCCACACTCTGCCATCTTCCAGCTTTACCACATTACTTTGTACTTCAATAATTCTTTTGCGGCATGACAACTTGCTACCCTCTCTCTTGGTGTTCTCAGGTAGTTTGACTTTTACCCACTGCCCCACCTTCCATGGCCTATACTTGGTACCAAACTTATTGTCATACCAATTTTTGTACCTACATTGGTTTTGCTGGACTCGGGCTGTGGCTTCTTCATGTTGCACAAATTGGGGTTTACCAACTCCCAACCAGTTGGGGTTCAGTTTAGTACCCGGTAGCCTACCTTTGAGTAATGTAAAAGGTGATATTCCTGTTACCAAATTTGGTGTGGTGTGATAGGACCACAACATTTGGTTTAGAGCTATCTCACCTGACTCCTGGACCACCCTTGCCATTTGCAGACATTCTTTGATCAATCTGTTGGTTCTCTCAACTAATCCATTTGCCTATGGATGATATAAAGCCATTCTAAAATGATTGACACCAACCTTCTTAAGGAACTCCTTCATGGCATCTGAAGTAAATTGTACCCCATTGTCGGTTATCAATGTACTGGGAATTCCTTCAACCATGAATGCCTCTGTTAGGAAAGCTATTACTTCTCTTGTGATTACTTGGTTTACAGGTTTGGTCATTATCCAGTGTGAATGGTAGTCTACCAGCACCAATAAAAAGTTTCCACTAACTCCTACTTGATCTAACAGACCTAAGATGTCCAATCCTAACTTGTCCCATGGTTTACTTTGGACTTCAATTGGTGACAGAGGGGCTTTTCTCGTTACATTGATCTTGTCACTTGTGGCACATTTACTACACTCTCTCACATTGATCTCTATTAATTTATCCATAGTCGGAAACCAGTAGGTGGCTCTTAGTTTATTTTTAGTGAGGCTCCTTCCTAGATGCCCTTCATGTGCCAAGGTAACAAGCTTGTCCCATAACACACGGGGAGGTACTACTCTCTCTCCTCTCATCACCATGTCATCTAGAATATGAAGTTCTGATCTTACTTCCCAATACCCTTTCAGTTCTTCTTCCAAATCTTTCGACCTTTCCGGCCAACCCTTGACAATTTTCTCTTTCAGCATTGTTAACACTGGGTCATTTCTGATTCCTTCATTCCACTCAATTTTCGTAAGACCGGCAAGGTCTATGTGCAACACTGGCTCCAATAGATCGGTATCTTCCTCTATTTCTACCTTCCTAGGTGATCTAGACAAGAAATCTGCAATTATGTTCCTTTTCCCTTGAACATATTCTACTCCAAAATTAACATTTTCCAAAGCTTGGATCCATTTTGCAATACGAGGAGTAGTCCGCTCTCTCCTTTAAGTGGTGAACATCCCAGTAAGGGGTTTATGATTTGTTCTGATGGTAAAAGGCAAACCCCATAAAAAGAACTTAAAGTGTTTTATAGCCCAATAGCATGCTAATGTCTCTCTCTCTATGGTGGAATAATTTGCTTCTGCAGCTGTAAGAGACCTTGAAGCGAAAGCTATAAAATCCTCTTGTCCATTTGCACTCTGGTATATGGTAGCCCCCAACCCTTTACCACTAGCATCTGTGGTCACTATGTTTTTTTTCCTGAAATCAAAATTACTCAAATTAGGGGATTTGACAATAGCTTCTTTTACTTTTTCAAAGGCTTCCTGGCAATTTTGATCCCAATCAAAGATAACGTTCTTTTTCAGCAGTGTTCTCATGGGGGCTGTTATATCAGCAAAGTTGTGTACAAATTTAGCCATGTACTCAGCTAACCCTAAAAAGGACTTGAGTTCCTGCTTGTTGGTGGGTTCCTGGGCTTCTTTCACTGCTACTACTAGATCGTATTTGGGCTCTACTCCTTCCTTTGTTATTTTGTGCCCCAGATATTCAACTGATTGCACACATATTTGGGATTTTTCTCTCCAAATGGTCATTCCTGTACACTCCAATGCTTTAAAAACTTCCTGCAAGGTGGAATCATGTTCCTCTTTTGTAACACCATATATTAGGATATCATCCTGAAAACACAATGCCTGGCTATTCCCTGTAATACTCTTTGCATAATACACTGGAAAACTGCAGCAGCAGAAGCCAAGCCAAATGGCCTTCTGCAATATCTAAAGGCTCCATATGGAGTGATGAAGGAGGTGAGTGACCTGGATGAGGGATGAAGCTCTACCTGATGGTATGCCGATGATAGATCTATCACCCTGAAGAACTTAGCTAGACCCATGGTACTCAACATTTTGCTTATTCTGGGCAGGGGAAACCTGTCAACCCATATATTGGAATTAAGATATCTCAAGTCCACACACACCAGTATGCCCCTGCCTTCCGGTTTCTTGGTAATCACTATGGGAGCCAACCATAATGAGCTCTCAATCGGTTCTATGACTCCTAATTTTTCCAGCTTTTCCAACTCCAGTTTCAAAGGTTCCTGCATTAGATATGGAATAGGTCTGACTTTATGAACAACCGGTATGGTACCCTCCTTTATTTTTATTAAGTGTTGGTAGTCCTTCAACAATCCCAATTTGTCACTAAACAATGTAGGAAATTCTTCACACACCTCTTCTCCTTCTTTGGATTTGGCCACCACAAGGACTTGTTCTTCATTATTAGGATCTAATTTGATACCTAACTCCTTTTGATGTTTCCATCCCAGTAGGTTTGATCCTCTGTTAGTAAAATACACATTACCTTTGGTTTGCCGGCCTTTAAATGTTATTTGTAAGTCTAACTTACCCTTTAAGGGTATGGGATCATTGTTGTACCCACCCGGAGAGATATCAGCTGGCTGTAATTTGTATCCCTTACCTTGGAAATATTTCTCATACACTCTATACTCAATGAAGGTAAACGGAGAGCATGAATCAGCATATGCCTTTACCTTCACCCCATCAAGTTCAATATTACACGCAGGATATGAGTTGTCACACTGTTTCCCTTCATCTGTTTCTTTCAATTGTAGCACATACCTGTTTCTAACCTCTTGGGACTCTTCAATTTTGTGTACAACTTTCTTTTCATTATTCTCACCCTTTTCATTTTTACACACACGCGCAAAATTTCCTCTAACGCCACATTTCCTACATACACAATTTCTAGCAGGGCATGTGAGGTTGTTAGCTAGGTGTCTACTATTGCCACACCTAAAACATTTACTTTTACCTATATCTATATTGTTTGTAGTATTCCTCTTAACTGCTATTTCATGAATTCTACTCCCTCCTTCTGGATCTAATTCTTTGTCTTCTTGTTTAGAACTTGTCTTGACCTCTTTCACTTCCTCAATATTTGGGGTGTGCTTGATTACTTTCATACATTCAACTGTGTGTTCTATGCCCTTGGCTATGTTGATTGCTTCTTTTAGAGCAGGATTGTGAACTAATAATTTCTCCTGAATTTTAAGATTGTTAGTACATCTTACTAACTGATCTCGTATGAGAGAGTCTTCTAAGTTTCCAAATTCACACGTGTTAGCCAAACCCCTAAGACATGCAATATAACTAGAAACTTTTTCATCCTTGCCCTGAGTTCTACTGAAAAACGTATGTCTCTCTAACACCACGTTAACTTTATGCCCAAAATGGCTTTCTAATTTCCTGATCGTTTTTTCATAGTCATCTAATTCTTCTCCCCATCATCCTCCTCCTCATCAAGATCTGTCAGACTCTCATACACTTTACATCCTTGAATACCCAAATTATGCAGCAGTATGTGCTGCCTTCTCAATACTGTAAATCTTTCCCCTCCTATGGCTATCAAATATGAGTCAAATAGTTTTATCCACTCCTTCCAAGGAAGGTTCGGTTCATCAAATTCACTAAGGAAGGGAGGTGGTTGTGACATACTCGCTGCCGCCATTGTATGCTGCGTGAAAATCTTTTATACAATCCTATAAAGATATGAATTTCTGTAAAGGTGAATTATCTACTCCTTATACAATGCATGCAATAAATCACTCTATCGCGTATTACTTATGTATTGCAAGAAGTTTTCCACTTTCAGACTTCCTCTGGCTTCTTTTGTAACTTATCTATACAACAGTCACTTCTTGTGCAGACCCAATCCAGACTCTACAGTATAATGAAAATTCGTCCTGAGAAGATGGGTCCAACATATCCCCACTGTTCAGTTAAGCAATGCCGTCTAGTGTTTTTAAACTGTAATTGCTGAACGTGACTCTGCCTTGGTTGTGTCACGTGTATTGCCAGAAATTGCCCCTGGGAGTCGCTTCCCGTTCAGAACCTTTTCTTTCAGCCGCAATACAATCCTGGCAAATGGCACTCGAAACGCGAGCTGCCGCAACGTGTAACGCCACTTCAGCTCACCTCAATTTCGGAAGCCTCTTGTAAATCCTTCTTTGTGTGATCGCCGCTGCCGCCCCGATGATCTGCAAGAGCGCGTCTTTTGGAAACCGCTCCCGCAGCATACAGATCCTCTGTCTGCCTCTCCTCAATCGGCTTACACGAAGCCAACCGTACACCAGAAGTGTCTACCGGTAAGAACAGCTCTCCGATCTGACACCTGACCTGGACCTTCACTACGAGGTAGGCACCAATTCACTGCTGCACAATCTCCTTTGAAGACGTAGGCACCAATTCACTACCGGCACAATCTCCTTTGAAGACGGTAACAATCAGGGGCAAGGAGCGTTCTCTGTCCCCTGCACAGCCATCCCTCACTCGTCGTCACAATTTTTTATGTTTTATTCTTCAAAGTAGTGAAATCAAGCAATAAGAAGTATTACTGGTTCCAGATGTTTATTCAAACGCTCCTCGAACTCCGTCTTCTTGTCTCATAATGCCTCACACTTCTCAACATTCTACAGCAAGCTCCCGAGTATACCAATTTCCCACATTCCAAGGAACAACGGAACATACCAATTCCTATCTCAATATATATATTGCCTTATACCTTTTGGAAATTGTTTTATAACATTATACATTATAATAACTATATACATATCTTACTTATCTCAATATATATATTGCCTTATACCTTTTGGAAATTGTTTTATAACATTATACATTATATTAACTATATACATATCTTCCTTAAAGAGAAAGTCCGCCTCTACGTGTACATACGCATGTGGATTATAACACATATGTTCACCATGGACAAACCAAAACTAGTCAGAAACTGTAGTTAAAGTTGGAAGCACATTCACATGTGTGCAAATATACACTTTATGCATTTAAGCACTAAAAGTAGTTTTGCTGCTGAATGGCACGGAATTCACAAAGAATTCAAGAAATACTCACCCACAAGTAATGGATTCATCAGTGAAATTTTAAAAAATACTTGAAATTTACCCCAAACGTAAGCTGAAGTTTATGCCACTAAATTTTTCATTTTTTTAAGACTCAGGCACTTGGTTTTTATTTTGGACCATAAATTTGTATGCCCAACAGAAAAAAAAACAAGAGTAGGAAAAAAAACAAGAGTAGGTATACATCTTATTAAAAAAAAACTAATCAGTGTAATATAGATCATTACTTATCAATAATCAAATGAAATGTGCATTAAGAATCATTTTGGATTTTCTCTTTAGCAATTAATTAAGGGGACAGATTTATTAATCTTTCATGCAACGCAACGCAGCAAGACAACTTCCTGTGCTGTGCTTCTGCGTGAAATATATGGCGCATTTCCCATGCCTGTGCTGATGCGCAATCTGCTGCCTATCGCCAACACAGACACCCTTGCACTATGGTTCAAGGGTGCCAATCGTATTTATACAGCAAGAGACACCTTCCTGCACAAAAACAATCCTCCAAGGCTTTTTCCTCTTTCTAAGTGTGCTTCAGAATGCAGCATGCTTAAAAAAAAGGAAACGAGGAGAAATATAGTTTTTTTTTTTTACTTCCCCTGGGAAGGCGTAGCATTTTGATGCACTCCCAGGTTTACCAGTTTTAGTTACTTTAGGAATGCGCCAAAATCCACGGATGGATGTGTGAGAACACTCACGCTGCATCCATGGAACACCTCCCCATGGCAGTACCGCAAGGTACCAACTTGCACCGCCTTCGTTACTCCAGATTTACAAAGCAATGCAGGGCCACACAAGGCGGCCATTTGTTGCTTGGTAAATCTGACTTTAGTATTCTGTTGCCCTTGCAACATCATGTGTGATGCAAGAGCAATGAAATACTATGCAAAAATCCGTAATCCCGCAATCTGATTGAGTTACTGGGCAAGTTAGATTTCGACCAAGTTTAAAATGCACCAGATGCCACGTATCTGAGAAAAAACGAAATATTTTCATGTGAGTCAACATTTATGAACTTATGGGTTGTTTAACTAGTGGTGGAAGTGTCACACGATTAGTGGACAAACGTCGTTTTAATCTCAGAGGGGTGGAGGAGAGGGGTGTTGGTCCGACCTATTGTAATCCTCCCTTTGAGGGTACCACTGGTGTGACGTAGTGACGCCAATTATCACCTTCATTGTTTTGTATTCAAGGCCGCACTCTCTGTCACATAAATTACTTAATTCCTGTAAAATTAAATTACAAAAATATAGGAGTGCAGCAAGATTATACACAATACACAAATATTTCTGGTAACAGTCCCACCTAGGAGGTGCTTTAAATTCTCGAGGGGCAGGCTGGTAAGGTAAATTATCTCACACATTTTGGCTCCCTGTCAACGAGCCTGGCTTCAAAGCTGTACATTTATTTTAAAATATGCCTATAAATACTTTAATAATACAGCATTTATCCTGCCGGTGGTGGAAGATTATTATGTTTTATGAGTTTACTTGAAAATGAATGAAAACCACGCACGTGACATTAAAGTGAGCATGCCATCTGCTCATTGTGAGGAGCCATGGGTAAAAAAAAACGTACCCCCCTCTTTTAGTGCTCATACATCGTCCCCGTGGCACTAAATGGGCGTCACGCAACATGGCATGTGTTCATATCCATTATTTTCAGATGGCACATAGCCTTTCTCAAAGCAATCCAAGTGTCTGTAGCGGAGGGAAGCGAGGCGCAGGAAGGAAAAGGGATTTGCCAACGATCACACATATTGGCCAAGTGGACAAATTGGGGTCAGAACGTGAGTGACTGTATACATGCTCTAGAGTTAATGACTAAACCACTAAATTGCATCACCTACTTTATTTATATATGTCAGCTCCAGTCTGCAAAAAGCAACATTTTGCCAAAAAATCCTACAATAAGTACACTTCAGGCCAGGTCTGACATAACAAAATGTTCAGAGCATTTGCAATTTCACAAACACTAGACAGGAAATGATATGCCAGTTCCCTCCGGCGAATGAGCCAGCTTTTAAGAACAAGCGTGGTCGAAGCCAGTATGTCCAAATTCATTGAAACAAGTGAATGCGCTTGTTTCTCTATTGTTTGGGGGCGGAGTTAAGAGTGTCTTTTGTGAATGTGTAGGTGGCTCAGTGGGATGATGGGCGAATGGATGAAAATATGTTTGGAGAAGGTGAGACGATAAATGAATGAGAGTTTGCAGGTGGATGGGCGAATGGATGACAGTGTGAGCATTGATGGATACATTAATGTGTGGATGGATGGACGGGAGAGTGATGCTCGGTGGGTGGATTGATGGATTGATAGGTGGATTTATGGCTGGATGGCTTAATAAACGAGAATGTGGACAAGGATGAATGGGGATATGCATGCATGCATATATGGATAGATAATACAGAGGTGGAACAATGGAGAGTGAAGGATGGATGACTGGATGAAGAAATAAATGAATGAGTTCAAGGGTGGATGGCCGATTCAGTAAGATTGGTAATAGTGGAAATGATGAACGGGATATATGACAGAGAGGAGTGATGAAGGAGAGTTTCCGATTGTATAGATGGATAAATGAATGAGACAATGAAGGCATTCACAGCTGATAATTAATGGCAATTTCTTAGGTGCCACTTTCCACTTGCAGGCCTCTTTTAAGCACAAGGGGAAACTGAAGGAAGTAATACATGTATAGAGAACAGTGAACTACCTGATAGCAGAGTGACTGCTGACTGGTGTATTCCAGATCACATGATGGGTGGTCAAGTGCTCAGAGCTAAGACTGTTCTGCTTCTTCTCATTTACTTGCCACAATATTCTATCATCAATACCTGCAACTGACCCTTACCTCAAAACACCTGGCTGGTGCAAGAACTCTGCTCTAGTCGAGAAATTCTGTCTCTAGTGACTTTCAGCACGCGGCTGGATTTGTGTGGGCACCCGTTCTGTCGCCTGCGGGTGTGAGCAGCATGAGATTGGCAACAACAGAGTGAGCTGCTGTGACTGGATCTACACTTTGCTTTGTTGGTGGGTGTCTGTTGCTTCCCCTGTGACCGCTCCGTCACCATCAGGTGATAGCTGCAATGGTCTTGGCACTGGATGTCAACCCCTGAAGCTTGCTCATCCATGTCCAGCCCAGTCTTGATATTTTTGGTGAGGAAAACATCATATAGGTGGGTGAAATGAAATGGTTTTCTAATGAGATATCGCGTAAAAGCTATGGTCTTGAAGACTAATTGGGACGGGGTTTCATACAACACCAGAGGCAGTGAAATTCCAAAGAATGACTGCGGTCGGTTCTGCTGTTTCCTGGAGGAGTTTGTAGACTAAACACCTATTTACTACAGAGCATCAAGTACCTATGAAAAAGTAACTAGCTATTACTGCCCACTAAGTCCGGGGGAGCTGGCCCTTAAATCTCAGTTCTGGATTCCACGCTGCTCTTTTGCATCCTCGGGTGTCCTGTGTGGGCTGTTTTCATTGCCTACGGGCCATGTCTGCCCTCAGCAGCTTTCCTCCCCCTTGTTGGGTAACCATCTTGGGGGCATATTTATAAAAGGTGGATCTGCAAATAGTGCAGCACCAGTTTTCTTGCACCCCTTAGAGCCCCCTAACGCCACCATGTGTGCACCATATTTAATATACGGCGCACCATGGCTTTAGTTAGTGAACTAGCATCAGAATTTTTGATCCTATTTTGACGCTAATCCTGCAAAGCACTGAGAGGCCCATTGTAACCAAAGGGAGCCTCCTTTCAACGCCTGCTTTGAGCAGGCATTAAAAGTGCCGAAAAAAAATGACACAAAGAAATCTCTTAGATTTCTTTGCCCCATTTTTTCACCCCCCTAGTAGGGAGTTACAAATGAGTAGTGTTTTTGGCCATCTAATGCCATTAGCGACAACAAAAATTAAGCAAATGTGTCATTAGAATGCCTCTAGGTCCTCTTAAATCTGGGCCTAGTTTTCCTTACATAAATGGTGCTAGTTCCTCTTAAATCTGGACCTAAATTTCCTTGCATAATGTTTGATTGCTGTATCACTTGTTTTTGTTTTGGTAAAAACAGAAAACTACAATAAAGAATTGCTGCAAAAATAATTCTGCCTTTTGTGGATTTAAATTTAAGTGGTGTAGGGACATGCTCTCTTGAATGGATTTCAGGCAAGCAGTGATGTACTATTCTATTCTGCTGTGATTTTAAGGAGTAAATTATTGTAATTAGCAGGGGTAGCTCCACCATAAGGACGGAGGAGTGTCGCACCCCCCACCAGCAGTAGAAGCTGCAATGCTTTCACCACAAAGTTTTTTATTCCTTTGTGGTGAAAGGGGCAGGGCATGGGGGATGACAGCCTCAGAGAGGAGTGCACAGAGCACTCCCCTCAGAGCACGTGTGTGTTTGGCCAGCCATCTTGGGCCGGCCAAAAACACATGTGCAGTAGGCTCTCTCCAGCCCGGCAACACAGTTGCTGGGCTGGAGAGAGCCTACACAGGCTCCCGGTCTGCCTGGAAGCGCCCTGGCTGGGCGCTCCCAGCCAATCCTGATGCTGCTCTGAGCAGAGTCAGGATTGGAGCAGGGCAGGCCGGGAGCGTGTTCCTGCAGCGACCAAGAGGGAAAGAGGAGCAGCGCGATGGCGGCAACGGATGCAGTATGTTTTTTTTTCTTTGTTTACATTTTTTTAAATTAGTAAATGTCCCGCTCCCCCCTATTCCCTGTGCGCTGCACCCGCCCCGCCCTTTTATAAAGGAGGGAGCCACGACTGGTCATTAGTATATTGATGTATGATGGTGCCCATGTTTTAGTCAGATTCTTAGATGTTGGATGTATGCAGCAAAGAGTGCAAAAGATAAAATTGAGCTTTGTTAGGCAAGAGTGCACTGTAAGGGGGTAGACTTGGATTTTTCAGCAGAGGCCAGTTATTTCCTATTTTTATTTTAAAAAGAAGTAAATTGGCCTAGTTCTTTATTGGCGATTGCCTTGAAATGTTTGGTTGACAATGTCAAATTCTGCTGAATGGTCCAAGAGAGTCAATAAGCTAGCCTTAAGTGGAATATGTTTCCATGCTGTGTCCTGATCTAAAGCCTGCTTGGTGATCTCAGAGTAGGTTGATTTCTTCAATGAGCTTTGAAAATTGTGAAGACATGCAGCTTTAAGTGATTTCAATTACAAATTTAAGGTATGCTATGGCACATATAATGTAGGGATTGCAAGAATCTCCTGAGTGTTTTGTAAGAGAGGCAAGATCTGTGTGGCCTTCAAATCACCTAGGAATTGCCCTTATTTGAGTGAGGGCTAGCCATTCGGAGCCCGAAGGCATCCTGGGTCTTGAAAGAAGTCTTGACCATGTCAGCAGGGTTGACACGGAAACTGGAAAATTCGGAAAAAGGGTAGCTGCAAGATTCTTTGTATTCCAGTTTGGCATGACACTGCAAGGCAAGCTTGCGAGCATTATTGTGGAGATGCTTTGTTTGATGGTATTGAATTTATCAAGGAGGAAGAAGTTAGCAAATTCTTGAAATTTTTCATCTGAATGGGGTGTCACCCGGGGTGGAAATGTAAGTACAGGGGTGGAAAAGTTATTTGCCTCTTCTAACCTTTCATGGAATTGTTCTTGATTGGCCTCATTTAGAGGTCAAGCATTCACCTTGGGCATTGGAGTGCTTATTTGGTACTGTTTTCAACCAGCATCAGAGGTTTTCAAAAGCTCCTTAGAAGGCTGTTTGCACCAATGCCTTTGCATTTTGTGCTTGCACAATATTTTCCTTTTAGTGTTAAGAGCAGCTGAGAACCATTGAATATGGCTAGGTGAGGGGAGGACAGTTAATATATACATCATTGAGTAGAGGTAGTGGAATTTGAAATAGGCAATATCAGTGGCACCTTTGCATATCATTATATGCTCTGGGAGGTCCCCCACAGTTAACATCTGGCTCCGAAGAGTGTATCAATGACAATGATCAGGTCCAGAATTCAGCCCTTGTCATAGTAGGTTTGGTGCAATGTTGCCCATTATTATTGCTTTGTTAAAAAAAGTAAGACTGGTCAAGCTGAACTGCATCAATAATTGGGTCTGAAATGTCCAATGATGATGTGATCACTATAAGACCTTTCCTGTTCTATCTTTGTGGTCAGCGTGGATCTTCACATAGGAGGGTGTTCATGTGGAAAGTGTAAGTTAATTTGATTATTGTCAGGCACATGATATCTAATTCATGCCTCTCAATAATGTCAGGAAGCTCTGTTTGGCAAAAACAGCTGCTCTGAATTTGTGAAGTAGGTACCTCAGTATGGAGACTGTGGGGAACATTAATGTATTTTCGATAGGTGATTGGCTTAAAAATTTGTTGGACTGGCTTGTTATTGCTTATTTCTAAATTTTGGTCTCTCTGCAGTTGGTTATGCTGAGGATTTAGTAATTCATTAGAAAAGGGGACATGTCACTATACCTTAGGTATGTCAGTAGAGTGTAGTGCTCAGCCTATGTGATTGAGAATGGCACACAAATCCTGGTCAGGCCTTGTGCGCCTACCCAAACAAGTGTCTCCCACTATATTTCTAATCTTATTGAAGAATTACAAATGTGATGTACACCATCTCTTATACCTTACGTGTGCATTGGTTAATGAAGAGTGGAATCCACACTGAGGACATATATTTCCCTATGTGCATTACACCTTCTCCTTGGCCTGTCATGCACAAAAGCGACATTTGTGATGGGCTGGTGAGGCAATGGAGCATGCAGAATTAGGTCCATCCCTTTGTTATTAACCAAGGATGACTGGTCTGCACCCAGTAGATAAAGGTATTCATTATTTATATATAAACATTTTCACCAACAGTAATCTGTAGTAGATTTCACAAAGAACTTATACATTTGGTGTTGGTTATTTAAATAGTACAAATCTGTGCATAACTTTTATGTAAATTGTGATGGTCAGTTTTATCACAGTGATGCAAGTAATGCAGTTTTAATGTGTGTACTTGTGATTTTTAAAGTAAAGGAGGCTTTCGACTTTGTTTTTATCCTGACATGTTCTTTCATTTTTAGGGCTAAGCACTTTGGATACAGATATGGATTACAAGTGTCTACTCCTCGGTTGATTTGTGTATGGATTTTGGTCTATGAATGTAGTTCTATCGTGTAAATTATTTTCATTTTTTACTCTTTCCTTACACAAAGTAATGACATCTCATGAAATGTAAAAACAAATGGGAGGTAAGCTTGGTTGAGGCATGTTGATGTCAGACTCCTCCCGCTCCTTATTATTCCCCACTACCCCACTTCTTATCCATTCCTCCCCCTTCCAGCTGACATATAAGGGAAGTATTAGACCCTCGTTTTGAGAGGCCTAGTTGCAAGAGTGGCAATGCCACACCCAGTGTTATTGATACTGAGGGTACTGGTTACAATAGGTTGCTCTGTCCCAAAAAGATCTTCTGTGGCTTGGTATGTAATGGGAAAGGATATGAAGGAAATAGTGTTTCACTTTCCGGTCCTGGAGTAACCTCGTAATTGTGGGGTTTTCACCTGGACTGAGTACTCCAGGGCTGAGCTGGAGAATTTTCACCAGGTAATAAATGCAAGACTGCCGCACATGAGTATGCCTCATTGTGGTAATAATGCATCACTTTATTCACTGACGAATCGGCTCATTCCTGTTATCAGCCCCATCAGGCATTCCAGTTCACTCGCATTCGAAATAAATAAATTGACTTTGTTCTACAAACATTTAAAAACAGCAAAGAATATTTTGACCTATAGAATGCAAATGGTAGGCGAGATACCACTTGTGGAAAGACTGAGTTGCTATTATTGTATTGAATTTTTATTTTTTCAAATTAAGAATATTTGCATGAAAACGTTTACTTACTTACTTTAAATTAAGTAGCTCCTTGTCTCACAACCTCTATACGACAAAATTAATGTAGTAACTGTCCTGTGAAATATTTAAAGGTATTATCGTTGTTTAGTTGGTTGTATGATTAATTTCTATATTTTTTGGGCCGGTGCTTGCCATTCATCCAATCATATAGATTAGAAACTTATGTTTTTTGTTTCGGTCCAAGTATAACTTTTGAAAAAATGAGCTCACAAAATTATATTTTGTAACTTAATGTAGATACATCTGCACATGTATTTATTGAAAGTGCTGTGATGTTATCAGATATTCCTTTATATTTCTCAGATTTTACATAAATTGAAGGTTGACTTAATTAGGAAATGCATCATATCCAAATATCTACATTGCTGCCCTTTTAATTGAAATATTTGTTTTCTGAGATTCTACTCTTTTTTTCTTTGAAGGGACTACCTGAGGAAAGTACACTCTCTACCCATACACATAAAATGCCTATTCAAAATACTGACCCACACCAACAGAGCTCTATACTAGTGGCATAACATTATCCTCCACAGCCCTCGTGGTACGGGGGGGCACGTTCCAGGGGCCCCCATCTGCAGCATGCAGTCATGTACTGTGCAGCTGGGTCGGTGGGGCTGCGAGTGCCCCCTTCATGTGTTTTGCAGTGGGCCTCCTCAAGTTTCGTTACACCACTCTACACAGGGCCGGCCTTAGTGCTGGTGGGGCCCTGTCCAATAATGTTTATTGGCACCCCCCCAAAGACCACCTCTGCCACAGCTTCCCTCACTACCACCCTTCAACAGTGCCTCTCAAGTCTCCATTACCAATCTCTCTCAGATGCATTTACTTAGTTTGGTAGCACCACTCATATGAGTGTAGGGTGTCAGAACACTTTACATTGCACACACATCACACAGAGACAATCAATCATAGATGTGTAAATCAGTGCATAAGAAATGTTACATAAGACAGAGCACTACATGATGTACAGTGTCACACGTTATCCATACTGGTAGGCTGTATAATTTAAGAGTGCTTGGTCTGGAGAAGCACAAACTCAGAATTTAAAACGTAAAACCATGAGGTTTTTCTTTAATAAGAATTGATTTCTACCCAAATTAACCCTCTTTGCAACATTAGGATCATGCAAGGCTGGAGAAAAAACCGTAACGTTCTAATCTATACCTTGCAGTATGCATGCAGTTCTTTGATGACAGTTAATAGCTTACTGTTCGATATTAGGATTTTAGCTTATAAACAAGTAACAAAATGACTTCTCTGACAAAAGCAGTAACTGTATGATCTATTTGCAAAATATGCACTTTACGATCTGCATGGTACATGTTCTTTGCAGCAAGCATATTAACCCTTAGTGCCACCTTAAAACTTCCACTAGAGAAAACTCCTATCTCTCTCCAGGCAGAACATTAATCACCAGAGTCATCTTGACATATTATTGCTTGAAAATTGCTGGAGGCAAGGGACGCCACAGCTGGTGCTTTTAAAACAATAATATACCTTCAAACATGGTGCCCCCGACCCGATGTCAGCACCCGGTGCGGTGGTACCGGTCGCACTGCCGTAGAGCCGGCCTTGGCTGTACACAACCAAGGACCAGCTTACCTCAGTCACAACCTCAGCTTCCACCTTTCATCCAGACCACTGCGCTCCGTCTTCCTCTCCCTCACCCACACCCACGGCATCGGATGCTGCAAGAGTTGAGGCCACTTCTTCTCCTACCTCGCCACAAAAGCCTGGAACGGCCTCTTCATCCACCTCAAAACAGCACCCTCCCTCCAAGAATGTAGAAAGGGAGCAAAGCCCTGGCACTTCGACTGGCACACCAACGAGCCGGACCCAGCACCTGGATACCCTCATGGGTGAAAAGCGCACTATACAAATCCTTGATTGATTGAAAGTGGTCTCAGTGTTGCCTTTATCTACAATCATCCATTTGATTTAATGTTTGTTAACATAGGGTTAACTAATATTTATTCTGTGTTTTGTAGTATACGTGTATTCGTCAATTTTCATTTTATTTTTGCTGTCATATCTATTTCCGTTCCGTTCAATGGTGCACGGGTTAAACTCCAGTGCGAGAGCAGGGCTTAATCACGAGTACCAATAAAATAATAGCCATATCGGTGATAACGATTAGTTGAACTATAATGAAGCATTGGTAAAGCCAGTGGGTCTTTTTTGCATGTTCAGTTTTAAGCTAAATCCAATGATTCTCAAAAGCAGACTGCATTGCATGAAGCTGGTAAATAATGATGAAAGTTGATAAATGAACAAACTGTAAGATTGGAAGAAAGGTGAACCTTAAGTGGCTGCAGAACGAGGAAAAAAGCTGCAGAATGAGCTGACTATTAACATATAAAGCCAGTAGGCCTCGCCCATGAGAACTGTTGGCTTTATCAATGATTTGCAGCTTTGATGCACGGCAACAGGGCTCCTGTGCAGTATGACTAAAACTAATAGGAAAAAAACATTATGATGCGGCCAGCGCTAATGAGCTTTTCTTTGTTTTTTACATTGCATTAGAGTTGGCCGCCTCATAGCACTTTATTAGGCTTAATATTTTAATGCTTCTTGCTTTTCCATCCCCCCTCCCCTGTCGTTTTCCTCCCAACCTCCTGCTCTCCCTTTCCTATGTTTTGTCTTGTCCCTGAAGCCACTCCCCCATTTGTAGGAAAAAAGAACCAAACTGAAGAACCTTTGGCCCAGATTTACAAGAATCTGTCGCACCACAACCTGATGACACCATGGGTGCGAAATCTGTCGCACCACAACCTGATGACACCATGGGTGCGGCGCACCATGGCGCATGTTAGGCCAAAAGCGTCAACATTTTTTTACGCTATTGTGGCGCATTACTGTACTAGCATTAAAAATGTGGACGCTAGTGCAGCAAAGTGCAAGGAGGCCCATTGATTTCAATGGGTGTGTCCTTTTAACACCTGCTTTGAGCAGGCGTTAAAAAGGACATAAAAAATGATGCAGTGAAATCTTGTAGATTTAATTGTGCCATTTTTGTGGGCCTCCTAACGACGGAACCCCCCCATATACAATATGCCTGGCATAGGCATAATGTGACGCAAGCGGTCACAAAGTGGCGCAATGCATGCATTACGTCATTTTGTAAAAATGGCGCAGCATTTTTGCCTCGTTGAGCCACATTAGCATAAAAAAATTACGCTAATGTGGCACAAGGAGGAGCTAGAGCGTTGTAAATCTGGCCCTTTGTTTTGCAAGGCACAGAGCATGAGCTGTTTTAGTCAAGACCTAAAAAGCTACAATAGATGCAGTTAGTAAGTATGCAGAAAGACTATATTATTTCTAGTTGACAAGCACAGTGAAAAGCTGTGTTCGATTAGCCGTGGAAAACGTGCATTGTCAGGAGCAGGTAAGCACTTACAAAAATGAACTATGAGTCCTGGGCTAAGCAGGCTAATCTTTTCAGGCTGTACCAAACAGTGCAAAAGGCCACATTCCCATTAAATGTTAAGTAACGAACAAGAAATGTCAGTGCCAATAGGTCTGTCCTTAGCAAACTGGCGCAAGAGTTTTTTTTAAATATTGCAAGCGTGTGTCACAAAAACAAGGGGTAAAAAAAAAAAATATATGCCGTCTCCTAAAAGTGTTCACCTTGAAGCTATTTGACTTGGGTTGTTCTTTAAACTTCAGTTGCGCCATTCTTTTGGTTATTAATATTATTTGCAAAAGAAGATGAGAATAAATCATTACTTTACCAAACACTCGAATTGCAACAGCTACAATGTTACAATAACACTGATATACTGTATACAAATTTGAAAAATAAGTACAGGCAAATAATTTGCTGATATTTACAGTTAATTAAAAAATATATAAAATAAAAAACACAGTTTGAACAAGCCTTGCAGCTGAAGAGAAGCAGGCTATTTTATTTGGGTGTGAGCAAACGTAGGCAGGCTTCGTGCAGTCACTGAAAGTGAAGGAACCCAATCGGTGCTTTAAATGGAACTATAGAAGCGCAGGTACTCACTCTCTAGAGTACCTGTTTGTTTCTGGGAAGTACCGGTACTCTCCTATTAAATGCATTGTACCAGTGCTGAGACATCCAGGTACTGTTCCTTTCCAGTTAAAGAAGTGCAGGTACTCAGTACCGGACAGTACCTTCCCATTTAAAGCTCTGGACTAAATGGGTAAAGTGGGATGACCCCTTGGCCCATGCTGTTTGTTGTGGTGGGTGGAATCAAGATCTGAGTGACAATTTACCAGATCAATGCCTGAGTCTGCAGACCAAAAGCCTATCTATATATATATATTGTGGATGATATATTAGGAAAAAAGTAGTCTGATGTGACAGCTAAAGCTACCTCCAACCCCAGACCAAATGATCTGAAATATGTACAGTTGCCAGTCATGAGAAAAGCTGCTTTGTGAGTAGCTAGGACGAATGTAGTGGGGATATTGGGAGAAACAGACATCAGCTTCTGAAACTCTTGAAAGACTTACTAAAAAGCTGTCTTATATGTGTTGGGCAAGAATGGAAAAACTGCAGCATAGTCACTTTTTCCACCAGACAGTCATACAGACCATGATGAAATCCACTGCAAGGGAGACATACTACGAAATAAAAAACATTAAGGTAAAATGAAACAATGCTGCAGCAGATTTTGTCACTCAGTCATTTCAGCATTCAATATTATTCATACTTTTGCAATCTATTCCACGCATGGAAAGGAGTGGGAGGACCACCGATCATGGATACACAAGAGATACCTGGTGGTAGGAGGGGCGCTATTCCACCCCCCATACTTCCGGGCCCTCCCATGATCCCATTATTTGCACTGCACTGACGCAGAAAGGCTGTTTTGTTTCACCTGCAAAACATGCATAAACTTGGAAAATTTCTGAGTAAGTGCAAGAGGTGCTGACAACAGAGCTCGGGCATAGGAAGAGGTAAATACTGCCCTGAGTTTCTGGGCTCTGCTGTCTGCATCCCCAGGCACTAACTCAGAGATGCTTAGAGTTCATGTGAGCGCTGAAGATAGAACAAGGGAACGTATAAACCCCTTCTTCATTGGGACAATGAAGAGAACGGGATCATAGTATGGTCCCAGAGGAGCACTCACCAAGAGAGGTGGTAGATCTATGGGGCACGAACCCAGACGCACTACAAAGTGATAGTGGGAGCTGAGCGCATGCTCAAAACCTTGGAAGAGAGCCCTATGGAAACAGCAGTCACTGATCAGGAATGCAAAGCAGCAGTCAGGCATTAGCAGGAGAGCTGCGGCCTTGCTTGGTACTTCTGAAGAGGGCCTTGCAACATAAGTGGTAGTGATGCCAGGCGCAAACGCAGAAGAGCAACTGGCATGAACAGGGAAGCTCCACATTATCCTCCCTCAACTTCACAGGATTGCCCGGGGGCCATGTCATGGACTCATTCTTTACACTGAAGTGCAGAAGAGAAATGCACCTTTTTTCCCATCTACAGTACATTTATTAACTCAGAAAATCTCCAGGTGAGTGCATTTGCTGCTGAACAGATTTCGGAAACATGAAGAGTCAATTTGCTAACTTGTTTTTCCAAGCTCTGCTGTCTGCAGCCTGTGCTCTAACTCCCTGACTTAATCTATGCACTGAAGAATGGAAGGGCACAGACCCCTTCTTTATGGGCACAGCACAGTGAAGTGGATCATGATAGGCCCACATGAGATGCAAAGGTACAGCCTGGAGTGGAGCGCAACCACAGTTGTGGCAGAGAACTCCCCACATAAAAATATAGGACGGGAATATACTTTTATGTGCAGGATCCCCTGCCCCAACTGTAGAGCCCCCTCACTTGTAAACATATTATTAAAATGCAGTTTTGTGAATACTGAAAAAGAGAAACCTTACACAAACTTATAAGTTTACCTTTGTGAATTTGGCCCATTATGTTACAAACACAAAATACATAAAACTGAACTACTTTTGCCCCACCACTGCTTCATGCTTCAACAGGATAAAGGTTGATGCCCCAAATGCCCTTTCTGCATATTCAATCTTGTATAGTACACTGTACAGTGTGTGTTGTCTGCTGTTTGTGTGTAATTGTTTGCAGTGCCCAATAAGTGATTCTTCGTTGAGTAGATGGGAGAGTGGGGGAATGTGATAATGAGTTCATGGTTAATTTGATAAGTGAGTGCAAGTATGAGCAAAGAATAAGGGGGTGATTACGACCCTGGCGGAACAAGTCCGCCAGGGCCGTGGGACGCGGTGGCACCGCCGACAGGCCGGCGGTGCCCCGCGGGGCATTCTGACCGCGGCGGCTCAGCCGCGGTCAGAGAAGGGAAACCGGCGGTCTCCCGCCGGTTTCCCGCTGCCCCAAAGGAATCCTCCAAGCCGGCGCAGCATGCTGCGCCGGCATGGGGATTCCGACTCCCCCTCCCGCCATCCAGTTCCTGGCGGTTTTCCCGCTGGGAACCGGATGGCGGGAGGGGGAGTCGCGGGGCCCCTGGGGGCCCCTGCCGTGCCCATGCCTATGGCATGGGCACGGCAGGGGCCCCCGTAAGAGGGCCCCTAAAAGTATTTCAGTGTCTGCAAAGCAGACACTGAAATACGCGACGGGTGCAACTGCACCCGTCGCACCTTCCCACTCCGCCGGCTCTATTACGAGCCGGCGTCATCGTGGGAAGGGAGTTTTCCCCTGGGCTGGCGGGCGGTCTTGTGAAGACCGCCCGCCAGCCCAGGGGAAAACTCGGAATACCCTCCGCGGTCTTACGACCGCGGAGCGGTATTTCGGAGGGGGGAAGCCTGGCGGGCGGCCTCCGCCGCCCGCCAGGCTCGGAATGAGGGCCTAAGTGTCTCTGTGTAGATAACAATAATATTAATGAGTTCAGAGAAGGATGAATCGTTAAATAAGTGAGTCACTAGTGGGTGATTCAATGAATTAGTGAGGCAACGAATGGTTTAATGAGTGAGAACATGAATGGATGCAGATAGGATATAGCAGTCTTGCATGCTGAGATCCCAAACAACAGCCAAATTAGTGTTTTTTTTAAAATGGCAAGAATTACCGCCATTATGGAAGTCCAGTCATTGCAGCAGATTTGGGCACTGCAGAAACAGGAATATCTACAACATGTTTATCAAGGCTTACTGACATTATGAAAACGAAGCATTACTCCATGGGTGAGCATCATCGTTCCAGAGTGCTTACAAAATATCAAGAATTACCACCATTATGCCAGATCAAATATTCGTAGTCATTCTGTAATCCTCAATGCATGTTCAGATATGACCACGTTAATTCTAATAGTAGGCCCTGATTCACAAACTTGATTCCGTAGTCTGAAAGTTAGCACTGCAATAGTACTAATAACTACAAAATGCAGTTCATCACCCTAAAAGTATAAATTTCCACCTCCGCCTCTCCTATGTTTTCTATAGCGAGATCCTCACACATATAAGTTTACTACTTGGTAGTATGTGTGGGAGGGTCTGGGGGTGGTTGGTTAAAGGAACATACTCACTACTAACTAGGAAGGGTTCATAGGAGGAGTACAGAGGGATTTTCACAAGACTGGTGTTGGGTTTAGGGAGAGACAAGCATGCACCCACAAAAGAGTAAGCCCATTGCTATTCATAAACTGCAGTTCTAAAGTTCCTACAGTCAGAAAGGGCCCAAAACAGTAACATATGCACTCCAACGCAGAGTTGTAGTAAGTCCAGCACCACACATGGCTAACCACCAGTGCTGCAACACTTCCATGTGGAAAATGATGATGGTAGGGAATTAAAATAAAATACCATATGAAAAAATGTTAAAAATAAATTATTTAATTTAGCTAAAAATATTAATAAATGTACTTTAATGTTTCAAAAATGAACTAAAAATCAAGCATATTTATTATCTATGGTTTTACTTCAAAGTGTTTTAATAATCTTTCTAATTAAAACATTAACATATTTTAAGATAATATGATTAAATTACTTTTGATTATCTCTGCACTTCAGATGTAATATCACTTTTGATATATTTTAATACATGATAACACATATACTTGTTTTACTTAGATGTGATTTTTTTAAACTTCAACAAAATAATCATAATTTAATGTAATGTGTTCAAAAATTATTTATTAAATTAAGTAGATAGTGCTGTAGCACTGTTTTACTCTGCTCTATTTTTAAAATAAGTATATAAAATTAGTTTACATCATTATGTAACTTAAAAATATGTTAGTAATTTTTTCAAGTTTGATAAACGTTTTTACTTTTCCCTTTTCTTCAGCATAGGGAGATCCATTATAGGTGATCTGAAAGAATACATTACCATCAAGGCCGTGTATAATTAAATTCAGTAGTTTATTTTTTGGAAAATGTAATGCAATCTCCTAAGAAAGAAAATGTGCTCCTGAAGAAATCTAGTTAAAATTGAAACTAAGGCCATCAATTGTAGTTATTGTCCCTATACTCTACAGATAACGCAATACTCCTAATAATCAGCCCTGAATATCTCTTTCTTTACGGTCTAGGGGGTCAGCAAGAATGCCTAATGGAAATGAAATAAAACGAAGAGTGAAATACTGCTCATATAATGTAGTCTGATTGCTCAATTCATAGCCTATAAAAGATTAAAATAAGACTGCTTTGTATGAGACTGAAATAAGGGAGCAGATTTAACCCTTTTCAATTTTGAACTGCCATTTTGGACCCGGCCTTTTTTGATGCTGCAACAATTAGTAATCTGAAGCATTTGGGCGTGCATATATTGATTCATGCACATTATTATAACAAAGACTCATCTCACCCACTCACTGACCTACTTCTTCACCCCCCTGCTTACTCACTCCCTTACATAAATGCTGAACTCACTCAGGCGTCCGCTCACCACCCTCTCACTCCCTGCTCAGTGGCCCACACTCCTAATATGTGTCCATGTTTTGTGTGAATACTGTGGGGGTTTGATGGTGGCAGGGGCAGTCCATGTCTAGCGGTGCAGGAACTTGGACCCTGCAGTCCAATCATATACAATTAGATCACGGATGCAAATGCGTATTCACACATTGTTACACCAATTCAGACACGCTGTCACTCCCCACCAATGCCTTGATCACAAATTACATAACTCGGGATGCTCACCCCAAGCATCATGCACTTCTGAGTTAATCACCACAGAACGAGGATTAGGTGTGCCTGTACCCGATAACAAATTTTCAAAGTTGCACCACTATCTTCATCATGATGCAAGGCAAGGGATGCTGCTACACTATAAGGGAGACGTATGGTAAAGAGCAGAGCCAAAGCATTGTCTTAGCACCGTGCCAACAGCAAGTCCACATTACAGCTCCGCTCCATGGTCATAGACCTTACAGCCTATCTCCAGGGCCAGCTAACAGCCAGTTTCTTATTACAGACAATGTGTTCTTTGGATTGAGGTGGGACATTCTGTACATGAGGACAGTCTAAGCAACCAACGATATTTGAAAAGATAAATCAGTGCACGGAATTGTACCTTCACTGCATTCAGCACCGCGGTTTCTTTAGAGAGATGGGCTATCTGAGTCATGTGATCATAACATCCATAACCTGTGGCGGTATATGCCAGAAAGCCAGTTGTGCAAATGAGAGAAACAGGGCAACTCTCTGCTGGAAAAAGCCTGTGGTGCAGAAATGGACCATATATAAAATGTTACTGTTTGTGCCGGGGATATCTGCATATTATTGTAGCCTTCCAGTTTCTTCATGATTTTTTCATGAATTTCTATGTCTGTTTTCTCGAACACTCTTTAAAAGATCTTAGACATACCAAACTGGCTAGGAAATAACAATGTAGGCAACAGAAAAACGCGAAACTAGTAGGTAAATAAGTGAGATGTATGAAGGGATTTACACAATTTTAATGATTTAAGATTTTTATTGTGCGCCTCGGA
Organism: Pleurodeles waltl; assembly: GCF_031143425.1. Lineage (NCBI taxonomy): Eukaryota > Metazoa > Chordata > Amphibia > Caudata > Salamandridae > Pleurodeles > Pleurodeles waltl. Next base: position 762,208,518 of record NC_090438.1, read on the forward strand.
TGTCCTTACGTTAAGAATGCCACTGTTTTATATCCTAATTATTTTTTACTTTGCAAATTCTGTGACTGTCTGATCTATATGCGAAAAACTGAGGCCAAAATATTATTTGGGGTTCAAAGGTTTATTCTGTAACTATATTGATTCTAAGCACGAGGACAATAAGATTATTTAACCAATTGGGCCCTAACCTACAAAGCTATTTTGTGGTCGGTAAACCTCAGATTAATAAATTAGGAGCCTTTGAGACCGCAAAATGGAAATTTTGTAATAAAAAAAACAAATTGTGATTTGGTAACAAGTCACCAAATCACAATTTAGGTTTAGCAATACATACGGAATCCGTATTTGGAAGGTGCATGTTAAGGGCGTCCCAAGGGCGTCCCAAAGGCGTCCCAAGGGCGTCCCAAGGGCTGATTTTAGGGCGTTGAGATCTGGTGCACCCGCACTGGGTGCACACCTGGAGAGGGGGGCACTGACCTTGGGGAGGTGGGGTACTTGTGTTTAACACCAACATGCAATGTAAAAGCATCTGCTGCAAAGTTCCTTGTGCATCCAGCTTTCAAACAGCAATACAAATGTCAAGATAACTCTTGTGATTAATTTTCCTGCTAGAGAGAGAGGTCGGAATTTTGTCTAGTGGTAGTTTTGATGCCATAAAGTAGCACAGAGGGTTAATATGCCTGTTGCAAAGAACAGATCTGTGTTCTATGTGGGTAGCTGGGTAGATTAGTAAAGACAGCTTATTCCAGCACCTTAAAACAAATGAAATGTATGTGAGAGAGGGACTATGGAGAGATGGGGGTGAGGGAATCTGTGTAGGTAATGGGGTGGAGGGGCACCAAAAAAGATTGTTACACTAGCCCTAAACGTGGCCCTGGACATCTCTTCCAGATTCCATAAGGTATCATTACTGTTTTGCAACTGAAGTCCAGTCGCAAACCATTAATAATTTACCACCTTCTCAAAGGAAGTGGTAAGCCATTCACAAATAGGAATGGGTCTCTAGGGGATGCCTTCCCCTTTGTGAATGTTGACAAAAATCTTTTTAGGAGTAGGCAGAGATCCCTTGGAGCACTGCCAGCACCTTATAAAGATTTGTGTAATTTATCCTTTTTTCAATGAATGCTGTTTACCTTTAAGGAAAACATGCTGAATTTAAAAAAGTCTGCTTTATTTAAAAGCTGTTGCAGACACTGCAGGCCAGAGGAGGCCACCATGCCTCTGAATGTAGCCAATCGCAGTGTGTCACAATTTGCGACTTGCCTCATGCATATTTCTAAGGTAGGTCGAATTGTCACCCACTACGACTCAATATTTTGTGAACCGACCTATTAATAGGTAGGTCAGTTCACAAAATAGCAGTGCATTTGGTAGAAGTTGGTGCACAATTTGTGACCACTTCTACCAAATGCATTTTAGTGCATTCCATTTAAGTAATTGTCAATTGCAGCTCGTTATTTGCTGTAATTTTAAAACATTTAATTTGAACTTTTGTACATGAGGGCCTTAGTCACTAGCCTAGTGGAGAAGTCTCTAATTCATTTCCATATATAGATTCATGGAAATTAGGTGTTTCAAGTAAATCCCCTGGGGTTAGGGACATCAGCCAATGAGAGCACAACCTGAGCCATGCTACCTATTTATAGTGCACTGTTTTATGCTCCGCGCATCAATTGAGCTAGCAGCCCACAATGGGTGTCAGACCCCAAAGGTACATCACCAAATCTCCAGGTGTCTGTGTAACATCTACATACCTGAAGGAAACATTAGACAGAACACAGAGCTGCAAATCAATGAGGGTTATTTTAGTCCCCTCCCATCAACAACTAAACACATTCTAAAATACATTAGACCACCGGTTCTTAACCTGTGGTCCGGGGATTCTGGAAATCCACAATGCCTATTCAGGGGGCCAGCAACGTCTTAGAAAATTAAATAATATTAACATATTAACAAAGTCTAAATAAATAGAGAAGCAAAATGGAAGAATAAACTTTTTAAAACATTCTGTAAATGGGAAAGTATTTGAAATTGGAGGCTAAAAAATGTAGTTCCTCTCCTGAGAATGATTCCTGGGAGCAGTGTAAGTGCATCAGGCAGAATGAATGATGGACAATGGGTGGCCTCAATTGCATTACGAAAACCTCCAACCTTTTCATTAAAATAAAAATTTGAGTTTTTTGTATATGTGAATAAATAAAATACTTCAGCATTTGTGTATTTTTTTATCAATGTGTGTTTCTATATTTTTGTGTATTGTTTTGTGGTTCAAATTATCAAAATTGCTAGGGCTTGAGTCTCCAGCTTTCAGTAGTGAGTCACTAGGGTTCCAGTAAAAGAAGGAAGTGTCCACCTACTAAGGATATCGGCATGGTAGTCAGTTTTCGTGGTGGCCACCAACCAAAGTCACAACCTCTTTTGTGCCGAATTGTTGAGACACTTTGGCGGTGACTTGATGTGGTGCAGATTACGGTTTTGAAGGGTGCTCTTTCTTCTTGAGTAATGAAACAGTCCACTCCAGACTGCTGTAGGGCGATCAGGATACAAGGCATCGCCACCGGGCCTGCTATTGCCAGTCCTGTACTGGATCACAATTAGCAGATCTTCTGCACTTCGCGCCCAGCTCCATTAGGTCTTCTTTACTGGGCAGTCTTCCTTCGTGCAGGCGTACCGCCAGTACCCCTCTCCAGCAGTGAGTGAGCTCCTTCCTTCGAAGTGGTTTTAGGCACTTGTTCCTGGCGAGATTCAATCTTTGCTAGGTTTGTGATCCAGAATCTGACAAGGAGAGCTAACAGTCGGCTACCCCAACCTTGCACTCAAACGTCTTTGCCAGTGATCACTGGCGCAGGATCACTTTGCAGAGTTGATGAGAAACAGAGGCACAACATCTGGGGCTTTCAATCTATCTTAATACCCAGGTCGCAAACATAGTTTGGTGGTTCCAGTGGTTCAGCTCTGGGACCAGTTTCAAAGAGATCCTGTGGTTTGTATATTTCGCCCTTACTGGCCCAACCACAGTTTTTGTTTCTTTGTATCTGCAGGACGGAGAGGTAGGCTAAGAGCTCCCTTCTATTTGAACTCCTAAAAAAAGGCACAAAAGAGAGCAAGACTTCCCCACTCAACTTCTGTTGGGGGGATCGCACATCTCAGGGAAGAATTTAGCATGTGGAAAGCAAGGGCTGTCCCTGCATTATAAAGGGACTCTGTTTCTGATTCTCCACACTATAGAGTTTGGCCCACTGCAGAGGACCTGTACAATGCTTTGAAGGAGACCTGCAGTCTATACTGCTGAGTGGCGGCTCTCTCCAACCTCCATTTTGTTTATCCCTCTTGCCAAGGTAATTGTGAATGAATTCCTATTGTTGCTGTTATACACGGCACTCCGTACGTATTCCACCATGCATGTACATGCTAAAGAACCACAACCTATTTGTATGGTGCATACATGTACCGAAGACCCCAGTTGCAGGCAAAACTCCAATTTAAATACTCTGCCACGTAGATGATCTTTTCTATCCCAGCACTGGCAATGAGGGTTTCACTAAGTAATCAATTTGTTCATATTTTGTCAGGGTGACAAAGGTAATGTATTTTGCTTTTATTCTTCAGTTTTGTCTGGTACATTGCATCCTTCATAATGTCTACTATTGCACTGTGAACGTAATCAAATAATTCCTTATTCTGTGTCAAAAGGTAAAAATAAACAAGTAACTATTGAGTCTGATATGTTATCCACATCATTCTACGTGAATAATCAAACATATTCCTAATTTTTAGTGTGTCCACAAAGTTTAATCGGTTTAGCATGTTTTCTCATTTTGGGCTTGACTCACAAGAGTAAACTTACACTTTTGCGTAAGTTTACGATTGTTTGCTACTCAGTTCTATCTTTTTAAGTTCGGAGACTCCACCGTAGTAAAGATATGCTGGTAGAACACCTTTGTGAATGGAAAATAATTGTAAACGTTTGTAAAACTGGCCCTTTTATTGGAAGTCATACAATTATTCCACATAGATAATGCCACAAACATGTACAGGGTTACAAATGTATTCGTAGATATTAATGCATATTGCTGTATCATAAAAACACGATTGAGCAGACACATAACACTAAGACCAATGCATGAACTTCTGCCATGGTAATGTATTTGGATCCATTTTTCCTTGATTTAGTATTAGTGGATACTTTGCCACAAAGTAGGGCAGTTATGTAATTGATGATGTCATTTATTATGTTGGCTGAGACGTGTTGTGTTAGTGAGGTAATTAGCAGTGCGTTGGCAAATTACGGATTGCCATAACTGGTAAATTCCAATATTGTTTCTGTTTTGGATTGTAACGTCCCCTCAACTGAAATATTTTAGGGGTTTTTACAACAACCATTGCTTCGTCTCCCGGTTAAACATAAGTATAACTTCACTTGACCAATGTTTTGACAGTGAATTTTATGGTTTATTATGATATACTCTGACCTCTGCCCAAACTGTCCAATGGACATGTTCTACAGCATTGCCCTGTGTCATTTGAGTGTAGGGTGAGTCCTTTGGTCCTGTGTTCACCAATCATGATCTTAGCCATGCACAGCAATCTAGGGATGCAGGGCATGACCTTTGTCTTTAACTGTGACCAGTACTCTTGCTCTCAGAGTCTACAGGGCATTGTAAGTAGAATGTGGACATCAGTCATGCCTTGCACCAACCCCTTGCACCCACAGTGTGCTGAACACATACTTCAGACAAGCCCATCGGGCTGTGGATCAAGAACGTGGCCATAGGCCATACTAAGCACCAGACCTTCAAATCCCCACAACCTGCAGGGCTTGGTCCTCAGATTGCTTGTGGGTTCTGGAAACAGGAAATAACATTAGATCACACGCCACGCCAGTCCTTCTGACTGAGTGCTAACTGGCTGACGTTTGCTCCTGTCAGAAAGGTTCTGGACACAGCAGGTAGTCGCTACGCTGTAACTCTCCCCCAGACTGCCATTGTTATCACCTCCTGGAATCTGTCCAAATGCAGGCATTCCCTTGCCCAATACTGAATGGGCACGGTCCTAGAGCAACATATTTTGTGTTAACCCTTTTAAGTATTTCCATACAGGAATTTCAGCATTACCGGAGCAACAGATATCCGGAAGATTAAGAGTTGTGACAGTGACTCCTTTCTAGGTAAGGGCAGTAAGATAAAAAGGAGGAACAGATGTCAGAAGTTCAGTTGGCCCACCATACTGAGATTCCTTGCCATGGTTGGAGGCAAGCAACCCATGCATGAGCGTTAGACTGCTCAGTACCTGATGGTTTGAGGTGACTTAAACATATGAAAAGGCTGTCGGAAAAGGAAGTGATGATCAGTACAGTGATGTTGAACTCAGCACCACAGTGGCTGACCACGACTTCGACCACCACCAACCTGTCAGGATCCATGACCTTGGTGGTGGTGGTGGTCTCCTGGTCGTCCGACCGCCAGGGTTGTAATCTGGTAGTCGGACTGCTAGAAGTGCGGCGGTCCATCTGCCACCGCTAGTGTGGCAGCCAAGCTCGTAATGAGGCCCATAACCTTAATCAGTCCATCATAAACAAACCTTACCAGCACCCTACTGAAATGCCATATTTGGCTTTATCCAACATCAAATGGCAAATGGTGCCCATTACGATGACAACCACCACACATTCCAATCTCACCTAGCAAACTGTTATACTCATACAGCACAACCTAGGCAGAACCTCCTCAACATTGTGCTCACAATCTAGAGCCAAAGTATTATAACTGGCAAAGCACAGCCCAATCAACGGTAATGCAATGTGCCACACTAACATACACCCTATAAACAGCAGATGAAAATAGCTGAAATTAGTGCACACGAGCACCAGTGCATCATTTGTGACCAACCTGGATTGTGATACGCATAAAAAAAACACCAAGCTTGAGCCGACCAATAGAAATGATTCCCCAAACCGAGAGGAAAAAAATTAAAACTCATTCAGCAGAGCCACCCATACACAGAAAACACCACACATTTGAACACAATCAAACCTACTTTACTTTCACATTAACTCTCACAAACCAGAATGAAATATAACACTAAACAAACCCTCCAGAAACCACACACAACTAAACAGCAATAGGGAAAACTATTAGACACTAGTTCCTCAAGTTTGAGGGAAGGACTTCCCATATTCTCCCAAAATGTCTACTGGATAAAAAATGCACTGCAATGGAATGACACTGGTGCTCATCATTAAATAAAGGCAAAATGAAAAACAATAACATATTTGGATTGCTAATAAACGCTGCATGACAAAGGTCTGCTATCTGACAATGAAGCAGCTCTACCAGTGTGTGATCAACAGAAGGTAGGGTGCTTCACCATCAGCCCCACATTTACCTCATGGCACTCTCTCCTTGTGAAGTCACCTTCATTTTGATATTAATTGAGCAGAACACCATTTACACCATTTTAGAATCCTTCCAATGTGTGCAATGTATATATGCCTTCCAGCACTAGCAAATGTGTATCTTCCCCTGGCAACCAATTGTGGTATAACAAATAAGCAAGGTACTGTTACTTTTAAAGAGAAAAAAGAGAACAGGGCAGAGGATGAGAGAGAGAACCCTAAAAGTTATTTCTTGGTGCCCTCACAAATTCCTTAGGGATGTCATGCTTCATCATAGGGCATGAACCTCGTAGGATCAGCGCTGCAATGTCCTTTTGGCCCCACGAGAGGATGCTTTAGTGGAGATCTTTTTTCCGTATGATGAGTAGTCAAAGTGTGAGGGTATTCTGGGTGTGTGGGGTGGAGTGATAGTGTATGTACAAGTGAGGGAAGATGCAACTGTCTAAGAGATGCCACATAGATCCTTTAATGTAGTGACTCTCTTGAGACGGTTAAAAATCTAATAAGGTAGCCAGGGCTACTATGAGGGTATAATATACCCAAGCAGCCTAAAAATAAGTGAATGCAATCAGGTCTACATGTTTCACGTCTTGAGGCCCAAAAAAGGATCCACTGCACTTCTTCAGGACCTAAAAACTGTGGTAGTGTGACCCTACCCCATACCTAAATACTCATGTGTGGTAAATGTGTTGCCCTGGAAAAATGATACCTGTTGTAATGAGTAAATGATCATCCAACCTAGATAATGAGTAGGAGAAAGATAGAAAATGTATAACATATGTTAAACCAGAAAATATTATGTTTCTGGTTGAAAGCATCAGCAAGATTGCTCTTTCAGTACATAGTGTAATTGTGTCTCCAATGGTAGACATACACATGCTGTGAAACAGGTGCTGTACCAGTTGGGATGGCCATCTTGAAGTATATCGCCCTCTCAGGCAATTCATCAGAGAGTGTCTCTCAATTTAATGTCAAGTGCAGCGTGTTTCGATCAGGAAAAAGGCATTTCATTTGTAATCACTAGAAATGCCAAGGAGGTGTGTACGCAGCAGATGCATGAAAAGATCATAGAGCAATCATATCTCGCACCATGGCGAACTATCCATTACTGCCCCTTACCAAAAAGGTTGGTATTACGCCATGGGTGATTTACTTTCAAGATGGTCCACCTTGGATACTTACCTGAGATTCACTGAGTCATCCTCAGTGAAGGAGATACACTGCGTACACCTCCTTGGCATTTCTAGTGATTACAAATGATCTTCTTTTTTACTTGACTTGATCCCTGGATCCAGCAAAATTAGAAAAAAAACAAGCACGGTATTCTGCACTTGTTTCTGTGAGGCCCCCGGGTACGCCAAGCCCTGGGAACATTGCCATTTTAATGAGGGGGGCGCACAGTACCCCCTGCTGCCCCAGGGACTGCCTCCTCCCTGGGGCAAATATACTAGGAATTTTGGGGGCCCACCTGGCCTCCCACTGCCTCACGGACCGCCACCTCCCCAGGACTTTTATTAAATTAAATGTGTCAGGGTCCCCGCCCCCGCAGCCCTTGGGACCACCACCTCCCCAGGACTTTAATCAAAAAGAGTGCGAGGGCCACCCAGTGGACCTCTCCAAGGCTTTTAACAAATTTAATGTGGGGGGCCACATAGTCCCCTGCAGCCCCAGGTACTGCCACCTTCTCGGGACTTTTAACAAATATAAGCCCTGGGGGCATTGCCATTTTAATGAGGGGGCCGCCCCAAAGGCCGTGCGTGGCGGTAGTTTAATTAACATATAGTAATGAAAATTGCTTTATGTTAAAAAAAGCATAGACATTCACTGATAAAACCAAAGGTTACAGGGACGTTATAGTTAGGAAATAGAATGAAAAAAAATAGAAATTCACATAAAAAACTTAAGGTTACAGGGACGGCATAGTTGGGTTCTGAATATGCTTGTACAAAAACATAGAAATTCACCAGTTATAGTTATCTCAAATAACTATAACTTGTGACCTAAAGAAATTATAACTCGCACCCTCGCCATACACTGCTAATTAGCCCACAAATTACGGCATTCTTTACATCTTTGATAACATCATTGATAATATCAACATATTATTTGCAGTAAATGTTTTGTGGAAAAAACTGTGCATGGCAGGGGCATGGGTTTTAATGACCTTAGGGCACGAGTTATAGTTACTTGACATAACTATAACTATAACTGGTGAATTTCTATGTTTTTGTATGAGTAAATTTGGAACCTAACTATAACGTCTCTGTAACCTTTGCTTTTTTTAAGTGAACATATATAGTTATGTACAGTGTACAATTGCACACGAGAAAAGTGTTTTGCTTAGTGCAACTGCACTCTTTCATTTCTTTACTGTGCAATTTTTTTCCATGGAGAACGCCTTCCTCTACAACCTCTTCATTTTTGAGAGAGTTAACTGCCCAATCCCAGTCTGGAACAACATTTACTCCTGCAGTTGACTGAGCAAATCATTGAATTTTTCCAAAGAGGAAATGAGTCATAGAAATGTTTGTGAATACCCACAAATACTTTCGCTTCTGCGTGACCACAAACTCTCTAAGGCATTCTCTGTATTAGAACTCCTACTCCCGACATAGGGCGATCATATTTACTCCCATATAATGCTACGGCACACTGGGGTTATATTAGGTGTGAGTGATTTGATTTCGATTTTGTGAATAGGAAACATCGGTTTGTACCTGTAAATCATGCCAATTGTGCACACACATGGCTTCGTGAATTGGGCTATAAGAAAGACAAAGCATGAAAGCAGAAGATAAACATAAGGTTGGCAGAAAAAAGAAGAAGGAATGGTAGAGAAAGAAAAGCAAATGAAAGAAAGGAAAGGTATAATAAAATAAAAAAAGTATGAAGAAGGTAGGAAAAAATAAAGAGAAAGAAAGAGGAACACGATAGTAAGAAATAATGAAATAAAAGTAAGAAAGAAATAAGGAGATGGATTTAAATGAGAGAGAGAAAGAAGCCTGAAGTTGGAATGTTGGTATATTAGATTGTGAAAAGTTTCAACTTGAGGTGATTGAATGAGAGTGAAGGGAAGATTGAGGTGACAGTGATACCGCAAGAGACTGAGGTATGCCTTCTAGGTATCATGGCAATCCTGGCATGATCTGGGCTGCCATGGCATATTTTGCATATTATGGGAATTATGATGTCCTTACTTTAAATACTGTGGGAATTCTAGTCATTATTTTGGCCTTGGTAATAGAGACCTTCCTTGGAATCTTATTGAGATTCTAGGTTTTTTGATGGCTTTTCAGCAATATTGCCCTATTGTGGGCTGTGAAGGCAATGTGGAAGCCTTGAACTAAGGTAATCTTTTTTTGGCAATTGTGGGCATTTAAGGCATTGGTAGCACTGACATAAGGTTGCACTCACTGGTATTTGGTATGCAACTTAAACATTGTGGTGTCAGTCACTGGTAAAGTGGTGGTCCTGGGAAAAGGTCGTTATCCTTGGCATACTAGAAGCATCCTTGATATAACATTACCATTCCATGCAGATGGAGTCATCTCTGGCACGTAGTATCTACCAATGACTAATGGACATCCTTGTTGACATCCATGAAATTTGGCAGCTCTAAGTATCATATAATGTGCATTGTGGCATATGTATGTGGTAGATGTCTATCTGTGGCAGTAGTGCATAAGAGCACTTAATTAAAGTGAAAACCTGCTATTTGTGGTCCAATCGTGTGCATTTTTTTAACTGGAAAGCTGGAATTTGTGCGAAAGAAAAGTGCTTCCAAAAATGGAAACACGTTTGTTTGGAGGATTGAGTTTATTTATCTAGAAGGAAAAGCTGCAGAGGAAAATGTGCTTTTTCAGAAAATCCCAAATTAATCTTTGAGGAATAAATTAGTTTATTTGCACAGTATATTAAAAACTGGTATTTGAGTGATAATTCATGCTTTGGGCCTCATTACGAGTTTGGCGGTCTGAAGACCGCCAAACTCATTGTGGAGGTTGGACCGCCGCCAGATTACAATCCTGGCAGTTGGACTACAAGGGGACTGCCGGCACCACCAAAATCACAGATGGGGTTGCAGCAGTTGGGGTCCTGGTTTTCCATGGCAGTGCCAATGGCGGCACTGCTGTGCTGATCACAACTCTAATTTCCCCCAGCCTTTCCATGGCAGTGAAAGCCAGTACTGGTGGCCACAGGGGGCACTGCACTGCCCTTGTTGTGCTGATCATGACTCTACTTTCCCCCAGCCTTTCCTTAGCATGGGTAGTGCAGGGGCCCACCTGCCAGCACCCTCAGAATGCACACTGTCTGCTTTGCAGACAGTGTGCATTCTGAGGGTGATGGTGTGCAACAACATTGCCTCAGTCCCCTTGAGGAAGTCGGGCTCACTGGCGGAAACATCATAATACGATGTTTCCGTCTGTCAGCCCAGTGGAAATATTGCAATACAACAAGGAAAAAGGGAGGTGAGGCCGCCTGTATGATGGCAGCCTCAACCCTACACGCTTGGCGGTCTGACAGTTGGGCCGCCAATCTTGTAATGAGGCCTTAGTTTCATACAGTAATTTCTGCTGCTGTTCCTTTTGGCTACAAGGCTCTTGCTGCTATAACAGTTATTTCATAGCTCCTGACAAAACTTTTAATGACCTTATGATTTCCCTACATTTCCACCTCTAAGTAGATTTTTCTTCTGAGGTATGTCTGGATTCCTGTCTTCCCGCTTATGGCTGAGCGAAATGCAATAATCCAAACCCACCTCTGCAGACTTCATTTCCTGGCAGCATAGATTGGTGGTGTTCACAGACTGTCAATGCCATATGGAAAAATGCTTTGTTGCTGTGTAGGAGGCTGTCCCTCTATGTAGTGTGCAAAACTAGGCAGACTGTGTAGAGGGTCCAGGCAACCACACGTTGGTTTACAGAGGTAAAAACTAGACCACCTAATCTTGGAAAAGTGCAAAGCATTTGTTGTGCGCACAGTATAAAGAATAATTCAAGACCAATTTACAAAAGTTCTTCAGATTTTTATAAAAATTTTCAAGACTAAGATCATCAAAATCGGGTAAGTACTTTTTAAGTTATTAATTTTTGAAGTTTAATAAAATGAGTCTTTTTGGGTGTAATTATCCCCTATAGGAATCAATAGTGGATATGCTTTATAATTACATATAAAATCAGGCAGAGCGTTTACCAAGTTCTTCTTTTGCAGGTATGTCAAGGTCATTGATAGCCACTACTGGTCACTTGCAGAAGTTCGAGTGACTCTCGGATCTGGCGGGAGCTGCAAGGAGTGGTCTATAGAGCTGGTGCCAAGCCACTGCGAGGGGCCACTTCGAAAAGCGTTAAACAGGCGGACTTAAAGGTAAGTCCGGTGGGTCCCCTTGGAGAGTCAAGGTCGCAGTTAGAGTTAGAGCACAGCTGGATCTTCCGTGCAGGGCAAAGGGTGGCCGGGTGCAGAGCGAATCAGTGAGCCAGGAGCTGTGCGCAAACATGCCCTTTGGAAGCAGGAAGTAAGTCACTTTGAGGGTCACTTACAGGTCAGCAGGGGCACTCTGGTGGGAGGTCATAGTGTTTTATGAAGTTCCTTGACTGGGGCTTCCTCCTGGTCCTTTTACAGTCCAGAGTGGACTGCCCTTTTGATGTCTGATGTGAAGTGACCACTACCCAGGGCAATGGTACGGTTCGGCTGCTGGAGAGTGCAGTGTCACCAAACTTGGCACACGTTTAGGGTTTATCCTCATGGTCCATTGAGTGGAAATTGGTCTGGCTGCGGTATCCAGTTCAGTGGTCAGTAGCTGGTCAGTGAAGTGGACCTCACTGGCTTGTTGGTTTCTTGTGGTTGTTGAGTGATGCTTTTACTCTGAAGGGAGATCTTTGGCAATTTTTGAAGCATGGGGGTCCTCTGGGGTTTCTAGAGTCTGTCCAATATCCAAGCAACCCCTCAGCGGCGATTGTCAAGTCCTTGGTGCAGCAAAAAGGGATTGGTGCCTTATCTTTGTGCAGCAGGTCTTCAGTTCTCGAGCCTTGGGTCTTCTTTGTTGGTTTTCTTGTGTCGCTAGAATCCGATTTCTTGGTCTAGGGATGCCCACTAAATACTGTATTTAGTGAGCATTTTAGGGGGTATTTGTAGGAAAGTACCATCTTGCCTGGCATGTTACCCCCATTTTTCACTGTATATATGTTGTTTTAGTTGTATGTGTCACTGGGACCCTGGTAACCCAGGGCCCCAGTGCTCATAAGTGTGCCTGAATGTGTTACCTGTGTAGTGACTAACTGTCTCACTGAGGCTCTGCTAATCAGAACCTCAGTGGTTATGCTCTCTCATTTCTTTCCAAATTGTCACTGACAGGCTAGTGACCATTTTTACCAATTTACATTGGCTTACTGGAACACCCTTATAATTCCCTAGTATATGGTACTGAGGTACCCAGGGTATTGGGCTTCCAGGAGATCCCTATGGGCTGCAGCATTTCTTTTGCCACCCATAGGGAGGTCTGACAATTCTTACACAGGCCTGCCACTGCAGCCTGAGTGAAATAACGTCCACGTTATTTCACAGCCATTTTACACTGCACTTAAGTAACTTATAAGTCACCTATATGTCTAACCTTTACCTGGTAAAGGTTAGGTGCAAAGTTACTTAGTGTGAGGGCACCCTGGCACTAGCCAAGGTGCCCCCACATTGTTCAGAGCCAATTCCCTGAACTTTGTGAGTGCGGGGACACCATTACACGCGTGCACTACATATAGGTCACTACCTATATGTAGCTTCACAATGGCAACTCCGAATATGGCCATGTAACATGTCTATGATCATGGAATTGCCCCTCTATGCCATCCTGGCATTGTTGGTACAATTCCATGATCCCAGTGGTCTGTAGCACAGACCCTGGTACTGCCAAACTGCCCTTCCTGGGGTTTCACTGCAGCTGCTGCTGCTGCCAACCCCTCAGACAGGCATCTGCCCTCCTGGGGTCCAGCCAGGCCTGGCCCAGGATGGCAGAACAAAGAACTTCCTCTGAGAGAGGGTGTGACACCCTCTCCCTTTGGAAAATGGTGTGAAGGCAGGGGAGGAGTAGCCTCCCCCAGCCTCTGGAAATGCTTTGTTGGGCACAGATGTGCCCAATTCTGCATAAGCCAATCTACACCGGTTCAGGGACCCCTTAGCCCTGCTCTGGCGCGAAACTGGACAAAGGAAAGGGGAGTGACCACTCCCCTGACCTGCACCTCCCCTGGGAGGTGTCCAGAGCTCCTCCAGTGTGCTCCAGACCTCTGCCATCTTGGAAACAGAGGTGCTGCTGGCACACTGGACTGCTCTGAGTGGCCAGTGCCACCAGGTGACGTCAGAGACTCCTTGTGATAGGCTCCTTCAGGTGTTGCTAGCCTATCCTCTCTCCTAAATAGCCAAACCCTCTTTTCTGGCTATTTAGGGTCTCTGTCTCTGGGGAAACTTTAGATAACGAATGCAAGAGCTCATCCGAGTTCCTCTGCATCTCTCTCTTCACCTTCTGATAAGGAATCGACTGCTGACCGCGCTGGAAGCCTGCAAACCTGCAACATAGTAGCAAAGACGACTACTGTAACTCTGTAACGCTGATCCTGCCGCCTTCTCGACTGTTTTCCTGCTTGTGCATGCTGTGGGGGTAGTCTGCCTCCTCTCTGCACCAGAAGCTCCGAAGAAATCTCCCGTGGGTCGACGGAATCTTCCCCCTGCAACCGCAGGCACCAAAAAGCTGCATTACCGGTCCCTTGGGTCTCCTCTCAGCACAAAGAGCGAGGTCCCTCGAATCCAGCGACTCTGTCCAAGTGACCCCCACAGTCCAGTGACTCTTCAGTCCAAGTTTGGTGGAGGTAAGTCCTTGCCTCACCTCGCTGGGCTGCATTGCTGGGAACCGCGACTTTTGCAGCTACTCCGGCCCCTGTGCACTTCCGGCGGAAATCCTTTGTGCACAGCCAAGCCTGGGTCCATGGCACTCTAACCTGCATTGCACGACTTTCTAAGTTGGTCTCCGGCGACGTGGGACTCCTTTGTGCAACTTCGGCGAGCACCGTTTCACGCATCCTTGTAGTGCCTGTTTCTGGCACTTCTCTGGGTGCTACCTGCTTCAGAGAGGGCTCCTTGTCTTGCTCGACGTCCCTTCTCTCTTCTGGTCCAATTTGCGACCTCCTGGTCCCTCCTGGACCTCAGCAGCGTCCAAAAACGCTAACCACACGATTTGCACCTAGCAAGGCTTGTTGGCGCTCTTTCGGCGGGAAAAACTTTTGCACGACTCTCCACGGCGAGAGGAATCCGTCCACCAAAGGGGAAGTCTCTAGCCCTTTTCGTTCCTGCAGAAACCTCAGCTTCTTCTGTCCAGTAGAAGCTTCTTTGCACCCGCAGCTGGCATTTCCTGGGCATCTGCCCATCTCCGACTTGCTTGTGACTTTTGGACTTGGTCCCCTTGTTCCACAGGTACCCTAGATTGGAAATCCACAGTTGTTGCATTGCTGGTTTGTGTCTTTCCTGCATTATTCCTCTAACACGACTTCTTTGTCCTTAGGGGAACTTTAGCGCACTTTGCACTCACTTTTCAGGGTCTTGGGGAGGGTTATTTTTCTAACTCTCACTATTTTCTAATAGTCCCAGCGACCCTCTACAAGGTCACATAGGTTTGGGGTCCATTCGTGGTTCGCATTCCACTTTTGGAGTATATGGTTTGTGTTGCCCCTATCCTATGTTTCCCCATTGCATCCTATTGTAACTATACATTGTTTGCACTGTTTTCTAAGACTATACTGCATATTTTTGCTATTGTGTATATATATCTTGTGTATATTTCCTATCCTCTCACTGAGGGTACACTCTAAGATACTTTGGCATATTGTCATAAAAATAAAGTACCTTTATTTTTAGTATAACTGTGTTTTGTGTTTTCTTATGATATTGTGCATATGACACTAAGTGGTACTGTAGTAGCTTCACACGTCTCCTAGTTCAGCCTAAGCTGCTCTGCTAAGCTACCATTATCTATCAGCCTAAGCTGCTAGACACCCTATACACTAATAAGGGATAACTGGGCCTGGTGCAAGGTGCAAGTACCCCTTGGTACTCACTACAAGCCAGTCCAGCCTCCTACATTGGTTGTGCAGCGGTGGGATAAGTGCTTTGAGACTACTTACCACTCTTGTCATTGTACTTTTCATAAGAGAAAAATATACAAAACAAGGTCAGTGTATATACACATAGCCAAAACGTTTTGCATTTCCTCTTTTCACTCTTTTCTAAGTGCTGAAAAGTACTTCTAACTTTCTAAAAAGTTCTAAAAAGTTTTAAAAGTTTTTTTCTCTGTCTTTCTAAAAGCTCTGACAAACTTTTTATCTTTTACTATCACTTTAACTCTCTCAAAAAAATGTCTGGCACAGGCCAAAATGTTGATCTGTCCAAACTTGCATATGATCACCTTAGCTGGAAAGGAGCAAGGAATCTCTGCATAGAGAGAGGTTTGAGTGTAGGGAAGAATCCTTCCTTAGAACTGTTAATTAACATGCTTAGAGTACAGGATAAGGCCATAAGTGCCCAATCTGTTGAAAAAGTAGCTAATGGTTCTCAATCTGATACAGGGACTGCCCCAGGAAAAGATTCAGGAAAGAAACTTCCTAGCCTGCCCATTACTAGACAGTCTAGCATAGTTGGTAATGATGATGAGCCACACCATATAAATAGTGTTGTCTCACATCATAGCAAAAGCATTTATTCTCACCATACTGGTAGTGATGTTTCTGTTAGCCAAGCTGTTAGGGTGGCTTCTGTAAGGGACAGGTCTCCTTCTGTCCATTCTCACCATACTTCTGTTTCAAGGCATGTCCCTCCCACCCACCCAGATGACAGATTGTTAGAAAGGGAGCTCAATAGATTGAGAGTGGAACAAACCAGACTGAAGCTCAAGAAGCAACAGCTGGATTTGGATAGACAGACTTTAGAAGTAGAGAAGGAGAGACAGAAACTGGGTTTAGAAACCCATGGTGGCAGCAGCAGTATTCCCATAGTCATCCTGCAAAAGAGCATGATTCCAGGAATCTGCATAAGATAGTTCCCCCTTATAAGGAGGGGGATGACATTAACAAGTGGTTTGCTGCACTTGAGAGGGCCTGTGTTGTACAGGATGTCCCTCAAAGGCAGTGGGCTGCTATCCCATGGCTATCATTTAGTGGAAAAGGTAGGGATAGGCTCCTTACTGTGAAAGAAAATTATGCAAATAATTTCCAAGTTCTTAAGAATGCACTCCTGGATGGTTATGGCTTAACCACTGAACAGTACAGGATAAAGTTCAGAGAGACCAAAAAGGAGTCTTCACAAGACTGGGTTGATTTCATTGACCATTCAGTGAAGGCCTTGGAGGGGTGGTTACATGGCAGTAAAGTTACTGATTATGACAGCCTGTATAACTTGATCCTGAGAGAGCATATTCTTAATAATTGTGTGTCTGATTTGTTGCACCAGTACTTGGTGGACTCTGATCTGACCTCTCCCCAAGAATTGGGAAAGAAGGCAGACAAATGGGTCAGAACAAGAGTGAACAGAAAAGTTCATACAGGGGGTGACAAAGATGGCAACAAAAAGAAGGATGGTAAGTCTTCTGACAAGGGTGGGGACAAATCTAAAAATGAGTCTTCATCAGGCCCACAAAAACACTCTGGTGGGGGTGGTGGGCCCAAATCCTCTTTTAATCAGAACAAGGAAAAGAAACCATGGTGCTATTTATGTAAAATAAAAGGCCACTGGACAACAGATCCCAGCTGTCCAAAGAAAGGCACCAAGCCTCCTACCACTACAACCCCTACTGCTACACCTAGTGTCCCTACTAATAGCAGTGGTGGTGGGAGCAAACCTACTAATAGCCAATCCAAGGGAGTAGCTGGGCTCACTATTGGTAACTTAGTTGGGGTTGGCCTTGTTAGGGAGGCCACAGAGGCTGTGTTAGTCTCTGAGGGGGCTATTGATTTAGCCACCTTAGTTGCTTGTCCCCTTAATATGGATAAGTACAAGCAGCTACCCCTAATAAATGGTGTTGAGGTTCAGGCCTACAGGGACACTGGTGCCAGTGTGACTATGGTCATAGAGAAACTGGTCCACCCTGAACAACACCTACTTGGTCACCAGTACCAAGTAACCGATGCTCACAACAACACACTTAGCCACCCCATGGCTGTTGTTAATCTCAACTGGGGGGGGGGGGTTACTGGTCCAAAGAAAGTTGTGGTAGCTTCAGATTTACCTGTAGACTGTCTATTAGGGAATGATTTGGAGACATCAGCTTGGTCAGATGTGGAGTTGGAGGCCCATGCAGCAATGCTGGGCATCCCAGGGCATATTTTTGCTTTGACAAGGGCTCAGGCCAAAAAGCAAAAAGGACAGGGAAGCTTGGATCCTGGAACAATGGACCAAGTGCTCCCTAAAGCTAGGGCTAGTAGAAGCAAACCACTTCCTACTATCCCTCCCTCTACAGTGGATTCAACTTCTGAGGAAGAAGAATTCCCTCCTTGTGCAGAACCTACACCAGAGGAGCTGGAAGCAGACACTGCTGAGCTTTTGGGTGAAGGGGGGCCTGCCAGAGAGGAGCTGAGTGTGGCACAGCAAAACTGTCCCACATTAGAGGGTCTCAGACAGCAAGCTGTCAAACAGGCTAATGGGGATGTCAGTGACTCTCACAGAGTTTACTGGGAGGACAACCTCTTGTACACTGAGCATAGGGATCCTAAACCTGGAGCTGCCAGGAGATTAGTGATTCCTCAGGAGTACAGAAAGTTCCTCCTAACCCTGGCACATGACATTCCCCTAGCTGGGCACCTGGGTCAAATGAAAACTTGGGACAGACTGGTTCCATTGTTTCATTGGCCTAGGATGTCTGAGGACACAAAGGAATTTTGTAAGTCCTGTGAAACCTGTCAAGCCAGTGGCAAGACAGGTGGCACCCCAAAGGCACCCCTTATTCCACTGCCTGTGGTTGGGGTTCCCTTTGAAAGGGTAGGGGTTGACATAGTTGGCCCCCTTGAACCTCCTACTGCTTCAGGCAATAGATTTATCTTGGTGGTAGTGGACCATGCCACAAGATATCCTGAAGCTATTCCTTTAAGGACCACTACAGCACCTGCAGTGGCAAAGGCCCTCCTGGGAATATTTTCCAGGGTGGGCTTCCCAAAGGAAGTAGTATCAGACAGAGGAAGCAATTTCATGTCTGCATACTTAAAGGCCATGTGGAAGGAGTGTGGTGTAACGTACAAGTTCACAACACCCTATCATCCACAAACAAATGGACTGGTGGAGAGATTTAATAAAACTCTCAAAGGCATGATTATGGGTCTCCCTGAAAAACTCCGCAGGAGATGGGATATCCTTCTACCATGCCTCCTTTTTGCCTACAGGGAGGTACCCCAGAAAGGAGTGGGCTTCAGCCCCTTTGAACTTCTTTTTGGACACCCTGTTAGGGGTCCACTCACACTTGTAAAGGAGGGTTGGGAACAACCTTTAAAAGCTCCCAAGCAGGATATTGTGGATTATGTACTTGGCCTCAGATCAAGGATGGCTGAGTACATGAAAAAGGCCAGTAAAAACCTTCAGGCCAGCCAAGAGCTCCAGAAGCAATGGCATGATCAGAAGGCTGTTTTGGTTCAGTACCAACCAGGGCAGAAAGTGTGGGTCTTGGAGCCTGTGGCCCCAAGAGCACTCCAAGATAAATGGAGTGGACCCCACACAATTGTTGAAAAGAAGGGAGAAGTTACCTATTTAGTTGACTTAGGCACTGCCAGGAGTCTCCTTAGGGTGCTCCATGTCAACCGCCTGAAACCCTACTATGACAGGGCTGATCTCACCCTGCTCATGGCAACTGATGAGGGACAGGAAGAAGACAGTGATCCTCTACCTGATCTCTTCTCTTCCACAGAACAAGATGCTCTTGTGGAAGGTGTAGTTTTGGCTGATTGTC
This sequence comes from Pleurodeles waltl, assembly GCF_031143425.1. NCBI lineage: Eukaryota > Metazoa > Chordata > Amphibia > Caudata > Salamandridae > Pleurodeles > Pleurodeles waltl. The sequence continues at coordinate 762,227,876 of NC_090438.1, forward strand.
TTACTGCTGAGCAGAAAGATAATTGCATAAATCTTCTAGATCAATTCTCTGAACTCTTCTCTACTGTGCCAGGTACCACTTCTTGGTGTGAGCACACTATAGATACTGGAGACAGTTTACCTGTCAAAAGTAAGATCTATAGGCAGCCTGACCATGTCAGGGACTGCATAAAGCAAGAGGTCCAGAAAATGTTAGAACTAGGAGTGGTTGAGCACTCTGACAGTCCATGGGCTTCTCCTGTGGTACTGGTACCAAAACCCCATTCCAAAGATGGAAAGAAGGAAATGCGGTTTTGTGTAGACTATAGAGGTCTCAACTTGGTAACCAAAACTGATGCTCACCCTATACCCAGGGCAGATGAGCTCATAGATACACTGGCATCTGCCAAGTATCTAAGCACTTTTGATTTGACTGCAGGGTATTGGCAGATCAAATTATCAGAAGATGCTAAACCTAAGACTGCATTTTCTACCATTGGAGGACATTACCAGTTTACTGTAATGCCTTTTGGTTTGAAAAATGCACCTGCCACTTTTCAGAGGTTGGTGAACACAGTCCTGCAAGGGCTGGAAGCTTTCAGTGCAGCATATTTGGACGATATAGCTGTCTTTAGCTCCAGCTGGGATGATCACCTGGTCCACCTATGGAAAGTTTTGTAGGCCCTGCAAAAGGCAGGCCTCACTATCAAGGCTTCAAAGTGCCAGATAGGGCAGGGTAAGGTGGTTTATCTGGGACACCTTGTTGGTGGGGAACAGATTGCACCACTTCAGGGGAAAATCCAAACAATTATTGATTGGGTTCCCCCTACCACTCAGACTCAGGTGAGAGCCTTCCTAGGCCTCACTGGGTATTACAGGAGGTTCATTAAGAACTATGGCTCCATTGCAGCCCCTCTTAATGACCTCACATCCAAGAAAATGCCTAAAAAGGTATTATGGACAGCAAACTGTCAGAAAGCTTTTGAGGAGCTGAAGCAGGCCATGTGCTCTGCACCTGTCCTGAAAAGCCCTTGTTACTCTAAAAAATTCTATGTCCAAACTGATGCATCTGAATTAGGAGTAGGGGCAGTCCTATCACAACTTAATTCTGAGGGCCAGGATCAACCTGTTGCTTTTATTAGTAGGAGGTTGACCCCTAGAGAAAAGCGTTGGTCTGCCATAGAGAGGGAGGCCTTTGCTGTGGTCTGGGCTCTGAAGAAGTTGAGGCCATACCTGTTTGGCACTCACTTCATTGTTCAGACAGACCACAAACCTCTACTTTGGCTAAAACAAATGAAAGGTGAAAATCCTAAATTGTTGAGGTGGTCCATATCCCTACAGGGAATGGACTATACAGTGGAACATAGACCTGGGAGTAGCCACTCCAATGCAGATGGACTCTCCAGATATTTCCACTTAGACAATGAAGACTCATCAGGTCATGGCTAGTCTTATTGTCCTTCGTTTGGGGGGGGGTTGTGTAGGAAAGTACCATCTTGCCTGGCATGTTACCCCCATTTTTCACTGTATATATGTTGTTTTAGTTGTATGTGTCACTGGGACCCTGGTAACCCAGGGCCCCAGTGCTCATAAGTGTGCCTAAATGTGTTACCTGTGTAGTGACTAACTGTCTCACTGAGGCTCTGCTAATCAGAACCTCAGTGGTTATGCTCTCTCATTTCTTTCCAAATTGTCACTGACAGGCTAGTGACCATTTTTACCAATTTACATTGGCTTACTGGAACACCCTTATAATTCCCTAGTATATGGTACTGAGGTACCCAGGGTATTGGGGTTCCAGGAGATCCCTATGGGCTGCAGCATTTCTTTTGCCACCCATAGGGAGCTCTGACAATTCTTACACAGGCCTGCCACTGCAGCCTGAGTGAAATAACGTCCACGTTATTTCACAGCCATTTTACACTGCACTTAAGTAACTTATAAGTCACCTATATGTCTAACCTTTACCTGGTAAAGGTTAGGTGCAAAGTTACTTAGTGTGAGGGCACCCTGGCACTAGCCAAGGTGCCCCCACATTGTTCAGAGCCAATTCCCTGAACGTTGTGAGTGCGGGGACACCATTACACGCGTTCACTACATATAGGTCACTACCTATATGTAGCTTCACAATGGTAACTCCGAATATGGCCATGTAACATGTCTATGATCATGGAATTGCCCCCTCTATGCCATCCTGGCATTGTTGGTACAATTCCATGATCCCAGTGGTCTGTAGCACAGACCCTGGTACTGCCAAACTGCCCTTCCTGGGGTTTCACTGCAGCTGCTGCTGCTGCCAACCCCTCAGACAGGCATCTGCCCTCCTGGGGTCCAGCCAGGCCTGGCCCAGGATGGCAGAACAAAGAACTTCCTCTGAGAGAGGGTGTGACACCCTCTCCCTTTGGAAAATGGTGTGAAGGCAGGGGAGGAGTAGCCTCCCCCAGCCTCTGGAAATGCTTTGTTGGGCACAGATGTGCCCAATTCTGCATAAGCCAGTCTACACCGGTTCAGGGACCCCTTAGCCCTGCTCTGGCACGAAACTGGACAAAGGAAAGGGGAGTGACCACTCCCCTGACCTGCACTTCCCCTGGGAGGTGTCCAGAGCTCCTCCAGTGTGCTCCAGACCTCTGCCATCTTGGAAACAGAGGTGCTGCTGGCACAATGGACTGCTCTGAGTGGCCAGTGCCACCAGGTGACGTCAGAGACTCCTTGTGATAGGCTCCTTCAGGTGTTGCTAGCCTATCCTCTCTCCTAAATAGCCAAACCCTCTTTTCTGGCTATTTAGGGTCTCTGTCTCTGGGGAAACTTTAGATAACGAATGCAAGAGCTCATCCGAGTTCCTCTGCATCTCTCTCTTCACCTTCTGATAAGGAATCGACTGCTCACCGCGCTGGAAGCCTGCAAACCTGCAACATAGTAGCAAAGACGACTACTGCAAATCTGTAACGCTGATCCTGCCGCCTTCTCGACTGTTTTCCTGCTTGTGCATGCTGTGGGGGTAGTCTGCCTCCTCTCTGCACCAGAAGCTCAGAAGAAATCTCCCGTGGGTCGACGGAATCTTCCCCCTGCAACCGCAGGCACCAGAAAGCTGCATTACCGGTCCCTTGGGTCTCCTCTCAGCACGACGAGCGAGGTCCCTCAAATCCAGCGACTCTGTCCAAGTGACCCCCACAGTCCAGTGACTCTTCAGTCCAAGTTTGGTGGAGGTAAGTCCTTGCCTCACCTCGCTGGGCTGCATTGCTGGGAACCGCGACTTTTGCAGCTACTCCGGCCCCTGTGCACTTCCGGCGGAAATCCTTTGTGCACAGCCAAGCCTGGGTCCACGGCACTCTAACCTGCATTGCACGACTTTCTAAGTTGGTCTCCGGCGACGTGGGACTCCTTTGTGCAACTTCGGCGAGCACCGTTTCACACATCCTCGTAGTGCCTGTTTCTGGCACTTCTCCGGGTGCTACCTGCTCCAGAGGGGGCTCCTTGTCTTGCTTGACGTCCCCTCTCTCTGCTGGTCCAATTTGCGACCTCCTGGTCCTTCCTGGGCCTCAGCAGTGTCCAAAAACGCTAACCGCATGATTTGCAGCTAGCAAGGCTTGTTGGCGTTCTTTTGGCGGGAAAACACTTCTGAACGACTCTCCACGACGAGAGGGATTCGTCCACCAAAGGGGAAGTCTCTAGCCCTTTTTGTTCCTGCAGAAACCTCAGCTTCTTCTGTCCAGTAGAAGCTTCTTTGCACCCACAGCTGGCATTTCCTGGGCATCTGCCCATCTCCGACTTGCTTGTGACTTTTGGACTTGGTCCCCTTGTTCCACAGGTACCCTAGATTGGAAATCCACAGTTGTTGCATTGCTGGTTTGTGTCTTTCCTGCATTATTCCTCTAACACGACTTCTTTGTCCTTAGGGGAACTTTAGTGCACTTTGCACTCACTTTTCAGGGTCTTGGGGAGGGTTATTTTTCTAACTCTCACTATTTTCTAATAGTCCCAGCGACCCTCTACAAGGTCACATAGGTTTGGGGTCCATTCGTGGTTCGCATTCCACTTTTGGAGTATATGGTTTGTGTTGCCCCTATCCTATGTTTCCCCATTGCATCCTATTGTAACTATACATTGTTTGCACTGTTTTCTAAGACTATACTGCATATTTTTGCTATTGTGTATATATATCTTGTGTATATTTCCTATCCTCTCACTGAGGGTACACTCTAAGATACTTTGGCATATTGTCATAAAAATAAAGTACCTTTATTTTTAGTATAACTGTGTATTGTGTTTTCTTATGATATTGTGCATATGACACTAAGTGGTACTGTAGTAGCTTCACACGTCTCCTAGTTCAGCCTAAGCTGCTCTGCTAAGCTACCATTATCTATCAGCCTAAGCTGCTAGACACCCTATACACTAATAAGGGATAACTGGGCCTGGTGCAAGGTGCAAGTACCCCTTGGTACTCACTACAAGCCAGTCCAGCCTCCTACAGTATTTAGTAGTGACCAATGGGTCATCTATCTTAGGGTGGCTACACCCAATACATGGCCACTTCCTGTGGGCAGAGGTCACTTCCCTACACCTGATTGGCTATTTTCCTTCCATGCAAGTTGGAGGAATATGAAATGGAGAGGTCACCTCACATGCAAAACCTTGGGGGTAATGTAAGCCAGGACTCACCACTTTTCCTGTCTTTTGTCTTTTTTCCCGCTGTGACGCCTGCCAAAAATGGGGGTTTGCAATGGGGGCGGCCATCTGTTTCTAGCAGCAGGCCTGGGGGTCCAGTTTCAAGGGCGGTAAGCCCTTTAAAGCTCACTAGAAGGTCAGTGCACATTCCAGAGGGAGGGGGTGTTTACACCTCCACCCAGGAAGGGTTTTGTTCTGTGTCCCAGAGAGCAGGATCTCTCACCCCAGGGGCTCGGAATTTTGTCTGGTGGTGGCAGGCTGGTTCTGATTGGTCAGCAACCATGCCAGGATAGTTAGCTTTTACAGGAGGCACCTCTAAGGTGACCCTTAGGTACATTTTGTAATAAATCCAATACTTTTTATTTTTATTTTTATTTTTTATTGGAAGGAAACATATAACACATATATTCTTGGATCATTTTACACTGAGAACTTAACATTTTTCAGAACATAGAGTGGGACAGACAAGAGAAAGACATCGCCTAGTTAAATAATACAAAATACAAAACGTAGCCACCCCTCAGATCCAGTCTAGAGATGGTACCCCATTAAATTAGAAGAGGGTGGCCCCGATCATTATGGGCCTGTATCCAAGCCTGAAATGGACCCCATATTGCCTTCCCTTTCCTCCTAGCCTGTTTCCCCTTACGTTCATACAATGCCATCTCCAAATGATATACAGACAGCAGCCTAGCCAACCATTGTTGCCAGGACGGGGGTCGTAAATCCAGCCATGCTGATGATATACAAATTCGAAACACCGCCATAGCTACAAAGATAAATGCTCTATGTAATCCAGCTGCTTCGCCATTAATCCCAAAGACCATGATCTCAGGTGTAAGGGCAAAATCATATCCCAAAACCTCCTTCAAAACAGATTGAATACCTTTCCTCGAGGCCTTTAATTCCCCGCATGTAGCAATCATATGTACGATGTCTGAGCCATACATCTCACATCTTGGACAGTTAATTCCTGACACACATCCCCATTTGGCGAGGTGAGCTGGAGTATGATACAGATCGAACATAGTCTTATAGTGTTGCGCTTGCAAGGAAGATAATAGAATAGTGCATCCCAACTCCAGTGACCTCATAAAGTTGTTACTCCCATCTACCAACTTCTTGCTCCACCTCTCCTTGTTCTTTTCTAGATCATCTGATTGTTCTGCCAGTAAGAAAGGATAAATTGACCTAATGGTTATACTGGGATTAGCCAGAATATCATTCAGCAATTGGTTGCTTCTGAATCCCTGCACCCCCCCTGTTTTTTTCCCTAAAAAATCCTGTATCTGTAAATATTTGAAAAAGTCCCTTTGCTCTAGACCATACTGTTCCTGAAGATCTCGAAACGCCTTAACCCCCGAGTTATCAAAAAAGTTCCCTAACCTAGTAATGCCTAAGGAGGACCAATTTGCCAAATATTTCTCATGAAATATTTCAGGGAGCAGTGGATTCTTCTCAATCATGGTATAATAATTATATCTACCAAATCCTTTCTTCTTGTACCATAATCGCCAGCACTTATGAGCCGCTCCCAAAACCTTATACCTAGTTTTCTTATAATATCCAGGCTCGTGATATGTTACCAGACACCCATTGGCTACTGCTCCTATCTGCAACTCGTATATATAAATCCAATACTGGTAGCATTTTGGATTTATCATTCTAGGTTCAGTGGTCATCATGTAGCTGTGAAACCCGTACTGACCAGTGACTAGCACATGTATTTTAAATGGCTGCTCTGGTCACTTACTGTGTCCCAGGTTTGGAAAGGACATAGCAGGGGCATATTGCTCATGCAGCTATGCCTTCACATACATTATAGTGCACCATGCCTTAGGGATGGAGGGGCATATTGCTCATGCAGCTATGCCCTCACATACAGTATAGTGCACCCTGTCTTAGGGATGGAAGGCCTGCCATAGGGGTGACTTACCTATATTGCTTGCAGTGTGTAATGAACAGTGTGCTGTGTGTCATGTAGATTTTGCTTTTTAGGTCTGCAAAAGGACACTCAGCCTGCAATGGCAGTGCTGGATGCATCTGGTTACATGGCTCAATCTGTGCTGGTTCCCTCAGGGGTCTACCCTTAGTATCCCATGCCCTTGGTACCTAAGTACCGTTTACTAGGGACTTATAGCGGCAGCTAAAGGTGTTGCCAATTGTATTAATACATTTTGCAATTTTTAGGGATTGAACACTGGCACTGGAAGCTGGTTAGAAGAATCCCAGTGCACTCCAGTCCAAGTTGCATCCAGAAACCAGGCAAAAAGTTAGGGCGGAGGGCACTGCAACAGGGTGCCAGTTTCATACATTCTTTGGAGACAACACAATGGTGTCCAACAGCAAAACTACATTTCGCAGGTGGTCTGAAACCCTCATGTTGCTTAGAGATGGTGGGAGACAACTTGTATATTGTATCTTCTTTCATCACATATATCTTTCCTTGCGTTTTTCTTCATCCTTCCTACGCAATTATGCTACAGTGTTGCTGAAGCCAGTACCTTGCTACGTGAATTTATGATTTATTTTGGGTTAACAGTCCCTTCCTTGAGTGTTTGCTGGAGAACAATTTGTGAATACAGATAAGTATTCTGTAAATCATGTCATGTTTCAAAATGAACTTGCAACTACTGAACATTTGCATTTAAGTATTGTTAAAGATTTTAGCAGTTTTTTGCATTTGAACTTTGGGTTTGTTCATGAGAAGAAACAAGAATATTCACATCAAGGCAGTTGTTAATCATGATATGTACATATGATTAAACATCTGGTTGCACAGGAGAAGTTAGAAACTCAGCTTAGCAGCAGGAATCACATATTCATGAAGGCTTAGGTAGTCAATAAAGGACAATGGTTATTGAGTATATAGAAAATTGCTCAAATGTTGTGCTTCAATTTCAGGAATTGAAAACCAGAGAAAAAACCGCATGTGTGAATATTTTTAATAGTTACATAAAAGTTAGGAAAAAACAATTAATAATTCATCCTTGTGTATTGCATACAAATTCAGCTTTCAGCAGACCTTGATCATGTAAGTATCTATGGGCCTCATTACGAATTTGGTGGTTGGACAGCCTGACTGCCATGTTGGCAGTCCTGAAAAGACCATCATGTTGGCAGTCTTTCAGACTGCCCTATTATGAGTCATACAGGGAGGACTGCCGACTACCATCCAGTGGCGCAACGCCCTGGAAAAAGGCGTTCCGACCCAAAGCACAAACAGCACTGCACCAACCTCTGACCATATTACAAACACACAGTATCCATGGCGGATCCCCATGGTGGTCAGCCAATGGCAGTCTGAACCACAGTGCTCCGTGGTCGGCAAAGTAATACACAACTGCACATTGGATGAATTTGAAAACAACACAGTTGACACACATTGCCACACTGGACACACCTGCAAAGGACACTGTAAGACACACTCCTTCACACACTACAATCAATTGCATTTACACTGCAACACACAGAAGCCAGAGCAAATTAATTTCCACACAGTACAGATACCAGGCACCATCTTTTTCACAACCCCATACAACACCCTGCACACACTTTTGCCTAGTCACACCATTTTGCACTTCACCTCTTTAGTAAGTCACTATCACTCATTTTTTTCCAGCATGGAACATTAAAAAAATCCCTGTTTCTTACAAGATGGGTTAAATGTTTGGAGCACAAGTCCAGCACACTCCTCTCAGTAGGAAAATGCAAATGTGGAACAGGATCGTTGACAGAGTGAATGCTGTAGGCACCACCCTATGCACAAATGAGGACATTAGGAAGAGGTGGAATGACCTCACTGGCAAGGTCCGTTCCCTGGTCTCCAGCCACCAGTTGAAGGCCAAGAAGAGTTGCGGTGGTCCTCCAAGTGCCCCATTACATCTCTTTCTCTGGGAGGAGAAGGTCTTGGCCATCCTGCGTCCTCAGGGCTTCACAAGAATACTGAGGGGAGTAGAGTCTGGTAAGTCACAACACTAAATATATCAGCAAAATGCTATGCCATGAATGCTCACAGCTTATTTTTTGCCATTTTTACTGTCACCCCACTCTCCAGCCTAGTGTCCACCAGTCAAAAGACCTCTATTTGGCGATTTACATTTGAGGTGTACTCACTTGGGGAGATGACATTTGTATAGTGTGTGTAGTACAGGGACTGACATGACTACAACTCCCAGCAGGCACTGTTCTATTGCTCCAAACACCAGACCAGTGATTACTTTTCCATACACCCCTGTTTGGTACATATCAATTAAAGAGTACACACCTGGGAGATCAGATTTGTCAAGTGTGTGTAGTACAGGCATTGACATTACTAAAACTCCCAGCAGGGGAGTCCTGTAACTATAAACACTAGCACAGTGGCCACATGCTACATTACATCTGTTAATGAGCTCTCAATTGAAGTATACTCACCTGGGCTGAGAACACTGGTCAAGTATGTGTATAAAAGGTGAGCTAACCATCGAAGATGGCGGAAGCGGGATCCCGCAGCTCCAGACCGGCCTGCGTTTATCCTGGGTCTAGTGAGTGGAGCCCCGGTGCCGACTGGCCACAAGGAGCATGAGCAACGGTGAGTGTGGTGCTGCCCAGGGAGTGGCAGGGAGTGCCCACGCTGATGCATTCCCCGGGGGCTGCTGAGTCACAGCAGGGGCCGGGCTTTGTGGCTTGAGGGCATCGGGAATGAGCAACCGGGGCGGCCTGAAATAGTCATCAGTGGAGACGGCTCTGGGAACCCGAGGAGACGAGAGGGATGTGGCCAGAGTAGCCAGAAGTGTCACCCGTGCCCCTTTGGCTGCTTGGCGGCCGAGTGCACAGAGGAATGCACCTCCCAGGGGGACGACGCTGCGGGGAGGGGAGTGGCTGCGGCGTGGAATTGACTAGGTAAGCCTTTGCTCTTGTCTCGTGGCGGCCGCGGTCCTCGTGAGCTGCCTTCTTCAGCAGTGTGCCTGCTGAATGTGGGCTCACCCCCTTGGAGAATGAGAGGATACTGGACTGTCGGGGGGACTTTGACTCCCCGGGGGCACCCTTCTTACCCAGCCTGAGGGTGGGCCAAATGCCACGTGCAGCGAGTGTCAACGGCTTGGCTGGAGCAGAGGAATAGAGGTGGCAGTCGCCTGGTGGGGAGTGGCGGCCCCTGTGAGGGGAGGCCTTTGCAGATTACGCTGAGGAGGCGGCGAGTGGGAGGCGTCACGGCTTGACCCTTCCTGCCCGCGTTCCTATGTTCTGTATAGTCCCCGACACCTCCGTGTGGTCTCAGGGGTGCGGCATGGGGGTTGCTTGGGCCTGCAGCAGCTGTCTGGTGCTAATTAGAGTTGGACCCACCTACAACCTTTTATTGGGCGGTGGCCAATATTGGTGGAAAGAGACTACTGCGGATGCTTTCCTTGCTGAAGAAGGGTTGTTCTGGGACTGCGGGCCTAGCTTGTGCTACTGCCTACCTCCTCAATGGGGAAACAACGCTTCAGGCCTCAGAGGTCCCGGACGTCCAGCCCTGAGGCTGGACTACAAACCACTGGAAGGATGCCACAGCCAGATTCTCCCCAGCTCAAAAGCAAGATACTTTCTACAAAATACTGGAGATAATTGAGGAGTCCAAGAACAGGCAGTGACAGGAAATAGGGATGGTATTGGTAGAGCTCAGTCTCCTGAGAATGAATCACCAGAAAGTCCCGGACAGAGTGAAAACCAATGAAAGTACCCTAGCGGAACTGGAACCCTCACACCGGACCCTGCAGACCCACCTAGCGGATCGGTTACAGCAATTGCAACATCATGCTGAGGACGCAGAGGGCCGCAGTTGGCGCACTATAAGGCTTATTGGACTACCCGAGGGAGCGGAGGTCACGGACATGGTGGCCTTCTTCAAGCCCTGACTGCGGTCACTCATGGGCGTGCAGCAACTCTCGCAGTTCTTTGACCTGGAGAGGGCACACGGGGTCCTATCCCAGCCCCCAGCACCTGGGAGACCACCCAGGCCAGTGGTGGCCAGGCTTCTGCACTATCTGGACAGGGATGCATTGTTGCAGAAAACACAAGAGGTAAACTCATTTGAGTTGTACAATGGGAGAGTCAACATGTTACCTGATTTTACGGTGTCAGTGCATTCTAAGATGGCTTCTTTGGAGATGAAGAAGGTGCTGCTCTCAGAGGGGATTCGCTACTCCCTACTGTTTCCTTCGAAACTTAGAATCATGCTCGATGGCCATACGCACTTCTGCCAGATCTCTGATGAAGCCTGGGTCTGGATGGAATTACACACATCTGGGGCTGATGGACCACGACTCCACAGGCCGAAGACACCCCAACGCCAAAGAAAGAGAAGACGCTCAAGAAACTGGAGCCGAGTAGACGGATCTACAAAACCCAGACCCCAACAAATGACTCATGAAAAGAGGGCAGCCCTCCAGGCTGCTGAGTTCCTGACAGAATCCAGTCATTCCGGGGGAAAAGGGTGACACCAGGGATGTCCCCAAATCTGATGACTTGTCCAAACCAGATTCCGTGCTTAGTGTCCTGGGGAGCATCACATATGACACCCCAAGTGGCGGACGACCTTATATAACTGCCACCACACAAGCACCAATAGAATGATTTTGAGCTAGATAAGGCTCAGGGGCCACATGCTTGGGCCAGGTCCAGATTACTCTGATTGGTACTCAGTAACTACACAGAGGACTTACCCCCCAGTCATCTAACGGGTCAACCAGTGAGATGATGGAACTAAATTTACGATTATTGCTTTTGATGGTTTGGGTAGCCAGCTGTTACTGTGCTGTCCTGGGAAAAGGAAGTTGGGGTTTGCTTGTTGTTATTGTTCCTGATGCCCAGGTTTGCTGCTGGTACACTGATGCAATGCTTTTCTGTTGTTGTGGTCGGTTTGGGGTGCCTGGGCGAGGGAGTAGTTTTCACTGAGAACTCATGACGTGTACATATGGGTCCCTTAAGCTTATGACCTGGAATGTCTGAGGTTTGGGTTCACCAAGTGAACGTCACAAAATCAAGGAATTCATGAAGAGACGAGGGGTCCTGATCGCTATGTTGCAAGAATCCCACCTTACGAAATGAGAAGCAGATAGTCTTCGTAGATGCTGGCGGGGACAAGTGTATGCTACAACATACTCAGACTATGTGAGCGGGGCACTGATATGGGTAAGAGCGGGAGTACCCTTTGAGGCCAACACGGTGGAGGTGGACTGCGAAGGTCGATACATGTTGATGGAGGGGCGACTTAGCGGCAGACTTATAGTACTGCGAACATTTATTCCCCAAATTAAGACCAACTTTCATACCTTCATTCTCTGTCGACGTGACCTGCTCACTTTCAAGACGGGCCCTTCCTGCTGGGGAGGACTTTAATGGCGTTCTGGACCCAGTGTTGGACTGCTCATTACCTCCACTGGGGGATGTGGCAACCATTAGGGTTGTGGAAGGACTAGTGACTTGGTTGTCTCATGGGATATGGAGGACATATTGCGTACCCAGCACCACATAGCAGGAATTTTGCCTTCTATTCCCCCTTTACCAAGTGCACACTACTAGAATAGACCGTATTGTATGCTTTCGGTCCCTTAGTGGCTCACTTACACACTCTGAATATCTGGGCTGCACGGTGTCTGACCTCAGCCCTCTAATCGTGACACTGCTAACAGCCGAAAACCGCCCATTCCAACATGGCATTTATACTCTACTACGCTTGAGGGTGAGGTCTACCCGGATGCCTTGGCGTCTAGGGTCGCGGAGTGTCTCACTACTAATCACGGCGCGGCTTCCAACAGGGGCATTGAGTGGGAAGCCTTCAAGGTGGTGGTGCAGGGACATTGCCTGTGACAAACGGTAGGGATTAGAAGAAACCTAGTTTTAAGCATTGCACGTCTTGAAGCTGATTTACATAAATGGGGTATCTCCCTGGGCATAGACCTGGAGACCCTCTAACATCTGCTGGAGACCCGTGATCTCCATACCAAGGCAATGAAAGCCTCCACTGCCATGATTTTAAGACATATACATCAAGGGCACATGAAGAAGAGGGTACAATGGGTAAACTCCTCGCCTGGCTGATATGCCCTGAGCGTAGGGGCTTACCTATCACCTGTCTGACATCCCAAGAGGGCGAAACTTTGTTCTCAACCACACGCATTAATGAAGAGTTTAGAGCCTCTTATGTGACTCTGTATTGCTTTCCAGGGGTGGAGCGTCCGGATTCATTGGGCCGCTTCTTGGAGGCCCTACCACTGATCACTCTGGCTGAGGCAGATGAGGAGGCCCTGGGTGCACTGATAATAGTTCAGGAGGTTAGGGATGCTGTTAGGTCCTGGAAGACTCTGAGGACAGACAGACTTCCACTGGAATTTTATAAATGGTTCATGGGAGCATTGTCACTCAAGCTTACCGACATGTATTCTGAGGCATACGAGAAGGGGGAGTTGCCTCCTTTGACCAGGGATGCCTTTGTGTTGCCTCTCCCTAAGAGCAAGGGCCACAAGGGTCTCTGATTTCAGGCTGCTTTCTATGCTGAACACTGACTTTAAAGTGCTCAGTAAGGCTCTGGCCACAAGATTGTTGCCACACATGCAAACGCTAATCGATGATGACCAGAATGGGTTCACTCCCTCCCGCAGCACCTCTCAAAATTTGAGACTACAGGGAGTGCAGAATTATTAGGCAAATGAGTATTTTGACCACATCATCCTCTTTATGCATGTTGTCTTACTCCAAGCTGTATAGGCTCGAAAGCCTACTACCAATTAAGCATATTAGGTGATGTGCATCTCTGTAATGAGAAGGGGTGTGGTCTAATGACATCAACACCCTATATCAGGTGTGCATAATTATTAGGCAACTTCCTTTCCTTTGGCAAAATGGGTCAAAAGAAGGACTTGACAGGCTCAGAAAAGTCAAAAATAGTGAGATATCTTGCAGAGGGATGCAGCACTCTTAAAATTGCAAAGCTTCTGAAGCGTGATCTTCGAACAATCAAGCGTTTCATTCAAAATAGTCAACAGGGTCGCAAGAAGCGTGTGGAAAAACCAAGGCGCAAAATAACTGCCCATGAACTGAGAAAAGTCAAGCGTGCAGCTGCCACGATGCCACTTGCCACCAGTTTGGCCATATTTCAGAGCTACAACATCACTGGAGTGCCCAAAAGCACAAGGTGTGCAATACTCAGAGACATGGCCAAGGTAAGAAAGGCTGAAAGACGACCACCACTGAACAAGACACACAAACTGAAACGTCAAGACTGGGCCAAGAAATATCTCAAGACTGATTTTTATAAGGTTTTATGGACTGATGAAAAGAGAGTGAGTCTTGATGGGCCAGATGGATGGGCCCGTGGCTGGATTGGTAAAGGGCAGAGAGCTCCAGTCCGACTCAGACGCCAGCAAGGTGGAGGTGGAGTACTGGTTTGGGCTGGTATCATCAAAGATGAGCTTGTGGGTCCTTTTCGGGTTGAGGATGGAGTCAAGCTCAACTCCCAGTCCTACTGCCAGTTCCTGGAAGACACCTTCTTCAAGCAGTGGTACAGGAAGAAGTCTGCATCCTTCAAGAAAAACATGATTTTCATGCAGGACAATGCTCCATCACACGCGTCCAAGTACTCCACAGCGTGGCTGGCAAGAAAGGGTATAAAAGAAGGAAATCTAATGACATGGCCTCCTTGTTCACCTGATCTGAACCCCATTGAGAACCTGTGGTCCATCATCAAATGTGAGATTTACAAGGAGGGAAAACAGTACACCTCTCTGAACAGTGTCTGGGAGGCTGTGGTTGCTGCTGCACGCAATGTTGATGGTGAACAGATCAAAACACTGACAGAATCCATGGATGGCAGGCTTTTGAGTGTCCTTGCAAAGAAAGGTGGCTATATTGGTCACTGATTTGTTTTTGTTTTGTTTTTGAATGTCAGAAATGTATATTTGTGAATGTTGAGATGTTATATTGGTTTCACTGGTAATAATAAATAATTGAAATGGGTATATATTTGTTTTTTGTTAAGTTGCCTAATAATTATGCACAGTAATAGTCACCTGCACACACAGATATCCCCCTAACATAGCTAAAACTAAAAACAAACTAAAAACTACTTCCAAAAATATTCAGCTTTGATATTAATGAGTTTTTTGGGTTCATTGAGAACATGGTTGTTGTTCAATAATAAAATTAATCCTCAAAAATACAACTTGCCTAATAATTCTGCACTCCCTGTATACTCCCTGCTCTATGATAATGTGCACCCAACCACCCAGACTTTAATGATAGTGTCAGTAGTTCTAGAAAAGGTCTTTGACACGATCTGTTGGGATTACTTGAAGGCTACAATGTTGCAAATGGGGCTCAGTCACCGGTGGACGAGATGGATAGATTTGCTGTACACCCATCCTTCGGCCAGAGTGAAGACCGATCGTACAAACTCGGACAGGTACAAAGTCCACAGTGAAACCAGACAGGGTTGCATGTTGTCCCCCTTACAGTTTGCCTTAGCCATGGAACCACTGGCGGCGAGGTTCAGGGTACAAGGTCACCCATGGGGGGTGCTGGAAGGGGGGACACCACACATTATCTCCCTGTACGCAGATGACCTCCTCATTTATCTGAGAAATGACCTCGGACATGCCAATTACTAGAGGAATTTGAGAGTTATTATGGACTCCACCTGAACCAACTGAAAACCTGTGTCTTCCTGAAGGTGTAGGGCGTTTCCCATCCGCTTTCCTGTCCCAATGACCTGTCTTGGGCCCCACACACATTCTGTTACCTAGGTATCCAGATATACCACAGGCTGTGGGATCTCAGGGAGGGTAATCTGGGGGGGGGGGGAGAGAGACATGCCACTCGCTGAAGACGGTGTGGCTTTCTGGCGCTCCCTAAAGCTCCCCTTTATGGCGCAGATTTCCCTTTCTAAGATGGTGATGCTCCCTAGCCTTTTGTATTATTTTACTAATCTGCCAGTGGTCCTACCATGGTCGTGGTTCAAGGCTCTGGGTGTGCTGCTACGAGAGATACTGTAGGATGGGGAGCTACACTGGGTGGCACTGTCCACCCTCAGCCTTCCCCCTGAGAGTGGAGGGTTGGGGGTTCCCAAAATCGAACTTTACTACACAGCAGCTCAATTACAATGGCCAGCGCAATGGCTTCATGGGCGGGGCTTGACAGAAATGGGTTTAGACAGTGGGACTCAACACAGCGATACCCTTGGGGCACAGTTGCTTAGACCAAGACATGCAGACCCCAGACCAGATGTACTGGTAAAGACCACCCTGTAGGTGTGGCGCAAAACCCTTAAGAAAACACACATAACTACACCATATGCCCTGGCATTACCGTTAGTTGTCCTGCCACACAGAAATCCCTATTCCTGCTTTACAACTTGGCAAATGAAGCCCTGGACAGATGCAAGCTTGCTGACCCTGGGGGACTGTTTTTGGGTGGGTATCTTGGACTGGATTGGACTGCCCTCAGGGCAGTTTTTGAGATATGAGGCAGGCTGCGGATGGTGTGGGAACTCTGGGGGGACGAATGGAGGAGCCCCCCCCCAAGACTGCGGTCCTCCAGCCCATGCTGGGAATTGGTGGGGGAGCACACTTGGTTACTTGGCTGCACCAGGCACTAAATGAGATGATGGACCGTCACTGGGGACCTACGACATAAGTGGGAGCTAGATCTAGAGAGGGTAGTTTTGAATCCTAAGTCCTCCAGGGTTCTTGCCTATGCACACAAGGTATTGCCCAACACCCACCTGAAATACATACAATACAATTATATACACAGGACCGCTCTTACTCCACGCAGAATCAACCTGATTTATAGGGGGGCGACAGGTGCCTGCCCCTGCTGCCAGTTATTAGGACCTGCAACACTTTTGGGACGAGTTAGTCTCTAGGATTAACCGTACTCTGAACAGACAATTGGAGAACACAATAGTGCTATGCCTGTTGGGTATCTTTGGTAGACCGACCCCTAAGAAAGTGGGCAACAGGTTGATAGATTTAGCCCTGGCCCCGGCACGGAGGAGGTTGGCAATGGTCTGGAAGCACAAAATTGGACCTAGATTGGACACCTGGGTGGCAGACGTCACACATTGGGCGCGGGCCGAGGAGATGGCACTACGGAGGGAAGAACTGAGAGGAATCAGATGTTCACCCATAGCAGCCCTCGGGAAAGAAGTGATTGAAACATGGGCAACACTAGATGCGGTCGCTGCTACCAGCAGCCCAGTCAGAACATCCACTGGGGATTCACAGAGCGAGCCACAACGTGACCACATGTCTCATAATGTGTTACTAAATGGGCGCACGTCAACCAAGTGTATTATGCATGAGTGCAGTGGCAGGGGGCTCTGTTCCCTTCCCACCACCCGGGTTTCTTCATGCCCTGATGTCTCCCCACTGGAGGGGGGATCTTACATACGGGGGACAGGTAAAACACTGTTACTGGGTATGGACCCTCCCAACACACGTAGGAAGCAGGAGGTGTATTTTGGGCAAGGCTTTCAATTGGTTATTGGTTGTTGTTAAGAAAATTTAACACACTTGTTTACTTCATTCTTTGGACATATAGTTTTGAACGGTTATGGGGAGCTACGAAGTCCCAACTCTGTTTATGGCCCTGGCATGTATGCTCATTATCTCATTTAATGGGACAAACCCGTGATGTTAACCAAAACAGTTTTATACTGCTTCAAACATTCTGGAGAAACACGTGAATACCCATCTCTCCAAGTTTCTGGAGGGAAATCAGATTCTTCACCCCTCTCAAATGGGTTTCAGACCCTCCCACAGTACTGAGTCAGCTCTGTTACGAATGACAGGAGAAGTCAGGAAACGGATGGACCAGGGTATGGTTCCGCAATTGTGCTTCTGGACCAGAGCGCAGCCTTTGATACCGTTGATCATGGTATTCTACTCCATAGATTGAGGGAAATTGGAATTATCGGAAACACCCTTAAATGGTTCACAGAATTTCTAGATGGTAGAACTTTTCATGTCCTCGATCGCTCTTTTTTCTCAGACAGATTTAAGAGCCTTTGGGGAGTACCGCAGGGCTCTTCATTAAGCCCTACGCTTTTTAACATTTACATGATTCCACTGGCAAGAATAGTTGAACCCTTCGGTCTTTCGCTAGTGTCCTATGCTGACGACACCCAGCTTGTAGTCTCCTTCTCCTCCTCTCACGATTCCTTTAAATCTCAGCTTCCCCCTTGTTTACGGGCGGTCTCCAATTGGATGGCGGAGTGTAAGCTCAAGCTGAATGGAGATAAAACAGAGGTACTGATCATGGGATATCATTCACTCCCATCTCAAGTATCACCTATCTTGGACCTATCTTGGACCTATTAGGAGATCTTCCACCCCCCCCAAGGACCACATCAAGGGCCTGGGTGTATGGTTAGACCCATGGCTCACCATGGACTATCAGGCCCAAAAAATATCTTCTACCTGTGTCGGGATACTCAGACTCCTTAGGAAAGTCTTCAAAGTCCTCCCATTCATCGCAAAGAGGCTCATTGTACAAACACTTATCACCTCACGGCTAGACTACGGAAATGCCCTGTTTTCGGCTCACCAAACTATGTGAAAAAGAAGCTGCAGGTGCTCCAGAACACGGCCACGCGCCTTCTTTTTAATTTGCCAAGACATCATTCAGCTAAACCTGCCCTCACTGCTCTTCATTGGCTTCCCATTGAGCAACGTCTAAAGTTTAAGACGCTCTGTTGTACTCACAGAGCTCTTAACGCCGAGGGTCCCCCACTTCTACACTCCGTAGCTACCTTATATGAGCCAACTAGACACCTTAGATCTTCTTCAGCAGCACTAGCAGTGATACTGCCTATAAAAAAGTCAAATGGGGAGGAAGGTCCATGGCCTTTCACGGTGCTAAGCTCTGGAACTCACTGCCTCTTTCCCTTTGGCAGACCAGACATGAATTACCATTCCGTCGTCTTTTAAAATCCTGGCTGTTCTAACACCTGCATCTTATGCCTAACTGATGGAGATTTCTGCCGCAAAGTGCTGGGATGCCTGAGGGCAGCTATGCGCTATATAAATCTAACATAACATAACGTATACACTTGGTGGGGAGACCTTACTCAGGCTAATAAGATCAGATAAAAATGCATGTATTATGACCCCAATCTAAAACAGCTGACTGCTTACTCCCACAAGATGTTTGCTACAGGTCACATTGTATGGAATGTCATAACTTTTGAAATGGCAATAAAATAAAAGTGTTAAAAAAAAGTGTGTGCACTAGAGAGAGTGACATGATTGCAACTCACAGGATGCACTGTTTCAGCAACTCCAAAAACCAGAACAGTGGACACGTGTCTAAAGACCACTTTCTGGCAACTCACAATTTAAGTTTACACAGGTGGGAGGACACCATTTGTCAAAGGTGGGACGTAGAGGGAATAACACGACTACTAAGGCCAGGAAGCCCCTGTGTCTGTAAAACCAACCACCATTGTTCTCTTGTCCAAATACCATTGTTTGGTAACTCTCAATTGAAGTGTACTGACCTGGGAGGACAACATTTGTATAGTGTGTGTAGTACAGGGAATTAAATGACTGTAACTCCTAGGAGGCTCTGTTACTGTCACTCCAACCACCAGTCTAGTGTCCTCTTCTCCAAAGACTCCTGTTTGGTAACTGACACATGAAGTGTACTCACCTGGGGGGATGATATTTGTATAGTGTATGTACTAGAGAGAGTGACATGACTGCAACACCCAGCAGGCCCTTTATCTGTAACTCCAAACACCAGAACAGTGTACTCTTGTCCAAGGACCCCTGTGTCTTAACTCTCAATTGAAGTGTACTCACCTGGGGGGTACCAATTGTATTGTGTATATAGTACAGGGAGTTACATGACTGCAACTCCCAGGAGGCTCTCTAACTGTCACTCCAACCACCAGTCCAGTATTCTCTCCTCAAAAGACTCCTGTCTGGTAACTCAAACATGAAATGTACTCACGTGGGGGATAATATCTGTGTAGTGTGTGTAGTACAGGGACTGACATGACTCCAACTCACAACAGGTCCTGTTTCCCTAACTCCAGAGGCCAGTACAGTGGCCACTTGCCCACATACCCCTGTTTGTCAACTCAAAAATGAATTAGATTCACCTGGGGGAGAACACTGGAAAAATGTGTGAACTAGATGGAATAACCTGACTGCCACTCATAGGAGGTACTGGTTCAGCAACTCAAAACCCCAGAACAGTGCTCATTCATCAAAAGGCCCCTATTTGGTAACCCTCAATGTAGGCTTACTCAGCTGAGAGGATACCATTTGAATAGTGTGTGTAGTACAAGGACTGACATGACTGCTAAGACCAGAAGGGTCTATCACTGTTACTTCATTCACTAGCCCAGAGTCCTCCTCTCCAAAGACTCCTGTTTGGTAACTCACGTATGAAGTGTACTCACCTGGCGGGATAACATTTGTATAGTGTGTGTAGTACAGGGAGTTACATGACTGCTAAGGCCAGGAGGCTCTGTTTCACTAACTCAAAACACCAGTCCAGTGTTCATTTCTCCGAATACCCTTCTTTTAAAACTCAGAAATGAAGTGTACTCACCTGTGGGGATGTCATTCATCAAGTGTATGAAGTAAAGGGAGTGACATGACTGCTAATGTTAGGAGGCTGTGTCTCTTCAAATCCAAACACAAGCCCAGTGTTCTTATGCCCAAATACCCCTGTGTCTTAACTCCCAACTGAAGTTTACTCACCTGGGAGGAAAACAGCTGTATGGTGGTGGGAAGTAGAGGAAGTGACTGGAATGCTAAGCCCAATAGGCCCTGTGTCTCTAGATCTATCCACTAAAACAATCTTCACATGCCCAAATCTATCTATTTACGAACTCTCAATTGAAGTTTGCTCTCCTGGGAGGATAGCATTTGTCAAGTGTGTGTAGTATGGAGAGTGACATGACTGCAACTCCCAGGAGGCACATCAGAACATTGGTCACTTGTCCAAATACCCTTGCCTGCTGGCTCTCAATTGAAGTTTACTCACCTGGAGGGGACCACGATACACATCATGCTCAACCTACCTCCATCTTGACCAGCTAACCGAAGAAGAAACTATTGAGGACAGGAAGGACAGCTTACCCAGTGTGTAAAACAATGATCCCAAAGGCCTCAAGATGCATCACCAGAATGGTATTTGCAGCAGACACATTCACACTGCATTGACCACGTGATGACTCCAGTCACATATACAACAAAGTCCTGGGTCTGCTTGCATAAAAATCAACTAGGCCTCAAAATGGCCAATCCATATCTTGCCTACTCACCATTTTGCCTGCACCAGTGGAAAGATGGCATTCTCAGGCCATCTTCCCAAGGGCTAATGATCTGCACAATTTAGCAGCTGCTTGACTTAGATGGGATTGAAATGCATCACAAATAACTGCAAAATATCTTTATACAAGGTCTATGCTTAAAATAATACTAAATTGTTGGAGGTAGATGTCACAATAGAACTAATAACATTGTATCGTGATCTGCACGCTGCTGAACAAAGGGCCCACCTCCCGGCGTCACCAACTCAGAAAGCTATTATAGCACAGAGTTATGATGAAGCCAGGCTGGGGGAAGGGAATTAGGGTAGGGAACTGCAGGGAGAGAGATCTGAAAAGAAAAAGTTAGAACAAATATGCATATACTCATTCATAGCAGTATAACTCATCAATGGACTCTTGAATAAAGGCGTCTCTGTGATATCAGATTGAGACCCCTTTTGTGAAGTGAGGGTGAAGCCCCTTCTTTGAATCATGGAACAAGAACAAACTACAACCTCTGAACCAACAGATGGCAAGAGCTTTGGACTATGGTCACACTCTGAATATCAATCCTGTAACAACTATGCATTCATAACATAAACGTTTGATCACAGCCTAGAAATTCTCAAAGACATAAATATGTATCTCACATATTATGCTTTCCAAAAAACAATGAAACTATAATTTGCTTATCTCCAAAATGCTTTCACATTTACAACTATAGACCTGAAAGTTTTACTCATTGAACTTGAAGTGCTTTATTCGTTGGGCAGAAGCGCCTTGTTTATTGTTCATGAAGCGCTTTGATTATTACACATGAAGCGCTTTGTTCCTTATGCCAGAAAGCGCTTTTACTTGTCTTGTCTGAAGCGCTATGCTTGTTATGCAAAGGGGGCGCTTTACTCATGTGGTCGGAATCACTTTGATTGTTGTGCCAAGGGCGTTTTACTCATGTGGACTGAAGCGCTTTCATTGCCGTACCAAGGGCACTTTACTCATGTGGACTGAAGCGCTTTGATTGCCGTGCCAAGGGCGCTTTACTCATGTGGACTGAAGTGCTTTGATTGCCGTGCCAAGGGCGCTTTACTCATGTGGAGTGAAGCGCTTTGATTGCCGTGCCAAGGGCGCCTCACTCATGTGGGCTGAAGCGCTTTGATTGCCGTGCCAAGGGCGCTTTACTCATGTGGACTGAAGCGCTTTGATTGCCTTGCCAAGGATGCCTTACTCATGTGGACTGAAGCGCTTTGATTGCCGTCCCAAGGGCGATTTACATGTGTGGCCTGAAGCGTTTTGCTCATTGTGCTGAGGGGGGCTTCATTTCTGTGCTCTGAAGCGCTTTGATCGTCGCGCCAAGGCTGCTTAACTCTTAAAACTGAAAACGCTTTGCTCGTTGTGCTAAGGGGCGCTTTAACTTTGGAAGTAACAACTCCCTTCAAGATTGGACTCATCAAGACCTTACCGCTACGAGTACGACCTACTCGTATCTGAATTCACCAAGGAAACAAGGATACTCCGATTTGCTATCAATCTGCCATGCAGGAAATCTGCTCTTCTTCAGAGGAACCCCCACGAGGTCTGACTGCATCGAAGTCTTCAAACTAGTGAGCAATGTGCTTGGGTGTGGCTGGGCTTTATAGACATGCCACACCCCAAGATGGCTGCTGCCTCTAAAAACATGGGAATTGTAGACCCTTCATAGAATAGTACTGATACGTGCATCTTGTCCACCCAATGTCCTGACCCTGCAGCTACATGAGCTTTACCACAGGGCAGACAACCCTGATGACCACTTTTAGAACAAGAGGGGGTGACAACTGGTGCGCATGAAGCGCCGCAAATCCGCGCAGCAGAGTTTCGGGTGGGACCTGGACCGCGCACAGCCTTATTCCTGACACTTTCACATCAGACGGTTCAGAATACAGAGGTCATAGAAGAGACTGCCACTACACACCCCTAGATAAAGGCTTCAGTGAAGAAGGCACTCCTGGACATCTGGATGTGGAGGACGGTGCTTGCCCATCTGGGCAACCAGTCAGACATCAGCAGTGAGTCTCGCTATGGCCACATCAACACATCCTAGCCCGGTTGCTTCTACATCACAGGCAACCATTTGCCCCCCAACCTGTGATACGAGCACAGTGTCTACCATCTTATTCCCACTTCCAACAAATGGTCCAGGAACCAGTGGGAGAGGGCACCCTGTGCCAAGGACACAGGCCCTTAGGGGTAGGATGCGTGGGAGG
The DNA here is from genome assembly GCF_031143425.1 of Pleurodeles waltl. Taxonomy (NCBI): domain Eukaryota; kingdom Metazoa; phylum Chordata; class Amphibia; order Caudata; family Salamandridae; genus Pleurodeles; species Pleurodeles waltl. The sequence goes on from NC_090438.1 coordinate 762,251,047, forward strand.
AATGCTGTGGGCCAGCAGGGTAAGGCCAATAGCACTGTTACTGGCTAGGACACCATAAGCCAAGTCTTGGGGGTCTATCAGGAGTCAGGTCTTGACCGAACTCCAGGAAATGAGCCAGGTCTTGACCGAACTCCAGGAAAGGAAACAGCTACAGAGGGACATCCATAGGGATATGCGTGCTTGAACAGTGGGAGGCTCACAATACCAACATGGCCTACTTAACAGGGGTGATGAGGAGCATTAACACCACCCTGAGCAGGGCTCTAAAATACCACTCAACCCCTTCCTTTGGCGCATCAAAACTAGGCCCTTCTTCCTCGGTGCCAGCCAATGGAAGGGAGGTGCTGCCAGAGGAACAAGCCTCAGACACCCCTGCCTCTGTAGCAGCAGATCCCCTCACCACGCAAGCGGTGACGTACGGTGATGAATCCAGGAGCTGCATATGGCAAGACATCCACCACTGCCAGCAAGTGACCTCTTCCTAAAGGAACTCCTTGTGTGCCACACATCCACTCTGTTGACTGATCTTGAACTACCCACCAGTTCCAATGGGAGGAGTACTCTGGACTTTGGACTCCCAACAGTGTGGTTCTACTCCAAAGGTTTCATTCAACATGACTGACACCTTCACTTTATAATTTTTCTTCTTTTCTGTCAAAATTTAATTTACTGCATCAGCACTGTAATAAATTAACTCATCAGAAACTCATTGTCTGCTTGCTTAATTTCAACATTTTGCTATGTAGAGATGAAAGACCATGTGAACCATATGATGAAGATATAACTTACTTGTGCAAGGAGGGATATGTTACAGGTACACAGTGTCCTGCTCAAGATTATGATTACATATACGTACAAGTGTTTCATCACAACAAACATTTTCTTCAAGTGTACAGCACATAGGCTGTCCATATGTCTGGACCTTTGTGACATAAGAATGTGTGACTCATGCTGAGTCAAAGTACATAGTCCAGGGTACAGTCCCCCAGATCACGGAAGGAAGGGATTTGTCAGACATTGTCCTGTAGAATAGGCAAACATTAAAGTGGATAATGTCAGCAGCTTGAACCTTATCACATACCACACCAAATTAATCCAGGATACAGACAGATGGTAGTACAACAGTCCCTTATCATAGGCCCATCATAATCTAATGACCATGCATTTGGTGGTATGACACAAACATATGTCAGTGTTGTGGCACAACCACTGTGATCTACAATGATGAAAGACATATACAGCTACATACAGGTCATACAAGAATAGTGTTTAGCCAATGTGAAGGGTGAATGACTTGCTGGCAATCAATGACTAGATATTTCATGCCCACATGATTGAACACATGATGCAATCAGCACAACACAGCATACAAAACAAGTCCAATCTGAACTTCAGACCTACCACCCAAACATTGTGCAAGCTGCCTTGGCACAGGTCTCATACACCCCAAATCTATGACCTGTGTTACCTAAAGCAATCCATGCCCACTTTATATATCAGGACAGCATCAGATATATGCCAATGTCACAACTCTGAAATGCCCACCTGAGGATGTCATGGTGAAAGTACCTGTACAAAGACAAAACAAGGAGCATAGGCTTAAAAACATGCATATTACACAAATCACATAGCAAGCTACTGAAAATGTAATTAAATTGTAATGAAAATGACACAAACAAAGCAACATCATCAAGTGTGGGGATATGTCAAAGGCTAACTCTTCAAGCAGCCTTCGGCTGAATATTACAGAGTATCAGCTCCCTAGTTGCTGCTAAAACACTCAACTCCACTCATTCTCACAACTACAGTTCATTGTACAGTCACGGTCATTGCATCACATGACATACACTCATGAAAAGTAGCTGTTGATGAAATCTTTCTGCAAGTCAGCTCCTTCCTCTTCACTACTGTCATCCTCACTTGGCATTTCACCCGGTGGCACTGCAGGCTGCCTCTCCTCTGGGATGTACTGATATTCCTCCGCAGGGCGATGTTGTGGAGCATGCAGCATGCCACAGTGACCTAACACACTTTTCTGGGGTAGTAGAGGAGGTCTCCACCAGTCCGGACAAGACACCTAAATCTGGTCTTCAGGAGCCCAAAAGCCCGCTCCACTACGCAACTTGTTCTTCCATTGACCTCATTGTGACAGACTTCCTCTGGCATAGTTGGATTCCTCGCTGGTGTCAACAACCAAGGATGGTACATATATGAGGGTCTCCTGTTAAGGACTGGGACATACGCGCAACAATGAGTCACTCACTTCATGATTGTAGCACAAGACATTGCACACACACAAATAGGACAGATGTGACTTCCCAACCAGTCAGGCCCTCTCTGGGTATAGTTGTGACATCAGATGCGGTTTGGTGCTGTTCTGCGTTATGAAGGAATCATGGACTGAACCTGGATAATGGGCACAGACATGTGAAATGTGGAGATCCTCCAAACAGACAACTTGCCCGCTGATGAAATGGTAGTTCTTTCTATTGTGATCTACTTGTTCACTGGTCTGTGGTGGGACATATCCAACATGTGTGCCGTCAATGGCCCTTACCACATGTGGGATGCATGCAAAACCATAAAAGTCATCCTTCACATGGACTAAATCCTCACATCGGGGAAACTGGATATCGTTGTACAGGTGTTTCAAAGTTGCTGAGAGGACATCCTTCTACACCAGACTGGACATAGTTTGGGACACACCAGCAGATAGGGCCACTGTATATTGGAGGGACCTTGTGGCTAGAAAGTACAATACTGACATGACTTGTACAATGGGTGGCATGCTAGTTGGATATAACTATTGGCTGGCATCAGATCTGGCTCCAACTGATGACATAATTCCACTGTTGTTTGCCTGTCCAGGCGGTAATATGTTATTATGTGGCATTGCTCCATGGTCTGAAAGTCTTGCAGGTGACACTAGACAGGAGGTTGTCACATCCTCCCTCTCCCTGGTTACCTATGTATGACAAGACATGATTTGTACCATTAGTCAGTGTCCACAGAAACATATATAATGCATGTCAATGATATCATGTGACAAGGCATTTTTGAATGGATAGGCATGGAAACCAGTACACATCGTAGCTGCAAATAACACAAGGGTCATATGTGACCCCCCCATGGCTTTCCACACATGATGCCACAACAGGTATATGGACCAAACTCGAAAATGTGCAACATAATTGCCCCTCGACATGTGACTGGATATCCCTACCACTAAAATGACCATCTGGGGTAGTGGACTGTGCCCCACTGTTAAATGCCATCTGTGCCTTACAACATACTACAGTGGTGTTTGAGTAGTAGGACCTACATGACAAGACAGGATAAGCATGTTTGGGAGGTCAAAAATCCTATTTTGGAGGTGTGACGCGATTTATATAGCCAAATACAGCATTTCAGGCTGCCAAAATGGCAGCTGCCTGACCTACTCCACTGGACATTAGGAACCGCCTGCATCCGCCGGCGGAAGTCTTCATGGCGGTAGGCGGTTGCAACTGGGACAGAGACAGCAATAGACTAACGTTGTTTTTTTTTTTTTTTGAGTCCTCATTTGTATCAAAAGACAGGAGAAGCCATACCGTCTCCCAACTCTGGTTAGGTCCCAGACTCAGGAGTGGACACCAGAGGCACGGCCTCCACCAACATGAGGAGAGGAGGTACGGGGGAAAACGTCAGAACCAATCCACCTCCCCCTGTTGCGTGTAAAATAATTAATCATTGGACTCTTACCATAGTCAAAGGCAGAAAGATTGTCCCAAACATATCTTCCCGTCCTACAAACGGGAAAAGTTAATTCTATAGAAAGTCAAAAAAGGTTCCCACATTCTCTGGCACTTGACCTGGCCATTACTACAATCAAGGTCATAAAGTTTCTTCACCGACAATAGCCAATTAGTATGGGTGTGGGGAAAACTCGATATCCACTTAATACATATTTCCAGCCGTTCTATCAATAGTAAATAAAAAAAAGATGTGCCAAAGGTTTCGCCAATTTATCATGTATGTTTCCTCCGGTACCCTCATATAGCCCAAATACAATTATTGGTAGACTAATTTCTGCTTGTCCATTTATAATGGATAAAATCATCTTGGCCACTTTTTCCCAAAAGTTTTGGATTCCCGGACACCCTCTAGGTCACACTTCGTGCAGTTGCTCTTCTTTTGAAGACCTATTTTAGCTAGCCTGCTGGGAGTCCAATAAACCCTGTATGAGGTGAACAAGTGATTCCTCCTCAAGGAGAAGAGTTTCACCACAGACCAAAGTGTCTGCCAAAAATGAGGGAGGTCAAGTGCTGGAAGATCAGATTTCCACCCCTCTACCGGTAATGGAAGAGAGGCGTCCTCGGCCTGTATTAGTACCCAATACAAATTTGAAACTACTTTCTTTAACCTCTGGATACCTATAATTTCACTTTCCTGATCTGTAACAAGCCCGGCCCCAGGCTCCCCTCGTTCCCAGGATTTAATTTGTATATATTTAAATCTGGATAACTTAGCATTTGTCACATCGGATAGGTTCTCCCATGAAATTGCAGAGCCTCTGGTAACTACTTGTCTTCATCATACAATTCCTCCCCCTATCAGTGGGATAGCTAGGGCATCTTGTAAACATATTTGTGTACCGGGTGAATCCCAAATTGGGGCTAACCCAATATTATATGGGATTCCCAACCTCGTTCTCAGTACAAACCATATCCTGCAAGCGGTATTAAGAACTTTTAATCTTAGTTTTTTGTAGTATCTGGGATGGCTAAATTTATAAAGGAAATGTGTACCCTGGAAAATAGTGGTCTAATGTTTATCAATTGGAATGCCCAGTAATAAAGATGAAAGTCTGGAAGTGCAATTCCTCCATCTGGCTTCTTTTTCCTCATTTTTTTCCAGGCTATTCTTGGATTTTTATATGACCAGATGAAACTGACTACTTCCCCCTGCAATTTCCGTAACCAGTCAGCTTTAAAAAATAAGGGGAGAGTATTAAAGATGAAAGTGAATTTTGGGAGTATCACCATTTTTATTAAGTTCATTCTATCTAAAATAGAGAGTTGTAGATGAGACCATCGGGAGAGGAGCCTTTTTGTTTCCCTGAAAACATTTTTAAAATTCGCGTGGGCCATCTCTGCCAGGTTTTTGACCACTTTTACCCCAAGGTAACAAATTTCTTCTTTTTCTAGTCTACTGTCTTGTGAACCATTCCAAGTCATCACCTCGGATTTATCGGTATTGACTGAATAGCCAGAGAGTTCCCCAAACCCTGCTATGGTTTCAAAAAGTGCCGGGGAGTAACTCTGAGGATCCTGCGTATGAACAAGGAGGTCATCTGCATATAGGGCTTCCTTCAGAACCCATTCTTGATACTGAATATGTGTTATTCTCTGATCTAATCTGATTCTCCTAGCCAAAGGTTCAATATATGGATTGAAAAGAAGGGCAGAGAGGGTACATCCCTGTTGTGTTCCTTGTTCAATTTTGAACATTGGAGATAAGGAGCCATTAACCAGAACCCTGGCTGTAGGTGCTTTATAAATAACGTGGATTGCCTTAAGAAAATTGTCTCCTAAATTATTATGTTCCATCACTACCTGCAAGAAGAGCCAACTCACCCTATCAAACACTTTTGCAGCATCAATTGTTAAAATGGTGAGAGGGATATTAGTGACAGTAGCAAAGTCAATTGAAGAAACTGAATTGTGGACCAGATCACCTAAGTACCGATTTTTCAAAAAGCCTTTCTGGTTGTTATGTACCATATCACCAATCACATTGTCCAGTCTACTGGCAAGTACTTGCGTAGTAATTTTATAATCATTATTAAGGAATGAGATGTGCCGATACGACTTATATCTCCTAGCATCTTTCTGCGGCTTTAATATAAGAGTTATAATGGCTTCGTTCCGTGAAAACGGAGCGAGGTAGACTCTATAAATATCGAATTCATCAGTTGAGTTAAAACTGGCAGGAGCTCTTTTTTTCAGAAATTTGTATAGTTCGTCTGGGATCCCATCGGGACCTGGAGCCTTCCCATTTTTCAACCTGGCAATAACATTCTCTACTTCGCCGCATTGGAAACGCTGATTAAGGGCCTGATTCTTATCTGGTTCTAACCTAGGGAGGGTATCTCCCCTCAACCAGTTTTCAATCACCTCCATCGGAGCCACAGTGTCTTCCTTATATAATTTAAAGAAAAATTTGACAAATGCTCTACAATATCATGATCTTCTGAAGACACCCTGCCCGACTCATCCATCAATATACTTTTTAATTGTCAGACCTGGTTTTCCAAGCTAAAAGTCTCCCACATCCTTCACCATACACAAAATACGCAAGTTTACTGGCTTCCCATTTGCTTCTCACAATTGATTCCACACAGGTCATATTTGTCCTGTACAGGCATATTGTATAACTGACAGTCCCACAGTACAGTAAGTATGTTGATTAATTGGAGGCCATGATGTGTGACTCAGTAGCTTGGTCACATAGCAGAAACTGCACAATGCATGCCTTTCTTTGTTGGATGCCATCTCTGTAAGATGGACACATATGTTCAAGTGAGTGTTCTGTGCTAAAGATACATAACACAGAACCCCACCCCCTCAAGTGGCATGAGACTGCATTTGTCAGGCCACATGTCCACACATGCACAAGGAAGACACTTTCTACACCCACCATGCTAGCCCCTTGATTGTTACTCATATGTAATATTGAAGTTTGTACTTTGGCAGTTGCCTGTAGGGACTGCCTGAGTGTTAATGTGTTTGTCCATTCATTCCCAAGGAGTTTACCGTTCAGAAGCCACATATGTGTCTAGGGTTTCATAGTGGTTCACATCACATTACAGGTTGCTAGAGCATGGGCTACCTGATGTCAGTAAGCTTGCTTAGTCATTGTAGGTGATGAGCAGAGTAGTGGGTCAGTCTGCAGATGGAGATATACATGTCTGTAGTCATGTCCCTGTACTTATAGACTTGAGTGTTTCACACTTGGAGAGTACTGGCAAATAGAAAAGTCCTAGCTTGATGTTACTGACCTGTATGTGACTCAACCATTTGTGATGAAACTTGTGATTATAATCTCTTGATTTGTCTTTTACCTCCATGCAGTTCAATGCCCATCAGAAAAAGGGATTATGGAGAGCCATTGCCAAGAAGGTGCAGACCCTGGGTGTCTACACCAGGCAGAATGTGCACTGCAGGAAAAGGTTGGAGGGCCTGAGATGCTGGGCCCAGAAAAACACAGAGGTCCAGCTGGGGCTGTCCTCACAAAGTGGGCTGGGAGCCCATCAGACCATGGCCCCCCTAATGGCCTGCATTCTGGTGGTGGCCTACCCAAACCTTGATGGGCGTTTGAGGACAGCATAGCAGCCACAAGGAGTTTGTACAGGGCATGTTCCTGCTTGTCACATTGCCAGGTTAATGTCTGACAGCTCCACCTGATGATTAGGTATGAGCCATGTGTAACACAGTAGATGAGTGATTGTTTGTGTAGACATGTCATGTGATGTATACAGATGTGCCTTGCCTTTTGGCACAGGGACCTAGGACACAACTGTGTACAATCCACAATCAATTTGCTCTCCAGGGATGACATATGGCTGTGTACATTGATTAATCGAGTACTGTTTGTTGTTGTTGTGGGTGTAAATTCTATGCAACAGAACACTACTTCCCAATGTTACAGGCCAAAGGTAATGAAGTGATGGATCACTGCCATCAGCCATGTGTCTGGGTAAATGAGTATATTGGCATCTGCCACCCAGAGGCTAGTTGTCTTAAGCGTATGACGGGTGCTGGTGCCTCACTACAGTCTGTAATGTGAAGATAGCCATCATACATGTGACAGAGCATACACTCTACTTTCGGTGCAGCTACAGATCAATACATTTTCTTGGTAAGTGTTGAATGTCCGTTGACACGATGTATGTGCCATCACTGTGGCCAACATTCCTTGTGCATACATTTCAGCAAGTGTCCCTTTCTCATTAGAAAAACATTTGTAAGCTGCTGTTTCATGCATGGTCATCCACTGTTGATGGGATGATGTCTGTATTCCCTCACATATATGTGAATGGCAACCCGTGTGTGGAATAAGCCATTTACAATGGGGGTACATTTCATGTTGTGACATGTACAGGAGTGTGTCACCATTGTTTATTGGCTGACACATTCACACATGCGTCATGGCATGTCATTTGTGAGGTACAACTACAGTAACAATGAGGGACATGACCGGTAGGCCTAGACGTTTGAGCCATGATGTGCATTTGTATACCATTGATGTGCCAGCATATAGCAAAGTGTTTTGCACGTGTGGAATGAGTAAGGTTTGTAACCTGATTGTTGGCATGCATCATGGAGTGAATTGCAGTTATGTTGAAATCACATGTTTGGTACAAGCATTCATCCACAGACAGACATCTAGGTCTGCATGACCATAATGGAGACAATGATGTAGCTTCCAATTGGGCAACATGTTGAGGGCCTTTAACAAGTACTTGCAAATCTATGGGCCTCTCCTATGTCCAAGGGACTAATGGTGACTACTGAGGCACTCAGAGTATGTCATTCTAGGGAGTGCCAGACATTAGTGGTGATTACCCTGGGGCTTGCTGATTCATTGTGTTGTGGAATTTGGGGACATCTCTCCCTGACGTATTGCACATGATGCCTACTGTATCCATTTCCATACCACATGTGTGGCCTATCTGAGCAACATTAGTACTACCTCTATGACTCCATTGGGACAAATATCACTTGGTGAAGTATGCATTGTAGAACTGCTTCCAGTGTGACATGAGTATTTCCATGAAACCTTCTCCAGGCTATTGTACTTTTGGCAGCATGTCTTATCCAGGTGACTGGTTGACACCTGTTCGGTATAAGTCAATAAGGACGCTCAATGAAGGACCACACGCCAATTATAAATACAATTTAGCTTTACTAGAATTTCAGGTAAATGTAGGCATTTAGCACATCAATAATAGTAGAATAAGAATAGCAATGAAAAGCATCTATTTATATATAAGTACACTACAAAGAGCATCTATGCATATATATAAGCAAAAAGTTCATTGCCAGATATAAGTTTTGATTAACTGTATACCAAAATGCATCACATAACGATGTTCAGGAAGCAAAATATAAATGAGTTGAATACTTCAGATAAGCTTTGATTTACTGCACACCAAAATGCATGTTTCAATTACTGCTGCAGGCTCACACTACGATGTTTAGAAAGCAAAATATAAACAAGCTGAATACTTCAGATAAGCTTTGATTTACTGCACACCAAAATGCATGTTTCAGTTACTGCTGCAGGCCCACACTACGATGTTTAGAAAGCAAAATATAAACGTGCTGAATACTTCAGGTTATAAACACAGTGCAAGCATAAATAATCAATCATAATAATAGAGCAGAGAAAACAAAGGCCTTTCATCCCTGTGTGGAACTTAACTTAGTCCACGAAATGCTGGGAAGCCCTCTACCCCCTGCTTGGACCTCTCTCCCCCTCAAGCATCACAGTCAGCAAAACAGGGAGGCAGCGCTGGGCCATGGCAGCTTTCACAACTCCATCTGCGAGCTTCAAATCCCTCACCCACACTTCTGTGCTTAAATAACTCGAAGCTTGGATTCTATCTCATTCTGGCATTTTCTAGCTATGTTATCAGCACTTGGCTGCTTTGCCCTTCTCCAGCCTTTGTTTTCATTCCATCTTTTCCCTGTACTCTCGTTCTCAAGGTTGAGACGGAGTCTTCTACACAAACAAGCTTGAAAATAATATAATGAACTTTTCCACAATGTTTGGGGGGGGTTTCAGCAGGCATCACACTCATCTACACTGCTCAAGCTAATTAACCCTTCGCGCCACAATGTCTTCCGCACCTTTCCCTATACTGATCACTCCACCCCCTTAGATGAGCGTGATGCATGCTGAAACGGATATCATTTACTTTGACATTCCGCTAGCTAGGTTGCTACTAATACTGGTCAGCGTTATTCTAAGCGCCTGCATCTTTAGTACAAAGCTGTTTTGTGCATACATATAGTCTACATAGTATAGTCATTAGCGTAACACAATCAATCAATAACCAAATTAGCTGTTGTAACACTATATTTAGCGTCTTCATAGCTCCTAGTGCCCAGCCTAAGAAGATGTCATACCAATGATGCTCAGTTATTTGCTGGATGCATGAAGCAGTGTGCATAAGCTGTTTAGCGTTTATGGTCATCAGTATGGCTGTATCCTTGGTGTATTTAGCTGCCATATCAAAATTAGCAAAGGTAACTTGTGCGTAGTGTCTGATTGCCTCTAATCTGGGTAGCTTAACAACAAGCGAGATGTTCCACTCTAACTGCGCACACATTTACGTCTGTAATGTGGTTATGGTGAACTTAGTCGGTCTGTACAAGATGTGAGTGCTTATGTCAATAATGCTGGTAATATTGCGCGTACACATTACTTGCTCTCCGGTGGTTTGTATAAATCTGTTAATAAGTAAGGGATGATTAATGACATAACATATACTCTCTGTCCCTATCTGATATAAGTCTGTGCCATTTAATAGGATAAGGTAACCATTCACATTCTCCTGGTATTGTGTGAAGACATGGATCTAGCACCCGTCCAGTGTTGGTATATACCCCCCCCTTAGACCAATCTGCACATCTAGTGGGATCTACGGTGTGATTTGTTTGATCAATCCATTTATTGTCAGTGTGAGGTATCCACCATTCTTCACCTATTACTACAGGGAGTAATATAAAGGGGCACCATATTTCAGGAGGAAGATCCCTTCTAGCTATATCAAAATGAGCATAACACATCTATCCCTCACAGTGAAATTGTATGGGCTTTACCCATATTTCCTCAGGCAAATGCAATTGTTGTCTCCAATATTCACCCTGAAGCTGTCCCCATTCCGCTTTGAAGTCTACATACTGTTGATTAACAATGCTTTGCCATAGTATGCACTGAATGCCTTTGGACACTGTTTGTGTGCTTTGAAAGCTTTTTTTTTCAAATTGTTCATAAGTGAAATTATGCCATTGCCCATCACGATACAACCCACACAGAACCTTCCATACTTCTTGTGAGTGTGTGGGTCCCCATTGAGAAATTACTTTTATGGCCTCCCCTGCACTATATCCTGTAGAAGATAGTTTATTTCTGATGGCTTCAATATCAAAAGCGTTCAGGGCCCCTACCCCAATTCCGGTGGCCCCGGCTATCAAGGATCCTAGATCTCTTCTGATGAGTAACTTCGGCAAGGGCCATAACTGTAGTGTCCATGGTGTGCATAATGGATCATACTTAGAAACAGTCCCCTTGGCAATAGTTATCTGTAACACAATATGGTTAATTATGCTTGCATACAAAGCTTGCTTACATCCTATTCTAAATCGAACTATGGAAACGTTGCCTAAATTGCTAACCATGCGTCTTTTGGCTACATAAAACATAAAGGCGGGCGGTTTGGAGTATCGAACTCCTTTAGTTCCATTGGTCATTGTAACAACCACCATATGTCCTGGTAAAATGTCTCGTTGGTTAGAACAATCATAAGGTCTACACGGATATGTCTGTACTGGTGCTGGCATGCCCTGTAACTCGTTCAGTCCGTTGGCATGTCGGATTTGCTGTCCAGTTACCTTCCAGGTTACTGCTTTGGCAGCCATCCACTTGCCTCCAGGTACCTTCACATTGCAAAGTGAAACATTTCCCTGGTCATCAGTTACGTTAGCGGCTTGAGGTGCACAAGTGACATGAAGGTCCGTAACGACATTCTCTGCTACATTCGGTCTGACCACAAACGGGAACCACGTCATCGACGCAGATGTCATCATTTACGACCGTGGGGTAAGTCTCACTGCAGGTACAAATACAGGTACATTAGAGTTCTTTAAAAGTACAATATACGTACTCCCCACCCCTTGACTCAATATCTCTCCTGCCTCTGGCTTTTTTCCTGGATAGTTCACCCATACTTTTCTTCCTGTGCTTCCAAATCCTCCCTCACCTCTCTGGGTATTATCGGGGGGGGCAGATCTTTCTTCAATGTGTGGGGTGTACGCTTGTTCACAAATCAATTGAGCAAGTCTGTCATGTGCTTGATACGATACAGTAGCATCTCCTTGGTTCAGTAATACTACTTTAACCTCTCCTCTAAAATCTGGGTCTATGACTCCCCCTAGCACCGACACTCCCTTGATGGCTAGGCTGGATCGAGGGGCAATTCTACCATATGTTCCAGGTGGTACTCTTACTCCTATTCCTAAGGGAACAGTTTTCACCTGCCCTATGGGTATTTCTGCATCCTCTGGAGCAAACAGGTCCAGTCCTATACTGCCAGAAGTAGCCTGTAAAGGTAATCGAGCTCGAGGGTCTGTTTTCCAGACAATCATTGTGTGGGTGATTTCTTTATCATGCCCTGTCATCCGAATGAAAGGAGTCTGCTGCCCAACTAGTCTATTGTTCAATTCGAACAAGGCTTTGTCTAAATTACTACTCCATCCTTTTAGAGTCTGATGTGCTGATAACTTTTTTAGCTGTTCTTTCAACAATCCGTTATATCTCTCAATCATGCCTGCAGCTTGTGGATAATAACTAGGGTGTAAAATCCACCGAGTTCCCTGTTCCTGCGTCCAGCCCGGCACTGTTTTCCCTGAAGAGTGTGTGCCCCTATCTGTTTGGATCTCAACAGGTGCCCCATAATGTTTTATCAGGTAGTTTAGCCCTCGCAAAGTGGATTTTTGGTCTGCAGACCCAACATAAGGCCAGAGTAGGTGTCCACCATGGTCAATACGTAGCTTTTTCCTTCTTCCTTTGGTAGAAGCCCGATATAGTCCAATTGCCACACTGTAGCAGCTATGGTTCCTCTTCTGATATGGCCGCTAGGCTTCTTTTGCAGGGGTATTTCTCTTATCTGGTTGCATGTGGGGCACTCTTTTACTGCTTGTTGCACCTGTTCTTTAGTAACTGGAATCTGTCGTTGCTGTGCCCATGCAGAAGTGCCATTCTCTCCTAGATGTCCAGATGTTGCTTGGGCCCAGTTTGCTAGAGCAGCTTCCGCCTCCTCATTGATGACCACTGTTCGTGTTTTGCCCATCTGATCTGCGGTGTTGTCGAATAGAGATGCAAGTGAGGTGTCCGATGGGCAATGGGCATCCACATGTCCCACATAGATTTGACATTTTTGCCCTTTCTCCCACATCTCTTCCCATAGCTGCTCGCCTCCCAAATGGGGGTGCTTTTGATTTTCCATCCAACCTTGCGCCAAGTCGGGGCCCAGCTTACTAGTCCTTGGTAAGTGGCCCGACTGTCAGTGTACACAAATGTTTGCTCTCCAATGGGGGCTTGTTCGATCACTGCTGCTATCCCCGGCAGTTCTGCAAGCTGGCTTGATTCATTATCCCCTTCTCACAGCAACATTGTTTCTGTAGCAAGCTGGAATGCAACTGTTTGCCATTGTCTTTTTCCTTGATAGTACCGGGCGGTACCATCTGTGAACCACGCATTTTGCTGTTCTTTTTCGGTGAGTTGTTCAAAAGGCGGGCTGTCTCAAATGGTGAGGATTCCATTTCAGAGGGCTCTGGCGCAGGGGCCATTGCCTGCAAGTCCACTGCCCCTAGCTTATCTTCTTGTAACTTCGACACTCCTGCTGGTCCCGGTTTTGCCCTCTGTTGCAGATACCATTTCCACTTCACGATGGCAAACTCCTGCGCTCTGCCTACTTTATTGCCAACCCCTCCTTCTCTTGTCCAACCTAGTAAGAGGACCCATGTTTTTAAGGTGACCGGCCAATCATCAGGTATGCGTTCTATTTCCACTAAGGCCCAATCTTGTGGAACCCTCTTTTTTCCCTGCCCCTGCCATAGGCTCCACATTACTACGTCATCCTGTACTATCATTTCCAGCTCAAACGGGTCTCCTTTTGTGATGGGACCTAACGTAAAAGGATTCTGTAATGCATCTTTTGCTCCAGTGTCCCACAATCTCACCAACGGCTCTGCAGGCATCTGCCTAAACATACGGGTCCTCTCCAACAACTCACTCTGCGTTTAATCTCTTACCAAATGAGAATTCTGTATTTGCCCACCGTTCACTCCCTTTTCACCTTCAATTTCACCTACACGTCCTTCTCCACTTTCAACTCCACCTAGTTCTGTTACACGTACTTCCACCTCATCCTCCCAAGTATGTGGATCCCAATTTTCTTTGCGTACCAATGCCCTCACTTGCACAGTTGAGGGTATTTTAGGCTTCTGCCTACTCTTCTGTTTGCGTACCAGTGCCCTCACTTGCACAGCTGAGGGCATTTTAGGCTTCTGCCTACTCTTCTGTTTGCGTACCAGTGCCCTCACTTGCACAGTTGAGGGCATTTTAGGCTTCTGCCTACTCTTGTGTTTTGCTACTCGTACTGCTAATGCGGTGCACCTTGCCTCCATTTGATCACCCGAGTCACTGCACTTTCTATGGTCTCTTTCATAAGTAACTGCCTTTCCTGCAAGGCTGCAACCTCATCCCGCAGTTTTCTTATCTCTGCATCTTAGGTCAATGTTTTCCTGTATACCGTACGGAGCGCAGACAGGAAAAGCCATCCCACTTGCCCTGCTGCTTTCAGCTCCAGCTTCGCCCCTCTTAGCTTCACGCTCTCAACTGCATCTTCCACTAAGAGAGGAGTCACTTTCTCATCTAATGCCTCCCATAACACCGACGCTGCCCACCAGTTCAGGAGTCCTGCCACACCAGAGAACGGGTCAGTTGCTAACCACCTGGGAATGGATCTGGCTTTTGCCCCATGCTGCCTTCCGCTCTCTGACTCACTTTTCTTACGTCCCCAAAGAGGCATTATTGACTTATACCCCACTTCTGGTACCAAATGTCTTATCCAGGTGACTGGTTGACACCTGTTCGGTATAAGTCAATAAGGACGCTCAATGAAGGACCACACGCCAATTATAAATACAATTTAGCTTTACTAGAATTTCAGATAAATGTAGGCATTTAGCACATTAATAATAGTAGAATAACAATAGCAATGAAAAGCATCTATTTATATATAAGTACACTACAAAGAGCATCTATGCATATATATAAGCAAAAGGTTCATTGCCAGATATAAGTTTTGATTAACTGTATACCAAAATGCATCACATTACGATGTTCAGGAAGCAAAATATAAATGAGTTGAATACTTCAGATAAGCTTTGATTTACTGCACACCAAAATGCATGTTTCAATTACTGCTGCAGGCTCACACTACGATGTTTAGAAAGCAAAATATAAACAAGCTGAATACTTCAGGTTATAAACACAGTGCAAGCATAAATAATCAGTCATAATAATAAAGCAGAGAAACAAAGGCCTTTCATCCCTGTGTGGAACTTAACTTAGTCCACGAAATGCTGGGAAGCCCTCTACCGCCTGCTTGGACCTCTCTCCCCCTCAAGCATCATGGTCTGCAAAACAGGGAGGCAGCGCTGGGCCATGGCAGCTTTCACAACTCCATCTGCAAGCTTCAAATCCCTCACCCACACTTCTGTGCTTAAATAACTCAAAGCTTGGATTCTATCTCATTCTGGCATTTTCTAGTTATGTTATCAGCACTTGGCTGCTTTGCCCTTCTCCAGCCTTTGTTTTCATTCCATCTTTTCCCTGTACTCTCATTCTCAAGGTTGAGACAGAGTCTTCTACACAAACAAGCTTGAAAATAATATCATGAACTTTTCCACGATGTTTGGGGGGGAGGGGTTCAGCAGGCATCACACTCATCTACACTGCTCAAGCTAATTAACCCATCGCGTCACAATGTCTTCCGCACCTTTCCCTATACTGATCACAGCAATATGGCAGAATTTTAAAGCCTCATTTCTTATTGTTGGTTCATTGTGTATGTAACAAATAGATGTGTGCATGACCATGTGTGGGATCTGTGGGAATACAGTTGGCATTGGCCTACAATTTTATGATGACATGTAACTGAGGTCTGCTTCATGGGCAAAGCTTTGACGGTGATGAGGTCTCCTTTTAGTTCAACAGTTATTGTTATTGCACAAGTTCAGTCATGCAATTGTAGTTGCCTGAGATCCTGATTTTCCTGTGGGCAACTGTTGACAGTTCAGATGGCATGTATGCATATGGTATGGCACATGTATGGCTCACTTAGGTGGAGTTCGTTACTGGTGCCTACTTGACATCATGGTAGTGTTTGCTAATCAGAGCTGATGTTCAAGTGTGATCATGGACATGTGATGACCCTATTTTGCTTCGTATTTGCAGCATCCGCCCAGGAAAGTGAAGGAGACAGGGCACAGCTGAGTGGGGACACATCTGGCCACTGGATGTCGGGTCAAGACATCACGGACACAGAGAGACCCAGTAGCACGGAGGGTGAGGGGAGTGCCACAGGGGAGACCAGAACATCATCACCATCTGAATCTTCCTCTAGTGAACACTCCCTAGTGGTTGTGGACCCATCGGGGCATACCCCTTTACCATCTTGGTCCACCACCCCATTCTATCACCACCCTCTCTGTTGCTCCCCACCCAGTTGGCCGTGCCCGATCACCCAAGAGGGTGGGCGTCTCCTTTGCTGCAGGCACCTCCGCCCCAGCCCCTGTTCCCCCTTTTGCCTTCAGTGAGGAGGATATTGACCTCCTGAGAAATATCTCTGTGGGTCAGACAGCCATTGTGAATACCATCCAGGGATTGGCAACCCAAATGCAGCAGACTAATGCATTCCTGGAAAGCATTCATGGTGCAACATCTGACCTACAGAGATCTTTTCAGGCTCTGGCCTCCACACTGATGGCAACCAGTTACCCCAAACCTTCAGTGCCCCCTTCACCACCCTCTTCCCAATCCAAATCCTCCATTCCTTTACCTACCCCAAGCACACAGACCGATCTGCATGCACCAACCTCAACACACAAGAGCAGCACACACAAACAAAAGCACCACAAAACACACCAGCACCTCAGCCAACAACAGACACCCACAGACACAACTTGAGTCACCACTTCCTCAGACAACCCCACCACCCCACACATGAGATTGAGCATACCCATAGGCACGAACATAACAGTCAGTGACACACACACCACACCTGGCATGCCCACAGAGGCCACCCCAACAGACACACAGACATCCACCACAACCACCATACCCACAGACACCACCCAAACAGACACACAGACATCACCACATCCTGCATACCCGCAGATACCACCCCAACAGACACATACACATCCACCACTCCATCCCCTAGCACCTCTGCCTCCTAGCCCCCAAGACACACAAATGCACACACTCACCCACGCAACAGACACCACCCAAATGCAAGCGTACCTTCCACATGCACACACCCACGACATCCACACCGACACAACAAACAATGACTCCCTCGACCTCCTAATCCCCACCCCCTTCTGCTGACCATCCCTGTGTACCTAAGAAAGTTTTTGTGTTTCCCTGTTCCCTCCACCCTCTCCCTACCCAAGAGGCCCGTACAAACTTCTAAACCCTCCCTTCCACCCCGTAGTCCTTCCCTGTCACACCTGCCCCTCTGCAAGTACCCCGGATTCCTCCCCTCAAGAAGCCCAACCGTCCCAAGAAGCAGTCCACCCCTCCCAAACCTAAAACCAAATCCACCCATCCCAAATCCAATGCCCCCTCTTCCCCCAAAGATGATCCCTGAGAGGCCTGTCTGCCCACTTGATGGCCCTTACTGTGGAGGTTTCCTGACAGTTAGGAGTCACATTATGGCACAGTGATGTGCCTGTGCAGAGCTAAAAGGACTGGTCAATGGCCTTGGACTTTAAAAACTTCACATTTAATAAATCCAAACAGTTGTCTTTTTCTGGGTACACATTTGTCCTGCAATTCCCTTTCTACCTTTACTTTGTTCCTAAGAAACTTGTGCTGTATGCCCATGGTTGTGTGTGTTTCAGCCTGCTTGGTGATCCATTTGTTGTTATATGCAGAAGCTGACTTTGTGGGCAGTGCTGGTGTCCCCCAAGACAAGGGTATATGTTGACTGTATGGATATGTGGGTGTAAATGCAATGGTGGTGTTGTGGAATTGTGTACTCTTTGGTATGGTAAGTATTTCATTTTGAGTTGTCCAATGTGAGCATGTATGGTATTAGACTTGTCCCTCGGATATGGATTATGGATTCATGTAATGTGTGGCAGCTTGAGTTTTGTTTGTGCAGACATAGAGGGGGTCATTCCAACCCCGGCGGTCAAGGACCACCGGGGCCGGGGTCGGCGGGAGCACCGCCAACAGGCTGGCGGTGCTCCGCCGGGCATTCTGACCGCGGCGGTACAGCCGCGGCCAGAAACGGAAAGTCGGCGGTGTACCGCCAACTTTCCGCTGCCCATGGGAATCCTCCATGGCGGCGCAGCTTGCTGCGCCGCCATGGGGATTCCGACCCCCTCACCGCCATCCTGTTCCTGGCGGTTTCGACCGCCAGGAACAGGAAGGCGGTGAGGGGTGTCGTGGGGCCCCTGGGGGCCCCTGCAGTGCCCATGCCAATGACATGGGCACTGCAGGGGCCCCCGTAAGAGGGCCCCACTTTGAATTTCAGTGTCTGCTCAGCAGACACTGAAATTCGCGACGGGTGCTACTGCACCCGTCGCACACCTTCCACTCCGCCGGCTCCATTCGGAGCCGGCTTCATCGTGGAAGGGTGTTTCCCGCTGGGCTGGCGGGCGGCCTTTTGGCGGTCGCCCGACAGGCCAGTGGGAAACCCAGAATGACCGCTGCGGTCTTTTGACCGCGGTACGGTCTTCTGGCGGTCCCAGCCAGGCCGGCGGCTACTGCCGCCGGCCGGGGTCAGAATGACCCCCAGAGTGTGTTCAATTGTGCTACCTTTGTTTCCATTTGACTGTGCACATGTCTATTTACCTGTGTGTACCTTGGAGCTACTTCATAAAGAGGTATGTCCCATGCAGTTGAAGTTCTTTGTGCTTTGTTGACTTGCACTTCAACATTGTGCCAATAGGCATGTCATTTGTCTCTAGTATTGTTTGTCCCTGAGTCACCTGTGGGGCCAGTTCCTGTGCAAATGTTGTTTAAGGGGCATGTGCAAAGTGATATGTGCCCCAGTGCAGCCTCCTTTCCGGAGTGTTTCTGATGGACCCATCCCTATTGTGCATGTATTGTTAGCATATAGCATTGGGATAATTGTCTCTCTGTCTATTGTGCGTTCGATTTTCCTTACGTTTTATTGCAATGTTGGTGATGAGTCTGTTCATTACAGGGCTGTTTACTGGGAGTGGTGTTTGTGTTCCATGCCACATCTATGCATACGTGTGTTGAATGTGACAACAGTCCATGGCACATGAGGAATGTGAGTGTGTTAGTATTTGTAGATGTGATGTTGGTATATTGTTGTTGTTGTGTGAGACAATGTTGTGTGCACTTCACTGTCCCAGTGCCTGAGATGAGCAGACATTTATTTTTGTGCAGTGTTGCGATGCAGTGTGAGTGACATGCCCAAAGGGGGCGTATTGTGACTGTGAATGTGTCCTTATTTTTGTCTGATTCAGACGCAGGACACAATGACGAGGATATTGGTGTCTGTAACGTGGCCTCCACATGATGTGGCTGATGGCGCGGCAATCTGTTGTTCAGCTTAATGACACAGGTAGGTGTGTGTGTACTAACAGTCAGTTGGGCCCACGGTGACAGGGTTTTGGGCTCCATCAATGATCAGCAGCAGTGGCAGAATGTGTGTGATGTGATCCATGGTGGCACTGGACGTGTAAGGCTGCCTGTAGGTGATTGTCTCCCTTTCTACTCTCCATTTTGGCCTGCTGAAATGTGGTGGTTGGACCGCCACGGTCACATTGACAGTTTGTAACCTCATAATGTGTCCGGGGGCAACACAGACTCCACCAGCCTGTTTGTGCTGCCTTGTGACTGCGGCGGTCTGTGCTGCCTGGCGGTGCCGGCGGGACCTCTGTGGTAATTGCTCCAAAGGCCCGCACCACTCGTAATATGGCAGTCCGACCACTGCCCAATGGCCGTCACGCCACTAACACCACCAAGGCAGTCCACAGGCCTCCAAACTCGTAATGAGGACCTATATATTTACTGCACCACAACATACATAGAGTAAAGGTGCACATAATTAAATAAATAACACAAAGTTTGCATCTATATAAGAAACATTAGCATAAAATAAGAATTGATGCAAAATTAAATCACATGTGAAAAAAATAGTTTGATGTGCCAACCCCAATTATTGCGATAATTAGCTAATTGTGGGCAGTGGGAGATTATGTAACGAAAGGCAGATATGTTCCCATAAGGGCCAAGGTAACTGCTTAGCCAGCGACTTAAAAAAACTATTCTATATTAGAGTCTGTGGATGTGCCGCATATAGCGCAGATTACTGCAACCAATTATCAGTCCAATTTATCATCACAAGGCAAACTGGGCCTAAAGGAGAAGGGCCCAATGCTAGCTCAACAATATGATTGTCCCACTCTTGAAGAGACCCACGAGGGTCCTTTAGACCAAAACAAAGTTTGGGACATCTTCTTTAAAACTTCACAATTAACTTTGGACACTTTATCCTATCAATCTACAAAGATGGATGTGCAGGTGGACTTATTGAACATAATGGTGCATTCGGTTGCCAGGATTGACCAAAAACGGGCAGACTTAAATGCTTTTATCAAACGAGCCCAGACCTGTGCCGAAAAGACAGAGCATGATTTTATCAGCGCCCCCAATAATCAATATCTTAGCCTCTCTTCCTGAGGTTATAAACTCCTTGGTGGCTGACTTTAAAGCTAATCTGCCCACTGCAAAAAACTATGATATGGAATTAAAGTTAAATAAGGGTGAACAGGTCGGTGTTAGAAACAGTGAAGGGGGGCAAGAAGGGGGTGAAATAAGAGTTGGTAAACAAAAGGTTTGTCATTGCCCTGGTAAGGAAGGTTTTACAGAGTCGTTTGGTATAACAGGGGATGGTGAAAATAAGGATTATCATAGTCCTGTTAATGAATGCATTACAGAGCCACTAGTAAATGCATTAATAGCAGCATGGGGAGGGCCATCGAACCAATCTCTTTTGTCCCTCTCTTCTTTCTCCTCCCTGCCTATAAAAACCCAACTTCGACAGCTATCTAAATCACCAGAAACTAAAATGCAAAGAAAAAAAACAAAGAAAGGCTAGGAAAAGGTTGAAAGGTCCCCTTATGACTAACAACGTAGATATGCAAAATATTCCAATTCCTGCGAGTATCAATACTAAAAAAGGGGAGAGTATTAAGAACTCAAATATTGGGAGTAGTCTCTTAACGACCAAGGTGTACCCTTTATTCAACATTTAAAAAGGGGGGTCTTTCACTTTGGGTTCAAGTGTGTCCACCTCTTGTTTAGAAGAGGGTGAGGCTATATCAAATATAGATAATCTATGTTATGAGAAATTAGAAGCCCAAGTGCAACAAGAGACAGGGTGGAATTATCAAAAATTAGGTCCTGAATCGGAACTCAAGAAAAAAGAACGAAGGTTAAAGAGGAAAACGTAGAAGGAAGGCAGATGAAAAAGCTTTAAAAAATGTAGCCCCTAAAATTGAAGTTAACTTAAAGGGTAATAGTCCAATATCAAGGATTTTGCCCCTGTTGTGTCCGAACCCTTGGGTGGGGACAGGCTTATCGAGCCTTCTACAGAGCTGTTTATGAATGCCAGCGTAAGAATAGAGCTTGATCATGGCAAATTGCCACTGAATGGTACAGAGCACCTCTCACACACTTTTACAAGTGCCCAGCATGGACTGTCCCGTGAAGTACGTCCGGACCCAGTAACAGAGGGTTACCAGCAGGACCCAGGGGTGGACCCGGGGGTGGAAGTAAGTTAATTTTTCTTCCGAGATATCGGACTAGGGGTTCATAACAGATATTGAATCGTGGAAATATACTAAAACTCTTGCAAACCATACCCCCGCTAGAGAATATTCAATCCGCAGACATAGGGGGTCATTCTGACCCTGGCGGTAATTACCGCCATGGCGGAGGTCGGCGGTAGCACCGCCAACAGGCTGGCGGTGCACCGCTGGGCATTCTGACCGCGGCGGTTCAGCCGCGGCCAGAAACGGAAAGTCGGCGGTGTACCGCCGACTTCCCGCTGCCCTTGAGAATCCTCCATGGCGGCGGAGCGTGCTCCGCCGCCATGGGGATTCTGACACCCCCTACCGCCATCCGGTTCCTGGCGGTTCTCCCGCCAGGAACAGGATGGCGGTAGGGGGTGCCGCGGGGCCCCTGGGGGCCCCTGCAGTGCCCATGCCAATGGCATGGGCACTGCAGGGGCCCCCGTAAGAGGGCCCCACGAAGAATTTCAGTGTCTGCTTTGCAGACACTGAAATTCGCGACGGGTGCAACTGCACCCGTCGCACCTTCCCACTCCGCCGGCTCCATTCTGAGCGGGCATCCTCGTGGGAAGGGTGTTTCCCGCTGGGCTGGTGGGCGGACTTTCGGCAGTCGCCCGCCGGCCCAGTGGGAAAGCCAGAATGACCGCCGCGGTCTTTTGACCGCGGAGCGGTCTTTCGGCGGGAACCGCTTGGCGGGCGGCGACCGCCGTCCGCCGCGGTCAGAATCACCCCCATAGATTCCATAGAATTTTTAACTGGGGAAAGGACGCTAAACAGCCCCTACCAAGAATCCACCCTGGTGTCCTGGTTTTCTGCATCCGTCACCAACAGGGTTCTTAGGGAGAAAAATGTCTTTTATAAATGGGGACCACAGCTTGCAAAGTATTGAGATAAATTATGGCGTGGGGACTCATTCGAAATTATTGGGAAAACTTCAGAGGAGCTACTTAACCAAATTAGGTGTGATTCAATTGATGAGCCAATTACCCTATGGTCATTATTCCTGGAGAGGTTTGCAGCTAGATTTCTTTCTGACCCTCCTGTAAACCTCACCTGCACTATGAGTTAGAGAAGGTAAACAAATAGAGATAAAATAAAAATAACAGCGGTCACTACACTATTGAGGAAAAAGAGGAACCGGTTATTAAGACTGGCCAAAAAACACTCTAGTGATCCCGGTATACAAAAAGACTTAAAAGTCATAAATAGTCAATATCGTAAACAGATGTGGGAAGACAAAACAAAGAAAAGGAAGGACTTTTGGGCAAAGGCTTATTTCTTAAGTAAACAAAAGAACTCTCAGACCTTCAGGAAAATGTCTAATAACCTAAAAGGGCACCTACAATCCTATCAAGTTCAGATATCTCGGAGTTATCTTGTCACAGTTTTCTTACTCGCCATTTTAATCATGATAAACAAATTAAATAAGAGGCGCTTTGCACTGGGAGTCGATCAGTGACTCATGGGCTGCAGTTGGATAATAATTCAGTCAGTTAAAGACCTACGGATGATAATGATTAAATGTTCTCTGTTCCTCAGATAACAAAACTGTTTAATAGAAGCAGGCAAGGCAGTGCCCCAGGCCCGAATGGGATCCCAAATGCTTTGTATAAAACCAATCCAGGCTTCTAGGCAGAGAGGCTGGTCACGATCTATAATAGTACATTGGAGCATGAAACTATCCCATGCTCCTGGAAAGGTGCCATTATCCACCCGATTCTTAAAGGAGGTGATCGTGCCAACCCTGAGAATTATCATTTAATCACCCTAACTGACACCGAGGCTGAAATACTATGCGGGGGCCCTCTTGGAAGACCTACAGACTTGGGCTGCTGAGAAAACATTATTCCGATCAACCAATCAGTCCTCAAAAAGGGGCCTGGAACTGCAGTAAACATCCTATTCCTTACTACTATTATGGAAAATTTTAAACAAAGAAAACAACCTCTGCATGTGTGTTTCGTGGATTTTAAATCCGCTTTGACTCAGTACTGCATTGCCTGCTGTGGGCAAAATTAAACTCCTGGGGTATTCCGTCAAAATAATTAAAAGCAGTGCAGATGTTGTATTCTGACACATGGATTAGAGTGAAAATCGAGAATGGTACCTCTCTATCAAGGAAGGTGGGGACTGAACACCGTCTTAAACAAGGCTGCATTCTAGCGTCCTATCTTTTCAATCTTTATCTATCAGATCTGTCCTATATATTAAATGGGGTAAATGCACCCCCCCCAAAGATTGAGGATCTTTTCATCTCAAATCTGCTTTATGCTGACAATGTTGTCCTTTTAAGTTACACGAAAATTGGATTACAGCGTATAGTAACGAAATTGGCAGATTTTGCAGTATAAAATGGTTTAGCTATAAACGAGAAGAAAACTAAGATTATGGAAATAAGCAGCATAAGACAGAAAACATATAAGTGGTACCTACAAGGCTCAAACCTTGAACAAGTCAATGTATACCGATATTTGAGGGTATTATTAGACGAGAGGGGGTCATTCTCCCCCCAGATAACAGATTTAGTATGAAAAGGAAATACCTTGCTGCTTGCTTATCGTTCCTTATTGAGAGTGCTAGATGGACCCAGCTATAGGCCTCTGTTACTAGTGATAGCCGCCAAGTTAATTCCAAGTGTTACCTACGGTATCGAAGCTCTGAGGGGTAGGGACGCAATTACCCAAATGGGATCATTGGGACAGTTTTTAGATCTCTTTTCCACCTTCCCAAGCAAGCATCTCAGGCCCAAATTAGGCTGGAGTTCGGGCAAGTGAATCAAGTGATTGCAAGACAGGGTGCCTACATTAAACTCTGGAAAAGCGTGAAACTTGCAAACGAAAATGGGTTAAGTCAAGCTCTCTGGAAAGAGTTAAATATAAAACGGAGGCCCTCCTCATGATTATATTTTGACCAGTCTTTGGATGATCTGGCTGCCTGTTCATTATGGGATCAGAGTTTGCCAGTGGCGGCTTTTAAAAAAATCATTAATTGTATGGTTAAAAAAAAAGCCCCTGGTTGTGAATAAGAGTATCCTTGTTGGTAGATCCCATTCATGGTCTATAAGCAAGGAGTATAAAACGCTAAAATGCCAGTTGTATCTGGACCGGGGTTGGTCAAAAAAAGAAAAAGATCTGTTACACCTGATTTGTATATGCCAAAGCTTGGGGCAAGAACAAAGAAGGTACCTCAAGGTCTTGTTCAATCAGAGACTCATGAGTACTTGTAGGCAGGCTGTGATAACCTGTCTTAATTCCTCTGAAACTTCATTGAATATTAGGTTAGTAAAGTTTCTTAGAAAGACCTCGAAAAAACTAGAAGCTCGGAGTACGTTAAACACGTGGAACACGTTTGAGTTCTGGTCATTAGATTTTATCAGTTTAAGAGTCATAACTGACAAGAAGTCAGCTGACATACAGCGGTTTTAGTGTACAGGATCTAAGCCAGTGAGATATTGGTATGCTAGGACATTTATTTTTATTAATCAAATTAACAGTGGATTGTTTTAGGGAGAATAAGTATTGATTATGTTACTCTTATATGTATCAATAAAAACGTAATGGAATTTTATTTAGGATCTTGAAGGTATAAATTATAAAGTTTTGTATTTTTTAAAATAATTTTTACATTGGGTAAGGTTTGGATACGAAATTGTATTGCGATTAGTGAACATTACCATCTGTGTAATGTAAACAACACGAAAGTATTGAAATATTAGGGCCTCTACAGAATTGGGTGTAATTCCCATGGCTTTTAGTGCATTTGTTTGGGAATTGTGCTATAAAATGCACAATTTTGCCCAATTTTCTTTCAGAGTCATGGGGGGAGTCAATCCTGTACTCTTTGAGAAGTACACATTCAATGATTTTTCAGATTATTTCATAACTGCCCATTAAAAGAGGTGTATGTACAAAATATTGAATTCAAAATATTGTGATACCAAAATAGTGTGTCAAGAATATCAGCATGTCAAAATATTCTTCACAATAACATTGAAGTTAAAAATATTGTTTTACGTATTTTTTTGGCATTGTTATAAAAATATTGTGTCGGCAAATATTGTTATATAGACTATAATTTTTAAGTGTTATTTTATATGCATTTTATTGTGGTGTATTTGATTTTATGTATTTTTTAATTTTTTATTAGTGTGTTTAGTAAAATAATTTATTACATTTTGAAAATAATGAAATTTCTATATTCATTTGTTTTAAATTTGTAAAATGAATGTAGATGATATTGGCCCTCATTAGGACCTTGGCGGCAAATGCCGCCTACCGCCACGGCGACGGCCGCCAACATACCGTCGCCATGGCTACCGACCGTCCATGGTATTATGACCGTAGACGGAATTCCGCCAGAAGGCTGGCGGAATTCCATCTATGGTCATGGTGGCAAACGGCAGTAGGGTGGCGCTTCTGCCAGCAGCAGTGCCACACCACCTACTGCATCATGTTCCATGATACTGCCTGGCGGTGTTTTGCTGGCAGACGCTGCTGCTGGCAGCAGCGCCGCATCATGTCTCCTGCCGGAGGACCCCCTGCAAGCAGGTAAGTTGGGTTCTCCGACAGGAGAGGGAGTTGGGGGTGTTGTGTGCATGTGTGGGGGGGTGTGTGACTGTGTGTGAATGCGTGCATGCATGTGTAATGCGTGTGTGCATCAGTGGGTGTGAGTGTACGTGCATTTTGTGTTGTGAGATTACGTGTGTGCCTGGATGTATGTTCGTGAGTGTTGCTGTGAGTGTGTATGAATGTATGAATGCGTGGGTGAATGTGTGTATGCATGTGTGTATGGGTGTGTATGTATGTGCGTGTATGTGTGTAAATCTGCGGGGGGTTGGAAGAGGGTGGGGGAGGACTCTGGGGAGGGGGGCAGGGGAGACCCCTATCAGTGCCAGGGAAGGAATTCTCTGGCACTGATAGTGCCTGCCACCATGGTTTCAGTGGCGGTACAGAAACCACTAAAACCATGGCGGTGGGTGGGGTCATAATTCCATGGGCGGCCTAGTGATGGCCGCCGGGCTGGAGACTGAAGTCTCCAGCCCGTCGGTCATTACCGCCGTGGCGGTCGGTGTGTTGACTTGGCGGTTTGGCTTTGGCCCAACCGCCAATGTCATAATAGTGGAGGTAGGTACCGCCAGCCTATTGGCGGTAATGCATCCACTATACCACCAACCATCGGGGTCGTAATGACCCCCATTGTCTTTTAGTAGTGGGATGTTGGGCTTTAGGGGTAATGGTCGGGAGTTTTTTAAAAGTTGAATATCTGAATTGTAACATAACATTAATTTTCTTAAATGCACATTGGTATGAATAAAGTTGGAAATTACATTTTTAATTATTTCATTTTGTTAAAAAATATTTAGTTATTCATTTGAATGTGTTTGGAAAATAAAATGTTTATTTAAAATAGTGGAATTTTACAGTGAGTATTAAATTATTTAATTTTTCAAAAACAATTTTGGAAAAATATTTTTTTCTAATTTATATTGTATGATGTTCATACCTATGTAATTTTACTTAATTACATTTTTTACATTTTTTAAGTTTATTGTTTTCCAAATCTTGGGTAATATTTGTAATTGTTTCTTGGAAATGTTGAAACTCTTTTTTTTTATTGTTAATATGTTGATCCAACAAACTATTCTATCTTTAAACTTTAACATTTACATTTAAAATGAATAAATTATATACAATTAAAGTATGAAAATATAATAGTTATGTAATAACTATGATGTATTAATAAGGCATTGTTAGTATATTTATATGTTATGTTTTTTTTTATTTGAAAACAAATAATATTGAAAATAAAAATTGTAATATTTATATTTTTGAAAGAAAATATTTCATTTGAGTATGTGACCCCTTTGGTATCCAATACCTTATCTAACATGGTTTAGATTGGAATGAGAATAGTAAATCTGACCCCTTTATTATCCAACACCTTCTCAAATAGGTTTAAATTGGAAAGTGAATAGCAAATATGACCCTCCCGGGTCCAATATCTTCCCTAAATAGGTTTACATTGGAGTGGGAGTAGTAAATGTCATCCTTTTAGTATACAACACCTTCTCCAAAATTATTTAAACTGGAGTACAAATAGTAAATCTGACCCCTTCAGAGTCCAACATTTTCCCCAAATAGGTTTACATTGCAGTGGGATTAGTAAGTGTAACCCTTTTAGTGCCCGACCCCTTCCTCAAAGTAGTTTATGTATGAGTAGAAATACCTTATTGAACCCTTTTAGTGGTCATTTCCTTCGTTAAAATGTATTTCGATGCAGTAAGATTAGTTTATGTTATTTAATTAGTATTGCTGATATTTAGAAACATAATTAAAACAGTAGCTGGTTGTGTATTTGTAATAAACAACATCATTAGTTTCATATAATAAAAGTACATAATAAATTTTTGTTTATTTTTCCATTTTTATTTAATCAATATTTTAACATTTTTGACATATATAGTTGTAGTTATAGAACAATAGTTATATATTGGTAAGTAAACAAAAAATATAATAATTTGTATTGTTAAATTAACAATCTAAATTATATTTATGCAGTATTGCATGTTGTAGGTGTTTGAGGGTTTTTCTATCATTTGACAATTTTATAACATAAATTCAGTTGTTTCATGTATGTGATATATGATATATATTTGATATAATTTTTACATTATGTTTTTAGTATATATTAAAAGATTGTGGGCCTGATTACGAGTTTGGCGGTCCCTGGCGGTGGCGTCCTCCCCTTTAGATTGTTTATTTAACAATACAAATTATTATATTTTTTGTTTACTTACCAATATATAACTATTGTTCTATAACTACAACTATATATGTCAAAAATGTTAAAATATTGTTTAAATAAAAATGGAAAAATAAACAAAAATGTATTATGTACTTTTATTATATGAAACTAATGATGTTGTTTATTACAAATACACAACCAGCTACTGTTTTAATTATGTTTCTAAATATCAGCAATACTAATTAAATAACATAAACTAATCTTACTGCATCGAAATACATTTTAACGAAGGAAATGACCACTAAAAGGGTTCAATAAGATATTTCTAGCGTCCCTCCACCCTATTACAAGTTTTCCTCGTCTCATCTGGCTGACCGGAGGTATCCCTGAAAAAGAGCATTCCCGCCAGGCTGACAGCGGTAACAGTGATACGAGAAAGCACTCGGCTCCCTTAAAAGAGTGGGTCGACCATCACCCTCTCGGAATACGCACAGTCTGAAAAGGTACATTAGGCCATCTGCTATTGAGAGGGTTGATGATTGATGCATGCACGCCGATGACTGAGGGCCACATTAGGAGTTTGGCAGTCCCACCATGGTGGTGGTGTCCCACCCTGCCCCATTACAAGGTTTCCACAGGTCTGACCGGCGAAACCCTGAAATACAGCATTCCTCCTGGTCAGACCGGCGGGAACAGAACTAAGAGATAGCGCGCAGCTCCCTCAAAGGAGCCGAGGGCTAACTCATAGCATAGACGGGCAGACTAGGACCCTCACAATGTGCACTGTCTGCAATGCAGACAGTGCGCATTCCAACGGTGTTGGACAGGAGGGCCCCCAGCATTTGTTCTCTGCCAGCCTTCTCATGGTGGTGTGCCTGCCATGAAATGGTTGGCAGAGAACAAGGTTGTAATCAGCCAGGCGGCACTGAGTTCAGAGCCGGCCTGGCTGACAACATCCAGGACTGCTGTCACCCCATCGGGATCTGCGATGCTGGCAGGGACAGCGGTCTTTAAGCATGTCGCCCTGCCTAACTAGTAATGTGGCGGTCAGACCGCCACAGCTGCGGCGGTTCGACCTCACCGCGAGGCTGGCAGTCCTAGGACCGCCAGCCTCATAATGAGGCACTAAGGCCCATATTTATACTCTGTCTGCACCGAATTTGCGTCAAACATTTTGACGCAAATTCGGCGCAAACCTTACACCATATTTATACTTTGACACCCGAGCCAGCGAACGACAAAATTCCGCTGTGTGCGTCATTTTCTGGATGCGTGAAACCGCCTTGCGTTAATGACATGCAAGGTAGGCTTTCCCATCCAAAAAAATGACTTTAAGACATGTGCGCCTTATTTATACTCCTGCGTCATTTTGACGCACAGGAGGGGCGGGCCTTAAAAAATGGCGCACAGCCTGATGTGCGCTGTTTTTTAACACTTGGGTGAGGGCAGGCGTTTAGGGACCTGTGGGCTCATTTTCATGGTCTCTGACCATGGAAGCAGTCCACAGGTGCCCTTCCCTGTCCCCAGGGACACCCCCTGCCACCCTCGCCCACTCCTGGAGGACACCAATGGATGGGGGGGACCCATCCCAGGTAAGTACAGGTAAGTAGAGGTAAGTATTTTTTTTAAGTGGCATAGGGGGGCCCGACTTGGGCCCCCCTACATGCCACTGTGCCCAATGACCATGCCCAGGGGCCTTAAGTCCCCTGGGCATGGTCATTGGGCGGGGGGGGCATAACTCCTGTCTTTCCTAAGACAGGAGTCATTTCAATGGGGGTTGTGCATCAGAAAATGGCACAAGTCCGGAGAGAGCCATGATTTTTTACTCTACCCTGACTTGCACCATTTTTTGGCACACAACCCCCATTCTTCCCTACGCCTGCGTTGCCTGGTTAGAGTCATTTTTTTTTTACTCTAACCAGGCCGCAGCGCCAGCTAACGTCAATCCATAAATAAGGCGCCCGTCTGGTGCGTTACATTGGCGTTAGCCGGCGGTAAATTTGTTGACGCAAACCAGCGCCGGTGCTGGTTTGAGTCAAAAAAGTATAAATATGGGCCTTAGTCTGTCAGGACGGCAGTGTAAGGTTTCAGTCTGCAGTGCTTGTGGGACACAGCCTGTGGAAACAAGACAATCCTGCCTGGTCCAAACTATGTCCACCTAAGTTTGGAAAGTTATATCCAGATTGGTCCAGAAAGAAGGAAATTTATTATATTCTTTTTATGAAAATGTTTATCACCGTAAATAAAGAATTACAAAAATGCTACAAAGCCCTAATATTGTCACTCTTCATCTGAAGAGCAAAACACGTGGTAGACAGAAAACAGTCACATAATGATAAAATTCATTGTAATCTAGTACAAAACTTTGAAAGCCAGTCCCTGAAAAATAAGAAAGTGGAAAAAAAATGATTTAACATAATTTGGTCATTCTGCCTGCCAGTCAATCATTTAGCCAACAAATCAGCAAACTTATCACCTGTATGGTTCACCCTCTACAGATGAATAGTACAGTGCCACCATGGTGGGATCAAAAGACATGCCACAAGTGATGTGAACAAAATATGATCTACTTCTTTATTAACCCCTTCTGTGCCGCGGACGTAGTGGTTACGTCCTGCGGCACAGTGCTGCTGTGCCGAGGACGTAACCACTACGTCCTCGGCACACAGCCCAGAGGGAGCGCTCTCGCTCCCTCTGTGGGGTTCCCCCCCACCCCCCCCAAGTCAGGGATGGAAGGGGAAGCCCTTCCCCTCCCAACCCCGACCCCCCCCAACCCCCCCTGTGACGTCAGCGCGCGAGCGCGCGCTGATTAGTCACAGGGTCTCCCCCATCGCGCTGGAAGCAGAGCTTCCAGCGCGATTGAAAAAGAAATGCTTTTGCATTTCTTTTTCAATCCCATGGGGGAGGCCCCGAGAGGCTTCAAAGGGAAGGAAATGTATTTCCTTCCCTTTGAAGTCTCTCACAGGTTTCAAAAGCTGGATTGCTTGCAATCCGGCTTTTGAAACCCCACTAGACACCAGGGATTTTTTTTTTTTTCTTGAAATTGGCAAAAGGGAGCGACCCCTTGGGCAAGGGTCGCTCCCAGGGGGGCAGTTTTTTAGGAAGGCCTTTTCTGCCCCCCCTGGGGGCAGATTGGCCTATTATTAGGCCGATCTGCCCCCAGGGGGGGCAGAAACCTCTAGGCACCAGGGACCATTTTTTTTTTTTTTTTTTTTTTTTGATGAATTCTTTTTTTTTAGGTGGGGAGCGATCCCTTAGGCAAGGGTCGCTCCCCTACGGGGCAATATATATTTAGGCCATTTCTGCCCCCCTTGGGGGCA
Organism: Pleurodeles waltl; assembly: GCF_031143425.1. Lineage (NCBI taxonomy): Eukaryota > Metazoa > Chordata > Amphibia > Caudata > Salamandridae > Pleurodeles > Pleurodeles waltl. The sequence continues at coordinate 762,283,004 of NC_090438.1, forward strand.
GATTGGCCTATTTTGATAAGGCCAATCTGCCCCCAAGGGGGGCAGAAACCATTAGACACCAGGGAGTTTGTTTTTGCGCGCGAATGTCACGCAACAAAGCGACCCCTTTAGCAAGGGTCGCTCCCAGGGGGGGCAATTTTTTGGGAAGGCCTTTTCTGCCCCCCCTGGGGGCAGATCGGCCTATTATTAGGCCGATCTGCCCCCAGGGGGGGAAGAAACCTCTAGGCGCCAGGGCAAATTTTTTTTGTGTGTTTTTTTTTTTTGTTCTTTTTTTTTTTTTAGAGATGGGGAGCGACCCATCAGGCAAGGGTCGCTCCCCTGGGGGGCAAATTGTATTTAGACCATTTCTGCCCCCCTGGGGGCAGATTGGCCGATTTTAGGTCAATCTGCCCCCAAGGGGGCAGAAACCACTAGGCACCGGGGATTTGTTTTTTGGCGCCAATGTCACGCAGGGGGAGCGACCCCGTAGGCAAGGGTCGCTCCCGGGGGGGGGGGTGGGGGGTCAAATTTATCTTAGGCCATTTCTGCCCCCCCGGGGGACAGATCGGCCTATTATTAGGCCGAACTGCCCCCGGGGGGGGGCAGAACACTCTAGGCGCCAGGGCAATTTTTTTTTTGTGTTTTTTTTTTTTGTTGTTTCTTTTTTTAGAGATGGGGAGCGACCCATCAGGCAAGGGTCGCTCCCCTGGGGGGGCAAATTGTATTTAGACCATTTCTGCCCCCCTGGGGGCAGATTGGCCAATTTTAGGTCAATCTGCCCCCAAGGGGGCAGAAACCACAAGGCACCGGGGATTTGTTTTTTGGCGCCAATGTCACGCAGGGGGAGCGACCCCGTAGGCAAGGGTCGCTCCCGGGGGGGGGGGGGGTGCCGGTTGGGGGGGCAAATTTATTTTAGGCCATTTCTGCCCCCCCGGGGGACAGATCGGCCTATTTTTAGGCCGAACTGCCCCCGGGGGGGGGCAGAACACTCTAGGCGCCAGGGCAATTTTTTTTTTGTGTTTTTTTTTTTTGTTGTTTCTTTTTTTAGAGATGGGGAGCGACCCATCAGGCAAGGGTCGCTCCCCTGGGGGGGGCAAATTGTATTTAGACCATTTCTGCCCCCCTGGGGGCAGATTGGCCAATTTTAGGTCAATCTGCCCCCTAGGGGGCAGAAACCACTAGGCACCGGGGATTTGTTTTTTGGCGCCAATGTCACGCAGGGGGAGCGACCCCGTAGGCAAGGGTGGCTCCCGGGGGGGGGGTGTGGGGGTTGGGGGGGCAAATTTATTTTAGGCCATTTCTGCCCCCCCGGGGGACAGATCGGCCTATTATTAGGCCGAACTGCCCCCGGGGGGGGGGGGCAGAACACTCTAGGCGCCAGGGCAATTTTTTTTTTTGTGTTTTTTTTTTTTGTTGTTTCTTTTTTTAGAGATGGGGAGCGACCCATCAGGCAAGGGTCGCTCCCCTGGGGGGGCAAATTGTATTTAGACCATTTCTGCCCCCCTGGGGGCAGATTGGCCAATTTTGGGTCAATCTGCCCCCAAGGGGCAGAAACCACAAGGCACCGGGGATTTGTTTTTTGGCGCCAATGTCACGCAGGGGGAGCGACCCCGTAGGCAAGGGTCGCTCCCGGGGGGGGGGGTGGGGGTTGGGGGGGCAAATTTATTTTAGGCCATTTCTGCCCCCCCGGGGGACAGATCGGCCTATTTTTAGGCCGAACTGCCCCCGGGGGGGGGCAGAACACTCTAGGCGCCAGGGCAATTTTTTTTTTGTGTTTTTTTTTTTTTGTTGTTTCTTTTTTTAGAGATGGGGAGCGACCCATCAGGCAAGGGTCGCTCCCCTGGGGGGGGGCAAATTGTATTTAGACCATTTCTGCCCCCCTGGGGGCAGATTGGCCAATTTTAGGTCAATCTGCCCCCTAGGGGGCAGAAACCACTAGGCACCGGGGATTTGTTTTTTGGCGCCAATGTCACGCAGGGGGAGCGACCCCGTAGGCAAGGGTCGCTCCCGGGGGGGGGTGGAGGTTGGGGGGCAAATTTATTTTAGGCCATTTCTGCCCCCCCGGGGGACAGATCGGCCTATTATTAGGCCGAACTACCCCCGGGGGGGGGCAGAACACTCTAGGCGCCAGGGCAATTTTTTTTTTGTGTTTTTTTTTTTTTGTTGTTTCTTTTTTTAGAGATGGGGAGCGACCCATCAGGCAAGGGTCGCTCCCCTGGGGGGGCAAATTGTATTTAGACCATTTCTGCCCCCCTGGGGGCAGATTGGCCAATTTTAGGTCAATCTGCCCTCAAGGGGGCAGAAACCACTAGGCACCGGGGATTTGTTTTTTGGCGCCAATGTCACGCAGGGGGAGCGACCCCGTAGGCAAGGGTCGCTCCCGGGGGGGCGGTGGGGGTTGGGGGGGCAAATTTATTTTAGGCCATTTCTGCCCCCCCGGGGGACAGATCGGCCTATTATTAGGCCGAACTGCCCCCGGGGGGGGGGCAGAACACTCTAGGCGCCAGGGCAATTTTTTTTTTGTGTTTTTTTTTTTGTTGTTTCTTTTTTTAGAGATGGGGAGCGACCCATCAGGCAAGGGTCGCTCCCCTGGGGGGGGCAAATTGTATTTAGACCATTTCTGCCCCCCTGGGGGCAGATTGGCCAATTTTAGGTCAATCTGCCCCCAAGGGGGCAGAAACCACTAGGCACCGGGGATTTGTTTTTTAGCGCCAATGTCACGCAGGGGGAGCGACCCCGTAGGCAAGGGTCGCTCCCGGGGGGGGGGGGGGGGGGGGTTGGGGGGGCAAATTTATTTTAGGCCATTTCTGCCCCCCCGGGGGACAGATCGGCCTATTATTAGGCCGAACTGCCCCCCGGGGGGGGGCTGAACACTCTAGGCACCAGGCAATTTTTTTTTTGTGTGTTTTTTTTTTTGTTGTTTCTTTTTTTAGAGATGGGGAGCGACCCATCAGGCAAGGGTCGCTCCCCTGGGGGGGCAAATTGTATTTAGACCATTTCTGCCCCCCTGGGGGCAGATTGGCCAATTTTAGGTCAATCTGCCCCCAAGGGGGCAGAAACCACAAGGCACCGGGGATTTGTTTTTTGGCGCCAATGTCACGCAGGGGGAGCGACCCCGTAGGCAAGGGTCGCTCCGGGGGGGGGGGGGTGGGGGTTGGGGGGGCAAATTTATTTTAGGCCATTTCTGCCCCCCCGGGGGACAGATCGGCCTATTTTTAGGCCGAACTGCCCCCGGGGGGGGGCAGAACACTCTAGGCGCCAGGGCAATTTTTTTTTTTGTGTTTTTTTTTTGTTGTTTCTTTTTTTAGAGATGGGGAGCGACCCATCAGGCAAGGGTCGCTCCCCTGGGGGGGGCAAATTGTATTTAGACCATTTCTGCCCCCCTGGGGGCAGATTGGCCAATTTTAGGTCAATCTTCCCCCTAGGGGGCAGAAACCACTAGGCACCGGGGATTTGTTTTTTGGCGCCAATGTCACGCAGGGGGAGCGACCCCGTAGGCAAGGGTCGCTCCCGGGGGGGGGGGGGTGGAGGTTGGGGGGGCAAATTTATTTTAGGCCATTTCTGCCCCCCCGGGGGACAGATCGGCCTATTATTAGGCCGAACTGCCCCCGGGGGGGGGGGCAGAACACTCTAGGCGCCAGGGCAATTTTTTTTTTGTGTGTTTTTTTTTTTTGTTGTTTCTTTTTTTAGAGATGGGGAGCGACCCATCAGGCAAGGGTCGCTCCCCTGGGGGGGGGGCAAATTGTATTTAGACCATTTCTGCCCCCCTGGGGGCAGATTGGCCAATTTTAAGTCAATCTGCCCCAAGGGGGCAGAAACCACTAGGCACCGGGGATTTGTTTTTTGGCGCCAATGTCACGCAGGGGGAGCGACCCCGTAGGCAAGGGACGCTCCCGGGGGGGGGGTGGGGGTTGGGGGGGCAAATTTATTTTAGGCCATTTCTGCCCCCCCGGGGGACAGATCGGCCTATTATTAGGCCGAACTGCCCCCGGGGGGGGGCAGAACACTCTAGGCGCCAGGGCAATTTTTTTTTTTGTGTTTTTTTTTTTTGTTGTTTCTTTTTTTAGAGATGGGGAGCGACCCATCAGGCAAGGGTCGCTCCCCTGGGGGGGCAAATTGTATTTAGACCATTTCTGCCCCCCTGGGGGCAGATTGGCCAATTTTAGGTCAATCTGCCCCCAAGGGGGCAGAAACCACTAGGCACCTCGGATTTGTTTTTTGGCGCCAATGTCACGCAGGGGGAGCGACCCCGTAGGCAAGGGTCGCTCCCGGCGGGGGGAGGGTGGGGGTTGGGGGGGCAAATTTATTTTAGGGCATTTCTGCCCCCCCCCCCTGGGGCCGGCTGAGCTACAGGCCAAACACCACAGGTAGGCACCTTGCAAAAAACACCTCTGTTTTCTGTGAAAAAATATGTTGTGTCCACGTTGTGTTTTGGGCCATTTCCTTTTGTGGGCGCTAGGCCTACCCACAGAAGTGATGTACCATTTTTATCGAGAGACTTAGGGGAACGCTGGGTGGAAGGAAATTTGTGGCTCCTCTCAGATTCCAGAACTTTCTGTCACCGAAATGAGAGGAAAAAGTGTTTTTTGGGCCAAATTTTGATGTTTGCAAAGGATTCTGGGTAACATAACCTGGTCAGAGCCCCGCAAGTCACCCCATCTTGGATTCCCCTGGGTTTCTAGTTTTCAAAAATGCACTGGTTTGCTAGGTTTCCTCAGGTGTCGGCTGAGCTACAGGCCAAAATCCACAGGTAGGCACTGCTTTTTATAAAAAAATGTGATGTGTCCACGTTGTGTTTTGGGCCCTTTCCTTTCGTGGGCGCTAGTCCTACCCACACAAGTGAGGTATCATTTTTATCGGGAGACTTGGGGGAACGCTGGGTAGAAGGAAATTTGTGGCTCCTCTCAGATTCCAGAACTTTCTGCCATAGAAATGTGAGTAACATGTGTATTTTTAGCCAAATTTTGAGGTTTGCAAAGGATTCTGGGTAACAGAACCTGGTCCGAGCCCCGCAAGTCACCCCTCCTTGGATTCCCCTAGGTCTCTAGTTTTCAGAAATGCACAGGTTTGGTAGGTTTCCCTAGGTGCCGGCTGAGCTAGAGGCCAAAATCTACAGGTAGGCACTTTGCAAAAAACACCTCTGTTTTTTTCCAAAATTTAGGATGTGTCCACGTTGCGCTTTGGGGTGTTTCCTGTCGCCGGCGCTAGGCCTACCCACGCAAGTGAGGTATCATTTTTATCGGGAGACTTGGGGGAACGCTGGGTGGAAGGAAATTTGTAGCTCCTCTCAGATTCCAGAACTTTCTGCCACAGAAATGTGAGGGACATGTGTTTTTTTAGCCAAATTTTGAGGTTTGCAAAGGATTCTGGGTAACAGAACCTGGTCCGAGCCACACAAGTCACCCCTCCTTGGATTCCCCTAGGTCTGTAGTTTTCAGAAATGTACAGGTTTGGTAGGTTTCCCTAGGTGGCGGCTGAGCTAGAGGCCAAAATCTCCAGGTAGTCACTTTGCTAAAAACAGCTCTGTTTTCTGTGATGTGTCCACGTTGTGTTTTGGGGCATATCCTGTCGCGGGCGCTAGGCCTACCCACACAAGTGAGGTATCATTTTTATCGGGAGACGTGGGGGAACGCTGGGTGGAAGGAAATTTGTGGCTCCTCTCAGATTCCAGAACTTTCTGCCACAGAAATGTGAGGAACATGTGTTTTTTTAGCCAAATTTTGAGGTTTGCAAAGGATTCTGGGTAACAGAACCTGGTCCGAGCCCCACAAGTCACCCCTCCTTGGATTCCCCTAGGTCTCTAGTTTTCAGAAATGCACAGGTTTGGTAGGTTTTCCTAGGTGGCGGCTGAGCTAGAGGCCAAAATCTACAGGTAGTCACTTTGCTAAAAACAGCTCTGTTTTCTGTGATATGTCCACGTTGTGTTTTGGGGCATATCCTGTCGCGGGCGCTAGGCCTACCCACACAAGTGAGGTATCATTTTTATCGGGAGACTTGGGGGAACGCTGGGTAGAAGGAAATTTGTGGCTCCTCTCAGATTCCAGAACTTTCTGCCACAGAAATGTGAGTAACATGTGTATTTTTAGCCAAATTTTGAGGTTTGCAAAGGATTCTGGGTAACAGAACCTGGTCCGAGCCCCGCAAGTCACCCCTCCTTGGATTCCCCTAGGTCTCTAGTTTTCAGAAATGCACAGGTTTGGTAGGTTTCCCTAGGTGCCGGCTGAGCTAGAGGACAAAATCTACAGGTAGGCACTTTGCAAAAAACACCTCTGTTTTTTTCCAAAATTTAGGATGTGTCCACGTTGCGCTTTGGGGTGTTTCCTGTCGCCGGCGCTAGGCCTACCCACGCAAGTGAGGTATCATTTTTATCGGGAGACTTGGGGGAACGCTGGGTGGAAGGAAATTTGTAGCTCCTCTCAAATTCCAGAACTTTCTGCCACAGAAATGTGAGGGACATGTGTTTTTTTAGCCAAATTTTGAGGTTTGCAAAGGATTCTGGGTAACAGAACCTGGTCCGAGCCACACAAGTCACCCCTCCTTGGATTCCCCTAGGTCTCTAGTTTTCAGAAATGTACAGGTTTGGTAGGTTTCCCTAGGTGCCGGCTGAGCTAGAGGCCAAAATCTACAGGTAGTCACTTTGCTAAAAACAGCTCTGTTTTCTGTGATATGTCCACGTTGTGTTTTGGGGCATATCCTGTCGCGGGCGCTAGGCCTACCCACACAAGTGAGGTATCATTTTTATCGGGAGACGTGGGGGAACGCTGGGTGGAAGGAAATTTGTGGCTCCTCTCAGATTCCAGAACTTTCTGCCACAGAAATGTGAGGAACATGTGTTTTTTTAGCCAAATTTTGAGATTTGCAAAGGATTCTGGGTAACAGAACCTGGTCCGAGCCCCGCAAGTCACCCCTCCTTGGATTCCCCTAGGTCTCTAGTTTTCAGAAATGTACAGGTTTGGTAGGTTTCCCTAGGTGCCGGCTGAGCTAGAGGCCAAAATCTACAGGTAGTCACTTTGCTAAAAACAGCTCTGTTTTCTGTGATATGTCCACGTTGTGTTTTGGGGCATATCCTGTCGCGGGCGCTAGGCCTACCCACACAAGTGAGGTATCATTTTTATCGGGAGACGTGGGGGAACGCTGGGTGGAAGGAAATTTGTGGCTCCTCTCAGATTCCAGAACTTTCTGCCACAGAAATGTGAGGAACATGTGTTTTTTTAGCCAAATTTTGAGATTTGCAAAGGATTCTGGGTAACAGAACCTGGTCCGAGCCCCGCAAGTCACCCCTCCTTGGATTCCCCTAGGTCTCTAGTTTTCAGAAATGCACAGGTTTGGTAGGTTTCCCTAGGTGGCGGCTGAGCTAGAGGCCAAAATCTACAGGTAGTCACTTTGCTAAAAACAGCTCTGTTTTCTGTGATATGTCCACGTTGTGTTTTGGGGCATATCCTGTCGCGGGCGCTAGGCCTACCCACACAAGTGAGGTATCATTTTTATCGGGAGACATGGGGGAACGCTGGGTGGAAGGAAATTTGTGGCTCCTCTCAGATTCCAGAACTTTCTGCCACAGAAATGTGAGGAACATGTGTTTTTTTAGCCAAATTTTGAGGTTTGCAAAGGATTCTGGGTAACAGAACCTGGTCCGAGCCCCGCAAGTCACCCCTCCTTGGATTCCCCTAGGTCTCTAGTTTTCAGAAATGCACAGGTTTGGTAGGTTTCCCTAGGTGGCGGCTGAGCTAGAGGCCAAAATCTACAGGTAGTCACTTTGCTAAAAACAGCTCTGTTTTCTGTGATGTGTCCATGTTGTGTTTTGGGGCATATCCTGTCGCGGGTGCTAGGCCTACCCACACAAGTGAGGTACCATTTTTATCGGGAGACTTGGGGGAACATAGATTAGCAAAACAAGTACTATTGCCCCTTGTCTTTCTCTACATTTTTTCCTTCCAAATATAGGAGTGTGTGTAAAAAAGACATCTATTTGAGAAATTCCCTGTAATTCACGTGCTACTATGGTCACCCCGGAATTCAGAGATGTGCAAATAACCACTGCTCCTCAACACCTTATCTTGTGCCCTTTTTGGAAATGCAAAGGTTTTCTTGATAGCAATTTTTTACTCCTTATATTTCAGCAAATGAATTGCTGTATACCCGGTATAGAATGAAAACGCACTGCAGGGTGCAGCTCATTTATTGGCTCTGGGTTCCTCGGGTTCTTGATGAACCTACAAGCCCTATATATCCCCGCAACCAGAGGAGTCCAGCAGACGTAACGGTATATTGCTTTCGATAATCTGACATTGCAGGGAAAAGTTACAGAGTAAAACGTAGAGAAAAATTGATGGTTTTTTCACCTCAATTTCAATATTTTTCTTTTTCAGCTGTTATTTTCTGTAGGAAACCCTTGTAGGATCTACACAAATGACCCCTTGCTGAATTCAGAATTTTGTCTACTTTTCAGAAATGTTTAGGTTTCTGGGATCCAGCATTGGTTTCATGACCATTCCTGTCACTGACTGGAAGGAGGCTGAAAGCACAAAAAATTGCACAAATGGGGTATGCCCCAGTAAAATGCCAAAATTGTGTTGAAAAATTGGGTTTTCTGATTCAAGTCTGCCTGTTCCTGAAAGCTGGGAAGCTGCTGAGTTTAGCACCGCAAACCCTTTGTTGATGCCATTTTCAGGGGAAAAACCACAAGCCTTCTTCTGCAGCCACTTTTTCCAATTTTTTTGAAAAAAACGAAATTTTCACTGTATTTTGGCCAATTTCTTGGCCTCCTTCAAGGGAACCCACAAAGTCTGGGTACCTCTAGAATCAAGGATGTTGGAAAAAAAGGACGCAAATTTGGCTTGGTTAGCTTATGTGGACAAAAAGTTATGAGGGCCTAAGCGCGAACTGCCCCAAATAGGCAAAAAAAGGCCCGGCACAGGAGGGGGAAAAGGCCTGGCAGCGAAGGGGTTAACCAATCTATCATTTTAATGATGAAACATTAGTGGAATCATCAGTTATTTGTGTTTATCTCTGTGCATCACACTCTGAGAAAACTGCAACAGGCCTGGCCAGAGGCCAGCCCAGCAGTACATAGGTTGCGGTATTGGCCCAAAGGCAGGGATGACAGCCTTTCCCTGTGACCAATGCCTACTGAGTATACTTATTCTGTGTATAATGTGAGCCGTGGTGGCAAGGGTGACATGCCCTGCCTTGTCCTTTCTAAATACAACTGAAAGACATGTCTAGAAGGCACTGTGAAAAGGTTTATGCACTGAGGGTATGTCCCAAAAAAGTTATTTCCTGTACCACGGATCAAGCTATGGACCAGCAAACACTGGGGAAGGGGTTGCAAGTGAGCATGCACAAAATAATACACTGTTCTATAGGCTCTGCCCAGCAACAACTTGGAAAGGGGTTTCAGCACATGGCATGAACAACAGCAATGATGTATGCCTCTTGGGCATTGCCACGTTTTGTGACAAATTCCCACAACAGAGGGGTGGATGTTGTATAGTATGACTAAAAACTACTTCCAAGCCACAGACTGTTCCTGCTGGGCATACTCTAAGACCATGCCCAAAAAAGACCGAGTAAATGGTAATGATCCATATTATGGCATCTGGCAATGCCATATACCCACTGAGAGCTGTAGTGCATGTGCTTTCAATAAAAACACAAAAATCTTTTTGCGCACAATTGTGAATATGACACTGAGCCAACACCCAGCATTTATTACATAAGAGGAGTAATTCACCCAAGAACCTAGCCCACCACATTTCTCTGTAATCACTATCCATACAGTCAAATGAATGCTCCAACAAAAAGCTGCTAAAAGAAGCATGAGTCATTCATATGTAGGATTCTGCTTCCAAAAACTCCTGAAATTGATACTTGTGACTTCAACTTCATGGAACTTCTGCAATTCCCATATATAGATTGTGAATTGTGACATTATGATGATGTTTTCCCCAATTAACTGTAATATACAGATTTAACAAAAACGAGTTAGAATTAGCAAAGATGTGCATATGGCGTTAAGGTTTTTTGCCAATTTCAAACTATGACTTGTGCATTTAAAAACAATATATGCCTATGTGATGACTAATTTCAGGCACCTACCCCTAACTACATCCTCTCAGTACATTGTGAGTGATTCGCACGGCCACTATTTCTCATGAGTAGAGTATGGTATCCACCTCTGTTTTGGACAGACCCATCCACATTTACAAAGGTGTGGTGCAATCCCTGGACTAAGTAACGCACACTATGCAAATTTGCACCCATTTGTACATCCCTCCACTGTTCGTACATGTGACAAATTGTTGCTTTCCTTTTAGTCAGATATTTCTGCTCCTTACAATAAACCTCCATCAGGGAATCAAACCAGTCTACGCAATTTTGAAATAATGGTGAAATTCATTTTTTAACACATTTCTCTTCTAGCCAACAAAATTAAATAGAATAGTAATGAATTTACTTTTTTGCCAGAGTTATAATTAGGCCCCTTTCCTCTAGGATTCCAAAAAACACATGGGAGGCTTATCTTTGCTTCTTGATGTATCATCTCAAATACCACCTTACCCACTTTTTGCCAAAACACATGTGGCCTGGGACACCTCGCAAACATATGTATATCATCAGCCGTTTCTGCTCACATTTATGGCAACTCTTTGATGGATGGTTACCTACCTCAACAGCTTAAAGGGAGACCAGTAAGCTCTGTGAGGAGTAAACAAATTATTTTTCCTAAAGGATGCAGATTTATTTATACTATAAAAAAACAAATACACATTGATCGTCACTTCGCCCAAGAGTTTGATAAGTTGTAATCTCTGAAAGAAACAGCATTAAAAAGAATTGTCAAAACCGGTACAATTTTGTCAGGTAATACCTTATATACAGCTCACTTTCCTGGTTATCTCCATTTTGTGACTTCAGTTTAACTTTGGGAGTGGATCTGTTCTTACCCACCCTTCATTTTCTTCTTCTGACAATCCAGCCCCTTCATATTGTAAATCTTGATAAAACTGACAAGCACTTCCTCAAATTCAATGCTACTTGTTAACACCTAACCCAGAGTCTTCCCTGTAATTTCTCTTATCATATTTCTGAATTGACTGACTTACTAAACCAGAAGTTTGTTGCAATTTTCTCCATATTCAAAACGAGCAATGAGCAAAATGAGCAAATCTACTCGCCTCCCCCTGTCTCAGATGTTCTCCTCAAGTAGGCCTGACAATTCTCTCCTTGTGTTTTGTAAGCTATATGATACACTAGCCACCACACATTCCACCCCTGACTTGTCCCAAAGTGCCCCCTCTAGTCTTGCCATCCTATCTTTTAATTCCTGTATGGTTATCCTATCCTTGTGGAGTTGGGGAGTGGGGGACATGGCAACTAGCTAGCATGCTAGTAGTGAGTGGCCCTCCCCAGGGTGCGGAGCTTGGGTATTATGGGACCGTTACGGCATGAGATCGACATTGCCATGAGGGAACTACTGCTCCCAGGACAGGGAAACCTACCCGGGAACGAAAGTCCGAGGCCGAAAGAGGCCCTTGGTAGCTGCGTGGTGGTTTGATGTAGAGCGGCAGCTGATCTCAAATGGGATAGACATGCTGAGGTGGAATTCATTTCCGAGAGACGTCAGCCACGTCAGCACATGTCCCCTGCTCCCTGGCATTCTGAGTGTCCTGTGGCCGCTGTATTCATCTCAGCCAAGCTCACTCAGTGAGGAGGATGGGGAACACTGGAAGGAGGAACTCAAATGTCTTTACCCCAAGGGACATGCACTAATATAGGAAACAAGGGAGACATTGCGATTGAGGTACTAGCCCGTATTTATACTTTTTTTGCGCCGCATTTACGTCGTTTTTTGACGCAAAAACGGCGCAAACTTGCAAAATACCATTGTATTTTGTAGGTTTGCGCCGTTTTGCGTCAAAAAGCGGCGCAAATGCGGCGCTAAAAAAAGTATAAATACGGGCCCTAGATCTTTTGGAGTGGACGGGAAGACAAAATGTCGATGGACAACACAGAGGAGAAAAGGCGATAGGGAAGCATACGGAGGCACTCACTGAGGAGCACCGTGGTAAAAAAAAAGGTCAAAGGGGCAGTCAGCTGGTAGAAGGTTGGGCAATAGATAATTTAAAAATACACTCCTAATTGAAAATAATCAGGGCATCTAGCTATAAACATGGGTAAAAGTTTAAATGTAACCACAAGGCCACAGGGGAACCTCAAATTAACCCCTTCCTTAAGGTCCTACTTCAGGATTGAGCCACCATAGTGGGAAAAAAGTTGGGAGAGGCTCTTCTTGAGAGAGACATGTTGAGAAGCAACGAGAAAAATTCACTGGTAGGAAGTAACCTATCGAAATTAATAAAAAGAATGATGCCAGGTGGGGCCTTGGGATGCAATCGCCACAGCAAATAAGTTTCAGGTTCCGGTAGGGGCAATGGGCAGACAGGGAGAGGTCTGCCAGTAAGAACAGCGGCCCAGAAGACAGGATTAGATTGGACCTCATAGAAGGAAATATTGATAAAATGCTGAAGGCTTTAACCTAACAATAAGAAACAGGTTTGTTACATCTGAAAGAAATCAGAAAGGGATACAAGGAGCCTGTGATGTATATGAGAAAAATAAACCCTGCAACAGCAGGCCGGTCGCTCCCCGCTCTGCCTTCTCCGCGCTCCATCCCGTTTCTGCTTTTTTCCCACCGCGTCCCCTGCGGCCCCTCCCACCTCCCCCCTCCTCCTCACCGCTTGCTTTTAACTTGATTTTCCCGCCGCTGCGTCCCCTCCCACCTCCCCCTCCTCCTCACCGCTTGCTTTTGACTTGTTTTTCCTGCCGCTGCGTCCCCTACCCCCACCCCTCCTCCTCACCGCTTGCTTTTGACTTGTTTTTCCCGCCGCTGCATCCCCTGCGGCCCCTCCACCACCCCTCCCATTGGACAGGCCCTCCCGCCTCCCAGCTGCCACTCCCACCCTCCCCTCCTCTTATGCCAGCCGGCATTGGAAGAAGCTATGAAGGAGCATAAGGGTGATGTTGATTCAGACAAAGAAGAAATCTTGGAAAACGTGACTGCCTTCAAAATAATGTGAGATGAAATAAAATAAGGATTCTAAAAATTCCAGAGGTAAGTTACCCCATTAAAAATAATACAATTGATCTAACAGCAGATATTCAGAAGGTACATCATGATCCTTTAAAAAAACAAAACGAAAAACTGGAAAATCTTTGTAAATCCTGGTAAATTTTAAAACTTACAAAATTAAGGAACAAATACTCTCAACGACGTTGAAAGAGAAAAACCTGAAAATAAATGATTTTGGGCCAGATGTATCAAAAAAACGATTTGCGTTTCTTACATAGCGAATTTTAAGAAATCGCTATTTAAGAAATGCAAAATGGTATATGTGATTTTTACGATTCAGTAATAGCGATTTCTTAAAATTCGCAAATGCTATTACCGAATCGCAAATAGAGAATCCGACCCCATTCGCACCTATGGGCCTGTTGCAAATGTTTTTGCATTTCCCAAATTGCATATTCCAGTTAGGAATTCATAAATTAGGAAATGCATATCCCAAGGTGCTGGGGGCCAAAGGCCCCTCTGCTGCACCCCACAAATATTTTTACGGACATGTGAAGCACACACATGCCTTAGGGGCATGTGTGCGCCACATGTCAATTTTAAAAATGCATTCATAATGCATTTTTAAAATTTGCACATGGCTACCACCAAACTTTAATTTTTGGTAATTGCATTTCCTAAATGTCCAATTCGCATTTAGGAAATGCTTGATACATGTGCTTTGGAAATCGCAAATAGGAATTCTCTATTTGCGATTTCCAATTTAGAAAATCGCAATTTGCGATTCCCAAAATGGGGTCAAAATTGCACTGCGAATGCCTTCCATACATTGTGAAAGTCATTTTTGCACTCGCAAATGGCCGAATTTTGCAATTCGCACCGTTTGCGAATGCAAAAAAGCTGGATACATCTGGCCTTTAGTCATCATTATCAGGACCAACATCTCCAGAGTAATGCAGCAAAGGCACTTGAGGAGCTGAGAAGGCTGGGAGCTACTGTTTAAATTAAATCCCCAGCCTCCCTGCTTATGATGTGTAATAATACAATGTACAAATTAAGAGAACCAGAGGATCTAATAAAGCAAATTTATTCCGAAAGAGCTTGTTGTAGGACTGCAATGTACTCTGGGACAGAGGAACTCAAATTGGGTAGTTCTGTTAATGCCCAAGACAGATGAGGGAGGGTTCCCCAAGGGAGGAGTTGGCTAGACCCGTTTAGCGCCAAATTTGGGATTTAGCGTAACTTTTTGGATGCGCCAAAACACCTTGCATCCAATTGCAACAATGATATGCAAGGTAGGCGTTCCTGTCCAAAAAATGCAGCTAACCCCCTAGCGCCATATTTAAACCAGACGGAAAAACGATGCACAACTAAGCAGCAGAACGAAAAAATGTCACATTTTAACTCCTGGGTCATACCAGGTGTTAAAATGAGGCTTACACACCACTACTTAAGGAAAACTCACAGAAGCAACTTTGGCAACCCACAGGGCAAGATGGAAGTGTTGCTGCTCCAGCTTCGGACATGACGCAGAGGACAACAACCACAACAGCAACCTCCACCACTACCGCAGCAACCACAACCACCACTATGGCACCCACAAAGGCAATGCAGAAGGGAGGAGATGACATTCTGGAACAGGGCAACCCTCCTTGGCCTCAGCCGTCTTTCTTGGTCTTCCTGCCGAAGGTATTATTTGCAATCACCTCCCTGACACCCTGCCACATCTGCTTCCCCGACACCCAGCAAATGCAACAGGAGATAAAACAAGGCTTTTACCAAATTGCTGGGTTTCTGCACGTGCTGGGTGCAATGGACTGCACCCATGTACTACTTGGCCCACCTGCAGCAACAGAACATTTATACAGGAACCAGAAACATACGCATTCCATAAATGTGCAGGCCATAGTCGACCACCGTGGGCTATTTACGAACTTTTCAGCCAAGTATCCTGGTAGTGTCCATGATGCCTAGATATTCAGGCACAGCAGGGTCAACTAACACTTCCAGGATGGCCAATATGGCAATGGCCTACTTGTGGGTGTCAACAAACCTAGCAATATACACACAACACCCCAACCCTGTAGGACACACAAGACATAGACCATTCCAAAAACACATGGCCAGGGTTACACAGATGTGCAGGTAATAATACATGTACAGCACAATTAGTGCACAGCACAAACACATACATCCACATGTACGAAACACCCCATCCAACTTGACAGGCACACCACGTGAAGGACAGGTGGGGCTATGCGCCCTTTGCTAACAGAAGATGTCCATAAACCACTACACGTGCCCACAGGGTGGCTACTAAATACATGTCACACACACACATTACACCAAACAATGAATAGCACAGCAATGTCAATGGCATACACCATGGTCATGTAAAAAAAGTCACATATAGGCACAGCCCCCTTAAATTATGTTGTGCAAGTACTTGGCAGAACATATATCAAATGCCAGATAACTGGTGCCAATACCAACTACATCTCATCTACACATACCTGACTTACCTGTAATGTTCATATACATCTGCCTGATGCATTGGGTCACTGACATAGGAATACCAAATGAATGGCCATTACATACCATGTGCCAGATTTGTGAGAAGTTGCACCACACCTACTGTAGTGCCACCTCACATGCACCACTCACTGACCCCCAACACAATCATGCCTGTACCGTAGACAATAAATGACCCACCACGGGCGGTCACTGTTACACAGTGCAGATCATGGATGCCATAGTGGGACCCTGTAGGAACATTAAGGATATCACTGACCTTACATGCACTGTGCTAAGGGACACATTTGTAAAGTAGCTGTGCCCCATCCCATAGCCTGCACTGTGCATGTGTTGACAGTAAATGCTAATTCATGTATTGGAAGATTGTAGAAACACTGGTAGTAATGTTGATCATCCTGAAACAATGGGATACACACCCTTGTACACCTGATGGCTGGCATAAACATCAGGTGCCACTAAAGATCTCTAAGGGCCATATGTAAGAGCCCCTAGTGCCATCATCATACCCAGCACTGTATGTACAAGTTGGCGGATGACCACTCTATTTTGACTTGATGCCACTGTGTAAATAGGGCCCCCTCCCATGCAGCACTTTGTGTGGAAGGGGCATGCAATGTGTGTAGCCTTAGATGTGTCACCACAAGACACATAGCATGATGATACTGACCCAGATGTGGGTGTTTCCTAAAACCTGAGACAGAGCCAACATCAAACACCACCCCAAGGGTGGCGTTTGCAGGTTGTAATAAGGAAATAGTCTGTGATTTGACCTCATATGAATGTGCCACCTGTGCATGCTGCATACTGCTGCACACATAGAAATAGCATATTGCCCATGAAGATAGTATATGTATAGGAAAGTATCCCTTCCTGCACAGGTTTATCCTCCCCCACAGGGAAGCCATCCAAGCACCCTGGTGTGAGGTTGGCAGCATTGGTGCACGGTTGCATATTTGGCATCAGCGCAGGGGACAACAAAGTTGCAACATATTACACATGGTGCATTCCTGCATAGTGAAAATGATGCAGCATGGAGCTGCGAATTTTGGAGCTGTGTTGTGCTCTGTCATTTACTCTTTAAAATGGGCCTAAGTGTTGCAATTCATCTGTACTGCCACATGTCAAAATGGCTGGGATGTCCAGGCTTTTTAGGGCTACAATGTTCTCACTTAATCTGACCTCATTGTGTTGCAAGGATGTCTCATGTTCCCTAAAGTAATGGCACACTGCTACAAAAGTGCACTACACAACACATGGTACATACATACTGAGCATCAATTAGGAATCCAAATGATATGTCCCAGGTCCTTGAGCCAATACCCAAGATGTTCATGTCCAACAACACAGTGCTAGTAAAACTTAGCACAAGGCCAGGAACTCACACCATACCACAAACACGTCTTAGTCACAACCAACTTCAACTAACAACTGCAATGCTACATACTAAGCCTGTTGCAAGCTTTAAAGACAACTTTAATCTCTTACCTTTGCAGTGGATCAGGGTTACGGCATACAGTCATGGGTGATGGCCCAATTTGCAAACCATAACACAGCAGCAGAGTGTGCCTACAATGAGGGACACTGTCAGACACGCAAGGTGGTGGAAAGGACATTTGGCATCCTCAAATCCAGATTCGGGTCCCTGGACCTGACAGGAGGCAGCCTCCTTTATGGCCCCGCCATTGTGTGTAAAATAATCCTCACATGTGCCATCCTGCATAACATGTGTGTGCGAATGAACGTCCCATTGTACGACCAGTTTGCTGACCTGCCTGAGGAGGAGGAGGAGGAGGAAGATGGTGCTGATGTTTTGGAGGGGGAACAACACAACACAGCTGCTGGGGTACGTCGGAGACAACATATTGTTGACAACTTTTATACATAAGAACCACAGAAATCACCATGTAAAATTTTTAAATAAACAGTTCAAATTTTTCCACCAATCCTGCCTTGGTCTATTCAATCTCCACTACATATACCATAGGAATGTGACTCTAACCTCGGGGAGCATATAACAAACACTAAACTGACAAGTATGGAAGCAACATCATATGTGATGTTATAGATCATACTGCCACCATCACACATATCACTTACAGCCTTTTCACTGGTATGGGACAACTGAAGGACACAATCCCTGGAACAATACATATTTTGTACATTCACGTTGCCAACTTGCTAATCAATAGCCCATCACACCGAACTGCACCATGGCTTAATAGGATGTATGCAAGGGGCCCACACATGAGGTAGGGGATGTAAAAAAATGTAACTTAAATAATGCTGGAACTAAACACTGTCACAACTCAGTGTGATAGATGCAGTGGCTGCATGGAACATGTGTGATGAGGGGGGACTTAATTGGTAACTATGGTAATCATAATTTGCCCACCGATAGTAACCAATGGAAGAAGTTGAGCCTGCACAGCCCATCCATGGGATACTGTCCTGCCACTGCCATGGGGCACAACCGTGACACAGGGTAAACTTTACCTCACTCATTGAACACACACGTCTGTGGAATGCACATTGGTTTGGATGAGAATTTATGCAGCTAGGGCTGCAGGTCCACAATTAAAAAACAACAACAATTGACAAAAGCAATGAGTTAAATAAAAAAATTGTGATTAAAGCATATTCTGGGTGGAATGTAGGCAGAGTGTGTCACACACACTATGTACCAAAGATGTGCACATGTCAGACAAATATGCTGTATTCACAGGTCTCAAGAAAATACATATCTAAATACCAAGACAGCTGTGTGGTTGTGTTTCTTAGTTAACAACAGTCCGCCCATCATCAGCAATGCCTGACCTGTGTATGCAACTTTAAACAGTATGCTCTGTATGACATCACACATCACATACCAAAACACAATACACAATCCCACTCACAAAACAGAACAATTGCATTGTACTAAATGATAAAATGTGCCCCATACATGTTTTGGACTCCAAAAGCACAATCTGGAGTCGGTGAGATACTATGGCCCTCATTCTGACCCTGGCGGTCGGTGATAATGCGGCGGCCAAGCCGCCAACAGGCCGGCGGTCCAAAATATGCAATTCTGACCCTGGCGGGAACCGCCAACACAGCCCGCCGCATTAACACTCCGCCCGCCACGGCGGAACAAACAAACAGCGCGGAGGTCCCCGCCAACAGCCAGGCGGCAGACAATGTACCGCCCACCCTATCACGACCCACCAATCCGCCACCTTTTCCGGGGCGGGAGCACCGCCGATAAAAACACGGCGGAAACAGACTACGAACGGGAAAACGCTCACCTCTACGCACTCCACGCGAGATTCCGGCAGTATGGAACCCGAGTTGCAGGTCATCCCCGCACTCCTATACCTGCTCCTGTACCAGGAGCACGCCCGGCGGCGCGGAAGACATCGGTGAGTACTGCACCTACGACACAGGGGAGGGAAAAGAGTACCGGCACACACCCACCCACCCACACCCACTACAACACACACATCAATGCATTCCCACAGATCACTGTCACAACCCACAAACCCCCCCCTCCGAAATAATGCAAAGACCAAAAGAAGAGATCATAAACGGGCAGATATATTGAAATATGGACACCAGTAATTCCAATAAATAAATAAACTATGTACAAAATATATACAGCTACTAAATGTAGTCCAACCACTGTCCGTGGACCACAGGGGTCCTGTGCAAAGGGGCAAGGCCCAGTCCCACGACAAGAACTCCACGGAGAGAACACTGCAGGGGCATCAGAAAGAAAATAGGACAGGCACCTCAGGGGGAAGGGAAGGGGGGGCACCTCAGCCACTTGAGTACACAACGCCAGATCCACGAGGGGACTCCATGACCACTGGCCCATCCTGGGGAGAGCAAAGCCACAGTCCATACAGTCCATACAGTGGGTGGCCTGCCCACTGGGCCATCCTGGGGAGAGCAAAGCCACAGTCCATACAGTCCATACAGTGGGTGGCCTGCCCACTGGGCCATCCTGGGGAGAGCAAAGCCACAGTCCATACAGTCCATACAGTGGGTGGCCTGCCCACTGGGCCATCCTGGGGAGAGCAAAGCCACAGTCCATACAGTCCATACAGTGGGTGGCCTGCCCACTGGGCCATCCTGGGGAGAGCAAAGCCACAGTCCATACAGTCCATACAGTGGGTGGCCTGCCCACTGGGCCATCCTGGGGAGAGCAAAGCCACAGTCCAAACAGTCCATAACAGACTCCACTGCCACTGGAGGAGGCATGTTGGCCAGAGGACATCCTGCAGCCCTGCCCGAGACAGATCCTGCCCTGCCACGTCTGCCAAAGGGCCAGCGGTTCTTGCCTTGAAGGGCCCAGTTCAGCGCTTCTTGCCTTGAAGGGCCCAGTTCAGCGCTTCTTGCCTTGAAGGGCCCAGTTCAGCGGGTCTTGCCTTGAAGGGCCCAGTTCAGCGGTTCTTGAGACGGCGGTCCCCAGCGGAGCGGTGCTTGAGACGGCGGGGCCCAGTTCAGCGGTGCTTGAGACGGCGGGGCCCAGTTCAGCGGTTCTTGAGACGGCGGTCCCCAGCGGAGCGGTGCTGGAGACGGCGGGGCCCAGTTCAGCGGTTCTTGAGACGGCGGTCCCCAGCGGAGCTGTGCTGGAGACGGCAGGGCCCAGTTCAGCGGTGCTTGAGACGGCGGGGCCCAGTTCAGCGGTTCTTGAGACGGCGGGGCCCAGTTCAGCGGTGCTTGAGACGGCGGGGCCCAGTTCAGCGGTGCTTGAGACGGCGGGGCCCAGTTCAGCGGTGCTTGAGACGGCGGGGCCCAGTTCAGCAGTTCTTGAGACGGCGGTCCCCAGCGGAGCGGTGCTGGAGACGGCGGGGCCCAGTTCAGCGGTTCTTGAGACTGCGGTCCCCAGCGGAGCTGTGCTGGAGACGGCGGTCCCCAGCGGAGCTGTGCTGGAGACGGCGGGGCCCAGTTCAGCGGTTCTTGAGACGGCGGGGCCCAGTTCAGCGGTGCTTGAGACGGCGGGGCCCAGTTCAGCGGTGCTTGAGACGGCGGGGCCCAGTTCAGCGGTGCTTGAGACGGCAGGGCCCAGTTCAGCGGTTCTTGAGACGGCGGTCCCCAGCGGAGCGGTGCTGGAGACGGCGGGGCCCAGTTCAGCGGTTCTTGAGACGGCGGTCCCCAGCGGAGCTGTGCTGGAGACGGCGGGGCCCAGTTCAGCGGTGCTTGAGACGGCGGGGCCCAGTTCACCGGTGCTTGAGACGGCGGGGCCCAGTTCAGCGGTTCTTGAGACGGCGGGGCCCAGTTCAGCGGTTCTTGAGACGGCGGCCGGTCTATGGCCAACTGCTCATTGCCTGGTGGTGCCCTCCTGGGCAGCGGGGATGATGCTCCTTCAATGCCCACCTGGGCTGTGGGTGGTGGGGCCCTCCTGGCCAGCTGGGCTGGGTCCTCCCTGGCCAGCGGCTATGGGGGTGGTGGGCTCCTCCTGGGCAGCAGGCCTGCAGCCTGACCTCTCCGACTTGCTGCCCTTGCCCTCCTTAGTCGGGAGTCTGTGGCCCTTTCCTCCCTTTGGAGCTGTGGCTGGTGACTGTGTCTGGGTGGTGTCCGGGGGGGATGTAGAAGCCGGGTTCCTGCGGCGCCCCTTCCGCCTTCTGCTCCTCTTCCCAGGGGGTGGGCTGGCTGTCCCCTTGCTGCTGGGCGAAGATCCAGACATGCGGGCTGGTGGGCTCCAATACCCCTGCACCCTTGTCAAGGGGGCTGCAGGGCTGGTGGTGGCTGAGGTGCTCTTCTTACCCCGACGAGAAGGAGGGGGGGGCTCAGGGTCAGGAAAGAAGTTAGCAGTGGCGAGGAAGAGTTTCTTGGGACAATGGAGAGTGGTAGGTACAGTGGGAATGGGAGTGGAGGGAGAGGATGTGGTTGTAGGTGAGTCATTTTTGCTGTCTTTGGGTGCAGGTGCAGGAGGGATAGGCTGTCGTGAGGTGGATGGCTGTTGGGTGGGTGGGTGGCTGCGTTTGTGTGGTGTGGAAGAGGGGGTGACAGACACAGTGGGAGAGGACACAGGGGACGTGTAAATGGCAGTGGGGGTGGTGACTGCACGTGTGCGGACTGGACTGGAGGGTGTGCTGGTGATGGAAACACTGGCTGATGGTGAGGTGAATGGAGGTGTGAGTGTAGACGTCACAGGGAGGGAGGAGGGATACGAGGAGGTGGGGGTCACAGAGGTGGTAGTGACTGTTGGCATGTCTGCATCGGAATGTTGCGTGTGTGAATGTCTGCGTGATCTGTGGTGCTTATGTTTGGATGAGCTTCTCTTGGGTGTTGAGGTGTGTGCAGGCTGGTCTGATGGTGTGGGTGGGACAGGCAGAGGAACAGGAGACTGGGAGGAGGGAGTTAGTAGAGGGAGGCAGGAGACAGGGACAATGGCTGCCGTCAGTGCTGAGGCCAGAGCCTGGAACGATCGCTGATGGGCAGCCTGACCCGAATGAATGCCCTCCAGGTACGCATTGCTGCGATGAACCTCCCTCTCCACCCCCTGGATGGCATTCAAAAGGGTAGTCTGCCCAACAATGAGCGTCCTCACGACGTCAATGAGCTCCGCACTGAGGGCAGCGGGGGTAATAGGGGCAGGGCCTGAGGTGCCTGGGGCGAAGGAGATGCCCGGCTTCCTGGCAGAGCGGGCACGGGGCGAACGCTGAGGGGCTGCTGGGAGGGCGGAGATGGTGCGCTGGGTGGCGGCTGTACCTGTAATGGCGGGGGGCACGGATGGTGCCACCCCCGCAAGGGAGCTCCCTTCCGAGGACGTGTCCGTGTCGCTGCAGGGTCCAGTCGTCCCCGTTGTGGAGCTCCCCTCGCCCTCCGTCTCACTGGTCCAGTCAGACTCTGTGGCATGGCCCTCCTGGGCCATGTGAGATGCAGCTCCCTCCTGCCCCGATGCCACTTCTCCTCCGCCTGATGATGCTGATGCACACAAGCACAGAAAGACAAACAAAAAGGGGGGGGGGAGAGAGAAATAAAGGGATATTGAGTACATGGATCTCCGGTACAGTTAGCGGACATGACAGACACAGATGCCCCCTGCACTAAGTTGCGCACTTGGGGTCCGCTACGCATTCCGTGGAACATGCCCTACACGCCTAGAGTTGACAACTGCACCCATGGATGACACGGCCCAGGGATGGCTGTACTGACACACTACTGAGGGTGGTGGCTGGGGACACAGGGGCTTACGGGGGTGCCCAGCCTACAGATATCGCCCTGGCCTAGGGGGACCCACAGCCCTCCTCCCCCACCCAGACACCTCCACTGCGCGACAACAGAGTAGATAATGCTTGGACTCACCCCCTTGTGTCTGCTGTGCTGCCCTCACGCGCCCATCCAAATCAGGGTAGGCCACCGCCAGGATCCGGAACATCAGGGGGGTCAGTTGACGGCAGGCACCCCGCCTACGTTGGGAGGCCATCCCCAGCAGAGACTCAGCGGTTTTCTTGGTCCCGCGGCGGATGTCCTCCCACCTCTTGCGGCAGTGGGTGCCCCGTCGATGGTGGACCCCCAGGGTCCGGACTTCCTTGGCGATGGCACGCCAAATCCCGATCTTCTCATGGGCGCGGACCTATGTGACACGTACAGGGAGGGAGAAATACCACGTTCAAGTTTGTCTGCATTTTCGTTGCCAGTGGCCCAACGCCCCCCATCCCCGCCAGGCCCCCCGCCATGCCCCCCGCCAGCCCCAACATGCCCCCCATCCCCGCCAGGCCCCCCGCCATGCCCCCCGCCAGCCCCAACATGCCCCCCATCCCCGCCAGGCCCCCCGCCAGGCCCCCCGCCAGGCCCAACATGCCCCCCATCCCCGCCAGGCCCCCCGCCATGCCCCCCGCCAGCCGCAACATGCCCCCCATACCCGCCAGGCCCCCCGCCATGCCCCCCGCCAGGCCCAACATGCCCCCCATCCCCGCCATGCCCCCCGCCAGGCCCAACATGCCCCCATCCCCGCCAGGCCCCCCGCCATGCCCCCCGCCAGCCCCAACATGCCCCCCATCCCCGCCAGGCCCCCCGCCATGCCCCCCGCCAGCCCCAACATGCCCCCATCCCCGCCAGGCCCCCCGCCATGCCCCCCGCCAGGCCCAACATGCCCCCCCATCCCCGCCAGGCCCCCAAGCCAGCCAGTGGCCCCAAATCCATATTGAATTAAACTCACTTGTTGGTCTGGAGGACCGTAGAGTAGCGCATACTGGGGGAGGACCCCATCCACAAGTTTCTCCAACTCCTCTCCAGTGAAGGCAGGGGCCCTTTCCCCAGTCGCAGCAGCCATTGTCCCTTCCAGACCGAGGTCACAGCAACACTTGCAGTATAGGTCCTCTCCTGTGAAAGTTCAAGTCGCAAGTGGATAAGTAGATAGAAAATGGCGGTCACGTCCGCGGCAGTGCGTACCGCGGCGGTGCGTACCGCCACCGCCGGCGCCCTTCGCCATTGGCTCCTGAAACCCATAGGCTTCAATGTTAACCAATGCGGCTTCGCGCCGCGGTCTTCGACCGCTGACCGCCGCGGTGTGCCACGCCAGCGCATTGACCTCACATCCCATTGTCACACTTCACAGGTCAGGCAGCCGCCATTTCGAGGGTCCACATGGCTCAATTTCAACTGCGTCACACAGGCCTAGGCCTTGCATAGCCACTCAGACACGCCATTCACTGCATAGAGAATCGTTTACTGTGCTAGCTGTGAGTACGTACCTGTGGGTTGCTTGACTGTGTGCTCCATGTTGTCCTTCCTAGGCACCGTCCGCTGGGTTTGGCGAGGAGACGGATGAATCCTCGCGTGTACCGACCGCTGGTGGACCTGTCGACAATGGAAGAACGCCACATTATCCTGACCTACCGTCTTGACCGTGCCACTATACATGAACTGTGTGCCCAGCTGGAGCCCGACCTGATGTCCCCCATCCGCCAACCAACAGGGATTCCCCCTCTGGTGCAGGTCCTGTCAGTACTCCATTTCTTGGCAAGTGGGTCATTTCAGACAACAGTGGGAATTGCTTCTGGGATGTCTCAGCCCATGTTTTCGAAGGTGTTATCCAGAGTGTTGTCTGCCCTGATGAAATACGTGAGGAGCTACATCATTTTCCCTGAGGTGGGCGAATTGGCTACAGTGAAGGGTGATTTCTACACCCTTGGACATATTCCCAACGTCATTGGTGCCATTGATGGGACCCATGTGGCTTTGGTTCCCCCAAGAGACAGGGAGCAGGTGTACAGGAACAGAAAAAGTTACCATTCCATGAACATCCAGGTGGTGTGTTTGGCTGACCAGTACATCTCGCATGTAAATGCCAAATTCCCAGGGTCAGTGCATGACGCCTACATCCTGAGGAATAGCAGCATCCCTTACGTGATGGAACAGCTAGAGAGACACCGTGTATGGCTATTGGGGGACTCTGGGTACCCCAACCTGTCGTGGCTACTGACCCCAGTAAGGAATCCCCGGACCAGGGCAGAGGAACGGTACAATGAGGCCCATGGGCGTACTAGGAGGGTGATCGAACGCACCTTTGGCCTCCTAAAGGCCAGGTTTAGGTGCCTGCATATGACAGGTGGATCCCTAATGTACTCACCTAAGAAGGTGTGTCACATCATCGTGGCCTGCTGCATGCTTCACAACCTGGCTTTGCGCCGCCAGGTGCCTTTCCTGCAGGAGGATGGTCGAGACGGTGGTGTTGTGGCAGCGGTGGAACCTGTGGAGAGTGACGAGGAGGAAGACGACGGGGCTGAAACAGACAACAGGGACAGAATCATTGAACAGTACTTCCAATAGGACACAGGTAACAATTCAAATATAATTTAGTAAATCTGAACTACTCTCCTGCATCTCTGCTGCCTGTCTATTTGCCCCAGTGTATGATGACTGAGTTGTGGCTTTTCCCTCCCTATTTCAGATCTGGGGTCCCCACTACGAGTCCTGTGCTTCGTTTCCCCATGGACTACAGCTTTGTGGCAGCTGTTTGTTGACTTCACTATGTACAAGGACATATTTGCACTGTCATGTCAATTACAATATTTTGAAATCACAGCCAGACTCCAGATAGTTTTGTGCAAAATAGGTGTTTATTTCAGTGCTCAAAATGGGATGGGTGGTTTCAAGTGGGTGGGGGCTATGGTGAAGGAATGTCCATGGCAGAGTCCAGAGTAACAGTCACACAGGTGCATTGTCCAGAGGCCTGTGGAGAGATGGAGCATGGGCAGTTCAAGGATGGACAGGGTGACAGTGTGGGACAGTGGGATGACATCAGGTGGTATCCTTTGCTGGCGGGGGTCTTGACATCCTACTCTGTCTTCTTGCGAGATCTCAGGGCCCTCTTGCGGGGTGGTTCTTCTCCTGCAGGAGGTGGGGTCTGGTGGGCTGCTGTTGTGCGGGGGCCTCCTGTCCACTAGCGCCGGCGGAGGTGGTTGGCTGTTCTTGGTCCAGGCTAGTGGCAGGGGCCCTTTGTTGTTGTTGAGTGTCCGTCCCGGTGTTGATGAGGTCCTGCAGCAGCCCTACCATGGTAACCAGGGTGGAGGTGAGGGCTCTGATGTCCTCCCTGAACCCCCGATAGTGTTCCTCCTGCAGTACCTGGATCTCCTGGAACCGGGCCAGTACCGTCGCCATCGTCTCCTGGGAGCGGTTGTATGCTCCCATGATGGTGGTGAGGGCCTCGTGGAGAGTGGGTTCCCTGGGCCCGTCCCCCCCCTGTCGCACAGCTGCCCTCCGAGTTGCCCTGTTTCCCTGGGCCTCTGCCCCCTGGCCGGTGTGCCCACTACCACTGCCCCCAGGTCCCTGTTGTTGTTGGGGTGGTGGGTTATCCTGGGTGCCCTGTAGTGGTAGACACACCGCAGATTGACGCGCCCTGGAGACAGAGGCATGGGCCCGCTGGGTGGGAGCTGTGCTGGTGTTCCCAGAGGGGTTTGGGTCTGTAGTGGCCTGTGCCTGTGTGAGGGGAACCGACTGTCCAGAGGTCCCCGATGGTCCGGGCTGGTCATCAGTGTCCAGGTCGACAGAGCTGCTGTCATCGCTGACGGCCTCTTGGGTGGGGGGTGTGGAGAATTCTGGGCCCTCCGCGGCGGTGTGTTGACGGTCGGGTCCTGCAGGGGTATAGAGGTATGGTTATAGTTTCAATGTGTGGCATATGGGTGTATCTGTGGGTTCCCGTGTCCCCAAGTGCTGGCATTCGTGTGTGGGGGCTTTGGTGAGGGTGGCTTGTGGGGGGGATGTGTATATGCATTGGGCATGCTTTCGTGATGGGTGTCCATGCTTAGTGGACGCATGCAGGCCTAGGTTTTGGGATGTGTGGGTTGTGATGGTGAGACATTGGCAGGGAATAGGTGTGCTGGGGGTGGGGGTGAGGATGGTGGTGGGGGTGAGGATGGTGGTGGGGGTGAGGGTGGGGGTGAGGATGGGGGTGGGGGTGAGGGTGGGGTTCGAGGATGGGGGTGAGGGTTGGGGTATGATTTGGCATGCAGGTGGGGGGGAAGCAGTAGTGAAGCTTCAACTTACCAGTATCCATTCCTCCGCCGACTCCTGCGAGGCCGTCAGGATGCAGGATGTTCAAGACTTCCTCCTCCCATGTTGTAAATTGTGGGGGTTGAGGTGGGGGTCCTCCGCCAGTCTTCTGCACGGCGATGTTGTGCCTGGATACCATGGAACGCACCTTCCCCCGTAGGTCGTTCCATCGCTTCCTGATGTCTTCCCGATTTCTGGGGTGCTGTCCCACAGCGTTGACCCTGTCGACAATCCTCTGCCATAGCTCCGTCCTCCGGGCAATGCTGGTGTATTGGATCTGTGTGCCGAACAGCTGGGGCTCTACCCGAACGATTTCCTCCACCATGACCCTGAGTTCTTCGTCTGAGAAGCTGGGGTGTCTTTGGGGTGCCATGGGGTGGTGTGTATGATGTGTGGGGTGGAGTATGTGTAGTTAAGTGTGTTGAGTGTGGTGGTGTGTGTTGTTTTGTGTGTGGATATTGTGTGGGTGATGGTGTTGAGTGGCTGTGGCTGCTAGTTTGTGGATGGTGGTGTCTCGCTCTGGCCTTCTTTCTGAATTTTTGGTCGTAGGGGTTTGTGGGTGATGTGGGTGTGTGTTTTATATTGTATTGTGTGTGTGGGAGTGGTGTGTGTATGTGTATCAGGTGTGTGGAATTCAAATCGGCCAATGTGGCTGAGTTTTGTTCGTTTGTGTGTATTCTGACCGCGGCGGTGTGTCCCGCCAATGGAAAACCGCGTTTGAAAGACCGCCGCGTGGATTCGTGGGTCGTAATGGCATGGGCGTATTTCTGTTGGCGTGACGGTGGAGGTTTTGTCACCTCCACTTTTCCGCCGACCGCTGGTCTGGCGGTCTGTTGTGGCTGTCGGATTTTCGGAGGTTTGGCTGCTGCGGGTCAGAATGACCGTCGCGGGTTTCCGCGACCGCGGCGGGATTATGGAGGATTTCTGACCGGCGGTAGGCGCCTTTTACCGCCGAGGTCAGAATGACCACCTGTGTGTCGCAATGTCCAATATGATCAGCTATCCAACATCACATTGAGTCGGATTACACCTAGCCACGTAGGTAGGTTGTTCCAAGGGATGAATACAGACCTGAGATTATTTCTAACCGTTGCATTATACAGTCATGGTCAGAGTCACCTAGGTTGTGGGATACTGGAAGAATTGCATGACCATGTTCCATGGAGGGTGTGGAAGGACAGCTCAGAGATACCCACTGATAGTTTCAAATAGTACATGCCATGTCACCTGGAGACTATACAAATGCTGTGCCATAAGTTATGATATGTGTGTGTGTGGCACTCATTACATCTCACAAATACCACTAATGGTAGGGGAACTAACAAGATGCTAGTAGGAGGAGGAGAAGGCAAGATCCCCACGTTATATGTTGGGTTCTGTCCCCACATCACCACACAATGTAGCTGCAGAAGATGCTTACAAAGCAGTAGCTGCCAAATATCTGTGATTGATGGAGAGCATAATACATACCTTCACAGTAATGCCAGAAAATAATAGGACAATGAACAGAGATACTACAAAACAGTCAATGATTGCAGGTCTGTCCTTCACATATGTGTATTGAGGATGGCCAGATACGTACATTATCCAGACATCTTTGACACTACCATAAGATGATAATTGGCCTTCACCTGGCACCATGACATTAGCCTCTTACGTACAAGACCGTCTGTGCCATGCCATTACTTGATCTTTGAGACCACTACACTCATTACCCCTACACATGCTGCACATGGAAAGATGTAATGAGTCCCATGAATGTGAGATGTCCTACATGTGCAAGCATCTGAGCACTGTACCTGAGAGGGGAAGGCCTGATATCAAGTGCCTCATAGCAAAGCAGCACATCCTGGTCTGTATGAACACATTTGTGCATGTGTAGAACCACTGGGGAGTCAGCATAGGCTGCTGAGTTCCAATCATTAATGGCCGAGATCCAGGCTTTTTTAAGCCACAGACCACTGTCCTGACTACATCAACATATGACATAGTCAGGTGACTGTTGTAGCTGCACAGGGGCAAGAACAAAGTGGAGCACCAGGAACCTGTAGCTTCCCGAACAAATATGTGTTACTGTTGCCATTCATACCCACACAGTGATGATGGAGAGTAGCCCAACAAAACTATGCCACACTGCAACACTGGTACCCCGTGGTACAGCAGAGTATGTGATACTAATGACAAACATGAACAAGACAAATCTGAGAGTCCATTTGGAGGCTAGCACACATATACAACATATCTCAGCACACTTTCAACTTTAATGGCCATGGCATTGTAATGTGTCAGAATTCAGGACAGAAAACAACCTAGCAGTACAATGATGGCATAGGTAGCAAAACACCTGTGACATCCATATATATATACAATCTCCACATGTGTTCTCACATACAAATTGTGTAGGTGCCAGTGATGTGACTGCATATGCAATAGTCATAATTCCAATATCTGCCCATGCTGGAAGATTGTAATGTAACCTTGAGCATCCCCTTCTGACATCAATCTCGTAATGTGTTACCAAAACGCACATATACTTGTGTCTACACACACATGGCATATAGCATATGTCACTAGCACTGGTGTACATGACATCACCAGCAACTGAGATGCATGGGTAACCACATGGCACATGGCACACATGTACCTGAGCAACAAGATGGAACATCCAACTACAAACTATTGTCACAGAGTTTACTATGTGGTACATCCACACATTCAGATACCTACACACATCTACACTTAGAGCGCACATGTGCCAAACATATGTGGACACACTGTAGGTACACATACATATATATGCACAATGTGCAAATGATTGCATGCTGTTGACTCCAGAACACACTTATTGGTGGAACCAACGAATCACACCCTTACCACATTGCTGCATGGACTTGCAAATGTGGCCATACCCCATATGCCACACTGCAGTATAGTCCATGTCATATGTTTGGTGAATAAGGGTGCACTCAAGGACAATGCAAAAAAACATGCAAACAAGAAATGAGGCAAAACATATGACACAAGTGTGTCAAAAATATCCACCAATGTGAAGAAAATGACACATGGGCCCTTAGCAGGGATTCCCTGTTCACACTCATCTTAATGCAGCCTTGTGTGAAATCGACGCATAACCATCATGCATCATTATTTTTCACGCATACGCATGTACAATACAAATCCTATCACCAGAATTACGCCTAGCCCTCGAAACTCATTTGGACGTCCACGGGCTTTTTGACGCCTGGACTAGATGGAATCGCCGCATTACCTTAATTTGCCAATGTAAACGACGCACGTGTGTCATGCGTCTAATAAAACAAAGCATAAGCCTAATGCGTCAAATAAAAACACGCCTAACTGAAAAATGTGATGCGCACGCCCAGGAAGTGATGTAACAGGAAATCCTGTCTACAAGCATGGTACAATGGTTGTAGTTTCACTTTCTCTTTACACTCTGTTCCTTTGTGACTGTGTGTGGCTGTGTATTGGAGCTGGTGGTCAATTGCTGAGTGTGATTGCAAGTTTGTGGTGTCCCTTGTGCCATGTCCTGTGTATTTTGTGTGCACTTAGAAAAGTTGTGGTTTTGTGTAGTTATTGTCCAATTTTGTAATTGTATTGTGGGGTGTCTGTCCAGGGTAGTTAATTAGTCGGGATAGTTTGGTTAAGTTAATGGTGTTAAGTCTCCTTTTATTTTTCATCAAAATTATTTTGTGTGAACTCCATTCATCTGTCAACATGTCTGGCAAGGGGAGGATGAGCAGAATGTCTGCGGATGAGCTGGGTGGTTTTATTTGCCTAGTTGCACACTACCTGCCAATGATACTGCAAATGAGTGGACAGGTGATCCTCAGCTACCGGACAGAGGCCAGGCGGTTGCGGTGGGGCAAGGTTCTCCACCACCTGAGGCGTGTCTACAATACCAGCCGGAATGACCACCAGCTGAAGCATCGCTGGGCAGATCTGGTGGCCAGGGAGCAGGATCTGCTAGATCACCTGAGGCTCGAGATCAGCTGAACTGTTGGTAAGTCTCCCATTGGCATACTATTGACTGTTAATTGCTTTTGAATGACAGTAGCAGATAATTTGGAGTGCTGTATGCAAAGCTTGTGAACAGGTTGTATGCAACCAGTATGAAGAGTCTCTGCGCCAGCTCAGGCCTGGAGTTCACATGTCCAACAATGAAACCAATGCAGGACAGATGTCTGATGAGTCCTTCACAACCATCACAAAGGCATACTGCCACCTGTGCACAGGCATTCTGTCATGTATGAAACACCCTACCATTTCTCCCAGGATTGTGTCAACAAAATGACGCAATGCAAGCATAGCGCAACTTCATTAACATTTCAGGCACATGAGCCCTGCCCCAGCCATTATGTTTGCAAAAGGGGTTTACCCACCCTAAGGGGGCAATGAATATAGCGCATTTGATTCAATGAGACAATTTTGCCACCTCAGTCACCAAATATTTAACGCATGATCATTGCAGGTATTCAAAAGAGCCGCACTTCAATTACAAACCGCCTATGGGTGCCCTGCAGGACCAGCTTAAGTACTTGAGATGTAAGTCTTGCAAAACCCCAGGGTAGTGTCATGTATTTTCAACATAACTCCCCCTTATACCATGCTGCGCCGTTTTGTATAGACGGCCCACACATGGTGTTGTCAGGAGTGTGCTAAGGGGCACACTTCATGTGGGACAGCAGTAGGGGCCAAATTCCTGAAAGGTTATCTCTGCCCTTGCATGATTGTGTGATGCAGAAGCAGCACAAATTTAACATCAAACACATGATTTGTAA
The DNA here is from genome assembly GCF_031143425.1 of Pleurodeles waltl. Classification (NCBI taxonomy): domain Eukaryota; kingdom Metazoa; phylum Chordata; class Amphibia; order Caudata; family Salamandridae; genus Pleurodeles; species Pleurodeles waltl. Next base: position 762,314,873 of record NC_090438.1, read on the forward strand.
TTTTGCATTGCTCTTGCGTCTGAAAATGATGCAAAGGCGGCACTCACTTTTCCTTAATCAGGTCCCAGGTGCTGCACCACTGTTGTCCTATTGGTCCCTTTGTGTCATTAGGCAAGGCCATGTACGGGAGATTGCACATGAATTGGGAAGATAATACTGGCAGTTCATTGTTCCAGTTCATGATCTGTCACAGACAGCCTCTACCGCCCCCATACCACACACATGTGCAGAGTCTGTTCCACTGACCTACAACTACTCACTGACAGTATGAGGTTACACTGCATCAGCTCCATCTCTGCCACATCACTCACTAACCTGCAACACCAGATGCATCCTCTGACCACAGAGCAAGTGTGTCTGTGTTGAGCATTATTTCTATTCCCATGTACTTCTCCTTCACTAGATTAACAGTAATATACAATGGCAACAATGGCAGGCCACCCACTATTTGCAATATATACATGTCACAATTCAATCAATGTGCAGGTAGGTAAACCAACTGCACATGAGTTCACATCCATAGCAATTCCTTAAGTGTGTCTGCCTTGTGATGGCACACACATTTAACTCTGTTCATTGCAGGGTGTGTAATGCAAATCCCCAACACCTTGCAATATGCACACAATCCCAGGGTAGTAGCGTGACTGTGAGCTATGATGATGATGTAGATGTTTCCTGCATATAATGCAGGCAGAAATGCTGTGGGTATGACAATGGTCCTGCCACTGCAACAACCATAGCATGGCCCTCAGATGGAAAATACATGAACAAACAGTCCCATTTGGTAATGGAGGTGTTGTGCCCACATACAGCTGCATGACAATGCCACATATAAATGTTGCAGGGTGTAGCACCACAGGGGTCTCTGGCCCAGTGCTATTGTTCAGATGTGTGGCTCTACCCCATCTGAGTGTATGTGTCATTGAGTGATCGTAGTGGTGCGTCTGTTGCACTGATTTCCACTAGGATGACTAGCTTACTCCTCTTAACTAGTTAACACTGAAAGTTGTTGTCCATTTGCAGTTACTATGATTGACACTAAGCATGGCTTGTCATTCATGTCTTACAGGTGGAACAGCCCCCTTTGCATCCAGTAAGTGTGAGAATGGGTGTCCTGTAAAGTAATCCAGGGTTTGGTGTTCGTGAGTCACATGTGTGGAATACAATGCCAGATGTCATAAACTGTCCAATGATCAGATATCAGAGAAGGCTGGATGGTGATATCATGGACCATTTTTAACAGCCCCAAGCACCACCAGAGGGTCACGTCCTGTGAGGCTTGTGGTGCGCAATGGCCAGCATCGTTTATACAAAGTTGTGACAAGCCACATTTAGGGTCATATGTAACTAAGATTGACAGAGTGTGACGCTGTGGGAAAATTGACAGTGGCGCACTCTCATTTAGACAACACAGGGATGTGCCATATGTAATCAATGCAGTGTACCCCTGTGTTGTTCCCTGCGTTGTTGCTATTTTTGCAGCCAAGCCCCAATGCAGCCACCCTTGTGCCATGGTGCATGGATGGCTGAGTTGAGATGGGGATAGTTGTTGTGCAGAAGGGACAACCTCCTGCACAAAAACTATCTCCATATGCGATTTGCTCTTACTCTGCATGTTGCAGAGTGCAGCACGCATAGAAAGAGCTACAAACAAGGGGATATGCCAACTTTTCTCCTCATTGCACCCTGCTAATGGCACCCTTGGCATGGGGTTAGCCAAATTTGCTCTGACTCAGGTGTAAGTAGACTCAAATATCTGGGCAGCGTGCTAAACTACAAAGCCACAGCAACACCCATTGCATTTAGATGCAGTCCCAGATTAACAGATTTGCTCACACCAGAGTCAGTGCCAAATTCATCACACACCCCAAGAGGGGTCCTTAGCAATGTGCAATAAGGATGAATACTCTTATGTATCCTCGGTTTGGGATCTTTCAATAGCTGATGCATTAGGCAGCACACATCTAATTGTATATCCTCTTTGTCGGTTACTTTATTGTGTTGGAAGGTGTCCCTTCTGGCACATAATCAAACTCCCCCTCAACACAGCGAACTATGCACCATGGGGCAAGGTTCCCTGGATTGACGTATGTAAGCAATATGTGCCCAGGCACAGGTGACAACACAGGGGTGCACCATATTAAATTTAAATTGGTGCATCCCTGTATTGTTATGAAGGTGGCGAACTGAGCTGACAATTTCCCCCAGCATGGCGCTCCATCTTTTGCACTCCATGTATGTTTCACTTTTCGTGGGATGTCATTGGCTTGCATGCAGGTCAAGGCCCAATGATGCAAAGGCGGCGCAGACTTTAAATAAATAAGGCCCTTTGTCTTTTTTGGAATGTATGTTGGCGTGCATGTGTAGTTAGATGTAGCAGTGTAAACTAGTAATCTGTACAGACTCCACCAAATGCTGACACTAATGGTTACTTGTCTTCATATTACAGCTGCCAACAAATGAGGAGAGGCGTGACTTCCAGAGGACGGCAGTACTGTACCATCACATCCTGGAAGTGGAGTCAGGGTACCAAAGTATGGATCTCCGCCACTGGACAGAGAAGTCTACAGGGGAATGGCAGGCATTCCCACATGGGGCCCCTCCTCAGCAGTGCAGGGGGGCACAGCTAGCAATACCCCACCCACATCGGCTGCAGCAGTCACCACACTGGCACAACAGCTCACACCATCTGCTGCCATTGCAACACAGTTGTTGCAGGATTGGCAGATGGACGTGTCCCTCATTCTAACTCGTTTGGAAGGAGGAGGAAGTTGCGGACAACAAAAAGATGTTAAAATACATCAAGAAGAAGCTCAAAAAGGCCAAACTGGGAATTCATTGTGGTTTGCAACCTCCCAGTTTAGTCCCCTCCCTGATGAAGTTATCTGGGGCCAGATGTATGAAAGCTTTTTGCATTCGCAAATGGTGCAAATGCCAGTTTGCGAATGCAAAAAGCCATTTCAGAATGTATGAAAGACATTCTGAACGCAATTTTAAGAAATCGCTAAAATAGTGATTCCTTAAAATTGCGACCCTGTTTAGAGAGTCGCAAATTGCGACTCTCTAAATAAGAAATCGCAAATAAGGATTCCTTATTTGCCATTTATTAGCACATGTAAGAAGCAATTCCTAAATGCGATTTGGGCATTTAGGAATCGCTATTTACCACCAAGTTGAACTTGGTGGTAACCATGTGCAAATTTTAAAAATGCATTTAAAATGCATTTTTAAAATTTACATGTAAAGCACACATGCCCTTTTGGCATGTGTGCACCTTAGATGTTGCAAATAATTATTTTGGGGTGCAGCAGAGGGGGCCTTAAGCCCCCAGCACCCTGGGGTTTTGCATTTCCAAAATTGTGATTTCTAGTTAAGAAATCGCAATTTTGGAAATGCAAAAAATGTGCAGATATGGGCTGAAAGGCCCCTAGGAGCGAATGGGGCCGGTATCGCAATTTGTGATTTGGTAATAGCATTTGCGATTTTTAAGAAATCGATATTACCGAATCGCAATTTTGATACATTGCATTTTGCGATTCAGAAATAGCGATTTCTTAAAAAACGCTATTTCCGAATCGCAAAAGGCATTCTTGGTACATCTGGCCCCTGATATTTTATTGTGGGCTTTAGATGGTTAGAGTTAGGTTAGTGTAGGTTTATAAATTTGTTAGGATATGTGTAGTTGGGGGTGTGTGTTTTTTCTTCTTATGTGTTTATTTGTGGGTGGCTGGGTGGGGGTCATGTTGAGGTATCTATGTGTTTTATAAAAACAAAAATACAAAAAAATATATATTTGTTTAGGATTAGTTAGTAAATGTGTAGTAATAGTATTTGTTGTCCTGCATGTGTCTTGTAACTTAAGGGGCGTGGGGGTCAAAGTTTAGAATGTGGTGTTCAATATGTAAGTTAAGTTTAGCATAGGGTAGATAGCTTTAGTTGTTGGATAAGAATAGTTAGTATAGGTTAGTTTAGGATAGGGCAGGTTTTAGTTTTTTTAGGTTAGTGGAATTTATAATAAATATTTTTGCATTCTCCCATACAATTAGGGTAATATGCTTGAGTCTCAGGGTCTTCCCATGACTGCACACGGCAAATTGGGGGTTGGCCTAGGGATTCCGTCCTACCTTCAAATCCCTCTCTTAACATGTGTGTCACCTATTGACAACTGAGCTTTTACATTGGCTGCAACATCACATCTACTAGTCCATGCATCTGCCATGCAGCATAGCCACCATTCATTATGTCTATGTCTGCTTTCTCTTGGACAGGTAAGTCTGGTCCTTCAGCTGTTATTGTTGGTGTCCTGTTTGGACTATGTTGGGAATTGTGACAGGTCTGACATCATGTCCAAATGGTACTCTGTGCACATTATATAATAATCTAGTTACATCATAAAGATGTTTAACACATTTTGTTATACGAACATTAAATACTGCCCCGACGAGGGCAGCTTCAGCTATTCAACCACAATTGGCTACACGTGGGATTAACCCAGAGACTATTAATGCAATTATGAATAACGTACCCACCAGACTGGAGGAAATTCTGTTCTGGATAGCACAAAAAACAAGTCAGCTTAAAGCAGTGTTTCCCCAAATTGGACATCAAGACAAACATAGAATTCTTACAATATGTTTGCAATTGGGATGATACCCTCTATTGATGACTGTGCTACATGGGGCACAGTTTGTGCGGCAATCTATACCATAACTCATGGTACATCATCTCTTGCTGTTTTACCATGTGTTAAAACATACAAAATGACACAGTATCCTCAATTATTTAAGGTAATATAAAAGGGGAAGCAGCAGCAGCACTGGCAGTACCCCATTGTTTCGCACAAGTTCCGTTAGTGGATCAGGAGCATGAGCTGCTAAAAATAAAGTTCTGAAAACAATACATCTATAGGTTGTGACAATTTATAAACCACAACTTAAAGGTTATCCTGATAAGGATAATACAAAGCAAGCATAAGAGTCTTCTAAAAAACGCTGGGACAAACATAGATCAAATAAAGATAAAGTAAAATCAGGGGAGAATCTCCACAGCTGGAGAGCTCTGAGAAACATAATTTATATAACAGTGATAATTTGAAGCTGCCCGACAGATATCATTATACTGATAAGCACCTTTCAGGACTCATCAGGCAAACGGTCCAAGAGATCGAGAAAGTTAGTGTGCAGACAAGAACAGTTCATGAACCCAGAGAAGGACTCAAAACGCATGTCTAACATCATAATACAAAAGGAAGAGAAACTTCCTCAACAAAAAACACAATTTAAAAAGAAAAAGGTTGCAGAAGTTCTGGTGAAATTTCCTACACATATTGAGAACATTACTGCGGAACAGGACATGGGCAGTGAAGCTGCTCAGCAGCGTGGCAGAGGTCACGATAGTTCAGCAGAATCTTCAAGAGTTTCTGGATGTGAAAGCAACTAACAACTATGTAGAAGTCACAACCCCAGATAGGTGACTCACCCCTCCAGACCAAGTTCATAAATTAAACATACAAATTGAGGGGGGCATAATGTGCACAAGTAAAGTTGTTTTCTGGAAAACCTTGACAACCAGTGATGAAAATTGGCCAATGGAGTTTGTTAAAACCCTTACACAAGGGGAAGATGTGATTTTACCGCCATTCTCAGTTCCTCGTTCCTGAGCAGGTAAAGCAAGTTTAGGCTGCAGAATGGGCTCTTGCACAAGCCCCAGCATGATTCTACAATTATGTGAGCAGGGACAGGGACTCTCCCTATCATGTAATACCCATAAGGTCCAGCCCAAAAGTGAAACCACAATATCCCATAAAACATGAAGCAAAAATTCCTGTGAAGGAGATTCTCTCACAACTCTAGTACTAGGGAGAATTCGAACCTTGTGTATCTCCAATGAACAATGCTTTTTCCCCAGTAGCTAAGCCGGATTACTCCTATAGAATAGTCTTAGATTACAGACACTTAAATAGATACACACACATTTTCAAACACAAAATTTATTAAGTACAGCATTAATGAACAACATTGTCTGTAAAAATTACACAACAACCCGGGATACTTTCATCGTGTTTGTCAGACAAAACATAGCTCCTTAAAGCAAGGATCTAACAGCTTTTCCACGCTCAGCTCTCAACACCAAGTTTGCAAGCTGAGTGCAGTTCTCTGCCTGTGTAACATTAATATTAAATGGTATCGATCCAGAAGAATTGTCCTATTTCGATGACATACTTGACAGATGATGACTTAAACACTCATTTAGCCAGAGTGAATTCCATTGTTTTAGGAATTGTGTAACATGGATATAAATTGAATTTTAAGAAAACATAAATTGAAGCACCACACCTACTTAGCAAATCAAATTAAGGGAGTCATTATGACCTTGGTGGTCTTTAGACAACCAGGGTTGCTGTCTTACCACAGCCAATGCGGTGATCTAACCGCTTTTGCGGCGGTCTGACCGCCACATTACGACTGTGGTGTTTTTGCCACTGTCGGACTGCTAGCTTTCTTCCACAGAAGGGACTGGCAGTGCTGGCAGTCCTAACCTGCCAGGACAGCGCTGGAAGCAGCGCCACCCTGGGGATTACGACCCCCCTCTCTGCCAGCTTTTACATGGAGGCTATTTAAATATTAATACAATACTATACAATCCAATACAATACTGCTTTGTCTGTTTGTGCAGCCTGTGCACCAATAGCGTTTTTGTAGCAAAAAACTGTGGCCACTACACCAACATGGGCAAATGCAACTCCCCCATGTGCTGCTTTAATTAATTCTAACCTGAGGTGATTAAAGGAGAATCACACAATCACCCATCCTTGGAAAGGTGACGTAAGGGATGTTTTGGGCACTTAAGTTGTTGGTATATTTTGCTAGATATGATTTAGGTAAAGGTGTACCATTATCCACAGCATTCACAGCAGCCAGTATTTCTTCATCAACCCTCATATGGGAATGAGTAATTGCAGCTACAGCTGCAGTAATGACTATAGATTTGGCAGCTTCTTCAGCCAGTGAATTCCCTACAATGTGTATTCCAACACATTGGTAACTCAATGTATGTATTACATGAGCCCATGGAAGCCTGTCTTTGAGTTCTGCCACTTTTCGCCAAAGCACTTTATGTTTGATAGTATTTCCCTTAGAGTCTCTGAATCCATTTAGGAACCAGTAATGCAATTTTTCTCAATAGGACTGGACACAGTAATACAAATCACACACAATAAGAGTGCGAGATTCAGGATCTGTATGTTCCAGTGCCAGAATTGAAGCTTTTAGTTCAGCTAGCTGTGCAGTGCAATCCCCAAGGGACCGTGTGAAAGTTTGTTGAGGGTGGAATTCTCCATCCCACATTACACCATAAACAGCTGCACAAGCCGTGAAGTATTAATGTTTGGTACCTACAGCAGGTTAAGCTGAACCATAATTGTAAATAATATATTTATACTGATCGAGAGGCAAAATGTTAGTGGGCATGGGGTATTCCAGTTCATATTGGAGAAATTCTTGAGTCTGCAATTTAGGGTCAAACACATAATCTACATCAGTAACAGTCAAGGAAGTGGCCCGTTGTATCCATCTAGGATGTAAGGCTTTTGCATTTGGAATGCTAGCCTTTGTGACAGCCTCTAAGGCTGGGACAGGGGTGACGACGATGTGTTTTCCCTGAGCCAGTGGTATTTCCTTAATGACAGCCATCTGAACTGCAGTCAGTATTTTTTTATTGGACACAAAACGCATTTCAGCATTGGAATGTGAATGTGATTTATATACAATTAGCACTGTGTCGCCTTCATTAAATGTGACATATGTAAAGCCAGTGGCACCTTGTGTGGAAATCCGAGTTGGGGAAGATGCGTTGCAGAGTCTTCAAGGTGATGAAGCTTGTTCGAGCTAATGTAACCACTTGGGCATTCATGGTTAACTTGGAGTCCATGATAATTCCAAGGTTTTTTACTTCCCCGGATAATTGAGGAGGTGGTCCGAGAACGTCAGGCAAAGCACAAAGTGGGTCATAAGTTTCCATTTTGGAGGCATTTGGTTTGAGATGGCTTCAAGTCATCCACTGATCAACGGCTCTGAGGCAACTGAAGATTTGTGAGTTTTCAATGTCTTTGGGAAATTCCAATTTAAGTAGTATTTGTGTGTTATCTGCATAGATGTAGCGTGTGAGTTGAAAATCATTGCTCAGTTATGGTAATGATATCATGTAGATGTTGAAAAGCAGAGGTCAGATGATTGATCATTGGGGGACCCCTGCTTTTGTGAGGTAGGGTTTGGACGAGAAGGGGGTAGAATAGATAATATTAGTTCTGTTTTGAAGGAAGGATGTAATCCAGTTGAGAGCAGTCCCTTCTATGCTGGCTTTGAATTAGGGTGTCATGGTCAACCATATCAAAGGCAGCCGAGAGGTCCAAGAGAAGTAGTGCAGCTACTCCATTGAAGGTCGACTGTGTTTTTAAGATCATCCCAGATTGCTATGAGTGCTGATTCAGTGCCTCTTCCTGGAGATGAATCCAGTTTGGTAGTCTGAAAGTATGGAATTGTCTCCAATGAATTGTGACATCTGGTGGAATGCTGCTCTTTCTATCAGTTTGTCCAGGAAAGGTCCATTTGTGATTGGTCTGTAGTTGTTGGGGTCCTGCGGGTCTATATTTGTTTTCTTTAATAACAGACATATGTACGACTTTTTCAGGTCCTCAGGCAAAGTTCCCGTAGTTAAAGAGTTGTTGATGATTTTTCTTACAGGTGTGGCAGCAGAAGTAGATAGAATGTTTTTAACGATGTGTAGTGGACAAGGGTCAGAAGGGTATCCGGAAGGCCTGCTTGCTTTTACCAAATCCATAAATTCATCTTGTGATATTTGTTTGAAAAACTGTCGAGGCTGGATTGGTTTATTCTTATAGGGGATTTTAAGAAAGGGGTTGGTGCTGATGGTTTTCTTCTGTTTTAAATAGGAGTCCAATGTGTCTGCCTTGCTTGTGTAATGAGTTGCCAGTTTGTTTGTGAAATCTTGAGTAGTGGGATGACTTCCTTCCATGCAGTTAGGTTTTCAAAATTCCTTGAGAATTTTATAAAATTCTTTGGTTGTAGATTTAGCATTTTGAATTCTGTCTGAGTAGTACGTTTTTTAGCTTTTTTGATTGATGATTTGTATTTTCTGTTAAGTTTGTGGAGCTGCAGTTTGTCTTGAATGTTGTTTGTTTTGAGCCAGGTCCGCTGCAACCTTCGGATTTGTTGCTTTATCTTTTTAAGTTCTGTGTTTCTCCAAGGTGTTGGTTTTCTTTTATCCTGTTTAGTTTTTCTGAGTGATATTAGGATATCAAAAGCTTCCTGTAGCCACTCATAAAGTTTTGGAACATAATTAATTGTATCTAGATCTGTGTTGGCTGTTAGTTGTGTTTCTAAGTCATCAAAATTGAGTTTGCTCCATGGCCGATAGGTGCATGTATGTAAGTAGTTGTGGGGTGTGTTGATTTGTGGTGTTTATGTCGGAAAGTTATCAAATGGTGGTCTGACCCTGTGATTGGCATGATGCTATGAACGGTAACTAGTTCAGGGTTAGCAAAAATGACGTCTAGGATGTGTCCAGCAATATGTGTGTGATTGTGTACAGTCTGATCTAGGTTCAATGTGACTAGGCGAGTGGTGATAGCTTTTGGATAGGGCATATTGGGTTTGTCAAACCAAATATTTAGGTCCCCAAGAATACATAGGTTTGAGTATAATGTAACAAGGTTTGAGGCTGTATCTAGAAAAGCGTCTTGGAATGTTGAGTTGTTAGGTGGAGGTCTGTAAAGGAGGTGAAAGTTACAGGGGGAAGTTGGAGTAGAGTTGCATCTGATGAGGAGGGCTTCACAACCTTGTATAGAAATGTCTGTTTCACTGAGATTTATTGCTTATTTGAATATAACAGCTAGTCCACCTCCTCTCTTGCCTATACAGTTTTGTGTGATGGTCTGATAGCCTGGAGTAACGGTTTCATGCAACACTGGGGCCATGTCATCTCCCAACCATGATTCTGTTATGAATAGTAAGTCAGGTTGTGTGTCTGTGAGCAGGTCGTAGATGTGGTGCTTGTTTTTTTTAGAGTAATGGACCATTTATGAGCTGGCAGTTTAGAAAAAGTATGTTAGTGGTGGTATTGTTTTGTTTAGGAGAAGGGTGAGCAGTATATTTTGAGCTTATAGCAGGTGTGTTGTTAGTTGTGATAACTGTGTGAGGGTCACAAAAGTCCTGTTTTTCAATATAGTGTTCCTCTTCCAGCAGGCTTGGGAGGCATTTTGTTGGGTCTGTGTGTGTCGGTGGTGGACTTGGTGGCTGAGAGAGACATAAAGAGTGTACTTCTTTTTTTGTAAGGTAGCCTGATTATATAATAGACAAGGGGATGCGAAGTTGTTAAGAGTGACATTTTGTTTATTTTGTGTGTGTCTGTTTAGTGTGGAAGGAGTATGGGTTAGGGGTGGTGGAGGAACATCTGGATCACAATGTAAGGCTCTAAATTGGGCAATGGATGAGAGGCGGTGAATGAATGTTGCTGTGTTGGGGTGCTTGTGGTAGATGTTTGTGAAGAGTGAGAATGTAGGGGTCAAGATTGGTCAAGATTTGTATTCTTTGTGTAGTCATGAGGGTGGGAGTGGGTGTGACACAAAGTATAATGAAAGTTTGTGTTATTTTGATGTGCTGATGTGTGTGGTCTGTATTGTTTTTGTGAAATGGATATTGATGTAGTGGTTTTCTGTGAAGGGTTTGTATGTGAGTTAGTGCTGGTGAGTGATATTCGAGTATTACACAGGGTGATGATATGTTTTGGAGATGAGTGTATGATTTGTGTAAGAGGGGATGGATGTGTGTCAGGGGAGTTTAAGTTAGTGGTGATGACTGGAAGAGGTAATATGTGTGTTGGAGTGGAGTGTGAGGATTGTATCGTTGTGTGTAATTGGTGAAGAAAGGGGGAGGGTGTTTGTAGATGGTGTGTTTGAAGGCTGGGTTCAGGTTTTGTCGTGATAAAAGGGGGTCTGTGTGGAGCAAATACAGGATAGTGCTGTTTGTTTGTATGAACAAGGAGTGTGTATCTGGATGGCTGAAAGTAATGTATAATGTGGTTTTGTGTTGTGTGGGTGATGGCAGTTTGTGTTAGTGGGAATGGAAAGAGTTGTGTTTGCTGTGAGAATGAAGATGTTTTACTGCTGTAGTTGTGGAGGATAAGTTTGTAGGTGTGGTATATGGGGTTTTGTGTTGGTTGATGAGACATTGCAGTCTGTATGAGGCCAGTTTGTGATGCAGGAGTTGGATGTCTTTGCTGATAATGTGGTTGCATGTTGATGGATGTGTGGGGAGTAATGTCCTTCTGAGTAAATGGAAAATTGGGTAGCAGCTCTATTCAGAATCTCCTTGGACACAGACAGGCATAATCCACACTTCCAAGCTAGCAGAATCTACTTTCCAGGTGAAGGAGAGATTGTAAAAAGCACTGAAATACTGCTTGTCGCGCACTCAGAAATTTGGCTTTTTCAAGGCAAAAACAGGTGATGCAGACAGTTTCTAAACACAATTTGAATCACAGAAACAGATTAAGCAGTCTCCTAAATACACTCTGTTTAGCCACTGAGGTGCATGTAGCCTTCTTTACTTTAAAAAGAAGGGGGGGCATTATGCAGTCTTTTGCCACAAACTAGGAGGGAAATTTCAAACAGTCATGGCTACAAAACAGCACTTTAAAAGGCCAAGCTGCCTGAAACGCAGAGAGTCTACAGTAAACAGGCACGGGTAGCAATAGAAAAAAGGGAAAAAGCTCTATCTGTAACATCTGCCAAAAAATTCAAGTTTCCACAGCTAAGCGTCTACCACAGATACCTCTCCTGGTTTCCAACAAGCCACTACAGTGTGTATACCTAGACTATTTCTGCCCTTTGAATTCAGATGGTACATGCAAGCATATCTTATTTACATTAGATTCTTGCTCAAGATTTTTTGGGATGTCGCTGACACTCACACTGTGGTTGCCATAAATGAAAATCTCATTATCTTACAGGAACTGCAATATTTCCGAGATGAGTGTTCTACTACATATGCTGCCACTGCTGGATGGAGGGATAAAACATCATCCACAAGTTGAATTCCAAAAGGTGGGGATCTAGTTTGAGAAAAGATTGCAGTGAAGACAGAATTTAGCCCATCATATTGTGCACCAGTGCTAGTCCTTGGAATTCAAGGTACCAGAACTGTGATTTTGCCACCGTTTGCTGGTTATAAAGACAAATGCCTTGTCTCCAGTGATTAAGTCAAATTACTTTCATATGGCCAATCCTATACAGTAAGCCTCGAGGACTCCTGGGTAGTACCCTGTTCCCTCTCACTATCATACAGGAACTATGGGCCTGATTCTAACTTTGGAGGACGGTGTTAAACCGTCCCAAAAGTGGCGGATATACCACCTACCGTATTACGAGTCCATTATATCCTATGGAACTCGTAATACGGTAGGTGGTATATCCGCCACTTTTGGGACGGTTTAACACCGTCCTCCAAAGTTAGAATCAGGCCCTATATCTTCAACCATTGAGCAACCCCAACATTATTTCCCCTAGGTTGAGGTAGGCAGAGAATACGTCTCTGCTGATTCCAGTTACCACTACAAGCACAAGAAATGCACCAGATGTAAGTCTACAGTTTTTTACTACTTCCCAAAGCATCTGAATTGTTTATGATGAATCACCTTTAGAGGCATCTACCAGTTCTCTTTCACCTCCTGAGGCTCCTGTTTCACACAGACTGCATCTGGGTATTTTGTTGACATTGATGACATCTCTTCAGATTCTACTGTTGCATCTGTTCATGGCATATGTAAGCATTTTCATTGGCTTAAACACAATTATCTGATTTGTCCATGAACTTATTATTGGATCTTATTTGCCTTGTTTGCTCTTTTCCTGTGGTTGGGATTTGTTACTGTTTTCTTCTTGTTTATAAATGAGCATTATTTTCCAGAACGCTCAGCTGTTGAACTGGTAGACAAGGTAATGAAGCCTCATTTGTCTTCACATAACATGTTAAGAGACTTGTCCCCTGTGAACATATCTGCTATTCAAGCTCCTGATGGGATTCTTTGGGATAAGGTTCCTTATGATATTGTTGGTCCTACGGATACTATTAAATTCCATATGTCTTTCAAATTTCAGTTGATGATGTTATTACACCTGGGGTTGTGTTAAATGATCAGGATGTGAAAATTGTTTCTTCAATGCTTTCTGGGCTTGACTATTATACAGTATTTGAAAATGAGGACATGTACATGAACACTGGCAATTATGTTGAAGTGTTTTGTTATCATCACTATGCACACCATTCCCTACAAAGAGCTGGCACCCCATGTACAGTTTTTAACTATACACAATGGGAACATCGCCCGACTCCACCAGTACGGAGTTCCAAAACATATTTAGACAAATTCACATATTTTTCTTGGCATGATATTTCAGATCCAACATCCTACTATTTCAAGTTAACGTAAAAAAGCACAGAAGAATATGCTGACTGATACTAAATTGATTTGTTCAAATGTATTTATTTCCCAACTAGCTGTTAAAGGCTTCAAATATTGGGAAAAAAACAATTAATTTAGAAACTGTTTAGGGAACAAAAGATTGGGATGTGCAGGGCATGGATGCCTTGTTTAAAGTCTGTCTAGTACCACTGCAAAAATTTATGAAATGAATGTGCCAGTATCCTTTCAAAAACAAACTTTGACAATTGGTAAAGTTTGGTAACTTACCCAGAAGAACAGCTCAATGGTATGGTTAAGAATGGTGCATTTAATTTGTCCCTTTCAGGTCCCAAATGGTGGTTATTGTTGCAAGTGGACACAAGTAGTTGTTATGCACATTTTATCAATTCTTTGGATGGTTTTAAAGCAAGCAGACTGAACCCTCATTATATCCAAACACAACACACAGGGATAGTGATTACTTACAGTGTAGGAAAGTTATGTCAGCAATGGTTGCAACATTCCACTCTATCTGCTGTAAAAGAGTACCTGTCTCTCTTCTTTTGTTTGATAACATGGATTTGCACAACTTTGTTAGGCCCTACATCACCACGCTCCAAAAGATTCTTGTTTGCCATCTACAAAACAAAATTGGAATCTTTCACACATGGAAGCTGTCACTCGTATAAGGCAAATAGATCTGCTCAATTAAGAGAAAGCATTGGCTTTTGTTAATGGAATGAATACATTGTCCACTCATATTTAACACTAAATAACATTGGGGGTCATTACAACATTGGCGGTAAAAGCCGCATTCCGCCGTGCAGAAGACTGCCAACACACCGCTACGACCACGGAATTCCGCCACGGTCATTATGACCCAAAGGCCGGAATCCGCCAAAATCTAGACACCCACACAAGTCCGCCACAACAAAGGTCAGTGATAAACTGGCGATAACAAAACCTCCACCGTCACGCCAACAGGAATACGCCCACACTATCACGACCCACGAGTCCACACAGCAGTCTTTCAACCGCGGTATTCCATTGGCTGTACACACCGCCACGCTCAAAATACACACACTCCTACAAAACACTACCACATTGGACAATTCAAAACACACACACCTGATACACATACACACACCACTCCCACACATCCAATACAATATAAAACACACACCTACATCACCCACAAACCCTTGCAAAAACAATTGCGACAGAAGGCCACAGAGAGACACCACCATCTACAAACCAGCATCCACAGGCACTCAACACCATCACTCACACAACATCCACGCACCTCACACAACACACCACTAAATATCACCACACACATCACAACACACACCACCCCAAACATCACCCACACCACCCTATGGCACGGCAAAGACACCCCAGGTTCTCTGAGGAGGAGCTCAGGGTCATGGTGGAGGAAATCATCCGGGTAGAGCCACAGCTATTTGGATCATAGGTGCAGCACACCTCCATAGCTAGGAAGATGGAGCTATGGAGAAGAATCGTGGACAGGGACAATAAAGTGGGTCTTGGCTATTCTGCATCCTGAGGGCATCGCAGGAGTAGTTGGAGGAATGGACTCTGGTAATTCAAATCTTTATTATTACATCCCCCACCCTACCTGCATGCCATCACATACCCCCATCCTCGCCCTCACCCCATCACTCCTACTCCTCACACATGTCCCAATATCACAAACCACCCATCCCAAAATCAAGCCCTGCATGTAACACCAAAACATGGACACCCATCACCAAAACATGGCCACTGCACATACCCATACACCCCACTAAACCATCATCAAACAAGGTCCTACACAGGAATGCAAGCACTGGGGTACACGGTCACCCACCCATTGCACACCATGGCACACACAGATGCAATAATCATGCTTTTACACCCCTGCAGGAACCCTACCCAACGTCACCGTACAGGAGGGTCCAGACATGTCCACTCCACCCACAGAAGAGGCCCACAGTGATGACAGCAGCTTTGTCCAACTGGATCTAGATGACCAGCCTGGCCCATCTGGGACCTCGGGACAGTCGGTCCCCCTCACACAGTCACAGGTCACTACAGAGTTTCCCCCCTCTGGAAACACCAGCACAGCACCCACCCAGCGGGCCCATACCTCTGTCCCCAGGACACATCAAGCAGCAGTGTGTCCACCACTACAGGGAACCCAGGCTAACCCACCACCCCAACAACACCAGGGACCTGGGGGCAGTGGTAGTGGTCACACGGTTCAGGGGACAGAGGCCTAGGAACACAAGGGCCTCTGTCTCACAGCAAGACAGGGGGAGCACAGGCCCAGGGAACCCACTCTCCACGAGGCCCTCTCCAACATCATGGGAGCCTACCACCATTCCCAGGAGACGATGGCAGCAGTACTTGCCAAGTTTCAGGAGACCCAGCGGCTACAGGTATTTGGGGTTCAGGGAGGAACTCAAATCCATCAATTCCACCCTGGGCACCATTGAAGGGGTGCTGAAGGAACTCCTCAACACCAGGAGGGACACTGTGGCACTACAAGGGGACCCTGACGCTAGCCTGGACGATGAACTGCCCACCACCCCCGCCGGCGCTAGTGGACAGGAAGCACCGCCACAGGAGCACCACACCAGCACCCCACCCCCTGCAGAGGGAGAACCACCCCGCAAGCGGTCCCTGAGATCAGGGACAAAGACAGAGAACGATGCCAAGACCCCCGCCACAAAATGAGACCACCCTGATTGTCATCCTTCTGTTCCACCTTGTCACCCTGTCCATACTTAAACTGCCCCAGCTCCACTTCTGATGCCCCTTTAGACAATGCACCTGTGAGACTAATAGACTGGACTCTGCCATGGACATTCCTCCACCATCACCCCTCACCATTTTACAACCCCCTCCAATATTGAGCACTTAAATAAACACCCTTACAGCACAAAACAATCTGGAGTCTGTCTGTGATTTCGAAATATTGTATTAGCAATTACAGTGCCAAAATGCTCTTTCAAATGTAATGTCAACATACCTATGTCACACAGCTCTAGTCCATGAGGAAACAAAGCAGACGTCACACAGTGGGACCCACATCTGTGAAATCGTAAGGGAAAGTGTCAACTCAGTGACCATACACTGGGTGAAAATGACAAACAGTAGAGAGGTAGTAGATTTAAATTAGATATAGCAGGTAGGTTTGTCTTCTTACCTGTGTCTCACTGGAAGTATTGCAGGAGCACCGTGTTCCTGATGTCGATGTCCTCTTCTTCTGCTTCCTCGTCTTCACTGTCCACAGGCTCCACAGCTGCCACAACACCTCCATCTGGACCATCCTCCTGCAGAAAAGGCACCTGTCGTTGCAAAGCCAAGTTGTGAAGCATACAGCAGGCCACGATGATCTGGCACACCTTCTTTGGTGAGTAGAATAGGGAACCACCTGTCATATGGAGGCACCTGAACCTGGCCTCTGCCCTTGTCCTGGGATTCCTCACTGGCGTCAGTAGCCATGACAGGTTGGGGTAACCAGAGTCACCTGCAAATGGCGAGGGACACCTGTTAGACACACACTAACTTATAGGGACATCTACAGACCCAGACAACTATTCCCACTGATTTGGGTACAGGTGCTCACCTAATAGCCACACCCGGTGCCTCTGGAGTTGCCCCATCACATAAGGGATGCTGCTATTCCGCAGGATGTAAGCGTCATGTACTGAGCCAGGGAATTTGGCATTAACATGGGAGATGTACTGGTCTGCCAAACACACCATCTGCACATTCATTGAATGGTAACTCTTCCGGTTTCTGTAAACCTGTTCAGTCCTGCGGGGGGTACCAAGGCCACATGTGTCCCATCAATTGCACCTATGATGTTGGGGATATGTTGGGGATATGTCCCAGGGCATAAAAGACACCTTTCACTGTAGGCAATTCCTCCACCTGAGGGAAAACGATGTAGCTCCGCATGTGTTTCAGCAGGGCAGACAACACTCTGGACAACACGTTTAAGAAATAGGCTGGGACATCCCTGATGCTATGGCCACTGTTGTTTGAAAAGACCCACTTGCTAGGAAATGGAGTACTGACAGCACCTGCACTAGAGGGAGGATTCTTGTGGGATGGCGGATAGCTGACATCAGGCCTGGCTCCAACTGGGCACACAGTTCCTGGATTGTGGCACGATCAAGCCTGTAGGTGATGATCACATGTCTTTCCTTCATTGTCGATAGGTCCACCAGTGGTCTGTACACCGGAGAATGCCGCCATCTCCTCACATGCCCCAGCGGACGGTGCCTATGGAGGAGAACAGCGAGCACAGAGTCAACCAAATCAGAGGTACAGAAACACAGCTTACTCTGAACATATTCATAAATTGAGACTTGCCTGTATGAGTGGTAAGGCAAGGCCTAGGAATGTGTGACGCAGTAAAAAATAAAGCCAGGTGGGCCCCTGAAATGGCGGCTGCCTGACCTGTAAGGTGGGACAAGGGGATATGAGTTAACCGCGCTGGCGTTGTACACTGTCGCGGTAGGCGGACGAAGACCGCGGCGCAATCCTGCATTGGTTAACATTGGACCCTATGGGTCCCAGGAGCCAATGACGATGTACGCCGGCGGAGACGGTATGCACCACCGCGGACGTGACAGCCATTTTCTCTCTGTTCAGTCACTCGATACCTGATCTTTGACAGGAGAGGAGCTACACTGCAAGTGCTGCTGTGACCTCAGTCTGGAAGAGACAATGGCTCGTGTGTCTGGGGAAAGGGCCCCTACTTTCAGCACGGAGGAGTTGGAGAAACTAGTGGATGGGGTCCTCCCCCAGTACACGCTACTCTACGGTCCTCCAGACAAACAGGTAAGTACACTGTGAGCATGCTGTATGGGCATTGCCTGTGTGGAGTGGTGTGGATGAAAGATAGGGGGGGGGTGAGAATGAGGCGTGCATGAAACAACGGTGAGTGCATGTGCGTCATGGCAAGGGTAGGGATGCGGGCCAATGACTGTGACGGTGCAGTTGGTAATTACTACTCTTTTTCACCTGTATAATTCCTGTAGGTCAGCACCCACCAGAAGAAGGACATCTGGTGTGCCATCGCCAAGGAAGTCCGGACCCTGGGGTCTATCACAGACAGAGCACCCACTGCTAGAAAAGATGGGAGAACATTCGCCGCTGGAGCAAGAAGACGGCGGAGGCCCAGCTGGGGATGGCCTCTCAACGTGGGAGGGGTGCCTGTCGCACCATGACCCCCCCTGGTGGCGTACCCGGAGTTGGATGGGCGTTTGAGGGCATCACAGCAGCCACAAGGGGGTGAGTACACTCTCATTCTGCTGATTCAGCGC
This sequence comes from Pleurodeles waltl, assembly GCF_031143425.1. Taxonomy (NCBI): domain Eukaryota; kingdom Metazoa; phylum Chordata; class Amphibia; order Caudata; family Salamandridae; genus Pleurodeles; species Pleurodeles waltl. The sequence goes on from NC_090438.1 coordinate 762,333,694, forward strand.
GCATTGGAGGTGTCTGGGTGGGGGAGGTGGGCTGTGGGTTCCCTTAGGCCAGGGCGAGTTTGGTAGATAAGTTCCCTTCTTCAGCCAGGCCCTGTGGCACCCCACCCCACCTCTGTACAGTGCCAACTACACCTAGTCAGACTCCTGAGACATCCATGTGTGCAGAAATCAGCTATAGCCTTGTAAGCCATGTCCCAGGGATTGAATAGTGGCCCCCAAGTGCGCACCGTAGTGCAGGGGGCTTCTTTGTCTGTCCTGTCCACCAACGGTAGCGCTATTGCATGCACTGAACATGTCTTTCTTCTGTCTCCCCCCCCTTTTTGTGGTCTCCCTGTTCTTGTATGCATTAGCACCATCAGGCGGGGGAGCAGTGGCACCGGAGGAGGAGGGAGCTGCATCCCACATGGCCCTGGAGGGCGAGACTACAGGCTCCGAATTCACCAGTGGGACAGAGGGCGAGGGGAGCTCAACAGCAGGGACAGGAGCTGACACCAGCGAAACTGACTCCTCCTCTGATAGGAGCTCCCTTGCGGTGGCGGGCCCATCTGTGCCCCCCGCATCTACAGGTACAGCCGCCACCCCCCCACCAGCACTGCCCTCCCAGCAGCCCCTCAGCTTTTGCCTCGTGCCCGCTCACCCAGGAAGGTGGGCATCACCTTCGCCCCAGGCACCTCAGACCCTGCCCCAGTCACCCCTGCTGCCCTCACTGAGGAAGCCATTGACCTCCTCAGGTCCCTCACTGTTGGGCAGTCTACCATTTTGAATGCCATCCAGGGTGTAGAGAGGCAGCTGCAACAAACCAATGCATTCCTGGAGGGCATTCACTCTGGTCAGGCAGCCCTTCAACGAGCTTTTCAGACTCTGGCCTCAGCACTGATGGCAGCCATTGTCCCTGTCTCTAGCCTCCCCCCTCCAACTTCCTCCACCCAGACCCACCCCCCTGTACCTCAACCTATCCCAAGCACATCATCAGACCAGCATGCACACACCTCAACACACAAGGGAAGCTCAAGCAAACATAAGCACCACACATCCCACAGGCACTCACGCAAGCATCACACACATGCAGACACACCAACATCCACTGCCTCCACTGTGTCCCCCTCCTCCTTGTCTCCCTCCTCCCTCCCAGTCTTGTCTCCACTCACACCTGCATGCACTACATCCTCAGCCACTACGTCCATCACCAGCACACACACCACCACACCCGCTCACGTGCAGTCACCACCCCCACTACCATTCACACGTCCCCTGTGTCCTCTCCCAGTGTGTCTGTGAGGCCACCTCCCAATGTACACAAAAGCAGCCACATACCCACCCAACAGCCGCCCACCTCACGACAGCCTCCAGCCCATGCACCTTCACCCAAAGTCACCAAACGAACACCTCCTACAACCACTACCTCTTCCTCCACTCCCAAGCCCCCTCCAGCTACCCGTCCCAGTGTGTCCAAAAAACTTTTCCTGTCCAACCTTGACCTCTTTCCCTCACCTCCCCCACCCCTTCAGTCTCCTAAGGCCCGACTCTCCAGGTCCCAACCTAGCACCTCAACTACAACATCGGCGGGACCAGTGGTGCCAGTAGTCACCTGATTATGGAGTGCACCAGGCAGCAGGGCAGCCAGTGTGGCGAGGAGACAGAGCACGGACAGTCCCCCACCTGTCAAGCATCAAAAGTTGGCCAGTGCCCGGCGGGAGAGGGGAAAGAAATCAGCCACCAAAGCTGCTCCCAGGGGTCCAGTTGGGAGTGTGGAGACAGCTGCGACACCATCCAAGATGGGGAAGGGACACAGTAAAACCGGCAAGTCTGGGAAGATCAGCATGGCGGAGAAGACCACCAGCGGCCCCGCTGCCGAGGAGGCGACCACCAGCAGCAGCCGCACTGCCCAGGAGAAGACCGCCAGCAGCAGCCACACTGCCCAGGAGAAGACCACCAGCAGCCCAGCTGCCACAGACAGGACCGCCAGCAGCAGCCCGCTGCCCAGGAGAAGACCGCCAGCAGCAGCCACACTGCCCAGGAGAAGACCACCAGCAGCCCCGCTGCCACAGACAGGACCGCCAGCAGCAGCCCCGCTGCCCAGGAGAAGACCGCCAGCAACCCTGCTGCCACAGAAAGGACCGCCAGCAGCAGCCCCGCTGCCCAGGAGAAGACCGCCAGCAGCCCCGCAGGCCAGGACAAGACCGCCACCAGCTGAACCACTGCCAAGGACACCGGCGCCACTAGCACCGCTGAACAGGACACCGCTGCCACCAGCACCGCTGAACAGGACAAGACCGCCACCAGCTAAACCGCTGACAAGGACACCGCCGCCACAAGCACCGCTGCCAAGGACACCGCCGCCATCAGCACTGCTGAACAGGAAAGACCACCACAAGCACCGCTGAACAGGACACAGCCGTCACCAGCACCGCAGGACAATGAGCGCCAAAAGCTCTGATGCTACTGAGACCGCCACAAGCAGGATGAAGCACCCTGGGCACAAAGTCTCCTCCAGAACCAGTGGAGATTTACATCCACTACCTCTGTCCTTGGCAGGATGAAGCACTCTGGGCACAAAGCCCCCTCCAGAACCGGTGGAGATTCACATCCACTACCTCTGTCCTTGGCAGGATGAAGCACTCTGGGCACAAAGCCCCCTCCAGAACCAGTGGAGAATGTTATCGACTTGAGAGACTGTGGCTTTGCACTCCCCAGGATTGAATAGTGGGCAAACCACCCACTGTAGAGACTTGAGAGAATGTGGCTTTGCACTCCCCAGGATTGAACAGTGGGCAAACCACCCACTTGTGAGACTTGAGAGACTGTGGCTTTGCACTCCTCAGGATTGAACAGTGGGCAAACCACCCACTTGTGAGACTTGAGAGACTGTGGCTTTGCACTCCCCAGGATTAAACAGTGGGCAAACCACCCACTGGAAAGACTTGAGAGACTGTGGCTTTGCACTCCACATGATTGAACAGTGGGCAAACCACCCACTGGAAAGACTTGAGAGACTGTGGCTTTGCACTCCCCAGGATTGAACAGTGGGCAAACCACCCACTTGTGAGACTGTGGCTTTGCACTCCACATGATTGAACAGTGGGCAAACCACCCACTGGAAAGACTTGAGAGACTGTGGCTTTGCACTCCCCAGGATTGAACAGTTAGCAAACCACCCACTGTAGAGACTTGAGAGACTGTGGCTTTGCACTCCCCAGGATTGAACAGTGGGCAAACCACCCACTGTAGAAACTTGAGAGACTGTGGCTTTGCACTCTCCAGGATTGCACTGTGGGCATGGAGCCCCCTCGTGGATCTGGCATTGTGCACTCAACCGGCTGAGGTGCCCCCCTTCCCTTCCCCCTGAGGTGCCTGTTTTATTTCCAACTGATGCCCCTGCAGTGTTCTCTCTGTCTTGTTCGGGTATCTTGTGTGGGCCACGCCCATGTCTTTTGGGCCCAGTGATCCACGGACTATGATAGTGGAATCCCTTGGACTTGTGTTCTTGGTGTATATAATTGTACATAGTATAAATGTATATATTTGTATATATTTTTGATTCATGTCTTTGAATATATCACAATTATTTGAATCATTTCCTTTTGTCCAGGAGGGGTTGGGGGGTGTAACTGTGATGTATCAACATGTACTTGTGTGTGTGTTGTAGTGGGTGAGGGTGAGGGTGGGGGTGGGGGTTTTGCGTGTTGCGTGTGTGTGTCACTGTTTTTTCCCTCCCTCTCCCCTGTGTCGTAGGTGCAGTACCGACCATTGTCTGCGCCGCCGGCGTTTGTGCTCTTGGTAGAGGAGCAGGAAGATAAAGGCTGGCAGAATTTGGAGCTCCGGTTCCATGGCGTCCTGGTTCCTTGTGGGGTGTGTAGAGGTGAGCGTTTTCCCTTTGAAGTCCTGTTTCTGCCGTTTTTTTGTTCGCAGTGAATCCGTCCCGGAAAAGGTGGCAGATTGGTGGGTTGTAATACTGTGGGCGGTACATTGTCCTCCGCCTGTCTGTTGGCGGTTACCGCCACGGTGTTTGTTTGTACCGCCGTGGCTGTTAGAGTGTTAAAGTGGCTGTCTATGTTGGTGGTTTCCGCCAAAGTCTTATTCCATTTTTTTTACCGCCGGCCTGTTGGCGGTCTTACCGCCACTTTAACACAGACCACCAGGGTTGTAATGACCACCATTGTGTCTTTCTGTGATTGACAGCAGACAAAATGACATCTCTTTTACAGCATGACCAAAGTCAGCTTAGATACATAATACAGTGGAGTTGGACATTGCAGGTTCTAAAATTTAACCACATGCCCTGGAAGCATGTGAACTCAACTGAGTTGTTTTTGTCTTCCAATGTAACACACAAACAGCAGATTATGTAAAAGAAGGATGCAACACACGCAATTCTTAACATAGCAATCTTAGAAAAGTTGCCATCATTAATGTGGTTAATCCATGGAGTAATAGCTTTGCCAATCTCCAATGTTCAGTTCACATGATATTTGAAACATTATCCCGTGGGAAAATTTGAGGCTTTATAGGAGTGTTTTATACATCGGGTATGGGAATGACCTTTCAATTACAAATGTATGAGCTGGAGAAAGGAAGTCGTTTTCAGTGGAAGTGAGTGTAAAATGTCTGTAAGCCAATTAATGACTTGGAAACAGCTGACACTGTACTGTGTATAAGGTATGCACCTCATTAGTGGCCAATTTAGGATGTTACTTGAAGGGAGTTCCCATCTCCTTGATTCGCCCAGTGTTTCAGTTACTTTCTAATGGAAGTCACTTGATACTGAGTGATCAAGGCTGTTGTGGGATAACAGCAGGTGTTGCTAATGTGATTTCTGTTTCTCAAATAGAGACCTTCTGTGGTGACGTACTCTTTGCCCCATACATGAGATTAGAGTAGAGAGTTTGTGGCCTTCCATTCCTACCTTTAATGTTAAATTCGACAAGCTCAGCAGACTAAAAGCACTATTGTATCAAAAGCATGTAGGGCTTACATCTGCCCAGGAAACATTAGAATGGCAAGTGGTGAGGTTATCCACCGTGTTACAGTCAATTTTAGATAACAACTTTCTAAGACGCATCAGTGAATTTGTGAGTCATATTTTTCATGCTTCAAACACCGCTGGTGTTGTACACTTTTTTAGGGTGATTTGGTCTGGTTTTGTCAGCACTTTCCAGACTTTTCAGCATGATTCCATGTTTTATACACTCTTTGCTTTCAAGTCTATTTGGAGACATATCACTCATGTTGTTCTTGTTTGGTGATATTTTGTTACTCCTCTTTCTGCTCTGCAATGGTGTCCCATTTCAAAGCCCAGTGGTGATGTCCCATTTCAAAGCCTGGTGGTGATGGAACTATCACCCGTCCTTCTGTACTGTAAATGCATGATACAGTACTTTGGCATGTCCCTGTTGGGAGAACAAAGGGCCAGATGTTACAAACAGTTTTGCGATCGCAAAAACTGCATTTTGGTATGTATCAAATCCAATTTGCAATTCGGTAGCTTGTTACCGAATCGCAAATTGGATTTGCGACTACACACCAATTCGGTATTAGGAAGGGGCGTTTCAAGGGGTCCCTTCCTAATACCGAATCGCAGAAGTATGTATGATTGTTTTGTGACCATGAATGCAGTCGCAAAACAATCACAGTTACCACCAATTTCAAATTGGTGGTAACCAATTCGCAACGGGGAAGGGCTTCCCCTTTGTGAATGCATGCGAAAACATTTTTCAAGAGCAGGCAGTGGTCCCACTGCCTACTCCTAAAACATTAAAAGAAAACTTTTCATTTTTCTTTTTTAAACGCATCCATTTTCCTTTAAAAGGAAAATGGGCTACATTTAAAATTTTAAAAAAATGCTTGATTGAAAAGCAATTACAGACATGGTGGTCTGCTGAGCCCAGCAGGCCGCCATCCCTGTGATTGTAGCCATTCGCAATGGGTCGCAAATTGCGACCTACCTCATGAATAATAATGAGCCTTTGCGAATCGCTTTATGAAACTCCTGGAGCTTCATACATTCCAATAGCGATTACTTAATTGTGATTTTAAAAAAAAGCAATTTGATAATCGCTATTGGGAAACTTGATACATCTGGCCCTAAATGACAACAGGTCCTTGTCTCTTCAACCAGTATGGTTCTACTGCGTTCAGCCTGTGTTCCGCTGTCTTTGGTGCCCTTTCAAGTGTACACTAAATGTGTGTCTTACAACACAATTGGTACTATCTACAGACATGAATCTGCTAATGTTCCTGTTGAGGGCTCATTTCCAGAGTTGTCCTATGAGACTACGGTTGCATCAATATGCCTTTTATGAGCCACCTTACATGCACATGGATGCTACGGCTTCTGGAGTCCTTTCTACTGGCTCAATTACTGTGGGCAATGCACAGGATGCTACCTCTTCAGCAGAGGCTGGGACTCCTGAACATGTATTTTCCTTCAATTGATCACCAAGGCTTTGGTGACTATGTCATCTGAGGATGCTGAATCGCTCTTGGATTCCATTCCCACTGATGTTATGGATGACATCGTGGCTGCTATGATTTCAAATTCAGCATTTGTTTTTAAGCAAATTGTTGTTTGAATTGGCTCATTTGACTTGTTTGCTCTGCTTGTTGGTGTTTTACTTTTTATGTAGTTATTCATTTAGAATCTGTCTCTGAATGGCAAGGGGAGGGTGTCATGTGGACTCTTGGACCCGAGTTGGTTTCCCATGTTTTTAACTTCATTTTATATTTTACAGTTACATGTTTTAGCTGCTTTGATTTTATCATGGCTTTTTTAGAGACTAACTTTTCCGTACTTTTATCAACTTGAATTCATTCTAGGAATATGCAGCATGAGCTGTTTGTTTAATTAGCTTCTGCGCAACATATAATCAGTACTGTCTGTCCAAAGGCTAAGAACATTATGCACAATATTCTAGTTTGTGTTGCCCGTGCACAAGACAGCTTCTTCCATCTAGTCATAGCATTGCATCAGAGCTGTGCTTCCAACATGGTATAAGTTTATTATATAAACAATGCACTGGCCCTGAAGGGGCAGAGGGCACTCCAGCCATGACTGCACTGATCTACCAGCTCCCCAAGAGGATTGACATCTACACCGCAGGCTGACTCCTAACACTATCTTCAGGTATGGGGTTGGGGCTAATTCTTAAGGGCGGGACAGGCAGAAGGGTACATCCTATATATTTTCGAGTATTGTCTTAAAGTTAGGTAAGTACCTCTAGAACATCTAGAAGAACATGCATCATAGTTAAACTAGTTAGTTACTTCACCATGCTTCTAATGATAATTATTTTGCTTTGGTTCATCTTCCTAATTATCACAGCTCACTTATTACTGTATATGCTAGATTGTGATTGTTTCAATAAATATGTTGAAAACATATTTTGCATCTCCTTTGGCTTTTGCCTGGGCATGCATGAGTAATACACAAAAGGGTAAGATCTGTTTCCACGGCTTCCCTGGGGAGTGTTATGTTTAGAGTGTCATAATCACCTTCCACCCCAGTTGGTTTGGGGTACAGGTGAGGCACTGCGAGCTAGCTAGGAAATGGGCTGACAGTTTCTGACGGTGTGGACGGACTTAGGGTCTGATTTAAAGTTTGGCGGATTGGGGTTAGTCCCTCATAAATGTGATGGATTTCCCATCCGCCACATTGCGATTCTGTTATATTGTGTGGAAATCGTAATATAGCAGTTAGGATGTCCATCTCGTTTGTGATGGAGTAACCCATCCGTCAAACTCTAAATCAGGCCCTGTGTCTCCCACGTTTTTAAGTCCTAATACTTAGTCATATCACCATAGTAGGAACTTATAACATCTTCATATTAATATTTTGCCCCCCAAAGCTGCACATCCTGAATCATTGTTCCATCTCTTTCTCACACTTTTTCATGACTGTTCTCCCCTTTTTGTGTTTCTTTTGGAATACATGCTCTATCAAAAACCAGTGAATCTATACATACATCTTCCAGCAACAGCAACAGCATGGCACTATAGGTTTCTCTATAAGTGACAAACTATTAAAATTAATTAATTATTTACCTCTGCCATGATATCACCTTTATAGTCTCTCCTTGTGCTCTCCACCTCACCATACAGTAGATTATTGGGTAAAGTTAAGAATACCTCTAGAGCTGTTTTTGAATGACAACCCCCATATCACTCTGCAGATTTTTACCATTGTCAGGGCCACCAGGATAATGCAGCAATAACCAAGATAAACAGTAGTTACTTAAATGTTTTAGCAAGAAAAAATCTAATTATAAGGTTTTGTGCTGTGTTTTTTGGCAGTAATATTTTGATGCATATGTATTGGAAACATTTGCATTGAACACTGCAATTTATGTGTTATAGTACGTAAGAGGTGTGGAGAGCCTACAAATTAGGCAATAATGCTGCAGCCACATAATCACATAATCCCACTGGCCCTTACCATTGTCCATTGTGTTATCAACACTCTCTTCATGAAAAGTAAACAAAATCTAACCATTGTAATGGCAATAGTGGTAATTTCAGTTGCACCATGAAGAGAACAGCTTCAAGAATCTCTCTGTTCTACAGATATGGGCCCTCATTACAACATTGGCGGTAAATGCCGCTTACCGCCGTGCAGAAGACCGCCAACACACCACTGCGGCGATGGAATTCTGCTACAGCAATCACGACCCACAGCTTGGAATCTGTCATAATACAGACACCCACACAAGTCCGCTGCACAAAAGGTCATTGATAAACTGGCAAAAACAAAACCTCCACCGCCACGCCAACAGGAATATGCCCACACTATCACAACCCACGAATCCACGCAGTTGTATTTCAACCGCGGTATTCCATTGGCGGTACACACCGCCGCGCTCAAAATACACACACATTTACAAAGCACAACCACATTGGACAATTCCAAATACACACACCTGATACACATACACACACCACTCCCACACACCCAATCCAATATAAAACACACACCCACATCAAAAATTCAGAGAAAAGGCCAGAGAGAGGCACCACCAGAAACAACACTAGCATCCACAGACACACAACATCATCACTCACACAACCTCCACGCACCTCAAACAACACACAACAACACATCCCCTCACACATCACAACACACACCACCTCACATAGCACCCACACCACATCATGGCACCACAACGACACCCCAGGTTCTCTGAGGAGGAGCTCAGGGTCATTGTGGAGGAAATCGTCGGGGTAGAGCCGCAGCTATTCGGATCACAGGTGCAGCACACCTCCATTGCTAAGAAGATGGAGCTGTGGCGCAGAATCTTCGACAGGGTCAACGCAGTGGGACAGCATCCAAGAACACGGGATGACATCAGTAAGAGGTGGAACGACCTATGGGGTAAGGTGCGTTCCGTGGTCTCAAGACACCAGATTGCAGTACAGAGGACTGGCGGTGGACCCCCACCTCCTCCCCCACAACTTATAACATGGGAGGAGCAAGTCTTGGCAATACTGCATCCTGAGGGTTCTCGCAGGAGTGGCAGGAAGAATGGACCCTGGTAAGTCAACTCTTAACTATTATATCCCCCACCCTACCTGCATGCCATCACATACCCCCACCCTCACCCCCATCAGTAGAACACCTCACATATGTCCCACTATCACAACCCACCCATCCCAACACCAAGCCCTGCATGCAACACCAAAGCAGGGACACCCATCACCAAAGCATGTCCACTACAGAAACCACACAGACCCCAAACCAACTATCACACAAGGACCTAGACAAGAATGCAAGCACTGGAGTACAGGGTCACTCACCCATTGCACACGATGGCACACACAGTGCAATAATCATGCCTTTACACCCCTGCAGGACCCCTACCAAACGTCACCGTACAGTAGGTTCCAGACATATCCAGTCCCCCCACAGAAGAGGCCCACAGTGATGACAGCATCTCTGCACAACTGGATCAAGATGACCAGCCCGGCACATCTAGGACCTCTGGACAGTCGACTCCCCAGTCACTGGCACAAGCCACCACAGAGCCTCCCCCTCAGGAAACACCACCACAGCACCCACCCAGCAGGCCCATCCCTCTGTCCCCAGGACACGTCAAGCAGCAGTGTGTACACCACGACAGAGAACCCAGGCAAACCCACCACCCCAAGAAAATCAGGGACCTGGGGGCAGTGGCAGTGGGCACATGGTTCAGGGGACAGAGGAACAGGAAAACAGGGGAATTGGGAGGACAGCTGTGCAATGGGGGGAGGACAGGCCCAGGGAACCCACTCTCCACGAGGCCCTGTCCCACATCATGGGAGCGTACCATAATTCCCAGGAGACGATGGCTACGGTACTGGCCAACTTTCAGGAAACCCAGCGGCTGCAGGAGGAACACTATCTGGGGATCAGGGAGGAACTGAAGTCCATTTACGCCACCCTTGTCACCATTGTAGGGGGTGCTGAATGACCTTGTCAACACCAGGAGAGGACACTGTGGCACAACAAGGGGCCCCTGACACTAGCCTGGATGATGAACAGCCCTCCACCTCCGCCGGCACTAGTGGACAGGAGGCACCGCCACAGGACCACAACACCAGCACCCCACCCCTGCAGATAGAGAGCCACCCCGCAAACGGTCCCTGAGATCCAGGAACAAGACAGAGAACATTGCCAAGACCCCCACCAGGAAATGAGACCCCCCTGAATGTCACCCTTCTGTCCCACTTTGTCACCCTGTCCATCCTTCAACTGCCCTTGCTCCACTTCCTATGCCCCTTTGGACAATGCATCTGTGAAACAAATAGGCTAGACTCTGCCATGGACATTCCTCCACCATCACCCCTGCCCATTTTACAACCTCCTCCACTTATTTGCACAGAAATAAACACACATCAATCACAAAACAATCTGGCGTTTGTCTGTGCTTTCACTAATGTGTAATTGCTATAACTATGGAAAATAGCAATGTCAATTTAATTGTCCATATACCGATGAAACCCAGCTGTAGGTCTTGAGGAAATATAGCAGAGGGCACAAAGTGGGACTCGCATCTGTTAAATGGAAAGTCAAAGTGACAAGTCAGGGTCCATACAATGGGTGAAAATGACAGACTTCTGATAGCTCAAACAATAGTATGAGATGTGTGAGGCAGTGACATCTTCTTACCTGTGTCTCACTGGAAGTACTGCTGGATAACGTTGTTTCTGTTGTCGATATCCTCTTCTTCTGCCTCCTCTTCTTCACTGTCCACAGGCTCCACAGCTGCCACAAGACCTCCAGCTGGACCATCCTCCTGCAGAAAATGCACCTGTCATCGCAAAGCCAGGTTGTGCGGCATACAGCAGGCCATGATGATCTGGTACACCTTCTTTGGTGAGTAGTAGGGAGAACCACCTGTCATATGGAGGCACCGGAACCTGGCCTTCAGGAGACCGCAGGTCCGTTCGATCACCCTCCTAGTTTGCACATGTGCCTCATTGTATCGTTCCTCTGCCCTTGTCCTGGGATTTCTCACTGGGGTCAATAGCCATGACAGGTTGGGGTACCCAGAGTCACCTGCACATTTTGAAGGACAACTATAAGACACACACAACCCCATACCCAGACAACTATTCACACTGTATGGGATCATTGTCCTCACCTATTAGCCACACACAGTGGTTCTGGAGTTGCCCCATCACATAAGGGATGCTGCTATTCCTCAGAATGTAAGCGTCATGCTCTGAGGCAGGAAATTTGGCATTGACATGGGAGATGCACTGGTCGGCCAAACACACCATCTGCACATTCATCGAATGATAGCTTTTCCGGTTTCTGTACACCTGTTCACTCCTGCATGGGGGTACCAAGGCCACATGTGTCCCATCAATGGCACCTATGATGTTGGGGATATGTCCTAGGGCATAGAAGTCACCTTTCACTGTAGGCAAATCCTCCAACTGAGGGAAAATGATGTAGCTGCGCATGTGTTTCAGCAGGGCAGACAACACTCTGGACAGCATGTTAGAGAACATTGGCTGGGACATCCCTGATGCAATGGCCACTGTTGTTTGAAAAGACCCGCTTGCCAGGAAATGGAGTACTGACAGGACCTGCACTAGAGGGGGGATTCCTGTGGGATGGCGGATAGCTGACATCAGGTCTGGCTCCAACTGGGCACACAGTTCATGGATTGTTGCACAATCAAGTCTGTAGGTGACTATTATGTGTCTCTCTTCCATTGTCGACAGGTCCACCAGTGGTCTGTACACCGGAGGATGCCGCCATCTCATCACCTGCCCCAGCGGACGTACCCTACAGCCAGCAGAGAGTCAGCCTACACTGAGGTATCACAAAATGTCATTTGCACACATTTATTAATCAGCAATGTGCCTGTTACTGTGTGTATGCAAGGCCTAGATAGGTGTGACGCAGTTATTATTGATTGCATGTGGCCCCCTGAAATGGCGGCTGTCTGACATGTAAGATGGGACAAGGGGATGTGAGGTATCTGCGCTGGCGTTCTACACCGTCGCGGTAGGCGGTCGAAGACCGCAGCTCAATTCTGCATTGGTTAACATTGGACCCTATGGGTCCCAGGAGCCAATGACGATGTACGCCGGCGGTGACGGTACGCACCGCCGCGGACGTGACCGCCATTTTCTGTCTGTTAACTCACTCGATACCTGACCTTCAACAGGAGAGGACCTACACTGCAAGTGCTGCTGTGACCTCAGTCTGGAAGCGATGATGGCTCATGTGTCTGTGGAAAGGACCCCTGCCTTCACTTCAGAGGAGTTGGAGAAATTAGTGGATGGGGTCCTCCCCCAGTACACACAACTGTACGGTCCTCCAGACAAACAGGTGAGTACACTGTGAGCATGCTGCATGGGCAATGCCTGTTCGGAGGGGTGTGGATGGAAGATACATGGGGGGACTGAGGCCTGCATGAGCGGACGGTGAGTGTATGTGCGTCAGGGCAGGGGTGGGAACGTGGGCCAATGAGTATGACGGTCCGGACGGGTAAAGATCTTCCTTTTCCCCTGTACTATTCCTCTAGGTCAGCGCCCACCAGAAGAAGGATATTTGGCGTGCCATCGCCAAGGACGTCCGGGCCCTTGGGGTCCACCACAGACGGAGCACCCACTGCCGGAAAAGATGGGAGGACATTCGCCGCTGGAGCAAGAAGACGGCGGAGGCCCAGGTGGGGATGGCCTCCCAACGTGGGAGGGGTGCCCATCGCACCATGACCACCCTGATGTTCCGGATCCTGACGGTGGCGTATCCGGAGTTGGATGGGCGCTTGAGGGCATCACAGCTACCACAAGGGGGTGAGTGCAGTCACATTCATCTGACTCTGCGCACATTAGTAGGTGTCTGGGTGGGCGAGGTGGGCAGTGGGTTCCCCTAGGCCAGGGCGAGCTTGGTAGGCAAGGTCCCTTGAGAAGCAGGTTCAGGGGAACCCCTACCCCACTAGTGGTTAGTGCCATCTATATCTAGTCAGGCTCCTGTGACTTCCATGTGTGCAGCAATTGGGCTTAGGCCTTGTACCCCATGGGCATGTGAATAATCTAGGAACAATAAGTGCATGGCGTAGTGCAGAGGGCTGCTGTGTCTGTAGTGTCCGCCAACGGTAGTGGTGTTGCATGCACTGAACATGTCTTTCTTCTGTCGTTCCCCCCCCTTTTTGTGGTCTCCACGTTCTTGTGTGCAATAGCATCATCAGGTGGAGGAGCAGTGGCACCGGAGCAGGAGGGAGCTGCATCCCACTTGGCCCTGGAGGGCGAAACAACAGAGTCGGAAGACACCAGTGGGATGGAGGGCGAGGGGAGCTCCACGGCGGGGACACGAGGTGACAGCAGTGACAGCGACTCCTCCTCTGATGGGAGCTCCCTTGCGGTGGCGGGCCCCTCTGTGCCCACTGCATCAACAGGTACAGCCGCCACCCCCCCTACCAGCACCGCCCTCCCAGCAGCCCCTCAGCGTGTGTCCCGTGCCCACTCACCCAGGAGGGTGGCATGTCCTTCGCGCCAGGCACCTTAGGCCCTGCCCCAGTCAGCCCTGCTGCCCTCAGTGAGGAGGCTAGTGACCTCCTGAGATTCCTCACTGTTGGGCAGTCTACCATTCTGAATGCCATCAAGGGTGTTGAGAGGCATTTGCAACAAACAAATGCATACCTGGAGGGCATTCATTCTGGCCAGGCAGCCCAACAGAGAGCATTTCATGCTCTGGCCTCAGCACTGATGGCAGCCATTGTCCCTGTGTCCAGCCTCTCCCCACAAACTTCCTCCACCCAGACCCAATCCCCTGTACCTCAGCCTATCCCAAGCACACCATCAGACCAGCATGCACACACCTCAACACACAAAAGTGGCTCAGGCAAACATAAGCACCACACATCCCACAGGCACTCACACAAGCATCATACCCATGCAGACATACCAACATCCACTGCCTCCACTGTGTCCTCCTCCTCCACGTCTCCCTCCTCCCTCCCAGTCTCGTCTCCACTCACACCTGCATGCACTACATCTTCAGCCACTACCTCCATCACCAGCACGCCCATCACCACACATCGCTCACGTGAACTCACCACCCCCACTACCATTCACACATCACCCTGTGTCCTCTCCCAGTGTGTCAGTGAGCCCTCGTCCCAAAGTACACAAACGCAGGCACACACCCACCCAACATTCTCCTCACAACAGCCTCCAGCCCATGCACCTTCACCCAAATTCAGAAGACGTACACCTCCTACAACCACTACCTCTTTCTCCACTCCCAAACCCCCTCCATCTACCCGTCCCAGTGTGTCTATAAAACGTTTCCTGGCTAATATTGACCTCTTCCCTACACCTCCCCCCGTCCGTCCCGTAGGGCCAGGCTTTCCAGGTCCCAACCCAGCACCTCAGCCATCACATCCCCAGGCACAGTGGTGCCAGAAACTGCGGGCTATTGGAGTGTGCCAACCATCACGGCTGCCAGTGTGCCACCGAGTGAGGGCAAGGACCTTTCCGCCACCTGCCAAGCTAAAAAAGTTGCCCACATCCCAGAGGGAGAAGCAGAAAACACCTGCCACCAAGGGGTCAGGAAAAACGAAAGGGGATAGTGGCAAGACAGCTGCGCCATCATCAAAGGTGGGGAAGGGCCAGAAACTGAAGGGCAGGTTAGGAGAAGGGGAGAGGGCGAGTTGGCACCGACTGAGGGACCAGTGTCACTCCTTCTTTCCACGTCGACGCCAACCTGTATGGCGGAGAAGACCGCCACCTGCATGCCGCCAGCACCGCTGCCACAGAGCCCGCTGCAAGCACCACTGCCATAGAGCCTGCAACCAGCACCACCGCCACAGAGCCTGCCGCCAGCACCGCTGCCACAGAGCCCGCCGCCAGCACCGCTGCCACAGAGCCCGCAACCAGCACCGCCGCCACAGAGCCCGCCGCCAGCACTGCTGCCACAGAGACCGCCGCAAGCACCGCTGCCACAGAGCCCGCCGCCAGCACCGCTGCCACAGAGCCCGCAACCAGCACCGCCGCCACAGAGCCCGCCGCCAGTACCGCTGCCACAGAGCCCGCAACCAGCACCGCCTCCAAAGAACCCGCCGCAAGCACCGCCGCGACTGACACCGCCGCAAGCACTGCCAGCGGCCCGCAACATCCTAAGCCATTGGCACCACCGCAGACATGGCTGCCATCCCCAGTGGTCAGTCGTCCGAGGCTGGTGGTGAGCTCCAGGAGCCTGGGCAGCTTCCATGAAGCATCACTTTCAGTGGAGAAAGGCATCCACTACCTCTGTCCTTGGCAGGATGAAGCACTCTGGGCACAAAGCCCCCTCCAGAACCAGTGGAGAAAGGCATCCACTACCTCTGTCCTTGGCAGGATGAAGCACTCCGGGCACAAAGCCCCCTCCAGAACCAGTGGAGAAAGGCATCCACTACCTCTGTCCTTGGCAGGATGAAGCACTCTGGGCACAAAGCCCCCTCCAGAACCAGTGGAGAAAGGCATCCACTACCTTTGTCCTTGGCAGGATGAAGCACTCCGGGCACAAAGCCCCTCCAGAACCAGTGGAGAAAGGCATCCACTCACCCAATCCTTGGCAGGATGAAGCACTCTGGGCACAAAGCCCCCTCCAGAACCAGTGGAGAACTGTTATCCACTTGAGAGACTGTGGCTTTGCACTCCCCAGGATAAAGCAGTGGGCAAACCACCCACTGAAGAACCTGAGAGACTGTGGCTTTGCACTCCCCAGGATAAAGCAGTGGGCAAACCACCCACTGGAGAGACTTGTGAGACTGTGGCTTTGCACTCCCCAGGATGCAGCACTGGGCAAACCACCCACTGGAGAGACTTGTGAGACTGTGGCTTTGCACTCCCCAGGATAAAGCAGTGGGCAAACCACCCACTGGAGAGACTTGTGAGACTGTGGCTTTGCACTCCCCAGGATACATCAATGGGCATGGTGCCCCCTCTTGGAGCTGGCGTTGTGCACTCATCCGGCTGAGGTGCCCTCCTTCCCTTCCCCCTGAGGTGCCTGTTTTATTTTGATCTGATGCCCCTGCAGTGTTCTCTCCGTTTTGATCGGGTATCTTGTGTGGGCCTCGCCCATGCATTTTGGGCCCAGTGGTCCACGGACTATGTAGGTGCAGTACATGGACTTGAAATCTTGGTGTATATATTTGTTAATAGTGTATATATATTTTTGACTAATGGATTTTTATTGATTACATTCGTTCAACTCATTTCCTTTTGTCCTTGCGTTCTTCCGGGGGGGATTGGGGGGTGTAAATGTAATGTATCAACATGTATTTGTGTGTGTGTTGTAGTGGGTGAGGGTGGGGGTTTTGTATGTTGCTTGTGTGACACTCTCTTTTCCCTCCCCCTCCCATGTGTCGTAGGTGCAGTGTTGACCGTGGTCGTCGCCGCCGGCGTTTGTGCTCCTGGTAGAGGAGCAGGAAGAGAATGGCAGGTAGAATTTGGAGTTCGGGCTCCATAGCGTCCTGGTTCCTCATGGGGTGTGTAGAGGTGAGCGTTTTCACTTCCAAGTCCTGTTTCCACCGTGTTTTTGTTCGCGGTGAATCCGCCGTGGAAAAGGTGGCGGATTGGCCTCTCATGATACTGTGGGCGGTACATTGTCTTCCGCCTGTCTGTTGGCGGTGACCGCCGCGCTGTTTGTTTGTACTGCTGTGGCGGTCGGAGTGTTAAAGTGGCTGTCTATGCGGGCGGTTTCCGCCACGGTCGTGATTCCATTTTTTTTTACCGCCGGCCTGTTGCCGGTATTACCACCGCTGTAACACCGACCGCCACGGTTGTAATGAGGGCCATAGCTCCTTCTCTGCAAAAACAATTTTTCAAGTTAACTAACTCTGAAATAAAAATGTAATATACAAAATGCATAACAGATAACAAGTGTAATATAATCCAATATTGACGTCTTATGTTTTTTTTTTTATACAAACAACTTGGCCTTTAGGCGTCGTAGTTTATAATGTCACCAGAACCCCATTCAATGCAATATTTGATAGTCGTGTATTGTATATATTTCTTATGTCACCAAAACTCCTTCCTAGCAGCATTTCACAGTTACCTGTCCTGTATCCTATTGCACAATGGCCTTTGTGTAGTTATGCTTGAGATGATGTTTCCATTGAAAAGGCATTTTTTGATTTGCCTATAACATTTGACCCCACGGACAAATTTGCAGGATTCTTGGCAACCTACATACTCAGTCAGCTACGTTTTGGCATGTCAGTTTTATCAACATCCATCCATTGGGGTGAAAAAGTGTATAATTTTTCATTTTAGTTCCCATAGGAAATGTGAATGCATCTACACCAAAGCTGGTATGAGCGTAGAACTTTACTCAGAAACCATGCTTTATTTTGATTTGGTGTAAATCAATTCAGTAGTTTTTGATCTAAAAGAGATATTTGTGCATTTGAAAAGGTGCCCTGTGGGCTTGATAACACTTTAGTATATCTTACTATTTATAAAAACATTTGTTCATTTGCTTATAACCTTAGTACAATTGACAAATCTGGCAGATACATAGTGCTATCGGTATTTCTCTAATTTGTGCTTATCCAGTAAGGGGAAGCCCAGTTAAAGGGGTGGGGGAGTGTTCATCTGCTGACAGGTTTGCCACTCTCAGGTGAATCTGCACACCACTTGGCAGGAGCTAGCAAACATTGAATTTCTATTGGTATGTTAATTTTTGTGCAATCCAAAAAGAGGGGCAAAAGAGGGCAAACAATTGATTTGATTATAACATCGATGCTATCAGTTCAATCTGTTTAAGTTTGGCAAGCAGTTAGCAAGTTATGTAATGCAAGCTAATATTTTTCATAAATCCAAATGGGTGGTGAAGTAAAACAGGGGAAGGAAAAATAGTTTTCGTTTGCCATTAACTTTGGTACTGTTCGGTGGATCTGCATGCTCTGCATGGAATGAAAAATTTCCTAGCTATCGTAACGGAAAGTTTCAATTCTATTAAGGACTCAGAGGCGAGGATTATGCCTTGCTTTCTCCACTTTATTAAATGAGCAGCTAAGTAATTAACACAAACTACAAGTCCCATGAACAGTTGGGAAAATGAGTACAGTGATAACCAATGAACAGTAAGAATTTTATCCAATTAACAGAAGGTAGTCCATAACGTAGTCCCTTGTTTGTGTTGAGTCTTCCTCTTTCGAAGCGCGAGCCAGTCAAGAACTATTATGAAGCCTCTTGTTTTGTGGTATCAGATCCTATGAAAAATAAAACAGATTAAGGAAAAACTCTCATTCAGAAAAACTAATTAGGTTGTTGGTAAAGTTAAATCAATACATTTTTATTATTATTTTTAAATGCAGTATAAGAATGAGAAAAAATATGAAATATATAAGATAGAATTTACTTACTAAATACGGGGTGGGTTCACTTAAACTTTGTAGTATTATAAAGGTGATCAGGGTGGGATAATCCTCGCCTCCGAGTCCTTAATAGAATTGAAACTTTCCGTTACGATAGCTAGGAAATTTTTCATTCTATGTCAGGACCGGAGGTGAGGATTATGCTAGTTTAAAGCTCGTTGACAACCAACTGTGCTATGTTCAGAACTGGTTTGAAGTAAAACCTTTCGAAGGTAGAATCTGACGACCAGTCTGCTGCATTAATGATGTCTTCCAGACGAGCACCTAAGTGGAATGCCTTAGAGGCCATAGCCCCACAAGCAGAATGTGCACCAAAAAGGGAAAGATCAATGCCCGCTTCATGCATGACCCATCAAACCCATCGAGCAATAGTAGGAGAAGAAACAGCTCTATGAGGTTTACGTAAAGAGATAAGGAGCTGATCTTCACCCGGAGGACGGAGTTCGGAAGACATGTCCTCATATGCTTTAAGGCATTGAACCACACATAGTTTTGGAGCGTCAGGAAAAGCCGGATAAGATATAACCCTGGTATTAGTTTTTGTACGTCTACCTACTGTAAACGAGACTCCTGAAGGAGAAAAAGATCTATGGGAAATGTCGAGAGCCCGAACATCAGAGACCCTTCTACAAGAAACGAGACAAAGTAACATGGCTAACTTAGCCGACAGCTCCTTCCTGGAAAGGTAGTGATTATGTTGCCAAGATAAGAAAAGGTTCAGAACTTGGTTAACATCCCAAAGGAAAGAATACCGGGGTTCCGGAGGCAAAGAAAGTCTTATACCCCGAAGAAGACGACACACCAGTTTGTGTTCGCCGACAGGGAAACCATCAACTACTACGTGTCCAGCTGAAATCGCGGAACGATAAGTATTAATAGAACGATAAGCTAAACCTTTGGAAGCGAGGTCAGCGAGGAAGTTCAGGATATGAACTATGTCTGTCTCCACGGGATTAAAATCCCTTCGCAAACACCAACAGGACCATCTTCCCCACGCAGATCTGTAGCGTTTACAAGTGCTGGGGGCCCATGCCTTGGATAATAATTCCTCAGCCTGCTGCGAAAGTCCCGACACCGACCAGCGTCCCCGGAAATCCGCCACGCCATCAAGGCTAGAGAACCCTCGAGGACCATCTGATGAGGGGTACCATTCGGACTGAGAAGAAGCGAGGGAAACAGGGGGAGTCGGATTGGAAAATCCCAAGAAAGTTCCAGAAGAACCGGAAACCACACTTGAGACCTCCAGATTGGAGTTATGATCGCAATGGATGCCGATTGACGACGCACCTGAGCGGATGTTCGAGTAATCATCGCAAAGGGAGGGAAAGCATAAGCTTTCTCCTGACTCCAATCCTGTAGAAATGCATCTGTAGCTGTTGCCAAAGGATCTGGCATCCAGCTGAAAAATCTGGGAGTCTGGTGATCCAACCTGGAAGCAAAGAGATCGACTGAGAACGGTCCCCAAAGTTGGGACAGAGAGGAAAAAACTTCCGGATGAAGTTTCCACAGACTGGAGTCCTTGAGGTGTCGCGAATGAAAGTCCGCAATCTGATTTTGGCTTCCTGGGAGATACTGTGCTGTCACAGAAACCTGATGATCTAGGCAATATTGCCAAAAACTAGACGCCAGATTGGAAAGTGTTTCGGAACGAGAGCCACCCAGATGATTGATATATCGGACCGCCGAAATATTGTCCATCTTCAAGAGGACGTTGGACTTGATAGAATCCTTGGTCCAGCATTTGACTGCAAATGAGCCGGCTAGTAACTTGAGACAGTTTATATGTAAGTTCTGTTCTTGCAGTGACCACGTCCCTCCGGTAGAAAAATTGCCACATCGACCACCCCAGCCTACTCTGCTGGCGTCCGACTCTATAACCATATCTGGAGCCGAGACGAAAATAGCTCTGCCGTTCCAGGCTTCCATATGTGAAAGCCACCAACGAATTTCTTCTACCGCTTCTTGTGAAAGAATCACTTTTTGAGAATACGATAGACGTTTGCGCAGGTGGGCTGCCTTGAGCCGTTGAAGGGCTCGGTAATGCAGAGGACCCGGGAAAATTGCCTGAATAGAGGAGGAGAGAAATCCTATGAGGCGGGCAATCTGACGTAGAGAGACCTTGTGTTTGACCAAGGTCCGACGAAGTTTGTGACGTATTTTCATCATCTTGCGGGAGGGAAGGCTTAGAGTCGCGGACACGGAATCGATAGTGAAACCTAGAAAAAACAGTTTTTGAGAAGGAATTAAAAGTGATTTGGCCTCGTTTATGATGAACCCTAGGTTTTGGAACACATTGACGGTTATCTGTAGATGCGTTGAAAGCTGTTTGGGACACTGGGCCAGAAGTAAAATATCGTCGAGGTAAACAATTAATCGAATTCCCTGAGCCCTGACGTGTTCCACCACCGGTTTGAGAACCTTGGTGAAGCACCACGGGGCTGAGGAAAGACCGAATGGAAGGGTAGTGAATTCGAAAGTTTGATCGCCCCAGAAAAACTGAAGAAAACGTCTGTGGGGTGGATAGACAGGAATAGTGAGGTAGGCGTCTTTTAAGTCGAGGCGAGCCATCCAATCTAAGGTGCGCAAAACATCTCGAAGAAGGTGGATTCCTTCCATTTTGAAGTGGCGATACACAAGCCACTCGTTGAACTCTTTTAGATTGATGACTGGTCGACGACCGCCATCCGTTTTGTCAACTAAAAAGATGTTGCTTATGAAACCCCTCGGGTGTGGGGTTGTTGGGCAAATGTCTTGTTTTTGTAATAAACCTGAAATTTCGGTGTCTACTAAAAGGGAGTCTTGTGAAGAGAACACTAGGGGTTTTGGAAGCGAAGTTTGTGTGGGAGTTCCCACAAACTCTATATGGAAACCTTGAACTGTTTGTAGGACCCATGCATCTTGTGTAATTTGATGCCATTCGTGGATAAAACTCGCCAAACGACCCCCTACTTTTAGAAGGGAAGAAGGGAGAACACTTACCGTAAGAGGTTGTTGCTGAAGATCCTCTGCCACCACGATGTCTGAAACGTCTGGTCCTTGTCGGATAGAAGTTGGCAAATCGGTAATGATCTTGGAACTGAGTTTGCCTGGAGCCTTGCCCCCTGAAGGAGTTGGTTGAATGTGGGCGGCCGGACGAGCGGCCCCTTCCTCGACCGGCCCCATGGAAAATCCAAGTGGGAAAAACCTTTTTCATTGAAGAGTGCGCCTTGTCCAGGGACGTGAAAGTATTAACAAACTTACCTAACTCTTTTATGAAAGGCTCACCAAACAGACCTCCTTGCGCTATCGGACCTGCTTCAGAATCAGCCAGATCCCCCAGTTTGGGGTCCACTTTAATTAGTAGAGAACGTCTGCGTTCGGTGGAAAGGGCACAGTTAGCATTTCCCAAAAAAATGATAGCTCGTTGTGCCCAACCTGAGAGAACCTCAGGAGAAATTATAGCGTGAGAAGACTTAGCATCTTCTGCCATGTCCAAAATTTTTGTCAAGGGTCCCAAGACATCCAGTAGTTTATCTTGACATGCTCTCCAGGACCTGTCAATTCCTTTCTTAGGATCTTTTATAAATTTCTGCAGAAAGGTAGACATCTTGGGGTCTAAATCTGGAGTGATGGCTACCTTGTCTGCCAAAGATGGTCGCGGACACTCTGCTCGAAGGCAATTACGAGAATCCTTCTCCAGCGGTTTCCTTATACGTGACGCAACATAAAGCGCTACCTTGTCAGATGGCGCCCATTCAGACGATCTAGGATAGATAATATCGTCGGGATCCAACATGTCTGAGATTTGAGGAGCAGGTTGCGATCCCGAAGGAAGCCAAGATCTGGATGGACTGGCATCCGCTTCTTGATCCCCCGACGAATCACTGTGAAGGAGAGTTGGTGACAGAGGCCTTGAAGAGATTAGAGGAAAAGAAGAATCCGAAGGAGTACTCAGAGAATTCCTAACTCTATCAAAAAGGTCCACATCAAAACCCGATTCACAAGGACGCTTAGTTGGAGGGGCGTCTGCAAAGGTATCATTGGATGCAGGAGGAGCGGAAGGAATAACAGGAGGGGATGAAAGTTTTGCGCATTCGCGCGCTATCTGTTGCGACAGTCTGTCCTCAAGAGGACCAATTGCTTCAGAGACGGCCCTATAAATGGACGCGTCCACCGCATCAAAGAATTCCTCCTCCTCATTAGGATCCATATCCATTTTTAGAAAAAAATATGGGAACAATAAAGCAAAATATTAAACAATAAAATAGTTTCAGAAGTTCCTCCTTTCTTTTTTTTTTTTTTTTAGTATATATATATACTTATATCTGTACACAACTGGGCGTCAGTTGATAGAAAAAGGAGTGTCTGAGCACTCAAGAGCGAGAAGCTAAAGCCAGGGACAATTACACCCCAGTGCACCAAAATAATCAAAGGGGTTGATAGCAACCTTCGTTGCTTGCCTGGGAGAAAGTCCCAAAAAAAGGCAGTCTAATAATAACCCAAAGGGTTAAGTATGAAGGAAAAATATATATATATATATATAGTGCCAATACTGACCCCTGCAAGGGGCGTCAAAGCCTTTCTCTGCTTTTTTTTAAAGTAATTACGGCCCCAGCAGGGCGTCGCTCTCCAGGCAGAGAAATTCTGTTTGGAATTTAGTTCAGACGAACGAGCGCACGTCGAGGAGAAACACTCTCTCACGCTCTGAGGAGAAAATATGTGCGCTGCGCTCAGCGCGTCTCCTCGTTCGTTACCAAGGTTACCTTGGTTGCCTTCCCGACAAGCGCCCTCTGACGGTTGTCGGGAAGGAATGTGCACCACATTGAAAAAACGGTCGCGAAGGGGCGAAAAACGCTCCTGCGAACCCGGAGTAGTTAAATAAATACACACTCAGTAAGAATACAATACATAAGCATAAACAAATAGATAATTGAGAGAAAAATGCAGAGAGCTGAAAAAAACAACTTATCTCGGATGCAAGTAGCGAAGAAAGAGGAAGACTCAACACAAACAAGGGACTACGTTATGGACTACCTTCTGTTAATTGGATAAAATTCTTACTGTTCATTGGTTATCACTGTACTCATTTTCCCAACTGTTCATGGGACTTGTAGTTTGTGTTAATTACTTGGCTGCTCATTTAATAAAGTGGAGAAAGCAAGGCATAATCCTCGCCTCCGGTCCTGACATAGAATTCAACATGAATTAGCACATTTAACCTTTTAATATTTTTAAGTTTGTGCAGCTAGCAGGGACTAATTTTAAAAGGTGGAGGGGAGTTAAAAGTGTTTGCTTATATGCTTGGCATTACGTTATAAATCTGGAGACACTTTTTTCAACAGGTAGGATGCATTCGTTTTCTATTTGTATGTCATATATTGTGTCCATCCATTAAGAGGTGCATGTGTAAAGGGGGTCACTAACATTTTTATTTGCTTGTAACTTTGGTGCTGTTTGAGCAATCTGTGTGTAGTGAGACAAGTATTTAGCAAATGATACTCAGGCTCATATTTATACTTTCGTTTTCTGACGCAGAATGGGCGCAAACTCACAAAATACAATTGTATTTTGTAAATTTGCGCTGCTTTTGCATAAAAAAATGAGCAAATGTGGCGCTGAAGAAGTATAAATATGGGCCTCAGTGCCTACATTGAGTACGGAGTCAGGGGTGGGGTAGTTGAACTGGGTGAGGAGAGTTGATTTAAATGTGACATATTGGAGTTTAAGGTTTATTCAAGATGAGGTTGGCCAAAGGTTGTTATCACTTCATAAATGATAACTTGAATTGCAAATGAATGACTGTCTGGATTACAACTCAAGTTTAAATAATTGTTATGCTTTGTAATGCTATGTGGACAGTCGAGATTATTACAATGCCAATACAATTTTTTAATAAAAGTGGTAGTGCAGGTTAGTAGGTTTCATGAAGATTCAATAGGGGGCAGGTGAAAGGGGGTGTCAGATACATTTTTGTTTTAGTAATAACTTGGAAACCATTTGAAGGATCTGCTCTAAATTTGTATGGGACTTAGAATGTTCAAACTTCTTATAGTGTTTTTAAATTCTTGCACATCCACCATGGCCTATATAAGAAGGGGGGGGGGTTAATTTGCTAATAAGATTGCACTGTGTGACGAATCTGCATAAAATTTGGAAAAACCTTGGAAAGTTTGTTTTTTGTTTAGTATATAAAGTTTTTTACCAATCATCAAAGGGGTCAAAGTTAAAATAGGGGGCAATACATTTTTCAATTGCTTATACATTTAGCACTGTTTGATGAATCTGCATCAAATGTGGCAGGTAGTTAGCAAGTAACACCAACAACATAACTCATGGTCGTTTGCCATGATGTTCTCTAGTTAGAGCTTTTGTTTATGGTGGTCACCCATGAAATATGTTGTGTGATGTGTGTGCTTATATACATAACTGGCAAATATCAGTGGCAGTATGTATTTATGCCTCAAACATAACTCATTTTTAATCTATGTTTTTTCTGTGAAAATTAGATCGGATATGAATATGACAGATATGAATATAGTATTACTATTTTATAGTAATAGTAATTGGTTTCAGTATGTATTGTGTTTTAATGATTTTGTACTTTCAGGTGTTGTTAAATATTTTTTATAAGTTTTGTGAGGTCACAAATATTGCACTTGGTGTGCAATTAATAGTTTGCATGTTTTTTGTGAGTTATGCATTACCTGTAACCATAACTTCACTACAACTGTGTTTTAAGTAAATTTCGTAGGTAGTTTATTAACCATATGTTAAGGTGCATAACCTATCCTAACCATAATACCATTCTAATTGAAGCTTGTTTCATTCCATTTCTAGGCTTTTTATGATATACTTTGTAAGGAAATGCCTCCTTGGCATGGTTACCCCCTGACTTTTTGCCTTTGCTGATGCTAAGTTATGACTTGAACGTGTGCTGGGAGCCTGCTAACCAGGCCCCAGCACCAGTGTACTTTCCCTAAACTGTACCTTTGTCTCCACAATTGGCACAGCCCTGGCACTCAGGTAAGTCCCTTGTAACTGGTACCCCTGGTACCAAGGGCCCTGATGCCAGGGAAGGTCTCTAAGGGCTGCAGCATGGTTTATGCCACCCTGGGGACCCCTCACTCAGCACATGCACACTGCTTCACAGCTTGTGTGTGCTGGTGGGGAGAAAATGACTAAGTCGACATGGCACTCCCCTCAGAGTGCCATGCCAACCTCACACTGCCTGTGGCATAGGTAAGTCACCCCTCTAGCAGGCCTTACAGCCCTAAGGCAGGGTGCACTATACCACAGGTGAGCGCATAGGAGCATGAGCACTATGCCCCTACAGTGTCTAAGCAAAACCTTAGACATTGTAAGTGCAGGGTAGCCATAAGAGTATATGGTCTGGGAGTTTGTCAAACACGAACTCCACAGCACCATAATGGCTACACTGAAAATTCGGAAGTTTGGTATCAAACTTCTCAGCACAATAAATGCACACTGATGCCAGTGTGCAATTTATTGTAAAATACACCCAGAGGGCATCTTCGATATGCCCCCTGAAAACATACCCGACTCCCAGTGGAGGCTGACTAGTTTCTGCCAGCCTGCCACACACCAGACATGTTGTTGGCCACATGGGGAGAGTGCCTTTGTCACTCTGTGGCCAGGAACAAAGCCTGTACTGGGTGGAGGTGCTTCTCACCTCCCCCTGCAGGAACTGTAACATCTGGCGGTGAGCCTCAAAGGCTCACCCCCTCTGTTACAGCACCACAGGGCATCCCAGCTGGTGGAGATGCCTGCCCCTCCGGCCACTGCCCCCACCTTTGGCGGCAAGGCTGGAGGAGATAATTAGGAAAACAAGGAGGAGTCACCCACCAGTCAGGACAGCCCCTACGGTGTCCTGAGCTGAGGTGACCCTTACTTTTAGAAATCCTCCATCTTGTGGATGGAGGATTCCCCCAATAGGATTAGGCATGTTCCCCCCTCCCCACAGGGAGGAGGCACAAAGAGGGTGTAGCCACCCTCAAGGACAGTAGCCATTGGCTACTGCCTGCCCAGACCTAAACACACCCCTAAATTCAGTATTTAGGGGCTCCCCAGGACCTAGGAAACCAGATTCCTGCAACCTTAACAAGAAGAAGGACTGCTGACCTGAAGCCCTGCAGTGAAGACGGGGACGACAACTGCTTTGGCCCCAGCCCTACCCGCCTGTCTCCCAACTTTGAAGAAAACTGCAACAGTGACGCATCCAGCAGGGACCAGCGACCTCTGAAGCCTCAGAGGACTGCCCTGTGACCAAGGACCAAGAAACCCCCGTGAACAGCGACCCTGTTTAACAATCTGCAACTTTCTTGCAACAAAGAAACAACTTTAAAGACTTCACTTTTCCCGCTGGAAGCGTGAGACTTTCCACTCTGCACCCGACGCCCCCGGCTCGACCTGCAGAAAACCAACACTTCAGGGAGGGCTCCCCAGTGACTGCGAGCCCATGAGTAGCCAGAGACGACCCTCCTGAGCCCCCACAGCGACGCCTGCAGAGGAAATCCAGAGGCTCCCCCTGACCGTGACTGCCTGTAACAAGTGACCCGACGCCTGGAACCAACACTGCACCCGCAGCCCCCAGGACCTGAAGGAACCGAACTCCAGTGCAGGAGCGACCCCCAGCCGACCCTCTGCCTAGCCCAGGTGGTGGCTACCCCGAGGAGCCCCCGTGCCTGCCTGCATCGTTGAAGAGACTCCCGGGTCTCCCCATTACTTCCTATCTAAAACCCAACGCCTGTTTGCACTCTGCACCCGGCCGCCCCTGTGCCGCTGAGGGTGTACTTTCTGTGCCTGCTTGTGTCCCCCACCGGTGCCCTACAAAACCCCCCTGTTCTGCCCCCCGAGGACGCGGGTGCTTACCTGCTGGCAGGCCAGAACCGGGGCACCCCTGTTCTCCATTGAAGCCTATGTGTTTTGGGCAACTCTTTGACCTCTGCACCTGACTGGCCCTGAGCTGCTGGTGTGGTAACTTTGGGGTTGCCTTGATCCCCCAATGGTGGGCTACCTTGGACCCAACTTTGAGACTTGTAAGTATTTTACTTACCTGCAAAACTAACTTTTACTTACCTCCCCCAGGAACTGTTGATTTTTGCAGTGTCCACTTTTAAAATAGCTTATTGCCATTTTTACAAAGACTGTACATGATAATGTGATTATTCAAAGTTCCTAGAGTACCTAAGTAAAACACCTTTCATTTGAAGTATTTACTTGTAAATCTTCAACCTGTGGTTCTTAAAATAAACTAAGAAAATATATTTTTCTATTTAAAACCTATTGGCCTGGAGTAAGTCTCTGAGTGTGTGTTCCTCATTTATTGCCTGTGTGTGTACAACAAATGCTTAACCCTACCCTCTGATAAGCCTACTGCTCGACCACAGTACCACAAAATAGAGCATTAGAATTATCTCTTTTTGCCACTATCGCTATCTTACCTCTAAGGGGAACCCTTGGACTCTGTGCACACTATTTCTTACTTTGAAATAGTATATACAGAGCCAACTTCCTACATTGTATTGTATTGTATTGTAATCGTATTTATATAGCGCTTACTACCCCTGACGAGGCGTCAAAGCGCTTTTCGATGAGTAGCACGCTACTCTGGAACCCAACAAGAATTAGTGATGGATTAGTATTGGGAAATAATGAGGACAGTTTTAGTATTATTATGAGTTAATTTGAGCGGCGGATATGAGAGTTTGTTAGTTAGATTGACTGGAGTAATGGAGGGGTGGAGGAGGAAAGAAATACAGAAGTGCTAATTGGGAGTATATCCTTCATTTACTCAACCCAAAGGCTTGGGATGAGTAAAGGGGGGTGGAAGAGGAAACAGTATGTGGAAGGGTTAGGGAGAGCATAGTAGCAGGGTGAGATAAATGTGGGAGAATTTAGTAGGGTTGTGTGGGAGGTCACAGTAGTAGAGTGAGGTTTGGTGAGTTAGATGTGGAAGTGGAGGGAAGAGCTTAGGCAGACTTATTCAGGAGATGAAAGTGATTTGGGATGAGTCAGAGTGAGAATGGAGGATAGTTTGATAGAGATATGACATATGATGATGAGTAGATAAGTGTGATAAGATGAGAGCAGAAATTCATAGATATCTAGTATAACAACCCACCCAGGAGCCATGCAATGATCCACGAACATGCCAAGCACAGAAACAACATATACACATACATATATATATATATATATATATATATATATATATATATATAAATACACACACACACATGAATACACACACATATGCACATACAATACATAATTAGAACCATGGGTAAAATATACTTAGTCAAACAGGTTTAAAGAGTGTGTGTGTATTTTATTGTTATGACATAGTAGCGATACATATTTTCTAAAGAAACTATAAATAAATAGAAATATACACATAGGCCCTCATTACAACATTGGCGGTAAAAGGCGCTTATCGCCGTGCAGAAGACCGCAAAAACACCGCCGCGGCTGCGGAATTCCGCCACAGCTATTATGACCCACATCTCGGAATCCGCTGAAATTCAGACACTCACACAAGACCGCCACACCAAAGGTCAGTGATAAACTGGCGAAAACAAAATCTCCACCGTCACGCCAACAGAAACACGCCCATGCTATCACAACACACGAATCCACGCGGCGGTCTTTCAAGCGCGGTATTCCATTGGCGGTACACACCGCTGCGCTCAAAATACACACACTTCTACAAAACTCCGCCACATTGGACAATTCGAATTACACACACCTGATACACATACACACACCACTCCCACACACCCAACACAATATAAAACACACACCCACATCACCCACAAACCCCTACGACAAAAAATCAGAGACGAAGGCCAGATAGACAGAGAGCACAGCAACTGAGAACCCCACCGCACAGAGGCACACAACACCATCATCCATACAACATCACACGCACAATACACCACACACCACTACACATCAACACACACATCAACACTTACACCACCCCACACATTACCCACACCACCTCATGTCGCGCCAAAGACACCACGGGTTTTCCGAGGAGGAGCTCAGGGTCATGGTGGAGGAAATCCTACGGGTAGAGCCACAGCTATTTGGCTCACAGGTGCAGCACACATCCATAGCCAGGAAGATGGAGCTATGGCAAAGAATCGTCGACAGGGTCAACGCTGTGGGACAGCATCCAAGAAATCGGGAGGACATCAGGAAGAGGTGGAACGACCTACGGGGGAAGGTGCATTCAGTGGTCTCCAGGCACAACATCGCGGTACAGCGAACTGGTGGCGGACCCCCACCTCCTCCCCCACAACTAACAACATGGGAGGAGCAAGTCTTGACCATCATGCATCCAGAGGGCCTCGGAGGAGACGGTGGAGGAATGGACACTGGTAAGTTAAATCTCAACTATTATATCCCCCACCCTACCTGCATGCCATCATACACTCCCACCCTCACCCCCTCCCCTATCACTCCAACTCCTCACTAATGTACTCATAACACAAACCACCCATCCCAACACCAAGCCCCGCATGCAAAAACAAAGCATGGTCACCCCTCACCAAAGCATGCTCACTGCACATACCCATAACAACCCCCTAACCATCATCACACAAACCCACACACAGGAATGCTTGTACTGGGGTACACAAACACCCACCCATTGCACACCATTACACACACACATTCAATAATCATGCACTTATATCCCTGCAGGACCACTACGGAACGTCACCACACCGGAGGGTCCAGACAACTCCACTCCACCCACAGAAGAGGCCCACAGTGACGACAGCAGCTCTGCCCTACTGGATCCTGATGACCAGCCCGGACCATCATGGGCCTCGGGACAGTCGGTTCCCCTTGCACAGGCACAGCCCAACACTGACCTTCCACCCTCAGGTAACACCAGCACAGCACCCACCCAGCGGGCCCATACCTCCCTACCCAGGACACGTCAATCAGCGGTGTGTCCACCACTACAGGGAACCCAGGATAACCCACCACCCCAACAACAACAGGGAACTGGGGGCAGTGGTAGTGGGCACACGGTCCAGGGGACAGAGGCACAGGAACACAGGGGAACTGGGAGGGCTGCTGTGCGACAGGGGGCGGACAGGCCTAGGGAACCCACTCTCCACGAAGCCCTCTCCTCCATCATGGAAGCATACCACCACTCCCAGGAGACGATGGCCACGGTACTGGCCAAGTTTCAGGAGACCCAGCGCCTGCAGGACGAACTGTATTTGGGGTTCAGGAAGGGAGCTCAGAACAATCAGCTCCGCCCTGGGCACCATCGTAGGGGTGTCGCGCCGCGCGGTGCGGCGCGAGCCGAGAGCTCGACTTCGGCCGGGCGTTCGGCTCGGGCCGCGCACCGCGTTATTAAGACGCGGCGCGCCCCCAGCCTCTCCTGCGCGTTTCATACATGGAAGATCCATCCGGTTTTTCATGTTTCTCAGCTTAAACCTTATGTGCCTGATCCTTACTCACGTCAGTTTCCTTGTCCACCTCCTGTCCTTGTGAATGATGCTCCTGAATATGAAGTGCAGGAAATCTGTGACTCTCGTCTTTTTCATAAACGACTTCAGTATCTGATTCATTGGAAGGGTTATCCTCTCAGTGAATGTTCATGGGAAGATGCCTCTTCCGTTCACGCTCCTCTCCTGACTCAACGCTTTCACTGTTTATTCCCTCTTAAACCTGGGCCTTCGGGAGGGGGACCTACTGTCGCGCCGCGCGGTGCGGCGCGAGCCGAGAGCTCGACTTCGGCCGGGCGTTCGGCTCGGGCCGCGCACCGCGTTATTAAGACGCGGCGCGCCCCCAGCCTCTCCTGCGCGTTTCGAGGCCCCAGATTTGCTTGGGGCCTCGTTCTTCCTTCTGCCTTTCACTGTCCCAGGGGTCTCTGAACCCTCTTACCTGTTTTTCTTCGTTTCCTTGTCCTTTCTTCTGTTTGCAGTCTGTTGTGTGCCTTTCTTTATGTCTTTTCCTCCTTCCCAGATTCCTGTGCTTTCCCAGCATTCCTTGTTCCCTATTCTCTATGGTTCCTCTACTATTCTGTTCTATATATTGTTTCCCTATCTAAGATGGTGTCCTTTTACTTCCTGTGGGTCACTTCCTGTTTGTTGGTATATAAGGGCTGTGTTTTTCCTCTTTCCTTGCGCTGCAACACTTTCTGCTCAGTTGGTGTCTTCGCTCCTGATTTCCTTGCCTTTTGGTTTTGGACTCAGCATTCTGTGTTTTCTGAATTTTGCTCCTTTTGGATTCCTGTTTGTTTGTTCTTGTTTTTCTCCAGGACTTTTCCTGTTTGGAGGTTTTTCCCCTTTGGAAGGGGTTTTTCCCTCTGGCGCTACTTTCTGAAGGGCACGGTCTGTTCTTGGTGTCTCCATTGCCTACAGCACCGTGGCTACCAGAAAGAGTCGCCCCTTTTTGGGCCAAAGCCGAACATTGAAGATTCACGCCACCAGATCTGCAAATTCCAGGCGCAAGCAGCACGTGAGTCGTGACAGATTGCAGCGCCTAACCATTCCGACGTCCTCAAAACACCATGGATAATACAGTGGCGGCTGCTGCAGATCCGGAGCAATCTCTGTTAACCACGATTCAGCAACAAGCCCAGGAGTTGCAACAACTACGTAATGAAAATGCTGCGTTACGACAGGCTTTGGCCCTCCGCACCAGTGATGTTCCGACAATCTCCGCTTCTACCCCTTGTTTCTCTGGTGAACCAACCAAGCTTCGCGAGTTCTTGGATGCTTTAACGGTGTATTTCGCCTTCCGACCTACTCAATTCTCCCACGACAGGACCAAGGTGGGTTACCTTATCAGTGCCTTATCCGGCCCAGCCTTGGCCTGGGCAACCCCGATGGTGTCCTCCGACGACCCTGTATTGTCAGACTATTCCGCCTTTGTGAGTCGCTTCAAACAAATGTTTAGCCGTCCTGGATTGGAAGCCTCCGCTGAAGAAGCCTTGTGCGACATCCAACAAGGCTCCCAAGACGTCCTGCAATATATAACCCGTTTTCGTCAGCTGGCGGCAGAGACCACTTGGGTGGAACGTACTCTGGTAACATTATTTCGTAGAGGACTCAAAGAAGAAATAAAGGATGAACTAGTGCATTCTACCAGAGCGGAAGATCTTCGTGGCCTGATGGATCAAGCACTGTCCATCGAATATCGTCTTCAGGAACGGAGATCGGAAAAGAAAAGGAGTAGAGGGTTTACCCAGCCAAGTAGCTCACGTGCATACCTGCAGCGTTCCGAGGAACCTCGCACTCCTGCTAGAGACATCGAAGGGGAACCCATGCAGGTGGATACTACCCGAGGTCCGCTCTCTGCTAGTGAACGAGAAGACAGACGCAAGAGAGGGTTGTGCCTGTATTGTGGTTCTGCTGGTCACATACTCCGTACCTGTCCAGTACGTCCGTCCAGACCTTCGGGAAACGCCACCTCCCGTCCTCTGTAAGAAGGGAGGGGACGGGATCTACAGCTATACCTTCCATCAGCTCCTTTAATGACAATACAACTGCCTTGTTCATCTTTCCTGTCCTGTTACAACTTCCTGACGGTCGTCAAGAAAAGACTATGGCATTACTAGACTGTGGTGCTAGTGGTATATACATGGACAAGACATGGGCTGCTGCTAACCTAGTTCCTACTCAAGCAAAAGAAGTACCCGAACAGGTACACACTGTGGATGGATCTTTGATATCCTCTGGTCCTGTAGACACCACTACCCTGATGTTAAGTCTACAGGTGGGAAACCATCAAGAACACATCTCCTTCGATCTTATTACGTCCCCTAACCATACCATCATTCTTGGAATTCCGTGGCTCATTAGACATAACCCATATATAAATTGGGTTACCCGGACAGTCTCTTTGTCTTCGCAATTTTGTCACGAGAACTGTTTTACTTCCGACAAGTATTGGTCTCCGAAAAGATCCTTAGCTACTGAAGGTGCCACTGGTATGTCCATTAATACGGTCCAAGGGGTCCCAGACCACTATTTGGAGTTTCAGGATATTTTCCAAAAACCGTCAAAACCTGTGCTACCTCCACATCGAGAATATGATTGTGCAATTCCATTAGAACCCGGCACAATTGTTCCTTTTGGGAGGATGTACTCCCTCACGGAACCCGAAAGGGAAGTTCTAAAGGAGTATCTGGACGAAAATATACAGAGTGGTCTTATTGTTCCATCGTCGTCTCCGGCTGGGGCCCCTCTCTTTTTTGTGCCCAAGAAGACTAAGGATCTTCGTCCGTGCCTGGATTTTCGAGGTCTGAATAAAATCACCATTAAGGATCGTTATCCTTTGCCTCTCATCAGGGACATACTGGAAGCAATCAGAGGGGCCCAACGTTTTACTAAATTGGATTTACGAGGAGCCTACCACCTTTTACGCATAAGAGAAGGCGACGAATGGAAGACAGCATTCAGGACCCCATTTGGCCATTTTGAATATAGGGTTATGCCGTTTGGTCTTACTAACGCCCCGGCAATCTTCCAGAGATTTATGGACTCAGTGTTTTCAGACCTACTTAATCAGACAGTCGTGATCTACCTAGATGACATTCTTATTTATTCTAGAAATCCTGAACTCCATACTTCCCATGTGAAACAAGTTCTTCAAAGACTTCGTGATCATCAACTATTTTGCAAACCAGAGAAATGTGAGTTCGACATAACGGAAGTCAAATATCTGGGCTATCATTTAAGTCCCACCGGCATAGCTATGGATCAAGAAAAGGTACAAGCTATCCTAGAGTGGCCTTCTCCTTCTACCATAAAAGAAACACAATGTTTCCTAGGTTTAGCAAACTTCTATCGACAATTCATTCTAGACTTTGCCAGTCAGACTAGCCACATAACTCACACCTTAAAGAAGGACAATTTAAAGAAGGGGTTTGTCTGGACTGAGGCTGCTGAAGCAGCCTTTCAAAGCTTAAAGAGAGCCTTCACCCAAGCCCCCATCTTAAGACATCCAGATACCACCAAGCAATTTATAGTAGTAACTGATGCTTCTGAGAGAGCCATCGGAGCTGTCTTACTCCAACGACAAGAGGATGATGGCCTTGAACATCCTGTTTTCTATTTGTCTCATATCCTTTCCACAGCTGAACAACATTATTCCGTACTTGAAAGGGAATTATTGGCTCTGAAAACAGCCTGCCTTGAGTGGAGGCAGTTTCTGATGGGTTCCAAGGAACCATTTGAGGTGAGGACAGACCACCGTAATTTACAATGTTTAAGAAATTTTGTATGCCAGAATAGTCGTCAGGCCCGCTGGGCCTTTTTCTTCAGTCAGTACGATTTTTATATTACATATATTCCAGGATCTCAAAACATTCTGGCTGATGCTCTGTCTCGCCGATATCCAGAGTGTTCTCCTTCCTCATCCCAGTATCTTCTAGAACCCAGTAAGATCATTGGAGTGGCTCAGTCTTTCCTGGAAGAAGTACAACAAGAATACGCCAACCTATCGGACCATGACATAGAAGAACTAAGACCATTATTGTACAAAAGACAAGGATATTTTTATTACCAAGACCTGATATTCCTCCCTACAAACAAGGTGCAAAAGAAAGCATTACAAATGTGCCATGATTCCCCTGTAGCTGGTCACAGAGGCATCAAGGCCACACAAGAATTACTTTCACGATTTTTTTGGTGGCCTACCTGGAAACTGGATGTGGAAAGATACGTTCAGGCCTGTCCCATATGTGCCCAAGTCAAAATACCTCACACCAGACCGGCAGGATTACTACAACCTTTGCCTGTTCCATCGGCCCCATGGCATACTATCTCTACTGATTTTATGTGTTCGCTCCCACCATCAGCAGGAAACCGGGTTATCATGGTCACAGTGGATTCTTTCACAAAGATGGCTCATTTCACTGGCCTAAAAAAGCTGCCTACTTCCCAAGAACTAGGTCAAATATTCATAGATCATGTCTTCCGTCTCCATGGACTTCCACATACCATAATCTCTGATAGAGGACCTCAGTACATCTCCCGATTTTGGAAGCATTTTTGTAAAACACTGAATATGAATAGAGCCCTGTCTTCAGGGTTCCATCCTCAGACCAACGGACAGACTGAGCGTCTGAACCAAGGACTAGAGCAATATCTTCGATGCTTTTGCAATTCTACCCAAAGTAACTGGAGCACTTACCTCTCTTTAGCTGAATTTTCCTACAATAACTCAGTCCATAGTGCCTCCAAGGTCACTCCCTTTTTCTGTTCCTATGGTTTTCATCCTACCTCTTTCCCTACTTCTCCACAATCCAACTCTCCTCTACCTGCTATTAACTATTTCTCCAAACGCCTTCTCCAACTCCATAAACTAATTCGATCTAATTTGTTACATACCAAGAGGTATATGAAGAAGGCTGCAGACAAGAGACGTACAACCAATCCAAATTATCATCTGCAAGATAAAGTCTGGCTCTCCTCCAAATTCTTGCCCTCACGTCTCTCTCAAAACAAGTTCACACCTCGTTACTATGGGCCTTTCCGTATTCTCCAGTTGGTCAATCCTGTCACTGTCCGTCTTCACTTACCCCATACATGGAAGATCCATCCGGTTTTTCATGTTTCTCAGCTTAAACCTTATGTGCCTGATCCTTACTCACGTCAGTTTCCTTGTCCACCTCCTGTCCTTGTGAATGATGCTCCTGAATATGAAGTGCAGGAAATCTGTGACTCTCGTCTTTTTCATAAACGACTTCAGTATCTGATTCATTGGAAGGGTTATCCTCTCAGTGAATGTTCATGGGAAGATGCCTCTTCCGTTCACGCTCCTCTCCTGACTCAACGCTTTCACTGTTTATTCCCTCTTAAACCTGGGCCTTCGGGAGGGGGACCTACTGTCGCGCCGCGCGGTGCGGCGCGAGCCGAGAGCTCGACTTCGGCCGGGCGTTCGGCTCGGGCCGCGCACCGCGTTATTAAGACGCGGCGCGCCCCCAGCCTCTCCTGCGCGTTTCGAGGCCCCAGATTTGCTTGGGGCCTCGTTCTTCCTTCTGCCTTTCACTGTCCCAGGGGTCTCTGAACCCTCTTACCTGTTTTTCTTCGTTTCCTTGTCCTTTCTTCTGTTTGCAGTCTGTTGTGTGCCTTTCTTTATGTCTTTTCCTCCTTCCCAGATTCCTGTGCTTTCCCAGCATTCCTTGTTCCCTATTCTCTATGGTTCCTCTACTATTCTGTTCTATATATTGTTTCCCTATCTAAGATGGTGTCCTTTTACTTCCTGTGGGTCACTTCCTGTTTGTTGGTATATAAGGGCTGTGTTTTTCCTCTTTCCTTGCGCTGCAACACTTTCTGCTCAGTTGGTGTCTTCGCTCCTGATTTCCTTGCCTTTTGGTTTTGGACTCAGCATTCTGTGTTTTCTGAATTTTGCTCCTTTTGGATTCCTGTTTGTTTGTTCTTGTTTTTCTCCAGGACTTTTCCTGTTTGGAGGTTTTTCCCCTTTGGAAGGGGTTTTTCCCTCTGGCGCTACTTTCTGAAGGGCACGGTCTGTTCTTGGTGTCTCCATTGCCTACAGCACCGTGGCTACCAGAAAGAGTCGCCCCTTTTTGGGCCAAAGCCGAACATTGAAGATTCACGCCACCAGATCTGCAAATTCCAGGCGCAAGCAGCACGTGAGTCGTGACAAGGGGTGCTGAAGGACATACAAAAGACCATGAGGGACACCGTGGCACTCCAAGGGGCCCCTGACACTAGCATGGACGATGAACTGCCCACCACCTCCGCCGGCGCTAGTGGACAGGACGCCCCGCCACAGGACCACCACACCAGCACCCCATCCCCTGCAGACGGACAACCACCCCGCAAACGGTCTCTGAGATCCAGGAACAGGACAGAGCAAGATGGCAAGACCCCCGCCAGGAAATGAAACCACCCTGATTGTCCTCCCACTGTCTCACTTTGTTACCCTGTCCAAATTGGAACTGCCCCAGCTCCACTTCCTATGCCCATATGGGCAGTGCACCTGTGTGACTAATGGACTGGACTCTGCCGTGGACATTCCTCCACCGTCCCCCATCACCATATCACTACCCCCCTCCATTTTTTAGCACTGAAATAAACACCCTTGAACCACAAAACAATCTGGAGTCAGTCTGTGATTTGGTAAATATGTATAATCAATGACAGTGTCAACATGCTTTCATATTTTATAGCCAACATACCTATGTCACACATCACAAATCCTTGAAGGATGCAAGCAGGTGACACACGTTGCTAACCACACCTGTGAAACCGTAATGGAAAGGTACAACTCAGTGACTAAATACTGTTATGAACTAACAGACAGGATAGAGGTAGAAGTGTGAAAGTGAATGTAATGGTAAAAAGAAAACTATTCTCACCTGTGTGTCACTGGAAATATTGCGGTATGACTGACTCCCTGATGTCTATGTCTTCTTCCTCAGCGTCCTCCTCATCACTGTCCACAGGCTCCACAGCTGCCACAACACCACCATCTGGTCCATCCTCCTGCAGAAAAGGCACCTGGTGTCGCAAAGCCAAGTTGTGAAGCATCGAGCAGGCGATGATGATTTGGCACACCTTCATTGGTGAGTAGAATAGGGAACCACCTGTCATATGGAGGCACCTGAACCTGGCCTTCTGGAGGCCGAAGGTGCGTTCGATCACCCTCCTAGTCCGCCCATGGGCCTCATTGTGGCGTTCCTCTGCCCTGGTCCTGGGATTCCTCACTGGGGTCAATAGCCAGGACAGGTTGGGGTAACCAGAGTCCCCCAATAGCCACACCCGGTGCCTCTGGAGTTGACCCATCATATAAGGGATGCTGCTATTGTGCAGGATGTAGGCGTCATGCACTGAGCCAGGGAACTTGGCATTAACATGGGAGATGTACTGGTCTGCCAAACATACCATCTGTACATTCATCGAATGATAACTCTTCCGGTTCCTGTACACCTGTTCACTCCTGTGGGGGGGGGACTAGAGCTACATGGGTGCCATCAATAGCACCTATGATGTTGGGGATATGTCCAAGGGCATAGAAGTGACCTTTCACTTTTGGCAAATTCTCCACCTGAGGGAAAACGATGTAGTTCCTTACGTGTTTCAGCAGGGCAGACAACACTCTGGACAACACGTTGGAAAACATAGGCTGGGACATCCCTGATGCCATGGCCACTGTTGTCTGAAACGATCCACTTGCAAGGAAATGGAGCACTGACAGCACCTGCACTTGAGGGGGGATTCCTGTGGCATGGCGGATTGGTGACATCAGGTCTAGCTCCAACTGGGTACATAGTTCCTGGATAGTAGCACGGTCAAACCTGTAGGTGATGAGTAAATGTCGCTCCTCCATTGTCAACAGGTCCACCAGCGGTCGGTACACCGGAGGATTCCGCCATTTTCTCAAATGTCCAAGCTGACGGTGCCTAGGAAGGACAACAGCGACCACAGAGTCAACAAAATCCCAGGTATGTACCCACAGATACACAGAACACAACACCAAAGACAAAAATCTTCCTGTATGTGTGTCGAGTGTAGGCCCAGGTATGTGTGACGCAGTTGCAAATAAAGCCATGTGGGCCCCTGAAATGGCGGCTGCCTGACCTCTAAACTGGGACAGTGGGATGTGAGGTAACTGCGCTGGTGTTGTACACCGTCGCGGTAGGCGGTCGAAGACCGTGGAGCAATACTGCATTGGTTAACATTGGACCCTACGGGTCCCAGGAGCCAATGATGAAGTGTGCTGGCGGTGATGATACGCACCGCCGTGGACGTCACCGCCGCAGACGTGACCGCCATTTTCTATCTGTTCAATCACTTGATACCTGATCTTCGACAGGAGAGGACCTACACTGCAAGTGCTGCTGTGACCTTGGTCTGGAAGAGACAATGGCTGTTGCGTCTGTGGAAAGGGCCCCTACTCTACGGTCCTCCAGACCAACAGGTAAGTACACAGGGAGCACATTGTATGGGCTATGCCTGGGTGGAGAGGGCTGGTTGTAAGAGGGAAGGGGGCAGAGTGCAGTGAACATGAAGGACTGTGAATGCATGTGCCACATGGCAAGGGCAGGGATGGGGGCCACTCACTTCGACGGTGCTCTCGCTAATGACTTCTCTTCTTCCCCTGTGCATGTCATGTATGTCAGCGCCCACCAGAAGAAGGACATTTGGCGTGCCATCGCCAAGGACGTCCGGACCCTGGGGGTCCACCAGAGACGGGGCACCCACTGCCGTAAAAGATGGGAGGACATTCACCGCTGGAGCAAGAAGACGGCGGAGGCTCAGCTGGGGATGGCCTCCCAACGTGGGAGGGGTGCCCGTCGCCCCTTGACCCCCCCTGATGTTCCGGATCCTGGCGGTGGCCTACCCTGAGTTGGATGGGCGCTTGAGGGCATCACAGCAGACACAAGGGAGTGAGTACACAATCATTCTGGGGACCTTGTGTGCAGTTGAGGGGTCTAGGTGTGGGAGGAGGGCTGTGGGTTTCCATAGGCCAGGGCGACTTCCATAGGCTAGGCCCCTCCGTAATGCAGGCCATGTGGCACTCCACCCCACCCCAGTAGAGTGCCAAGTACAGGTATACATGCCCCTGTGGCATCCATGTGTGCAGATGTCCACCATAGCGATGTAGGCCATATCCCAGGAATTGCATCTGTAGAGGCCAGGAGCACGGCGTAGTGCAGGGGGCTGCTGTGTCTGTATTGTCCGCCAACGGTAGCGGTATGCCATGCACTCAACCTGTCTTTCTTCTGTCGCCCCCCCCCTTTTTGTGCTCTCCCTGTTCTTTTGTGCATCAGCATCATCAGGCGGAGGTACAGTGGCACCGGAGCACAAGGGAGCTGCATCCAACATGGCCATGGAGGGCCACACCACGGACTCAGAATGCACCAGTGGGTCGGAGGGCGAGGGGAGCTTCACGTCGGGCACCGGATCACCAACCAGCGACACGGACTCGTCCGCCGATGGGAGCTCCCTTGTGGTGGTGACACCATCTGTGCCCCCCAATTCTACAGGTACAGCCGCCACCTCCCCTACCAGCACCGCCCTCCCAGCAGCCCCTCAGCCTTCGCCCGTGCCCGCTCCCCCAGGAGGGTGGGCATCACCTTCGCCCCAGGCACCTCAGCCCCTGCCCCAGTCACCCCTGCTGCCCTCAGTGAGGAGGCCATTGACCTACTCAGGTCACTCACTGTTGGGCAGTCTACCATTGTGAATGCCATCCAGGGTGTAGAAAGGCAGTTGCAACACGGTAATGCATTCCTGGAGGGCATTCATTCTGGTCAGGCTGCCCTTCATCGAACCCTGCAATCTTTGGCCTCAACACTGATGGCAGCCATTGTCCCTGTGTCTAGCCTCCCCCCTCCAACTTCTTCCACCCAGGCCCAAGCCCCTGTACCCCAGCCTATCCCAAGCACACCAACAGACAAGCATGCACACACCTCAACACACAAAAGTAGATCAGGCAAACATAGGCACCACACATTCCACAGGCACTCACACAAGCATCAGACACATACAGACACAGCAACATCCACTGCCTCCACTGTGTCCCCCTCCTCGTCGTCTCCCTCCTCCCTCCCAGTGTCGTCTACACTCTCACCTGCATGCACTACATCTACAGGCACTAGGACTCGCACCAGAACACCCAGCACCACACCTCGCTCACCTGCACTCACCACCCCACTCCCATTTACACGTCCCCTGTGTCCTCTCCCAGTGTGTCTGTGACGCCCCCTCCCAAAGTACACAAACGCAGGCACCCACACACCCAACATCCATCCACCTCACGACAGCCTCCAGTACCTGCACCTGCACCCAAAACACCTAAAGTGACACCTCCTACAACCACCTCCTCTTCCTCCACTCCCAGACCCCCTCCAGCTACCCATCCCAGTGTTCGTCATAAACTCTCCCTCAGCAACGTTGACCACTTTGCCCCCATCCCCACCCCTCCAATTCATAAGTCCCGTAGTAGCACCTCAGCCAAAAAGACTCTAGTACCAGTGGTGCGTGTTCAAGGTGTGTGGAGTGCACTGGCCACCAGGGCAGGCAGTGTGACACGGAGCCAAAGCACTGCCAGTCCACCCCCTGTAAAGCATCTAAAGTTGGAAAGTGGCCGACGGACAGGGTGAAGACTCCGGGCGGCAAAACTGCTCACAAGGGTCCCAGGGGGATTGCAGAGTCAGCTGTGACTCCTCCAAAGGTGGTGAAGGGCCAGAGGAAGTCTGCACAGTCTGGTGAGAGCAGCACTGCGGAGAAGGGCGCCATCCTCCCCGGCGGCCGGGACGCCACCACCAGCACCGTCGTCACTGGTCAGGGGACCACTGCCAGAATCATTGCCCAGGAGGGCACGAGTATCGTCACTGGTCAGGAGACCACTGCCAGAGTCATTGCCCAGGAGGGCATGAGTATCATCACTGGTCAGGAGACCACCGCCGGAGTCAGTGCCCAGGAGGGCCCCGGCTGCCACAGCCCCTCTGGAAAATGAGGGACCGTCATGCCACACACCAATACACAGGTCAGAGACCGCCATGGCAAAGCACCGCTGAACAAGGGAATCACCGCCATGGTGAAGACTGCTGAACAGGGCACAGCACCACTGAACAGGGCAGAGAACCGCTGAACAGATCAGAGACCGCCATGGCAAAGCACCGCTGAACAAGGGAATCACTGCCATGGTGAAGACCGCTGAACAGGGCACAGCACCCCTGAACAGGGCAGAGAACCGCTGAACAGATCAGAGACCGCCATGGCAAAGCACCGCTGAACATGGAAACACCGCCACATCAAGCATCGTTATCCTATGTACAGCTGGGACTGTGACGGTACAGGAACCATCACGGGGAGCTAAATGCAGTGTGGGCACCATTCCCCCTCCAGAACCAGTGGAGACTGTTATCCACTTGAGAGACTGTGGCTTTGCACTCCCCAGGATTGAACAGTGGGCAAGCCACCCACTGTCGAGACTTGAGAGACTGTGGCTTTGCACTCCCCAGGTTTGTTCAGTGGGCAACCCACCCACTGTAGAGACTTGAGAGACTGTGGCTTTGCACTCCCCAGGATTGTTCAGTGGGCAACCCACCCACCGTAGAGACTTGAGAGACTGTGGCTTTGCACTCCCCAGGATATGGCAGTGAGCAACCCACCCACTGTAGAGACTTGAAAGACTGTGGTTTTGCACTCCCCAGGATTGTTCAGTGGGCAACCCACCCAATGTAGAGACTTGAGAGACTGTGGCTTTGCACTCCCCAGGATTGTTCAGTGGGCAACCCACCCACTGTAGAGACTTGAAAGACTGTGGCTTTGCACTCCCCAGGATACATCAATTGGCATGGAGCCCCGTCGTGGATCTGGCATGGTGCTGTAATCCGGCTGAGGTGCCCCCCCCTTCCCTTCCCCCTGAGGTGCCTGTTGTATTTCTATCTGATGCCCCAGCAGTGTTCTCTCCGTTTGTGGACAGGTATCTATTGTGGGCCTCGCCCATGCATTTTTGGACCAGTGGTGCACGGACATTGATATGTGCATACCTGCACTGCTTCTCGTACTGTATATACTTTTGAATGTGTATATATATATCTGTATATATTTGGTAACTGTATTTTGATACATTACAATTTTTCGAATGATTTCCTTTGGTCTTTGCATTCTTCCGGGGGGGTTGTGGGTTGTCACTGTGATGTTTTGACATGCATATCTGTGTGTGTTATAATGTGCAATGGTGGGGGTGGGGGTGTTGCGTGTGTGTATTCCTGACTTTTGCCTCCCCCCTCCCCTATGTCGTAGGTGCAGTACTCACCGTTGTCTTCGCCGCCTCTGTTGCTGGTGTTCATAAATGAGCAGGAAGACAAGGGCAGGTAGGATTTGTAATTCCGGCTCCATGGTGTCCTCCTTCCTCGTGGAGTGTGTTAAGGTGAGCGTTTTCCCATTGCTAAAGCTGTTTCCGCCGTGTTTTTATCCACGGTGAATCAGCCCCAGAAAAGGTGGCGGATTGGCGGGACATTGTGTTCCGCCTGTCTGTTGGCGGTGACCGCCGCGCTGCTTGTCTGTACCGCCATGGTGGTCAGAGTGTTAAAGTGGCTGTTTATGTTGGCGGTTTCTGCCAAGGTCATGATTCCCTTTTTTTGTCCGCCGGCCTGTTTGCGGTATTACCGCAGCTTTAACACCGTCCACCAGGGTTGTAATGACCCCCATAATCTGAAAAAAATATTTATCAACATAGGCATATGCAGTTCATAGTTGTTTGAATATGGTGGTTATGAAGGAAAGAGCCATCTCTTGAGTAGTTTTCTGAAGACAAGAAAGTTATCTGTGGCTCTTATAGTTGGGGGTAATGAATTCCATAGTTTGCCTGCTTGGACGGAGAAGGATGTACCACCTATAGGGGGTCATTACAACCCTGGCGGATGGTGGAGAACCGGCGGTAAGACCGCCAACAGGCTGACGGTCTTACCTTGGTGTATTATGACCATGGCGGTTACCGCCATGGTCAACCGCCGGTTCTCCGTCCCGCCCGCCAGGGCGGAGACGACCGCCGGGCTGGAGACCTGGGTCTCCAGCCCGGCGGCCGTCAGTATACTGCCAGTGGTATTTGGACCCGGCTTACCGCCGTGGATTTCCAGCGGTTTCAACCGCCATGAAATCCATGGTGGTAAGCACTATCAGTGCCAGGGAATTCCTTCCCTGGCACTGATAGGGTTCTCATCCACCCCGACTCCCTCCCCTACACCCCCCACCACCCCTGCCACCCCCCAAAGGTGGCAGGGCCCCCTCCCCACCCCGACCCCCAACATAACATTACTCACACACACCCGACACCCATGCAGGCACCACCAACACACACACACCACGACATACATGCCTACATCCACACACACTGTCAGACACGCACACCCACATTCAAACATACACGCACACATCCATACA
Source organism: Pleurodeles waltl (assembly GCF_031143425.1). Lineage (NCBI taxonomy): Eukaryota > Metazoa > Chordata > Amphibia > Caudata > Salamandridae > Pleurodeles > Pleurodeles waltl. Next base: position 762,378,437 of record NC_090438.1, read on the forward strand.
GACAAACCCACAGCCATACACGCACTCATTCCCATACACACAACACCCCCGCAAGCAGACACGCACTCACACACCCCCTCTACATACACATACGCACACCCCCATGCACGCACACAACACACAACACCCCCCACTCCCCTCCCCTAACGGACGATCGACTTACCTGGTCCGTCGATCCTCCGGGAGGGGACAGGAGCCATGGGGGCAGCTCCGCCGACACCGCACCGCCAACAGAACACCGCCACAGCGAATCACAGGACGTGATTCGCTGGGCGGTGTTCTGTTGGCGTGGCGGTGGAGGTGGAGCAACCTCCATTTCCTCGCTGCCCGCAAGTATGGCTGTTGGCGGAATAACGACGGAGAGCAGCCAACAGTCATAATACGCTGAGCAGCAAACCACCTGCACAGGCGGTCTTCCGCACGGCGGTCCCTCGGCGGTCTTGCAAAAAGACCGCCCAGGTCGTAATGACCCCCATAGTCTTTTTCTTGTATGGTGGTGTTCTATGGCAGGGTGCCAATCTTGAGCGGAGGTTTCTTGTATAGCTTTGTGGGTGATACAAAGCAGCTTGAAAGTGCATCTTCTGGCAACGGGTAACCAGTGTAGTGCTCTCAAGGCAGGGGAGATGTGGGCTTGCGGCTTTACATGTAATAGTAGCCTGGCTGTGGAATTCTGGATACGTTGTAGTTTTTTCATAACAGACAGAGATGATCCATGGTAGAGGCCATTGGCATAATCCAGTTTGGATAGTACAAGAAAGATAGTAGCTTGCAGCTTGGGTGGAAATCCGAGGTGGGGGAAGATGCGTCCTAAAGTCTTCAAGGTGATGAAGCTTGTTCGTGCTAATTTGTCCACTTGGGAATTCATAGTTAACTTGGAATCCATGGTGATTCCTATGTTTTTAACTTCCTTTGATAATTGAGGAGGTGGTCCGAGATCGTCAGGCCAGACGCACAGAGGGTCATAACTTTTCCAATCACCACATATGAGTATTTCTGCTTTGGAGGTATTTAGTTTGAGATGGCTCCAGGTCATCCACTGATCAACGGCTCTGAGGCAACTGAAGATTTGTGAGTTTTCAATGTTTTTGGGGCATTATAATTTAAGTAGTATGTGTGTGTCATCTGCATAGTTGTAGCATGTGAGATGGAAATCATTGATCTTCTAGGAAAGGATACCCTACCAAGCTACTCATTGTGGGTTAACTACAGGGCCTAGCCTTTAACCCAGACCTACACTCAACCTGCTGTGGGCAGGTGACCACCACTGCACAGGGCTAGAGAATGGCTTAGCAGGTGTAGGTCGCAGGGCCTGGCTTTTGTCCAAGTTGTTAGCCTGACCTGCCAACATAACCGGCTGTGCAGGAGTAGAGTCCTCTCCGGACCCTGTTCAGCTTCTGATCATAACGTTTGCAGGTCATCATCATAGCATTCAACTTCTTTTGACATGGGAGTTGACTGAAGAGCTCTCAAGCAATAGAATTGTAGGTATTCTTCTCAGGTTCCACCTTCGCAGTGCAGATCGCCTAATACTCTGCAGATGTAGAAGCAAAAGCAGATCTAGATGCACAATGATGGTCCTGTCATTTCTTTCTATACATTGTATACTATTGCTCAGAGTAATAACAAATCTCAACTATTCAGCTCACATACTCCACACAAAATTGTACATGTGCCTCCTAGTACTGCACAACATGCATTTTGTAATGTGCTAGAATTTCATGTGAGCTCTCAGCCAATGAAAAGCTCATTATGCTCTGGAAAAAGCTACAAGGACAGGGCTTCTTCTGGGCTATAGAAGAAGCCCTGTCCTTGTGGCTAGGAATGTTCAATTCGCAGATTCAAACTCAAAACCATGGACGTGGTTCCGTACATAAGTGGGCCCTTTTATGGAGACAAAGTTCAGTTTTAAAATGTGCTTGAAGTCCAAGGGCTATTTTTAAGACCACTGACTCAATTAATCTAAAATGGTGACCATGATCTAAATCTTTATACTCTATGGTCCCATAACAGGTAAAATCCAACCATTTGTTTACCTTTTACATTAAAAAATACCCAAACCAATTACTAAACCAACTTTCATTAAAGGAAGTTAGTGCTATCTACTAGGACCAGAAATTAACTAACATATAAAGTAATTATATCCCTCCCAAATAAATTGTGGGTGTTATTTTTATGATCAAAAAATTAAAGCCATTGAAATTCCCCAAATATAGTGGGCTATACAACCACAACAACCCTACAATACACTGCTCCTGGCATCAAATATGATTTCTTAGATACATCACTTTAGCAAAAGGGGTGCTGATCATTTACCACAGAGATTTCTCACATTTTTGAGCACCTGGTTTTTGGACCTTTACTGTGGGTGAGACTCACTACTCAGGTCTCTCTCACAGTAATTATATTGTAATTGCACTGCACAGATTTACTGCCAGTGCCCACCTTTTAAGATAAGCCTGCTGTGATGCAGCTAGGGTAAGGGGCACTGGGATGGTTACACATCAACATGTGTGCACACGTATGTACACACAGGTGCAGGCTGCTTGTGTGACAATGTGGTCATGCACAGCCAATAACTGCACACAGGTAGCCTGGCACAGAAGAGACCTTATACGTGTTGCTGCTGACATGGGGTAGGCCCTATAATATTAGTGGCAGTTCAAAGATAGGTCAGTAAGGTTTTTTGGATTATCTGTAGTGTTGCTGTATTATATGCATAGGTGAAATCTGACTCAAAATGCAGTTTCACACCTAGGCCTACACAGTCAAGTGTGTGGTCAAACAGGGATGAACCACACATACCCACTTTCAATATGCATGTCCCAATAACCTATGTGTACATCTTATCAGTCGTCCAGAATTGTCATGTTTCTCTGGCTTAGCCCAGAACCACATTCCAGGCCTTTTTACCCCTTGCTGGGCCAAGTTAATTACTTGGCCCTGCAGCAGAGAGAATGAAGGCCTCCTCACACAGAAGGAGCAATTATCAGTGCTTGACTCAGTTCCTGAGAAGGAAGAGGTTCCGAGGAAAATCTTCAGCTAGTAATCAGCGGTCACGCTGCTTCTGGGATGGGACAGCCTAGGCTCACTGAAGAAAGGAGGAAGCCAAGACAGCACAGAGGTGGCTCCCCTTTAAATTTTCTGTTGGAAAAGTATCCGGCATTGATGTCAGCATGGGGTGGAGCTGAGGCCCTCAGAGGAACTCTGCACATAGACAACTTGGCGGCACCATATTGGACTGACCCAAAATGCTGTGGAGAAGGGCTGAGACAGGGCTGGTATAATGCATCATTCTAGGATTTGCCTCGGGACCTGGTATCTAGAACATTTCGTCCAAATGTATAAACTGTTGTACAAGAGAGAGACAAAGTAGTAAGACCCTGGAAATGGATGGCAACTGCAGAAATACTATGGACAGCTGACACAAGCCACCTGACACCCCTGATGGACTAAGGACAATGTCTGCAGCAGACACGAAGTACTAAATGGGTCTCTCCAGAGCCAATTGCGCTAGCCCCCTTACACCTCCTGAGGACCAGTTGGGAGAAGACATGGACTTTTGTGTCCCAGCAGCCAGGAGAGGCTAAGGCTGCCACAGGGAGCCAGTGAAACCAGCACCCTGCAAAGTTTGCCCTTTTCAGGATCAGAAGGCTTGCTGAAACCAGTGCTCATCAACAGGGCTCATCAGCAGGAGAAGAATGAGTTGAAGATCATTGAAATCAGCCCATCAGGGCTCGTGTTATGCAAGTTTAAAGCTTTTGACCTTTGACCCCAATGTGAGCAACGGCGTACGTGGGGCTTTGCTGCCACATTCACAATTTCCCTTGGTAAAGACCAAGCCCCCAGGGGTCAGTGCATGGTTTATTTAAAAAATGTACAGGGACGGGTGTGCTTGGGGCCCTATCCCTAGTCTCCTACTGGGCCAGGGGACTAAATGGGCTGCACCTGCAGCCTTTCCCCCCCAGCACAAACCCCAGGTGCGAGAGAGAAAGAATGCCGGCTCCCAGGCCGGCACAGCACTGTGTTGGACTAGCAGGTGACCAGCAGCACAGAATTGAACTCCTTGCATTGTGCACATGAAGGAAAATGCTTCGGTGTCCTAGATGGGACCAGGGTACCTTTTACCAAAAACAAAGGAGATGGGCGAAGCCACCCACATCAAAACAACCACAAGTGAAGTCGCTAATATAATAGTCACACTCCCATCTGGGAGCACTCCCTAATGCCTCAAGCTGGCTATTTTGAATACTGTTTTTATCCTTGTGGTGCTCCAAACAGGGGCAAGGGTACTACTAACGCGCCTCAGCATGTTGTGGGGGGGGGGGCTGCAGGGAGTGCAGTACCCTACCCCAAGATGCCTTTAAAATGGTAACCCAAGGCCTTCCAGGTCCTCAAATGTATGATCTAGGGAGACGTTTCATCATTTTCTAAGCAATCCCAGAGCTATCCTTGATGTTCTTCAGCTCTGGAAAAGTTGGATCTCTAGTGGTTGGTCTTATGGCTGAATTATGCTGCCTTACGCACTTAAAAAAAGACAAGTTATAATTCTTTTCACTGTATTACTTTAAGTATATTGCTGGCAATGATATTTGGTAAACATTGCAAGGCTTTTATTATTAAAAATAATTACATTTATTGATTTCAGTGTTATGGTGGTGCTTAACTTGCGACCCCTTGACCAAGACAAAAGGCTTGTTTTATTTAAAATGACACATCTTTTTTTAATGTGATGTTCTATCTGGTATACTTGGGGGTGATATTAAAATGTTGGGGTTCATGACCCATTATGTGATTTCAGAATGTCACCAAATGTATTTCCATCTGCTGGATGTATACATGTGCAACGAATTGCATATTATCTAGTGGTGTGTGTGTGTGCGTGCTAAATGCACTTTTTCTTTCTCAAAGAAGGGCTGACTTGACAATGATTTATTGAGTGACGTTACTGTGTGGCAGCAAAATGGCAAGCCAATACCAGCTCCCCTTAGTAAGCCTTGGAGTGCTCTGCATCACTACCCTGAGAAGTGCTAAAATGGAATGTGTGGTTCCCAGTACAGAAACAATTGTGGACTTATTACTTCAGCAGCCATCACATACTGCCTAATTAACAATCAATATCTTCCAATCACCAGTGACATCATAAATATATTTGGTGACATTATATAGCATATTGTCATTGACTTCATCAAGGAAATGATTACTGTAAATGTAATAGTGAGGATTGTTATGTTAATGTTAAAAGTATATTTCATGCTTTGTCCTCAGTCTGTGCCAGAGCATGGCTGTATGGATAATTGTGTAAAATGTTTGCTTTCAAAAAAATACAAAACTAAACACAAGCTCTCACATACACGTGGAACGCCTGTGACTTTCATATTACACACATGTGCCCCACATTGTATGTGTATAGGACACACATATGACATCAAGGTGATACATGTGATATGCTAATGGCACACTTGTGGAGCAGTTGTCACACATAGGTCGCATAAATGTGACAGAATTGTTGCATATCAGTATCTTGATTCACGCCTTCATCTTCAGATGCTCAAAACGTTCCTCTCCATTAGATCCTTGACGGTTCCTTCAGGCCCCATGTGCTCCCAGAGTCTCCATCCCCATCAGGTGTCAGATGGGCATATTCTCCGGCTACCTCCTCCACTAGATCGTCTAATGGTCATTCCCCCTTATCATTTTTTTTATATTTTCTCAATCGTCCCCCAAACCACCCAGATCACAATCCCCCCATCGCTCCGTCTATACACTCATTATTAAGAAACACTGAGACAATAAATAAAAACTTCACAAAAATATGTATTTTTACCTGCAGCACGATTCAAAAGTTATCGAATAATACATATTCTATGTCACATCATAGCTTCACTTCAAAACTAAATTTTAAAAACTGTTAGGAAAATTTTAGTCTCAGCGCTTTTTCTACAAAAGGATGGCTGAGAGGAATAAGCCAGTTATTACGGAACTAGACCTATGCTCATAGCGCTTTCCAAAGTTTCCCATAAAATGTAGTCTAAGGGTTTGTTTATTTTGGCAAGGCCTAAAGTGAACCCTCTTCGTGGCGGGAAACAGGCTGCAAACCGTGCAGAGGATGCAGAAGCCATGCCCAGTAATGCGCTGGAAGGCTTCCTTTTAGCTACGGCAGGTTTCAGCCTGGCGAGCCTTGCTCGGGAGACAAAGGGACGGCCATGTGCACGACACAGATATGTTTTTTATCGGGGGAAGCCGTGCTTCCTTCGCTACAAGAGTCTCTTCCCTAGTCACAGCAGGGGCTCTCTGTTAAGGCTGCAGGATGTTCGCGAGACTTAAGCAGTGGAAGGCCAGAGCGCCTCCATTTCAGAGACTTCAAAGCTGAGTGCCTGAGTCACTAAGGGGTAGGTGGTGTACTCGGTTCTATATTGTACTGTATAGCTATTGGAGCCGCAAGCAAAACAATTCATAATATAGAGCGGCTGCTATGACTGCCTGCATCTAGTGCTTAATATTATGGACTTGAACTAGGAAGACCTAGATAAAGCCATTAGAGACCCACACAATGAGATCCTGTCATTACACGTGGGTGTAGTAACCTGAGACAGCCCAAGAGCAACATTGTGGCCACACAGTCCAACCTAGGCCACACTACAAGTCAACACTTCCAACCCAGTACTGCCCCACAGTGTAGCGTCCTACCTGTCCCATAATGCACTCTAGCGCTTGTCCAAGGGCATGAAGAACTGCATAACTGCAATTACAGCTACAACACTAAACCATTAATGAGAGTTTATTATTTGTTATTTTAATTTACAAAAAAGCATTTTAATGTTGATCAAAGGCCAGTTTGATGCCTACATATATATTTTAAGAAGTGAGTGGCGTTTCCCCTTTCATTGGGGTTTTCTCCTTTAACGCACTGCTCCCAATATCTCACTGGATCTCTTTCGCTTTTTACTTTATATTTACCCATATATGTCTCAATCCTGTGCACTACCTCCTGTCTATCTCTTGCTCTGTACCTCGCTTTCACTCTCTTTCACTGCCTCACCCCCTTTCACCCACCCCTCCTTCCCTCTCTCATTTCGTCTGCTATATCTCTCATTTTCTCTGATGATCCCTGAAGGTTTTTCCTGAGGTTTGAAGGGTGCATGGCTGGTTCCGGGACTTTTGCTGCCACAATACCCAGGCAATATGGCCATATGTGATACGTCTATGGTTAATTTATGTCCTCTAACTGATGGTACCCTTGACGGCCATATTGAAGTGCCTCCCAGTTTCTCCTCCTCTGCCAGTGTACATGCAAACACAATCAATCAAACACTGAAACGCCAATGTAAAGCTGCTCAGCAGTTGGGGTTATAAATGAGTACAGAAGTGACAAAGTGCAAACCGGCGCTTAAGGGTTCAGTTAAGGACAACAGTGCTCAAAAACCTTGTAAGCACAGATGATGGTTTCACAAGGTGATTGCTGAGATAAGTCCTGGGGTAGATTTACAATCCCCGTGCCCCGCCGGTGTGTCATTTTTTGTGACGCACTGGCAGCGCATAGTGCAGACTCATATCTACAAGGCCACGCAAAGCCACTTTGTGTGGCTTTTCATGGCCTTGTAGATATGGTGTAAGGCAACGCAGAGCAAGTCACTGCGTTGCCTTACACCGCATCAGGGAGAAGTACAATGGGGCGTTGTGGTGGGTGTTTCCATACAACACCCACAAGTTTTTGCATTCCCAGATTTACAAGAATCTGTAACCTGGGAATGCCTTAAAACTGTACGCCTCTCCAGGTCAGATGCATCAAGGAGAAATATCTTTATTTCTCCTTGTTGTTTCCTCTTTCCATGTGGTGTTGTGTGCAGCACACATAGAAAGAGTAAAATACCTCTCTAGATTGTTTTTGTGCAGGAAGGTGTGCCTTCCTGCACAAAACCAATCCTGCTGACAACTCAGACACCCTTGCACCAAGATGCAAGAGTGCCTGCATTTGCGCTAGGCAGCAATTTCTGCCAGCGCAGTGGGAAGGTCAAGAATGCACTGTATCTTGTAAATACAGTACATTTCTGCCCTTGTCCTGTGGAGCAGAGCAGTGCAACAAGGTTACCTGCTGCGCTGACCTGCGCCACAGGGCTTGTAAATATATCTCTCAGTGTTATAACTTTACTGAAAAACATGCACACACATGTAGCAGTCAGTTTTGCTGCCATATTTTAGCAGATAGTAAACCCAAGTGCTAAACCCAAGGAAATGCAGTTAGTGTTGTGTTCTTAATATGAGCACGAAATATGGGAGCAAATACAATTTGCACCCTTGTTTAAAAATAGAGTAAATTGCTTTTTGATCCTTAATACTGAGAATACCATTATATTACAATATTGTGGGTCTTGTTGTTCTCAGTTTGTCTCAGAGTTCACAACGTATTGTAAATTACGGCTGGATTAAAGATGGGCTATGAATTCCGATTGGCTCAGTAACAGAAGTTGCTGAGCCCATCAGAATTCCAAGATTTTGTTTTTCATACTGTGTAGTATCCTGTGTGTCCCATTTGCCTGTACATCTGAGCTGGTGTCGGGAATGCTGAAAGTGGAATGCTGAGAGTGAATAATGTAATAGAATGCTGGTGTATGATGATGAGTGGAAGCTAAGAAATAAGAATGTGATAGAATGCTAATGTATGATGTGGAGTAGAAGCTAAGAGATAAGGACATTTGGGAGGTAAATGGAGCCCTGACTAGCTCGAAGGGCCTAATATGTATAAGAATATTCGAGCGTTGAGAGCGCCATTGAAGACAATAAAGTGGCCAAGGGTCTATATTGGCTGGTATAAGCCTTCTGCTTAACATCGAATGATTGTCTTTCTGTCCGTCCTTTTTAATTTAGAATATTCTATCCTCAGTGAGTAGAATGCCCTAAAAGCCTTGTAGCCCTTCTGCCACCAGCTATTTTTCATAGGAATCAATACAGGGAGTGCAGAATTATTAGGCAAGTTGTATTTTTGAGGATTCATTTTATTATTGAACAACAACCATGTTCTCAATGAACCCAAAAAACTCATTAATATCAAAGCTGAATATTTTTGGAAGTAGTTTTTAGTTTGTTTTTAGTTTTAGCTATGTTAGGGGGATATCTGTGTGTGCAGGTGACTATTACTGTGCATAATTATTAGGCAACTTAACAAAAAAAAATATATACCCATTTCAATTATTTATTATTACCAGTAAAACCAATATAACATCTCAACATTCACAAATATACATTTCTGACATTCAAAAACAAAACAAAAACAAATCAGTGACCAATATAGCCACCTTTCTTTGCAAGGACACTCAAAAGCCTGCCATCCATGGATTCTGTCAGTGTTTTGATCTGTTCACCATCAACATTGCGTGCAGCAGCAACCACAGCCTCCCAGACACTGTTCAGAGAGGTGTACTGTTTTCCCTCCTTGTAAATCTCACATTTGATGATGGACCACAGGTTCTCAATGGGGTTCAGATCAGGTGAACAAGGAGGCCATGTCATTAGATTTCCTTCTTTTATACCCTTTCTTGCCAGCCACGCTGTGAAGTACTTGGACGCGTGTGATGGAGCATTGTCCTGCATGAAAATCATGTTTTTCTTGAAGGATGCAGACTTCTTCCTGTACCACTGCTTGAAGAAGGTGTCTTCCAGGAACTGGCAGTAGGACTGGGAGTTGAGCTTGACTCCATCCTCAACCCGAAAAGGCCCCACAAGCTCATCTTTGATGATCCCAGCCCAAACCAGTACTCCACCTCCACCTTGCTGGCGTCTGAGTCGGACTGGAGCTCTCTGCCCTTTACCAATCCAGCCACGGGCCCATCCATCTGGCCCATCAAGACTCACTCTCATTTCATCAGTCCATAAAACCTTAGAAAAATCAGTCTTGAGATATTTCTTGGCCCAGTCTTGACGTTTCAGCTTGTGTGTCTTGTTCAGTGGTGGTCGTCTTTCAGCCTTTCTTACCTTGGCCATGTCTCTGAGTATTGCACACCTTGTGCTTTTGGGCACTCCAGTGATGTTGCAGCTCTGAAATATGGCCAAACTGGTGGCAAGTGGCATCGTGGCAGCTGCACGCTTGACTTTTCTCAGTTCATGGGCAGTTATTTTGCGCCTTGGTTTTTCCACACGCTTCTTGCAACCCTGTTGACTATTTTGATGAAACGCTTGATTGTTCGATGATCACGCTTCAGAAGCTTTGCAATTTTAAGAGTGCTGCATCCCTCTGCAAGATATCTCACTATTTTTGACTTTTCTGAGCCTGTCAAGTCCTTCTTTTGACCCATTTTGCCAAAGGAAAGGAAGTTGCCTAATAATTATGCACACCTGATATAGGGTGTTGATGTCATTAGACCACACCCCTTCTCATTACAGAGATGCACATCACCTAATATGCTTAATTGGTAGTAGGCTTTCGAGCCTATACAGCTTGGAGTAAGACAACATGCATAAAGAGGATGATGTGGTCAAAATACTCATTTGCCTAATAATTCTGCACTCCCTGTAGAGTACCAGGGAATGAAAAGTGTTCACACATTAAACATATAAGTACTTGACTTACGATCCCAGTCTTTGGGGGTTAGGATTTCCACAGGTCAAAGTTCAAGTTGACCCCAAAAGTACACCTCCAGCAACACAGGGCCGGCTGGGTGCAGAGGTCAAAGATGACATCGGGTCTTCAATGGAATCCTATGAGGACTGAGGCAACTTGATAGAAAAGAGGTTGCAGGTAAGTACCCACGTTTTCAGGACACATTTATGGGGGTTTTAGGTCAGCCCCGAGAGGGCACAAGTCAGCACCAATCACAAACGCTCAGAGGCAGAGGGGCGAGAAAGTATCTCAGTGAGTACCCTCAGTATGAGGATGCCAAATATACACAAGATATATGTACACAATACCAAAAATATGCAGTAATAGCAAAAGGAAATAATGCAAGCAATGTAAAGTTACAGTAGATTGCATTAGGAACACATAGGTATAGGGGCAACACAAACCACATACTCCAAAAGTGGAATGCGAACCACAAATGGACCCCAAACCTATGTGAGCTCGTAGAGGGTCGCTGGGACTGTAAGAAAACAGTGAGGGTTAGAAAAATAGCCCACCCCAAGACCCTGAAAGGTAGGTGTAAAGTGCACCTACAACCCCCAGAAAGCACAGAAGTCGTGCTAGGGGAATTCTGCAAGGAAGACCAACACCAGCAAAGCAACAACAGTGGATTTCCGGACCTGAGTACCTGTGAAACAAGGGGACCAAGTCCAAGAGTCGCGACAATGTCGAGAGAGGGCAGATGCCCAGGAAATGCCAGCTGAGGGTGCAAGGAAGCTGCCACTGGGTGGAGGAAGCTTGGTGTTCTGCAAGAACGAAGAGGACTAGGAACTTCCCCTTTGGAGGATGGATGTCACACGTCGTGAAGAAGCTTGCAGAGGTGTTCCCACGCAGAAAGACCGCAAACAAGCCTTGCTAGCTGCAAGGCTCGCTGTTAGGGTTTTTGGATGCTGCTGTGGCCCAGGAGGGACCAGGATGTCGCCACTTGGATGAGGAGACAGAGGGGGCGCCCAGCAAGTCAGGGAGCCCTCACAGAAGCAGGCAGCACCCGCAGAAGTACCGTAACAGGCACTTGGAAGAGGAGTGAACTGGAGTCCACCCGAAGTCAGAAAAGGGAGTCCCACGACGCCGGAGGACAACTCAGAAGGATTCTGCAAAGAAGGGGTCACTTCAGCTCTGGACACCTCAGGGGTGGTCCTATCCACAGTGGTCAGTCCTCCCTGTTCGACCTAAGTTTCTCACCGGGCTTGCTGCCAAAAGTGGGGCCAGGTCTGGGGAGAACACCTCCACTAGCTGGAGTGCCCTCGGGCACTGTAACAGGAAGTCCGAGCCTTTGAGACTCACCACCAAGTGTTACCTGCAGGGGAGAGGCATGGAGCACCTCCACCCAGATCAGGCTTTGTTTCTGACCCCAGAAAGCACAAAGGCTTTCACCCCATGGGGTCAGAAACTTGTCTGTTAGTGGCAGGCTCACACAGACAGGCCAGCCCTTCACTGAAGGGTTGGGTAAAATGGATGCAACATCTCTAAGATGCCCTCTGTGTGCATTTTACAATATGCACTGGCATCAGTGAGGGTTTATTGTGCTGAGAAGTTTAATACCAAACTTCTCAGTCTTCAGTGAAGCCATCATGGAGCTGTGGAGTTCGTAATGCCAAACTCCCAGCCCATGTACTTAATTTGGCCACGCTGCACTTACAATGCCTAAGATTGGACTTAGACAGTGTAGGGGCATATCGCTCATGCAGCTATGCCCTCACCTGTGGTATAGTGCACTGTGCCTTAGGGCTGTAAGGCCTGCTAGAGGGGTGACTTATCTATGCCACAGGCAGTGGATTGTGGGCATGGCACCTTGGAAGGGGTGCCATGTCAACATTACCTTTTTTTCCCCACCAACACACACAATCTGCAATAGCAGTGTGCATGTGTTCAGTTAGGGGTCCCTTAGGGTCGCACAACACATGCTGCAGCCCCTAGGAACCCCTCCCTGGCCACAGAGCCCTTGGTATCTCTGGTAACTTTTACAAGGAACTTAGCTGTGTGGCAGAGGTGTGCCAATTGTGGAAATAATGGTACAGTTTAGAGAAAGAACACTGGTGCTATGGCCTTCTTAGCAAGATCCCAGAACACACTTAGTCAATCTAGCATCAATATCAGGCAAATAGTGTGGGGGATAACCTTGCCAAAAGGGGCACTTTCCTACAATTCAGTTATATTTTAAAGTCTAAACTAATAGTTTGGATTGAAACAATATTGAATTTCTGATCATATATATTTTAAATTCACATGCAAAAGTAGAGAAATGCAGTTCTGCGCCCCACTAATGGAATGTATTGACAAAGTTATTTTGTTTTAAAATTACTGTAACTTGAATGCTAAGTCCTTGTGACTAGAATCCCAGCAAATTAAACATTTGTTTCAACCTTGTGTGGAAGAGTACAGATGGTTACTGTTCTCATGTCAAACCAGGAAAAGCATGCAGATTAACTGGGAGTTGCATGATAGATTTCTATTGGATGTTGCCCCTTCAACTTCAAATAAACTGTTGCACTGATGAATCAGTTTATCCTATGAACTTTAAAATATTCATGCTCGGCTGGACTTCCGTCAGAATCCCTGGAGATCTGAGAAGAATCAATTTGCCTTTTATTCTGACTTTGCTTGCTGTCCCCCTTAGGCTCTGAGAGGTATCTTCCTCTTTGCCCCTGCCTCTTTGAAATGCCTTGCTGAGACTTAATAATTTCTTCCTAACCCAAAGACTGAGCTTCTGACATGCTAAAACTTTCCCTTGTTACTTACTTTTTACCTACCTATCTAAGTCAGTAACCTACTGCTGGAGATTGCCTTTTTCCAAATTATTTTTCCCATTTTTGTCCTTTTTTGTCTTTTGTCCATATGTGTTCTGCCCCACACATGTTATCCCCTGACTGGTTAACCTGTAGGCTTTTCCTTTACCCAAATTGGCTGAACTTTGATTTGCCTCAATTCTTGTTAAAACTGAGCAACGCTTGTTTTCTATACACCAGATCATTTTACTGATGTTCTGTGTTGTCTTGATGAAATGCCTAGTTCTCCTAATGTTAGTCAGCCTGAACTTATTTTGTCACCTTGGTCAGCCCTTGGTGATACTGTATCTTTATCATTTTGTCTTGAGAATTTTCTACATGACTCTGAGCTAAAGTTTGTAATAAAAACCCTTAACTATATTCCTGACTGGAGTTTTACCTGTATGACCACATTGGTCATAGTGGTAATATGATTGGTCTGTATTGAAATGTTGTTGTTTGGTTCTATCACACCTTTATGCAGGGTCCAAAGATCCATTGACCTCGTTGGGCATTGATTCGTACAAAGCATGATAATGCTCCAGCATCTATAATAAATAACTTAGGGCCAGATGTAGCAAAGGATTTGCGCGTCGCAAACGGCGAAAATCGCCGTTTGCGAGGCGCAAATGCCTCTTTGCTATGCAGAAATGCATATTGCGAGTCGGGACCGACTCGCAATATGCATTTCAGAATCGCAAATAGGAAGGGGTGTTCCCTTCCTATTTGCGATTCGGAGTGGCATGCAATACCATTTGCGACTGCATATGCGGTCGCAAAGGGTGTCGCAGTTACCATCCACTTCAAGTGGATGGTAACCCACTCGCAAATTGGAAGGGGTCCCTATGGGACCCCTTCCCCTTTGCGAATGGACCCAATACTATTTTTTCAGGGCAGGTAGTGGTCCAAGGACCACTACCTGCCCTGAAAAAATACCGAAGCTAAAGGTTTCGGGTTTTTTTTAAGTGCAGCTCGTTTTCCTTTAAGGAAAACGGGCTACACTTAAAAAAAAAAACTGCTTTATTGAGAAAGCAGTCACGAACATGGAGGTCTGCTGACGACAGCAGGCCTCCATGTTTGCGAGTGCCTAGACTCGCTATGGGGCCGCAATTTGCGAGCCACCTCATTAATATTAATGAGGTGGGTCATTGCGACCCCATAGCGACTCGCAGACGGTGTCTGAGACACCGTACTGCATACCAATTTGCGAGTTGCATGGACTCGCAATTTGCAACTCGCAAATTTTCTTTTTGCTACATCTGGCCCCTACTTCCTACCTGAGTGGCTCCAGTCTGTATGAAGACTCTGTCCCTTGACTTCAAAACATAGTGAAAGACATAGAAAAACAGACAGAAATTGTTGTGGAAACACCTATGTCTGCATGTTATTCACCAAAAACTTGTAATACCTTTTATTTCCCAGTGCCTAGAAGTATTGCAGAAATGATAAATTTTGGCTGCCAAAATAACAGGAATTTTTCTAGGCCATTTGTATTTGTAGGAAGGATCGTTTCTCAAAAAAGTCTTTCTTCAAAGAGTGTAAAGGCACTACAGAGGCTCTGATTTACAAAGGCAGCTAAATGTTATGATTGTAATATTTTTTGACTAAATTGTAGCTTGCATATGTTTGTTTTATTTACTGAACTTCCGAAACCAACATGCACAACGTCGAACATCTGGAACAGGTGTGAGTGCACAAAAAAAATGTTGCTATTTTTTTAACAACTTTAATGCCCAGTATTTGCATCTGCCCCTTGGCACTGACTGAAGTTTCTTGGCCTGGTTAGGGTTGGGACCAAAGCAGATGGTGCTCCCCTGAAAAGTCTCAGAACTCTCTGTCACAATCTGTGTCTTTGTGCTCATAGCTTTAGCTTGCCGAACACTGACAACATTGTCTCTATTCTTCAAGTGTACTAGACCTAGTTATTTAGGCTTTGTTTGTAGCCATATTCTAATGTTCCCATTTTCCATATGCTTTCTGTCCCTGAACTTCTAAATTATCATTGTGATTTATCAACTTTGAATACTCCATTAGTTTGCTGGTCTTGCGACTTTTCGCCAACCTGTGAGTGTATCTAGTGCTGGGGAAAGCTCTATAATTGGGTGTGGAGTACTTGACTTTGTCTTCAGATTCTCTGTAATAGTCAGACTGATGTTTACTGTGAATTGGTGAGGTTTGATGGGTGTGTGTTTCCTAGAGGTCTGGTAGCATATGGTGCCACCAGTGGCCCCAAAGTGATCCAATGATGCTTCACATTTGGTCTGGCCTTGCACCTCACGTCCAGAAGTGTCATCTAGGCATATTCAATATTCCTCTACCCTAAACTAAGCTAGATTTGGACAATACATCAACCAGTTTGACCTTTTATCTCAAATGAGTCTAGGCACGTTTTTACTAATTAGAAATAATGCTTAATTCAACACTGTTTATGACTAGTGTACATCATTTATCAGCTGAACATGCCATTGTATTGCTGTGTTACACAAAATGTTAATTTGTTTCCTTAATTAGTTATGCATAACCTAATCAATACAAAAAACTAGGAACTAGGTATTTCTAGACATATCTTGTTTATCAGAATATTGATTAGTTTACATGTTTGCAGCATTGCTAATCCAACCCTGATATTCCATATTATACCATGAACTTCCAAGCCATGAACCTTTATAAAATCTACTTTATTTTGGAGACAAGCCTGTCTTTTAGTTTATTTCTTTGGAGGCACACTCTACACTAGTCTGTTTATGGGTTAATACATAGACTCTTTGTTTTTTAACTGATGTGACTCAATGCCTGTCTGTTTATTGATTTGTACTTGTATTTCTTTCTGGGTTTTCTTCAGCGACACACCTTATGTTAGTCCTCTTGCAGAATTATACTTTGCTTATTTTGTTTATGCTAATTCCTAACTAACTAATAACTTTTTGCTTTCTGTAATGGTCCTAATTGTATAATAACCCATAAGGTTTTAACATAAAATCTTGTTTTGAGCAGGTTTTTTCTTTAGTTTTAAAATAGGTTTTACGAAGATTCACAAAGTCTTACTAAGACTCAGACATCCTGATCTTGCTCATTGACCCTCTTCATTAGTTAACAACATTACCAAGCTAGATCCTGGTGTGCCATGAAAACACATTTTAGATCAAATGAAAAGTGCCCGAGCAGCCTTTCAATCAAGATGTGACTTTGTTTGAAGACAAAACAAATGTTCTTATTTATCCCTACTTCACAATTATATTGAGAAAATATATTTTTCAAAACCTTGGTATAACACACATTGCATTTGTACACTTCTGAAGATCTGTACATTAATACTGAATTTATTTTCAACACAGAATCAAATCACAAAGCTGTTCATCTACATAATACATTTTTAAAAACTGGTTCAAAATTAATGACACGACCAAATAAAAGGGTGTGCAATTTGTTTATAGAGATGAAAGTGACTATAAAAGCAAACACAATGATGATAGGCAATCTATAAAGACCAGTCTTTTGGTCTTGGTTTGCCAAAATGTACCAATGCAGTTTTTGAGAGGGTTCTAAATATTACCTTGTAGGAGGCTGAGTTGTTAAATTTTTGTTTCCATGAAGGTCACCATTTATGCTGTTCTGGTTGTCTTTTTTTCTTGAGGAACATGTCAGCTCCTTTTACTTATACTTTTGTAAACATGTTTCTATCCTTGTTGGATTTGGGGCTGTACTCATGATTAAGCCCTAATGGTGTCTGTATGTTAAGTATAAAGGAATTCAAAGCATGCAAAAACAGAATTGGTGATTTACATGGTGACAGTGAAAATCCCAAGTTGTGTAGTATACATGGATGGCTCTTTTGTCAGAGAAGACATTGGTTCTTGTGTGTTCCTGTCACGCAAGCATCTCCCAACCGCTGAGACGAGCATAACTTCCATACAAACTGAGTGTCTCCTTTTACTCTTTCTGTCCTGAACAAAGCAGATCCCTAAACTGATCTATTCTTATCTATTTACAGACTTTTGTACAGGAGGTCAGTCCATCAAAAACTATTTAAAACACCAATAGGTAAAAAGCTTCCCCCTACCCCACATGCAGATCAATTTCAGTCAAATAGGCAAACTTCTTCTATTACCTCTGTGATTAACTTTATAAGGACATACATTGAAAGGTCGTATAACTGATACAGGTTTGATTGGTGTGGGATGGCAGATGAGATTTACTGGGATATGGTGTGATGTGTAGCGTGCAGTGTGATGTGGCATAACATGATAAATTGTGTGGTATTATATAATGCGCTTTTACACAGTGATGTAAATTGTGATATGGTGTCTTGGAGTTATGGGTTTTATATATTCATTGGTATTGGTGTGGTCTGTTTGTGTTTGAAGTAAGCCACCCTCATATATTGTGTGGTGTGGGTGCAGTTTTCGTGCCATATAATATGGTGTGATATAATGTTATTTTACCATTTGGGCGCTATAGTAAAGTGAATTCAACTAGCCCAAAATGTGGCTGTCTGATTAGTTCATGAACTGCAGGACGTGAAGATCTTTACACTGACTTTCAATTAAACATAGGATCACCATCAAGGTTATGACAGTCATCCACATGGTTGTCTGTGCCAACAAACCAGTAATATGGGAAGCTAAATTCAATAGGTCCCAATTTAGAAGCAGTATCCTCTCTGCTCAGCAGTATCTACTTCAGGTCCCAACAATTAGTGTCACGTATGGAGGCAGAGTTTTTCAGGTGCAGCAGCAAAATATTGGAATTCGCTCCCCTTTGTAGTTCAGACATAAACTGCCTAACTTCAGAAGACTTTTTCAAACCTTTATTCTTTTCCAAATGGGTCATTTTATTATTCTATACTAAGCCCTTTAATTTTGTTGAGTTAGGAATACTTTTTGCATCACATTTGTATCACCCCCTCCGAACTGTAGTGGTGGGATCTCTGTTAGCCTTTAAATTGTTAATATACTACTCCTATAAGTATTGTTGTGTTGTTTCTCCAGCACCAGGAAGCATTGTCATGCTAAATACAATTATGAAAACAAAGTATGAAGTGCAGTTTTGTTAGACCTGGAATCCTTGGCACGTCTTCAAAACTCCTGTTTTTGAGGACTCCGTTTTTACTGGTCTTGGGATTCTGCCCACTTTACCACTTCTAACCAGTGCTAAAGTGCTTGTGCTCTTTCCCCAAACCTTGGTAAGATTGGGGCATGCCTCAGGCCTGCCATTGCTGAGCCTCTGTGTGTAGTTATGAATTGCCCTGTCGACCTGGTGAATTAAACCTTTTTACCAGTCCCAAACCTTCCTTTTTTTTAACACAAATCAGTGACTTGACAGGCCATCCTTGGAAGGATGGGAGGGAAGAACTGGACACAGCCTCACTTACACTTGAATAGGCAGTGTCTTGTCCCCACACAAAGGGCTGCGTACCTTCTGTGGTTAGTCTGGAGCCAGTACATGGAGGGAATAACATCTCTGCACTTCAAAGACATGTCTTTAAAGCTCCCCCCAAATCAAAGGCACTACTCAGTTTAAGAACTGGACCTCAGACACCACCACTTCAGTGCACTTCTGGACCTGTGGATACTCTGCCAGGACAAAGAACTGCTGTGCTGCTGAAGGATTGCCACTCTGCTGAACTGCACTCTGCTGAATTCCTGCTTTGCTTTGCTGACCTGTTGTTAGGGAGTGAAATGGACTGGACTGGTATCTCTTCTGCCCAGAACCCAGAGTGACTTGAAGGGCTAGTTGCAGGCCTCCTGATCTGAAGTATCAGGAACAAAAAAAGTCTTCCAACCACCCGCTTCTTCTCATGGATTTTGCCATCCGTGAATCTACCCACCCTAGTCCAGGACCTTTGGAATACTCAAGCAGAACCAAAGCATCGCTGCTGCTGCTTGGACTGGATGACACATGCAAAAAGAACAGATGACAGACGGAATGCTGAACAAATTAAACATTCACTCCTAGTCACAGATCTGAGCCTAAATCCATTGTTTTTTTTGCTTGCCATGCCATTCCAGTTTGAACCAAGCCATATGCATATCAGTCTTGACCTTCCTGACCATGGACCCAGAGCAGAAGACTTGCATCGCTGCTGCATCCCACAATTTGGGTTCAACGCATCGGCTTTGAAACCACCAGAGCACTGCACTTCCATAGAGCAGGTCCTCGCACCCTTTGATGAAGGAGCCTTGACAATTACACCAAAGCTCCACATCATAGCTTCACCACTCATAGTAACTGACGCATTGCCTCAGCTGTGTAGTGCATCCGCAGCACTGGCCTTCGCATCGCAAGCCCCATTGACAGGATCCTCTACATTAATGCAACTGGACCGCGCACCAAAGTTTTGCTGCATTTCGGAACCAATGCATTGTATTGGCTGCATGACACATCTTCGCCTCAGATCCACGCACCGCTCTGCAACCAAAAGTTAAGGTACCTTGTTCAGTGGACCTAACTGGGTCCTTGCAGCCAGCCCTTGCTCCATCGCAGTCGGCCTGTAATGTTTACTTTGCCCCTCTCTGGTGTGACCATATGCCTCCCCATTATGCCTGACTGCTCTGTGCCAAGCTACCAGAGAGTGAGCACATGTTAATTTGAGGTTTGCTTGTGTCTTACCCTGATAAGAATTGTGTTTGCTGCTTGACCAGGGCTCAAACACCAGTCAACCAATAATCCAGTTTCTCACAAGTTTGTTATGATGTACAATGGTATTAGAAAGAGTGCGGTGTTGGACTTGACCCTCTCTGTAAGGTCATTGTAAATAATTTTGCCTTCACCTTTCTGTTTTCTGATTGTTAGCCAGTGCTAAAGTGCTTCTGCTCTCCCCTCTAAACATGGCAAAATTGGCTTATACCCAATTGGAACATTTAATTTACTTGTAAACCCCTAGTGAAGTGGTACTACATGTACGCAGGGCCTGCAAATTAAGGGCCTGATTACGACTTCGGAGAAGGGGATTACTCCATCCGAAATGTGACGGATATCCCGCCCGCCGAATTACAACTCTAATATATCCTATGGAACTCGTAATACGGCAGGCGGGATATCCGTCACATTTTGGACGGTGTAATCCCCTCCGTCAAAGTTTCAATCAGGCCCAAAATGTGACTAGTGAGCTGGCAGCACTTTTTGAGCCACCCACTTAGGAGGCCCTTTAAACATGTCTCAGGCCTGCCAAAGCAGTTAGTTGGTGCTGTTTTTAAACGGCCATACTGAACTAGCAAAATAAACCTTTTGCCTGTCCCAAACCTTCCTTTTTAATTCATATAAGTCACCCTGAAGGTAGGCATGGAACAGCCCAGTAGGCAGGGTGGAGTGTATTTAAATTTGGACATGTACTTTTAAGTTTTACATGTCCTAGTAGTGAAAAACTCTTAAATTATTTCTTTCTACTGCAAGACCTGCCTCTCCCACAGGATGACATTGGGGTACTTTACTAAATTTAATAAATGATAACTTCCAATTGGGAATAGATAGAAATTTTGATTTTGATGTCTATGGAATTGTAATTAGGATACCTCTTTAATGTTAAAATTGGATTCTTCATCACAGTTCTAAAAATGACACTTTTAGAAAGTTGACAACCATTTGCTGCCTGCTGGTTGCATCCTCGGTCACATGACTAGGTGTAGCTGGCAGTTGATATTTGAGTATTGCTCCCAGACAGTGAGACAAAGGAAAGCTTGGTGTCTGCAGCATGGGCCACTCTGACTTAACAAAGGGGAAGAGCTGTCACCTTAAAACACTTGCACATCATATAAGTCACCCATAGGGTAGCCCCAGAACAGGGAAAAAATAATCACGGTAAAAATAATCAAACAGACTATTTCAACTACATCCACTTCCTATAATCCTACAAAGCATCACATCTGTGCACCTGTGGGACCTATGCCGTCCAGCTGAAGTGTGCTTACATTGTGAGTATGGATATATCCTCCCTCCATCCTTGTGGTGTTAGCACTTAGCTACCCTATCACCTGCACTTGCAATCCATTTTTGGACTAGCCGCGACCAATTTCATTAAAACTGTTTCTTTCAACAGATTTACATCCACAATTTGAAGCCTGCTCTATGTCTTAAAATCCTGCATGAAAAATTTACCTTCCATCACTTATGTTTTTTAAATCGAACTCTGCTTCTTTCTACCTTCTGACTCCCTCTTCTGTATCCAAGTTACTCTAATATCTCATGCCTAGCTGTCTTAAAGCTCTTTGAAACCATAACAATATCTATTAATTACAGCTAGCAATTGTGTCTCACATTGCCCCTTCGAATAATCACATCTATGTCAATAATGTACTGCAAACAAACTGGATTGCATGGAATGAGCGTACAAAACTAACCCCAATAACCAATGGACTGACCACTAACTTTAGGCTCCTGGATAGCGTGCTACTCACTGTAAAGTACTTCAATGACTCATCAGAGGTAGTAAGCGCTATACAAATACAGCTTATTATTAATATAACATCACAAAGGCCCTGCCTGAGTGCTCTTACAAAGGTGTTTGACACTCGTCTATTGTGAGCTCCGATAATCTGGAGCCAAAGAGACAGAAAAAATTCCAAGTACCTGTGGTAGAAGGAACTCTCTGGAAGTTTCTCCTACTTCTAAGTGGGCACCAGATATAAATATTGCGGCTCAGATCCCAACTCTTCAGATCATTTTTGGACGTGTGTACTCTGCCAGGAAGGACTGTCCACCTGTTAAGTGTGCTCTGCTGACCTTCTTTTCTACCCAAGGACTGCTCGCCTGTCCAAGGACCACTGCTGCTGCAAAAGGACTTTTATGCTGTGAGTTACCCTGCTGAAACCAACCTGCCTGTGCGTCCTTGGGCTCCAAGGGTCAGTTGGCTGACTTTCTGTTCTCTAGCCACAGGGACACAACAGGCTTCTCAGCACCTCTCATCTTCGATGCAGGACTGTTCATCGCCTCGGCTGCTTTGTCAGCCTGATCCAGTGTGACGCATCTTGATGCCGGCAACCTGCCCACCTCTACACAACGCGGTCTCAATGCAAATCCTCGCAAGCCCCAGCAGCTTCACCAGCACTGGCCCAGCGTGGCACACCTTGACCTCAGCACGGGTGCAATGCTACTCAAGTCTTCACCAGCCCCAGCGGCTTCCTTAATAACAACGCTGGACCTCACATCCCAAGCTCCACAATGACAGTTCCTCGATGCCAGCCAGTACCACTCAATCCAAGATCTTTGCATTGCTCTGCAACTAGAAGTTGAGGTATGCTTGTTCAACTGACCTGACTGGGTTCTTGTAGCCGGCCCGTGTTCTATGGCTATCAGCCAGAACTTGTAACTTTGTCCCGGTCCAGCGTGACCAGATAACCACAGTTGGCGCTTTGTGATTTCACTATTGTTGCTGAAATCTTTAAAATAGCATATCTCTGGTTCTACTGATTGGATTTTTGTTGTTTTGTTTTTAAACTATTTATTTAATTTTACTCTATTTTTCTAATTTGGTGTGGGATTTGCCTGTGTTGTGGTTTCTCTTTATTACTGTTTAAAGTGCTACATAAATATTTTACCCATTGCCTTTAATTTAAGCCTGACTGCTCTGTGCCAAGCTACCACAGGGTTGGGCACAGGTTAATTTGGAGATTGTTTGTGGTTGCTGCTTGAGTAGGGTTTCACCTCCCTCAACCAGTAACTCAGATTCCTAAAGGGGGAAATGGATACGTGGATTTTGCTCCTATCACTGTAGAGGATGTTAACATTTTAGCACTATCCTGCTCTTCTGGTTCCCCCAGTAATCCTGGACCTCAAAAGATTCTAAAGCATGGCTAAGCTGACTTTGAATAATTCTGTATAATCAGCTATGGCTCTGACTCTTCAGAAAAAGGCTCATATAGTCACTCAGTTGAAAAAAACACTGGGGGTTACTACTGTACCGTCCAACTGCAGACGTACATTCTTGCTTCCATTTCCTGCTAACATCTTGGAAATACCTATCAATTGTCACCTGTGTAGGAAAGTACCATCGTGCCTGGCATGTTACCCCCATATTTCACTGTATATATGATGTTTTAGTCTATGTGTCACTGGGACCCTGCCAGACAGGGCCCCAGTGCTCATAAGTATGTGTCCTGTATGTGTTCCCTGTGTGATGACTAACTGTCTCACTGAGGCTCTGCTAACCAGAACCTCAGTGGTTATGCGCTCTCTGCTTTCAAAATTGTCACTAACAGGCTAGTGACCAATTTCACCAATTCACATTGGCATACTGGTGCACCCATATAATTCCCTAGTATATGGTACTGAGGCACCCAGGGTATTGGGGTTCCAGGAGATCCCTGTGGGCTGCAGCATTTCTTTTGCCACCCATTGGGAGATCTGACAATTCTTACACAGGCCTGTCAGTGCAGCCTGAGTGAAATAACGTCCACGTTATTTCACAGCCATTTACCACTGCACTTAAGTAACTTATAGGTCACCTATATGTCTAACCTTCACCTGGTGAAGGTTGGGTGCAAAGTTACTTAGTGTGTGGGCACCCTGGCACTAGCCAAGGTGCCCCCACATCGTTCAGGGCAAATTCCCCGGACTTTGTGAGTGCGGGGACACCATTACACGCGTGCACTATACATAGGTCACTACCTATGTATAGCGTCACAATGGTAACTCCGAACATGGCCATGTAACATGTCTAAGATCATGGAATTGTCACCCCAATGCCATTCTGGCATTGGGGAGACAATTCCATGATCCCCTGGGTCTCTAGCACAGAACCCGGGTACTGCCAAACTGCCTTTCCGGGGTCTCCACTGCAGCTGCTGCTGCTGCCAGCCCCTCAGACAGGTTTCTGCCCTCCTGGGGTCCAGGCAGCCCTGGCCCAGGAAGGCAGAACAAAGGATTTCCTCTGAGAGAGGGTGTAACACCCTCTCCCTTTGGAAATAGGCGTGATGGCTGGGGAGGAGTAGCCTCCCCCAGCGTCTGGAAATGCTTTGATGGGCACAGATGGTGCCCATCTCTGCATAAGCCAGTCTACACTGGTTCAGGGATCCCCCAGCCCTGCTCTGGCGTGAAACTGGACAAAGGGAAGGGGAGTGACCAGAGCTCCTCCAGCGTGCCCCAGACCTCTGACATCTTGGATTCAGAGGTGTGCTGGCACACTGGACTGCTCTGAGTGGCCAGGGCCAGCAGGTGACGTCAGAGACTCCTTCTGATAGGCTCTTACCTCTCTTAGTAGCCAATCCTCCTTCCTAGGTAGCCAAACCTCCTTTTCTGGCTATTTAGGGTCTCTGCTTTGGGGAATTCTTCAGATACCGAATGCAAGAGCTCACCAGAGTTCCTCTGCATCTCCTTCTTCACCTTCTGCCAAAGGATCGACCGCTGACTGCTCAGGACGCCTGCAAAACCGCAACAAAGTAGCAAAGACGACTACTAGCAACCTTGTATCGCTCATCCTGCCGGCTTTCTCGACTGTTTCCAGGTGGTGCATGCTCTGGGGGTAGCCTGCCTCCTTTCTGCACCAGGAGCTCTGAATAAATCTCCCGTGGGTCGACGGAATCTTCCCCCTGCAACCGCAGGCAACAAAAGACTGCATCACCGGTCCTCTGGGTCCCCTCTCAGCACAACGAGCGTGGTCCCTGGAACTCAGCAACTCTGTCCAAATGACTCCCACAGTCCAGTGACTCTTCAGTCCAAGTTTGGTGGAGGTAAGTCCTTGCCTCTCCACGCTAGACTGCATTGCTGGGTACCGTGTGATTTGCAGCTTCTCCGGCTCCTGTGCACTCTTCCAGGATTTCCTTCGTGCACAGCCAAGCCTGGGTTCCCGACATTCTAACCTGCAGTGCACAACCTTCTGAGTTGTCCTCCGGCGTCGTGGGACTCCCTCTTGTGACTTCGCGTGGACTCCGGTTCACTCTTCTTCCAAGTGCCTGTTCAGGTACTTCTGCGGGTGCTGTCTGCTTCCGTGAGGGCTCCCTGACTTGATGGGAGCCCCCTCTGTTTCCTCATCCAATTGGCGACATCCTGGTCCCTCCTGGGCCACAGCAGCATCCAAAAACCCTAACCGCGACCCTTGCAGCTAGCAAGGCTTGTTTGTGGTCTTTCTGCGTGGGAACACCTCTGCAAGTTTCTTCACGACGTGGAACATCCATTCTCCAAAGGGGAAGTTCCTAGTCCTCTTCATTCTTGCAAAACACCAAGCTTCTTCCATCCGGTGGCAGCTTCCTTGCACCCTCAGCTGGCATTTCCTGGGCTCCTGCCCACTCTCGACACTGTCGCGACTCTTGTACTTGGTCCCCTTGTCTTACAGGTACTCAGGTCTGAAAATCCATTGTTGTTGCATTACTAGTGTTGGTTTTCCTTGCAGAATCCCCCTATCACGACTTCTGTGCTCTCTGGGGGTTGTAGGTGCACTTTACACCTACCTTACAGGGTCTTGAGGTGGGCTATTTGTCTAACCCTCACTGTTTTCTTACAGTCTCAGTGACCCTCTACAAGCTCACATAGGTTTGGGGTCCATTTGTGGTTCGCATTCCACTTTTGGAGTATATGGTTTGTGTTGCCCCTATACCTATGTGCTCCTATTCCAATCTATTGTAACTTTACACTGCTTGCATTACTTCCTTTTGCTATTACTACATAATTTTGGTATTGTGTACATATATCTTGTGTATATTTGTCACCCTCAACTGAGGGTACTCACTGAGATACTTTTGGCATATTGTCATAAAAATAAAGTACCTTTATTTTTAGTATATCTGTGTATTGTGTTTTCTTATGATATTGTGCATATGACACCAGTGGTATAGTAGGAGCTTTACATGTTTCCTAGTTCAGCCTAAGCTGCTTTGCCATAGCTACCTTCTATCAGTCTAAGCTGCTAGAAACACCTCTTCTACACTAATAAGGGATAACTGGACCTGGCACAAGGTGTAAGTACCTCTGGTACCCACTACAAGCAAGACCAGCCTCCTGGGCAGCGGTGGGATAAGTACTTGTAACTACTTACCACTTTGTCATTTTGTACTTTTCATAAGAGAATAATATACAAAACAAGTTCAGTGTATGTACACCTAACCAAAAAGTTTTGCTTTTCTTCATTTACACTTTCTGCTAAGTGCTGAAAAGTACTTCTAAACTTCTAAAAAGTTTCAAAAAGTTTGAATTTTTTTTTTTCTGTTCTTTAAAAAGTCCTGAAACTTTTTTTTCTCTTCTCGCTGTCTCTAAACCTTCTTCTATCATGTCTGATGTAGGAACTTCTCTTAAAATGGTCAATACAACTTATGACAATTTAAACTTTAAGAGCCTAAGGAGTCTCTGCATTGATAGAGGTTTAGTGATAGGAAAGAATCCTTCAAGGGAATTTCTATTTAACCTGCTCATTGAGAATGATAAGTCCCTAGCTGGCACTTCAACTGAGAAGTTAGTAGATAGCTCACATTCTGACTCAGGGCAACCCCTTGAGGGAGGTGTGGAGGGTTCTATTCCAAATCTGCCCCTCAGCAGACCTCAGAGCAATGCTGGTAGTAATAGGAGCTCCCACCATAGTAGGGATGTTTGTATTCCTGGAGGCCAGGTTGTTAGAGTCCCAGCTGTTAGGGACAGATCTCCCTCTGTTATTTCCAATTTGTCCTCAGTGTCCAAGCATTCCCAACCCACCCACCCTGAAGACAACATGTTAGAAAGGGAACTCAAAAAGTTGAGAGTGGAAGAGACCAGGCTGAAGCTTAAACACCAACAGCTGGCTCTAGACAGGGAATCCCTAGACCTGGAGAAGGAGAGACAGAGATTGGGGTTTCGACCCCATGGTGGCAGCAGCAGTATTCCTGATAGTAATCCTGTGAGAGAGCATGATTCCAGGAATCTGCACAAGATAGTCCCCCCTTACAAGGAGGAGGATGACATTAACAAGTGGTTTGCTGCACTTGAGAGGGCCTGTTTGGTACAGGGGGTCCCTCAAAGGCAGTGGGCTGCTATATTGTGGCTATCTTTCAATGGAAAGGGTAGGGATAGTGTCAACACCAGGACAGTGCGTGCTCTACGGGCATCTAGAATGCAAAAACCCAACACTCGAAAGATAATGTAATTTATGCATTGTGATGATATGTTATTGTTTAACCTTTTGCATTGCAGAATTCCATCCAAAAGATTCATTTTTAAGGTGCTTATAAATACTGTACATTTGCAATGTATTGCTGCAGACATTCAGAGTGTGTTAGGGTGTGGTCCCTTTCCAGGGCCTTCTGGAGACTTTCCCTGCAACATGCCTGGACGTGGTTCTAGGCTGGGCCAAGACTCTATAAAAGAGAGTCAGCCCAACTTCCAGTGCTCACTATTCAGAGGTCCTGGTGCAGAGCAGCAGCTTCTTCCTGAGCTCCTGTCCCGGCGGCCTATTTGGATTTTCCAGTCTTCTGCACTCATCTCTCATTGGTGATCACTGTTTCCAGGCGGTAAGACGGTGTTTGGACATTTCCCAACACCGTAATTGAGAATTTTCATATTCTTGATTTTAATTCTTAAATGAATAACAGATTACTTGTGTGCTGCCATTTTTTTACATTTGTATGGTGGTTTGCAAATAGGGAGGACGCGCAATTTATTCCATAAAGATTTGACTTCGTTCTTACATTGTTGTTCATTGCGCGCTGATATTTCTTGACATTTACATGATGTTTTACGAGTTGGCAAGACGTGCAACTCGTTTCATGAGCATTTAACTTTGTTGTTCATTGCGCGCGCGCGCTACCTTTTCTTGACATTTACATGGTGGCATTCGAATCGGCGAAACGCGCAATTCACTTCTCGTGTGTAATTCATGCTGTTCATTGTGCGCTACCATTTTCTGGCATTTACATGGTGGCATTCGAATCGGCAACACGCGCGATTCTTTCCTTGAGTGTTTTTTCATGTTATTCATTGTGCGCTACCATTTCTTGGCATTTCCATGGTGGCATTTGAATTGACAAGACGCGCGATTCTTTCCCTGAGTGCTTTTCATGTTGTTCATTGTGCGCTACCATTTCTTGGCATTTGTATGGTGGCATTTGAATCGGCAAGACGCGCAATTCTTTCCTCGTGTATAAATAATGTAAATTACTGTGCTCTACTATTCTAAGACATTTTCTTGGTAGCATTTCAAGTTGACACGTTGCGTGATTTATTCCTTGAATCTACGTTGTGTGATTTCATGGTGCACAATCCTTTATGGTGTTTAATACTCATATAAAAATCTGCAATGTGCGCAATTCACTTCCCAATGTTTTTTCTGAGATGAACACAACAATACCAGAGTTCTAGATGTAATGCTGTGTGTTCCTGATATATATTCTTAAAAGGAGATTCATATGGTTGTTTAGAAATTGCTCAGAGTGTTTCCTGATTCTCATGCTAAAGAAAGTACTCGAATCTGAAAGTCCTATTTAACTTTTCCTGTTTCCTCCTCAGGCATTCGCTCATCTAAAGCCTAGTCAGTTTTAGGACTATTCTAGGGTTGTTCATGTTTTTCGGAAAAGACGAAGCTTAGAGTTGTAGCATGGTACTGATTTCATGAGATGTAATTTTGATGTTGTGTTTTAACCTTTTGCTTCCTACAGGTCTCCTTCCCAGCTGTTCCCGTCCTAATCCCCTTTTCCCCACTTGGACTCTCTAAGACTCTGTGATAAATCTAATCAGAGTATTGGAGCTGTCTTGTGGTGGAAGTGTTGGGAACGTGCACAGACCCCGAGGATCTGGTGACTCTGACAGAATAGTGAGCCCACGAATTATTATCCTCCTGGTTTGTGTATGTTCTCAGCATGGCCACACTGGACGAGCTAGTCAAGGCTATCACCCAGCTCCAGTCAGAAGTGGTATCATCAAAGGATTTGACAAATAGTCTAGCTGAGAGGGTGAGTCAGTTACAGAATAAGGTTGAGAAGAAAGAACAAAGTCCCACAGGTGTGTCTTGGCCAGGTACTTCTTCTCAGACTTCTGGAGGTAATCCGACTAACATTTCCTTCAATGTTCCTTCAGCCATTCCTTTAGCTCCCCCAGAACGCTTCTCAGGTGATCCCTTGAAAGCGCAATCTTTTCTGGTTCAAGTGGAACTTCACTTCACCTGCAGACCACATAGTTTCCCCGATGCCCAGTCTAAAGTAGCTTTCTTGTTGTCATATCTGTCTGGAGATGCAGCTACCTGGGCTATTCCTCTTGTGCGTAAAAATAGTCCCCTGTTGTACAACTGGAAAAATGTTGTTCGTGAATTTGAGAGAGTTTTCGATCGTAGAACTGTAACACAGTCAGCAGATCGTGAATTATTAGACTTACGCCAAGGGAATCAGGACTTAGTGTCATATTTAGCCAACTTTAATCGGCTGGTCGCTGAGACATCCTGGCCTGAAGAAAAACAAGCGGCCTTGTTTTACAGGGGACTCAAAGAGGAGCTAAAAGACATCTTAGCGCAAATCGACCCACAACCTGCAAACTGTCAAGATTTAATAAACCTTGTCTTGAGGCTTGATCATCGTTTAAATGAACGAAAAGGAACGCGTAAAAAGACTGAAAAACATTCTTGACATGCTCATGATAACAAAGACTCAAGAACTCCGAGAGAAAGAACGCCGGAACCGATGGAAATTGGAACCATCAGGAGACCTTTGACCAAAGATGAAAAGGACCTACGCAGAAAAAATGGGCAATGTCTCTATTGTGGGCGGAAAGGTCATTTCGCCAAAGATTGTCCAATCAAAACAAAGAGCAAGCGAGGCCCAGTTCAGAAAGTTGCAACCAATGCATCAGTCGAGTCGGGAAATCTAAAACACCCAAGTTGCAGAGAAGGGTTGCTCTTGGGTGTCACTGTGGATCCTTCACAATCCAAACATCTAAAATTGGGAATAAGAGTTCAGGTCAAGAAAAAGACCTATTTCAAGAAGGCTCTAGTCGACTCTGGGGCGACCGGAAACTTTGTTGATGCCCAATTGGTTCGTGCATGGGGATCCCATGTATTGAAAAGAAGACCCCCGAAACCATCCAGGCAGTTGATGGAAAACTCTTGACTGGAGGTCCGATAACTCTTCAGACTGTTCCCTTGACAATAATTTGTGAAGGTAAAAATCAAAGAAAGAAACATAAAGAGGAACTCATCCTTGATGTGATCCATGCTCCCCAGTATGGGATCATCCTTGGCTTGCCATGGTTAACTCATCACAATCCAGAGATTAATTGGGCAGAACAAAAGATCGTGTTCTCATCAGTGCTATGTAAAGAACATTGTCTCCAAAGGACTCAAGAATCGGAAGTTTGCCATTCTTACATAGCTACCGCCGCAGAGAAAGAAGTTCAGTTGCCCAAATAGTATTCGTCTTATGAAGATGTATTTGATGAGAAGGAAGCAGAGAACTTACCTCCTCATAGATCTTATGACTGTCAAATTGATCTAGTCCCAGGGGGGATACTTCCCAACTGTCGTGTGTATGCCCTGTCAGAACATGAAAATCAACATTTACGAAAATACTTGGATCAATTCTTAGAGAATGGTTTCATCCGCCCCTCTAAGTCTCCCACAGCTTCTCCTTTGTTTTTTGTTCCAAAAGCGAACGGAGAGCTTCGAACTTGTATTGACTATAGGGGCTTGAATAAAATCACCATCAAGAACAAATATCCTTTGCCTCTAATTCCGGTCTTACTGGAACAAGTAAAGAAAGCAAAAATCTACACGAAGCTTGATCTTCGAGGTGCTTACCATTTGGTCAGAATGAGAGAGGGTGACAAATGGAAAACGGCATTCAAAACAAGATATGGCCTTTTTGAATACACCGTCATGCCTTTTGGTCTGTGCAATGCTCCAGCAGCATTTCAATTTTTCTTAAATGACGTTCTTAGAGAGTACCTCGATATCTTTGCCATAGTTTACATTGATGACATTTTGATCTACTCAGACAATGAGAATGAACATGTTCAACATGTCAAGAAAATGTTGGCAGCCCTTCGTAAACACCATTTATATTGCAAGCTAACCAAGTGTGAGTTTCATGTTACCACAATTGAGTTTTTAGGGGTTATCCTTACCCCTCAAGGTATGGTGATGGCAGAAAGGAAAGTAAAAGCTGTATCTGAATGGCCCATCCCAAAGACTGTTCGTGATGTACAATGTTTCCTGGGCTTTGCAAATTTTTACCGGAGGTTCATCAATCATTTCTCCCAGACAGTGGCTCCAATTACTAAGTTATTAAGAAAGAAAGAAAAATTTGTATGGTCCCCAGAAGCAGACCAAGCCTTTTCAACTTTGAAAGAAGCTTTCTCCACTGCCCAAGTCTTGACTCATCCAGATGCGGATCGACCTTTCATAGTGGAAGCTGATGCTTCAGATGTGGCGATAGGAGCAGTCTTGTCACAACAAAACAAAGACACTGGTCAGCTTCATCCTGTAGCTTACATGTCTCGTAAGTTGAACGAAGCCGAACAGAACTATGTCATTGCTGAAAAAGAGCTTCTGGCGATTCGTGACGCCTTTAAAGAATGGAGACATCATTTGTTGGGAGCTAAATATACTGTCACAGTATATACTGATCATCGCAATCTTCAATTCATGAGTTCTGCCAGACTTTTGACTCCTCGGCAATTAAGCTGGATGCTGTTTTTTGCCGAGTTTGATTTTGTGGTAACCTTCCGGCCTGGTAAAGATAATCGCAAAGCTGACGCCTTGTCCCGCCAAGAGTCTACCACATTGCCTGCAGTTCAAACCTCCAGAGCTATCATTGCTCCTGACAAGGTCCAATGTATCATAAAAACAGAAGATTTCTTTGAAGACATCCGCAATTCATTCACTGTTGAAAAATGGCAGGCGTGGGCCCAAGCAGATCCGAAAAGATCAATCAAGCAAGGATTACCCTTTCACGATGCTCGTTTGTTCGTGCCCACTACCAAACTTCGCAAGATAGTGTTTCATTGGTTGCATGTTATACCTACAGCAGGTCACCCTGGTACTCCTAAAACTCTTGAATTAATCCAACGCTATTTTTGGTGGCCTACCTTAACAAAGGATGTAAAAACAATGGTAAACAACTGTGAAGTCTGTGCTCGCACTAAAACAAGTCATTCAAAACCGGAAGGGTTGTTACACCCACTCCCAACCCCAAGTCGTCCGTGGGAACACATCTCTTTAGACTTTATTACAGGTCTGCCAGTGGTTCAACAGCATTCAGTAATTCTGGTGGTAGTAGATAGTCTCACGAAATATGGACATTTCATTGCCTGTAAGAAATTACCCACCTCTAGTGAACTGGCAGCTATCTTACTGAATAGAGTGGTTCGATATCATGGACTGCCAAAAGTGATCCTCTCCGATCGGGGATCGCAATTTGCCTCCAACTTCTGGAAGACATGGTGTAAAACACTCCAAGTGACATCTACCCCTATCTACTAGCCACCATCCTCAAACAGATGGTCAAACGGAGAGACTAAATCAGACTTTGAAGCAATACCTACGTGCTTACGCTGAAAAAGCACTTAATTCATGGACATCAATGCTCTGGTTAGCTGAGTTAGCCTACAACAACTCCTTCCACACGTCTACTGGCGTTACACCCTTCTTTGGTTTGTTTGGCTATCATCCTGACACTTTGCCCATCACAATTCCTCAAGAAAGTTCTCTCACTCCAGCTGTGTCAGAAATCATTCAACATTTGCATCAAACTCAGAAATTGATTCAACAACATTTAGAAAAAGCCCCAAAAAAATACAAAAAGCATTATGACAAGAAACATTGTGAGGGACCGCAGTATCAACCTGGTGACAAAGTGTGGCTTTCCACAAAACATATAGACTTCAAGAAGAAGCACATGTTCAACCCCAAATTTATAGGTCCTTACACTGTTCTTCAGCAAATCAATCCTGTGACCTATAAACTACAATTGCCAAAATCATTACGGATTCATCCAGTGTTCCATACTTCCCTCTTAAAAAAGGCAGTCCAAAAGGTCCACCCTGATCCAGCTCCTGTTCTAATACAGGGGGAAGAAGAATATGAAGTCAAGAAAGTGTTGGACTCTAAACTGAGAGGGCGTAACCTATGGTACTTAATCTCATGGAAAGGTTATGGCCCTGAAAGTAATTCATGGGTTTCCGCATCTGATGTTCATGCTCCAGCACTTGTGAGACGCTTTCATCGTCTCAATCCAGATAAACCAGGCCCTAGAGCGCGCCTGGGAGAGGGGAGTACTGTCAACACCAGGACAGTGCGCGCTCTACGGGCATCTAGAATGCAAAAACCCAACACTCGCAAGATAATGTAATTTATGCATTGTGATGATATGTTATTGTTTAACCTTTTGCATTGCAGAATTCCATCCAAAAGATTCATTTTTAAGGTGCTTATAAATACTGTACATTTGCAATGTATTGCTGCAGACATTCAGAGTGTGTTAGGGTGTGGTCCCTTTCCAGGGCCTTCTAGAGACTTTCCCTGCAACATGCCTGGGCGTGGTTCTAGGCTGGGCCAAGACTCTATAAAAGAGAGTCAGCCCAACTTCCAGTGCTCACTATTCAGAGGTCCCGGTGCAGAGCAGCAGCTTCTTCCTGAGCTCCTGTCCCGGCGGCCTATTTGGATTTTCCAGTCTTCTGCACTCATCTCTCATTGGTGATCACTGTTTCCAGGTGGTAAGATGGTGTTTGGACATTTCCCAACACCGTAATTGAGAATTTTCATATTCTTGATTTTAATTCTTAAATGAATAACAGATTACTTGTGTGCTGCCATTTTTTGACATTTGTATGGTGGTTTGCAAATAGAGAGGACGCGCAATTTATTCCATAAAGATTTGACTTTGTTATTACATTGTTGTTCATTGCACGCTGATATTTCTTGACATTTACATGATGTTTTACGAGTTGGCAAGACGTGCAACTCGTTTCATGAGCATTTACCTTTGTTGTTCATTGCGCGCGCGCTACCTTTTCTTGACATTTACATGGTGGCATTTGAATCGGCAACACGCGCAATTCTTTCCTTGAGTGTTTTTTCATGTTATTCATTGTGCGCTACCATTTCTTTGCATTTGCATGGTGGCATTTGAATCGACAAGACGCGCAATTCTTTCCCTGAGTGCTTTTCATGTTGTTTATTGTGCGCTACCATTTCTTGGCATTTGTATGGTGGCATTTGAATCGTCAAGACGCGCAATTCTTTCCTTGTGTATAAATAATGTAAATTACTGTGCGCTACTATTCTAAGACATTTTCTTGGTAGCATTTCAAGTTGACACGTTGCGTGATTTATTCCTTGAATCTACGTTGTGTGAATTCATGGTGCACAATCCTTTATGGTGTTTAATACTCATATAAAAATCTGCAATGTGCGCAATTCACTTCCCAATGTTTTTTCTGAGATGAACACAACAATACCAGAGTTCTAGATGTAATGCTGTGTGTTCCTGATATATATTCTTAAAAGGAGATTAATATGGTTGTTTAGAAATTGCTCAGAGTGTTTCCTGATTCTCATGCTAAAGAAAGTACTCGAATCTGAAAGTCCTATTTAACTTTTCCTGTTTCCTCCTCAGGCATTCGCTCATCTAAAGCCTAGTCAGTTTTAGGACTATTCTAGGGTTGTTCATGTTTTTCGGAAAAGACGAAGCTTAGAGTTGTAGCATGGTACTGATTTCATGAGATGTAATTTTGATGTTGTGTTTTAACCTTTTGCTTCCTACAGGTCTCCTTCCCAGCTGTTCCCGTCCTAATCCCCTTTTCCCCACTTGGACTCTCTTAGACTCTGTGATAAATCTAATCAGAGTATTGGAGCTGTCTTGTGGTGGAAGTGTTGGGAACGTGCACAGACCCCGAGGATCTGGTGACTCTGACAGATAGGCTCCTTACTGTTAGAGAAAGTGATGCTGACAATTTTGCAGTTTTGAAGGATGCACTCTTGGATGGATTTGGATTAACCACTGAACAATACAGGATTAAGTTCAGAGACACCAGAAAAGAGTCCTCACAAGACTGGATAGACTTTGTTGACTGTTCAGTGAAGTCCTTGGAGGGGTGGTTACATGGCAGAAACGTTTCTGACTATGAAAGCCTGTATAATCTTATTCTGAGAGAGCATATTCTGAATAACTGTGTGTCTGACTTGTTACACCAATATCTAGTGGACTCAGATCTGACCTCTCCCCAAGAATTGGGAAAGAAGGCAGACAAATGGGTCAGAACAAGAGTGAACAGAAAAGTTCATACAGGGGGTGACAAGGATGGCAAGAAGAAGGATGGTAAATCTTCTGACAAGAGTGGGGACAAAAGTAAAACTGAGTCTTCATCAGGCCCACAAAAACACTCTGGTGAGGGTAGTGGGTCCAAATCCTCTTCAAATCAAGTAAAAAAGCCTTGGTGTTATTTGTGTAAAGTAAAAGGCCATTGGACAACTGATGCCAGTTGTCCAAAGAAAAACACCAAACCTCCCACTACCACAACCCCTACTGCAAACTCTAGTGCCCCTAGTAATAGCAGTGGTGGTGGGAACAAACCTACTAATAGCCAATCCAAGGGAGTAGCTGGGCTCACTTTTGGTAATTTAGTTGGGGTTGGTCTTGTTAGAGAGACCACAGAGACTTAGTCTCTGAAGGTGCCATTGATTTGGCCACCTTAGTTGCTTGTCCCCTTAATATGGATAAGTACAAGCAACTTCCCCTAATAAATGGTGTTGAGGTTCAGGCCTACAGGGACACAGGTGGCAGTGTTACCATGGTAATAGAGAAACTGGTACACCCTGAACAACAGCTACTTGGTCACCAGCACCAAGTGACAGACGCTCATAACAACACTCTTAGCCACCCCATGGCTGTTGTGAATCTCAACTGGGGGGGGTTACTGGTCCAAAGAAAGTTGTGGTTGCTTCAGATTTACCTGTAGACTGTCTACTAGGAAATTATTTAGAGACATCAGCTTGGGCAGAAGTGGAGTTGGAGGCTCATGCAGCAATGCTGGGCATTCCTGGGCATATTTTTGCTTTGACAAGGGCTCAGGCCAAAAAGCAAAAAGGCCAGGGTGACTTGGATCCTGGAACAATGGACCAAGTGCTCCCTAAAGCTAGGGGTAGCAAGGGTAAATCCCTACCCACCTTCCCTCCCATTACAGATGATTCTCCTTCTGAGGAAGAAGAATGTCCTCCCTATGCAGAACCTTCACCAGATGAGCTGGCAGCAGACACTGCTGAGCTTTTGGGTGGAGGGGTGCCTGCCAGGGAAGAGCTGAGTGTGGTCCAGCAATCCAGTCCCACATTAGAGGGTCTCAGACAGCAAGCTGTCAAGCAGCAAAATGGGGATGTCAGTGACTCACATAGAGTTTACTGGGAGGACCACCTCTTGTACACAGAGGCAAGGGACCCAAAACCTGGAGCAGCCAGGAGATTGATAATTCCCCTGCAGTACAGAGAGTTCCTCCTAACTCTGGCACATGACATTCCTTTCGCTGGGCATTTGGGCCAGATCAAAACATGGGAAAGGCTTGTCCCCCTGTTTCACTGGCCTAGGATGTCAGAGGACACAAAAGATTTTTGAGTCTTGCATGACCTGCCAAGCCAGTGACAAGACTGGTGGCACACCAAAGGCTCCCCTTATTCCACTACCTGTGGTTGGGGTTCCCTTTGAAAGGGTAGGGGTTGACATAGTTGGCCCCCTTGACCCTCTTACTGCTTCAGGCAATAGGTTTAACTTGGTGGTTGTGGACCATGCCACAAGATATCCTGAAGCAATTCCTCTAAGAACCACTACAGCACCTGCAGTGGCAAAAGCCCTCCTGGGAATATTTTCCAGGGTGGGTTTCCCAAAAGAGGTTGTATCAGACAGGGGTAGCAACTTTATGTCTGCATACTTGAAGGCTATGTGGAAGGAATGTGGTGTAACATACAAATTCACCACACCTTATCATCCACAGACAAATGGACTGGTAGAGAGGTTTAATAAAACTCTCAAAGGAATTATAATGGGACTCCCTGAAAAACTCAGGAGGAGATGGGATGTCCTGTCACCTTGCCTCCTTTTTGCTTACAGGGAGGTACCCCAGAAAGGAGCGGGCTTCAGCCCCTTTGAACTCCTCTTTGGGCACCCTGTAAGAGGCCCCCTAACACTTGTGAAGGAGGGTTGGGAACAACCTTTAAAAGCTCCCAAACAAGACATAGTGGACTATGTACTTGGCCTAAGATCCAGAATGGCCGAGTACATGAAAAAGGCCAGTAAAAACCTTCAGGCCAGCCAAGAGCTCCAAAAGCAATGGCATGACCAGAAGGCTGTTTTGATTCAGTAACAACCAGGACAGAAGGTGTGGGTATTGGAGCCTGTGGCCCCAAGAGCACTCCAAGACAAATGGAGTGGACCCCATCTCATTGTTGAATAGAAGGGCGAGGCCACCTACTTGGTTGACCTGGGCACTGCCAGGAGTCCCCTAAGGGTGATTCATGTCAACCGCCTAAAACCCTACTATGACAGGGCTGATCTCACCCTGCTCATGGCAACAGATGAAGGACAGGAAGGACAGGAAGAAGAGAGTGACCGTCTCCCTGATCTCTTCTCTTCTACTGAAGATGATGCTTTAGTGGAAGGTGTAGTTTTGGCAGACTGTCTTACTGCTGAGCAGAAAGACAACTAGATAAATCTCCTTGGACAGTTTTCTGAACTCTTTTCAACTGTGCCAGGCACCACATCTTGGTGTGAACACACAATTGATACTGGAGACAGCTTGTCTGTCAAAAGTAAAATCTAAAGGCAGCCTGACCATGTCAGGGACTGCATAAAGCAAGAAGTTCAGAAAATGCTTGATCTAGGAGTGGTTGAACATTCTGAAAGCCCATGGGCCTCTCCTGTGGTGCTTGTACCAAAGCTTCACTCAAAAGATGGAAAAAGGGAGATGAGGTTTTGTGTAGATTACAGAGTCTCAACCAGGAAACAAAAACTGACGCTCACCCTATACCCAGGGCAGATGAGCTCATAGATACACTGGCATCTGCCAAGTATCTAAGCACCTTTGATTTGACTGCAGGGTGTTGGCAGATCAAATTGGCAGAGGATGCTAAAGCTAAGACTGCATTTTCAACTATAGGAGGGCACTACCAATTTACAGTGATGCCCTTTGGGTTGAAAAATGCACCTGCCACTTTTCAGAGGTTGGTGAATACAGTCCGGCAAGGGTTGGAGGCTTTTAGTGCAGCATATCTGGATGATATAGCTGTCTTTAGCTCCACCTGGGATGATCACCTGGTCCACCTATGGAAAGTTTTGGAGGCCCTGCAGAAGGCAGGCCTCACTATCAAGGCTTCAAAGTGCCAGACAGGGCAGGGAAACGTGGTTTATCTGGGACACCTGGTAGGTGGAGAACAGATTGCACCACTTCAGGGTAAAATCCAAACAACAATGGATTGGGTTCCCCCTACAACTCAGACCCAGGTGAAAGCCTTCCTAGGCCTCACTGGGTATTACAGGAGATTCATTAAAAACTATGGCTCTATTGCAGCCCCACTTAATGATCTCACTAGCAAGATGATGCCTAAAAAGGTATTGTGGACAGCTAGCTGTCAGAAAGCTTTTGAGGAGCTCAAACAGGCCATGTGCACTGCACCTGTCCTAAAAAGCCCATGTTACTCCAAGAAATTCATTGTTCAAACTGATGTATCTGAATTAGGGGTAGGGGCAGTCTTATCACAACTTAATTCTGAGGGCCAGGATCAACCAGTAGCTTTTATCAGCAGAAGGTTGACCCCTAGAGAAAAGCGTTGGTCTGCCATTGAGAGGGAGGCCTTTGCTGTGGTCTGGGCACTGAAGAAGTTGAGGCCATACCTGTTTGGCACTCACTTCATTGTTCAGACAGACCACAAACCTCTACTTTGGCTAAAACAAATGAAACGTGAAAATCCTAAATTGTTGAGGTGGTCCATATCTCTACAGGGGATGGACTATACAGTGGAATATAGACCTGGGAGTACCCACTCCAATGCAGATGGACTCTCCATATATTTCCACTTAGACAATGAAGACTCATCAGGTCATGGCTAGTCTTATTGTCCTTCGTTTGGGGGGGGGGGCGGTTGTGTAGGAAAGTACCATCTTGCCTGGCATGTTGCCCCCATATTTCACCGTCTATATATGTTGTTTTAGTCTATGTGTCACTGGGACCCTGCCAGGCACGGCCCCAGTGCTCATAAGTATGTGCCCTGTATGTGTTCCCTGTGTGATGACTAACTGTCTCACTGAGGCTCTGCTAACCAGAACCTCAGTGGTTATGCTCTCTCTGCTTTCCAAATTGTCACTAACAGGCTATAATTCCCTAGTATAGGGTACTGAGGTACCCAGGGTATTGGGTTTCCAGGAGATCCCTATGGGCTGCAGCATTTCTTTTGCCACCCATAGGGAGATCTGACAATTCTTACACAGGCCTGCCAGTGCAGCCTGAGTGAAATAACGTCCACGTTATTTCACAGCCATTTACCACTGCACTTAAGTAACTTATAAGTCACCTATATGTCTAACCTTTACCTGGTGAAGGTTGGGTGCAAAGTTATTAGTGTGTGGGCACCCTGGCACTAGCCAAGGTGTCCCCACATCGTTCAGGGCAAATTCCCCAGACTTTGTAAGTGCGGGGACACCATTACACGTGTGCACTATACATAGGTCACTACCTATGTATAGCGTCACAATGGTAACTCCGAACATGGCCATGTAACATGTCTAAGATCATGGAATTGTCACCCCAATGCCATTCTGGCATTGGGGAGACAATTCCATGATCCCCTGGGTCTCTAGCACAGAACCCGGGTACTGCCAAACTGCCTTTCCGGGGTCTCCACTGCAGCTGCTGCTGCTGCCAACCCCTCAGACAGGTTTCTGCCCTCCTGGGGTCCAGGCAGCCCTGGCCCAGGAAGGCAGAACAAAGGATTTCCTCTGAGAGAGGGTGTAACACCCTCTCCCTTTGGAAATAGGTGTGATGGCTGGGGAGGAGTAGCCTCCCCCAGCCTCTGGAAATGCTTTGATGGGCACAGATGGTGCCCATCTCTGCATAATCCAGTCTACACCAGTTCTGGGATCCCCCAGCCCTGCTCTGGCGCGAAACTGGACAAAGGGAAGGGGAGTGACCACTCCCCTGACCTGCACCTCCCAGGGGAGGTGCCCAGAGCTCTTCCAGCGTGCCCCAGACCTCTGCCATCTTGGATTCAGAGGTGTGCTGGCACACTGGACTGCTCTGAGTGTCCAGGGCCAGCAGGTGACGTCAGAGACTCCTTCTGATAGGCTCTTACCTCTCTTAGTAGCCAATCCTCCTTCCTATGTTGCCAAACCTCCTTTTCTGGCTATTTAGGGTCTCTGCTTTGGGGAATTCTTCAGATACCGAATGCAAGAGCTCACCAGAGTTCCTCTGCATCTCCCTCTTCACTTTCTGCCAAAGGATCGACCGCTGACTGCTCAGGACGCCTGCAAAACCGCAACAAAGTAGCAAAGACGACTACAAGCAACCTTGTATCGCTCATCCTGCCGGCTTTCTCGACTGTTTCCAGGTGGTGCATGCTCTGGGAGTAGCCTGCCTCCTTTCTGCACCAGGAGCTCTGAAGAAATCTCCCGTG
Source organism: Pleurodeles waltl (assembly GCF_031143425.1). NCBI lineage: Eukaryota > Metazoa > Chordata > Amphibia > Caudata > Salamandridae > Pleurodeles > Pleurodeles waltl. Next base: position 762,419,340 of record NC_090438.1, read on the forward strand.
GGTCAACGGAATCTTCCCCCTGCAACCGCAGGTAACAAAAGACTGCATCACCGGTCCTCTGGGTTCCCTCTCAGCACAACGAGCTTAGTCCCTGGAACTCAGCAACTCTGTCCAAGTGACTCCCCCAGTCCAGTGACTCTTCAGTCCAAGTTTGGTGGAGGTAAGTCGTTGCCTCCCCACTCTAGACTGCATTGCTGGGTGCCACGTGATTTGCAGCTGCTCCGGCTCCTGTGCACTCTTCCAGGATTTCCTTTGTGCACAGCCAAGCCTGGGTCCCCGACACTCTAACCTGCAGTGCACAACCTTCTGAGTTGTCCTCCGGCATCGTGGGACTCCCTCTTGTGACTTCGCATGGACTCTGGTTCACTCTTCTTCCAAGTGCCTGTTCAGGTACTTCTGCGGGTGCTGCCTGCTTCTGTGAGGGCTCCCTGACTTGCTGGGCACCCCCCCTGTCTCCTATTCCAAGTGGCAACATCCTGGTCCCTCCTGGGCCACAGCAGCATCCAAAAATCCTAACCACAACCCTTGCAGCTAGCAAGGCTTGTTTGCAGTCTTTCTGCATGGGAATACCTCCGCAAGCTTCTTCACGACGTGGGACATCCATCCTCCAAAGAGGAAGTTCCTAGTCCTCTTCGTTCTTGCAAAACACCAAGCTTCTTCCATCCAGTGGCAGCTTCCTTGCACCCTCAGCTGCCATTTCCTGGGCTCCTGTCCACTCTCGACACTGTTGCGACTCTTGGACTTGGTCCCCTTGTCTTACAGGTACTCCGGTCCGAAAATCCACTGTTGTTGCATTGCTGGTGTTGGTTTTCCTTGCAGAATCCCCCTATCACGACTTCTGTGCTCTCGGGGGGTTGTAGGTGCACTTTACACCTACCTTACAGGGTCTTGGGGTGGGCTATTTTTCTAACCCTCACTGTTTTCTTACAGTCCCAGCGACCCTCTACAAGCTCACATAGGTTTGGGGTCCATTCGTGGTTCGCATTCCACTTTTGGAGTATATGGTTTGTGTTGCCCCTATACCTATGTGCTCCTATTGAAATCTATTGTAACTTTACACTGCTTGCATTGCTTCCTTTTGCTATTACTGCATAATTTTGGTATTGTGTACATATATCTTGTGTATATTTGTCATCCTCATACTGAGGGTACTCACTGAGATACTTTTGGCACATTGTCATAAAAATAAAGTACCTTTATTTTTAGTATATCTGTGTATTGTGTTTTCTTATTGTATTGTGCATATGACACCAGTGGTATAGTAGGAGCTTTACATGTCTCCTAGTTCAGCCTAAGCTGCTTTGCCACTGCTAGAAACACCTCTTCTACATTAATAAGGGAAAACTGGACCTGGCACAAGGTGTAAGTACCTCTGGTACCCACTACAAGCCAGACCAGCCTCCTACAAACTGTCAAGCTTTTTTTAGTAAGAGCCCCATCTTCTAGATGATTCTCAGTTTGGTTTCAGACAACTTCACAGTACTGAAATGACAGTTAGTCATCTCTGAACATGAACATTCAATCCTAGGCAATAGTGGCCAAGCCTCATTGATCCTATTAAACCTCTCCTCAGCATTTAACACTGTCTCCCATGCTATCTTGCTAGGGCATGTATATGCCATGCAAATATGTGAAATGGGATTTAAAAGGCTATACTTTCTGTTGAAGTGATCTCAGCCTCTGATGCTGGGCCCATTTACATTGGCTGTCATGAAGAGGCAGCCAGATGTACTGTAGGGGTCATCTGTTTGTCCCATGTTACTTAACATCTACCTTGCTCCTCTAGCACACATTGTACAGTTGTTCAGACTTCCATAGTGTTGTATGTGGATAACATACAGCTTGTGGTATAAATCTACAAACAGATTTTCAACATCCAAAAGTAGTTTAAAGATTGTCTATTGGCTACAGCTAAATGGATGTACAATACTTGTCTAGTGCTGAAGTATGACAACTCTCTTTATTGACCTTTATCTAAATATTGTATCCATCTGCTTCAGTTAGTTCAGAACAAGGCTGCCCATATTGTTCTCAATATACCGATGCAATAGTTCATCTTGTCCCAACTATGTGACTTGCATTAGCTCCCTTTTCATAAAAGGGTGCTCTGTAAGGAATGATCATTAACTGCGGAGCCGAAAGGAGACAAGGCATCGAATGTTTTCAGAAGTTTTTTCAACTGTATGTCAGGTAGAGGGTTCAAGTCTTCAGGGACTAGACTCTTGATCATCCCTAGAGTACGCAGTGTGAGAATTAATGGAGGATCCATTACCTTTCAAGCAGCCAAATGTTGGAATTCTTTTCTGGTTGATTTTCGCTCAGCTCCCACAATGGATGTTTTTCAAATAACAATACTCACAACCTTGCTATTCAATCATGTTTAGTCCTGATATTCTAGCTTAGTACTTCATATATCACTGGGGCACACTTGTCTGGGCAGCTATCATGCTTAATACATTTCTATTCATTCATGCATTCGTTCAGAAGAAAAAAGAAAATATTTCCCACAATTAGTTTAATTTGCATTTATTTCTAATTTAAGGTGTGTGCATTATTCAATATGTACTTACCTAAAGGTGAGAGATGAACAAAATAGTTGCCCAATATTGTTAGTTTTAGCCATATTTTTGACTCCACTCCCACCTTCACTGACTCCGCCCCATTGTACTTGAGATCACAGCTCACATACTATTTTCATGCACTTCAACCACTTTATGAAGGGTAGACAATGTAATTTTTCAATATACAGATGTTAAAGAAATACAATGGTGAACGTCACATAAGTACATCATAAGTGTGAAGGGTGGCCATTGGGGTGCGGACTATCCACAGCAGTTCAGATTGGCTTCCAGCAGTCATTAATAATGGTACTTACACAGCACCGTATTCTGATTGGTTTAAAAAGAGGTCAATCAGACTGATGTTGTTTCAGAAATCTGTTTTGCTCTCCTTTTAACCAATTAGAGTAGGAACCTGTGATAGGTTTATTCTGATTGGCTGACAGTGGGCAATCACAACAGCTGTGAACCTAACTGACCACTCCTTGCTTCACGGATGATAATCTTGTGATGGTTTGTGAACAAACCACTACTGGGTATCTCCTGTTGGTTTTGTTTTTCTTCAACCCTTGGTAAGTAGGAACTGATTTCCCTAAATACTCAGATTCACCTCAGGATTCAATTCCACTTGCCTCTGTCAAGATGCACTAACCTTCTAATACAGATGCATTGGGAGCAGAGTGTGCTTCCAAATTACTCCAAACCCAAAGACAACCATACACTAACAACATGCAGGTTAGAAGCAGACCCAGCATAGGGAGAATGGGACAATCAAGCAAAACAAACTGCCTGGTTGCAAAGATGGGTTTTATCTGCACTTCAAGAGTGTTGTTAACTGAAGACAAAAGAGACATTAAGGCCCTCATTTTAACCTTGGCAGTAAAACCCACCTACCGCCGTGGCGACGGCTGCCAAAAGACCGTCAACGCGGCTACCAGCCGTCCACCATATTTGACCACAAAGGATTTCCGCCACAAAAATGGCGGAAATCCGGCCTTGGCCATGCTGGCGGATGGTGGTGAGGTGGTCCTGCTACCACGAGCAGCGCCATGGCAGTAGATCGCCGCCAGCAGTATTTTGACCAATAATACGGCCTGGTGGTGTTCTGCTGGCAGGCGCTGTTGGCGGTAGCAGCGCCCCGTCCCATCTCCTGCCGGAGGTCTCCCTGGATCCAGGTAAGTTGGGTCTCGGACGGGGAGGGTGGTGGGGGGTGGTGTGTGAGTGCATGTATGTGCGTGAATGTGGGTGTGTGTTGAGTGGTGAAGGCGTGTGTGCATGTATGGAAGTGTGAGTGCATGTATGTTGTGAATGTGAATGCGTGTCTGCGTGCATGTTTGGAAGTGTGTGCGGATGTGTGTGTGAATGAATGTATGCATGCGTGTCAGCATGTGGGTATGAGTGTGTGTATGCATGTGTGTGTGTGTGAAGGGGGCATGAATGTTAGGGGGTGGGGGTTTTGGAAATAATTCCCTGTCACTGATATGGCCTACCGCCATGGTTTTCGTGGCGTTACGAGCGCCACAAAAACCATGGCAGTAGGCGGGGTCATAATCCTGCAGGCGGAACAATGGCGGCTGCCGGGCTGGAGATGGTACATTGGTGGGTTGGCTTCAGCAAACTCGCCAATATCATAATATGGCGGTAGGTACCGCCAGCCTGCTGGCGGTATTTACCGCCACATTGTCGTCGACTGCCGGGGTCGTTATGACCCCCTATGTTTTCTCAATTGCCTTGCACAGATGCTATGGACCACAATAAACTTATACCTGAAGCATCCAAGATGGTACTCATGACTTACGAGTGTCATGAGAGTACTTTGGCTCCATAGGACATGTTGTCATTTTTGTCTTCACTCAGGTATTTAACTACTGTGTCAATCTGAGAAGCAAAGCCTTTTTCCATTCTCTTCTGATTCTGAAGACGGACATGTTCAGAAGATTCCTAGTAGCACTTATCTGCGCAGGACTTAGGAACTGAGGTAAGCACATCTCCCAGATCCAGATGGTGACCCCTCCCCCAGGGACCTAAGAATCTATCTGCTGCTTTTTCTGGATAACTGTTGTCGAATTCTCGTACCAGACAAGAAGCATGAAGATTGAGGCCAGTTCCCATAATCACTCCTAAGGGCTGAACATCCGCATCAACCAAGAACTTCCAGTGTCTTCTAATACCTTGTGCATATACAATCTCACACACTTCCCATTCCTTTTCCGCATAAGTCTGGACTGATGCAGGATTTGGAGTAAAACATGTTTTTGCATAACAGGGTCTCAACTAGAACACATGAAACACATCATGAATTTTCATGGGCTGGGACAACTTTCAGTGTGCAAATAAAAGAATGTTCAATAATAAATAGACCAATAAACTTACATTGCCAGTAAGAAACATTGTTCAAATGTGTGTTCTTAGCAAGTAAACACACATTTTCACCAGATATATATTTGGGCCCTGGAATTATTTTTCTAACTGCAAATAGCATACTAGCCTAGGTCATTTCTTGTGAAGAATTCTGAATTTTCTGGAGCTTATATAAATGCTCTTGTACTGAGGACACAGATGAAGAAGAGGGTAAATTCAATTGCAAGTTTTAGGCGGATGTCCATATGTTCAAGGTAAGGGTACTATCCCTGTCGTTGAATGTTCTGCATTGTTATATGTTCATTCTGTTAACTGCTATGGCTTATTACAATCCTCTTCTTACAAAAATATTTGACATCTCTAAAACTATTCAACTAATTCATTCAATCATTCTGTCTGTCTATCTGTCAGGGGATGATAACTAGTAGACAGATGGGCTACCATATCTAATTCTTTACACAATACAGATCAACATTTTGAAATAAATTGAGAACCTTTGTGAGTGATCAAAATGTGTGGTATTCCAAGCAAATAAATAATGTAATGTGCAAAGACCTGAGCTAAGTCTTTGGAAGAGGGCAATGTAATGAAATGCCCCATCCTTGCCAAATTCTTAACAACTACTAGAATGATTGCAAACTTTTTACTGTTATTTCGACAAAAAGGTCTAGGGATACTGTTTCCTAACGTTAGGTGCGACAGACAAGTGTCTGAAAGTCCCATTGGTTTAGTATTTGAGGTTTTAATCTGTGCACAAACAGAATATTTCTGACCATATTGCTTAATGTCTGTAAACAGGAGTGGCCACAAAAAAATATATTTTAACTGCAGCTAAGGTTTTAGCAATTCACACCATTCTGGGATTTTACCCTCAAAATGCTGCTATTTACATGACATACTTGCACCTATATGCATAAATAGTTTTTTGAATTGCCCCTCTGGTTTTCGAGGGCATGAACTTCATAATTTTAACTGGGGAGAAAGAGGCTTTCTTTGCCTGTTTCCCAAATGAGGAATAACCTCAGAGAGTGGTGGCTATGAAGAGGAAAGCTGACAAGCTGATAATGCTGTTTATTCTACTGTGTGATATGAAAAAAGATAGAAGCACTTTTGGAACGGCAGCGTAGCTTTTTCAACTTTCATTGCATCCACAATCCAAAACTATAAGTAAAAAAAACTGTGAGCTATAAATATGGATATGGGAACTCTTTCCAAAGCTTGCAAGGCCAGCATCTCCACACACTCTTGCCCTGTCTTTCCTGGACTCATGCCAGCAGAGGAAGCTGCACGCACCCTCGACCTTTCAGGGGGAACGCTGTGCCCCTGTTTCTGCGGCCTAGTGACCATCTACCTACCCGACAGTTATGCTGTTGCCCGACATTTCCTTCCTAGCCCCTGCCATACCAAAGGTAAGCCAATATGAAAGGATGGAGCAGGGATTCCTTACAGTGTGTTTTCTTCTTGTAGCGGGATGACACGCTGGGGGTGCGCAGTGCATTCCACCCATTTCTTATTATACCCTGGAACTCGCTGTGGCTCATTTTTGAAGAGAAACACAAACCTACAGGACCCGAATGCAAAGAAAAAAACAATAATGCATACGTTGCCCAGGCTTGACATTGGGCAGCTTAAGAGGTCTGTGGAAGTGTGCAAAGACTGAAAGTTTTATAATACCCCAACTATACATTTAACAGGACAGTGTAAGCTACTATGGAGCCCTGAGATCTCTTACATGGCCTTCAGCCTTGTGCCTCGAGGTCACAGGACTACTCCTAACTTGCAATCTGTTTATAAAGTACAGATACGAGTACATTGTATGGCAGCATTGTAGTACAACAGTAATGCACATCACTAACTGTTTTTAATTATACATGTAACATTTTAGGCTACAACTTGTTTAAAAAGGCCAAGTACACAGGAACAAAATTCCTATTGGTACTGGTTTTAAAGACACTGTTGTTTATAAAAACAAAAATGCCAAACCTGTAATACACAGGTGAAAAATAAATATATAATCAGAATACTGCAAGACTTGAAGTACTGTTGTGATTCTCCGGCCTCCAGCTTTTCAGAGACAGGGACATCCTGCACTGATACACTGTAAAGTGTCATGCAGTAAGTTATTGAAAAACTGTTGCAGTTACCTTCAAAAGGGACACTGTGTAAAGGTATGTTCACAGGAATATAGGAATTATAGCCATTTATTTGTCGTGGTTCCGATGCACAGGCACTGTATTATGTGACCAGGCATGGTCAGAAATCATGTCGTCATAGATGAGAATATTGCAAGGGCAATCCAGACATTCACCCTCCCAAGGTCGATACAATGAATGCCTTTAAATTAGGTCACAGTGACCCTCATTATGCAGGGGCCCACAGTTTCAACCTTACTATAATCAATGTGCTCTGCTATGGTTTCTTTGCTTTTTGGAGGGTGGGGGGGCGGTGCTGGAGGGGAGCGTGCTGCAAAACAGGACAAGGAAAGCAGATTATAAAACTAGACTAAACAGTCGACTTTTGTATCTTTTATCAGGACGTGGATGTAAACTAATGCGATTTTTCTGTTTAGTTATATATCGTTTGTGTGCTTGTCAGCTGCTTCAGACTGATTGGAACGAAGTGAAATCCACTGAAATGTTTGTCGTAATAGTTGCACATATTAATGAGATGTTAAAAGGGCCACAACTGAAAATATACTGGAAAGTCAGAATTTCAATTCTTCGTTTTTGAGGAGGCAAATCTGAGCTCTAAAGCTAGAAAGATAATTCACCAAATGACCCAAAGGGAGGTGTGCGAGGGAACAAGGCAGAGCCCTTCGGGATTGGAATGGGTCAGAATAAAAGGCCTTACACAGAATGAATCACCCTCTCTCTGTATCTCGCAAAACTCGGGTGGGGGGTGTTTGAGTGCAAAATTAGGTAGATTATTGATGTTGTTGCAATTCAATGTTATTATTACTACTGCTACTATTATTAGTATTATAGTTGTTAGCAGTGCTTAATTTGTTAATAAAAACGTGCCGGTGCCCAAAGCCCTCCTCTTGAACACGCGGCTGCTGCAATTAAATGTGCGAGCATGAAATACTGAGGCAGCGTAATGCTGAAGCAATCTCGGGCCCCCTTAATCCATATAAAGCCACTCCCTGCCCCTTCAGCTCACTTTAGTAGCTTTCTACTTTCTCCCTTTGTGACGCTTTTTTGGTTTTCTCTTCCTCCGTCTTTCCCATATGTGTGTTTTGCTCGCAGCAAATGCTTGAGGCAGAAGAATAAGCCCCGGCCCTCAAAAATAAGTGCCGGTGCTCAGCACTGGAAACAACAAGCACAAATTAAGCACTGGTTGTTAGTGCTGCCATTGCCATCATTGTCGTTATTATTAATCGTATTAATATTATTCTTGTTGGTGTTATGCACCAAGTTATCTTTTTTAAATATTGTCCTACCAATAAATCGTCCATCGACGATGAGATATCAAACACAAACGTTAGGAGGTTGTTACTTCATAATTCTCAGTTAGATGCGGCACATTTCATTGATGAGTTCGACAACCAACTAAATGGTATCCACTGAATTACTCATTTCTTTCAACTCCTCTGTGCGTACCTGCTATTTCCATTGCTCAGGACCGAAGAATTCAAATAAATGACTTAACTTATCGAACTTGCACCTATGATGCGCGCCTATGGAAAGAAAGCGAATTGATGATTTTCTAGAGAAACTGGCAAAAGAACTGGTGTGAGAAAGCAAAGGAAATAAACTGATAGAATGGCCTAAATAATTAAATACAGGAGAAAGAAACAAACAAACAAAGAAACAAACAAACAAAGAAGGAAAAGAAGAAAGAAAGAAAGAAAGAAAGAAAGAAAGAAAGAAAGAAAGAAAGAAAGAAAGAAAGAAAGAAAGAAAATGAGCTAAAAGGGGTGAAACAAAGAGTAAAGAACTGAATAAAGAAAGAAGGAAAGACAAGAGGTATTGGAAAAGAAGTAAAAAATAAAGAAGATAAGAAAGGAAAGTAGGAAGAAAGCAGACTGTGCATCACAGCTACGAAGACAGGAAATGCAGCGGTGGGAATAGAGGAAAGAAAGTATGAAATGTGGAGGAAACAACTGAAAGCACAAAAAACTGAGTGAAAAAGGAAAAGACAGAGGAAGAGAAAGAGAGAGACGTTAAGAATGGGGTAAAAAGGGAGGGAGGGAGGACAAGGGCTCGAAAATGCGCCTGAGCCTTGTCATGATGCGAATCGTTTTACTGCTGAAGCGAAGATCAGTCTTCAGCATCTCCCAAAGCAGCTCACACAAGGGTGAACGAATTACAGACATTTTATGACACTACGTAGCGCAGACGGTTACACTTCAGCTGTGTTTTCCTCAGGTGAGATGTTCAGGTACAATGCTGTCATTCTGGGACAAATCCTCAAGCATGTAACCTAGGGGACTCTGGGGAAGCCGTCGACGCCTGTTCGGTTAATTTAAGTTTTTCTTTGTCTAATTATTGTAAGCAGAGGGGAAAGGAGCCGAGCTCAGGGCAGTAAACTGACACTCGGGCGCCGTGTGTGGCATCCAGGCCGCCCCTGATGGAAAAAGCCTGCTTCCACTCAACTGCAGGTCAGTGACTGAGAACAGCCCCTGTACGTACCGCGGCAGCCCTGCGGCTCTGCTCGCACAGGCAGATAAACAAGAGTGGGGCAGCGGGCCGCGTCCCACAGCACCCCTGCGCCCTGCCTCAAGCCCCGCTCTTCAACTGGTCAAACACCCTCCCCACCCCGAAGTACGGGCTGTGCGTGCTCTTCACAGGTCCACCCGCCTTTCTCGTTCTAGAGCTGTGTGTAGTTATTTATTTATTTAGCGCCCAATCGTCGTGACTGCATGCCTTACCTGGTCCGTTTCTTTCCAATTCCCTTTATTTTTTCCTGTTCATTTTTGCTGCTTCTATCTCTGTGTTTATCCTTTATTTATTTCTACCTTTACCTTCTTTTTACATTCTTTCTGTTATGTTTTTCTTGAGGTATTTTGGACTCCTTGCTCCAGGCATCCTTAAATGCCCACTTTTTATAGGTAGCACTTTGGATTAGCCTTCGGCCTGTTTCTAAACACTCTCAGTTCTAGCAGGAGGCATATGAAGATACCCGATGTCCCCAAGACCACACAACGTGGTAATTACAGGGAAATCGGGATTATAGCTCAGATCACCTTCACAGTCGGCCAGTTTAACAACTGGACCACACCCCTTAGATATTTCTTCGGTTTTTTTTTGTTTTTTTTTTGTGTTTTTCCCTTAATGCCCTTTCCTCTGTTTATTACTATGTCTCCATTTTGCTTCTTTTTTACGGTATTTTTTCATTGTACATTTTTTCAATTAGTTTCTTCCTTGGCAGGCTGTCCTATCGGAAATGTCTTTTGTTTTAACTTCTTTTCTTCAATGTGTGTTATTTTCCTTGCTGTCTTTTCATGGCTTTCCCTTTTTCTTTCTATTTTCTCAATTTTCCCTTTGTTTCTTCCTTCCCATTCCCTATCTTTTTATATGGATAGATTTTGTTAACACATGTAACTACTACACCGCCAATAATGCATCTGAGTTAACCACTATATTTATTGCAAAGGTTTTTTGTATCACCTTTGGATCCAGTTGGGTTCTCCTATGGGGTAATTATGACTACGCACTAGTTTAATAACCGTACTTTAGGGTAACCACCATGCTCGAGGTCAATAGGGACACTGTCTCCAGTTCTGAACTTTTACCTAAAAATCACGGATTTCAGATGTATAAGTGTAATTAGTTCAGTGGAAGTAAAGCAAAAATGCAACACCCAGAATGTATTAGGCTATCACACAGAAGTCCAGGACTGGAAACAGTGCTTATAATGACCTGGAGTGAGGTGGGTACCCTACTATACACCTATTTTTTACACAATAGCCAATCTTTCCTAGCCGCCAATATTTCTTAGCACACAAGAGTAACTAACAGCAGGCATGCGTTTGCCATTGTTCATGCAAAGCTCAACAAAACCCCTGCAGAATAAAACATTTGGATACATTTTCTAACTTGACTGAGGTCCATAGAGCAAAAATTATCTCACTACTTGGAGAAAATGATCTGTCCACGAGTATAAACAAGTATTGGCAAAGCCAGTTCACCAGGCCTCGATATGCTAATGCAATGGGTAATTTATTTGTACTTTTTTTATTGCACCCATGAGCCATGAAAAAATTGCCACCACCCTAATATCCCATCATATGCTTTAAGTAAAAAATTTAAATTTAAAAATCTTTCACTTATATGGCCGTTTTACTAGCAATGTTTTATTTTTTTAAATAAGAAGCCTGGCAGATGTGCAGCACATTTTATTAGTTTTTTGTGTGATGGTGACAAGAAAAAACATGCCTAAACAAGCACTTAAACCACAGGCAACTATGATATTAAAATGTTACGTGAACTTTTTATAACAGCTACAATAACAAGCATTTGCAATGCAATGGATACCGCGTTTGCTTGAGTTAGAACTATTGGTGTTGTAAATTCATAACTGGACTTTTCTTGCCACATAAATTGGTCAACGCTGCCTCATAATTTGATCTTTTCCTGTCACATAATTCCAGTGGCCCTGCATATTACTAAAGCAGTTCCATTTACCTTCTTCCTCTACCTGCAACCAAAAATGAAAATGTGCCATTTAGCATCCTAATTTAAATCTGCCAAGCTAATTCCAATAGAATACAACTTTCACTACCCCACCATCAGAGTTGCTGGCGGCTAACACAATTCCCAAAACAAGATAGCCACAGAGGAGCAATGAGAGAAATAAATTAGAAGGGTCATGAATCATGGTAATAATTGCGATAAGGACGAATAAATAAAACATATACAGTTGTCAAATAAACCCAATAAAAACCTTCATCAGAAATAAACGTTTGGCATTAGACTGTAATGCTCAGAACAGCCCCTAGAGGGCACCACAATGAAAATAGCATTTGTAAGAAACATTGTCATGTAACCATATAGTTAGCCCCCTAGAGGGCATAACCACATGAAAGAGCAAGCATTTGTAATGCAATAGGGCTCACGTTTGCTCAAGTTAGAGCTATTAACATTGTACATTTCTAACTGGAACCTTCTTGCCACACAAACTGAAAATAAAAAGTAAAACAGTTGACATAAGCGAGCCGATTCAAAGCGCCGTCGTGAGCACGAAGGATAGAGACAAAGGGAAAAGAAGTCCGCTTGCAGTCAAAGTTATTGACAATAGTGCAATTATCCATGTAATAGGGTAGATGGCGAAGGCGGTAACAAAATCGCCCTAAGGAGGGACAAACGTAAAGCAGTAACCTATGAAAACAAAGGATTTTTGATAGGCAAGCCCACAAACTAGTGATAGTGATGGGCGTGCAGTGGACGTGGTTAAAAGCCCAGACACATACCAACACATCAGAAAAGCAGCACTTGCGTGCTGCTATGCTCAACCTAAAAATGAGTGAAAGTATTGCAGTGTAATCATACATTTATCTCTTAGAGGGTGTAGTGCATTAGAGAGTTTCAGGGCAGCAGACCTACTGCAACAATATTACAAACAAGACCCTTAAACACAAATTACTCTCATTTGTAAAACAAAAGTTCCAACCATGAGAGATTAAAAAGAGAGTGAATGGAGGGAGGGGTTATTATATTGGGGTCTTCACTAACCTAGTTTGGGGACCCAGAGATGATCTAGACAGAAGGAGTAGGTTGTGGTGAACATTTTGAAGGTGGTCCCATTGTCCTAGGACCACCATGGGCTGAGTTATGGGCAAAAATGGTTTGTAAAAGAATGCCCTGCAAAGAATTATGGGACAACCAAGTTCAGCAAATATTGCAGTATGTTGGCTGTAGTACTCAGAACAGCCCCTAGAGAACACCACAATAAAAATATCATTTGCAAGAAACATGGTTTTGTAACCATATAATTACCCCCAGAGAACATAGTACTTTACACATTTTTAGGCCTATTAGGCCTGCTGTAAGACTAAGGCCCTTAGAACACAAACTACTCCAAGCTGTAAATCAACACTCCACAGCCCTAAGAGAGCTTAACAATTAAGAAGGGACTGAATGGTGGAGGGGTTACTATTTTGGGGTCCCATCTAACCTAGTGTGGGACCCAGGAATACCCTAAACAGAAAAAGTGCTTCATGCTGACGTTTTTGTCTTGGTGGTGGTCCCATTGTCCTAGGACCACCACAGGCTGAGTTATGGGTAAAATGTTTTGAAAAAGAATGCTTGCAAAGCATTATGGGGCGACTTTTCCTGAGTATACTGAATATTGTAGTATCGGCTCTCCCGCTGTGACAGGAGAGATGCATTGCAGACTTGTGTGTTTTTTACGTTAAGCATTATCAATTGTAAGTATTTTTGGGAAAGCTATGGAAGGTGAAGGGAGAGCCAAAAGAAATTACTCTGATTATGTAACAGTGTGAACAATGCAACCAGTGCGCCAATACCACTGATGGAGTTTGCGCTGTTGGCGCTGTGAGAGCCATGGCTGCCACGGAGTACAAAGGGGAGAGACAAAAGAAACAAACAATTCACCCATGCTGAAACATAATTGCAATAGTGCAATTATCTATGTAACAGGGTCAGCTTGCAAGGCTGTAACAAAACTGCTCCAAGGCAGGACAAACATAACACATTTACCAATGACATCAAAGGATTTTTAAAAGGCAAGCCCATGAACACGTGAAAGTGATGGGCGTGAGTTGGGTATGGTTAAAAGTCCATAATACTTACAACAGGTCAAAGCGCTTGCAGGCTCAACCTAAAAAGGAGACAGGAAAAAATTGCCATCTAACTGGGAAACCAAAGTGCAAGCAAAGCAAGTATCTGTTATATTAAGAAAATATATACAAAAATTGGGACAGCACGCTTTTAACCACCATTGTCACTGTAAAGAAAGGAGCTATTTTTAAACGAATGAGAACAATACATTGTGCAGTCACACTAAGTAAAGAGAGCCAATGGGTAAAGTGGGTTGACCCATTGCCCCTGCTGTGTACTTAGGTAGGCAGAAGCAAAATGTGAATGGCATTTTAACAGACCAATGGAAGAAGTCTGCTGACCAACAGTGCCATCTATGTCTATTATTACTTATACATTGTTTGGAAAAACAAGTCTGAAGAGACCTATACCTGTCCCAAAGGGCATATCTAAAAATGTGCATGAGCTAAAGTAAACAGCAATGTTTAATTTGTTCAGCACTCTGTCCATCATCTGTTCTTTTCTTTTTGCAACTGGAAGCTCAGCATATTTGAACAGACTAAGAATAAGTAGGATTTCCTAACAAAGATTAATAATTCCGACGATTAATGACATGAGAATGAGGAGGGAGTGTGACGCCACTTATCATTGTCAAGCACTCTGGATGTTCAGGTACACCAGGTGTGTCCACAGATGTTGGAGATCATGAAGTGTTGATGTTCCGCTGAAGCAACTCCTATATAACCGAGGGCATGTATGCTGTGAAGAATATATAAATATAACAAATAATATAGGACTATTACGAAAAGAAGAACTAAACAGGAAAAAGGGAAGAAAATGAGGAAGTGTCATTGAAAGAAATAATCCTAATAAAGGCAATATTTACTGCCGAATAACAATAAAGTGAAACAAGACCTCACTTCTTTCTTAATCATAAATTAAGCCAACATAAGTTAGTAGTGTTTTCAAGGACAATTTGTAACTTCATCATTCATATTAACACACTAATCACAAGGCATATTTTTGTTAAGTATAATATCAAAGATAACCATATGTTATTATGTTTTATAAGCAATTGAGGCGAAGACCAATTAACAGTATTACTTTAGTATTAATTTTAGGTGCTTAACATAAATCATTCCACCACGCATTATAGGAAAGTTTTGAACTATATTTCAAATTCAGTGATATTGGTTGCAATGCAATTGCGATAAATGTGACAAATAGTTTCCTAACCATTGGGTGGAATTGAAAATCATCAGCTGCGCATCAGGAAGCCCCCCAAGACCACTTGGCTTCCAATGCTGCTGTGAATATTGTCACTATCAGCCCATGATGTGAGCACATCAATTTCCTTTTGAAAGCCTACTTTTAATGACCACTGATTCTCTGATATCTAGTTCAGGACGCCTTGCTCGGTGGCTGGAGCTCCCTGCATCACTCAGACTGTGCCTTTCTTCAGGAAAATGGGTTTGATCTATCAGTGCAAGGTCCCAGAATGGATGAGCATGTATTTGTGAAGCAACAGATCTGTTCAAAAGGACTTAAACCTGTGGAAATTTGGTTGAGCAATGTGGGGTGGTGCAGTAGCTTCAGAAACATCTAAAGACTGTTGTACCTTTCTCCTGGTGCAGCTTCTGAACTTAGCACAAAGCATTGAGGCCCATATTAATACTTTTTGACACAAAACTGTGCAAACGCAGTTTTGCTTCAAAAAGTATAGCGCTGGCTTGTGTCATTCTGGAGCACAAGCCAGGTGCCAAATTTATGGAATCCTGCAAGCCTGTGCTAAGGGTGGGCCAGCGTCTGGTAGAATGATGTTAGCCAGGTGGGGTGGCTGTACGAGGGAAGGGGGTTTTGCCTCACAAAATGACGCTATGCTGGTTAGAAGCAAAAAAAAATGCCATGAACCAGCCTAGCATCATTTCCTGGCGCAAAACCATCCATACCACATGACTCCTGTCTTACAAAAGACAGGAGTCATGCCCATCACCCAGCACAGGGGACCAGTGTCCCCTGGGCATGGGCATTGCACCCAGTGCCATGTAGGAGGGCCCATTTCAGGGCACCCAATGGCACTTACATTTTTCTTTTAAATACTTACCTGTACTTACCCAACTTACCTGGGATGGTGTCTCCATCCTCTGGTGTCCCTCTTGTGTGAGTGGGGGTGTTCCTGGGGTTTGGGTGGGCACCTGTTGGCACTTTCCATGGTATTTTACCATGAAAATTGTTCCACAGGTCCCTTAATGCCCGCTCTGCCTCTGGCATTAACTAACGGTGCTAAGCAGGCTTAGCGTCGTTATTTAGGCCCACCTCCCACCGCGCACCTTTTTTGCACAGGAGAATAAACAAGATGCTAGGGGCTTTGAGTCATTTTTTGGACGGTAATACCTACCTTGCATCTCATTGATGCAAGCTGGTTTCACGCATACAAAAAAAGAGGTTAACTCCAATATTTTGACGCTGGAAGGGTCTAGCGTCAAAATATAAATATGGAGTTAAGTTTGCGCTGAAAAAATGATGCAGATTCAGCGCAAACAGAATAAATATGCCCCTGAGGTTCCCAATGAGTATTTCCAGCTCACATTGGCTGGTGGCTAACATGGTAATCTGTGTTGCTATGTGTTTCTTTTTTTTCCCTTACGCCTTCACTTTTGTTTTTTCACAAACCCACAAACCCTTCCTCCTGCTTTACTTCCTTTTATAATGAAACTACTTATTCTCCCTCTTGCTTTACTCCTTTTTACTAAAACCACGTTCTCCCCTCCTGTTTTACTCCAGTTATTTTACAAACCAATTAATCTCCTGCTATTATACTCCCTTTAAAAAAAAACATTACACATCTTCCTCCTATACTTTTTTCAGTTTGGCAGGTAGATTGGGAGTATAGGCAGTAATGATCAAGTTAAAGGGTTTATGCTCTGAAGCCACAGTGAAGGCTTGACATGCATGTCTAGATGGATGCATCTGCATTTGCTTCTACCTGGTGGCTGTGAAGCCCTTCTGGTGTAAGCAGTTCAGAGAGTTCAGATGGTTTACTTAGCATGGCACCCAGGGCAGATGGACCAGCATATGCCATAAATACCATCTCTTTGGCAGAGTTGAAATATGCCATTATTGTGTGGGCTAGAAGTGAGTTTGCTACATCCTGAAAAACTCTTGCTCCTCCCGTCCCCAGGATAACTCAACAATAGATTTGGTGAGTTTAATTCGGGCCTGAGAGATGGTTACAATCCGAGGTAAAAACAAACTCCAGAGTAGCTTTGTATGGCTAGGAATGTACAGAGAACCGAATAATAGTGGATGATAAAGCAAACTTAATGTCACCCAATCCTCCTATATGTGTAGGCCCGCGGCGCGCATGCGACTGTTGGGCAAAAGAAATCTATGGGGGTCATTCCGACCCCGGCGGCCGGGGTCGGCGGTAGCACCGCCAACAGGCTGGCGGTGCTCCGCCGGGCATTCTGACCGCGGCGGTACAGCCGCGGCCAGAAACGGAAAGTCGGCGGTGTACCGCCGACTTTCCGCTGCACATGGGAATCCGCCATGGCGGCGCAGCTTGCTGCGCCGCCATGGGGATTCCGACCCCCTCACCGCCATCCTGTTCCTGGCGGTTTCGACCGCCAGGAACAGGATGGCGGTGAGGGGTGTCGTGGGGCCCCTGGGGGCCCCTGCAGTGCCCATGCCAATGGCATGGGCACTGCAGGGGCCCCCGTAAGAGGGCCCCACAAAGAATTTCAGTGTCTGCTCAGCAGACACTGAAATTCGCGACGGGTGCAACTGCACCCGTCGCACCTTCCCACTCCGCCGGCTCCATTCGGAGCCGGCTTCCTCGTGGGAAGGGGTTTCCCGCTGGGCTGGCGGGCGGCCTTCTGGCGGTCGCCCGCCAGCCCAGCGGGAAACACAGAATCACTGCGGCGGTCTTCAGACCGCGGAGCGGTGTTCTGTCAGGGGAACTCTGGCGGGCGGCCCCCGCCGCCCGCCAGAGTTAGAATGACCCCCTATATCCTAGTGTGTGTACTTGCATGTAATGTTGCATATTTTGCACCCCTAATCTTTTTTGGTTTCATAGTTATCGACAGTGGCTATTTCTGTGACATATCCTTTTCATAATGGCACTTTGTGTTTTTACTTGCCGGGCAGGTGACAAAAACGCTGTAATATTTGGAATTTTTAAATTGTTGTTTTAATTTTTACACTTGGAGTTTGTTTTAATTTTAGGAAGGTGTCTTTGAGCGACGTGCAGCTCTTGTCTTTGGGAGTTTGATTACTCTGACCTGCCTTACTGCAGGAGGTAGCTATCTTCCCCAAGATTGCAGGTCTAGTGGTTTTTGGTGGTGGCAGGAGGTGGGGCTACTTATAATCCTCCTATATGTGTGGGCCAGAAGTGTGGATGCGCAGCAGACGCCCTGCTGGCATGCCAAAGGCAAGTCCATCTGCACCAATCCTCGCCCTTTCCGCGGCTAGTGCCAGCCACCATGCGGGTGTCTGACCAAGTACAATCATGTCCTCTACCCTGTTTTGAAGCTTGAACAGTAAATCTTCTCTTTGCAGCTTGACTTTGGATCCACCTTGTTAAGAGGGCCCCGTAGCCTGTATACCTTGGAAAAATAAAATTGTCTTCTTCCGCAAGTGGTCTATGAACTCTAATTCCACTTACACTTCTCCCAATAGTCAAAGAATTCTCACCTGCGGAATAATACATTTCTGATCTCTTAGTAAGCACTCGCAAGAAGTCTATGATTTAATCAATTATCTTTACTTAGACCTTCATTTAGTCAAAGAAACACAGCTAAAAACCCTAGTGTGGCCCAGATATTGCCTTTGTC
Organism: Pleurodeles waltl; assembly: GCF_031143425.1. NCBI lineage: Eukaryota > Metazoa > Chordata > Amphibia > Caudata > Salamandridae > Pleurodeles > Pleurodeles waltl. The sequence continues at coordinate 762,437,811 of NC_090438.1, forward strand.
CTTCCTCCCAGAAACACCGTTCTTAGACGTGACAGACCTGAAGGCCGCGGAGGGGAACTTGCTATTATTTTTCGCAACTTGTTTCAATGCAATAGTTTTGATATAAAATGCCTCAAAGGAGCAGAAAGTTTGGGTTTCTTTTTTCAGATCACTTCTACTCAGTCTTTTGCAGGAGGTCTTTTCAACTGCCCCTGGACTCTGACTTCTCGTTCTTAGCTTCTTTTAGTGATGCCTAAGTCCCCCATATACTGCAGCATGCCAATGTTACTATCCTATTACAATTACCGTCTTGAGGACCTAGATAACCCGGAAGTAGCCAACTTGCTGAATACCCTCATAATGATGGACCTGAGCCAGTTCATGTCTGCTCCAACCCATTTAGCCAGTCATACCTTTGATGGGATTTGTTCCAATTCCTCTCTATTTTTCTTGGCCAATCCTAGAATCCAATTCTGGATGGACCATTTTTCATTCCTTCTCAATTTCTTATTAAGCGCCCTATCCCTTAATCTTTCACCACTAAGATAAGTTATTTCTTAACAATACGGAAATGAAATAAGATGATGACCAACTCCAATTTAATTGATCACTTCCACTGTCCCATCTTTACGGAAAGTTTGGCAGATGATCCTAATCCATTTAGTCTTTGGATTTCCTTTGCTGCCAATGAGTTAGCTCCTCCTATTCGGCCCAAGAAACATCAATCTAAACCCTCTGCTCCCTGGTTCTCTACAACAGTGACGGAGAAGATGTTACGCTGCAAACAACTTAAACATAAATGGCATCAGGCCTATAAACCTGAGGACCTTGCCCGCTATATAACTGCTCTAAAAACTTAGCACAAGTTAATTAAAGCTACTAAGAAAGCTTATTTTACTTCACTTATTGAAGAAGCCTACCAAGATCCTAAAACAATTTTTAAAATTACGCAATCTTTTCTTAAACCCAAAGCTCTTAACAGGGAAATTCTCCCCTCGCAAGACCTCTGTAATCAGATCCCTGTTTTTTTAGGGCAATATTCTTAATATTCACAGGGTTTTCCAACACCTTCAGATTTTATCTCTAATCATAACTCTGTCATCACGAATGCTGAAGTGGACTCCTTCTAGGAAATGAGATTAACACAGTACCATCAAACGATTTTGTTATGCAAGCCTGGTTCTCAGTTTGATTCTTGTCCACCTAAGATTCTTCATAAGGCCATTAAGATAGTTAATCCTGTCGTTAATCATATTCTCAATTTATCCTTTTCAATACAGAAAGTCCCTAAAGCTTGGAAATCTTCAGTCCATTTCACTACAGCCTTCTTAAACCAAAATGCTAGAAAGGACTGTCAACGGTCTACCTACTTCATATTTGGAGAATTTCAACTTATTGCACCAACAACAATCTGACTTCAGATCAAAACATTCAACAGAGTCAGCCTTGTTGGAGTTATTAGAAACGGTTAAAATGACCCTGGATTTGGGGAATAATGCAGTTCTGATCTTATCATATCTTTCCGCAGCTTTCAACACCATTGCTCACTCCATACTTCTCCAACGGATTCAAGATTGCGAGATCTCACACAAGGCACTTTCTTAGTTTAAATCTTTTTTAACAGACAGAAGACAAATTGTCTCCTTAGGGAATTTTCTCTCATGAAAAAGAACTGTGGTTCCGGGAGTCCAACAGGACTCTTCTTTGAGTGCTGCATTGTTTTCCGTCTATATGGCTCATCTTATTTCTCTGATTACCTCTTTTGGCATAGCCACCACTTCCTATGCTGATGACATGCAGTTAATCTTATTCCTAGATACAAATTTCTTTGGTTCTGAACAAAACTTTCAAAAGTGCCTCACTAGTGTCATCCTTTGGATGCAAAATAATCATCTGAAATGCAATTTGGTTAAATCCAAAATTATTTTATTCGGTAACACCAACCTTTTTTTTGCCCTCCCAGTGGTGGTCAAATTCGGTCTGTCCTCCCGCAGGCAATTTGGAAGTTGCCAAAAATCTAGGGGTTAAGTTTGATACTGCCCTTGCTTTCCACCCGCAAGCTGTGGCCATAGCTGACACCTGTTTGCAATTGATAAGATAACTTAAGAAATTCTTTGACTTCCTCTGTCTTACTGCTAGGAAAACGGCTTCCTTCACTCTAATAACCTTTAGACTAGACCAGTGGTTCCCAACCTTTTGATTTCTATGGACCCCCACTTTAACATTATTGGAACCCAGGGACCCCCACTGAATTATCATTGGAATCCGGGGACCCCCGCCTGAGTCATTAATGGAAGCTGGGGACCTAATTTGTCAATATTTGTTAATATTGTTTTATTTTCTAGGCTCTTGCGGACCCCCTGAGAAGGCTTCGCGGACCACCAGGGGTCCCCGGACCACAGGTTGGGAACCACTGGACTAGACTATTACAACAGCACTTCGAAGCAGTTACTACACAAGATTCAAATGGTTCAACACGCAGCTGCTAGACTGGTGGTGAAACTTTCACAACAAAGCTCGGCCTCTAGCGCACTAAAGACTCTCCACTGGTTGCCCATTCATAAGAGGGTCATTCAACTCCAGTTCACCCAAATATCTTACAGACCAGTTCACTAACTACAAAACTCAAAGGGTGTTCAGATCTTCCTATGCAAATCTTTTAACCCTTTCGCTGCTAGACCACCCCCTGGTGCCCCCCAGTGCTGATCCCTTTTTTGGCTATTTGGGGTAGTTTGCTCCATAGCTTAGCCTCTATAACTTTTTGTATACATAAGGTATCCACGTCTAATTTGCGTTCTTTTTTCCCAACATCCTGGGAATTCTAAAGGTGCCCAGGGTTTGGGGAATCCCCTGTAGGGGAATGAGAGGTTTTTTAAGAAATAGGGAAAAGTGCTCCAGAAAAAAAGTATCTGTTCTCTAAAAATGGCATCCATGAACGGTTTGCTTTACTAAAGTCACCATCTTCTCAGCTTTTAGGAACATGCAAAGCAAAATCAAAAAACCTAGGGCCATATTTATACTTTTTGACGCAAAACTGCGCTAACGCAGTTTTGCGTCAAAAAAATTAGCGCCGGCTAACGCCATTCTGAAGCGCCATGCGGGCGCCGTATTTATTCAATGACGTTAGCCGGCGGCGCTGCCTGGTGTGCGTGAAAAAAAACGACGTACACCAGGCAGCGCCGGCGTAGGGGGATATGGAGCTTGGGCGGCAAAAAATGGGGCAAGTCAGGCTGAGGCAAATTTTTAGCCTCAACCCGATTTGTGCCATTTTTTTCGACTCCCAACCCCCATAGAAATGACTCCTGTCTTAGCAAAGACAGGAGTCATGCCCCCTTGCCCAATGACCATGCCCAGGGGACTTCTGTCCCCTGGGCATGGTCATTGGGCATAGTGGCATGTAGGGGGGCACAAATCAGGCCCCCCTATGCCACAATTTTTTTTTTTTTAAAACACTTACCTGAACTTACCTTAATGTCCCTGGGATGGGTCCCTCCATCCTTAGGCGTCCTCCTGGGGTGGGCAAGGGTGACAGGGGGGGTCCCTGGGGGCATGGGAGGGCACCTCTGGGCTCCTTCCGAGCCCACAGGTCCCTTAACGCCTGCCCTGAGCAGGCGCTACAAAACGGCGCAAAAGCGGCCGTACGTCATATTTTTTGACCCGCCCACTCCCGGGCGTGAATTTTGCCCGGGAGTGTAAATACGGCGCACATGCCTCGGAGTCAATTTTTTAGACGGGAACGCCTACCTTGCATATCATTAACGCAAAGTAGGTGTCCACGCTAAAAAATGACGCAAACTCCATGGACTTTGGCGCTAGACGCGTCTAACGCCAAAGTATAAATATGGAGTTCGTTTTGCGTCTGAATTGCGTCAAAAAATAACGACGCAATTCCTGCGCAAACAGAGTATAAATATGCCCCCTAGTTTTTGCATTTATCTAAGAGGTAGTATATTTTCTCTATTTTTTGTGCTCTGAACCTATTTCCCGTTTGTGGTGGAAACCAGTATAAAACCCATGGGGGATCCATAAAAGCTACAGATTTCAGAAAAGCAGACACAATTCTGAATTTAGCAACATATATGTAGATTCCTAAAGATTTTCCTAATGAAAATGTTGAAAAAACGAAATATTGAAAATGACTAGGAAAAAATTGGCATTTGTGACAACATTTTCATCTGTAACTTTCTGTCAGAATGGCAGATTGCCAAAAGCAATATGCCATTACGTCCGCTAGACCATTCTGGTTGCAGTGACATCTAGAGTTTGTAGGTTCTCCAAGAATCCAAGCTACCCAGAGCAAACAACTGAGCTGCACCACACAAAGGTTTTCATTGATTACCAAGTATAGACTAATTCTTATAGCGAAATAGGCAGAGTGAAAAATGGGTATCAAGGAAACATGTATTTCTGAAATGGGCACAAGATATAGAGTTTAGGAGCAATGGTTATTTCTACATCTCTGAATTTGTAGGTCCCCGTACTAGCGAATGATTTGTAGGGTATTTAAAAAAAATGTCATATTTCTTATATACTGGCTTACATTTGGAAGGCCCAAATGCACCAAAATCAAATTGCTAAAAACAAATGTTCTACTATTCTATGCTCCTACAAGTCTACTGATGAAAATTGTATCTCACTTGTGTGGCTAGGCCTAGTGCCGGTCACAGGAAAAGGCCCGAAACACAACACGGTTGCAGCACAATTTTCCATCCAAAACAGACCATCTTTTTCCAATGTGGGTAGACCTAGATTTTGGACCCTAACTCAGCCAGCATCTAGGGAACTTAGCCAACCTCTAAATTTTTAATAACTAGACACTTAGGGGTATCCAGGGTGGGGTGACTTGCGTGGCTCTCACCACATTTGTTACCCAGAATCCCTTGCAAACCTAAAACTTTGACTAAAAAAACACATTTTCCTCACACTTCTGTGATGGAAAGTTCTGGAATCTGAGGGGAGTCACAAACCTCCTTCCACCTGGCATTCCTTCAGGTCTCCAGATAAAATAGGTATCGAACTTGTGTGGGTAGACTTAGTGCCCATGACAGGAAATGGCCCAAAATGCAACATGGACTCAGCGCATTTCTCCGCACAAAACTGACCTTCTTTTTTCGATGAGGTTAGCTCTAGATTTTGGACTCTTGCTCAGCCAGCACCTAGGGAAACCTAGCAAACCTGTACATTTTTAAAAACTAGATACCTCGGGGTATCAAGACTGGGCTGACTTGCATGGCTCCTACCACATATTTGTTCCCAGAATACCTTGCAAACCTTGAGTAAAAAAAACAGATTTATCTCACATTTCTGTGCAAGCCACAAACTTCCTTCCACCTGGCATTCCCCTAAGGTTCCTGATAAAAATGGTATATCACTTGTGTGAGTTGACCTAGTGCCGTGAGAGGAAACTGCCATTAACGCACCATGGACGCACCTAATTTTCCCAACAAAAAGTGACTCTCTTTTTCCAATGTGAGTAGCTCTAGATTTTGGACCCCAACTCATCTGGCACTTAGGGAAACCTAGCCAACATATACATTAAAAACGAAACACCTAGGGAAATCCAGGATGGTATGTCTTGAGTGGAAGCCTTTAGGTTTTCTTTACCCACATGCCTGGCAATCCTCCAACTTTGCTTGAAATCATGCATTTTCCTTACATTTCTGATTTCTGTGACTGAAACCTCCTGAATAGCAAGAATCCACAACATTTCTACCACCAAGCATTGTCCCACCTGTGTCAATAAAAAAGCTCCCACCCCCGCCTTGTGTGGCTGGGCCTAGTGCCATGACAGGAACGGATCAAACCAAGGACAATAGGAGCCCTTGCATGGATACTCCTACTGACCACGGTTTGATCCGTTCCTGTTGCTGGCACTAGGCCCAACCACACAAGTGGGGAAGAGTTTGTATCGGTGTATTGATGAGGCAAAACTAGGTGGTAGTAATTCTGTCGAGTTCTGTGGATTCCAGAAGTTTCCTTCACAAAAATGTAGGGAAAATGATTGACTTCAGGCAAAGATGGGGGTCTGCAGGGCATTGTGGTAAGAAAATAGTGGGGGTGCATTTGAAGCTCACCCTCACCACCCTGGACTTCCCCAGATGTCTAGTTTTCAGAAGTCTCTGGGTCTGGTAGGTGTTTCCAGGCGGCAGCCCACCCAAGCCCAAAAAGTGCAGCCGTTCACCATTGCAAGTGGGACAATATTGGGAGTTAGCCAAGCTCTCCTGGCCCATATGTAAAATCAACACCCAAAAGAGTCAATTGTCCACTTGCTTGCCATTGGGATGATATGCTTTAGGCCGGGAGCAGAAAGACTATTGCTTCCTTCAGTTGGGGTGGGGGCATAACCATCCCCATGGTGGTGTGCAGCCCCCATCCCTCTTTTTTTCAAAAACATTTCTGTGGTTTCTAGTGCGCTTTCTGTGCTCCAAAAGCCTTTTCTAAAAAACATCCCTGGTGCCTAGTGGGCTTTCTACCCCCCTGGGGCAGAGCAGGGATAATAATACCCATCTACCCCCCGGGAGGGGGCAGAAAGACTGTGGCCAAATAATTAGGGTGGGGTAGAGGCATCAGCATGCCCATTTTGGGCAGTACACACTACTTCACACTAGCTAAAATATATAATCCCCGCCTAGTGTGCTTTCTGCCCCCTGGGGGGGTGGGAGGGGAGAGATCAGGGGGCTTTTCCCCATCTGCCCCAAGACTGAATTTCTTAAAATAAGTTGGAGGGGTGAAAGCCCTATGCCAAGGGCCTGCTCCTGCCTCCATGGGGTTTAGTGGTGGATTCCTGCTTGGGGATCACCCTTCTGTGGTGATCCCCAGAAAGGAATCCACTGAGGGAGATTCTCCCCTTTCCAATGATACCTTTCCTGTCTGCCTCGGTGCTCAGGAGTGAGATATTCCCCAGAGCACTGAGGCAGAAAAAGTTAAATGAGTCGATCGGCTTATTATTTCACTTTCGTTTTCAGTGAAATGAAGGCAGCCCGCCGTGTGTGCTGATTGTCCTTTTCACTGAAAACAATAAAACAGTGTTGGAAGCTGGGGAAGTTCTCCCGCAGCTCCAAGGCTGTTTCTTTGTAAAGGAAATCCCTCTGGTGCCCACACCAGAGGGATTTCTAGTGCCGTGTGCGCAGATGGCCAGGAGCCATCCAACGCATTGAACCAGTTAAAGCCCCCTTCCTTTAGGTTAAATCGTGTGGGGGAAATCTTTTTCAGTTCTTGGGGCCAAAGCTTGGAACAAACTTCTGAACATCCTCCATTTTACAGACAGCAAAGCTTTGTTCAAACAACATCATAAAACCTGGCTTTTTGGTTCCCCTAACTCCATCTATTACGCTCTGGTTTGAATCTTTCTTACTTTTTGGTTATAGTGTTTTTTTGCTAGCTACATGCCCCGCACCAGGATGCTCAATTTTGAGTGACATTTTGCTTTTTTCAAGTTCCATTCATTCACATTTCCTTAGGGTTTGTGCTGGCTTCATATGTGCAAAAAATGTGTGGCATTGGCTACCAGCTTTTTGGCTTTTGTGAATGCTTCTTTTGTTTTGTCATGGTGTTTTCAAAACTTTATTGTTGGGAAACTGCTGGGCCCTTGGCAAGCTAAAGAAAAACATTGGCTAAACTCAAAAGTATTGGTCACCAAAAGCACACCTTGTATTGGCACTGAAGGGAACTACTTAGGATGCAGATGTGCTCCTTGCGAAAGGGAAGAACGCTGCCACTGACAGTAAATTTAGACAATAGCTAAAGTGGGTTGACCCATTGCACTTTTATGGATAGGGGTGGAAGAAAAATGTAAATGACAGAATAGCAGACCGATAGATTTAAGATGGCTGGACAAAAGCCCCTATAAATAAGTATATTATTTGAATACTTTTAGTAAAAATCAATAGACCTTTGATAACACCAGACCTAAAGATGTGGACATAGATTGTCAATTGAAGATATTCTCAGTTCTCCTTGCATATTGCCAGCCCATTATCCTTCAGAATTTGATGCAACTTCCTCACCCCAGCATTGTGTTCCCGTACCATGACCGGCAGCAGTTAGAATGCCTCACTTATGTTTATCACTCTTTTGTGGCTCAACAGGATTTCAGCAACTTTTGAAACACTTTTGCCAAAAAATGGAGACATCAAAACCCTGTTGTTTGTTTCTGTGAAGAGTAACATGGGTGGAAATGTTGGAGGAGAATTGGGTTCATGCTTGATGAAGTTCCAACAGATGTTGTCTTAGTCTGAAGTTTTGAAAACGCTGACACCTCAATTATCCTGAGCAGGGGTTGGGATTGTGGCTGGGTACCTTTCTCTTTTATCATCACATTCAGACTGTACATCTGGCGGCTTGTGTTAGTAAATACGTTGAACTGGACAAAACCATTCGAAGTGAGCTTTGAACCCTGAAAAATACGTCAAGCATTTTCATCTATTAACCTTCCTACGTAAATGAAAATGGTTCCTCAGATGTAGTAGACATAGTTTAAACAATGTCATGGAAATGCAGGCATACTTGTTACCTTTTAAATCACCCTATCCGTTGAACTGTCCATTGAGCTCTTACAGACTGTCCTATAGATTGTTCACATTTTGAGATTATACACAAAACAAGTTCACTGCTTCAGCTGTGTCACAGCAGATCAGAGTTCTAGCCCTCCCTTCACATCCCTAAAACCTTGCATAAATTGTACAGCTTTTGCTGGAAATTATCAGCTTTTGTGTGGTATTCCCCCAGATGTTTGCCCTCACTACCCTATTTATGCTAAACCCATTTGTATTGACATTAGGACTCTGCTCACTTTACTCTGGCTAACAGGTGGCAAAGTGCTAGTGCTCCCCTTTACAACCATGGTAAAACTGGCATGCACCTAACTGACAAATCTATTTACTTAAAAATCCCTTGTAAATGGTACTACATTCACCCACAGCCTAGAAAAAATGCTACAAGTGGGCTTTATAACTCATTTTGCCACCCACAAATGTAGCTCTGCAAAAATGGCTCATGGCTGACACTGCAGGCTGTAAGGCTGTTTTAAAACTGCCAATAGCCCTGTCAAAATAAACCTTTCACTAGACATAAACCTTCATTTTTAATACTTATAAGTTACCCCTAAAGTAGACTTTAAAGGCTCATAGGGCATGGTGCATTGTATCTAAAAAACAGGACATGTATATTTAAGGTTTTATATACACTGGGCATAAAAAAAACCAAAGTCTGTTTTTCACTGTGCAAGGCAAGCATCCCAGAGACTAACACTGGGTTACCTTATTACATTTAAAAAGCGATAACTTCAGTTTGGTAACAGCAAGAGAAACACTTCTTCCACTCATTTGAATTGAGATTTAAGATCCTCTTTAATAATAAAGACAAATTTTAAATTACTATTATGAAAATGCCAACTTTTAGAATGTTGTCATTTTTCTGCCTAAATCAAATGTGCCTTTCTGCATGTGTCCAGGGTTATATCATTGTTCATGGCTCTCCTGTGGTGTGATGTTTATTATTTCCAGAGAGGGGACAAAGGGACATTGGGTGTGGAGAACAGTGTAGCTCTCCTGATCAGTATGGACTAGGTGGTTGTACCCAGCCTTCCTGAGCTTAGTAGTCTGTGGGCTGTACTCAGCCCCTTCCTGACATTAGAAGATGCATGGCCTGTCAATGGCAAATGCAGCTCACATCCGAGCCTGCCTACCCTTTGTTTCACTATCCAGCCTGGAGCCTGACCCAAGGGAAAGGGTATAACTGACCAGAACTAGATTAGGGTTAGACAAAAGGGGGTGCCCCTCACCGACAGGCAGGCACCTGGCATAAAATAAACAATTCCAGAACCTTTGATTAGGGCACTCCTGGACTTGTGGAGACTCGGAAGTAGGGCTGGCCTGTATTCCGAAGCCTGAAGGAATACTGGACCTGCTTGCCTTGACCCCTTCATGCCAATAGTGACTCCAAGGGTCAGTTGGTTGACCTACAGTTTGAGTGCTGGAGTGAGTCCTAAACCCCAAGTGGTGCCCCTCCTCATGTCCTGGACCTTTGACTGGTGTTAGAGTGTACTCCTCCAACTTTAAACTGCAAAAACTGGACTCTAGGTGACAGCCAGATGCTTTGAACTCTTCACATTGAAAATAACATTTCCTAGTCACCTTTCAAATGTGTACAGACTTCACTGAGGCCAACATGGAAATTGCATATAACTGCAGATGAGATCTTTCCAAATACGGATCCTGGACATTGCTGCACATAGCTTTTGCATCGACAATGACCATCCACGCCTCCCATCAATGAAAATTCCTATTGTCAACCAGCTCTTCAGGAGGACACCGACTGTCCAGCATTTTTCTCTGCTAACACAAAGTTTGGACCGAAGCCTGGGACTTCAGCAACCCACCTTTGACGAGTGCCTCTCCGGATTTAGTTTGCAGCCAGACCATTGACGACCTCGTTGACGAGAGCTTCTCGCATGAAACAAGACTAAGTTAGATGATGAACTTTCTACAGAGACAAATCTGGTCCCTGTATCAGATCCAGTCTCTATTGTGGTCTGCCTTAACTTCTGACTTTGACCTGATCCAGTGTGACTAGACAACCGCAATTGTGCTTTTTGGAGGTATTGCTACTGAAAACTTTAAAAATTCATAGCTCTGGTTCTGCTAGTTGGGGTTTTGCTTTTCTAGTGTCTTTTTGTTTATTAGAATTTTCTCTTTTTCCTTAAATTGGATTGAGGTTTGTCTTAAGTCCCATTTTCACTTTATTTCTTTTTGGGTGCTGCATAATTACTTTACACATTGCCTCTGAATAAAGCCTGAATGCTTTTGTGCCAAGCTTCCAGAGAGTTAAGCATAGGTTCTTTTATTGAATTTTTGTAGTTCAGCCTGTCAAGGATTGTGATTATTACCTAAGTGGGGCTCTCACCCGTCAACCTATAACTCGTTTTTTTTACTGCTTTCATCTCAGATTAGAGTAAAAAATGTCCCTACAACCTAATTTTGCAAAAAGCATAAATCATAGATTAGGTCTCACGCAGCATGGACTATGACTGAGGCACCCATGTCAACAAGGGTTCGAAAGTCTAAACCTAGAATGTTGACTCTGCATATTTATTGGCTTATATTTTTCAAATATTTTGCACGATCAAGATGGCAAATGTTTGACTATCCTCCAAATCTACATGACCATCTGACATCATGCTACCTTACTCCCAACACACTTCGTTAACTCTCATTTTCCTGGCCATGCCGTGTTGACACTGTCAGTCAGCTGGAGTGCAAGCGCATGCAAAGTGGTAAAACTTTCTTCATCTTAGATATCTTAAACAAAGGAGTCCTTTAGAGGGTATGTCATACCCAATGAATGGTCACTTTTGCTTTGACCACATTCAGGGTGACTGGCTTTTGGAGTGTCAGTGGTACATGGGACTCACCCTCTTGCCAACATCAAGCTGATTATCATTACGTACATTATGGACATGTGGCACATGCAAGAAAGTGCAATAGGCATGATATGTTATGATGTTATGTTATCATATGTGTCTTACTGAGAACCATTTGAATAACATTGGTTAGGTATGATCACTGAAGCACATATAATATCTTGCCCACCAATTGTGGAGCAATCTACCAAGGGCTGTCATATACAAAGTGAACAAAAAGAGTCAGAAGATTGCTCTATTAAATATCCCCCTCAACAATGGCTCAGTCTGAGCAAAAGGTCAGGAAAGTTGTTGCTGAGCCCGCTCATACATAGAGTGCCTTCGAACCTGGCCATATCCAGTTTCCTCAGACAGATTGTGGTACATGAATTCGAAGGCAGTTGAAAAATAGAGAAAGATCAGTGCTGTAACACCACTGCCATCGATCTCCTTTCTGAGATCATGTTGAACTTCAGTGGGTCTAACAGACTTATGCCGCTGCAAAGTTAGGATTTCAGACATGGCCATCCTTTTAATTAATTTGACTCTATAAAAGAGCAAGTATGTATGCATGTATGTATATGGCACTCGTATAGCCCAAACTTGTCAGGATCCATCAGAAAAGGCTATTAAGATCATAGCAAAATAAGGGCTGAAGATTAAGTAATGTAAAAATATTTCCTGGCAGCTCAGAAACAGCAGTTCAATCGAGAAGGCTGGGAGGTTTGGAATACTGCACTTCTGAGCCAGACCAATGATATTGTCAGGATTATGGAAACCATGCAGCATAAAAGCCATCAGCAATAGAATCATCTTGTCTCACAACTTTCTTTGTTGTATGCTTCCCACTGGTGTTTAGTTCATTCGCTGTTCCTGTTCTTGTTCCTGCACCTTTGTTGTTTTTCCCCTTCCTCTGTGTGTTTTCTTTCCTCTTTAATTGTCAGTTTTGCAAACACTCCATGTCGTCCCACTGTTATTCTGTCAGCAGCTCCCTGCCATGCAATTTCTGATCATCCTGCTGCTGAAACTTTCTTTGCTGTTCCTAAACTAGTGGCCTAGTCAGGAGCGGCTCCTCCATTAGAACGTAGGAACGTCACCCCTATGCCTAAAATGTCCCTCAGGGAACAGGAGGATGGAAAATAAAATGGTAATAATTAAATTTTACTACCATTTTATTTACCATCTTCCCATCCTGAACCGAGTGTCAGGACAAGGCAGGGCCACTGTTGCTGAATGGCAGCAACGAGCTGTGCATAGTTTAAAGTGTGCGTGCCTTTTTGGCCGGCTGTCTTGCGATGGCTAGCCAAACATGCACATTTTAAACTTCTCTAACCTAGCTGTCTTAAGACACTGGGTTAGAAAAAGCATAGGCCTCCAGTGCACTTGAGAGTGCTGAGAGCGGCCATTCCTTCCAATCCGGGTGCTTCTCTGAAGCTTGTTACTAACATAAGAGCAGCACCACGATTGCTTAAGGGAATTTGCTGGAGCCCTAGCAGACTGGAGCAAGAAAGCAAGCAAGATAAGTGTTTTTTCTTTTTATTTACATACACCACTCACCTTGCATGCATGCATACACCAATACCACATGTGCCCACCTCCCTACATGCCAGCCACCACTGGGCTTAGAGCTCACGGGCCTGGGGTCTCCCTTTTTTATCCTAGGCTCGTTAACAGCTGTAGCCGTTGAGACAGCCTGTAAGACCGCTGCAGAGTAAACAGACCTGTGAGGGGGGGTTGACAGTATTACAGAATATATATTAAATTCTTACTGTAAGAATTGGGTTACTGGTTGACTGGAGAGCGAGCCTTTGTCAAGCAGCAACCACATTGCTAGTCAGGGTAAGGCACTGGCAAAACCCAAATTAACATGTGCTCACCCTCTGGTAGCTTGGGACAGAGCAGTCAGGCTTAAATTGAAGGCAATGTGTCAAATATCAGGGCATAGTGAAAATACCACACAAAAAGATTCCACACCAAGTTAGAATATTATGGCTTAATTTAATAACTTAAACAAGACCAAAACGACAAGCAGAACCGGAGATATTGAATTTCAAAGTTTTAAAGTTAAAATAGTGCCAGGAAGTGCTATTGGGGACATCTGGTCACACTGGACCTGTTCAAAGTCACATCATGACCATGATGGAGCATGGGCCTGACCATGATGGAGCATGGGCCGGCTGCAATGGAGCGTGGGCCAGCTGCAAGGACCCAGTTAGGCCCGCTGAGCAAAGTGCCTTAAATCCGTGTTGTGGAGCATTGCGTGGATCTGCTTAGAAGATACGTCCACACCGAGGCTATGTACTGGGTCCGAGATGCAGTGAGGCTGCGTTGCGAGATCCTGTTGCATCGCCCTTGAGGAGCCCGTTGATGGGGCTTACGATACAAAGTCCAGTGTCAGCGGGTGTTGGGCAGTCGATATGATGTGTTGGTTTCAATGAGCAGTAAAGCTGCGATGCAGAATTTCAGGCTGCCGTTGATGAGAGATGCAAGGATCTATGCCAGGGAAAGCATTGCGCTGTGGCGGTTCTGAAGGCAATGCGTTGGTCCCAAGATACAGGTTGCTGCGACGATGCATGTCTTCTGTGACAAGTCCAATCCACGCAGCAGCAGCGATGTGTCAGTTCTGCTCGGGGATGCACCATTCAGCTGAGGAAATGCATCAGTTCTGCCCGGGGATGGGTCGGTTCCTCTGGCAAGCACCTAAGGCCCACTTCCAATGGTCCATGACTGGGGTGGCACCAATTAGCTTGGTAGACTCACAGATGGCAGAGTCCAGGTGCAGAAGAAGCGTGGTTGGAAGTCTTTTAGGTCCCTGAGACTTCAGATCTGGAGGCTAGCCAACTAGCCCTTTTAGTCACTGTGGGTTCTGGGTTCAACAGAGATGCACGTCCAGTCCTTCTCACCCAGGAAAGAGGGCAGCGGAAAGCAGGTCAGCACAGCAAAGCAGGAGTTAAGCAGAGCGCACTCCAGCAGAGTAGCAGTCCTTCAGCAGCACAGCAGTCCTTCTTCCAGGCAGAGTATCCACAGGTCTAGAAGTGCACTGAGGTGGCGGTGTCTGAGGCAAGGGAGTAGCCAAAAAGAAAATAGCCTCACTTTGAACAAAAGCACTGATGCCACCAAGCGAGCAAAGCAAAGCTTCTTTGTCTCCTCCATCCATACATTTATCCATTCAGTCTTTCACCCCATCCACCTGCTGATACCCACTATTTCACCTTTACATTGTCATCCATTCATTCTTTCATCCATCATTCAATCTTCCACATTCCATCCATCCAATCTGCTGTGTACCCACCCATCCATCCTTCCTCTCTGCCATCCATCAGTCAATTCTGCCATTCATTCCTTCACTCTGCCACCCATTGATCCATCCTCTCTGCCACTCTTCCAGCCATCCATCCATGCATCCATCCATCTATTCATTCTGCTGTCCATCCATCCATTCAGCAGTCCATCCATTTAGACTGTATGCCATCCATCCACCCCTACACTCTGCCACCCATCCATCCACTGTGTCACCCATTGATACATCCACTGTGCCATCTATCCACTTACCCATCCATTCATCCATCCATTCTGCTATCTATCCATCCATTCATCCTCTCTGCAATTGACCCATCTAGACACTCTGCCATCCATCTATCCCTACACTCTGCCATCTGTTGAATAGCTATTTAAGCCATAGTTTAGACACGTTATTTTAGCAAAACTAAGCCTGCCGTTGTGTACTTTAGCCCAGTTACATTTCATTCAGCATCGCTTTATTTTTCTAGCATTAGCCACATTTCCGGTGTTGTCTTATTTTCTCTATCTATTTGTTCCTTTGCCTAGGAAAGCATCACATTCTTAGCATTTCACTTTGTGCTTTCCTCAAGGCTGCAGTCAGATAGGGTTGCCGCCAAAAGTGGTACGCTGTGTCTCCAACATTAACAGAACCATACACATTCCTACGTGGGGACTCTTTCATAGAATGTCAACTGTTTTATTATAAAAACACTCCTTGTCCCATACACATTAGAGGGAGTTCCAACCAGATGACCATGACTGCATGCTGATTGCTGATTGCCTTCGCTACAGCTGCTTGCTTAGACTACCGGATCCCTGGCCTATATGGGAACGGTGTCTCTCTAGCCTACAGGCTTCCTTGCTCAGGTATGGGGGATGATGTCTTCCAGGGGGGAAACCTGAAGGGTGGATTAGACTTATTATTCTGTGCTCTAAAATTGCTTAGGGAGGAAAGATATATATATATCACTCCTAGTGACAGTATGGTGAGACTGTTTTTGTGTTTCAATCACCTTGTCACAATCTTACCTCTATTGTGTTTTATCATCCTAGTTATTGCAATACATGCCATTTTATCTAAGATGCAGTTACTTCAATAAACCCTTATTGAACTAAATTTTGCCTCTGTTTGTCTTTGCCTGCGTGAGACTAATGTAACTGAGAGAAAGGGATGAGATCTGATTAACCACGCTTCCCCTGAGGAGTCTTTGTTGTCATGTGCCCGTTTGCCACAATCATCCCCGCTCTTGAGCAGCGCTGCTAGTTAGCTGGAAAACCTGGATTAGGCATACAGGCATCACATGGTGTAGAATAGTACTTAGTACCCCACAATCTATGCGATTCTGCCACCCAAATCCAGTAGCCTCATTAGGATAATGAGAACTTATGTGACACATCCATTCTGCCATCCACTCAGCCATCCATCCATCCATCCACTCTGCCTCCATCTCTCCATCCATTCTGCCATCCATACACCCATCTACTCTTCTCTCCTTCCATCCATCCACTCTGTCATTCATCCATCAGTCTATCAACTCTGACATCCATCTGTCCACTCTGCTGTCCATCCATTTGTCAACTCTGCCATCCATCATTCCACTCTGCCATACATCCACTCTGCCATTCATCCACCCACTCATCCATGACCATTAACTCCTCTTCACACCCACTCATTCATACATTCCTTTCATCTGACATCCTATCACCTGTCCATCCACCTCTTTACTCTGCCATACTTTCACCTGGCCATCCACCTTTCCATTCACATCCATCCACCTTTTTACCCTGCCATCCTTTCCCTGTTCATCCATTCCTTTACTCTGTCATCCTTTCACTTGTCCATCCACCAATCTATCCATCTTATTGGCTCAGCCATCCTTTCACCTGTTCATCCACCCAACCATTCACCTACACATCCACCCACCCATCCTTTACTTTGCCATCCTTTCACCTATCCACCCACCTATCATTCACTCATCCTTTCACCCATTCATTAATCCACATACTCATTCATCCACCCTCTCATTCATCCGTAGTTCATTCTTTTCACATTTCCATCAAATATTCCTTCTTTCTTTTCCTGTACCCAGCTGTAGTTTTTTCTTTGCTCCTGCTTGCTCCTCTATTGATGCTGTATTCCAGTGTTAATGATGAGCTTTTGTCTGCCGAGTTGCAGAGAGAAGAGGCCCATAAAGAACCCCACCCCTGCTATAGCTTCTAAAGCGGGAGGTTCACGACGCCTCTGGTCTGAGGTCCAGTACTTATCCCCAGTGTTGCCTTTCAAGCAGGCAAGACTTCAAAGACATGCCTTGGAAGTGCGCAGATGTCCTCCTTTTCTGCCCTGGCTCCAGACTCACTACAGGGGGGTATGCAGCCCTTTGTGTGGGTACAGAATACAGCCTATTTAGGCATAAGTGAGGCAGGGTTCAGCTCTTTCCTCCCATCCTGCCCAGGATGGCCCATCAAGTCAAACCTAAGATCCCATTGTGTGTGGCTGTCTAGGAGGAATACACAAAACTGTCAGCTATCCCACATGTGATCGGAGACAGGCAGCAGGCATCAAATGGCTGAAGGAAGGAAATGCCAACTTTCTGAAAATAGCATTCTCAGAATTGCAATTTAAAAAAACGGCTTCATTATCAATTTGGATTTTAAATTGTGATTCCAGAAGCACCATACCTGAAGCATTTATCTCCTCCCAATTGGAAATTAAACTTAGATATGTAATAAGATAGGGCTGTGCATTAATCAATCATCTGACCACTCAAAGCCCCCAAACCTGTCACAACCAGGGAAGACATAATTATATATCTTGTAGAGTGACAACTAGATATTCAGATACTCTTCCATCCTTCTGCTGCTTATAATGAGGTCAACCATGAAATGTTTCTAAATGGTTTGCACAAATGAGCACAGAACACAAGAGCAGCAAGACAACAGTATTGATCATTCATACTGTTAGGACGGAAAACTCTCTGGCATAGTGACGGATGTGCATTCCTGCCCTGGGAGCCCCATCTGCATCAATATTTAGATCCCTTGTACTGATTCTTGGTCATGGGTGAACACGGATCATGCGTGTGTGCCATGACCTAGGTCTGTCTCACAGTAATGTGGTCTGCTTAAACCTGGAAGAGCATACCCTGTAAAGGTAGAGGGCTATTGCAGACTGCCTTAGGACCTTCCAACCAAGATTTCTCATAGAGGTTGTGCTCACGACTACTTACACTGGCAAATTGGTTTAAATGTTATTTGTAAAATTTAATCAAAACTGTGGCAAAGGCAAACTAAAGACTTTACACAAATTGCATGTTGGGAAAATTGAGCACAAAGGTGACCTAGGCTGAAACAAGCCAATTGTATAAGGAAATGTACCATTAGTAAAATGATGGTGCATCATTTCTCTGATCATTTATAATCAAATGGATTGTGAGCCATGGATGAGGTGGTATAGGTCATTCCGGACTCCAAATACCATTTAGAATTTGTGTGAATTGCACTGGTTAGGAAGCATACTTAATTGTCAAGGAATGGACACTGACAAGGTCTGTTCAGTCCCTTTCTTGATAGTTCGACAAAAGGGTGACTTCTTCCAGTACCCACAGTGCCACCCTGCACAGAATAGTATAGGTGAAAGGTGTCAAGTGTCACCTGGCAGATTCCCAATCAGGAGAAAAAATATAATGGGAAAAAAGACCTTCTAGAGAATCTTGAAGTTCTTGCTTGAAAATGAAAATTAATACTGACAAAATCAGCAAAGCACAAAACTCCCCTGCCCCAGTATCACGGAGAAAAGAGTCAAGCAGGTATTCAATGCATAGAAACTATAAGATGATACAAATGCTAGAAGCAAAACGTCTGGAACAAACATAGTAGCAAGGGGTGAAGAATGAAAAGTTAGGGAACTCATAATTTAAAAAGGGAAATGACATCACAAGAAAAGGTTCTCCTTCGTCTTTGATTGGGAACCTCAACTAACATCCTGTGGACAGACCATCATCGTGGCAAGAGCTGGTTAAAAAGCTTGTCCACACCTCTTCCCAGAAACGTATGACATTCTTTAGATAAACAAAGAAGAAGTTCAGGTTTTACATCCTTTGTTCCACACAGCATTCCAGATTTTTGCCACCACCCTTTATCCCTGTAGCTTAGTGATATTGGTTACATCACTGATGACATCACCACTAACATGACTGCTTGAAGCATAGCATACACCACTCCCTTAAGCTGCTTATGGCTTCACACACAACATCATTGATGACATCCGAAGTGCTATTACTGAAAGAGATTTGGCTTTGAAATAAGGATTAACAATCAATTTTTTCCGTCTGGTGTTAGCCAAGACATGTTTTTTTAACCTCTTAGCTGCTGGGCCTTCCCCCCCCCCCCCATGCTGAGCCCTTTTTTGGCTATTTAGGGTAGTTTGCACAGAGTTTGTGGTTTCCCCTGGAGGAGACCAAGAAATTTGCCAAAATACAGTGAAAAATTAGTTTTTTTAAAGAAAATGGGAAAAAAGGGCTGCCGAAGAACGCTTGTGGTTTTTCCCCTGAAAATGGCATCAACAAAGGGTTTCTGGTGCTAAAATCACCATCTTCCCACCTTTCAGGAACGGGCAGACTTGAATCAGAAAACCACATTTTTCAACACAATTTTGGCATTTTACTGGGACATACCCCATTTTTACTATTTTTGGTGCTTTCAGCCTCCTTCCAGTTAGTGACAGGAATGGGTGTGAAACCAATGGTGGATCCCAAAAAGCTAAACATTTCTGAAAAGTAGACAAAATTCTGAATTCAGCAAGGGGTCATTTGTGTAGATACTACAAGGTTTTCCTACAGAAAATAACAGCTGAAATAATAAAATATTGAAAGTGAGCTGAACAAAACAGCCATGTTTCTCCACGTTTTACTCTGTAACTTTTTCCTGCAATGTCAGATTTTTTAAAGCAATATCCCGTTACGTGTGCTGGACTCTTCTGGTTGCGAGGATATATAGGGCTTGTAGGTTGATCAAGATCCCTAGGTACCCAGAGCCAATAAATGAGGTGCACCTTGCAATGGGTTTTCATTCTATACCGGGTATACAGCAATTCATTTGCTGAAATATAAAGAGTGAAAAATAGGTATCAAGCAAACCTTTGTATTTCCAAAATGGGCATAAGATAAGGTGTTGAGAAGCAGTGGTTATTTGCACATCTCTGAATTCCGGGGTGCCCATACTAGCATGTGAATTACAGGCCATTTCTCAAATAGACGTCTTTTTTACACACTGTCTTACATTTGGAAGGAATAAATGTAGAGAAAGACAAGGGGCAATAAAACTTGTTTTGCTATTCTGTGTTCCCCCAAGTCTCCCGATAAAAATGGTACCTCACTTGCGTGGGTAGGCCTAATGCTCGCGACAGGAAACGCAACATGGACACATCACATTTTTACATTGAAATCTGACGTGTTTTTTGCAAAGTGCCTAGCTGTAGATTTTGGCCTCTAGCTAAGCCGGCACCTAGGGAAACCTACCAAACCTTGGCATTTTTTTAAACTAGACACCTAAGGGAATCCAAGATGAGGTGACTTGTGGGGCTCTGACCAGGTTCTGTTACCCAGAATCATTTGCAAACCTCAAAATTTTGCTAAAAAAACTAATTTTCCTCCCATTTGGGTGACAGAAAGTTCTGGAATCTGAGAGGAGCCACAAATTTCCTTCCACCCAGCGTTCCCCCAAGTCTTCCGATAAAATTGATACATCACTTGTGTGGGTAGGCCTAGCGCCCGCGACAGGAAATGCCCCAAAACACAACGTGGACACATCCCATTTTTTGACAGAAAACAGAGCTGTTTTTTGCTGAGTGCCTACCTGTAGATTAAACCTACCAAACCTGTGCATTTTTGAAAACTAGAGACCTAGGGGAATCCAGGATGGGGTGACTTGTGGGGCTCTGACCAGATTCTGTTACCCAGAATCCTTTGCTAACCTCAAAATTTGGCCAAAAAAACACTTTTCCTCACATTTCGGTGACAGAAAGTTCTGGAATCTGACAGGAGTCACAAATTTCCTTCCACCCAGCGTTCCCCCAAGTCTCTCGATAAAAATGGTACCTCACTTGCGTGGGTAGGCCTAGCGCCCACGAATGGAAATGGCCCAAAACACAACGTGGACACATCACATTTTTTCACAGAAAACAGAGGTGTTTTTTACAAAGTGCCTACCTGTGGATTTTGGCCTCTAGCTCAGCCGGCACCTGGGGAAACCTAGCAAAGCAGCACATTTTTGAAAACTAGAGACCTAGGGGAATCCAAGATGGGGTGACTTGTGGGGCTCTGACCAGGTTCTGTTACCCAGAATCCTTTGCAAACCTCAAAATGTGGCAAAAAAAACACATTTTCCTCACATTTCGGTGACAGAAAGTTCTGGAATCTGAGAGGAGCCACACATTTCCTTCCACCCAGCATTCCCCCAAGTCTCCCGATAAAAATGGTACCTCACTTGCGTGGGTAGGCCTAGCGCCCACAAATGGAAATGGCCCAAAACACAACGTGGACACATCACATTTTTTCACAGAAAACAGAGGTGTTTTTTGCAAAGTGCCTACCTGTAGATTTTGGCCTCTAGCTCAGCCGGCACCTAGGGAAACCTACCAAACCTGTGCATTTCTGAAAACTAGAGACCTAGGGAAATCCAAGATGGAGTGACTTGTGGGGCTCTGACCAGGTTCTGTTACCCAGAATCCTTTGCAAACTTCAATATTTGGCTAAAAAAACACATTTTCCTCACATTTCGGTGACAGAAAGTTCTGGAATCTGAGAGGAGCCACAAATTTCCTTCCACCCAGCGTTCCCCCAAGTCTCCCGATAAAAATGGTACCTCACTTGTGTGGGTAGGCCTGGTGCCCGCGACAGGAATAGATCACACAACGGTCAATGTTGGTCCTTACATGAGGCAGCTGTTGACCCTGGGGTGATCCATTCCTGACGCAGGCACTAGGTGTAGGCACTCAAGTGGGGTAGTGTTTTTATCAGGACAGGGGAGGAATCACTGGGTGGTAGGAATTTTGTGGATCCCAGCATATTCCTGTAGTTTGTGTGACAGAAATGCGAGAAAAATAGAGTTTTTAATTCAACATGTCAGCTTTGCAGGGTATTCTGGGTAAGAAAACTTTGGGGAATCCACACAAGTCACACCTCTGTGGACTCCCCCGAATGTCTAGTTTCCAGAAATGTTTGGGTTTAGTGTGTTTCTCTATATGGCCGCTGAACCCAGGACCAAAAACACAGGTGCCTGCCTTACAAAACCAGTTTGTTTTGCAATAGATAATTTTGATGTCTCCACAATGCGATTTGGGCGGTGGAATTTGGGGCTGAACTAAATTGGGGAGCTCCCAAGAGAGCACTCTCTCTCTCTGCTTGCCGCCGCATTCACCTGCTCTCTGGGTTGGGCTAACCCACTATTACCCCGTTGCACAGACTGTGCTTGCGAAGGGACAGCAGGACTGTCCTCATCACCTCCCTCATAATTTACTGGAAGAGGAGTTATCGAATGGGACTCCTCCGACTGAAAAATCACTCCCAGCGTCTGCGCCATTGTCCGATCCCTCAGATGCTGTCTCAGTATCTGATGTCTCAGTCTCTGATCCTATGTCAGAGCTGCCCTCTATAACCCGAGTGACGGCAGCAGTCATCCATCAAGATGCCATCTCTGCTATTGGCTAAACTGTTGCTCTAAAACACTAGCCTACGTAGACAGTCACAAAATCGATGGTGTGTGTGAGATACGTGCAACAGTAGAGGCCACCTTACCTGCACTTCTTCCCTCAATCAGCACATTCTTTCAAGACACTCAAAAAACACCTTGTCACGTACCATTCGTCACAGTCTTTAGCACCTCCTGCTCCCAGTCCAACAATCATTGTTGGTGCTCCCACTCCCTCCTCCTCGGATTCCCTCATTCCCACCCAGCAAAAGTGCCCTTCATCTCTCCATAGCCACCCTCCACCCCGCACATACATTTCATTTGTATTATAGCGCAGGTAATGGCTGACTTTACTAATGTACTCAGCTATTTACATAAAATACAGATTTGCTCTTTGCATAATAAGTAACAGTGCCCCCAGTCGGCAGCCACTGGTTCAAATTAAGCACTGAGTATAGGACAGAGGGACAGCCAACTTCAGCCATTGAGGTCCCTTACAGCTGAGTGACGGCATGTTGCCTCTGCTCTCACGACACAGGACAGCTAGCAATTTGCCATGCACTGTGTCAGCCGAGGTAAGTAAATGTATTGCGACTGTGTGAATGGGCCCTCCAGGGACCGCTGATGAGATGAGGACGCTGCACAGGGCAGTTACTTGAAAGCGACACTTAAACAGCTGAGTGCCAAAGAGGCGTCTGAGGCGCACTCCATCGCCATCCACTAGACGGGCTCCTTTAACTTTGTATTTGTTTTATGTCTTTATTTTATTATTTGTTTATCTTTCTACTTAGGTGAAGTGGCACGGTGAAATGGCGGCCCAAAAGTAGCTGCTGTCTGTGACCTTGGCTTCCGGATCTTTGTAACATACTTGATATGCCATTGTGGTGAGCTCTTCATTCGTGGGTCCTGGTAAGGCTCAGGCAGCCAGTAGGCTTCATGAGAAACATCCCTGCCGCCTATGTCCCTTCCTGTCTTCATGTACACACAAATTGAGGGCTGCTCTGCCTGACAGGCAACAGATCAGTCATTTCACGTCCTCACAGTTTCAAAACGTTACTGCTTTCAAATAGCTTGTTTTAAGGCAAATAATCTGTCTCGTGTCGAACAGTGGCACGTGCTAAACACGTGCCAACAGACCCGATTCAGGCGGGAGTGCCCTCATTTGTGAAGTTGACAATGGCTTCATTTTAGTTGTGTCCTGCCTGAAATAGACTCTGCTTCAGTAGAAGTCAAAGGGGAAAATATATCCCAGAGATTTCACTTTCAAACTCTCCCATTTTCCTATTCTAAAAAGTTGGCATGTATGGTGTTGTAGCAATTTCCTTCCCGGGTTTATGCTAGGAATGAAATATTTTCTCCTAGCATAGGGGTGTGGAGACAGAGGCATCAAACTACACAACAATCAATTTAGAATGACAGTATGACGGATGTGGCCACGCAAGGAAAACTTCACTCAGATACAATTCAATGATTATTACACATTAAGACTCAAAGTAACATAGATAATTCTCAGCATAAGACTATTAAAATACAGAATCATGATAGACTGTCCAAACCTCCTAAATTAGCTCAAACAAACTAACATCAAAGAGACTAAGCACTCAATCACTGTTGCACATAAAAGCAATAAGAAAATCTGGAAAGGAGGAAACAGACTGCTCAATTCTGTTAATCATTTAGGGCCTGATTTAGATCCTGGCAGAGATGGTTACTCCGTCACAAACGTGACGGATATCCCGTCCACCATATTACAATCCCATTATACCCTATGGGGATTTCCTAAGCGTTCAGGGCCAAACTGGCGATTTGAGGGAGAGCTCCAACAGCAGCAAAGTGCAGTCAAGCAGAGGGTGTCCAAAGCAGGTCCAAGTTTATGCAGACACCCCACTCATCCATATCAGCACTCAGGGCCACAAGCAGGGATTTGAGGGAGCACACAAAAGGCAGCAAAAGCGCAGTCAGCGGGGAGGTGTCAAAATGCAGGTGCAGTTTCATGCCCACACACTACTCACTCATATCATAGCTCAGGGCCACAGCAAAGTATTTGAGGTGTTTCAAGGGCAGTAAAAGTGCAATCAGGGTGACAGCATTCAAAGCTGGTCCAGGTTTACCTATGCTTCACTCATGCTTATCAGTGCTCGGGGCCACATCCAAGGATTTGTAGTGCACCATGGGCAGCAAAAGTGCAGTCTGGAGGAGGGTGCCCAACACAGGTCCAGGTTCATACACACACTGCAATCACCCACATGTGTGCTCAGGGTGACAACCAGGGATTTGGCAAGTGTTCCAAAGGCAGCAGAAGTACAGTCAGGAACAGGGTGTCTAACGCAGCCCCAGGTTTGCGCACACCCCACTCACCCATATCTGGGCGCCTGTCCACAACCAGGGATTTGAGGGCATGCTCCAAAGGAAACAGCAGTACATTAAGACAGTGGTTGTCCAACACAGGTCAGGTTTACAAACACACCCCACTCAGCCATTTCAGTGCTTGTAGCCACAACCAGGGTTTTGAGGGAACACATAAAGCACAGCACAACTACAGTGACTCAGTAAATGTCCAACACAGGTCCAGGCTTACACATACACTCCACTTACCCATACCTGCACTCAGGGCCATAACCAGGTATTTGAGGGACTGTTTCAAGGGCAACAAAAGTACAGTTAGACAGAAGGCGTTCAAAACAGGTCCAGGTTTGCACACACACACCCACTCACCCACACCAATGCGCAGGGATACAATAAGGAATTTAAGGGAGCACTCCAAGGGCAGCAGAACTATTGTGAGGCAGTGGGTGTCCAACACAGGCCCGGGTTTAAGCATACACCTCATTTACCTATGCAAGCGCTCAGGGCCGAATCCAGGGACTTGAGGGAGTGCTCCAAAGGCAGTAGAATTACAATGAGACAGCGGGAGTTTAACGCAGGTCTAAGTTTACACATATACACCCCACTCACCCTTATCAGCTGTCAGGATCACAACCAAGGACTTGGAGCCCGATGCACAATCAAGTTTTAACACACAAAGACACCCCATTCACCCACACCAACATTCAGTGCCACAACCATGGACTGGAGGGAGAGCCCAAATGGCAAGCAAAAGTACAGTGAGGTGGAGTGCAGCCAATGCAGGTCCAGGTTTACGCACACCCTACTAACCCATATCAGCACTGAGGGCCAAAACAAGGGAACTGAAGGATAGCTCCATGGCAGCATTAGCACAGTGTGGCTGAAGGTGTCCACCACAGATTTAGGTTTAAGCACATACCGCACTTACACCAGCGTTCAGTGCCACAATCATGGAATTTGAGGGAGCCCTCCAAAGGGAAGCAGAACTACAGTGTGGCAAAGGATATCCAAAGCAGGTCCATATTTACCCTCAACTTTTCTCACACACCACTCACCTACATCAGTGAGCAGGGCCACAGCAGGGATTTTGTGTCCCAATGCAGGTCCAGGTTCACGAACCTGCTACACTCACCCATACCACCATTCAGGGGCCACAACCAGGGATTTGAGGGAGCATCCCAAGGTCAGCAGAAGTACAGAAAGGCTGAGGGTTACCAACGCAAGTTCAGGTTTATCCACACACTCCACTCATCCACTCCTCAAATATCAGCTCTTAAAGCCACAACCAGAGATTTGAGAGAGAGCTCCAAGGGCAGCAAAAGTACAATGAGGCAGAGGGTGTCCAATGCAGGTCCAGATTTACACACACACACACACACACGCCTCACTCACCCAAACTTGCAAAAGTACAGTGATAGATTGAAGTAATCATATACATTTAAGTACAGCTAAAGAGGGAAAGGAAGTGAGAATAGTGTATGACACACATGTCCAAGATCACAAACACTTGCAGATACACTCAGAGATACTGTCTGGGAAAGTATCACTCTGAAGAAAGGAACAGCACTGTTAGCCATTTGCTGCTCCACAAAGAACCAAGCCTACAAGCAGCACTATTCACTCATGTACACAAGCAGGAGACTTGGGGACAATGATGGTGAGTATGGGTTGATGGGACAATGGGTGTCCAAAACAGATCTAAGATCACAAAAATTGCACTCATTGAGATTCTGACAAAGCAAAATCATAAAACCCAGTTAATATGATGTTTCTTTTTCCATCTAGCTGTTACAGCTACATTTTGGTTGAAGACACATTTATTGTCAAGCAGGTAAGAAATAGCTGTTCATAAAAAGTGTATTAGCTTAAGAGAAACAAACATTGACAAAGACAATAGGTCTGGTGTTGGCCGCCAGCCTTTTGACTTTCAGTGCTTCCTATCTCTTGTCATGTTTTTTGCAAATCTTTACTGCTAGGGAGGATGCTGGGCCCTCATCAATCTACAAAAAATAAAAAAACTTTGGCTGAAAGCAAAATTCTTTTTGGTCTCAAAAATCATACATTACCATAGTAGTCCCTGGGACTGAAGGGAATTACTTTGTGTATGGATGCGACCCTTCTGAAAGGACAGAATGTCATCACTTACAATAGTCAGCCAATGGCTCAAGTGGGCTGACTCATTGTCCTATTCTGTATGCTGAAGTGGACAGAAAATGTGAATGGATGAATAACAGACGAATGAATTAAGAAGTCTGGCTAAAGTCCATAATAACAATACTATACAAATAATTTTAGCAAAATCAGTAGGTCCTGGCTATTACCAGACCTAAAAATGGAAGCCAATAGGTCTAGTCTAGAAACTAAAAGGCTTCATGTTGATGTTTAAGTTCTAATCACTGAGTCATTGATCATTTATTCAGTTCTATCACTCGTTCTTGCTCGAATGCATCTCTTCATTCACCAATAGACTCTTGCATTTACTCACTCTCTGAACAATCCACAATAAAGCACACAAACTCGCCCACCAATGACGGGGCACTGTTAGGGAGAAGCAATGTGCTGTCTGCTGACAATTCTGGACTGGTTGAAGGTATCACAACATAAAGTTAACACCTGCACCTTTGGTTTTCAGGCACAAATGACTTGCCTTCAACAAAGAAGAGTGACCATCCACTGGCGTAACTTAACCCCCGCAGACCATGTGGTGTGGGGGGGCAACCTCTAGGGACGGCCCTCAGCAAAACTGGCAGATGGTGGGCTGGGGTGGGTACCCCCTCTATTTACTATGGAGGGAGGCCCCCTCAAGTTTTGTTATGCCACTGTGACCATCATGTTGGTGTGGTGTGTAAATATGCCATTCAATGGAATACCATAATATTATTGAAGAAAAATAATATACAGTAAAAAACAAAATGCACCATTCATCGAGATTTAAGAAAATAAATAGAAAAAGTACAAGTGTGACTCATACACTGTGTTTGGGCACCTGCCACATTGAGAGAGCTTTACCCACAAAATATATGTAATAGTTTGAACAGATTATCTTTTAGTCCTAGCCTCTTAGGTTGCAGAGCACCAGGGGACCAAAAGCTCAGCATGGACATGGATTTTTCACTTGTGCTCTGAGCAGTCTAGAAAGGCCAGAACGAAGTGGTTCCGAACAGCTGGAACCGAAAAATCTCTGCCTGTTTTAAATAGCTGCTTGGTGGCAAATAAGTTGTAGAGCCATGCAGGTTAAACGCACATTCCGCATACATGCCAATCGATCCTATTCAGACTGGAGACTCCTGATTTTTAAAGCCAAAAACGGCTTTAATGTGGCTGTCTCACACCTGAAACTGTATCTCCTTGAATAGAAGTCAATGGTAGAAATATATTCTTCTGAATACTTCTTTAGAATCTACAATTTCCCTCTTCTAAAATGTTGGCATGTATGATTCCACCAGTTTAAATACCAGAAGAGTCTTACTAGCTGAAATCCCTCTGTACCTTTAAAAATGTTTACAAACTATACACCTCAGTCCGAGGGAGCAGCCAAAAAAATAAAAATACCCTTCACTTCAAACCAAAGCTCTTATGGCAACAAGTAAGCAAAGCAAGTCTTTATGGCCCTCAACCGAAGATCTCTTTTGTTTCTTCCATCCAGACATCAATCCATTTATCCGTTTATCCATCAATCCTTCTGTTCACCTGCTGATATTCACAATTTCCCCTTTACATTCTGTCATCCATTCATTTTTCATCTATCATTCAGTCTTTCACCATTCCATCCATTTGCCCATCCATATTCAACTCTATCCATCCATCTCCAAACCTAACTATCAAGCCATCTATCTACCCATCCTTTCACACTTTCAGTCATCCATATCTCCATCCACCCTTTCATGCATCCATTCATCCATTCTTTCAGTCATGCATCCAACCACCTTTTCACTCCATCCATCTATCCATGCGCCTCTTCACTCCATCCAGCCATTCTCCCTTTCACTCATTCATCCATTCACCTTTTCACTCATCCTTCCACTCCTACCCATCCAGTGATCCATCCATCCACTCACTCACGAAATCCACTCATTCATCCATCCATCCATGCTTTCACTCAACTATCCATCCATTCACCCTTTCGTTCACTCATTCCTCCATTCTTTCACTCATCCATCCACCCTTTCATCCATCTATCCTTCTGCCCTCCCTTTCTCTCATCCATCCATTCTTTCACTATTCTATCCTTTCACTCATCCTTCCAGCCATCAATCTCTTCACTCATACATCCATCCATTTTGTCACTTATCATCCACACTTTTGCTCACCCATCCATTCATCCTTTCATTCCATCCATCCAGCCTTTCACTACATCGTCCAACCATCCTCCCTTCCATCATTCCATCCATCCATCCATCCATCCACTTATCCATCCATCCACCCTCCCTTTCACTCATCAATCCATCCATCTGTCCATCCATCCATCCATGCTTTCATCATCTATCCAACCTCCCTTTCACTCATCCATCCATCTGTTCTCTCATCATCCATCAACCCTTTTACTCATCCGTCCATCCCTTCATCCACTCATCCATGCCCACCTTTCACTTATCCATCCATTCTTTCTCTCATTCACCAATCCTTTCTTTCATCCATCCATCCACCATCCCTTTCACTCATTCATCCATTCTCTCACTTATCCATCCTTCCATCCACCCTTTCACTCATTCTGCTATCCACGCACCTATCCATCCACACTCACACTTTCACTCACACATCCATCCATCCACCCTTCCTTTCAATAATTCATCCATTCTTTCACGTATACATCCTTTCACTTATTCATCCATCCATTTCCATCCACCATTTCACTCACCCATCCACCCTTACACCTGCACACCTGTCCATCCTTCCTTTGACTCAATCAGCCCTTTCACATTATTTCTGAGTTCCTGACAGAAGAACTCCACCCCCCCTGTAGCTGCTGAGTGGGGTCTGGGGGTGGGGATGGTGGAACTAACGATGCCCTTGGCTAGGTCTCAGGGTTCTAGACTCCAGTACTTTCTGTAAAAAACGTTTTAATCCCAGTTGAGGCTTGTGAAGCCGTAAGAAACAGTGCGCTATGAAATTAATCGCTTAAATGCACACTGCACACAGACTAAATCAACCCACTTGGCCTAGTGCTTTGCAAGCTCTCTTCTTGTAAACATACTTTGGATTTAGTCCCTCCGGGGTTGTCCTCAGCACTAGAAAACACCCTACCTTAAACTAGTCCAAATTCTTAGGATAGCACTGATGTAGCAGACATTTTAGTACTGTCCCTGATGTCACAGTGATTATTTGTATGTGACAATTTATGCATTTTGTTAATCAAAGTATTAATAGTTCAGTTGTAAAGTGAATGAGAATTCACCGCAGAATAGGATATTGAAAAGTAAGTGGTATAGCCTTGAAACTTTATGTTTAGCAAATTATTATTTTTTAATGTTATAATCCATGATATTAATTAATAGTTTGCACTAAAACGATAGAGCTTTTCACGGAAAAAACATTTTAAAAGTGATATGAAAAGGTTGAGGTTTGTAGTTCTGTGCCATAAATACTGTACATGTCTAACTTAACAGAGTTATTTCATTTTAAATCTGTTGTAACTTGAACACTGCTAAAGCTTATTAGTGTTGGGTTTATAATTCTGAACGTCAAATGTGCCTTATTTGCATAAGTGAATGTGCCAGTTTAATTCACATTGCTTAGTCTTAGGCCTGCAAGACCCTGTCTCCTAACTGAACAGCAAATGTTCAATCATTCTTGCTAACGTGTACTTTTCTTTTAGACTTTGTTCTCATGCTACCTTGGTAATAGATGTTTTATTGTCTTACATATCATAAACCTAAGAAACTTATCTTGAGCCCAGTACATTCAGGAACTGTGAAATTGACTATGGGCCAGATTACGAGGCTGGTGGTCCGAAGACTGCCAGCCTCGTGGTGGCTGTCGGACCGCCGCTGCTATGGCAGTCCGGCCACCACATTACGAGGTTGGCGGGCAGACCCGCCAAACTCCAGCCATCCCCACCAGAATCTCAGATCCTGATGGGCTGACGACGGTGCACAGTGCAATCAGCCAGGGCAGAGCTGAACTCAGTGCCTCCCCGCTGATTACAACCTTGTTCTCCGCCAGCCTTTTTATGGTGGTTCAACGGCCATGAAAATGCTAGCGGAGAACAAGTACATGGGGCCACAGGGGGGCCCTTCAATGCCCAAGCCCGTAGCATGGGCAGTGCAGGGGTCCTCCTGCTCAGCAACCTTGAAATGCGCACTGTTGAGGGTGCCTGTGACCCAAGCATGTGGCAGCATTGCCGCTGGCTCTATTATGAGTCGGCAACAATGCTGCTGCCTCTTTCCCACTGTGCTGACGGTCAGCCCAGATGGAAAATCGTAACAGGCCAGCAGGGGGGTTGACTGCATGACAGTAACCACCCCGTCTGGAGTTTGGCAGATAGGTCTTTTAATATACTTTTCCCCGTTGGGCTTGGAGTAGATTCACTCTCCAGGCCTCACTGCTCAGATCTTCTTGCATTTCCTTTCAGGCGCTGAACCCCTTGGACTCCAAGAGGTATATTCCTCTCTGTTGCTGCCCCTTTGAGATGTTTTGCTGAAACTTAGAGATTTTTCCCTTGACCCACAGAAGAACACTTGATTGAGCTTCTGAAGTGCTGATGCTTTCCCTTTTCACCTACTTTTTATCAGCCTTAGTCACTTGCTTCCCCAGATTTACTTTTTCAAAATCCTTTTTGTGCTTTTGCCTTTTTGCCCATATGTGCTTGACCCATTACATGGTGATACAAATTTCCTAATTCGTATGTTTAGCCCCTGCGCAGGTTACGAAGGGCCAGATGTACGTAGTTTTTCTTGGTCACAAGCAGCCCGATTCACAGAATTGGGCTGTTTTTAACCAAAAAAAGCATTTTTCTATGCACAACCCAAATTTGCGATTCAGTAATCTCTTTACCGAATTGCAAAATAGGTTTGCGACTCGCTATTAGGAAGGGGCGTGCCAAGGGTGTCCCTTCCTAACAATGACTCGCAATGGTATGTATGATTGTTTTGTGACGTGAATGTAGTCGCAAAATGATCGTCGATACCACCAATTTCAAGCTTGTGGTAAAACCATTTGCAAACGGGACCATTTGCAAACCCCTTTGTGAATGCATGCAAAAACGTTTTTTAAGAGCAGGCAATGGTCCCACAGATCACTGCCTCCTCCTAAAAAATGAAACTAAAACATTTCAGTTCTTACTTTTTAAACACATCCCATTTTCCTTGAAGGAAAATGGGTTGCGTTTAAAATATATTTAAAGGAAATCACACCAGACACCAGCAGGCCACCATCCCTGTGATTTTTGCAATTCCCAGTGGGTTGCAAATTGAAACCTACCTCATTATAATTAATGAGGTAGCACTCTTTGTGAATCACTGTAAATCGCAAAAGAAATTCAACTGAGTTTTGTACATTTGGAATTGCGATTTCCTAATTGCGATTTGCATGGAAATTAGGAAATCACAATTCCAAACCTTCACTCATGTGACCCCCAATTGTGAATTTAAACAGCTAAGAGCCTAATTTAGATCCTTGTACCCTCTCCATGCACAGTTATTTTATGAATAATTTTACAACAAGTGTTACAGTGATATTATCAATTATGTTATAAAAGATGTCATGATTGCTGTAGTATCTGGGGTAATTAGCAGAGCATGGCGAGGGTGTGAGTTATAGGGGGTCATTCCAACCCTGGCGGTCATCGACCGCCAGGGTGGATGACCACGGAAGCACCGCCAACAGGCTGGCGGTGCTTCCCTGCCCATTCTGACCGCGGCGGTAAAGCCGTGGTCAGAAAAGGGGATCCGGCGGTTTCCCGCCGGATTTCCCCTGTCTGGGCTGAATCTCCATGGCGGCGCACCCTTCCAGCCACCCTGTTTCTGGCGGTTTTTACCGCCAGGAACAGGATGGCGGGAACGGGTGTCGTGGGGCCCCTGGGGGCCCCTGCACTGCCCATGCCACTGGCATGGGCAGTGCAGGGGCCCCCTAACAGGGCCCCAGCATGATTTTCACTGTCTGCTTAGCAGACAGTGAAAATCGCGACGGCTGCAACTGCACCCGTCGCACCCTTGCAACACCGCCGACTCCATTCGGAGCCGGCCTCTGTGTTGCAGGGCCTTTCCCGCTGGGCCGGCGGGCGCTCCTTTGGCGGGCGCCCGCCGGCCCAGCTGGAAAGCCAGAATGGCCTCCGCGGTCTTGTGACTGCGGAGCGGCCAAATGGCGGTGACCGCGGTCAGAATGACCGCCAAAGTCACCTTAGGGCATGAGATATAGTTACTTGAAATAACTGTAACGATAACTGGTGAATTTCTAAGGTTTTGTGTAGGTAAATTCAAAACCTAACTATAATGTCCCTGTAACCTTAGGGGGGCATATTTAAAGCCCCTTGCACCACCAAAGCGCCACTTTTTGTGACACTCCGGTGGCACTGTGCAATGCGACGTATTTAGAAGGCGGCGTTAGGCCACTTTTGTGGCTTAATGCCACCTTGTAAATATGGCCCTTTACAAGCAGCACTTTGTGTGGAAGGGGCGTGAAATGGGTGTTGCTGTGTACATTCCAAAGCAAAACCCATTGAATTTTGATTCTGCTCTAAATTTATGAGAGTTTCGTAAACCTGAGGCCCCAGAGGTGGTGTTAGCATGGCACAACAAGGAGAAATGCTTTAATTTTTCCTCACATTTTGCTCTTTCTCTGTGTGCTGCATTATGCAGCACACAGAGAAAGAGCTAATCACCACTGAAGATTGTTTTTGTGCAGGAAGGTGTCCATTCATACACAAAAACAATCTCCCCCACAGCGCAGCCATTCCTGCACCATGGTGCAAGGGTGGCTGCATTGGTGTTCGGCAGCTAATTTAACGCTGGTGCAGGGGGAAACACAGAGATCTGCTATATTATTTTAAATACTGTGCATCCTTGCGTTTTAGAAGTGACGCAGCACTGCGCTGCCAATTTTGGTGCAGCAGGCGAACCGCACCACTTCTAGTAAATATGCCCATTGGCTTTATAAGTTCATTTCTATGCTCTTTTTCATTTCTATTTCCTAACTATAGCGTCCCTGTAACCTTCGGGTTTTTCAGTGAATTTCTATGTTTTTTAAAAATGTAAAATCCTTTTTATTATTATACGTTAATCCAACCACGGCCATACACTACCTTTGGCCATGTGCAGCAGGGCATTACTGCAGGGCCTGGGCCAAACCCTATAACTACCCACTTCTGAGAGAAAGACTGAGAGAGAAAGTGAGAGGTTAAGAGAGAGAGCGATTTAGAGAATGATATGACAGAGATAAATTGAGAGACAGATATAGAGTTTTTTTAGGCTTTGATGAATGATATACTTAGAATTAGATATTTCCAGACAATCTGAAAACTAAAATGTTTTTGTCAATTAAAAAGAGTGAGATCACCTTTCAGTATGTAACTTAAATATTTATAGTTGAACAGAAACTAAATCAGGAAATGACAACAGACCCACCTAGACTGGAACCCTTAACCACTGTGCCAATGGTGACTCCTTACTGTGCAGTGTCCAGACTTAGCTATGACACTCAACCCATAGGTTTTGAGAGTTAAAAGACTTCAATGCTTCATCACTAGGAATGTTTAATAATGAAAACACTAGAAAATAAACAGACACACTGGTGGTCATTACAACCCTGGCGGTCAGTGTTAAAGCGGCGGTAAGACCGCCAACAGGCCGGCGCTAAAAGTTTTGCAAATACGACCGTGGCGGAAACCGCCAACAAAGATAGGCACTTTAAAACTCCGACCGCCACGGCGGTACAAACAAACAGCGCATCGGTCACCGCCAACAGACAGGCGGAGGACAAAGTACCGCCCACAGTATCACAACAGGCCAATCCGCCACCTTTTTGGGTGCGGATTCACCCCGGATAAAAACACGGCGGAAACAGGTTTTCGAAGGGAAAACGCTCACCTCTACACACCCCACGAGGAACGAGGACACCATGGACCCAGAGCTCCAAATTCTCCCTGCGATAGTCTTCCTGCTCCTCTACCAGGAGCACGAACGCCGGCGGCGGAGACCACGGTGAGTACTGCACCTACGACACAGGGGAGGGGGCAGGGAAAAAACAGTGACACAAGCAACACGCAACACCCCCACCCGCAACAACACACACACTAATACAACATGACACATCACAGTTACACCCCCCAACCCTCCCGGAAGAATGCAAAGACAAAAGGAAATGAGTGTAACCATTGTAATATATTAAAATTAAGTACGCAAAAAAATATATATATATACACCATGCACAAAAAATATACCAAGCATAGTAGTCCAGGTAGTGCTCCAATTAAGTCCGTGGAACACTGGGCCCACACGGTATGGGCGCGGCCCACACAAGATCCCCGACCATGACGGAGAGAACACTGCAGGGGCATCAGAGAGCAAGAAAACAGGCACCTCCTGGGGATGGAAAGTGGGGGCACCTCAGCCGCTTGAGTGCACGACGCCAAATCCACGAGAGGGCCACATGCCCACTGTTCAATCCTGGGGAGTGCAAAGCCACAGTCTCTCAAGTCTCTACAGTGGGTGGGTTGCACACTGTTCCATCCTGGGGAGTGCAAAGCCACAGTCTCTCAAGTCTCTACAGTGGGTGGGTTGCCCACTGCCATATCCTGGGGAGTGCAAAGCCACAGTCTCACAAGTCTCTACAGTGGGTGGGTTGCCCACTGTTCCATCCTGGGGAGTGCAAAGCCACAGTCTCTCAAGTCTCTACAGTGGGTGGGTTGCCCACTGTTCCATCCTGGGGAGTGCAAAGCCACAGTCTCTCAAGTCTCTACAGTGGGTGGGTTGCCCACTGTTCCATCCTGTGGAGTGCAAAGCCACAGTCTCTCAAGTCTCTACAGTGGGTGGGTTGCCCACTGT
The DNA here is from genome assembly GCF_031143425.1 of Pleurodeles waltl. NCBI lineage: Eukaryota > Metazoa > Chordata > Amphibia > Caudata > Salamandridae > Pleurodeles > Pleurodeles waltl. The sequence continues at coordinate 762,473,481 of NC_090438.1, forward strand.
TCCATCCTGGGGAGTGCAAAGCCACAGTCTCTCAAGTCTCTACAGTGGGTGGGTTGCCCACTGCCATATCCTGGGGAGTGCAAAGCCACAGTCTCACAAGTCTCTACAGTGGGTGGGTTGCCTACTGTTCCATCCTGGGGAGTGCAAAGCCACAGTCTCTCAAGTCTCTACAGTGGGTGGGTTGCCCACTGCCATATCCTGGGGAGTGCAAAGCCACAGTCTCTCAAGTCTCTACAGTGGGTGGGTTGCCCACTGTTCCATCCTGGGGAGTGCAAAGCCACAGTCTCTCAAGTCTCTACAGTGGGTGGGTTGCCCACTGCCATATCCTGGGGAGTGCAAAGCCACAGTCTCTCAAGTCTCTACAGTGGGTGGGTTGCCCACTGTTCCATCCTGGGGAGTGCAACGCCACAGCCTCTCAAGTGGATAACAGTCTCCACTGATTCAGGAGGGGGCATGGTGCCCAGAGTGCTTCATCCTGCTAAGGACAGAGGTAGTGCATGACAGTCTCCACTGGTTTTGGAGGGGGCATGGTGCTCAGAGTGCTTCATCCTGCTAAGGACAGAGGTAGTGGATGACAGTCTCCACTGGTTCTTGAGGGGGCATGGTGCCCAGAGTGCTTCATCCTCCTAAGGACAGAGGTAGTGGATGACAGTCTTATCTGGTTCTGGAGGGGGCATGGTGCCCAGAGTGCTTCATCCTGCTAAGGACAGAGGTAGTGGATGGCAGTCTCCACTGGTTCTGGGGGGGGCATGGTGCCCAGAGTGCTGCATTCTGCCCGTCACGGACTCAGTAGCGTCAGTGCCCTTGGCGCTCATGGACCAGCGTTGCTTGAGACGGTGGTGCCCTGTTCAGCGGTGCTTGAGACGGCGGTGCTCTGTTCAGCAGTGCTTGAGACGGCGGTGCCCTGTTTAGCGGTGCTTGAGACGACGGTTGCCCTGTTCAGCGGTGCTTGATACGGCGGTGCCCTGTTCAGCGGTGCTTGAGGCGGCGGTGCCCTGTTCAGCGGTGCCTGAGGCGGCGGTCCCCTGTTCAGCGGTGCTTGGAGCGGTGGTCTCCTTTGCAGTGACTCAGCTGCTGGCGGTCCTTCATGACCCAGCGGGGCTTGTGCTGGCGGTCCTCTCTGTCCCAGCGGGGCTTTTGCTGGCGGTCCTTCATGACCCAGCGGGGCTTGTGCTGGCGGTCCTCTCTGTCCCAGCAGGGCTTTTGCTGGCGGTCCTTCGTGGCCCAGCGGGGCTTGTCCTGGCGGTCCTCTCTGTCCCAGCGGGGCTTGTGCTGGCGGTGGCCTCCTGGGCAGCAGGGCTGGTGGCTGTGGCCTCCTGGGCAGCAGGGATGGTGGCCTCCTGGGCAGCTGGGCTGGTGCTGGCGGTGGCCTCCTGGGTAGCTGGGCTGGTGCTGGCGGTGGCCTCCTGGGCAGCAGGGATGATGACGTTCTTCTCCGCCGTGCTGCTCTTCCCAGACTTGCTGAGTTTCTTGTGCCCCTTCCCCACCTTGGAAGGTGTCGCAGCTGACTCCACACTCCCACCTGTACCCCTGGGAGCGCTTTGGTGGATGGAGTCTTCCCCCTCTCCTGCCGGGCACTGGCCAACTTCTGATGCTTCACAGGTGGGGGACTGTCTGTGCTGTGGCTCCGTGCCACACTGGCTACCCTGGTGGCCGGTGCACTCCAGATTTCGGTGACTACAGGCACCACTGGTCCTGGAGATGTTGTGGCTGAGGTGCTAGTTCGGGACCTAGGAGACGGACGGGGTGGGGGAGGTGTGGGAAAGAGGTCAAGGTTGGACAGGAAAAGTTTTTGGGAGACACTGGGACGGGTAGCTGGAGGGGGTTTGGGAGTGGAGGAAGAGGTTGTGGTTGTAGGAGGTGTTCGTTTGCTGACTTTGGGTGAAGGTGCATGGGCTGGAGTCTGTTGTGAGGTGGATGGCCATTGGGTGGGTGTGTGCCTGCATTTCTGTATCTTGGGAGGGGGCGTCACAGACACACTGGGAGAGGACACAGGGGACGTGTGAATGGTAGTGGGGGTGGTGACTGCAGGTGAGCGGGTGTGGTGGTGGGTGTGCTGGTGATGGTAGTAGTGGCTGTAGAGGTAGTGCATGCAGGTGTGAGTGTAGACGAGACTGGGAGGGAGGAGGGAGACGAGGAGGAGGGGGACACAGTGGAGGCAGTGGATGTTGGTGTGTCTGCATGTGTGTGATTCTTGCGTGAGTGCCTGTGGGATGTGTGGTGCTTATGTTTGCCTGAGCTTCCCTTGTGTGTTGACGTGTGTGCATGCTGGTCTGTAGGTGTGCTTGTGATAGGCTGGGGTAAAGGGGATTGTGTCTGGGTGGAGGAAGTTGGAGGTGGGGGGCTAGAGAGAGGGACAATGGCTGCCATCAGTGCTGAGGCCAGAGTCTGAAAAGCTCGCTGAAGGGCCGTCTGACCAGAATGAATGCCCTCCAGGAATGCATTTTTTTGTTGCAACTGCCTCTCTACACCCTGGATGGCATTCAAAATGGTAGACTGCCCAACAGTGAGGGACCTGAGGAGGTCAATGGCCTCCTCACTGAGGGCAGCAGGGGTGACTGGGGCAGGGCCTGAGGTGCCTGGGGCGAAGGTGATGCCCACCCTCCCGGGTGAGCGGGCACAGGGCAAATGCTGAGCGGCTGCTGGGAGGGTGGTGCTGGAAGGGGGGGTGGTGGCTGTACCTGTAGATGGGGGGGGCACAGATGTTGCACCACCACAAGGGAGCTCCCATCAGAGGACAAGTCTGTGTCACTGGTCTCAGCTCCTGTCCCCGCCGTGGAGCTCCCCTCGCCCTCCGTCCCACTGGTGAAGTCCGATTCTGTACTGTGGCCCTCCTTGGCCATGTGGGATGCAGCCCCCATGTGCTACGGTGCCACTGCTCCTCCGCCTGATGATGCTAATGCACACAAGAACAGGGAGACCACAAAAAGGGGGGGGGATGTAGGAGGCTGGACTGGCTTGTAGTGAGTACCAAGGGGTACTTGCACCTTGCACCAGGCCCAGTTATCCCTTATTAGTGTATAGGGTGTCTAGAAGCTTAGGCTGATAGATAATGGTAGCTTAGCAGAGCAGCTTAGGCTGAACTAGGAGACGGGTGAAGCTACTACAGTACCACTTAGTGTCATATGCACAATATCATAAGAAAACACAATACACAGTTATACTAAAAATAAAGGTACTTTATTTTTATGACAATATGCCAAAGTATCTTAGAGTGTACCCTCAGTGAGAGGATAGGAAATATACACAAGATATATATACACAATAGCAAAAATATGCAGTATAGTCTTAGAAAACAGTGCAAACAATGTATAGTTACAATAGGATGCAATGGGGAAACATAGGGATAGGGGCAACAAAAACCATATATTCCAAAAGTGGAATGCGAACCACGAATGGACCCCAAACCTATTTGACCTTGTAGAGGGTCGCTGGGACTATTAGAAAATAGTGAGAGTTAGAAAAATAACCCTCCCCAAGACCCTGAAAAGTGAGTGCAAAGTGCACTAAAGTTCCCCTAAGGACAAAGAAGTCGTGTTAGAGGAATAATGCAGGAAAGACACAAACCAACAATGCAACAACTGTGGATTTCCAATCTAGGGTACCTGTGGAACAAGGGGACCAAGTCCAAAAGTCACAAGCAAGTCGGAGATGGGCAGATGCCCAGGAAATGCCAGCTGCGGGTGCAAAGAAGCTTCTACTGGACAGGAGAAGCTGCAATTTCTGCAAGAACGCAAAGGGCTAGAGACTTCCCTTTTGGAGGACGGATCCCTCTCGCCTTGTAGAGTTGTGCAGAAGTGTTTTCCCGCCAAAAGAATGCCAACAAGCCTTGCTAGCTGCAAATCGTGCAGTTAGCGTTTTTGGATGCTGCTGTGGCCCAGGAGGGACCAGGAGGTCGCAAATTGGACCAGGAGGTAGAGGGGACGTCGAGCAAGACAAAGAGACCTCTTAGCAGCAGGTAGCACCCGGAGAAGTGCCAGAAACAGGCACTACGAGGATGCGTGAAACGGTGCTCACCCGAAGTCGCACAAAGAAGTCCCACGTCGCCGGAGAACAACTTAGGAGGTCGTGCAATGCAGGTTAGAGTGCCGTGGACCCAGGCTGGACTGTGCACAAAGCATTTCCGCCGGAAGTGCACGGAGGCCGGAGTAGCTGCAAAAGTTGCTGTTCCCAGCAATGCAGTCTAGCGAGGTGAGGCAAGGACTTACCTCCACCAAACTTGGACTGAAGAGTCACTGGACTGTGGGGGCCACTTGGACAGAGTTGCTGGATTCGAGGGACCTTGCTCGTCGTGCTGAGAGGAGACCCAAGGGACCGGTAATGCAGCTTTTTGGTGCCTGCGGTTGCAGGGGGAAGATTCCGTCAACCCACGGGAGATTTCTTCAGAGCTTCTAGTGCAGAGAGAAGGCAGACTACCCCCACAGCATGCACCACCAGGAAAACAGTCGAGAAGGTGGCAGGATCAGCGTTACAGGGTTGCAGTAGTCGTCTTTGCTACTTTGTTGCAGTGTTGCAGGCTTCCAGCGCGGTCAGCAGTCGATTCCTTGGCAGAAGGTGAAGAGAGAGATGCAGAGGAACTCGGATGAGCTCTTGCATTCGTTATCTAAAGTTTCCCCAGAGACAGAGACCCTAAATAGCCAGAAAAGAGGGTTTGGCTACTTAGGAGAGAGGATAGGCTAGCAACACCTGAAGGAGCCTATCACAAGGAGTCTCTGACGTCACCTGGTGGCACTGGCCACTCGGAGCAGTCCAGTGTGCCAACAGCACCTCTGTTTCCAAGATGGCAGAGGTCTGGAGCACACTGGAGGAGCTCTGGACACCTCCCAGGGGAGGTGCAGGTCAGGGGAGTGGTCACTCCCCTTTCCTTTGTCCAGTTTCGTGCCAGAGCAGGGCTAAGGGGTCCCCTGAACCGGTGTAGACTGGCTTATGCAGAATTGGGCACATCTGTGCCCAAGAAAGCATTTCCAGAGGCTGGGGGAGGCTACTCCTCCCCTGCCTTCACACCATTTTCCAAAGGGAGAGGGTGTCACACCCTCTCTCAGAGGAAGTTCTTGGTTCTGCCATCCTGGGCCAGGCCTGGCTGGACCCCAGGAGGGCAGATGCCTGTCTGAGGGGTTGGCAGCAGCAGCAGCTGCAGTGAAACCCCAGGAAGGGCAGTTTGGCAGTACCAGGGTCTGTGCTACAGACCACTGGGATCATGGGATTGTGCCAACTATGCCAGGATGGCATAGAGGGGGCAACTCCATGATCATAGACATGTTACATGGCCATATTCGGAGTTACCATTGTGAAGCTACATATAGGTAGTGACCTATATGTAGTGCACGAGTGTAATGATATCCCCGCACTCACAAAGTCAGGGAAATTGGCCCTGAACAATGTGGGGGCACCTTGGCTAGTGCCAGGGTGCCCTCACACTAAGCAACTTTGCACCTAACCTTTACCAGGTAAAGGTTAGACATATAGGTGACTTATAAGTTACTTAAGTGCAGTGTAAAATGGCTGTGAAATAACGTGGACGTTATTTCACTCAGGCTGCAGTGGCAGGCCTGTGTAAGAATTGTCAGAGCTCCCTATGGGTGGCAAAAGAAATGCTGCAGCCCATAGCGATCTCCTGGAACCCCAATACCCTGGGTACCTCAGTACCATATACTAGGGAATTATAAGGGTGTTCCAGTAAGCCAATGTAAATTGGTAAAAATGGTCACTAGCCTGTTAGTGACAATTTGGAAAGAAATGAGAGAGCATAACCACTGAGGTTCTGATTAGCAGAGCCTCAGTGAGACAGTTAGTCACTACACAGGTAACACATTCAGGCACACTTATGAGCACTGGGGCCCTGGGTTACCAGGGTCCCAGTGACACATACAACTAAAACAACATATATACAGTGAAAAATGGGGGTAACATGCCAGGCAAGATGGTACTTTCCTACACAACCCCCCCCCAAACGAAGGACAATAAGACTAGCCATGACCTGATGAGTCTTCATTGTCTAAGTGGAAATATCTGGAGAGTCCATCTGCATTGGAGTGGCTACTCCCAGGTCTATGTTCCACTGTATAGTCCATTCCCTGTAGGGATATGGACCACCTCAACAATTTAGGATTTTCACCTTTCATTTGTTTTAGCCAAAGTAGAGGTTTGTGGTCTGTCTGAACAATGAAGTGAGTGCCAAACAGGTATGGCCTCAACTTCTTCAGAGCCCAGACCACAGCAAAGGCCTCCCTCTCAATGGCAGACCAACGCTTTTCTCTAGGGGTCAACCTCCTACTAATAAAAGCAACAGGTTGATCCTGGCCCTCAGAATTAAGTTGTGATAGGACTGCCCCTACTCCTAATTCAGATGCATCAGTTTGGACATAGAATTTTTTAAAGTAACAAGGGCTTTTCAGGACAGGTGCAGAGCACATGGCCTGCTTCAGCTCCTCAAAAGCTTTCTGACAGCTAGCTGTCCACAATACCTTTTTAGGCATCTTTTTGGATGTGAGGTCATTAAGAGGGGCTGCAATGGAGCCATAGTTCTTAATGAACCTCCTGTAATACCCAGTGAGGCCTAGGAAGGCTCTCACCTGAGTCTGAGTGGTAGGGGGAACCCAATCAATAATTGTTTGGATTTTCCCCTGAAGTGGTGCAATCTGTTCCCCACCAACAAGGTGTCCCAGATAAACCACCTTCCCCTGCCCTATCTGGCACTTTGAAGCCTTGATAGTGAGGCCTGCCTTCTGAAGGGCCTCCAAAACGTTCCATAGGTGGACCAGGTGATCATCCCAGCTGGAGCTAAAGACAGCTATATCGTCCAAATATGCTGCACTGAAAGCTTCCAGCCCTTGCAGGACTGTGTTCACCAACCTTTGAAAAGTGGCAGGTGCATTTTTCAAACCAAAAGGCATTACAGTAAACTGGTAATGTCCTCCAATGGTTGAAAATGCAGTTTTAGGTTTAGCATCTTCTGACAATTTGATCTGCCAATACCCTGCAGTCAAATCAAAAGTGCTTAGATACTTGGCAGATGCCAGTGTATCTATGAGCTCATCTGCCCTGGGTATAGGGTGAGCATCAGTTTTGGTTACCAAGTTGAGACCTCTATAGTCTACACAAAACCGCATTTCCTTCTTTCCATCTTTGGAATGGGGTTTTGGTACAAGTACCACAGGAGAAGCCCATGGACTTTCAGAGTGCCCAACTACTCCTAGTTCTAACATTTTCTGCACCTCTTGCTTTATGCAGTCCCTGACATGGTCAGGCTGCCTATAGATCTTACTTTTGACAGGTAAACTGTCTCCAGTATCTATAGTGTGCTCACACCAAGAAGTGGTACCTGGCACAGTAGAGAAGAGTTCAGAGAATTGATCTAGGAGATTTATGCAATGGTCTTTCTGCTCAGCAGTAAGACAATCAGCCAAAACTACACCTTCCACAAGAGCATCTTGTTCTGTGGAAGAGAAGAGATCAGGTAGAGGATCACTGTCTTCTTCCTGTCCCTCATCAGTTGCCATGAGCAGGGTGAGATCAGCCCTGTCCTAGTAGGGTTTCAGGCGGTTGACATGGAGCACCCTAAGGGGACTCCTGGCAGTGCCTAAGTCAACTAAATAGGTGACTTCTCCCTTCTTTTCAACAATTGTGTGGGGTCCACTCCATTTATCTTGGAGTGCTCTTGGGGCCACAGGCTCCAAGACCCACACTTTCTGCCCTGGTTGGTACTGAACCAAAACAGCCTTCTGATCATGCCATTGCTTCTGGAGCTCTTGGCTGGCCTGACGGTTTTTGCTGGCCTTTTTCATGTACTCAGCCATCCTTGATCTGAGGCCAAGTACATAATCCACAATATCCTGCTTAGGAGCTTTTAAAGGTTGTTCCCAACCCTCCTTTACAAGTGTGAGTGGACCCCTAACAGGGTGTCCAAAAAGAAGTTCAAAGGGGCTGAAGCCCACTCCTTTCTGGGGTACCTCCCTGTAGGTAAAAAGGAGGCATGGTAGAAGGATATCCCATCTCCTGCAGAGTTTTTCAGGGAGACCCATAATCATGCCTTTGAGAGTTTTATTAAATCTCTCCACCAGTCCATTTGTTTGTGGATGATAGGGTGTAGTGAACTTGTAAGTTACACCACACTCCTTCCACATGGCCTTTAAGTATGCAGACATGAAATTGCTTCCCCTGTCTGATACTACTTCCTTTGGGAAGCCCACCCTAGAAAATATTCCCAGGAGGGCCTTTGCCACTGCAGGTGCTGTAGTGGTCCTTAAAGGAATTGCTTCAGGGTATCTTGTGGCATGGTCCACTACCACCAAGATAAACCTATTGCCTGAAGCAGTAGGAGGGTCAAGGGGGCCAACTATGTCAACCCCTACCCTTTCAAAGGGAACCACAGGCAGTGGAATAAGGGGTGCCTTTGGAGTGCCAGCTGTTTTGCCACTGGCTTGACAGGTTTCACAGGACTTACAAAAATCTTTTGTGTCCTCAGACATCCTAGGCCAATGAAACAAGGGAACAAGTCTGTCCCAAGTTTTCATTTGACCCAGGTGCCCAGCTAGGGGAATGTCGTGGGCAAGAGTTAGGAGGAACTTTCTGTACTCCTGAGGAATCACTAATCTCCTGGCAGCTCCAGGTTTAGGATCCCTATGCTCAGTGTACAAGAGGTTGTCCTCCCAGTAAACTCTGTGAGAGTCACTGACATCCCCAGTAGCCTGTTTGACAGCTTGCTGTCTTAGACCCTCTAATGTGGGACAGGTTTGCTGTGCCACACTCAGCTCCTCCCTGGCAGGCCCCCCTTCACCCAAAAGCTCAGCAGTGTCTGCTTCCAGCTCCTCTGGTGTAGGTTCTGCACAGGGAGGGAATTCTTCTTCCTCAGAAGTTGAATCCACTGTAGAGGGAGGGATAGTAGGACGTGGTTTGCTTCTACTAGCCCTAGCTTTAGGGAGCACTTGGTCCATTGTTCTAGGATCCAAGCTTCCCTGTCCTTTTTGCTTTTTGGCCTGAGCCCTTGTCAAAGCAAAAATATGCCCTGGGATGCCCAGCATTGCTGCATGGGCCTCCAACTCCAAATCCGACCAAGCTGATGTCTCCAAATCATTTCCTAGTAGACAGTCTACAGTTAAATCTGTGGCTACCACAACTTTCTTTGGACCAGTAACCCCCCCCCAGTTGAGATTAACAACAGCCATGGGGTGGCTAAGGGGGTCATTCTGACCTCGGCGGTAAAAGCCGCTTACCGCCGGTCAGAAGACCGCCACAATACCGCCGCGGCCGCGGTCAGCCGCTACGGACATTCTGACCCACACCTGCCAAACCTCCAAAAATCCGACCTCCATTGCAGTCCGCCACATCAGCGGCCAGCGATAAACTGGAGATGACCAAACCTCCACCGCCACGCCAACAGAAATACGCCCATGCCATTACGATCCACAAATCCACGTGGCGGTCTTTCAAACGCGGTAGTCTATTGGCGGTACACACCGCTGCGGTCAAAATACACACACATTTACAAAACACTGCCACATTGGACAATTTGAAATACACACACCTGATACACATACACACACCACTCCCACACACCCAATACAATATAAAACACACACCCACATCACCCACAAACCCCTACAACCAAAAATCTGAGACGAAGGAGAGAGAGACACATCAGAGAATAGAGAGCCAGACACACAGAGGCACACTACAACATCACACACACCACATAGTAGCACAAAGCACCACACACCAACACACTCATCACCACATACACCACCCCACACCTCATCCACACCACCCCATGGCACCACAAAGACACCCACGCTTTACGGACCAAGAACTCAGGGTGATGGTGGAGGAAATCATAAGAGTGGAACCCCAGCTCTTCGGCTCACAGGTGCAGCACACCACCATAGCAAGGAAGGCGGAGCTATGGCAGCGGATCGTGGACAGGGTCAACGCGGTGGGACAGCATCCCAGAAATAGGGACGACATCCGCAAACGATGGAACGACCTACGGGGAAAGGTGCGCTCGATGGTGTCGCGACACAACATCGCGGTGCAGAAGACTGGCGGAGGACCCCCACCCACCCCACCAGAATTCACAGCATGGGAGCAAGAGGTCCTGAACATCCTGCATCCTGACGGGCTCGCTGGAGTAGGCGGAGGAATGGACTCTGGTAAGTCCTATCTCATATACTTCATCCCCCCCACCCCACCAGCATGCCAACCCACACCCCCACCCTCACCCCAACCCCCCATCACACATCATCCCTGAGAATGTTTCCCTAGCACAACCCACCCAACCCCTCACAACCCTTGCATGCCACCACAAACATTGGACACCCATTACCTAAGCATGACCACTGCACATACCCATCCCCCCCACAAACCACCCTCACAACACCACCCATAAGGGAATGCCTGCACTGGGGGACAAGGGCACCCATAAATCGCACGCTGTTTCACACACAGAAACAATAACCATACTCTCTCACCCCATGCAGGACCCGAACGCCAACACACCGGTCAGGAGGGTCCTCAAATGTCCATCCCACCCCCGGAACAGGCCCCCAGTGATGACAGCAGCTCTGTCGACCTGGAAGCTGATGACCAGCCCGGACCATCGGGGACCTCTGGGCAGTGGGTTCCCCAAACACAGACACAGGCCACAGCAGACCCAAACCCCCCTGGGAACAACAGCACAGCTCCCACCCAGCGGGCCCATGCCTCTGTCTCTAGGACAGGTCAAGCAGCGGTGTGTCTGCCACTACAGGGCACCCAGGCTAACCCAACACCCCAACAACAACAGGGACCTGGGGGCAGTGGGAGTGGGCACACCGTCCAGGGGACAGAGGCCCAGGCAAACAGGGCAACTCGGAGGGCTGCCGTGCGACAGGGGGGGGAGGAGAGGCCCAGGGAACCCACTCTCCAAGAGGCCCTCACTACCATCATGGGAGCATACCACCACTCCCAAGAGACGATGGCGACGGTACTGGCCAGGTTCACCGAGATACAGGCACAGCAGGAAGAACGCTACATGGGGTACAGCAACCAACTCACCACCATCGCTACCGCCATGGGGAGCATGGTCCAGGCCCTCAACAGGATAGAAGACACGTTGCGGGACCATGTGGCACCACACAGGGCCACTGTCACTAGCCAGGAACAGCCTACCACCTCCGCCGGCGCTAGTGGACAGGAGGCCCACACACAACGACAGGCCACAAGAACCCCACCTCCTGCTGAAGAACAACCACCCCGCAAGAGGAGCCTAAGACCCAAAAAAAAATCCAGAGTAGCATGCCAAGACCACCGCCAGCATGAGATACCCCCAGAAGTCATCCCACTGTCCCACATTGCAACCCTGTCCAAAATCAAACAGCCCCTGCTCCATCCTTCCACAGGCATATGGACAATACACCTGTCAGACTGAGAACTGGACTCTGCCATGGACATTACTCCACCCCCACCCATCACCGTTTTCATATAATGTACCATTATCTAAGCACACAAAATAAAACAATTATTGCACAGAAAACCGTTTGGAGTCATGCTGTATTTTCAAAAAATCGTACAACACATAACAGTTCACAATATGTGATGTCAGTTAGTGATGACAACATACCAATGTCAATACGCTGTAGTACATGGCCAAACCAAGCTGAAGTCGGGCTATGAGTCATTAAGCACTGAGAAGGGAAGGGAAAAAGAATATGTTATTTAAAAGAGCTGGGGGGAAATACATAAAGTAGAGATGCATGAGGCTCTAAGTAAATGGGAAATGGCGAGGCTGAACCTTACCTGTGTGCTACTGAAAATACTGTTGTATGACAGCTTCCCTGTTGTCTGTTTCCTCACCGTCGTCTTCCTCCTCTTCACTGTCCACAGGCTCCACGGCTTCTACGACACCACCATCTGGACCATCCTCCTGCAGGAAAGGCACCTGGCGTCGCAAAGCCAGGTTGTGAAGCATACAGCAGGCCACGATGATGTGGCACACCTTCTTTGGTGAGTACATTAGGGATCCACCTGTCATATGCAGGCACCTAAACCTGGCCTTCAGGAGGCCGAAAGTCCTTTCTATGACCCTCCTAGTACGCCCATGAGCCTCATTGTAGCGTTCCTCTGCCCTGGTCCTGGGATTCCTCACTGGGGTCAATAGCCACGGCAGGTTGGGGTAACCAGAGTCACCTATTAGCCACACACGCTGTCTCTGTAGCTGTTCCATCACATAGGGGACGCTGCTATTACGCATAACATACGCGTCATGCACTGACCCAGGGAACATGGCATTAACATGGGAGATGTACTGGTCTGCCAGACAGACAACCTGCACATTCATAGAATGGTAATTTTTCCTATTTCTGTACACCTGTTCATCGTCATTTGGGGGTACTAATGCCACATGGGTCCCATCAATGGCACCAATGATGTTGGGGATATGTCCAAGGGCATAGAAATCACCCTTCACTGTGGCCAAATCAGCCTCTTCTGGGAATATGATGTAGCTCCTCATGAGTTTCATCAGGGCAGACAACACTCTGGACAGAATCTTTGAAAACATAGGCTGAGACATTCCAGATGACATGGCCACTGTTGTCTGGAATGAGCCACTTGCAAAAAAATGGAGGACTGATAGAACCTGCACTAGAGGGGGAATTCCTGTGGGTTGGCGGATGGGTGACATCAGGTCTGGCTCCAGCTGGGCACACAGTTCATGTATAGTGGCTCGGTCAAGTCGGTATCGGAGTATTATATGGCGTTCTTCCATTGTCGACAGGTCAACCAGGGGCCGGTACACGGGAGGATTCCTCCTTCTCCTCGCAAGTCCCTGCGGATGGTGCCTAGGAAGGACAACATGGAGCACTGAGTCAATCAACTCACAGGTACGTACAACACAGCTTGCACAGTACACGAAAATGTATTGATTGCTATGTTTGTATGTGTGAAAAAGCAAGGCCTAGGCCTGTGTGACGCAGTAGAATTTAAGCCATGTGGGCCCTTGAAATGGCGGCTGCCTGACCTGTGAAGTGGGACAATGGGATGTGAGGTCAATGCGCTGGCGTGGCACACCGTGGCGGTAGGCGGTCGAAGACCGCGGCGCAAAGCAGCATTGGTTAACATTGAACCCTATGGGATTCAGGAGCCAATGACGATGTGCGCCGGCGGTCGCGGTACGCACCGCCGCGGTACGCACCGCCGCGGGCGTGACCGCCATTTTCTATCTAATTAATCACTCGAGACCTGATCATCCACAGGAGAGGACCTATACTGCAAGTGCTGCTGTGAACTCGGTCTGGAAGTGACAATGGCTGCTGCGACTGGGGAAAGGGCCCCTGCCTTCACGTCTGAAGAGTTGGAGAAACTTGTGGACGGGGTCCTCCCCCAGTATGCGCTACTCTACAGTCCTCCAGGCCAACAGGTGAGTACACTGAGTGCACATTGAATGGGTAATGCCTGTGTGGAGTGGGGTGGCTGTCAGTTGGTGGGGTGGGGAGAAAATGAGGAATGCAACGCACGACTGATGAGAGTATGGGCCACATGGCAAGGGTGGGGAGGGGGGGCATGTACTCCAAACATGCAGAAATGTGACGTTTTCTCTTTCCCACCCTGTACATGTCAAACAGGTGAGCGCCCATCAGAAAATCGATATTTGGCGTGCCATCGCCAAGGAAGTCCGGGCCCTGGGGGTCTACACCAGACGGGGCACCCACTGTCGGAAGAGGTGGGAGGACATCCACCGCGGAACCCGAAAGACCGCTGAGTCACTGCTGGGGATGGCCTCCCGACCTAGGAGGGGTGCCAGTCGTACCCTGACCCCCCTAATGTCCCGGATCCTGGCGGTGGCCTACCCTGATTTGGATGGGCGCTTGAGGACATCACAGCAGACACAAGGGGGTGAGTATCAGCACATTCTCCTATCTATACGCGCAGTGGAGGCGTCTGGGTGGGGGAGGAGGGCTGTGGGTGACAGTAGGCCAGGGCGCTTTCTGTAGTGTAGTCCCCTCCCTTAGACATGGCCCTGTGCCCCCGCCCACCACCTCTGTAGGGTGCCAAGTGCAGCTATCCATGGTCCAACATCACCCATGAGCGCGTCTGTTGTCCCTAGACCTGTTGGCCTAGTCAGAAGTACAGAGTAGTGTACCCCAAGTTCGCGGCTTAGTGCATGAGGCACCTGTGTCTGTCCTCTCCGCCAAGGCTATTGACAAGGCATGCACTCAACTTTGTTTTCTTTCTCCCCCCACCCTTATTCTTTTTTTCTTGTGCATTAGCATCATCAGGCGGAGGAGAATTGGCGTCGGAGCACGAGGGAGCTGCAGGTCACCAGGCCCCGGTGGGCACTGACACAGACACCGAGGGCACCAGTGATCCGGAGGGCGAGGGGAGCACCACAACGGGGGCCGGTGGAGACACCAGCGACACGGACACGTCCTCGTTTGGGAGCTCCCTAGCGGGGGCGGCAACATCTGTGCCCCCCGCAGCAACAGGTACAGCCGCCACCCAGCGCACCAGCACCGCCCTCCCAGCAGCCCCTCAGTCCTCGCTCCGTGCCCGTTCGCCCAGGAAGGCGCGCGTCTCCTTCGCCCCAGGCACCTCAGCCCCTGCCTCTGTTACCCCTGCTGCCCTCAGTGCGGAGCTCATTGACCTCGTGAGGACGCTCATTGTTGGGCAGACTACCCTTTTGAATGCCATCCAGGGGGTGCAAAGGGAGGTGCAACAGAGCAATGCCTACCTGGAGGGCATTCATTCGGGTCAGGCTGCCCATCAACGAGCGTTCACTTCTCTGGCCTCAGCACTGACGGCAGCCATTGTCCCTGTCTCCAGTCTCCCTCTTCTAACTGCCTCCAGCCTTTCTCTGTCTCCTGTTCCTCAGCCTATCCCATCCACACCATCTGACCAGCCTGCACACACCTCAACACCCAAGGCCAGCTCATCCAAACATAAGCACCACAGAACACACAAGCATTCACCCAAGCAACACCCAGTTGCAGACATACCAACAGTCACTACCACCTCTGTGTCCCCCTCCTCCTCGTCTCCCTCCACCCTCCCTGTGACGTCTACACTCACACCTGCATGCACACCAACATCAGCCAGTTCTTCCATCACCAGCACACCCTCCACTACAGTCCTCACACGTGCAGTCACCACCCCCACTGCCATGTACACGTCCCCTGTGTCCTCTCCCACTGTGTCTGTCACCCCCTCTTCCAAGACACATAAACGCAGGCAGACACCCAAACAACAGCCAACCACCTCACGACAGCCTACGTCTCAGTCACCTGCACCCAAAGACAGCACACCTGACTCTCCTACAACCACATCCTCTTCCTCCACTTCTATCTCCACTACTCCTACCCTTTACCCTGGTCCAAAAAAATATTACCTCTCAAATGTTGACCTCTTTCCCTCCCCTGACCCACCCCCTCCATCTGGGAAAAGTCCCAAAGGTACCTCAGCCACCACCAGCCCAGCTTCCAAGGTACAAGTGGTGCATGGAATATGGAGTCCACCCTTTGGCGGCAGTGACACTTCACTGAGCAGCAAGGGGACTGGCAGCCCCCCCCCCAGGCAAGAGGACCCGGAAAGTGAAGGGCCGCCGTGAGCGGACTGAGACGGCTGCCCCCAAGGAGGTGACTCCGGCCACTTCACCTGCCACAACACCCAGGGGAGGCAAGGGCCCGAGAGCCCCATCTAAGGAGCGGAAGGGCAGCAGGGCGGAGAGGCCAGCCAGCAGGAGCGCGGAGCAGGAGGGCCCCACACGCCCCATCCCGGCTGCAAGGGACGACACCAAAGGGCCCAGGACTCCGTCTCCGAAGGGGCCTGACACTGCACGTTCGGAGGGCGAGTGAGCAGGTTGTCCAGGCCAGGTCTGACTCCCTACACTGACTGGAAGAGCACCGCTGAACAGGGCCCCGCCGTGAAGACAAGCACCGCTGAACAGGGCCCCGCCGTGCAGAAGAGCACCGCTGAATAGGGCCCCGCCGTGAAGACAAGCACCGCTGAACAGGGCCCCGCCGTGAAGACAAGCACCGCTAAACAGGGCCCCGCCGTGCAGAAGAGCACCGCTGAACAGGGCCCCGCCGTGAAGACAAGCACCGCTGAATAGGGCCCCGCCGTGAAGACAAGCACCGCTGAACAGGGCCCCGCCGTGCAGAAGAGCACCGCTGAACAGGGCCCCGCCGTGCAGAAGAGCACCGCTGAACAGGGCCCCGCCGTGAAGACATGCACCGCTGAAGAGGGCCCCGCCGTGCAGAAGAGCACCGCTGAAGAGGGCCCCGCCGTGAAGACAAGCACCGCTGAACAGGGCCCCGCCGTGAAGACAAGCACCGCTGAACAGGGCCCCGCCGTGCAGAAGAGCACCGCTGAACAGGGCCCCGCCGTGAAGACAAGCACCGCTGAACAGGGCCCCGCCGTGAAGACAAGCACCGCTGAACAGGGCCCCGCCGTGCAGAAGAGCACCGCTGAACAGGGCCCCGCCGTGAAGACAAGCACCACTGAACAGGGCCCCGCCGTGAAGACAAGCACCGCTGAACAGGGCCCCGCCGTGCAGAAGAGCACCGCTGAACAGGGCCCCGCCGTGCAGAAGAGCACCGCTGAACAGGGCCCCGCCGTGAAGACATGCACCGCTGAAGAGGGACCCGCCGTGCAGAAGAGCACCGCTGAAGAGGGCCCGCCGTGAAGACAAGCACCGCTGAAGAGGGCCCCGCCGTGAAGACAAGCACCGCTGAACAGGGCCCCGCCGTGCAGAAGAGCACCGCTGAACAGGGCCCCGCCGTGAAGACAAGCACCGCTGAACAGGGCCCCGCCATGAAGACAAGCACCGCTGAAGAGGGCCCCGCCGTGCAGAAGAGCACCGCTGAACAGGGCCCCGCCGTGAAGACAAGCACCGCTGAACAGGGCCCCGCCGTGAAGACAAGCACCGCTGAAGAGAGCCCCGCCGTGCAGAAGAGCACCGCTGAACAGGGCCCCGCCGGGAAGACAAGCACCGCTGAACAGGGCCCCGCCGTGAAGACAAGCACCGCTGAACAGGGCCCCGCCGTGAAGATAGGCACCGCTGAAGAGGGCCCGCCGTCTCAAGCACCGCTCCGCTGGGTCCTTCATCACAAGCACCGCTCCGCTGGGCCCCGCCGTCTCAAGCACCGCTCCGCTGGGCCCCGCCGTCTCAAGCACCGCTCCGCTGGGCCCCGCCGTCTCAAGCACCGCTCCGCTGGGCCCCTTCATCTCAAGCACCGCTCCGCTGGGCCCCTTCATCTCAAGCACCGCTCCTCTGGGCCCTTCATCTCAAGCACCGCTCCGCTGGGCCCCGCCGTCTCAAGCACCGCTCCGCTGGGCCCTTCATCACAAGCACCGCTCTGCTGGTCCCCGCCGTCTCAAGCACCACTCCGCTGGGCCCCGCCGTCTCAAGCACCGCTCTGCTGGGCCCCGCCGTCTCAAGCACCGCTCTGCTGGGCCCCGCCATCTCAAGCACCGCTCCGCTGGGCCCCGCCGTCTCAAGCACCGCTCCGCTGGGCCCTTCATCACAAGCACCGCTCCGCTGGGCCCCTTCATCTCAAGCACCGCTCCGCTGGGCCCCGCCGTCTCAAGCACCGCTCCGCTGGGCCCTTCATCTCAAGCACCGCTCCGCTGGGCCCCGCCGTCTCAAGCACCGCTCCGCTGGGCCCTTCATCACAAGCACCGCTCCGCTGGGCCCCGTCGTCTCAAGCACCGCTCCGCTGGGCCCCGCCGTCTCAAGCACCGCTCCGCTGGGCCCTTCATCACAAGCACCGCTCTGCTGGTCCCCGCCGTCTCAAGCACCACTCCGCTGGGCCCCGCCGTCTCAAGCACCGCTCTGCTGGGCCCCGCCATCTCAAGCACCGCTCCGCTGGGCCCCGCCGTCTCAAGCACCGCTCCGCTGGGCCCTTCATCACAAGCACCGCTCCGCTGGGCCCCTTCATCTCAAGCACCGCTCCGCTGGGCCCCGCCGTCTCAAGCACCGCTCCGCTGGGCCCTTCATCTCAAGCACCGCTCCGCTGGGCCCCGCCGTCTCAAGCACCGCTCCGCTGGGCCCTTCATCACAAGCACCGCTCCGCTGGGCCCCGTCGTCTCAAGCACCGCTCCGCTGGGCCCCGCCGTCTCAAGCACCGCTCCGCTGGGCCCCGCCGTCTCAAGCACCGCTCCGCTGGGCCCCTTCATCTCAAGCACCGCTCCGCTGGGCCCTGCCGTCTCAAGCACCGCTCCGCTGGGCCCTTCATCACAAGCACCGCTCCGCTGGGCCCCTTCATCTCAAGCACCGCTCCGCTGGGCCCCGCCGTCTCAAGCACCGCTCCGCTGGGCCCCCCCGTCTCAAGCACCGCTCCGCTGGGCCCCGCCGTCTCAAGCACCGCTCCGCTGGGCCCCTTCATCTCAAGCACCGCTCCGCTGGGCCCCGCCGTCTCAAGCACCGCTCCGCTGGGCCCTTCATCACAAGCACCGCTCCGCTGGGCCCCGCCGTCTCAAGCACCGCTCCGCTGGGCCCCGCCGTCTCAAGCACCGCTCCGCTGGGCCCCGCCGTCTCAAGCACCGCTCCGCTGGGCCCTTCATCACAAGCACCGCTCCGCTGGGCCCCTTCATCACAAGCACCGCTCCGCTGGGCCCCGCCATCTCAAGCACCGCTCCGCTGGGCCCTTCCTGTCAGGCACTGTTCAGGGTTCACTGTGCCCACCATGCATCCTCCTTGTCCAGTGGGGACATTTATCCACCTGATGGACTGTGGCTTTGCACACCCCAGGATGGCACAGTGGGCAAGCCGCCCACTGTAGAGACTTGAGAGACTGTGGCTTTGCACTCCCCAGGATTGAACAGTGGGCAACCCACCCACTTGTGAGACTTGAGAGACTGTGGCTTTGCACTCCCCAGGATATGGCAGTGGGCATGGTGGGCCCTTCGTGGATCTGGCGTCGTGGACCCATGTGGCTGTGGTGCCCCCCCCTTCCCTTCCCCCTGAGGTGCCTGTAGTTTTGTCACCAGATGCCCCTGCAGTGTTCTCTCCAAAGGACTCAGGTCTCCTGTGTGGGCTTTGCCCTTGTTTCGCTACACTTTGGCCCACGGACATGATGGATTCGTAGAATGTGCAGGACTACTTGCTTCAGTTATCCACTGCTGTGTAAATAATTTGTTTATCAGAAGGAAGTTTTGATGGTTGAAAATTACTTTTCTGAGACTATTTTGTTCATAAATATTTTTTCTCAATTTGGTTATGTGATTGTATTTTTTACGGGTGTTTGGGTGGTGTCACTGTGACTAGTTGCTCTGCATTGGTGTGTACATCTTGGGGGGGGTGGGGGTCGCATATGTGTGTGCCCGTAACCTTTCCTCCTCCCCCCTCCCGTGTGTCGTAGGTGCAGTACTCACCGTTGACGTCTGCGGCGAAGTTCGTACTCGTGGTAGATGAGCAGGTAGACGAGAGCAGGTAGGATGTTCAATTCGGGTTCCATGCTGTCCTCCGTCCTCGTGGAGTGCGTAGAGGTGAGCGTTTTCCCGTTCGTAGTCTGTTTCCGCCGTGTTTTTATCGGCGGGGCTGCCGCCCCAGAAAAGGTGGCGGATTGGTGAGTTGTGATAGGGTGGGCGGTACATTGTCTGCCGCCTGCCTGTTGGCGGTGACCGCCGCGCTGTTTGTTTGTCCCGCCGTGGCGGTCGGAGTGTTAAAGTGGCGGTCTCTGTTGGCGGTTCCCGCCAGGGTCAGAATTCCATTTTTCGGACCGCCAGCCTGTTGGCGGGTTGACCGCCGCTTTATCGCCGACCGCCAGGGTCAGAATCACCCCCTAAGTGTGTTGTTGTGAGCATCGGTTACTTGGTACTGGTGACCAAGTAGGTGTTGTTCAGGGTGGACCAGTTTCTCTATGACCATAGTCACACTGGCTCCAGTGTCCCTGTAGGCCTGAACCTCAACACCATTTATTAGGGGTAGCTGCTTGTACTTATCCATATTAAGGGGACAAGCAACTAAGGTGGCTAAATCAATAGCCCCCTCAGAGACTAACACAGCCTCTGTGGCCTCCCTAACAAGGCCAACCCCAACTAAGTTACCAATAGTGAGCCCAGCTACTCCCTTGGATTGGCTATTAGTAGGTTTGCTCCCACCACCACTGCTATTAGTAGGGACACTAGGGGTAGCAGTAGGGGTTGTAGTGGTAGGAGGCTTGGTGCTTTTCTTTGGACAACTGGGATCTGTTGTCCAATGGCCTTTTACTTTACATAAATAGCACCATGGTTTCTTTTCTTTGTTTTGATTAAAGGAGGATTTGGACCCACCACCCCCACCAGAGTGTTTTTGTGGGCCTGATGAAGACTCATTTTTAGATTTGTCCCCACCCTTGTCAGAAGACTTACCATCCTTCTTTTTGTTGCCATCTTTGTCACCCCCTGTATGAACTTTTCTGTTCACCCTTGTTCTGACCCATTTGTCTGCCTTCTTTCCCAATTCTTGGGGAGAGGTCAGATCAGAGTCCACCAAGTACTGGTGCAACAAATCAGACACACAATTATTAAGAATATGCTCTCTCAGGATCAAGTTATACAGGCTGTCATAATCAGTAACTTTACTGCCATGTAACCACCCCTCCAAGGCCTTCACTGAATGGTCAATGAAATCAACCCAGTCTTGTGAAGACTCCTTTTTGGTCTCTCTGAACTTTATCCTGTACTGTTCAGTGGTTAAGCCATAACCATCCAGGAGTGCATTCTTAAGTACTGTAAAATTATTGGCATCACTTTCTTTCACAGTAAGGAGCCTATCCCTACCTTTTCCACTAAATGATAGCCATAGGATAGCAGCCCACTGCCTTTGAGGGACATCCTGTACAACACAGGCCCTCTCAAGTGCAGCAAACCACTTGTTAATGTCATCCCCCTCCTTATAAGGGGGAACTATCTTGTGCAGATTCCTGGAATCATGCTCTTTTGCAGGATGACTATGGGGAATACTGCTGCTGCCACCATGGGTTTCTAAACCCAACTTCTGTCTTTCCTTCTCTAATTCTAAAGACTGTCTATCCAAATCCAGCTGTTGCTTTTTAAGCTTCAGTCTGGTTTGTTCCACCCTCAACTTATTGAGTTCCCTTTCTAACAATCTGTCATCAGGGTTGGTGGGAGGGACATTTCTAGATACAGAGGTATGATGGGAATGAACAGAAGGAGACCTGTCCCTTACAGAGGGCACCCTAACAGCTTGGCTGACAGTGTAATGTGAGAGCACATCATCTGGATGATGTGACTCCACCTCAGTACCAACTATGCTAGACTGTCTTGTAATGGGAAGGCTAAGAAGTTTCTTTCCTGAACCTTTACCTGGGGGAGTCCCTGGATCAGATTGAGAACCATTAGCTACTTTTTCAACAGATGGGGCACTTTTAGCCTTATCCTGTTCTCTAAGCATATTAAGTAACAGTTCCAAGGAAGGATTCTTCCCTACACTCAAACCTCTCTCTATGCAGAGACTCCTTGCTCCTTTCCAGCTAAGGTGATCATATGCAATCTTAGACAGGTCAACATTTTGGCCTGTGCCAGACATTTTTAGAGAGAGTTAAAGTGATAGAAAAAGAGAAAAAAGTTTGTCAGAGCTTTTAGAAAGACAGAGAAAAAAACTTTTTAAACTTTTTAGAACTTTTTAGAAAGTTAGAAGTACTTTTCAGCACTTAGAAAAGAGTGAAAAGAGGAAATGCAAAACTTTTTGGCTATGTGAATATACACTGACCTTGTTTTGTATATTTCTCTCTTATGAAAAGTACAATGACAAGAGTGGTAAGTAGTCTCAAAGCACTTATCCCACCACTGCACAACCAATGTAGGAGGCTGGACTGGCTTGTAGTGAGTACCAAGGGGATCTTGCACCTTGCATCAGGCCCAGTTATCCCTTATTAGTGTATAGGGTGTCTAGCAGCTTAGGCTGATAGATAATGGTAGCTTAGCAGAGCAGCTTAGGCTGAACTAGGAGACGGGTGAAGCTACTACAGTACCACTTAGTGTCATATGCACAATATCATAAGAAAACACAATACACAGTTATACTAAAAATAAAGGTACTTTATTTTTATGACAATATGCCAAAGTATCTTAGAGTGTACCCTCAGTGAGAGGATAGGAAATATACACAAGATATATATACACAATAGCAAAAATATGCAGTATAGTCTTAGAAAACAGTGCAAACAATGTATAGTTACAATAGGATGCAATGGGGAAACATAGGGATAGGGGCAACACAAACCATATACTCCAAAAGTGGAATGCGAACCACGAATGGACCCCAAACCTATGTGACCTTGTAGAGGGTCGCTGGGACTATTAGAAAATAGTGAGAGTTAGAAAAATAACCCTCCCCAAGACCCTGAAAAGTGAGTGCAAAGTGCACTAAAGTTCCCCTAAGGACAAAGAAGTCGTGTTAGAGGAATAATGCAGGAAAGACACAAACCAACAATGCAACAACTGTGGATTTCCAATCTAGAGTACCTGTGGAACAAGGGGACCAAGTCCAAAAGTCACAAGCAAGTCGGAGATGGGCAGATGCCCAGGAAATGCCAGCTGCGGGTGCAAAGAAGCTTCTACTGGACAGGAGAAGCTGCGGTTTCTGCAAGAACGCAAAGGGCTAGAGACTTCCCCTTTGGAGGACGGATCTCTCTCGCCTTGTAGAGTTGTGCAGAAGTGTTTTCCCGCCGAAAGAATGCCAACAAGCCTTGCTAGCTGCAAATCGTGCGGTTAGCGTTTTTGGATGCTGCTGTGGCCCAGGAGGGACCAGGAGGTCGCAAATTGGACCAGGAGGTAGAGGGGACATCAGGCAAGACAAGGAGTCCTCTTAGCAGCAGGTAGCACCCAGAGAAGTGCCAGAAACAGGCACTACAAGGATGCATGAAACGGTGCTCACCCGAAGTCGCACAAAGAAGTCCCACGTCGCCGGAGAACAACTTAGGAGGTCGTGCAATGCAGGTTAGAGTGCCGTGGACCCAGGCTGGACTGTGCACAAAGGATTTCCGCCGGAAGTGCACGGAGGCCGGAGTAGCTGCAAAAGTCACGGTTCCCAGCAATGCAGTCTAGCGAGGTGAGGCAAGGACTTACCTCCACCAAACTTGGACTGAAGAGTCACTGGACTGTGGGGGCCACTTGGACAGAGTTGCTGGATTCGAGGGACCTCGCTCGTCGTGCTGAGAGGAGACCCAAGGGACCGGTAATGCAGCTTTTTGGTGCCTGCGGTTGCAGGGGGAAGATTCCGTCGACCCACGGGAGATTTATTCTGAGCTTCTAGTGCAGAGAGGAGGCAGACTACCCCCACAGCATGCACCACCAGGAAAACAGTCGAGAAGGCAGCAGGATCAGCGTTACAGAGTTGCAGTAGTCGTCTTTGCTACTTGTGTGTGTCTAACAGTTGTCCCTCGCCATTTGCAGGTAACTCTGGTTACCCCAACCTGTCATGGCTACTGACCCCAGTGAGGAATCCCAGGACAAGGGCTGAGGAACGCTACAATGAGGCCCATGGGTGAACTAGGAGGGTGATCGAGCGCACCTTCGACCTCCTGAAGGCCAGGTTCAGGTGCCTCCATATCCCTATTCTACTCACCAAAGAAGGTGTGCCAGATCATCGTGGCCTGCTGTATGCTTCACAACTTGGCTTTGTGACGACAGGTGCCTTTTCTGCAGGAGGATGGTCCAGATGGCGGTGTTGTTGCAGCTGTGGAGCCTGTGGACAGTGAAGACGAGGAATCAGAGGAAGAACACATGGACAACAGGGACTCAGTGATCCAGCAATATTTCCAGTGAAACACAGGTAAGAATACAAACCTGCCTACTACATGTACTTAAACACTACTGCCTTTCTACTGTCTGTCGTTTTCACCCAGTGTATGGTCACTGAGTTGTCACTTTCCCTTACGATTTCACAGATCTGGGTCCCACAGTGTGATATCTGCCTCATGGACTAGAGCTGTGTGACATAGGTATGTTGACATTACAAATGAAAGAGCTTTTTGCCACAGTTATTGCTAATAAAGTATTCCAAAATCACAGACTGACTCCAGATTGTTTTGTGCTTTAAGGGTGTTTATTTTAGTGCTCAAAATTGGAGGGGTAGCAAAATGGTGAGGGGTGATGGCGGAGAAATGTCCATGGCAGAGTCCAGTCTATTAGTCTCACAGGTGCATTGCCCAAATGGGCATAGGAAGTGGAGCTGGGGCAGTTTAAAGATGGACAGGATGACAAAGTGGGACAGTAGGATGACAATCAGGGTGGTCTAATTTCTTGGCGGGGGTCTTGGCATCGTTCTCTGTCTTGTTCCTGGATCTCAGGGACCGTTCGCGAGGTGGTTCTCCCTCTGCAAGGGGTGGGGTGCTGGTGTGGTGGTCCTGTGGCGGTGCCTCCTGTCCACTAACGCCGGGGGAGATGGTGGGCAGTTCATCATCCAGGCTAGTGTCAGGGGCCCCTTGTAGTGCCACAGTGTCCATCCTGGTGTTCACGAGTTCCTTCAGCACCCCTACGATGGTGCCCACAGTGGAATTGATGGCTCTGAGTTCCTACCTGAAGCCCATATACTGTTCCTCCTGCAGGCGCTGGGTCTCCTGAAACTTGGCCAGTACCGTTGCCATCGTCTCCTGGGAGTGGTGGTAGGCTACCATGATGGAGGAGAGGGCCTCGTGGAGAGTGGGTTCCCTGGGCCTGTCCGCCCCCTGTCGCACAGCAGCCCTACCAGTTCCCCTGTGTTCCTGGGCCTCCGTCCCCCTGGACCGTGTGCCCACTACCACTGCCCCCAGGTCCCTGTTGTTGTTGGGGTGGTGGGTTAGCCTGGGTTCCCTGTAGTGGTGGACACACTGCTGATTGACGTGTCCTGGGGACGGAGGTATGGGCCCGCTGGGTGGGTGCTGTGCTGGTGTTTCCAGAGGGGGGAAGCTCTGTGGTGGCCTGTGACTGTCCAGAGGTCCCTGATGGGCCGGGCTGGTCATCTAGATCCAGTTGGACAGAGGTGCTGTCATCACTGTGGGCCTCTTCTGTTGGTGGTGTGGACATGTGTGGACCCTCCTGTCCGGTGACGTTGGGTAGGGGTCCTGCAGGGGTATAAAAGGATGTTTATTACATCTGTGTGTGGCATGGTGTGCAATGGGTGGGTGACCGTGTACCCCAGTGCTTGTATTCCTGAGTGGGACCTTGTGTGATGATGGTTTAGGGGGGTGTATGGGTATGTGCAGTGGGCATGCTTTAGTGATGGGTGTCCATGCTTTGTTGCTGCATGCAGGGCTTGGGGTTAGGATGTGTGGTTTGTGATGTTGGGACATTTGTGAGGAGTTAGAGTGATGGGGGTGAGGGTGGGAGTATGTCTTGGCATGCAGGTAGGGTAGGGGATGTAATAGTTAAGATTTGACTTACCAGAGTCCATTCCTCCACCTACTCCTGCGAGGCCCTCAGGATGCAGAATAGCCAAGACTTGCTCCTCCCATGTTGTTAGTTGTGGGGGAGGAGGTGGGGTCCGCCACCAGTCCACTGAACCGCCAGGTGGTGTCTTGAGACCACGGAACGCACCTTCCCCCGTAGGTCATTCCACCTCTTCCTGATGTCCTCCCGATTTCTTTGGTGCTGTCCCACTGCGTTGACCCTGTCCACTATTCTCCACCATAGCTCCATCTTCCTTGCAATTGAGGTGTGCTGCACCTGTGATCCGAATAGCTGTGGCTCTACTCGGACGATTTCCTCCGCCATGACCCTGACCTCCTCCTTCGAGAACCTGGGGTGTCGTTGACGTGCCATGAGTTTTTGTAGGGTGGTGTGTGGGGTGATAAGTGTGCTGATATGTAGTGGTGTGTAGTGTGCGGTGCGTGGAAGTTATGTGGGTGATGGTGTTGTGTGCCTGTGGATGCTTGTATTGTTGATGGTGGTGTCTCTCTCTGGCCTTCGTTCGTGATTTGTTGTCGTAAGGGTTTGTGGGTGATGTGGGTGTGTGTTTTATATAGTATTGGGTGTGTGGGAGTGGTGTGTGTATGTGTATCAGGTGTGTGTATTTCGAATTGTCCAATGTGGCTGTGTTTTGTATATGTGTGTGTATTTTGAGCGCGGCGGTGTGTACAGCCAATGGAATACCGCGGTTGAAGACCGCCGCGTGGATTCGTGTGTCCTGATAGTGTGTGCATATTTCTGTTGGTGTGACGGTGGAGGTTTTGTTATCGCCAGTTTATCACTGACCTTTGGTGTGGCGGACTTGTGTGGGTTTCTGAATTTTGGCGGATTCCGTGCTGTGGGTCATAATAGCTGTGGCGGTTTTCCGCGGCCGCAGAGGTGTGTTGGCGGTCTTCTTCACAGCGGTAAGCGGCTTTTACCGCCAATGTTGTAATGACCACCACTGTCATTAAATGGTAGGATTTGAACCTTAAACCTACTAAAAGTCCATGAGCTTTACCATTAGGCCACAAGTGACCCAGGTCTGCTGTCCATCAAACCTAAGTATAACATTTGCGCCAAACATCTTGCTAGTTTGATGCTTTGAAGTCATTGCATGGAGTGACCATTGCAATAACAATCTCTCTCTCTCTCTTCCATCCTGCTAGACACAGGGGTAGGGGGTAGGAATACCCTGACCCCCTAGGCATGGTGGTGATGTCCCAGAGCATCCCAGATGTACCCCACCAGGGCCGAAAAACATTGTTTTTTAATTTTGTCGCAAATTCGTAGAAGATCCGGAAATCCGTGAATTTCTTTTTTTTAATAAAATAAGTGCTGTCTCTGGAGCTTGTTTTTTTAATTCCCCCGCTTAGACCAGGTCCCTATTTATGAAATTGCTGCCACCATTCATGGATGCTAAACCCATTTCTATTCTTTCCATTGCTATAGCTAAGATCCTGTTTTCCTGGTCCAGTTACTTAGCTGGTTTCTCTAAGAGAGCATCTTCTGCAGAGATTCTATCTCTGGTCCTTTTGGAACCTAAGCCACTCTCACTAGAGGGTCCTAGAATGTCCTAGACACTTGGGGTACAAATTCTTCTCCTTCAAGTGGTGGGCGATCCCTTTCTTCCTCCTCACTTAAGTTGTCTTGATCCTGATTTACAGGATCAGTGTCTTCATCAGAAGGATGGGCCTGCTCATACCCTGCAAGTAGCTCCTGGAGCTTTGCACTGGTAGGGTTTGACCTTGTTTTTATTTTGTACCCTTTAAAGAGGGCCCTTAACTGCTTGTGAGAAAGCTTCAGGTAAGGAATGATGTGAAGCTCCACCACCATGTCCTCTATGGTACTCTTTACTCTACTAAAGTTGGGAACTTTTTGAGCTAGAGAAAAATCCTAACAGTTTGTGCAGTTATAACTAGAGTAATTTTTTAAAAGTTTTTACTGTTAAGCTACAAGGAACTGACCAGGGCCCTAACAGTACTTTTAAGAATTTGGAAAAATACCCAGTCCAAAAAAAGCAGTTTAACTAAGGGCAATTTTGGGATTTACTTGTGTAGTCACTTATTGACCAAGTGGCATCAGCCTATGCAAAGTCACAGACCCCAACGCTGTTCCACCAATGCAGGAATCTAGCTCTCGATATAGTGCACTAAAATGAAGTACACTGTGCAGAGAGTCCAGTGGACCCCCAGTTGGTATTGCAGAGGCAAAGGTACATTGGACCAATGTTCTATTTGTGGTAGTGTGGGTGAACCGTTTTGCTTATCAAGGAGTCATGTTAGGCATTTGTGGTACTCAAAGAGGCAATAAATGGGACGCACCCTCAATGAATAAATCCGAGACCAGTTTAGAAAAATAACATTTGCTCTTATATATGCTTTGAACCAAAGAACTTCGATATGAGGTAAACAGTTTTCAAAAGATAAATACTTTGCAGATGCAAAAAATCAACAACAATTTTTCAGTTAAGCAATGTTAACCTATGGGAGGAAAACAAGAATGCAGTTTTGCAGGTAAGTACAAACTTACAAATCCAGTCTTCAGGATTTTAGGTCAACACCAGGCAAGGTTCAAATCAGTACTAAGAGTGCACCCACAGTGGCACAGGGGCAGCCGGGTGCAGAGGTCGAATTTGGGTGCCCAATGTTAACCAATGGGGGGGGTGAACAATGATGTACTGCTTACGAGTGAGTAAGGCAGTGTCAGGGGTCAATCTCGTGGGGTTAAGGTAAGCACAAAGGGGGCCACAAGGCAGCAACAAACTTACACACTTGCGGCACAGGGGCAGCCAGGTGCAGATTGCCAACACAGTGTCGGGCACCCAATGCAAGTCAATGTGGGAGATCAGTTTTGGAAAAAGGCTGCAGGCTCGGACCAGGAGGCTGAATAAAGAAAACTCACAGATGGCCAGGTAAGTTCTGATGCTAGGGAATGTAGGGACACCGATGGTCCAGCTCCCCACGACACAGGGGCTCGAGTTGCAGGGGTGTCCTTTGGTGTCAGGAACAGCTTACCGGGCAGGTCCCGGTCAGAGGGAGTCTTCAATTTGGGGCTGAAGGCTTTGTGGCAGAGTCTGGCAGGGGTCAGCCCACGGTGGACTCAGACACAGAATTGCTGGGGAGCTTTCACAAGACCAGTGAGCCAACTGGACTCAGGATATGGGCGTCAGGTGCAGAGGTAGGTCCGGAGGTTGTTCCGCAGTTCCTCAGGGCGGGGAGCCTTTCTTTTCAAATTGGTTGCTTCTTAAACAGGTCTGCTGTTCTTGGGAGATCTTGACCTTTGTTAAAGGCAGGCAGTCCTCCCAGAGCTTTGGAGGTCCCTGGGCTGCAGGACGGGTCATGTTTTGGTGCAGGATCGTCAAGGACTGCAGACAGGCCGGTAGGGCTGGGGCCTAGTCAGTTGGTGTCTGCAGCCTTCTCTGCTGATGCGACTCTGTAGTGTCCGTCTCTCCTTAGGTCACCAAGAATCTGAGTTTGGGGGTCCAGGGGTGCCACCTAAATACTGAATTCAGGGGTGTTACCGGGAATGCCAGGTAACAGCCAATGGGCTACTGACCTCTAGGGTGACTGTACTCTTTCTATGACCACTTCTGTTGGGAATTGGGCATAACTCTAACCTTAGTGGCCTACTTCCTTCCAAACAAGTTGGAGGAATTTAAAAAGTAGTGTTCACTTCAGCTCATCCCCCTTAGGGGTGGAACTGGCATGAAGTGGGCACTCCTCATAATTTAACTAATTTTCCCACCTGTGCTGCTGCCAAAAGTGGAGTTAGGACTGATGAGTTGGCCATCTCCACCATATGGAAAGACCTGGGTCGCATTACAAAGGCGGCAAGGCCTTTGAAGCTCCCCACCCTGGAATGTCCATCCTGCCTGGGAGAGAAGGTAACATCTCTGCCCAATGCAGGCTTTTGTCTCTGGGCCTCGAGAGCACTGGCTCTCACTGTGGGGGTCCAGAAACACATTTGTGGTGACTGAACTGGTCAGGACCAGTCAGTCAACACACTAGTAGCTGGTACGTTTTCAGAGGGCACCTCTAAGGTGCCCTTCGTATGCATTTCCTAATAAATCCATTACTGGAATCATAGAGAGTTTATTATTCTGAGATGTTTGATAACAAACATTCCAGGGTTCAGAGACGCCATCATGTAGCTGGAGAACTCGAAGTGACCAGTGCCCAGGACATGCATTTAAAATAGATTCCCTGTGCACTTACTATGTCCAAGATTTGACAGAGGCATAAAAGATGCATATCTGCACATGCATATATGCCCTAACATGTAATATAATGCATCCTGCCTTAGGGCTGTAAGGCCTGCTAGAGGGGTGACTTACATATATTTCATGCAGTGTTAGGGGACATGGCATACAGGCTGTGTTTTCAATTTCGTTAGCACCTTGTCACACAGCCTGAAATGGCAGTCTGCATAAGGTTGGTGATGGGTCCATCAGAGTGGCACAAGTTGTGCTGCAGCTCTGAGCGGCTCTCTTCAGTACCCATGACCTAGGTACCAGGGGTACCATTTACTAGGGACTAATAGCGGGCTGAAGGGCCGGGTCACTTGGGGATCAATTGATCGGGTGTCTTGTTTTAGGGAAGGAACACTGGCACTGGGGACCTGGTTAGCAGGAACCCAGTGCACTTCATGTTGAAGTTGCATCTAAAAAAACAGGCAAAAAGTGGCGGGGTACTGCAACCAGAATCCAGCTCCATACAGGGTGCATGTGGCCCCCTCCCCAGGCTGATTTCAGCCCCAGGGACCCCACCCCGCCAGGCCCATTAGCATAATAAAGGGGGGTTTCACGTGGCCCCCCTTCACTGGGCTGATTTCAGCCTCGGAACCCCATCCCCCAGGGCCCAGCTCCTTTACAAAAGGGGAGGGTGGCATGTGGCTTCCCTCGCCGGGCTGATTTTGGCCCTGAGGATCTCATCTCCTCATGGTTGGCTGTATTTCAAATGGGGAAGGAGCACTGCGTGGCCCCCCTCCCTGGGGCAAGTTAAGCCCCAGGGACCCCATCCCCAAGTGCCTGAACAAACAAGAAAAGATGAAAGGGCCATGCAGCCCCCCTTCTTGGGCCAATTTCGGCTCTGGGGATACCAGGGCCCCGGCTGCATCTGCAAAGGGAGGGGTCCCCCTCCCAGAGCCATTAATGGCCCTGGGCACCCCATCTCCCAGGGCTCAGGCTATGCCCTGGTGTGCCAACCTCCAGGACACATTGGTTTCCATCCCTGTACTGGTGAAGGTGGGGAAATTTGTGTTTGTTCTCGCTTGGCAGGCGCAATTTAAATCTCCCACCAAGCGGGAGCAAATGCAGAGTCTTCTTCGAGTGGGTGGGAGAATGAAAAATGCTCCTGCCCACTGGGTGCTGACTTCACATCTGTTTCCTTGCGGGCAGGGAAACAGATCTGAAGATTTCTCCCACCCACAGGGAGCAGCATGTTTTAGCTGCTCCCTGAGGGCGGGAGCAATGATGGCTGCCGCTGGATGCAGGGAGCAGGCTGGGACCAAGGGTGTCTTGGGGCTTCTCCTGTGTTCTGCAACAATAATCTTGGGGGGTGTCCTGGGTGGGCACCAGGGCATTCACACTTTGTTGGCCAGGCCCTAGGAGATAGGGACTCCAAGGCCAAAATCTGCCCAGGAAGGGGGTCCGCGTGGTCTCTTTCTCTCTTTAAATATTTGGCCAGGCCCCAGAGGATGGGGTACCTGGGGCCGAAATCAGCCCGGGGTGGAGGGATCAGTGTCAATATACATGATAGAACCCCATTCAAATGCAGGTTTTAGTTACAATATAAATAATTTTTTGCTACGGTGATTTTACCCTGTGAAAAAGCCTTCTGCTGGGATTTCATGAATCATGTTTGAGAGGAAACTGTTTTCTCATGCTTTTCCCATAGAGGTTATGGAACGGGCTCAAGAAGCTAAAATGAGAAACTATTTTCTGTAAATTCACAATCTCTTTCTAAGCCATATGAGAATGAAGTCTGGCATTCTCAGTACAATTTGTACTTCCAACAGGAGCAACCTGTCAGTTGATTCCCTTATGTTCTACTGCAGCCTCCCAGAGTGTACTAAAGAACAACTAGAACGCTAACAGTCTTACTTATGACAAAAGTGGGGCACACCTGAAGCATCTTGATTGAATCAAACTGGTAAAACGTAAATCATTTAATTTAGAAAGGAACAAAAGGAGGGGGTCATTTTGTCAGAAATTATGGTTAGTGCCGTAGAAAGAAAAATTAGGACAAGTGAGTTTTCAAATATATTTCTCTTCTATTTCATTAAAAGATTCTGACATGCAGACTGAAACATGCAGTTTCAACACCAGCAGCAGATTGGCTGTTAACTCCCTGGTAATCAACAGTTTACTACAGTGTTCTAAAGAGCAACTAGAGTGCTAACTTTCTGAATTATTGCCAAAAGTGTGGCACTTCTAACCGCCATCTTGATGGAATCAAAGTGGAAAACTGAAAGCATTTTTTACTGAGGATACTGCAGTAAATGAGGAGATTAGGGAGCTAAATAACAAATAAGTCTCCCAAGATGGTCACCAGAGAAAAAAGAGCCCAAATGTAGCACAAATATCACCCACGTGTAACCCAAGTATAGCCCAATGACAGCAGTGTGCAAAATACTTATTTTTATGGGGTTTTTTGCACTTTTATTCAGCACAAATTTGACCCAAAGGTATTGGAGTGCTTTACTTGAGCATCAGTTACATTATACAAGGACACATTCCTTTTGGGCTTGAGGTATAGGGAGATGAAGTGATTTACCCACAATCGCAGGATGTCAAGCTGACACCGAAACTCGAACCTGGTACCCCAGTTGCAAAGTCTGCAGCACTGGCCGTAACTCCACATTCTCTCCCCTAAGTGTACCATATAATCATTAATCAACTTGATTAAAAACATCAATATAGCAAATAATTTAAACGTGCTTTGTCGCTATTTGAGAACTCAGAAAATATGTCCTCATTTTAGTGTTTTAAAGCACTAGACTACAGGAATAAGACCCACTCATTTTCATAATTTCTAAAGGAAATGCTTTAGGCATTGCAATTTTGATTACATCAAGATGAGGTCAGGCGTGCCACATTTTTGTAATAAATATGAATGTTAGCAATCTAGCTGATCATTAGAATACTGTGGGGAGGCAGATGTCTGGGGCACGGACTTGGATAATTGATGGCAGGGAGGATGGTGCAGAGGCAACAATTTGACCACACTGGGCAGGCAGGAGGGCCAGTGGCAGCACAACGGACCATGAAGGGCAGGAGAAAGGGGGCAGGGGCAACTAACCATCCATGCTGGACAGGCAAGAGAGGCTGTGGCAATATAAAAGACCATTAAGGGCAGAAGGGAGAGGCAGTGGCAGTACAGCTATGCATACCAAAATCCGCAATTCAGGCAGGAGACTCCCAATGTTTTTAAGCCCAAAAGGGCTTTATCTTATCTATCTCCTGGCTAAAATCTCCTCTTTTCCAACGTAAGTCAATGGAGAAAATCAATTCCCCAGGATGTTTTTTTCAAAATCTCCCTCTTACCAAGTTCAAAATGTTAGCAAATAATGTACATTGGATCACTGAGGTCAGGAGGAATGGGGTACGGACATGGACTCTGATAACAGAAAGCAGGAGGGAGATGGGCAGGGGCACCAAACTGAACTTATAGAGGAGGCTTCAGGGGTTGCAGCAGCACAATACACCACACAGGACAAGCGGGGTGGCAGTGCAGCACAACAAACCATGGAAAGGAATTGGAAGGGGACAGGGCCATGCACATTGATGACAGAGAGCAGAGGGGACAGAGGCAACGGGCACCAAGCTAACCATACCGGACAGACAGGAGGGATAGCTGCAGCATAATGGACCATGAAGGGCAGGAGGGAGGGGGCAGGGTCATGACAACAGACCAGACAAGGCAGGAGGAAGGGGGGTAGGGGCCTGCACATGGAAAACAGAGGGCAGGGGCAAGGTTGCAGGGCTGGAGCAGCAAGCTGATCATGGAGGGCAGGCAGAATGGGCACTGGAAGCACAAAACACCATGGAAGGCAACAGTGAGACTATAATGGCATACACACAGACAACGGAAGATGGGAGGGAGTAAGGGGCAGCAAGCTGACGACACAGGTCAGGTGGGAGGGGTTATGGCAGCACAGAAGGCCACGCATGGCAAACAGGAGGGTTAGTGGTAGCACAACAGCAATGGTGGGCAAGAGGGAAGGGACAAGGGAATGCACAAAGGACCATGGAGGACAGAAGGGATGGGTAGGGACTGGGCGCAGACAAGAGAGGGCAGGGGAAGGACCTTCACAACAGACCACATGGGGTAGACAGGAGTAGCAGCTGCAGTACAACAGAGTATAGAGGGCAGAAGGGAGTGGCAGCAAAATGGACCACAGAGGACAGGAGGGAAGGAATAGGGGCATGGAACTTGGGCAGGCAAGGTGGAGGTGGCAGGGACAGGAGGCAGTCACCTGACCATGCTCTGCAGATGGGAAGCGCAGTGGCAGCTCAACAGGACACTCAGAGTAGATAGGAGGGGCAGTAGCAGGTCCATAGAACATGGTGGACAAAAAAGGACATAACAGGGGGAGCACACAGACATTAGAGGGCAGGGGCAGCAAGAGCAAAACAGCCCTCA
Organism: Pleurodeles waltl; assembly: GCF_031143425.1. Classification (NCBI taxonomy): domain Eukaryota; kingdom Metazoa; phylum Chordata; class Amphibia; order Caudata; family Salamandridae; genus Pleurodeles; species Pleurodeles waltl. The sequence continues at coordinate 762,507,464 of NC_090438.1, forward strand.
TCCCCACAACGTGCATTGCGAATGGGCATTTTGCTTAATGTTAAAAAAAACTGTGAATTCACTGAAAATAACAAAGGTTACAGTAGCAATATAGTTAGGAAATACAATTTAAAATAGCCTTATAAATTCACTAAAAAAACAAAGGTTACAGGGACGTTATAATTAAGTTCAGATTTGACATGCCAAAATCATATAACTTCAGCTGTTATCGTTAGAGTTATTTCAAGTAACTATAACTCGCGCTCTAAAGTAACTATAACTCGGGCCCTCGCAGTGCACTGCTAATTACCCAAGTTATTACATCACTCATGACATCTTCTATGACACCACTGATAATATCACTGTAACATTTGCAGTGAAATTATTGATGAAAAAACTGTGCATGGCTAGGGTGAGATATATAGTTACCTTACAGCACAAGTTATACTATACCAGCTGAATTTATATGTTTTTTTGCCTGTAAAATCTGATCCTAACTATAAAGTCCCTGTAACCTTTGTTTTTTAGTAAATGCATTTATATTTATATATATATATTGTTAGACTTTTGAGTTTATGCAGGGTCATCCCCAACCTTTTTGCCTCTTGCCTCCTATTTTTCTGACCTGCTGCTGTTGGCTTTTGAACTCTGAGCACTTTACCACTGCTAACCAGTGCTGAAGTGCCCTTGCTCTCTGTGTAAATTGTATGTAATTGATTTAGTCATGATTGGCATATTTGATTTACTAGTAAGTCCCTAGTAAAGTGCACTAGAGTTGCCAGGGCCTGTAAATCAAATGATACTAGTGGGCCTGCAGCACTGGTTGTTCCACCCACATAAGTAGCTCTGTAATCATGTCTCAGACCTGAAACTGCAGTGTCTGTGTGTGCAGTTTTAACTGTAAATTCGACTTACCAAGTGTACCCACTTGCCAGGCCTAAACCTTCCCTTTTCTTCTATGTAAGGCACTCCTAAGGAAGGCTCTATGTAGCCCGAAGGCAGGGTGCAGTGTATGGTTAAAGTAGGACATAGTGGCCCTCATTACAACCCTGGCAGTAAATCCCGCTTACTGCCGTGCTGAAGGCCGCCAACATACCGTGGCGGTGGTGGAAATCCGCTACAGGTATTACGACCCACATCTCGGAATCCACCACAATACCGACACCAACACAAGTCCGTCACAACAAAGGTCAGTGATAAGTTGGCGATACCAAAACCTACACCGTCACGCCAACAAGAATACGCCCACACTATCACGACCCACGAATCAATGCAGTGGTCTCTCAACTGTGGTAATCCATTGGCGGTACACACCGCCACGCTCAAAATACACACACACTTACAAAACACAACTACATTGGACAATTCAAAATACACACACCTGATACACATACACACACCACACCCAGACACTCACACCACTATAAAACACCCACCCACGTCACCCACAACCCCTTACAATGACATTTTTTCAAAAAGCAGAGAGAGAGAGATTAGCAAACACAACACCAGCATCCACAGGCACACCACAACATCACTCATACAACATCCACGCACCTCAAACAACACACCCCAACACATCACAACAAACATCACCTCACACATCACCCACACCACATTATGGCACCTCAAAGACACCCCAGGTTTTCTGAGGAGGACCTCAGGGTCATGGTGGAGGAAATCATCCGGGTAGAGCCACAGCTATTCGGATTACAGGTGCAGCACACCTCCAATACTAGAAAGATGGAGCTATGGCAGAGAATCGTCGACAGGGTCAATGCAGTGGGACAGCATCCAAGAACACGGGATGACATCAGAAAGAGGTGGAACGACCTACGGGGGAAGGTGCGTTCAGTGGTATCCACACACCAGATTGCTGTACAGAGGACTGGCGGTGGACCCCCACCTCCTCCCCCACAACTAACAACATGGGAGGAACAAATCTTGGCAATACTGCATCCTGAGGGCCTCACAGGAGTAGCAGGAGGACTGGACTCTGGTAAGCCAAAACTTTACTACTATATCCCCCACACCCTACCTGCATGCCATCACATACCCCCACCCACCCCCTCACCCCCATCACTCCAAAACCTCATATATGCCCCACTATCAGAACCCACCCATCCCAATACCAAGCCCTGCATGCAACACCAAAGCATGGACCCCCATTGCCAAAGCATGTCCAGTACAGATACCCACACAGACCCCAAAACACTAATCACACAAGGGCAAACACAATATGCAAGCACAGGAGTAGAGGGTAACTCACCCAATGCACAAGGTAGCACACACAGATACTAAAACTCTGCATTTACACCCCAACAGGACCCACCCAACATCACCGGACAGGAGGTGCCAGACATAACCAGTCCCCCCACAGAAGAGGCCCACAGTGATGACAGCAGCTCTGCACGCCTTGATCAAGATGACCAGCCCGGCCCATCAGGGACCTCTGGACAGCCGGTTCCCCTGTCACAGTCACAACCTACCACAGGCCCTCCCCCCTCAGGAAACACCACCACAGCACCCACCCAGCGGGCCCATGCCACTGTCCCCAGGACACGTCAATCAGCAGTGTGTCCACCACTACAGGGACCCCAGGCAAACCCACCAACCCAAGACAGTCAGGGACCTGGGGTCAGTGACAGTGGGCACACGGTTCTGTGCGACAGGGGGAGGACAGGCCCAGGGAACCCACTCTCCACGAGGCACTCTCCACCATCATGGGAGCATACCACCATTCCCAGGAGACCATGGGCACGGTACTGGCCAAGTTTCAGGAGACCCAGCGGCTGCAGGAGAAACACTACCTTGGGATCAGGGAGGACTTGAAGTCCATTAACACCACCCTGGTCACCATTGCAGGGGTGCTGGCAGACCTGGCCAACACCATGAGCTACAGTTGGACACAAACGGGCCCCTGACACTAGCCTGGACGATGAACAGCCCTCCACCTCCACCGGCGCTAGTGGACAGAAGGCACCGCCACAGGACCAACAGGCCAGCAGCACCCCACCCCCTGCAGAAGGAGAACCACCCCGCAAACGGTCCCTGAAATCCAGGAACAAGACAGAGAACATTGCCAAGACCCCCACCAGGAAATAAGACCCTCCTGATTGTCACCCTTCTGTCCCACTTTGTCAACCTGTCCTGAACTCTACCATGGACATTCCTCCACCATCACCCCAGCCCATTGCACACACCCCTCCATTTATTAGCACAGAAATAAACACCCTTGAATCACAAATCAATCTGGAGTCAGTCTGTACTTTCACAAATGTGTAATTGCAACCATCTTTCAGAAGCAATGTCAATGTTCATGTTCACATACCAATGTTACACAGTTGTTGGGCAGCAGTAAACATAGCAGAGAGCACAAAGTTGGACCCAGATCTGTGAAATGGAAAGGCAAAGTGACATGTCAGGTCCATACACAGAGGTAAAAAGGCAGATTTATGCTATGTCCTACAGTAGTATGGGATGTGTGAAGCAGTGCCATCCTCTTACCTGTGTCTCACTGGAAGTATTGCATGATGATGTTGTTTCGGTTGTCTATATCTTCTTCTTCTGCAGCCTCTTCTTCACTGTTCACAGGCTCCACATCTGCCACAAGACCAGCATCAGGCCCATCGTCCTGCAGAAAAGGCACCTGGCGTTGCAAAGCCAGGTTGTGCAACATACAGCGTGCCACGATTATCTGGCACACCTTCTTTGGTGACTAGTATAGGGAGCCACCTGTCAGATGGAGGCACCGGAATCTGGCCTTCAGGAGGCCAAAGGTATGCTCTATTATCCTCCTAGTTCACCCTTGTGCCTCATTGTAGCGCTCCTTTGCCCTGGGATTCCTCACTGGGGTCAGTAGCCATGACAGGTTGGGGTAACCAGAGTCACCTGCAAATATCGAGGGACAACTGTTAGACATCCTCCAAACATTAGGGAATCTCCCATACCCAGACCCCTATTTAAACTGTGTGGGGGCCTTGGGCTCACCTATTAGCCACACACGGTGCCTCTGGAGTTGACCCATCACATAGGGGATGCTGCTATTCCTCAAAATGTAAGCGTCATGCACTGAGCCAGGATACTTGGCATTGACATGGGAGATGTACTGGTCTGCCAAACACACCATCTGCACATTCATAGAATGGTAGCTTTTCCGGTTTCTGTACACCTGTTCGTTCCTGCCGGGGGGGACAAATGCCGCATGTGTAACATCAGTGGCACCAATAATGTTGGGTATATGTCCCAGGGCATAAAAGTCACCTTTCACTGTGGACAGATCCTCCAACTGAGGGAAAACGATGTAGCTGCGCATGTGTTTCAGCAGGGCAGATAACACTCTGGACAACACGTTAGAGAACATTGGCTGTGACTTCCCTGATGCCATGGCCACTGTTGTTTGAAAGGACCGACTTGCCAGGAAATGGAGCACTGACAGGACCTGCACTAGAGGGGGATTCCTGTGGGATGGCGGATAGCTGACATCAGGTCTGGCTCCAACTGGGCACACAGTTCCTGGATTGTGGCAGGATCAAGTCTGTAAGTGATAGTGATGTGTCTGTCTTCCATTGTCGACAGGTCTACCAGGGTTCTGTACACCGGAGGATGCCGCCATCTCATCACCTGCCCCAGCGGACGTGCGCTATGGAGGAGAAGGGTGAGCAGAGGGTCACACACCACATAGGTTTCACAAGGCTGTTTAGCACAATCATGAAATTATCTCTGTGTGCCTTTGTCTGTCTGTATTCCTGGCCAAAATAGCTGTGACCCAGTTAGTTGGCCTGCCATGTGGCCCCCTGAAATGGCGGCTGCCTGACCTGTAAGAAGGAACAAGGGGAAATGAGGTAACTGCGCTGGCATTGTGCAGCGTCGCGGTAGGTGGTCGAAGACCGCTGCGCAATTCAGCATTGGTTAGCATTGGGCCCTATGGGTTCCAGGAGCCAATGACGATGTACGCCGGCGGTGATGGTACGCACCGCCGCAGACGTGACTGCCATTTTCTATCTGTTCCCTCACTTGATACCAGACCTTCAACAGGAGAGGACCTACACTGCAAGTGCTGCTGTGACCTGCGTCTGGAAGCAACAATGGCTACAGTGTCTGAGGAAAGGGCCCCTGCCTTCACTGCATAGGAGTTGAAGAAACTGGTGGATGGGGTCCTCCCCCAGTTCACGCTACTCTACAGTCCTCCAGACAAACAGGTGAGTGAACCGTCTGCATAGTGGATGGGACATGATTGTATGGAGTGTTGTGGATGGAAGAGACGGGGGGACAGGCCAGCATGTGAGGATGGTGAGTGTATGTTTTTCTGGGACAAGGTGGGAGGTTTGTGGCCAATGTGTGAGAACTGTACGGGGGTGTAACATCCTTTTTTACTTCACTATTCCTCTAGGTCAGCGCCCACCAGAAGAAGGGTATTTGGCGTGCCCTCGCCAAGGGAGTGCGGACCCTGGGGGTCTACCATAGACGGAGCACCCACTGCCATAAAAGATGGGAGGACCTGCGCCGCTGGAGCAAGAAGACGGCGGAGGCCCAGCTGGGGATGGCCTCCCAACGCGGAAGGGGTGCCCATCGCACCATGACCTCCCTGATGTACCGGATCCTGGCGGTGGCATATCCTGAGTTGGATGGGCGCTTGAGGGCATCACAGCAGCCACAAGGGGGTGAGTACACTCTCATTCAGCTGACTCTGCGCGCTTGACGAGGTGTCTGGGTGGGGGAGGTGGGCTGCGGGTTCCCCTAGGCCAGGGCAGGCGCTTAAAGGTAGATCCATTGATTTGCAGTCTCAGTCCCACTCCAACCCCAAAGGTGTTATTTTCCCTCTACACCTAGTCAGGCTCCTATGGGTTCCAGCTGTGCATGAAATGGGTCTAGACAGAGTCCCCCATGGGCATGTGCTTTTCCCTTGCAATTTTAGTGCATGGCTTAGTGAATAGGACTGCTCCCTGTTTGTTGTGCCGCCAACGGTAGTGGTGTTGCAGGCACTGATCATGTGTCTCCTCTGTCTTTCCCCCCCTTTTTATTTTGTCACCCTGTCCTTGTGTGCATTAGCATCATCTGGCGGAGGAGCATTGGCACCGGAGCAGGAGGGAACTGCAACCCACATGGCCCTGGAGGGTGAATTTACGGAGTCAGAAGGCACCAGTGGGATGGAGGGCGAGGGGAGCTCCATGACGGGGACAGGAGCAGACACCAGCGACAGCGACTCCTCCTCTGATGGGAGCTCCCTTGCGGTGGCGGGCACCTCTGTGCCCACTGCAACAACAGGTACAGACGCCACCACCCCTACCAGCACCACCCTCCCAGCAGCCCTCTCATCGAGTTTCCTATGCCCGCTCACCCAGGAGGGTGGGCATCTCCTTCGCCCCAGGCACCTCAGGCCCTGCCCCAGTCAGCCCTGCTGCCCTCAGTGAAGAGGCTGTTGACCTCCGGAGATCCCTCACTGTTGGGCAATCAACCATTTTAAATTCCATCCAGGGTGTTGAGAAGCATTTGCAGCAAACAAATGCATACCTGGAGGGCATTAATTCTGGTGTGGCAGCCCAACAGAGAGGATTTCAGGCTCTGGCCTCAGCACTGATGGTAGCCATTGTCCCTGTGTCCAGCCTCCCCCCTCCAACTTCCTCTACCCAGACCCAATCCCCTGTACCTCAGCCTATCCCAAGCACACCATCAGACCAGCATGCACACTCATCAACACACAAGAGTGAACATGGCAAACATAAGCACCACACATCCCACAGGCACTCACACAAGCAGCATCCCCATGCAGACACACCAACATCCACTGCATCCACTGCGTCCCCCTCCACCACGTCCTCCTCCTCCCTCCCTGTCTCACCTCCACTTACACCTGCATGCACTGCATCTTCATTCACTACCTCCATCACCAGCACGCCCATCACCACACACCACTCACGTGCAATCACCACCCTCACCACCATGCACACATCCCCTGTGTCCTCTCCCAGTGTGTCTGTGAGCCCTCCTCCCACCCAAAGTACACAAACGCTGGCACACACCCACCCAACAGCCTTCCACCTCACAACAGCCTCCAGCCCATGCACCTTCACCCAAATTCAGCAGACGTACACCTCCTACAACCACTGCCTTTTCCTCCACTCCCAAACCCCCTCCACCTTCCCGTCCCAGTGTGTCTAAGAAATTCTTCCTGGCTAACATTGACCTCTTCCCTACACCACCCCGTCCTTCCCCTAGGACCAGGATGCCCAGGTCCCAGCCCAGCACCTCAGCCACCAAATCCGCCAGCACTGTGGTCTCAGCAAGTCCTGTCACATCGCGGGCGACACCCATCAGGGCTGCCAGTGTGTCACCTGGCGAGGCCAAGGATCAGCCCATTCTGCCACCTGCCAAGGTGAAGAAGGTGCCCCCATGCCGTAGGGAGAAGCCGCACCAACCACCCAGCAAGGGCTCCTCCAAGCCAAAAGGGGACAATGCCAAGGGACCAGCAGTGACATCAAAGGTGGGGAAGGGACACAAGGCGAAGGGCAAGTCAGGACATTGCACGGAGCCTCCGGCTGAGGGACCAGAGTCACCCCTTCTGGCAACCAGAACAGCAACCTGTACGGCGGTGGACACCGCCACCTGAACCACAACCTGCACCGCCACCTGCACGACTGCTGCCTCAGCAACAGTCCCCAGGATTATCCCCAGTGGGCAGCCGTCCGAGGCTGCAGGAGACGTCCTGCTTTATCCCTCCACAGGTGCAGACACATTCACCACCGCCAGCATCTCCACCACAGACACTGCCGCAACCACCGCCACCAGCCCTGCGACGTGCTCAGACAGTGCCACCACAGCTGACATGGCTATCATCCCCAGTGGCCAGCCATCCGAGGCTGCAGGAGACGTCCAGGACCCTGCACAGCGTACATGAGGCACGACACCCAGCACTGTTTGTACCTGCAGGTGGCAGGCAAAGTCGCAGCAGGGTGGAGTGTGTCTCTGCCTCCATGGAGTATCATGCTACCTGTTCCAAGGCAATCTTGTAGCACACACACCCAGGTGAGGGAATGGGACCTGCCACACTGCATGTGAAGCACTCTGGGCACAATGCCCCATCCAGAACCAGTGGAGAAAAGCCTCCACTACCCCAGTCCTTGGCAGGATGAAGCACAATGGGCACAATGCCCCCTCCAGAACCAGTGGAGAAAAGCATCCACTCCCCCAGTCCTTGGCAGGATGAAGCACTCTGGGCACAATGCCCCATCCAGAACCAGTGGAGAAAAGCATCCACTCACCCTATCCTTGGCAGGATGAAGCACTCTGGGCACAATGCCCCCTCCAGAACCAGTGGAGAAAGGCATCCACTCACCCTATCCTTGGCAGGATGAAGCACTCTGGGCACAATGTCCCCTCCAGAACCAGTGGAGAATGACATCCACTTGAGAGACTGTGGCTTTGCACTCCACAGGATAAAGCAGTGGGCAAACCACCCACTGGAGAGACTTGAGAGGCTGTGGCTTTGCACTCCCCAGGATAAAGCAGTGGGCAAACCACCCACTGGAGAGACTTGAGAGACTTGGGCTTTGAACTCCCCAGGATAAAGCAGTGGGCAAACCACCCACTGGAGAGACTTGAGAGATTGTGGCTTTGCACTCCCCAGGACCAAACTGTAGGCAACGAGCCCCCTCGTGGAGCAGTGGAGCAGTGGCGCCGTTCGTTCATCCGGCTGAGGTGCACCCTCTCCCCCTCCCCCTGAGGTGCCTGTTTATTTTCGATCTGATGCCCCAGCAATGTTCTCTCCGTTTCAAGTCAGGTATCATGTGTGGGCTTCGCCCATGCATTTTGGGACCACTGGTCCACGGACAATGATTTCATTACTATCCGGACTTGTGTAGTTGGTGTACATATTTGAATATACTGATGATTTTAATTTTGGCCTTTCTGATTTTTCAATGATTACACTCGTTACAATCATTTCATTTGGTCCTTGCGTTTTTCCAGGGAGTGACTGGGTGTAAATGTAATGTTGATACATGTATTTGTATGTATGGTGTTGTGGGTGAGGGTGGGGGTGGGGGTGTTGCGTGTGTGTGTCACTCTCTTTTCCCTTCACCCCTCCCCAGTGTGCTAGGTGCAGTACTCACTGTGGTCATCGCCGGCGTCTTTGCTGCTCCTGATAGAAGAGGAGGTAAACCAACATAGGCAGGACCTCTAACTTGGGCTCCATGGCGTCCTGGTTCCTTGTTGGGTGTTGAGAGGTGAGTGGTTTCCGTTCCACAGACTGTTTCTGCTGTGCTTTTGATGGCGTTGGTACCGCCCCGGAAAAGCTGGCGGATTGGTGCCTTGTAATACGGTGGGTGGTACATTGTGTTCCACCTGTCTGTTGGCGGTTACCGCTGCGGTGTTTGTTTCTACCGCCGTGGCGGTCGGAGTGTTAAAGTGGCTGTCTATGTTGGTGGTTTCCGCTGTGGTCGTGATTCAATTTTTTTTTACCACCGGCCTGTTGGCGGTATTACTGCCACTTTAACACTGACCGCCAGGGTTGTAATGAGGGCAAATGTGTCTTATATGTCCTGACAGTGAAATATTGCTAAATTCAATTTTCACTGTTGCAAGGCCTGTCCCTTTCATAGGTTAACATGGGGGCTACCTTTAAATCTGATTAAAGTGTAGATTCCCTTTGGGAGCGGATGGACATGTGGAGTTTGGGGTCTCTGAGCTCACAATTTAAAAATACATCTTTTAGAGTTGATTTCAAGATTGTGTGTTTGAAAATGCCACTTTCAGAAAGTGAGCATTTTCTTGCTTATACCATTTCTGTGACTCTGCCTGTTTGCGGATTCCCTGTCTGGGTCAGTTTGACAGTTGGCTGGTTGCACCTGACACTAGACATTGACACAAAGGGAGCTGGGGTGTAGTCTGCATTTCCTGATGAGCCATCTGTGCTAGGAGGGAGGGGAGGACTGGTCACTCACACAATGCAGTCTCCAACCCCCTGGTGAGTGTCTGGGGCCTGGCCTGGGCAAGGCAGGATTTCACATTCAAGAGAGACTTTGCTTTGAAGTAGGTCTATTACAAAGGAGAAATCTGGTATAAGAAGGGCACCCAAATCCACAGACTTTAGAACACTTCTGGAAACAAGGGGTACCTCTGCCTGGAGAAGAGCTGAAGAGCTGCCCTGTCTGTGACTGTGCTTTGTGGATCTATCCTGCAGTTGCTGCTTCTGCCAGAGTAAGAGGGCAAAAACTGGACTTTGTGTGCCTTCCATCTTGAGAAGAACTCTACAAGGGCTTGATTTAGAGCTTGCCTCCTGTTGTTTGAAGTCTCAGGGACAGCAAAGACTTCTCTCTGACAGCACCTTGAGTCTCTGGAGAGACTCCTGCTCTGCCCTGTGGTGCCCATCCAGTTCCTCGGATCCTGAAAGGAGAAGCTGGCAGCCTAAAAGGAGGAAATCCACGCACAGAGTGCAGTGCGGGCAAAAGATCAACGCAACTCTGATCTGCGGCTGAAGAAGCAACGCAGCGCCGGCTTCGCAGCTGAAAAGCAACGATCGCTGGAAACACAACTAAAGAATCGACGCACAGAGCTGGAGAAACAACGTGCAGAATCGCTGACGGAGGCTGGGAGATCGCAACCCACGCTGCGTGGTTTTCGGAACATCGTGCGGCTGGATTTCTGGCGCTAGCACTGCTGGGCGTGTAAAAACAATGCAAGGCCTGCCCGGACCCAAGAGTGCTGACCGGATCAACACATCTCTCTCCTGCGGAGAGAAGAAACGACGAGCCCTGAACCAACGAAAGAAGAAACGACGCAAGATCCCACTCGTGAGTGGAATCGAAGCACCGCAAGCCCTTTTTGACGCACACTGAGCCGTGTGGGGTTATTTTTGACGCACCCAAGGTACATTTTCACGCTAACAGTGTTAGTGTGTGTTTTAAACTACATAAAGACTCTTTGCTTTTTACTTGATAACTTGACTTGTGTATTGTGGATTTTTGTCATTTTGGTCTTGTTTTGTTTAGATAAATATTTTATATTTTTCTAAACCAGTGTTGTGTAATTTTGTAGTGTTTTCATTAAGTTACTGTGTGTGTTGGTACAAATACTTTACACCGATCACTCTGAAGTTAAACCTACTGCTCGTGCCAAGCTACAAAGGGGGTAAGCACGGGATAGCTGAGGGTGATTCTCTTTTATCCTGACTAGAGTAAGGGTCCTTGCTTGGACAGGGGGTAACCTAACTGACAACCAAAGACCCCATTTCTCATATATATATATATATATATATATATATTTATATATATATATATATATATAATTATATATATATAAATATATAGATATATATATCTTGTTTGATATTGCATCTTGCATCTTGTTGAAAGCTACTGACAGATTTAATTTTTGTTTTGATTGACTGCTGGCCCCACTTCCCTTCCCCCACTAAACCTCTGAACCTCAAAGTCCAGCCTTAGAGCTATTGAGCCTCCAGCTATCTCAGTTAATTTTGGAACTGCTCCCATCAGGGTATGGAACACAACTTGAGTTTACCAGAGGAATCCAAAGGCTACCATCTCATTCATACTAGAAGAACCTTATTAGTTATCCAGTTCCTCAGGATTACACCACGAGGAGGTTAAAGGAATGGTCTGTCAACCTCCCAATTATCATGCATCACACATAGAGATTGAAGAAAAACGTACATCATAGGGCCCTATGATGAAGCATGTCACAAACGTAGATGCTCATGAAAATGTGATTCCTTTATAAAGTGACAACTTGATTGACCTTTTTCAGCAATCTCTGTGTGTAGTACATTCTGTTCCTCAGTCAGGAGATGATCCTATCTAAGGACCAACCACAAGTGATCAGTGGTCCATTCCACATTGGCCATTCTGGCAAAACAAACTCATTCCTCTCTACCCCAGGACAGAATGCATTCTGAAACTTTAAGTGACAGGTTCTAGCTATGATTGCTGGAACTATGGGCCAAAGTCAATTTCACACTGATGAGTATTAATATAGGGAATGAGGTTTATTCTATCAGATTCACCTCAATTTCTCTAGAAGCCATGTACATCGCTCAAAACATTGTCAAGGAAACAGTGCTTTAGGAAGGTATTCATTCCTTTGCAGGAACAAAGGTGATAATTTCAGTTTCTCCTTCTGAGCAGGGGAAAATCTTGATTTTCCTAGTAATTTATGAAGGACAGTCTTTATTTTATTAAAGACACGGAGGCAAGTATTAGGCTTAGTTTTCTTGCTTTATTTAAACAGCAGCCACAGTCAAGAGAAAAGAAAACACCAATCTCAAGAGGCCAGGGAAGTCCTCGGCCAATGGGACCAACACAAGGAACACAATGAACCAATCGGTACATGACACAGATAATATATACCCATCTACATCGCAAGCAGTCCTCTTTTCTTGAGCGAGAAGTCTATGGATAAGAATTAAACATTGAAAAATACAACCAATTAATAAAATGGCCAAAACCAGTGAAAAGCAGTCTTGAAAAAAGTCTATCCAATGAAATCCAGAAGCAGCGAATGGAAGCTGTCCTGCTGAAGAATCTTCTAGAGAAGAAATTCTGGCTTCAGGAGGCCACGTGGTGGCAACTCGCAGGACCTGTTCCTTATGAATTGCTTGCTGAAGCAGTGGAAGATGGAACTGTTAGGGTGGGAAAGAAATATGATTAATATGACATTGCGGTGGGATAATACTCACCTCCGTGTCTTTAATAAAATTAAGACTTTCCTTCATAAATTACTAGGAACATCTACATTTTATGTCAAGACCGGAGGCTCCTATTATGCTTCTTCAAAGCATATCAATGACCACAGAAGAAGCTGTATTAACTGGTTTACAATAAAAAGTACGGAAAATTATATCATTAGACCAGTCAGCCGATCTCAGAATGTCCTCTATATGAAAGCCAGCCCAAAAGGCTTTTGAGGCCATACCCCCCCTGGAAGAGTGATCATCAAATCTGGAAGTATCAATCCCAGCAAGGGACAGTACCCATTTAACCCAATGGGCTATAGTAGGAGAGGAAACCAGTTTATGTGGTTTCTTGAAAGAAATGAGGAGTTGGGAAACAGAGGACGTTCTGAGATGGATAGTCTTTTGCTCGTAAATTGTTATACAATTTCCTGCACACAGCTTTGTTTGTTTAGGGAAATAAGGCTAAAAAAATGTGAAGATATTTGTTTTGGTTTATCTATTAATCTTAAATTGGATACCAGTGGGAGTAAAATGGCGACCAGAGATATCTAAAGCTTTGACATCTGACAGATATTTTATGGAAGCTAAACATAGTGACATTGCCAATTTAGCAGAAAGCATTTTGAGAGATAGATATGAGTTCTCAGGCCATGAAAGAAACAGTTGCAAAACCACATTAACGTCCCTTAACTCACTATATTTAGGAGTAGGCGGATTGGAGAATTTTACTCCCTTTAAAAGACGGCAGATAAGTTGATGTTCTCTAACTGGTTTCCCATTGATGTGGGCATGATAGAGAGATAATGCGGAACGATAAAGATTGATGGTTCTATAAGATTTACTTGAACTTGCTTAAGCTGCTAAAAAGTTAGCGATTAAGGAAATATCTGCTGAAAAGGGATCAGAAGATTTTCCCACACACCAGCGATGCCATAAAAGACCAGGCCGATTTATAAGCTTTTGTGGTTCCAGGAGCCCAAGATTTGGAGATATATTCCGAAGCTTCCTTCGAAATTCCTGAATAAGATTGGGAAGTCCTGTTACTTTCCAAGCAGAAAGGATTAGAGAATTGTTGAGAATCAGATTGTGTGGGTATCCCTCCAGATTGATAAGGAGATCTGGGAAAACAGGAAGAATGACCAGGAAATCCATTGCAAGTTCCAAAAGAGGAGGATACCATACCTGGGACTGCCAGAGGGGAACCACCAGTATTAGACTGGCCTTTTGGCGACGTACTTGAAAAAGAACCCTGTTCATCATTAGAAAAGGTGGGAAAGCATAGTTGATTGACCGAGACCAGTCTTGTTGAAAAGCATCTGTTGCTAATGTTAGAGGATCTGGTCTCCAACTGAAGAACTGAGGCAGTTGAGCATTTAACCATGACACAAAGAGATCTAATTTGGTGAAACACCATGGAGCTGAAGACAGAACAAAAGGTAGGGAAGAGATCTGATACGTTTCTCCTTGCCACTGAAATTGAAGAAATTTCCTGTGATCTTGATGAACAGGAATAGTGAGGTAGGCATCCTGTAAGTCCAAACGAACAATCCAGTCGTTTTGTTGGAGAGCATCTCTGAGATGTAAGATGGTCTCCAGTTTGAAATAACGATATACCACAAATTGGTTGAAGTCTCTGAGATTTATGATCTGTCTCATCTTTTTGTTTTTCTTGTGAACCATAAATATGGAACTTAAAAAGCCTAAAGGATGAGGGGAAGTGTGTTGAATCACATGTTTTTGAAGAAGGGATTGAACTTCCTGAGATACCAGAAAAATCATTTCTTCAGAACATTTTAGTGGATGAGGAAGACGCGTTTGAAAAGGAGTGTCATAAAACTCGATAGAATAACCCTGAACCATATTTAGAACCCATGGATCTGAACTTATGGCCTTCCATCTGTGTAGGAAAAATTTTAGATAACCCCCACAAAAAGATGGCAAGAAGGTACACTTACTTGCTGGTTTTGAGGACCTGTGGAAACGTTGATTCTGTCCACTGAAGCCTCTTGACCTTTGGGGATAAAATTGGGGATGAAACCCTGAGATCTCGGATTGCGGCAGGTAAAGCTACTCCTTCCTCTACTGGCTCTGGCAAAAATAGGATTACAAAAAAAACATCTTTTGAGCTTTATCTAAGGAAGCGAAAGTTGTAACATATTTGCTCAGTTCCTTAATAAAGGAATCTCCAAAAAACAAACCATCGGCCTTGATGCCAGGGTCCATCGATGCCAGATTTGCCTATTTAGGGTCGACTTTTAGGAGCAAACCCTTTCACCTCTCATGCGTCATGCGTTGCCCAGAAGACAGAAGGCCCTTTGAACCCATAGAGACAATTCTTCTGGATCAATAGCAAGATTGTCAAGTCTGGCAGTTTCCGCTAGGTCAAATATTCAAGCCAAAGGATCCACTATACCCAACATTTTATCCTGGCACATAGACCACACCCTGTTAAACCCTTTGCGTGGATCTTTGCCAAATTTCATGAAGAAAGTCAGCATGGAAGGATCAATGGAAGGAGTGGAGGTAATAGGCAGTGGTAAGGAGGGTCTTGGACATTCGGCCTTCAATTTTGCTCTTGTTTGTTTATCCAGGGGTAAACGTAAATTAGCTGAAATATAATCTCCACCATGTAGTGAAGGAAACCATTCTGTGGAATTAGGATGGTGAATGAGCCTCGGATCAAACATAGGATTACCCTCCAAATCCAAAATCGATTTGGGTTCTGGAGGATCATTGACATAAGCAGACTTTTGTTTTTTAGGAGGAGGACCAGATAAAAAATCACAGACTTCTAAATCCTCATCATAAGTATTGTCTGAATGAGAGTCAATATCATTGTCAGTATCTTGAATGGATGAAATCACAATCTTTTGTGTACTGTTGTCAAGGTGCTTAGTTTTTCTTTTACTTTTTGCTCCTTGAGCGTTCCCCTCCTTGGATGGAGGAGTATGAGGATCTTCTTCCTCAGTCTCATGTGAGTTAGACTCACCTTCCGTAAGCACAGATTTTTGAACTGGTTGCTGACTATTGGAAGCCACCGTGGCTTTGCGCTTTCTGCCTTCCCCCGCAGATAGGGCCAATTTAGATTGTGACATAAGTGATAAAACTGAATTTTCAAAGTTTTTAGAGACCCTGTTCATAGATACTGAAACTGCTTTAGTAACTGAGGATTGAATAAAATCATTTAAATTGTTTTTAAACTCCTCTTCACTGTCATTATTTTGCATTTGAAAAATATTGGAAAATTCCATGTTAGCAAATACAAAAGAAAACGAACTACCAAGGAGAAACAAAAGACTCACAAAGGGTTAACCTGAGGGGGAGGGAATATGAGGAGAAACAAAAGCAACGGGTGCATTCACAAAGAGAGGCCGCACCCCACTGGAAAAATGCAAAAATTGAAGCCGAGCAATGCTGCAGAAGGCAAGGGAAGCCCCAGCTACACAACAAGGGAATGTCCGCTGGAGAAAAACGGTTGAAATATGAACAGCGAGAGACAAAACTTTTGGAATTGGCAAGTTTTTATTTTCTGCTTGGTCACAAAGGAAGCATTTAATCTCTATTTGTTTAACTGACAATAAGGGTGACACCACAAACATAGCCCTGGTATAACTCCTTAATGGCTTGATATGCTGTTTAGACTTGGGCCAATTACGAGTTTTGTCAAACTTTTATGTCTTCTTGAACATTAATAAAAAATAACCTTTTAATGAGCTGTACAGGTGGGCACTGAGGTCAAAATGTTCTTGACACTATTGGGTTTTATTGTAGTATTTGTTATCCTTTTAAATCTTTAATACTTGATTGGTGTAGTCAACGTGTAATGAATTTAAGGTTCTATGTGTGTACTATGGGGATTTAGCCCAAAATAAACATATTTTGATAATGAAGATGACATTACTGGTTTACCTCCAAAATCATCTCTACAACAAGAAGCAAGACAAATGGACTTCCTTCACTAGCATCCATTTTCATAGAAAGTGATGTCACTTCACTTATCTTCCCAAAATCAATCTCCACAGGAAGTGACATCACTGTATTTTCCAGCATTTATCTCTACAGGAAGTGATATCGCTTTCTCCCTTCACCCTGTCACCCACTTTTAATCAACTCCTTATGGTGAGCTACCAGCTGGGCATCTCCAGCAAAAGGCAAACATAGTCAATGGTTTCTCCTTTTGGGGCTTTTGTAGTGTCTGGATGGGCTGTGGGCTTGAACCCTGCTCCCCTGAAATATTCAAGATCAGACATACACATGTGCCCCACCCAACACCCCCACACTACCTAGACTGCACAAACACTGGGGTAGAATCCTCAAAACACATAGACCGAATATTGTACATGTTCTCCTAACAACCACACACCCTGAAAACACTAAACACAAGCTCCATTTTATGATCATCAATGCATGCTCTGCGGCACTCAATTCTGTTCACACTCACGTCCTTGCACAGTAAAGATGTCTTTCTACCCATAGGCTACAACATTCAGTGAACTGACTGTGCTCATAAGAAGGGAGGAGGCCTTCATTCATGAGCCCCCCTGGTATTGCACTACACGCAAGAAAACCATAATCAACTCAAAAAGTTCCTCACATGCCACTTTTCTCTCTGCACAAGAGAGTCTGACACCTTCCACCTCATCACCAGGCCTTTTGTACAGAAAAGGGATTTCAAAGGTAAATTCTATGAACTTCTTTCCACCTCAACCTCCACCTTATCGATTCAACACCCTTGAACCATGTTTACACTTGACAACTTCAACCTCCCAGATAGCTTAAGCATGAAAAAATAACAAAAACTCTTCTCAACTTCATTGACACACTCAATGTGGTACAGCATTCAAAAGGCCACATTCTGGATCTTGGCTTCTCAACGTCACCAACTAGCCAATGCAAGCTTCCAAAACTCCTAGCCTTGATCGACAACCAAACCCTTTGTGCCCTCTAAATCTCCATCTAACACATGCAGGTCAACTCAAAAGAGAACAACAAACCTCCAGACTTCTCCATAGAAAACCTATAACTCGATCTCATCTATCATCTGCAACCTCCACTTCTGATGTCAACACCCTTTTAAACAATCCAACACATTTCTGGAAAACCATGTGAACACCCATCCTCCAATTAAAACATGAAAGTGCAAGACTAACCCCTCAGAAAACTGGTAATCGAAAGACCTTGCCGATATTGTCACTTCCCTAATTCTTTACAGCAGCCCTCACCAGAGAAGCTCTCTCACCCATTATCACCATCGCCAATGCCTGGAAGCAGTCCAAACTGCCTTTCGATAATGACTGCAGACAGAAAATGGTGGATAATGACCCACAGGAGAGTTGACATAGACCTCAAGGTCCTGTGGGGCAAGAGAATGACCAAGACGTAAAATCACTTCTTAAAATGATGCAGCAAAGCCTCACATCAATTGACTATAAAATCAGCCCGCTTACCTCCAGGATGAACAATATGAACTCTAAAGTGGATAAACATGAACAACTGCAGAACAGCACATCACAGATGTGGATGATGGCATCCAGGAAAAAAATGAGAAGCCCTTGAATATGGAAAAAGTATTGCACCTGATCAAAGCTAAAAATGAAGATTTACAAGTAAGATCAATGCGCAGCAATCTTCTCAGGGATCACCAAAGTGGGAACCCAGGCAATGGCTTGCTTTATTTGTACAGAAGCATTTTTAGCTTCCCTAGACCATGACAAAGGTTGTTTGGGGGGCTTTCTTTGACATAATCTTGTAGGTGCTTTGTCATTGTGGCAAACCCAAGATCCATTGCCTACAGTACCCAGCTATACCCAAGAATGTTTGTGCCTGGAAGATGACCACTGCATGGGGTGTCAGAACCCATTTCAGAAGGTCAACGGGCAAGCAAGGGTTACTGTACCCAATGATGGAGGTTGTGGCATTTTACTCCGTCTACCCCGTCAGCACTTGGCTCGCATTTATAGCATTGGTCGAGCATTACAAGGCTGTTCAGGGTCAGGTAGGTGCAAGATATGCATAGGCTCGAAATTCCAAAAACCCAAAGTGACCCCAATAATATCATTGTTTAGTTGACTACTTTCTTTTGGTAAGACAAGCAGTGTTTATTATACATGCAAACACAGCACACTCGATAATTCACACAGAATGACTTTCAAGACTAGCACCCTAGAGCTGATGTGGGCTATGTTGTCCCCGTGGGTCCTCTCCGCCTTCTCCTTTACCCTATCCAACTTGTCTCTGGCCGATCGTTGAAGATGATTCACAGGAAATGCCTGCATTAATGAGGCACATCAAAGTCTGGCTTTGGCCTTGAAAATTTCTGCTCTTTGCACGCTAATCCCCAGAGCTTCCAAAGGGACTACATCTTGCTCCAGTCTTTCCAAACCACGACTTTCAGGAGAGTTCAGGCTCTAAGATGCATCTCTCATGTCTAAATGATGGGCAACTGATACCACATCCTCCTGTGGTCTGCCGGCAGTGTGCTGAGGTGATCACGGGCAGATATGGCTTTCTGGTGCAGCGGCTTCCTCGCGGTTCCTGCCACTAAATTGGTTGAACAGTGGCAATGCTGCAGGGTGGCTTTTAACCTTGCTTCTGAGTCACTTTTCTTGTTATATGGAATTCTCCAACATATACCACTGACCCAATGGTCCTAGTGTGGTGGACCCCCTCCTAGCATACGATGGTCATGAGCACCAGCAACAGCTTTACCGAGGTTAGATGTACCAGGTGACAGCCGCTTTTTTTATGGCCCACAACTGGCATAGAGGGGTCACAGACACAGGTGACAGCCCAGAGAGTCTCAGTTGCAATGGACGACGGCTCCAGCAAGTTCACTGACAATGAACAGCCAACTAAAGACCCAGAGGTCCCCCTCTGGCATACTAGGGTCCTGGACATTGGTGATAGCCCCAATGGCGTCTGCAGCACTAGAGATGGAAGCAACTTCATGGTAGTCCTGATATGGGTCACCGACTTCTGCCAGAGATCAAACAGCTCTCTAGCAACACCTGTCCCAACTGGGCAGACCACCTAACACTCTGCTCATCGGGATCCATTCACCAGAATCTCTGCTGGGCCCTGGGCCTGCCCTGCTCTCTCCTCCTCACAGGGCACACTGGTCTTGGCAGGCAGGCAGAAAGTTGGTGCTCCAGTAACAGGGCAAGTGTTCTTGGCTTCTTGGGTGATGGCAGACTGGTAGAACTTGGTCCCCTGTCCTCGATGCAACAGTTTGAAGTCTTGACAGCTGAAGTAAATGCCTCTTTGTGTATGATCACCCCTGTTTTTGGACTGATGCTTTTGGGTTTTCAACTCTGAGAGTGCACTGAGGCCTGCTAATCAAACCTCAGGGTCTGTGCCATCACCTTAAAGTGGCTTATATCCAATTAGCCTAAGCTAACCTACTTGTAGGAAGTCCATGGTATATGGTATATGGTACCCAGGGCCTGTGAGGGTCAAACCCAGGGACTGCAGCACTGGTTGTGCCACCCTGGCAGTGCTAATATAAAAAATCGCTCCTAGTCTGCCACCACAGATTGGAAAAGCAATTTTTAAGCTGCTAATTAGACTTTGCCATTTAAAGCCATGATTTGATTTGATTGATTTGATTTGATTTCAGATGCTTCTAAAGGGCATTCAGACTGGAGGCATCAAAGTGTTAAGCAGCCTGAGAAGAGCAGTTGCAGCACTGCAGAGAGCTACTGTAAAAAAAGCCAGCTTTTGAGTTACTTATGCACAGGTAAGTGTGAATTCATGCCTCTAATCTGGACTGGGAGAGAATTCCTGAGCTTTGCCGCTGCCACTGAGAAGGCCCGATCACCCCATTTGGCTTTCTTGATTTGTGGGACCAGTGCCAACCGTAAGTCTGCAGATCCCAAAGGGTGGCTAGGAGAGTACCACTTAAAAGCAACTTGCAGGTATCCTGATCCCTGAGAGTGGACAGCCTTATGTGTCAGAGAAAGAGCTTTCAAGGAAATATGTTTCCTTATGGGTAACCAATGAAGCTGCCCAAGGCCCTCACTGGCAGAGGAAACCATAGGTAATCCTTGCACAAAAAGGGCAGACGCATTCTGAATAAGCTGAAGCTTATTTAGGGAAGATTGATTATTATTCAAATACAATGTGCTGCAGTAATCCATCTTGAGAGAATCAGAGCTAGGACCACTGTCACGCTGAGTTCTTTGGTTACAAAAGGCAGGACATTTTTTTAGGATTTTAATCTTTCAAAAGCATGCGCTTGCTGATTTGTTAACTTGCATGTCAAATGTCAAAGACTTGTCAAACTTGTCAAACATGACCCCTAGATCCTTAGCTGCTGTAATGGGGGTAGGCAAAGTCCCACATGACTCAGGCCACCAGTTGTTACTCCAAATAGACCTATTTGCCCCAAATACCAGGATCTCAGTTTTGTCCCCATTCATTTTCAGCGAGTTCTGACTCATTCACCGGCTGACTTCCCTCATGCAGCCATGAAACCTATCTGCCACCACTTCCTAGTCATTCCTGATGAAAACGATAAACTGAGTATCATCCGCATATGAGGAAACCTGGAACCCAAAGAAGTGGACCAGTTTTGCCAGAGGGGGCACATACCGATTACAAGCATTTACAATGAAATGGGTCTCGCATTTGCTCGAGTTAGAGGTATTAGCATTGTAAACACCTAACCGGACTTTTCTTGCCACATAAATTGAAAATGAAAAGTAAAACAGTTTCAGATAAGTGAGCTGATTCAAAGCGCCACAGCCACCATGAGCATAAGCGTGAAGAGACACACAAAAGTAAAAAGAAGTTAGCTTGTAGCTAAACGTTTTGGCAAAAGTGCAATTAGCTATGTAACAGGGTTGATGACCAAGGCTGTAACCAAACCGCCCCAAGGAAGGACAAACGTAAAGCATTTAGCAATGATAACAAATGATTTTTGAAGGGCAAGCCCATGAACGAGTGATAGTGATGGGCGTGAGGTGGGCATAGTTAAAAGTCTAAATAGATAACAACACATCGGAAAAGCAGTGCTTATGCGCTGCTAGGCTTGACCTAAAAAAGGGTCGGGCTGAGGAAAGATCCCTGGGGACTCCACAGTGAAACTGAAACGGAGCGGCTCTGAAGTCACCACAGCTGACTTTGATAGATCGATCACATAAAAAAGATTCAAGCACCCCAAGAGCGGTACCCCTCAGTCCTGCCTGATGCATCAGTTGGGAAGAGATGGTGTTGAAGGCTGCAGATATGTCCAATAATACCAAAATAGCCCCCACCCATGGTTCACCTTTCTGGGTATGGGTTCTGTGGTAATGAGAAGTGCAAATTGAGTACTGTGTTTTTTACGAAACCCATGCTGAGAATGGTCCAGACAGCCATGGGCAAGAAGATAATTGACTAGCTCTTAAAGATTCTTTCAAGAATCTTGGTGGGTGGAGGTTTTTAAGGCCGCTAGGGTCACCTCCGTGTTTCTTTTTCAGACGTATAACGATTGTCTCTGTCCAAGTCAGAGGAAACACCCCTGATTCCACCACCTTCGGAAAGACAATCTCAAGCACCTCAGTGATTGGATCCAGGGCCATCTGTAATACCCTTGGCGGACATGGAATGTCTTTGGAGTTCCTTGAGCTCCTTGGTCTACCCCAGGGCCAATGTTCTTCTGTTAGCATTGGATCTTTTCTTCCTCGGCAGGGCAACTGCTTCTACCGTTGCCTTGACCCATTGATTGAATTTCTCCACCAGCGGGTCTTGACCCCCTGCTCCTATTTCTCAATGTTTGTCAAGGGCAAGAAGGAAATCCGGTCCCTCAATTTTGCCCCAATTCCTACTATTCTTGGAGGTGTTCTGCCTCATTTCCTTCCCCTGTCTCTTCGACAGTCGAAGGAGATTAAGCTGTGGTCAGAACAATCTAACAGCTGGCAACCAATAAGGGTGAGGTTTCCTTGTCTGGAAGAATCCCATCAATATCAATGGTATGCCCAGCAGTATGTGTGGCAGATTTAACCCCGGGTCCCCAGTCAAAGCAGGTCATGAAATCCAAAAAAGTGTTTGTATCACTAGCCATCTCATCCTCCAGGTGTAAGTTAAAGTCCCCTAAGACTATGCACTTATTAAGTGTGATCACAGGTTCAACTACTTCCATATTTAAGCTTAAAATACGCTCCTTCACAGATCTGTCTACTCGTATTAATGGGCTCTAATCTGCAATTCAAACCATTTCTAAAGATGACCGCCAAACCACCTCCCCTCTGACCTAGCCGGTCCAGCCTCACCATTTCATAGCCTAGCGGAGTAGCAGTGACAACATCAGGGCCAGAATCTTCCTAAGCCCACGTCTCAGTTACAAACATGCAGTCCATCCTCAAAGCCGTGATAGTTTCACTTATTTCCACACTGTGTTTGATGACGTACCGGGCATTGACCAGCCTGCACCTAAGATTACTTTATGTTACTGATACCTTTCTACTTTCACCTACCCCGGCTCCCAAAGAGGAGACCAAAGAAGTGGGCTGCTGCCATTCAATGAAAGGATTGTCTAGTGTCCAAGCACAGTGCCTGCAGCTCCAACCACCCACCTGACCAAAAGATAGAGGAACAGCCCCCCCATCCCGCACAACCTGCCCTGAGCGCTAAGTTCCAGAGCTTTTGTCTGGAGTAGTGATGGTGGGTGTCCCCTGAGTTGAAACTGTGAGCCTCCCTGGCCCCTGGTCCCAGCAAAGTCAAGTCCTTCCTTCTAATGTATGTAAGTCAGGTAGGCCTAACAAGCTCTAAGGAAGGGTGCTATATGTTAAGAAGTAGAACATGTGTTTTTTCATGTTCCACAAGTAAAATCCTGCAACTGTCATTTTTACTTCAGAAAAGGCTAGTAGCCCCATTGGCGAGTTCAGAGCTGCAGGGTGCCACAGAGGCCTAGCTAACTTGTGACTGAGACTATTAAAGTTGATACTGTACGGTGTCATACGATTTATTACTTCAAGCCCGACTGATTTTCCAGGGTGGTGTTGCCCCTTTGGTAGCCACACTTCTGAGTTAGGGGTAGGCAGCTCTGTATGCCTGAATAGATCCCTGCAAGGCCTGAGCAACAACAAGATAGCACAGCAACACCAGTCTAAAGTACCCAACGCAAGTAAACGCCACAACCATCATTTTAGGGGAACTTTCATTGCTGATTTTTTGACTCATTACATTATTCTCTGAGACTTACTGTTAGAAATGGGGTTTCTGGTTGGCTAGGGTATGCACCTCAGCCAGGCAGAACTTACCCACTCTAGTCAGGGCAAGGGAGTTACACGTCCAAGATAACCCCTGCTCACCCCCTTGGTAGCTTGGCACGAGCAGTCAGGCTTAACCCGGAGGCAATGTGTAAAGCGTTTGCACAACACACACAACATATGTGACGCAGTATCCCCACCACAAAGGAAACACAACACCAGATTATATGAAAATATACTGTATTGTACACAACGCAATTATCAGACCAAAAATCACATATTAGTACTATCCTGCTACCTTAGAAGTTGTCAGAACGTTACACATTAGTTACTCTGCAACCTAGCAGTAGTCACACATAACACACAGGTTACTCAGTATTCTGCAACATAAGCAGTAGTCAGGAAAACACATTATTACAGCACTTTGCATAAGAATATCATAAAATGCCCATAGTAGGAACATTAGAAAACATATGGCAAGTTAGAAAAACATATTAGCAAGCATGTCCATAAAAGGAACATTTGCATACACATATGTAAAAACATCAAACGCAGGTAGATAATATATGAATCAAACAAAAGTCTGTAGAAAGAACTTTGGATTGCAACTATATTGGTCCTTTAAACAGTACCTGGTTGGATGAAGGCACCTCCAGTGCCTAGAAGGCGAACAATGGGGCCCCCGGCGCTCCTATGCACAAAACGGGGGCCTCCCTTATACTCTGGGGTCAGAGGAGGGCGACATGCACCTCCTCTCTTTTATAGACAGGCCCCTCTGGGGACTGTGATTACTGGGGGCCCCCCAGGGCCTCAACAGGCCCTCACAAGGGGGGGCAAAGCCAGCAAAAACAACTTAGGGCAGGAGGGGAGCACCACGCACCCCCTCCGGTTTAATGACAGGCCCCTCCCGGGACCCGTGATCTCTGGGGACCCCCCTGGGCCTCCACTGGCCCTTCCACCAAGGGGGGGGCACAATAATGCCCATTTTACCTAACAGCAGAAACGGAGCGTCCTGCTCCTAACGCAGAGGCCAGGGGTAAGGGGGCACTCCCCCCGCCTTCCCCTGGTCCTGCCGTGAAGCCACAAGAAGATCAGACCCCTCCCGGGGCCCGAGCAGACACTCGCCTACACCCGATGCGGTGCATGAGTGTTCTTCCAGCTTCCCGGCCTGCTGCGGTGATCTTATTTAAAGGGGCACAATGCAGCAAGGAGCCTACAAGCTCCCAAGGCTCCATAAGCGCGCTGCAATCAGCGCTATGGCAGCCGCAACCACGGAGAAGCACCCCTCGTGAAGAAATGGATGCAGGGGTCAGGGGCCACAGCACCCTGCCCCTGGGGAGCAGAATCTTAAGACAAGGTCCTCAGGTGGAGGGCCCAGCTACAGGCCTGCACAAGGGAAAGGCAGCAAGTGGCAAGTCCTTCACAGTGACCAGGCAGGTCACAGGTCAGCACAGCAGCAGCAGTCCATGGCGGTTCCTGGTGAGCCCTTTCAGCCTTTGGTGTCCAGTTCCAAGATGATTCCAAGAGTCTCCAAATTGTGGGGAAAATTCCCCTGTACTTATAGTCAGTTCTTACAGTGTTTTACAATGGTAGGGAGAGGAGGTTCCAGTCAGTTACAACTGGTTCTGGGAGCGCCCCCTCTCTCCTTTCAGCACAGGCTCCAAACATCAGTGGGGGGTTAACGACCCTATTGTGTGAGGCCAGGGCACAGTCTTTACAAATGCAGGTGTGCCCCGCCTCTCCCTTCTCTCAGCCCAGGAAGACTATTCAGTATGCAGATGCACCTCTGTGACACCTCCACCCTCCCTGTGTACAGGCTGTCTGAAAAGTATGCACAAAGCTCCAACTGTCACTCTGCCCAGACGTGGATTGGAGTCAAGCTGCAAAACACCAGTCATAAGCAAAAATAAATGCACACTTTCTAGAAGTGGCATTTCTGTGACAGCAATAAAAAATACACCCACACCAGTAAGCAGCATTTATTATCACCATCACAACCATACCAAACACGCCTACGCTACCCCTCATAAATCAGACAATACCCCTTACACATAAGGCAGGGCATTTCTAATGCAATCCTATGAGAAGGCAGCACTCACAGCAGTGAGACACCAAGTTAGGCTGTTTGTCACTACTAGGACAGGCCATGCAATATGGCACATGTCCTGCCTTTCTACATACATACATGGCACCCTGCCCATAGGGCTAGCTACGGCGTACCTTAGGGGTGACTTACATGTAGTAAAAGGGGAGTTCTGGGCCTGGCAAGTAAATTTAGATGCCAGGTCCCTGTGGCAGAAAATTGCGCACACAGGCCCTGCGCTAGCAGGCCTGAGACAGGTTTGAAAGTCTACTTCAGTGGGTGGCGCAAGCAGCGCTGCAGGCCCACTAGTAGTATTTAATTTACAGGCCCTGGGTATAGAGATACCACTGTACAAGGGACTTATAGGTAAATTAAATATGCCAATTAGGTATAAGCCAATCATACCAACTTTAGATGGGAGAGCACCTGCACTTTCGCACTGGTCAACAGTGATAAAGTGCTCAGAGGCCTAGAGCCAACAGCGAGAGGTCAGAAAAACCAGGGGGAAGGAGGCAAAAAGACTGGGGATGACCCTGCGTAAGGCAAAAAGTCCAACACAACCCCCTAACAGCCAAAAGCCAGGGGAGAACAATCAATACCTTGATGTACTTCCCTGATTGGGGCGATAGAACAAGGACCCAGTCCCACAACAGCAGGGGCATGTTCTAGTTCTACGCCTTCCTGACTCCACTTGGATCTTTCTGTCAATGCTTCCCAGGCAGCCTAGACCAACCCACGGGGGTTCTCTAGCTGCCAATGGCCAGAGCCAGGCCCCAGGCCATCTAGGAGCCTCTGGTCTCTGAAACCATAATGAGTGGGGGGCGGTAGCCCCAGGTGCAAAGCATCCTGTCTCCACTCCATTTCCAATCAGTTCAGGGGCTCTACCCTGCCACTGATCCACCAACCTAGGGTCCGCACCCATAGGTTCTACACGGGATAGAGGCGAGGCTCTCCTCCCTCTACCCCTCCTTCTAGGATCCCGCCCTCCTCTCCTAGGACGGGTATCACCAGAATCCACACTTGCCTGGGTGCTGGGTACAGCAGCCCTGCACAACTCTCTCGCCAGCCCAGGATCACTACCTGGCGACTGACCACCCAACCTAGGGACGACACCCTTGGGTTGCACCGGGGTCCGGGGCGGGCTTCCCCCTCCCTGAACCCCACTTCCAGAGTCCTGCGTCTCCCCACCTCGGGAGAAGCCACCAGAAGTTTCACACGAGGGTGAGCACACTAACCGCCCCCCCCAACCAGGTCAGAGTTTACCCCCTGAACCTGTCTATCTAGTCCAGGGACGACACCCTTAGACTGGACCATTGCCCAGCGAACCAGGACTTTCTTGGGAGCACACCTACACCCTACCAGATCAGAGCTTACCCCCTGAATCTGGCAATCCAACCCAGAGTCACTACCCTGCGGTTGAACCACTGCCTGGCGCACCAGGACTTCCTTGGGAGTACACCTACTCCCCATCAGGTCAGAGTTTACCCCCTGAACCTGATCATCCAACCCAGAGGCACCACCCTGCGGTTGAATCATTGCCTGGCGCACCAGGTCTTCCTGGGGGGCACACCTACCCCCCACCAGGGAAACACCTTCCCCAAGGGCCACACAAGAGTCTGGTTGGCACAGGTCTCCTGACCTCTGCCCATCTGACAGAGTCTGGATTCCCCCCAGCCCAGAAATGGTCTCACCAAGGTCATTCCTGGGGGGCTCTGCTCTCAGAGCTGAATCCTGACCCTCCAGGTTCTCCACTGGGGCCCGCAGCCCCCTCTCAACCCTATGCCTGGATTTCTGCCTCCTCCGCTGTAGAGCGAGACTACAGACACCAGGACCGGCGGAACGCTATCACCAGCCACCCGCCCAAGTCCTAATGACAAAATGGGATCCTTCTGAACAGCTGGCCCTACGGCACAGGCTAGGCTCACCTCCTGGCGTTCACTCATGGAATCCTCCAGGACCCGGGACTGGAGCTCGGGTACCCTGAGCCTCAGCCCAACCCCATTCCCTCTCCTCTGAGACTGGACATGGGGTGCCTTACCCGCCCCAATACACTGGGACCTACCTGGGACACAAGCCTTTCCCACCACACCTGGTTGGGAAACACCTAGACCACTCTCATTAGGAACACCCCCTAATGCCACACCAGACCCTCTGGTACGCAACCAGAAGTCTGCCTCCTTTGCAAGCTCCCTGGGGTCAGAGAGCTCACACACTGACAAGTGTTGGCGTAACTCTGAAAAACAACAACGAAGCAGGTGCTCTCTGACAATCAGATTAAACAGCCCTTCAAAATTGTTTACTGTGCTACCCTTCACCCATCCATCTAGTGCAATGTAGCAGTCTTCCACAAACTCCTCCCAAGACTGGTGGGACAGTTTCTTACCACCCCTAAACCTTTTTCTGTATTCCTCAGGGGAAAAACCATACTTCACAATCAGTGCATTCTTTACAGCGGAGTACCCCTCCCTGTCACTCTCTTCTAGAGTCAGTAGGGCATCCCACCCCTCCTCAGGAATAAAGCTCCCTAGGCCAGTTCCCCAATCCTTCTCAGGGATCCTGCGCTCTACCAGAGCCATCTCATATTCCTTTAACCACTGACGTATGTCACCCCCCTCTTGGAATCTAGGTACCAGATCTATGGGTATGTGAGGAACATCTTTGCTACAGCACTCTACATTGCTGCCACCACTGGACTCCACCGGCAGCGCTGGTGAGACCAGAACCTTCAGACTGCACTCTAGAGCGAGTCTTTCTCTGGCAAAGGCCCTCTCTGCCTCTGCTATCCTCTCCTGTACTAAGGCCTTCTCTACCTCAGCCCTTCTCTCCGCAACAGCTAGGCGCGCTAACTGCAACTTCAGGTCCCTCTCTTCCCGCCTATCTCTTAGCTCGCAAGGCGTCAAGGAATGAGAGGTAGCCCTGCTTCTTACACTGGACCCAGAAAGGGACTCCCTATCACTGGGGCCTTCCCTGTCAACTGGCGTCCCCACCCGGTCCTTCTCACCCTCCTGATCAGTCTTTCTACCACTCTCTAGGGATGAGGTCAGGGAGCCCTCCCATTGGGAACCCTCGCTACACTCAGGATCCTCTGGGTACCCCCAAAGCACACTTCCTCCCTGGGTATATGTCACAAACCTTTCAAAGAAATTCAGAGATCTCCTGAGGTCCCCTTCTACAGGCAGCCCTCTCTCTCTACAGAACCCTCTAATTCCTCCTGTGAGTAAAACGGCAGGTCCTCTAAATCAAAGGTAAGCCCCATCTTGAAAAGGTACAAATAACTCAAATGTGACAGCCACAATACCCAAGCGTGAGAACTGAAAACAGGAAAAATGACCAAAGAGAGAAAGTTAAGAGAAGCCAAACATGTGATGGTCTAAACGCAATCCTTGTAGTGAAATAATGAGTCACAATGGTATTGTGCAAGTGCAAGTCCTATCCTCACCGCTGACGACCAACGTTAGAAACGGGGTTTCTGGTTGGCTAGGGTATGCACCTAAGCCAGGCAGAACTTACCCATTCTAGTCAGGGCAAGGGAGTTACACGTCCAAGATAACCCCTGCTTACCCCCTTGGTAGCTTGGCACGAGCAGTCAGACTTAACCCGGAGGCAATGTGTAAAGCGTTTGCACAACACACACAACATATGTGACGCAGTATCCCCACCACAAAGGAAACACAACACCAGATTATATGAAAATATACTGTATTGTACCCAACGCAATTATCAGACCAAACATCACATATTAGTACTATCCTGCTACCTTAGCAGTTGTCAGAACGTTACACATTAGTTACTCTGCAACCTAGTAGTAGTCACACATAACACACAGGTTACTCAGTATTCTTCAACATAAGCAGTAGTCAGGAAAACACTTTATTACAGCACTTGTCATAAGAATATCATAAAACGCCCGTAGTAGGAACATTAGAAAACATATGGCAAGTTAGAAAAACATATTAGCAAGCATGTCCATAAAAGGAACATTTGCATACACATATGTAAAAACATCAAACGCAGGTAGGTAATATATGAATCAAACAAAAGTCTGTAGAAAGAACTTTGGATTGCAACTATATTGGTCCTTTAAACAATACCTGGTTGGCTGAAGGCACCTCCAGTGCCTAGAAGGCGAACAATTGGGCCCCCGGCGCTCCTATGCGCAAAACGGGGGCCTCCCTTATACTCTGGGGTCAGAGGAGGGCGACATGCACCTCCTCTCTTTTATAGACAGGCCCCTCTGGGAACCGTGATTACTGGGGGCCCCCCAGGGCCTCAACAGGCCCTCACAAGGGGGGCCAAAGCCAGCAAAAACAACTTAGGGCAGGAGGGGGGCACCACACACCCCCTCCGGTTTAATGACAGGCCCCTCCCGGGACCCGTGATCTCTGGGGGCCCCCCCGGGCCTCCACTGGCCCTTCCACCAAGGGGGGGCCCACAATAATGGCCGTTTTACCTAACAGCAGAAACGGAGCGTCCTGCTCCTAACGCAGAGGCCAGGGGTAAGGGGGCACTCCCCGCGCCTTCCCCCAGTCCTGCCGTGAAGCCACAAGAAGATCAGACCCCTCCCGGGGCCTGAGCAGACACTCGCCTGCACCCGATGCAGTGCGCGAGTGTTCTTCCGGCTTCCCGGCCTGCTGCGGGGATCTTATTTAAAGGGGCACAATGCAGCAAGGAGCCTACGAGCTCCCAAGGCTCCATAAGCGCGCTGCAATCAGCGCTATAGCAGCCGCAACCACGGAGAAGCACCCCTCGTGAAGAAATGGATGCAGGGGTCAGGGGCCACAGCACCGTACCCCTGGGGAGCAGAATCTTAAGACAAGGTCCTCAGGTGGAGGGCCCAGCTACAGGCCAGCACAAGGGAAAGGCAGCAAGTGGCAAGTCCTTCACCGTGACCAGGCAGGTCACAGGTCAGCACAGCAGCAGCAGTCCAGGGCGGTTCCTGGTGAGTCCTTTCAGCCTTTGGTGTCCAGTTCCAAGATGATTCCAAGAGTCTCCAAATTGTGGGGAAAAATCCCCTGTACTTATAGTCAGTTCTTACAGTGTTTTACAATGGTAGGGAGAGGAGGTTCCAGTCAGTTACAACTGGTTCTGGGAGTGCCCCCTCTCTCCTTTCAGCACAGGCTCCAAACATCAGTGGGGGGTTAACGACCCTACTGTGTGAGGCCAGGGCACAGTCTTTACAAATGCAGGTGTGCCCCGCCTCTCCCTTCGCTCAGCCCAGGAAGACTATTCAGTATGCAGATGCACCTCTGTGACACCTCCACCCTCCCTGTGTACAGGCTGTCTGAAAAGTATGCACAAAGCCCCAACTGTCACTCTGCCCAGACGTGGATTGGAGTCAAGCTGCAAAACACCAGAGTCATAAGCACAGATAAATGCACACTTTCTAGAAGTGGCATTTCTGTGATAGCAATAAAAAATACACCCACACCAGTAAGCCGCATTTATTATCACCATCACAACCATACCAAACACGCCTACGCTACCCCTCATAAATCAGACAATACCCCTTACACATAAGGCAGGGCATTTCTAATGCAATCCTATGAGAAGGCAGCACTCACAGCAGTGAGACACCAAGTTAGGCTGTTTGTCACTACTAGGACAGGCCATGCAATATGGCACATGTCCTGCCTTTCTACATACATGGCACCCTGCCCATAGGGCTAGCTACGGCGTACCTTAGGGGTGACTTACATGTAGTAAAAGGGGAGTTCTGGGCCTGGCAAGTAAATTTAGATGCCAGGTCCCTGTGGCAGAAAACTGCGCACACAGGCCCTGCGCTAGCAGGCCTGAGACAGGTTTGAAAGTCTACTTCAGTGGGTGGCGCAAGCAGTGCTGCAGGCCCACTAGTAGTATTTAATTTACAGGCCCTGGGTATAGAGATACCACTGTACAAGGGACTTATAGGTAAATTAAATATGCCAATTAGGTATAAGCCAATCATACCAACTTTAGATGGGAGAGCACCTGCACTCTAGCACTGGTCAGCAGTGATAAAGTGCTCAGAGTCCTAGAGCCAACAGCGAGAGGTCAGAAAAACCAGGAGGAAGGAGGCAAAAAGACTGGGGATGACCCTGCGTATGGCAAAAAGTCCAACACTTACCTTGTGATACTAACAGGGCTGATGAATACCTTGTGCTACTAACAAGGTCGAGATTTACCTGTACTAACTGAAGTGATACTTACCTTTTGCTACTAACAGGAAAGACATTAGATAAAAGCGGGTACCAACTTGAATGATGAATACTTTGTGAGTAAATTGATTACCAAGTACAACTATCTGGGGGCCAAGGGAAGGATGGAACTGGTGTGTGACTTGTGTGTTTTATATTATAGGTCCAATCTTGCGCACTTCAGTTTCTCAATTCCTACACCTCAGAGGCAATACAAAAACCCAACTACAGCCAACTACACAAACATTACACTGACAAGAGGAGGACGCAAGACTAGAGCAATTGATCACAGATAGGAGAGAGTGGGTAATGATGCAGGGTTGTTCAGACAAGTAGGGGAAAAACACTAAGGACTTTAGAGAACTCATATAGTGTGTGTTCTCTTTTATTTAAAGCTCAATAATTGTGAAGAGCATCAACGACATCCGAAAAGTAAGGCTCTGCTTCCTGGACCCTCTCAAAGCTCCCATGTGGACATTTCAAAATCATAGGCAGTAAGGTAGGGTACGAGGAGGTGGTTCGATACCGTCCCTGCAAATCAAACAGTGCAGGCTCTCTGGTAAGCACGCATTGTTGATACCTTGACACTGGGTGGGATTTTTTCTGATATTTAGGAACTGTTTCTTAACACTCAAAAGGGGTCAAGGGAGGTTGACGATGACTCTACCTCCTGGGATCGTGTAGTCTCAGAACATAAGGCGGTATCAGGAATTGGTGGAGGGGGTCATTGTCACCTGCATCACTAGAATGAGGGGAGGCCTCTACTCTCTATCTTTCTCAGCCCTGTGCGAAGCCACTCAATCAACTATCTGCCTTAAACTGTCTGAGGTAATGTTTGGGCTACATTCTCAGACATCTCAGCACCAAGCTGAGATGGAATGTACTCTTGGCCTAAACTGCTCCATAGTATGGAATAAACATCCAGCAAATCCTCCTACTTTGGGTCCTTGGTCTCCTTCTCTTTATCTTGTGGTTCAGTGATCTGGGGGAATAAATAAGGAAGAGGGGTATGAGGAGGAGTACAAGTAGGTGATCAAGCCCTAACTCTGTCCCTGAGGTGGCTTATTTGGTATTCCAGTTTCTCCTAGTTCTGTTTCATACTGCAGACTTAAGATTCATGTTTGCGTTTGTTGACTGTCTCATGCCATTGTGGCCATTGTTCAGCCTCTGTCTTGTTTTAGGCTCTTTCAACGTTTTTGTATTTTCCCTAATGTCTCTAGATCAAAGATACCATGTTCATGAAAGATGTTCTTCTCATCCTTGTTGGTGCGTCCCACCCCACTATTTCCCGAAATGTGCACTTCTTTACTGTAATAGCAGTATACAGCAAGGAGTCCCTTTCTGTCGGGTCACTTCATTTAGATTTCTCTTTTGTACAGCTACTCGGTCATTCATATATGGTAAACAGGAATGGGTTTGTCTGCCGTGTGCCTGCAACTCATCTTGTGAAAGGGGTGAGAAGGACACGTAAAGTAGTCAGAGGGTTCCCTCAGTTATTTTCTTATCTAATGGATCTCAGGAAAGGGGGAGAAACTCTATCATACAATCACACTCAAAGATCCCCTTGCGTCCAGGTGACCTTTGGTTGTGTGCCCAGAGAGGCCAATGAAGGAGCTAAGGTGGCTTGATCAGTGGGCCTTCTTCTCACACACATTCATCCTTCCAAGCTATGTGCTTTGAGTTCTGATGCTCCAGCCTATCTTCCCTCTTTCTGCACTATTTTTGGAGACCGTTCATTCTAAACTATGGATTGCACATTCACGCTGTTTAAGCTGTAAAACTCCTTCCATTTCTATCAATCCCAACAATCTATTATCCCACCATCCCCTACCCAAGCAGCACCTTCAGTGCACTTTAATATATTCTAAAGAGTACAAAACTGTACATGCAAAGCAAGCAAGCACAATACGGTAACCATAGACTTCACCTACATTAAGTTCAATGAGCTTACACTGCCTGATCGAATCACCAGATCCAGTGCTGAGCCGTTCTCCATCCCAGAACCCCCTGGAGAAATCTAGAAATTTCTTCCTTATTTCTGGCACCTGTGGTCGTCGTGTGCAGTCTGGTCCAGCACACGTTCTGCTCAGTGAGTGAAGAAGTTTCCCTGCCAATGGGTCCAGTTGGGTAAAAAGAAAAACAGAAACTCTGGATAGTGCATAGAAACCTAACACGTTTAAGACATAAACAGCAAGAAAGCATCTAAGTAAGCAAGGGCTAAATGCCAAATCAATGGGCCAGAGCTTCGCCACCTGGTAAGTTGGAGCATGTAATGCAAAAATCCATACATTTTTGTGCTACATCTGTATAATGTTTCACAATTCAAAAAATTGAAGAAAGAACACATGATGAATGGAAACTTTAGATGGGCACTAATGAGCAGGTGCCAGGCTCTTCTCGTGGGAGGAATGCATAATGGCTGGAAGAATTACATACAATGGTTGACTTCACAAATTTCTGTAGTCCTTCCAACTTCAGAATGAGGCTATTTTTACTAGGATAGTTGGGCTGAAATGTGCAAGATACAACACTGGACAACAAAATTGCAGTGCATTTAAAATATGATTAAATTGTACAGTAATGCTAAGGCTTTAATGGGCTTTATGCAGGCATAAAAACGAAATTGCAATTGTTAATAAAACAGGGTGATATATAAAATGTATCTCTTAAGACCATGTTTTGCTGGAACCATGGGTATTAGGCGCCAGCTTCCGAAGGCCTTTCTCTCCTTCATTCCACTTCTCTTTTAAAGTAAGGAGTGCATGCTTTGTTGACATTTTTGTAGAAGAGATACAGTTTTCTCTGTAATCTCCAAGAATGTTTTCCCTGTATTTAATCCTTCTCTCAACTGTATCCTATGTGGTGTCCTCAGTATACAAATAACCTACTTCCTCAGCTTTTGTTGGTTTTTTACAATGTCCTATGCACTTAGGGCCAGATGTACGTAGCTATTTTCTGTCAATCGGGCTTTTTCCGACCTGAAAATAGCATTTTGGTATGTACCAATGCTATTTTGCGATTTGGTAATCTATTTACCAAATCACAAAATAGGTCTGCAAGTTGCTACTCAGAAGGGGTGTGCTGAGGGTAGTCTTTCCTAATAGTGAGTTGCAGTGGTATGTATGATTGTTTTGCAACTTAATTGCGGCTGAAAAGCACTCGCAGTTACCACCAAATTAAAGTCGGTGGTAAGCCCTTCGCAAAAGGGAAGGGGTCTCCAGGTCACCCCTTCCCCTTTGAGAATGGGGGTGCCAACATTTTTCAGTGCAGTCAGTGGTCCCACAGACCACTGCTTACTATGAAAAAATGAAAAGGAAACTTTACATTTTTTGATTGTAATGCATCCCATTTACCGTTAAGGAAAATGTACTGCATTACAAAAAAAACTTCTTTATTTAAAAAGCAATCACAGACATGGTGGTCTGTGGTACCCAGCAGGCCACCCTCCCTGTGAGTGCAGCCATTCCCAATAGGGTTGCAATTTGCTGCCTCCCTCATAAATATTAATGAGGTAGGTAATTTGTGACCCCACTGGGAATCACTAAATGAGTCTGAGACACATTTGTACATTTCATTTTACGAGTCTCTAATTGCGATTCACAACTAATCGCAATTAGAGACTCACAAAATAGAAAGTTTGTACCTCTGGCCCTAGGTCCTCTAGAAAATATGGGGTTATGGTCTAGGCTAGTAATTGAAATTTGCTTAGAGGAGGTCCTCTCATATACATATCTGGAATCCTAGCTTCTCAAATGATCACTGTGGATTTCTTTTTGCTATTGCAGGACATCTTTGCAGTAAGCATCTCCAAGGAACTTTTCCAGACTTTTCATTTCAGACATTCTCCTCATTTTGACATTTATTTCCACATAGGTCATGGATTCTTGTGAATCACCAATGAGTAGTTACTTCACCACATTCATAAGCATTAGCTACAAAATGTTAAAGTCACTGTAGGGAGCTGGGTGTGGTTGCCTCCAAACACTTTTTGCCTCTTTTTTAGATGCAGCTTTGACTGAAGTGCAGTGGGTTCCTCCTGACCAGGTCCCTGGTGCCAATGGCCCTTCCATAAAACAAAGACACCTGGTCACTTCATCCCCAAGTGACCAGACACTTCAGCCCCCTATAAGTCCCTAGTAAATGGTACCCCTGGTACATATGGCATGGGTACTGAAGAGGGCCCCTCGGAGCTGCAGCACAACTTGTGGCAACCTTATGCAGACTGCCATAGCAGGCTGCATGACAAGGCGCTTCCAAAATTGAAAACACAACATGATACACAGCCTGCGTGCCATGTCCCCTAACACTGCATGCAATATCTGTATGTCACCCCTCTAGCTGGCCTTACAGGCCCAAGGCAGGGTGTGTTATATTACATTTGAGGGGATATATGCATAAGCAGATATGCCCCTGCTATCCCCGAGGCCCAGAACAAACTCCTGCTCTGAGCAGAGGTGATAACACTTTGTCCACAGCAGGACAGACATTCCAGGGCGGGGAGCTTCAATGGCCTTGCTGCCTTTGAAATGCAACCCAGGTCTCTCCAGATGGTGGAGATGGCCGACCCCCCTGCCCTGACCCCACTTTTGGCAGCAGCACAGGCAGGAAAAGTAGTTAAATTAGGAGAAAAGTCCTCTTCATGCCAGTCCCACTCCTTAGATGAAAGAGCTGAAGTGGACACTGTTTATCGAATTCCTCCATCTTGCTTGGAAGGAATTAGGCCACTAGGGTTATGCCTATTTAGGTGGCACCCCCGAACTCCTACCTACGAAGCAGAAGGACTAAGAAGAGTCGACCCCGCGGAAGAAGAAGAAGAAGCAGCTGACCCGGTACCATGCCTTCTGGCCTGATGTGAACCTCACCGGACTCTGCACAAAAAGACTCGTCCTGCAGCTTCAAGAAACCCGGAAGGCCTGTCTGCCTTCTACAAAGACTCACACTCCCATGAGCAGCAGACCTGCTCAGCAACAAAGTATCCAACAAGGACTCTGCAGCCTAGAAACTTGATACCTGAAGACTTGCACCTGATGACCTCGGCCTGGTGAGAAGCCCACCAATGGTGCCAGCAGGGCTCCCCAGGTGTCCTGAGCTCGAGTCCACCCGAGTGTCACCCCTCCTGGACTCATCCAAGTCGCTTTCAGCCCCTGCATGCAGGCTTCCGTTCCCCCAGCCTGGTGGTGAGAGAAAACCCAACACCTACAGCAACCACTGCACCTGTGACCCCTGGCCCCAGATGAGGTGGGTCATCGGTGCCAATGACATTCTCCGGCTCCTGAGAGCTCGAGTCCAAACTGGGTCCACCACTGCTGGACTCCCCCATGATGCCTGCAGCCTCAACTCACAGGACGCCCCTGACGGTAAATGCTCCGGGTCAAGAAAACTCTACACCAAAAGATACCCCTGCATCAGTCAACACTGGGCTCGGGAGAAGAGGGACAAAAGTGCACCTACGTCCCCAAGCACCCAAAATCTACTACCTACTTGTTTGTTGTCCCTGACTGGCTTCCCAGCCAGAGCCTGAAGGCTGGTTGTCACAGGGTCAAACTCCCATTTGAAACCGTTGGGCACCCGACGCCTTACTGCATCTCTACACCTGGCTGCCCCAGTGCAGCCTGGTGTGAGGTGTTGCCGTGGTTCTGATCAGTGCCCAGTACTTACCTTAACTCCCTGAGATAGGCTTTGTAAATCGTTGCTAACCCTGTGTTTGCTGAACATAGTTTTTCCTCCATAGGATTACATTGAGAGAACTTTGAAAATTGCACAGTCTATTTTTGAAACTGCGAAGTAGTTCTACTTGAAAGTCTACTTATCTGATTACATAGTTCTTGGGTTTGAAACATATATAAAAAGAATTGTTATTTTTCTAAATTGTTCTCAGATATATTCTTTGACTGCGTGTCTCATTTATTGCCTCTGTGAGTACAACAAATACTTAGCACTACCATCTGATAAGCCTAACTGCTCTCCCACACTACTACAAAATAGAGCATTAGTCCTATCTACTTTTGCCTCTGCAATACCAATTGGGGATCCACTAGACTCTGCACAGTGTACTTTATTTTAGTGCACTATATAGAGAGACAGCTTCCTACAGTCACTATTAGTTGTTTTTTTTATTCCATGTTATGAGTAAAACTATAAGAACGTTGGTCTTTTTATATAGTTGTTTATTTATTTATACTTTTTATGACTCAGACCTAATGTCTGCCCTCTTCAGTTCTTTTGAACTTCTCCCAGTACAGCACGTTGGGCCAGCCCAATTACCTTTTCCCAGAAGCAAGTGAAAAGGGGTGGAAGAAGTTGTTTAGCGAGACGTTTTTGTGATTAAAATAGGCTATACATCCTAACATTTTACCCATCCTTCAACTATCTCTTTTGGAAGAGAGGTGTGGGGCTTGTTCCTAGACAAAATTACTTCGTCCAGCCACGTGTTTAATGGCTTTTACTCAAGAAGCAATATGATGCACCTGCTGAAACCTTCAAAATCGAGTTCTACAATTACCACCATATAAAAGTAGCATGATGGTTCTATTTTGTCATCAGCTGTTTGTCTATTGGACTTATCACAGATTGTAGGAAATGTGTTAAACTTTGTCCTTTGCGCAATAAAACATCGAACTGAATCTGCAATAGTGAAGAGCTAAAAGGTATTGTTTGTACTTTACGTTTGATTTACAGTACAGGCGTGAATGCATCTGCAAATTATACATGAAAATGTTAACGCCTGTGTCATTA
Source organism: Pleurodeles waltl (assembly GCF_031143425.1). NCBI lineage: Eukaryota > Metazoa > Chordata > Amphibia > Caudata > Salamandridae > Pleurodeles > Pleurodeles waltl. Next base: position 762,546,311 of record NC_090438.1, read on the forward strand.
AAAACGAAACTTTGAGCATAAATGAACACTTTTTAGATGCATAAATGAACACGTTTTCGGTCTCAACGACCAGACAGCGTGCGGGCTGTTTGTTGGTAGGTTCATTGTCACTCTTCTTTCAGGGCCGTAGCTTCAGAGGGGTGTTTGGGGTGTTACATCCCCTTAATAAGTGTATTTCCTGATGAATAGTTGGGTACTGGTGCTTTCAGTCGGGTATGGTGAGGTGTCTGTTGGATTTCACCTGGGATATTTGCATGCACACACAGACAAAAACGCACACACACTTTCTCTCATCTGTTTTGAAAGCCCTAACAAAAGTTTATTTTACAAAATATTATGTTTGCCTCACTTCGTGCTCCTACTAGTCCGTATTCTTCTCCCTTTACACTGCCTCTCAAGCCCCTCTCATGTGCCTTGCTTGTCATATGTGTCCTTACACTGCTTGCTTTTTCAGGCGCCATTCTTTTCTTTTTCTTTAAGCATTCTTTGAGAGTGCATCTATTTGCTAGCTGTCTTTGGGGTGTGCTTCTCTTTCTCCGCGGTGCCTTCTCTTACCGGTGTGCCTCTCCCCCACCCACTCTGTGATGCACTTGCCCTTGTGTGCTCCTCCGCCTGCATATCTTTGTGGCCTGTATGTTTCTACCACCGAACCCCCTGCTCCAAATGCTCTCTCTCTCGCCTTTTTGCTTTTCTTCCCCCTACAACCCCACCCTCTGTGCTCCATGTTGCTCTCCCTCGCGTCCACGTCATGTTGAGGGTCATAAAAATTAGCATGAATACTTGAGTTGGTGTCACCATCTCCTATGACAGTGATATCCACGCAAATCTGGGTGGACAGATCCCTCACAAATTTACATGGTAACTACTTTATAAATTAGTTCCAGTTTGAAACATGTATTTATACACACTTATTCTATGAGGATATCCTACGAATCACGCATGGATATGGTGCTTGGATGAAGGTTGGACAGCCCTGCTCTAGGATTTAGTTGTCAACACAGTTTACAGTGATGAACCAAGGGTAGGGAAAGATTGAGAAAAGACAGGGTTATAACTGTCCCATCATATTTACATTATTGTACCTTCCTACGTTCATACACAGATGTTTGTGTGCGAATGGAGTCAGTTCTCTCCTTTCTTTAAACCCAGGTAATTTCCAATCAGATATTGCCCCTTTGGGAGACAGCCCCGTCCTCATGGGCATGCAGAAATGTTTCTCGTGTTAGGAAGCTGCCCTTCACTGGTTAAAAAAAGTCAATCAAGAGGAATACACAATATAACAAAGGCAGAAATACTTTCCATTTTAAATAATGATCTTCATTTCCAACTAAGAGAGACAGTTGGATGGGCAGATAGTACACCAATTGCATAATGCTGGTGCTCTGTGGAGCTATGGAAGCAGTAGACCAGATTTCTAATTATTTCTTTCTAATATAAACAAACTCTGTGACCCTGGATACAGTGCTTAATTTGTAAATAAAACCATGCTGGTGCCCAAAGCCCCCCTCTTAAACATGCGGGTGCAGCAATTAAATGTGGGAACATGGAATACTGAAGCAGCGTAATCCTGAAGCCATCGCAGGCCTCTTCAATCCATATAAAGGCACTCCCTGTCCATTCAGCTCACTCTAGCAGATGTCTACTTTGTGACGCTTTTTCGTTTTTCCTTTTCTCCGTCTTTCCCATATGTGTCTTTTGCTCGCAGCAAATTCTTTAGGCAGAAGAATAAGCTCCGGCCCCCAAAAATAAGTGCCGGTGCTCAGCACCGGAAACAACAAGCACAAATTAAGCACTGCCTGGATATCATCTTTCTGCGCACCCCATTTTGCCAGTCATCCAAAATCGGAATCCCTTAAAGCGAGCAAATTGTAAAAAAAAAAAAAATGCTGAAATGATTACTGAGAAAGAAGAAGTAAAATGCACAGGCGTTGATGACCAGCTTTCCTGCCTTCTGTTATACAGAACATCTGGCTTTTCATTCCTACCACTGTTGTGGCTCTGTGTCATAACGTTTTGAGGTTTACTATTGGTACTCTTTTTTTTAATTCAGGTCAAAAAGACTTCAGAACCCTCTCCACTCCCTAGTTGTGATGGCACCAAGAGCGGCTTGCGTGGCTGGGCAGGGGGTGCGAGGAGGGAGGGATGTAGGAGAAAATTCATTAAAATATAACATTAAAAAATCACTTACCTGCTTTGCTCCCGCACCGCTCCTCTCCCGTCGCTGCTGCAGGCACAGGATCCCAGCCTGCCCTGCGGCAATCCTGACACTGCTCCAGGCAGACTGGGAGCCTGTGCATGCTCTCTCCTACCCAGCAACCGTGTTGCTGGGCTGGAGAGAGTCCTGTGCGCATTTGTGTTTGGCCGCCCGAGACGGCCGGCCAAACACACATGCTCTCTGAGGGGAGTGCACAGTGCACTCCCCTCAGCTCTTCACCCCAAATGCCCCGCTCCTTTCACATGGAAAGGATAATAAACAAAGTTTATTATCCTTTCCATGTAAAATGATTTGCAGCGGTTGCTGCTGGCGGGGAGGAACCAAGCTTGGATGACACATGGTTGCACCTTCAACTTTTTACCACTGTTAGGCATAGACTCGGTCCTGTCGACCCCATTTTCCTGCAGTCCACTGTCGTGTGTGTGGTGCTTGTTTGCAAACTTTGAAGTCATTGCATGTGACAATCTACAGATCCTCTTCTGCCTGGTGGCATTTTGCAAACCCACAAGTACATTTCTTTGTGTTCAGCTGCCATATCCCAAAGACAAACTCCACTCTTAGCACTATTCAATTATTTCACAACATTTTAGTTTGGGCTCTGAGATATTTACTTTAAACATAGATCAATGCCTTTTTATACAGAACGTTTTTTCCAGTAATTTTGCATTTGACTGAACATGGCCTTGTTTGGCATTATCAGGGATTAGAAATGTATTTGACTGCTGAAGAAAGTGCTACATTTGGCAGTGTATTTTCTTCTGTCATACTATACCAGTGGCGGACTTCATTCTACTGGTAAATTATTTTACGGATGTAGTACTTCCTCAAAAATTGAACGCTTATTTACTATCACCCAACTCTAAACCAGGCCCATCCTTAGAGCAGATTAAATGGTGCTATGCATGGCCCTCTCTCCCAGTTCACCCCCAGACATTTTGCCTTCACCCCTGCTGTTTTGCTGAATTTACTTTTGTTGGCTCTTAGGCCTCTGTGCACTTTAACACTGTTAACCAGTGATAAAGTGCTTGTGCTCTCTCCTTTAAACATGGTAAAATTGGCTTACATCCAAATAGTACATTTAATTTACTTGGACTAAGAATCTTCAGCATTGTAAGGCTGATGCTGACCAGACAGCCGTGGTGGAAACCACATTTGGGCAGTGTGCAACAGATGCTTCCTAATCTGAATAGTGTGAGTCTTGCCACCAGCAGCTCCCAGCCTTTTCTTAAGCAAAATAAAGCACCCAATAAAACATGGAAATGTAACAACTTTCCAGTGTGGTCTCACATACTTTTGGCCTTCTACACATGGTACGTCAATCAAAACTACCCCATTTGCAGGTTACTCTTGGCCATGAACCTAAAGGTGCCTTGTTATAAGTTATTGTGTGTGGTCAATGTAGCCCTCTGCAATTTGAAAAAGAAAGATAAGATCAATCTACACTAGGTTTTAAAGTTGCTTTGGCTTACACTCAGTGGCGGCCCGTCCTTTAGGGCGGAGGGGTCACGCCCCCCCACCTTTTGCCCCTCATGAAGAGTGTCTGTTAGGCTGAATGAAGGTCAGCCTGACAGACACTCTCCATGTTCAACTCAGGCGGCCAGGAGCAGACATGCGCGATTTGCACACACTCCTGGCTGCCTGAGCTGAACTTTGCTGGGCTGAGGAGGTCACAGCTCCTATGGGTGTGACCTCCTCGGCTCAGCAAAGGTGCCTCGAGGCCCTCCCCTGGGTGACGAGGAAAGCATCACCAATTGACACTCTCCCTGGACGCTTCAGGTTTAAACCCTGAAGTGCCCAGGGCGAGTGTCAATCAGTGACACTTTGTCGCAGAGTGGGGTGCTGACCCCATCCCACTCTGTGACGAGGCTGGGACTGCTGCCTTCCTCATTGGCTGACCTAAGGTCAGCCAATGAGGAAGGCAGCAGTCCCAACCCTCCTGGGACCTGGAGGCTCAAGGTAAGTGTGTGTGTGTGTGTGTGTATGTGTGTGAAAGAATGAGTGTGTGCGACATTTTAAAATGAATGTTTGGTGCGTGCGTGCATGTTTGAATGGTATGAGTGTTGTTAATGGATGTGCGTGTGTGCGTGTCTGTGTGTGAAAGAATGAGTGTGTGTGTGTGTGTGTGTGTGTGTGTGTGAGTATCCCGCCCGCCCCCCTCCCTCCTAAAGCTGCTGGCCGCCACTGCTTACACTGCTCTGTCTAATCCAGTAAAAACTGTGATAAGTGGTGATCCAGTCTTAAAAAAACTGTTCCGAGTGATGATCCAGAATAAACAATTGTGCTGAGTGGTGATCCAGCCTAAAAATGTCCGGTCCGCAGAAAAAGGCCCTGGTGGAATGAAGAAGTACAGTGTAGACACTTGGAAAATTAGCCATTGCACAAGAGCCCTCCTTCAAAGCCTGCCCGAAATGAACGTGATACACAGGGGAAACAAGCATTGGTAAAGTCAAAAGGTCTGGCTTTGAGTGCCAACCTTTTCGCAATTCCTGTACTTTTATGTTTTTTTGCAAAACATTTTGGTTTGAGAATATGCCTAGCCCTCATCAATCTAAAAAAACAACTTTTGCTACAAATTTTCTACAGGCAAAAAAAGTATTTTTGGTCTAAAAACACATATTGCCATAGTACTCCCGGGTACTGAGAGGAACTACTTAAAAAGTAAATCAGTCTTGCAATGGCTACAAACCTCTTTCCGTAGAAAGAAAGAAAGAAAGAAAGAAAGAAAGAAAGAAAGAAAGAATGAATGAATTAAGGAAAGAGAAGGAAAAAAGGAGAGAGAAGGAGAGAAGGAAAGAGAAAAAAACGAATGAAAGAGAGGGAATTAAGGAAAGAGTAGTAGAGAAGAAAAGAGAAAGAAAGAGAAAGGAAAGAAGGCAAGGGAAATAAATATCTGTGAGGATGTTGGAGTATTATATGGTGTGGTTGTATGACCCCCACCATGTAATACACTCATGAAAACCATCTCCGGTCCAGTCAGGATCGTTTGTAAAACCACTTGCTCAACCGTGGGTAGCTGTAGCTTTGAGCAGCAAGACTTAAACAAAAGAACTAGGGTTGCGGTTGCATAGGTATCAAAAAGAAATGAAAATAGAAGTAGGCATAATCAGATTTTTTTTTAAAACCTCCATCAAATTAAAGGAGGCCCTAGCTTTGCTGGGATCAGAAGTAGATGAGCTGAAAGGATGGTAAATGACCGTTGTGGGGAAGTATTCATACTCTCCAAGAACAGAAGGAAACGCTACTCAAATAAAGAAATCTGGAAAACAGTTCACAAAGAAAGTATAAGATTCAGGGAAACCAGATGGCCTTGCAAGAGATTCTGGAAATGCATCAAAAACCTGAAATGCTATAAGGACAAACATCTGATATGTCACGTTTCTCTTTGCTTTAAAAGGAACCTAAAACAATACTTCCTAAAAGGCCTTTCGTGACCTGTACTCACCTATTGTTGTTGGTGCCCCCAAACCTGCATTACAAAGACACCAGTCTTTCAAAGACATAACCCCTTGTTCTTATGACCTTCTTTTTGCTTATTCGATGTAATTTCTATGCCATTCTCGGTTGAGTACTGTGGCCCCTGTACTCAGGGTCTTGATGCACAATATCAACATTATAGATAAATAATTGTAGCCTCCTTTTTATAAGGGTCCCCGTTGGTAGAGCCCAAAGGCAGAAACCTTGAGCTTGCCTGTCACCAGGACTTCTGAGTAGCTTTACTCCGGCCCCGTAGATGAAAACAGATATGAGACGTATTAGTAACTAACCCCTGAAAGAGTGAAAGGCAGAAATAGAGAAAGGAGAAAAAAAGATAGTCAACCAGTAGCTAAAAGAGAAAGCAGGAGTAAAAAGGAATCTGCAAGAATGAGGAAGAGTAGTAGAGGACTCTATTAACAAAGGTACTTTTGTCCATAAACTAAGTAAATCTCTGCACAAATAATTAGCTCCAGCGCCCTGAAAAGGGCACAGGAAGTTTGAGGTGGTGGAAGAAAGAAGCAGGAGGTGGAATCAACACAGCGGCCTTCAGTACGAGCAGCCTGTTTAATTGTGATATAAATGTTACCACACATTTTGCAATTAGGAGGTTGGCGACTAACACCGCACTCCCACACTTTTCCACTGATACATTTCGGCAGGTCATACCTGAAGACATTTATTGGGTGAAAATGCATGATAGCTATCGGTACATGCGGAATGTGGTGGCCTAAATTTCATGTTATTCTCCTTTCTCAGAGAAAAACTCCCAGTTGGGAGTTAATTACCAGACCCAATATATTCCGAACCGGCAGCTACTCGTAATGAAGGCCGCGGCAACTCTGGTATCTGGCCACAGGGAGGCGACACGGTGCTGAGTTCACTGGTCGCCGCTCGCGTCCTCACTAAGTTGGGGGTGCTCCTGCCAGAAGGACACCGTGCCTGTCTCCCTCTCCTCGGCCAGGCTGTTTCGCATTTAGCTGCTAAGTGTTCATTCTTCCGAGAGAGCCGTTTACATTGACTGTCAGCTGCACATAAACACAGAGCGGCTGCGTACCATATACACCGGCTGAGGGCACACAGTGTGTGTGTGTGTTCCACCGGCTCCAGATCCAGCCTGTTTATGTCACAGGGAGATGCGTTTCCTGTGGGGGGAAATCGGGGATGGATGCATTGGCAGCGCGCCCCGTCCACGTGAAGAGTGTCCTCTTCTTTCGTCCTTTCAAGAATGAATATTGAGACTTGAAAGCTGCGTCCTGTTAATCTTGTGAGGCTGAAGGAATTAATGAATCGTACCTGACAGACCTGTGTGGTGTCTTATGCTTGTTATGGAATCTGACTATTTGACCCTTGATTGTGATACTTTTATGCCCCGCTACTACAATCTGCCAATTGTATTTATTTTTAAATTAATTCGTTCATCCTCTCCCGATTTGCAGGTACTTATCTTGATTTATATTTCGCTCCCCTCAACAGTTCAGCCTTAAAGTCGGATATTCAACGCGAAATAAACGCGTATACGCTGCGAAAAAGTCAAATTCATGTACTATTTCTCATTTAAAAAAAGTCGTCGAATGCGTTCCCCGGTGAAGTGTGTTTCCTGCGTGGTGTATGTTATTCTAAAAGCACAATGGCGGGGCGCGCGGTAGAAGGCAGGAAGAGCTGCCCCATTCGCGGTCACTGCGCGGTGCAACAGCAAAAGCCGTCCGCGGTGCGCGTGACATCACGCTGCTCAGCGCGGAACTTGCGAGAATAGACACGTTCACGTGCAGAAGACAGCATTGGTATGATGTGCTCGTGCAGGTTTAAAATTTGTCAAGGCTGCCTGAGTCGCAATCTTTGAGTCATCGGGTTGGCAATGAAACTTATGGGTGTACACATACATTTGTCCACTTTCAGGTACACGATTTCGCCGCATTTTCTAAATTTGTCACGTCATTTTTTAAAAATGTGTATTAATTAGAGTCCAACAATATCACGTTATGTGTATTGGTAAAGCGCACTATCACTCATGTATTGGTATGTTGGCGCTCGAGGGGATCCAAAGCACAAAAGCATCCGAAACTCGAAATGCCTAAGGAAGCGGGCTGGGTGCCCATAATCACAGCAAACAAAATAAACATTTGTCAACTCTGAAAAATATAGGTTTATTTAATTTTATGATACTTTTTTGGCTACTTTTGGGGATAGACGCGGTACAACGTGAGCCGAGGACAACACGTCAAAGCAAAAAACAAGAAAAAAGTTATGAGTACCTAAAAAAGCAATGCTCACAGAAGGGCGGTATTGTGCATTGAGTTACATAGGATACAGTCGTACAAGTCGATTACAGAAACAGCACATTGTGAAATTGACTGTTATTTGTTTAACCTGAATGTGTTCTTATTCGAAAATAGATTTATCAGTCGTGGATTAGTTCAACATAGAGTACTTTTCGAAACTGCACTAAATACATTAAAGAGCAGTTAGAAGCCATGTGAGCCAGTGCCCAGCACTGTCCTGTGTAGCACCTTTCTGGGTACAAACAGCTGCGTGATTTCCTGCCCCCTCCCAGTTGATGAAACTGCAAGAGGACAGTTTTATTCCTAGATTACCGGAGATGGCACGACTGACCCTTCTATCCCCGGACTCTGAGACAGGTCTCGAGGCGTTTTCCAGATGTGACACCCTGCAGCATCTCAAGGCGGCCGGAGCCACCAGCCTCAGAAGCAAGGACCATTTGTAGCAACCAGAGAGGCTCTGACAGGTCTCGGGTGCTCTCCGGCTCAGAATATATTTTTTTCGCAATGTTATATAGTGCGAACTCGACCCGAAGGTACTGGAGCTCTTTACATGAGCATCAGTTACGTTACACTAGGACACGTTCATTGTAGGTAGGCGGGGAGATTAAGTGGTTTGCCCAGAATCACAGGATGTTGAGCCAACGCGGAGACTCGAACCTGGTTCCCCAAATCCGAAGTCAGCAGGTCCGGCCGCTATCATACGCTCTCTCCAAAATATTACAATTTACATATATATATGCCAATCATTCCGAGGGTGACAGGTCAAAATAACAGAAAAGAAACTGTGTACAGACAGACTGTTCTGTGTTGTCACGGGAACCACAGGCCACTTCCACGATCCTATCGGACCTGTCTGTAAACCCGGGAAATAGCGCCGAAGAGAGGGTTTAAATCCTGGCTTTGCTTTGCGCGCTCACACGCACTCTCATTTCTAAATTGGTGGCGTGCATTCCCCTCTCCTCTCATTTACAGGCGGTTGATATATTTCTTGACAGACTCGATTTTATTCACTGATCATTACCGGGTGAGAGTTGCAATGACAGTTGTTTTTAATGCGGAACAAACACAAACCTCCACACACGTTTATATCCATCTATTTACTGCTCTATCTATCCAGTTAATTACACTGAAAACAACTTTGGGTGTTGTGCTCGCACGAGCATAATCACTAAGTATCATTACATGAGTATTAATACAAATAACGGTTATAGCATGGTTGTCATCTCTAATTAGTCGTTCCACGGGTGTAATCACTCATGGGCGTCCGAAGCACCCCTCCCCCATAATTTAGGTAAAGCCTGGTGCGCAGGCTCCCAGTGCAGCCGTAGTGTTGGGCAGCCTGGACTAGTACATCCGCGCCCCCCTTAAAATTATGCCCTCTGAAAAAATGTCTGCGGAGGCCCATGTAATCACTAAACCTATTTATTATTGTAAAGTATTAACAATGTACATGTCTATAATTTAACACAATATTTCATTTGATTTGGTTTGCTAGAGCGGTCTGGTGGCAAACCGCGCCCTCTCATACATGCCCATGCAGACAGCCCACACACCTTGTGTTTCCAGGCTGTGAACGTTCCTAATCCCATCTTCCGCAATAAGTAAATACACACGGAAGCGGTTTCCAGAGGACCTGGGAGGAAAAACACACAGGAAGGCAGCATGCAAGCAATAGCCGACAGCCCAGCAGCACAATATTCCGAGCAGTGGGGCAGTTACAGTGCGTAATAGTTGCGAAATATTTAAAACCTGGCGCACCGAGTAAATTGCACATTTTGGCTACAATTCGTGAGATGCTCCTCAATGTCGCAACTCAAGTTTAGAGCATCTCGACCAACAAATCCAGACGAGTTTATATAGAGTTTTGCATCTCTTCTCAGTTTCTTCAGTGACAAACAAAACTGGGGGTCGGATCGGTCAGTTTAGGGGGGCATTCCGACATTGTTCAATCACTGTCTCCGGGCTTATTTTGGGGGGAAGGAGCTGGTCCCCGCAGGCGTCCTGTGAGTCTGACCTAGCAACCCTTGCGAACTCTGCAAAGTACTTCAACCTTTATTCCTCAATCAACTGGGATTCAGCGTCCATGAAACAGTAAGATTGTTGCAAAAGTTGCAACCATTACATTAGTGCTGTATGTGCCAAAGCGAGCCAGCACGTGCTGGACTCCTGTAGTGACACAGTGCTAGCGAAGGGTCACAAGGGAGGCAGGAGAGTGAGAGTACTGTACAGTACTCCCTTCACCACTTCCGAAACCTACAGCTGCCAACCGCCAGACCTGGCGAGGAGGGCGAATGTACTTGTTTGTAATATAAGCTATCAGGGTACTGCCAGTGCAGAGATACAGGTCATTGAGACCATTGTCAATGCATTTCGAAATCAGTGGCTCTCCCAAGCCCTCGAACGCCTGTCACTGGAAGCTGCCGTTTCATGGACAGTGGAAGGGCAGTGCTTAAGTTGTGCTTGTTGTTTCCGGTGCTGAGCACCGGCACTTATTTCTGAGGGCCGGCGCTTAGTTTTCTGTCTCAAGCTTTTGCTGCGAGCAAAAAACACGTGGGAAAGACGGAGAAAGAGAAAAACGAAAAAGCGTCAGAAAGGGGAAAAGCAGGAAGCTGGCAGAGTGAGCTGAAGGGGCATAGAGTGGCTATAAATGGACTGAAGAGGCCCGAGGTGGCTTCAGGATTACCCTGCCTCAGTATTATGTGTTGGCACTTTTAATTGCAGCAGCCATGTGTTTGTTTAGGAGGAGAGCTTTGAGCACCTGCACCTTTTTATTTCCAAATTAAGCACTGTGGAAGGGCCAGTCCTTTGGAAAGTTTCTGCAGAAATTAACATTTTAGCTGGAGACGTCATCTTGGCGTCTGCCAAAATGACGCTCTACAAATATTGGATTAGTATATTAGGCCCACCTATAAGATGTGTACCGGAGTGTTTTACACCAGTAGTTCTTAACCTTTTGACTTCTGTGGACCTCCATTTTATCATTACTGGAACCTAGTGAACCCCCCTCCACCCCCCCGAATTATTAATGGAATCCGGGGACCTCCCCACTGAGTCAATATTAAAGCCAGGGACCCCGGCCTAAACATTGCTGATGATTTCAACCACAAATACTGAAACAAACATTCATCAAATATATACACCGATGACAACACAGTTTATTTAGCTTGAAAAACAAATGTAAATAAATAAAAAAATCATAGGAAGGTTGCAGCTTTTCTAAATTTAATTGAAGCCACACATCGTCCATACTATCAAACTGCATTCTGTATGATGCACCTGCTCTTCTCCCACGAATCAATCTGAGGATACTGATTTAATTTGTAACCTTAATTTCAAACCACTTGATGTTTACAGTATGTTTTCAAATTTTCACCTGTACGTTTAGCCACTTTATTTATATACACTTTATCATTCTGTTAATATAATTTAATTTTCTTAGCCGGTGCAGACCCCCTGAAGAGGCTTCAGAGTCTTGTGATCCTCTAGCTTGTCAAGGCCCCGACCAGGTACTCCCCAATGTAAATGTGTAGTGTCAGGTGTACATACATCTAGCATCTTTCCAATACAGTGAATCAGTAAACATGGCCCCTAGCTGGCTTGAGGTGTCAGTTTAACAGAAGGGTTTGCAAGTACACCAGAACCCGGCATTGTGTTTAAATCTGTGGAAACATCCCCTTGCATGTATGATATTTTCATGTAATCATCTAGGTAGATAGACGGTGACTGAGCCAATTCTTGATCTGTGAGACCAAGGAGTCTTCCAATATCCATGAGGGTTACTAGGCCATGAGCATCGCTCACTTGGGCATATGACCACTGAAGTTAGTTATTATTGCATGAAGATCATCAATAAAATTCTCACAATTGCATTTCCATGGCTAAAAAGGGCTATTGCTGCTTTATTGGCATCTTACTGTACTGGGCATCAGCAAAGAGGGCTACAGTCACCACAGACGGGTTAGAGAAGCCTTGGAAGGCACTATTTTTCTCTGAAATTACTCCCCTTGTGGATCTAACCTCTGTTTGATCGACCACTGGCACGCCAGAGTGCACTATGAAGACATTGCATTTTAGGAAAGGACACCCGTATAGAGCCCCCTAGAACGTTGATCCCTTACTCTCTAAACCTGTCATAACCAAAGAGGTTTAACAGGAGATTGGCCTCTCTAAAGAATATAGCTTGGCACTGATATCACATTACAGTTTGCATTGTAATACATCTACCTTTTAAACTCTTACACCATTATTCCATGGGTAATAAAGATAACTCGTTTTACTGTGCCTAAAGGGGCAAACAGCTAATTTGGGACTTTATAAATGAATGCATGTGGTTCCACATAAGTGGAATGAGAACCAATGCATGGGCAGTGCTAAAAATGACCTTTAACAGAGTGTATCCCAACAAGAAATAACATAGTTCTTCCAAGACTACAGGCTCGTTTCTTTACTATTTGTGTTTAAAATTGATGAAATATCAAAATATGTAAACCATAATTAATCTGAACTCTTCCTGTGTACCTTGCTGGCAGGGGAAGACTATGAGAAACAATTTAATTAACTGTTTCTGCAGTATTTGCCACACGTCATTTTTTCTAACATTCTCCTTCAACTGCACCATCTTTATCATGTACAGAGTAAATCATTTTTACATGGATCTAAGCTGATGTCCTTTCTATGCTCTTGAACAAAAAGATATTAGTATTACACAATGTAATAGTTTTGTTACACTGAGCTGGAAATGAGGAAGCCTGAGTCGACTTCAGCAGATTTAGAACCGTGAACTAAAGATGACTGCAGATGTCTGCAACAGATTTAATTCACTGAGCCATCTTGCCAGACAAAATTTGTAAAAATCCATTACGAAGTAAACAACTACAACGACTGTTATGATTCATAGGATGTATGGTTATCTAGAGGTTTCTGGTGCTGATATTAACTGTTGTGATGAAAAGAAGTATGAGAAATGTCTTACATAATTCCTCAAAGGGCAAGAAATTGCAATCTAGAAGGCGAGACACCAGAGGTCTGTGAGCAATGCCTTGAGATCCTGCAACCCTACACAAGACATGACAAAGGTCCTTGGCGTGTGGTAGTTGCCACTTTTTGTTATTATGTAAGTTGGGAATGCACTATGACTATGCTGTTCGGGAAACAAATCACAGATAGACTTTTGACATGCACAGGTGTGTGGGCAGACCCCACCCAGCTCATTTTTTTTAGCATATCCCCAATCTCCACAAAATATGACGGAAAAGTTTCCATTGTGGCGCAGAGCCTAGCCAAGTGCAGAGTAGCTATTAGGCAGGTGAGCAGTGAGGGCCTAAGATCCAGGGTCGAGGGTTGTTTGAGGGATATAAAGGAGCAGTCAAGGGTTGAATAAATGCATTTGAGGCTTGTTAGGCAATATAAAAAAACTGGCAGAAGACTTGACTTACTGGAAAAAACTTCTCCATGTGGCGTTGCATCCAAGGGTGATAGACCATATTGTGGCCTCCCTGGCTTCCTGGTGTAAATGACATAGCACAAGCATGGTTCAATGAACTCCAGGCAGTAACCAAGATCGCAGGGCTGGAAACCAAAATCAGCCCTGGCAACAATGTTCACACCAGCCTCACATCATGAAGGCAAGGTTTGGACAGTCCCATGGGGGCATGGTTGGGTCACTGCAGCTCCCCCCCCCCCCACCCCCCACACGAACTCTAAAAGCAGGACCCCTAGCCTGCAGCCTACAGGGGAAATGCGTAAATTACGAGTCCAGTTCTGGTAACCTAGACAAATCTTTGCTAGCCCTTCTGTATAACGTTATGTATTACACTGGCTGTAGATTCACATGTCCTGGATGCCACCTGTAACCTAGACAACTGACTCACAGGTCGCATTTCTTATGCCTGAAACTGAGGATAAATGTTTATGACGACCTTCTTATAATATTGATACATGCATGTCTTCAGTCTGTAACTTGGAAACATGATGTTCTTAAAAAAGGTAGAGCATTGGGACTTGAGAAATTGGGATATCAGGCCTAGAACTACAGACAATTGTTATGTAATAGATGGACTGTACAGCATTTCCGTACAACGTTCTTCTTGACATTGTAGTGCAGGATTAAACCAAGAAACTTATCCGAAAGCCCTACATTATATTTTCTTGTGGTGTGCCCCAATAAACATGAACCACGCGAGTGCTTAGCTATTGGTACTGTAACCAGATGTTCATTCCTCATCTGAAGGTTGAACACTCATGATCCTCTTGCCTTCCCCTGGAAATAGGACTCCTTGTCTGGGAGACAAAAAAGGGCAGGCCTGGGGCAGACTGTGCCCGGCGCCTGATTTATAGTCCATATTCTTTATTCGTGAAGACAGTGGGTTATGTTACCTTATGTTGTGTTATGTTATCAGTAATGTGTACAATGCTCGTATAGAAAAATAACTTGGAAAATAGGCTTTACTGGCACTTTGTAAAACCGTGGTGTGTGTTTTATTGAGCAATCTGGAAACCGGACCACGTGCGTCACTGGGAAATTTACAATTTAATGGGAAATGCAGAAATTGTGAAATACTTGCTTTCTCGTGCGAGTGTGCAATACGCTAGTGTGTCTCTCTCTGCCATGCTAAACTATGCATGGTTTAAGTGAGCTTTATAGAAACTGGCATAGCTTTACTAAGCAGTGTGGGCCCTGTCAATGGGGTCCTCATTTACACCTTGGCAGAGGGAGATGGTAGCCTTATTCCACCAAGATCCGCCAAGTAGTTGCCGATTTCAAGCCACTTGTAGAAGCAGGACAATTGACAAGATGGCGCCATCCTTTCCTGTACCGTCATCCCACAGCCCACCAACCCTCCACCACCATGCCCGGTTCTGGTGGCATCATTGTGACGTGGCCCGGCCGAGCAGAAGGGTGGTGGTGGAATGGGGTAGGGCCTACCAGGCCATCCACCGCCTCCTAGAAGTTCAGAAAATCCCCGGGGATTCCCACAACAGCCTGCAGCACATGCGCAGTAGGTAATTTCTTACATCCATTGAATGTTCAGCTCCAGAAAGGGAATTCAAAGTACTGATTGGGGCCACCAGACTCTGCAGGGCACCAGTACCATCGGGAAGCCCTCTAGGGGCACCAGGGAAACAGTAACATAAGCATGGCTGTGTTTGCACCGCCGTGCCGATGCCTGACATCACCTGGCTACCCCTGAAATCAGGGGCTATTAAAGCCACCGGGCAAGGCAGGTTATGGGGGAGGTGGTGCTGTAGAGGGCGTGGCCTCCGCTCTAGTCAAAATGAGGCCCAAATTACTTCCTTGAGCACCGGGCGAACTAGCAGTACCTGCTTTAGTGAGGCAACCGCCGACAGCCAATATGGGAAGTGCACAGCAAAGTGGCATCGCCTGTGTGACTATGTATAAAACTAGACAAAAGTCATCACCCCGGGCAATGTGAAACTGGCAGATCCTAATGACTCAGCGGGACAAAGTGAAGAACGCTCAATATCCAGCACAAATAGCCTTTAAACCTTACGTTTTTTTCTCGTGTTACTAGCCAAAAGTGCTATTTTGCACCTATGTTGAAAAATGTCTTGGAAGATAATTTAAGCTGTCCTCCAAGGTTATCTGTCGAACGCCTGAAGTTTTGATTTACACCTCTTCACAGACGCAAACTCTGTAGTCCACTCCTCTCTGCGGGTCTGTTTTCACTCTCCTTTCACCTTTACACTAATTTACACCTCTGTTTTCTGTCGCTGCCCTGATCTCAATCGTTCGTCTTTGGTGGACTTCTTCTGCTGTGGCTGTCTTCTTTTTCTTTATTATTGTCTATCGATGTCGTTTGCATTTCTCCGCATCATGCCTTCGTCCTCTCCTGTCCCTTCTCCACATTTCACTTGTTATTCGTCTGTTTCTCACCCCACCCCAAACTCTTTTCTTGGCTCCTTTGCTTATTTCTTGTCCCTTTATTTCTTATTCACTTTTTTCCTTCTAACATCGTTTTATCTGTAGCTCTTTTCGTTCGTTCGTATCTCCTCTTTCTTTCGCCTTCCGAACCCACACTTCATTGAAGAGTGCGAACAACCACCACCACCTTCTCCGCTGCGGTCCTGTCAGGGGGAGCTCAGATGTTACCTTGGCAGTCTGGCACACTCTTGCATGTGGCTGTGTTGATTAAACTGTCCACTGGGGGTTGATAAATGGGGTGATTGCGTGCGTTTGAGCTGAGGCAGCTTGAAAGGTCTGGTGGCGCTGCAGCGCCCCCAGTCCACAAGACGGCCGGACGGGTCCGGGGTGGTCCTCAGCTTCTCACTGCCGAGTTCTCCCACAGATTCAAGGGGGTCCGGGCGAGAGGTTTCTGAAAACCGATAGGTGGGCGAGAGTTGTTTGGCTAATCAGCCTTTTACGCAGAACTTAGGGGCGCCCGGTTTCCTCCTCTTAAAGGATTAGGCGGGGGCGAGGGAGGGGGTAAGATGGTCGCCAGGTGGGGGTCGCTGCAGACTTAGAAACGCTGGGAGCAGCTTGGGCACAGCTAGGGAGGGGAAGCAGCAGCCTCGCGGCCGGCAGAGGGCCGACTGACCGGCAGATTGTGCAGAAGTGGGAGTGCCTCGTCTCAGAGCTGCGCGCCCTGGCCCTCACTGGCTGCAGAGCTCCTCGGCGGACAGCGGGCGCGCCAGGACTCCGCGGCGCTGGGGGATTGGATGCCCTTGGCACTCGGGAAGCATTTAACATCTGGGCTTCAGCTCTTCCGGACAGAGGACATGCGAAGGGGATAAGGGCGAGCTGTGCTTTCCAGGACTTGGGGTGAGAACGTGCGTGTCTGCTTTCCAGAGCACACCATGGGGGGCTCCGTTGCTCTCGTGGCCACAGCAGAGTATCAGGACTGATTTCCGGCCCCAAACACGAAGTCTGCCGGGGTGAGGCTATCATCTAGTCTCCAGGACACTGGATATTTTATGGGGTATATGGGAGGTCTATAGCGATCGCTGGTATTCAAGATAGCATTTGGGGGAAAGAGAAGGGTTGCTCGGCTGACCACGTTAAAAGAGGAAGGATAAGGGCGAGCTATGCACTCCAGGATACAGAGGGTTCAAACTCTGCTCTCGAAGGCTTTTAGGGTAGAAGAGTTGCATGGGGTTACATTTAAGTGTTCCGCAGGCCCCCTGACTATTTCTGGTCTCTAGGGCACAGTATCTACGGGGTCGTACGTGGTTTTCCACTGCACGCAGTGAGACAGTGCTTGCGCTGTCCATCTTTCTATAGCGAGGAATTGCAGGCGGAGTAGCTCCTACTTTCCCTTTAGCCGGTTTGGGAAGATTGTTTACAGAAGCTATACTCTGCTATCCAAGGCGGAGGGCGTGCAGGGGGCAGTATTTCGTCACACCATGCCACCATGTGCCAGGCGGAGTAGTGCTTTGCTCTCTCCAGGAATCGGGATCTGCAGAGGGTAGGGTTGGACCCTTTTTTCTTCAAGCCCCAGGTCGTAGGCAACGTAGTGGTGGCGGCTGCTTTCGGGGGCATGGTTTACAAATGGAGTAGTTCACCGCTCTTGTGGTACGGGGTTTACAGAGGGGTGCGTGCTCCCCTTCCCGGGGTGGAGATAAGGGGGTGACCACTGCTTTCTAGAGGTACGGGTTACAAATGGAGTAACTGTCGTCTACAGGGTACCGGAGCTACAGTGGACCGTGCTCTCTGCCCTTGAGGGTGTAGGCATCAGGTCCCTGGGGCTAGGGTTTATAGACTGTGTAGCTCTCTAGTGTCGGGGATAGAGGAGTTACAGTGGTCGTGGTCTCTGCTGCAGGGTTTAAGCACTGCAGGGGTGACCTCTGCTCTCCAAGTTGCGGGGTTTACATTTGGAGTAGGTCCGTTTGCTCCAGAGTTCAAGGATTGCGGTGGGTCGTGCTATCTGTCCCCAGGGAGGTAGGTGTCAATATAGGTTTTAGCTTATTCCTCAGGGCACAAAAGTTGCAGTGGGTCGTGCTCTCTGCCCCCAAGAGTGTAGGCAGCCTAGGGGTGCCCTAGTCTGTCTCCAGGACTAGTGGTTCGGGCTTTCTATCCCCAGGGTGTAGGCAGTACAGGGGCGAACTGGTCTGCAGGGTAGAGGGGCTAGCTAGACAGGGGTCGTGGTCTGTCGAGTGTCTGCAGTGTTGGGGTGAGGGCCCTTCCTCCAGATGACCGCCGAGCCTCCGCACCAGCAGCACCTGCCCCCGCGGGCCCCCCTGCGGCCCTGCAGCCCCGGCGGAGCCGCGCACCCGGGCCCGCCGAGCTCGCCTCCCGCCCCCATGGAGCCGCCGGCCTCGTCCAAGCCCAAGAAGCCGTGCGCCGGCCTGCGGCGGCCGGAGAAGCCGCCCTACTCGTACATCGCGCTGATCGTCATGGCCATCCAGAGCGCGCCGGCGCGGCGCCTCACCCTGGCCGAGATCTACCAGTTCCTGCAGGCGCGCTTCGCCTTCTTCCGCGGCGCCTACCAGGGCTGGAAGAACTCGGTGCGCCACAACCTCTCGCTCAACGAGTGCTTCGTCAAGCTGCCCAAGGGCCTGGGCCGGCCCGGCAAGGGCCACTACTGGACCATCGACCCGGCCTCCGAGTTCATGTTCGAGGAGGGCTCCTTCCGACGCCGGCCCCGCGGCTTCCGGCGCAAGTGCCAGGCGCTCAAGCCCGCGGCCGTCTACCGCGTGGTGAACGGCCTGGGCTTCGGCGCCTTCGACTTCCAGGCGCCCTCGGCCCCGCCGGGCTGCCACTCGGGGGGCTACGGCTCCGTGGGCCTGGAGGGGCTCGGCGGCGCGCACCACGTGCCCCCCAGCCCCGGCTCCAGCTACGTGGCCGGCTGCCCCTCCGGCGGGGACTACCTGCCCGAGGGCGGCGGGAGCCCCCTGCCCTCCTCGCCCGCCCTGGCCGGCGCCATGGACTGCCACTCGCCCTACGCCGGCCCGCCGGGGCACTGGAGCTCCGCGGGGGCCGGAGCCTACATGAAGCAGCAG
This sequence comes from Pleurodeles waltl, assembly GCF_031143425.1. NCBI lineage: Eukaryota > Metazoa > Chordata > Amphibia > Caudata > Salamandridae > Pleurodeles > Pleurodeles waltl. Next base: position 762,565,235 of record NC_090438.1, read on the forward strand.
CCCCTGCCGCCTGGTGGCGCCCCTGCGACGGGGGTGCACTCGGGGGTGTCCCCTTACTCCCTGGACCAGGGCTACCTGCACCAGAACACCAGGGACGAGCTCTCAGGTCAGTCACTGCTGCAGCCGTGAGCGGGTCGCTTTATTAATGATAAACTTTTTTTTATCTGCAGGGTCTCTCCTTCAGCAATCAGGCCATGATGCGCAGCGCACCCAATCTCATTCATTCGCGCATCCTTGTATTCATCCCTGCTCCCGTTTGTTCATGCATTCACAGCACAGCCATGCAATCCCTTCTCATTCATTATTTTTTCATGAATTCATGTAGCCACACACTCAGTTCGTTCTTCAGTTCCCCAATTCCCCCGTCATCTGTCCAGCCATTTATAGATCAATGTATTCAGTCATCGCTTTCCATCTTGAAAAATTCTACTGTAAGGACAAACTTGAACTCTGGAAAGAGATTGCTTCTTTACTATGCGAGACCTGCTCTCGTATACATTTTCTTTGCGGTGTGACCTGCCCTCATACATCTGTATGCACTGATTTTAAATAGATGTTAATTTCAGTACTTCTTTTCTGCACATAGTGGAAAACGGGCCTCTCTACACCCTCTAGCATCGGAGCTCCACATGCCTGAAAGGTATTCACGTGAACCAGTGGGCCCGGCTTCCCTTTTTGACCAACAGTATAGTCCTGGAGACATCCTCTCATTTTCCCAGTACCCCGGTTCCTTCATCCACCCAATTGTTGAGCTCTTAAAATACTCCTCACACGCACTACCCTATACCAAGTATCGTGTAAACATGAGCTTTTACAAGAAACGGACCAATTAACTTATTTATAGTAGTCTGGTGTGTTACAGGGAGCGGATGCGGTTAAATCGCGGCTGTTGAGCCAGAGACCTTGATTCCTAATCTCTGGTTCTCTTTTAGCCAACATCGAGGCACCCCGTGCAAATGATATAATCACACATTGCTTCATTTTCTTAATTTGTCAAAACAAGTAGTTCTTAGAAAGTGACTAGTCCTGTCCACCTGTAGTCATCGAAAAAAACAGGATATTTTGTGCACGATAATGTTTTAAATCCCGAATCCCTTTAAACCTGTCTAAAAAGATTATATTCAAATGTTTTCTATCCTAGATAGCATTGGTAACCTAACAGAGCTATATGCCGTTTAAGTGAAATATCCGTATAAAACGGCGACTTTTGTCATTCATATGCATTATTCCCCTCCAGCAGCACTTGGCACCTCTGTTCATTTGATATGTTTTATCTTGTTCACCCCCCTTAAAACAAGACCGTCTTTTTGAGATTCCATTCCATAAGTCCCTCGATGCCAATTTAGATGTACACGACTGGGGAGATTTATCAGAACAGAGAGGGTGTTAGCGCCTTCAGTAGATACACATGGGTGGTATTTCAAGAGGGAAATGTTGGAGATAGAGCATTGTCAAGAGAAACAAAAAACAGCACGATCCAAATATGCCCAGGTGGGATGTGTGCGTTTTACATGATTGTGGCGCTCCGGTTCCGGTCACCAGTTCAGTATAGTTTGCACAATGGTGCTTGCATGGCCCCTTCTCGCGGACCTCACAGGCCGCCCCCACCCCTGAGCTGCTCGGCATCCACAGGATACACGGGATGCCCCCGGCATGGCCACCTCCAGCCCGGAGCCCCCTCTAGCCCCTGCTTCCCGACGCTGCAGAGAGAAGCCCCGAAAGACGAACAAATAAACAGAGGCTTTCGCCGGCGGGCAGAATAATAAAGGTTTAAACTTGGAGCCTGAAGGGCTGGATTCATATCCTGAGATGTGAAAATAGCTCGTGTTTTTTTTCCAGCGCGGGTCTCGGGGGTTAACCAAACAAAGACAGTCTGGGCTGGACCACACGGAGAGCATCCGAAGCAGCAGAGGCGAGCTGGAGGCATCTGGGGTCTGTGGGAACCTCGGCCTGTAACACACACGAACCCCTTCCTCTCACCGCTGTCAGTCAGCTGTCAGGCGCTGGTGTTAGCGAACTGGGAAGGATGAAGGGCTGAGGCAATTTTTCAGTTATTCGCAACCGCACATCCTCAAAGGCCCCAGCCGCCAGCCTGGACCATCCAAGCTTTTTCACGACAAAGACAGTGTTATCAGATAATACAATTAAATAGATAATAGACACTAAAACAAGTACGGATTTAAAGTACAATGGAAATACAAAAGGGAACTTAGTCCAGCAGCGAAGGCAAGCATTAAACAAGCCACTAACAAATACGGGCGCGTGCAATTAGTATTGGTCAACGTGGACGTTTTCCCAGAATGTTTTTACTGGCCATAATATAAAAAAGTTGTTAATCTGAAACAATTGTAGGTGCAAATAAATCTCGGACTTCATCTATCGATATGTATTTATATTTTTTATTTTCCAAATCATGCTTTCAGGGTAAAATTTTACGGTTGTGCCAGGTTTAGTTTAGATCCGTTCAGCGGTTTTTAATCTATCTTTTGGAAAAGTTTCAATGGTAACTAAAATGGGGAATTATACGCTTTTCAACTCCCCATAACTTTTTTCCCTTTGTACAGATCTTCTTGAATCTTGCTATAATGAAATCTAGCTGACGGGTGTAATTGCGAAATGTAATGGCAATCCTTGCAGGAAGTCAAAATCTATAAGCAAATCCGAAAAAACTCTTTCTTAATGGAAAGTGTGGCTGGACCATAACTACTCAGTGGCAACAGATAAATATACATATATATATAATTGATCAATTCTGTCCATGTTCTTGTTATTGTCCCTCTCTTGCATTCTCATTGACCACAGCCAGCAAGTGTTTTGTGGAATCCACGCCGACTTTCAAGGCCAGTTCATACCAGGCCAAAGAAAACAGTGGTACAACTTGACACATCACTTCTAAAGCCCTGCATCATAACTTACCCTCATATCTACCATTGAAATGAAAAGTTCAAGGAGAAAAGAAGCGCTTGTACTAGATATTCGAAAATCCGAGAAACAAAAAAAAAACATCCTTTCCAGCGGCTGCATGGGAATCTGGGGTGCCAGCACCCCTAATGCCGTTTTAGAGTCTTTAAGGTCAGGGTGAAAGAGATTTTGCTAGAGAGCACTCATGCTAAGAGGATGATTCTCTCAACTTGAACGCGTCATTACCTCAGGAGAAGGCGAAGGGTCGTTGCTAGGTTTAGTTAGGTGTAATCGGAGTTACTGTGTTGTAAAGTAAGACTGTGAAAAGCTTGAGACTCCAGTGACCTGTGTATCACCTGTTTCCACTCTGTTGTGACCTTCCAGCTGGGTTGGGGCTTTAGACGTCACTGTATATATGTGGTCTGCAAAGACGACTATTATGTGTACGGTTTTCTGTGTTGACCTCGACACACATTAGTCTAAACGTATTCTCTGCTAATATATTTTTCTCGATATAAGCGTTCTGCCACTGACAGTGAAACAGCCTACTTTGCATGATAAGCAGTGAGGCGTAGGACCTGGAACAGCCTTTCTCCGTTAACTGTCCCTCTTTCTCGTCAGATACTGGCTTCTATGCTTTTCCTACATGGAAAAGATCATCCGACTCAAAATCGAAGCGAGCGCGGGAATCATATAATGAATGCTTCATGTTTGTTGTAAAACATACCTCTCAGCCATACAACATTATTCTGTGGTCACGATTTATTTGGCACAATGACACGAGCTGGGCAGCAGTTGATGAAAAACAATACAATTTCAAATTATTCTCGAGACATTGTCCATTTGAAGGGTCAGGGCAGATGACAGTATTTGGGTATTGCAGGTGCCACTCACCCCAACAGTTACTCTGATAGTGCGTGATACCAGCAGCGTGAGTCATTCGTTTATAGTGCGCCCGCAGCGCTTTGAGGCGTGTTTGCCCCACACGCCAGCCTCATGCAGTAGAAATAACGGGATTGGAATATGCACAATCACACGTCCTCTTGTGCGGCTCCCTCTCGCCAGTTACTGATTAGTGCGCAGGCAGTGCCTGAGGCGCGGGCTGAGGGCCGGGGGTGCTGGGCTCTGGCTGCCTCTCGACAGCGTTATTGCAGGACGGAGCTCGGTGCTGAAGCACCCCCACGGTCAGACCGGACCTCCACGGTCGTTCATCACTAGTGCGGTGTGCGAGACCCGCTGTGGAGGGGGGAGCCTGAGCGCCAGGGCCCAGAAGCCCCCTGTGGGGGAGGGGGGGGGGCTGTTGGGTGGAGGGGTAATTCGGGGGCGCGGGGTGCGAGGGGGTCGGGGTGCCATGCCTCTCTGACGGTCTTGCTCCACGGACGGCGCCAGGTGCTGAAGGTCTCCCGCTTACCTCGGGCGTCCGCGGTTCCAGCGCCTGCTGAAGGCCCTCGGCGGAGCGGTGATCTGCCGCAGCGCTTAGAGTCCAGGGCCAGGTGTGGAGGGAGGGGAGTGCCATGGGGGTGCGCTGCCCTGGATGTCTATGACAGGATGGAGCCCGGTGCGAAAGCGACCTCTCTCTCCCTTACCCCAAGTTTGTCCATCCCCAGCGCCCTTAAAGATCCTTTACGGAGGCGCTAAGTCGCGGCACCGTCTGTATCTTTTTCGGCCGCAGGCCGGCTGTCATTACTAATGTAAGTGTTGAACACAGATCGTCGTAGGAAACTACTCGCGCCCAGCCTCGATAAGAATTGAAAACATCTCAGACCAGAGAGATCACTGAGGCCAGCCCGCCTTTACCCAGGGTTTAATTCTGAGGATCATGCAGTTGTTTTGAGAACACAGGATCCGCATGTGACATGTTATAACAGAGTAAGAGAGACATACCCAGGTGGACAGATTATTCGGTGGGCAGGCTGCCAGGAGGGTACATCGGCGGATGCACGGATTGGCGAAAGACTGAATAAAAAAAAAAAGGTATAGTTAGGGCCGTCTTTAGCGCTGGTGGCGCTAGGTGCGACATTCTTTTTTCCACCACCCCCAAACACCCCCCCCCAACAACTTCCACGGATTCCCTCGCTATTTTCGGGCAAAAGTGCCCCTAATCTCTCCATAGCGCTGGTAAAGGCTGCCTTTACTAGTCCACCTATCTATCCACATAAAATACAGTCCTGTTCTTTGAGCAGGCATATTAACCCTTTGCGCTACTTAATGGCGAGTCAAAACGGCCACTAGACACAACTCTGAACTCTCTCTAGCAGGAACATTAATCAGATGAGTTAATTTGACATTTTTATTGCTGTCTGAAAGCTGGGCCACAAGGAACTCCGCAGCAGGTGCTTTTAAATCATAATTTATTGCTAAACACTGCCCCCCTCTCCCCAGTTCAGTGCCCCACCCCCTTCCAGGTCAGCGCCCAGTGCGGTGCACTGGTTGCACCGCCCTGAAGATGGCACTGGCCTGAGTTGTAGTCTGATTGACTCAGGTGGTTAATATATTCATAGAGTTTCAAATCAACAGGTAATAAGACAAAGTGACAGCTGTAAAGAGTGTGGTGCATAGACAAAAGTACACAGAGTGGAGTGCATGGGACATGCAGAGAGGCTTAACTAGAAAGCAATACATACATAGATACATTGAGTTGAATGCTTAGACAGAGGTATTGTATTGCAACATTTATATAGGGCTTACTACACATATAGAAAGATAAATAGTTGAATCAATAAATAGAAGGATAAATAGTTGAATCAATAAATAGATGTAGAGACACATCCGTAGATAGGCCATAAATAGATGACTAGAATGATGTGCATAGATGCTTGTTGACAGACATAAGTAGATAGGCAAAAATAGATGGCTAAATAGAGTCGAATGCGCAGAATCATGTATATACAAACATAAATAAGCATAAATGGATAGAGAAATACTAGTGCATAGATGTATGTAGACACACGTGGATAAGAATAAATAGATGTATAGTTAGAGTAGAGACCACAGATGTATGTAGAAAAATATAAATGTATGGACAAATCAAGTGAAGTAGAATGATGTGGTTAGATTTACGCAGATAATCAGAAAGAAATTGATACGAAGATTGAAGTGTATTGACAGTTGAAGCCAGACATAATTAAATAGGCAAGGGTAAATACAGTGGAGTGCACAGATATATGTAGAAAGATATACAGTCCATGGATGAATAGAGTGGAGTGCATAAATGAAGATAGACTTCAGGGGTGTGGAATTCCTATAGCCCGACCCCCAGGACATATTGTTTGGGGTCAAGGACAGCAAATATTCATGTTTATTTTGTCCTTGGGACAAGTAGACCCAACTTCCTTCAGCACAAACCCTTTGGCTGCCAGTTTACAGGGAAGGGAACTGTCTGCAGTTGAGGTAATATTTGTGTCCTTACGTTAATGCTGTTTGAACTTCTATTTATGGTTCATTAATGCAAATCCTTTATTATTAGGGCAGGCAATCTAAACACTGCACTACTGATGATGGTTCTAGGTTAAAAAAAAAAAACATTTTGCTAAATTACTGAGAAGTTTTAGGTAGTATTTCCTTGAAGCATCATTTAGTAAAATGTGTTGATGCATGCTAGCATTACCAAAAACATTCATAATGGAAAATCAGTGTAATCATTTTCAACAAGGTTATGGATAACATGAAAATAAACAAGCACTGGCAAAGCCAAATCATCCGACATTGGTTCTCAGTCATTTGGTTTTGTCAATGTGTGTCTAGTTTTGACAAGTCTTTTGTAACACTTTATTGTTGTGGGAGCTGCCAGGCCCCCACCATTGTAACAAACATTGGCAAAAAGCAAAAAAAAAATGTTTTTGGTCTCAAAAAGCACATATTGCCACAGTAGTTCCTAGTGCTGAACAAAACTACTATGTGTGCCAATATACTCCTTGTGGAAGAGCGGAATGCTATTACTCACAGTAAAGCAATCCGATAGATGGATAGAGAGAGAAGTAGAATTATAATTTAAAAATTGTCTTAGTTCATGCCAGACCTAATTGGGGGTCGAATTCTTAAAGGAAGTCACAAAACTGCACAAATGGTAGATGTCTTTGCATTAGTGGCTTTCATGAATTCACAATAATTTACAGAAGTAGACCAGGAAATTGTACTCCTAGAACATACTTACGAACTATATTTTAGCTTGAGCAAATATGCATGTGTAGATTTGCTCACGTGAAAATCTATTAAGCGTTTACAAGTTCACTTTCCCTCCAACCACTTTTTTCCCTAACCCTGGAAGAACTTCTACCTCTGCCCTTTACAGGAGTACATTTCCATCCTTTCTCAGTAAGAGAAAAGATAAGAAAAGAGCTGGTATAAATCCTTAAAACATCAATTTTAGTAGGTTTGCACAGACTCGAAAGGCATTCAAGCCCTGAAACTCTTGCTTACTACTTCCTCCAGCCTCAGTATGTAGACCTGTAGAAAGGTGTAAAAATAAGGACATTTCTATAGTAGGACTTGAAATTGTTAGTATTCAAGTGCTACTATAGTATTAACCTTGGCATAATCAGGGAGGCTAAAATCAGCGCTCTTACATAATGAGATTGCTGCCATAATTTGTCGCTGCACTGTATGCACCAAAGGGACAAGTAGATTTTATTTTTATAGGACAAGTAGATTTATAAAGCGACCTGTCCCATGGACAAGGAGGTAATTTATTAAATTCCACATCCCTGGACTTACATAAATAAACATAAATAGATGGATAAATAGAATGGAGTGCGCAGATACATGTAGAAAGATAAAAACTCTGTAGAAGAATAGAATGGCGTGCATAGATGAAGATTGACTTACTTGGATAAGCATAAATAAATATACATACAGAGGGAAGTGCATATATAGATGCAGCCACACAAAATTAAATAGGCATAAATGGATGGATAAATAGAGTGGAGTCTACAGATGCACATAGAACGATATAAAATCTATAGATGACTAGAGTAGGGTGCATAGATGAAGATAGATTTACATGAATAAGCATCCTTAAATGGATAAATAGACTGAAGTGCACAGATATATTTACATAAGCAAATGTAAATAAGCATAAATAGATGGATAAACGTTGGAGTGCATGCATAGAAGAAGAAAGATATACATATATGGATGAATAGAGCGGAGTGCATAGATGTAGAAAGGCATTTGTGGATAGGCATAAATAGATGGATAAATAGAGTGGAGTGCACAGATAGACGCAGCTAGACATAAGTACCTAGGCATACATAGGATAGAGTGAAATGCACAGATACATACAGGTAGACATAAATATAAGGCTAGAGTGGAGTGCATAGCTAGATGTAGATAGGCATAAACATATGGATAGGGTCAAGTGCATAGTTGTATAAATCTGAAGAGATATATGCTTATAAAATAGAGGGGGCGCAGAAGGAGAGTGACAGACAGATGAATAGTTTAGTAAATAAACAGGGGTGTGTGAATGGATTAATAGAGTGGTAGATATGCAGACATGGAAGGGTAACAGATTAATGGATGGATAAGCGAACAGACCGGAGTGTGTGAACAGATAAATAGACTGATAGATATGCAGACACAAGAGAGTTACATAAACAGGTGGATGGATGAGTGGATAGCCCAGAGTGTGTGAATGGTTTAATCAACTGGCAGATGTGCAGGCATAAGAAAAAGTAACATAGATAAACAGATGAGTGGGTAAGTGGATAGACCAGGTGTGTGAATGGATGAATGGCAGACATAAGAGAATAACAGACATAGATGGAGAGATAAGTGAATCAATTGGGATGGGTGAGTAGATGAATAGGCCGGTTGGTATGCAGACATAAGAAAAAATAACATGGATGGATAAGTGCATAGACAATGGTGTGTGAATGGATCAATAGACTGGTAGGTAAGCATCGGCATTGTATCACCCACAAAGCAATACATGGAACAGGACCTCTTTTCATCAGGGATAAAATCGCCAAATACATTTAACAAAGGAACCTCCCTACCAGATTGGTATCTCACCTCAAAACTGAACCATACAAGAAAAAAACATTGGTGGTACATCTTTCTCTGTTTAAGTAGCCAAACTATTGAAATCATTACCTCGAAACATAAGACCCACAGATAACTATCTTATCTCATCCCAAACCTCATTTTACTGCTATGATCTCCTTAATCCCTTTCTGGAACCTACGCTCCTCCATCTCCACTTTTACTCACACCAAATCTTATCTTACTACTATGATCTCCCAAAGACAACTTTCTAGACTCTTCCCTCCTCTATTCCTACATTATCCTATTCAATCGAGGTAACAGACTTGCACGTCCATCACTCAAATTAACTCACATTTTGCTGTACTAATCCACCACTAATCCATTTTGGGTTCCAGTGTAGTGTGCTACTTGCTGAAAAGCTCTTCGCAGCCTCGTCAAGAGTAGTAAGCGCTATATAAATATTGAGTGTCAGACAATCAACAGAAATGTAGATATGAAATGGACAGACCTGGTTGTAGAGTGATGAAAATCACTATTGACTACTGTTAAATGCCATATTCATGGAAGCTCCCTGTAAGTTTCTTTCCTAAGCAGATGGCCACCACAGTGAGGGCTATATAAGAACAATATATATGCACACATCCACACATAGAATAGTTTAAAAATTACGTTTTGTGCTGACACTGAATATGTTGATGCAAGTATATAAAAGGGAATTTATAGAAAGTGGAGGTATCATGGAGATTCGGGTAGATAGGGAATCAATCACCTAGTCACTAAGCTGTCAGAATTGTCACTCCAGACGTGGATCAACGCAGAGGACTCAAAGATATCTCCACTTTACTGCTGCGGTGACCCAGCTCCCTGCACTGCAGCTCAGTCATGCTGTCCTTTTCGCCTGCATGTTACTGCCCCTATATGTCTCTGAAGCTGTGTGCCTTCCGCTCTGCCTACAGGCCATCCTTTCACCTGCATATGGGTATGTCAGTCTCCTACTCTTTCTGTTCTTCGTTCTCAAATGTTCTCCACATAACCACAGGTACTGGCACGGCCAGGATACAGTTCTTTATTACACTGCTGCTGTTTGAGTTTTGGGAAGGAAAGCTTCTTGTTTCCTTCGGTGAGGGAAGAACTAAGTTCCATATTTGCAAACACTTTGAGTCAGATTTGCATTACTTTTTAAACACAGATCCCATGCAGAGTGTTGGGTTGGTATTTACAATCCAACGCAAATCGCGAATTCCTTTGAATTGTAGTCCAAAGTAACACAATGTAGTGCAATGTGCTGCCTGCGTTAATTTGTGTGAAGGGAAGCTTTCCATGGCTGGTGCATGGGCATTTCCATGCATCCACCCATGGATTATGATGCACATCCATATCTATAATAATGACTTGCAGATATGGATTTGCACCAAAATTCTGCACCTCCCTGTGGCTGGCGTGACAAGAAGAACTATTTTTATTTAGCCTTGTTTTTTTTTTACTCTTTATGTTTGCTGCATTCTTCAAAGAGGAAATTGCCCTTTAGCATAGTTTTTGTGCAGAAAGAGACCCCTTCCTTCACAAAAACTATGCTAACCACAGTATAGGGGAGGCCTTTGCACTATGGTGCCAGGGTGTCTTTGTTGGCGAATGGCAGCTTATAGTGAACCAGCTGAGAGAGTGCAGAACAGCACCATTTCTTTTCTAGATATGGCGCTGTTTAGCTCTCTCCTGTTGAAGCAACGCAGTGCAGCAACTTTACTTGTTGGGCAGCGTGTATGGTTTATATTTAAATATGAGCAAGGGGCCTAGGGTCTCCATTACAGAAGAAGCACAAACCAGATGCAAAGGGTTTGTAATTCTGGGCCTTGATTGATACATCGCTCTCCAACACATGATGATCTGTAAGCACAGGCCTTAAACCTAACCTGGCGCCCAGAGTACAGCCATGTCTTCAACCTCCTGTGAGGACAGAATGGGCAGGTGTAGTAGTGTGAGGAGTAAGGAACTTCAAATCTGAATGATTTAGGACGTTAACCTCCAGCAGTCTTTGGAGGTAAAGGGGCAGTTGGGGAGCTCGGCAGAGCTTTTTCTGAAGTGTTTTTTGGCTTGGTTTCATTGACGTTTCGCAGTTGCCAGGACATGCAGGTGATGCACGCATGGATTCTGCTCACTATTGGAGGCCAGTGCAGCGATTTTCTTGCCTTCATAATGTGGTCTTCTATCATTAGCTCACAGATGGTCTTGATACCACACTGTGGGTGGACTGATCAAGTGTCTTGATTTTGCTAGGTCACTCCTCATTTTTCATTATCGGCCCCGACGAATTAGAGAAAATTTAGCAAATGTCTTGTTTTTTAGAAAGGGCTGGCTGAACAGAGGGATGTAAGCCTTTTGTGTCTTCCCGTGCAGAATTGATTTGTAGCTGCTAGCAGAAAGCACTTTACTTAATACTGGCTGTAAAAGTTACTTTTAGTTCCCGGTGGTTGCTCACTGTTACATACATCTGTGGAATGTCCAGGCCTTGGTTTTCACATTTGGTCATTATAACCATGGGTTGGTTGAAAACGTAGCTGCAGTTTTTTATCTAACCACCTTAAAGGGTGTTGCAGGACCTATTTAGAGCTAGGTTAATGGGACTGAAGGGGCATTACTCTCTTTAGCGTTGGCACACACACTGCACGACTGATTCGGGCAAGAGCATCTTGCAAAATCTTTGCTTACCCGCTCAATATGCTTATTCATGCACGTAGATCGTTTGCAGTTCACAAGCAAGAAGTATACATATTTATCATTCAGAAAAGTTTACGATTTACTGATTACAAGTGTTTTGAAAACATAAACTCTATAATTCAGAACTCCATCTGCAGCAAATACAAAAGTTAAAACCGTTCAAGTTCAAGCATCATTTACAATCTAGCATCCAAAATGGCGCCAGTGTGTCTTATCGAAAAGATGCTCAGTCGTGCATTCACGGCAGACGCCTGAGACACCGGAGACAGGCTTCTCTGTTTTACCAGTGCTAATGTTATTTTGGACGATTTAAATATACGAGTGTCTAGCGACGATCCCAATAATGCTGATTTTGTGACGACACGGAAACGCTAGAGCACTGTCAATTAGGCCCAGCCATGCCAACTGGCACAGCTTCACCCTTCTTTTCTCCCAGCCGGGGATGTTGACCAGGCAGCCATTCATTCGATCCCAGGGACAGTTCACTGTTTGGTTTTTTCTGATTGACCCCCCAGAGAAACAAGTCAACTATCATCTTTCTGCTAGTGAATGCTGTTTAAGGAAATCAAAGTGGAAGAATGCTATTGAGCGTTTGTCAGAGGCTAACAGTTATAATGGAGGGCAGGAATGTGTCATGACTTCTGACTGTCTAATACGACCTACTAGGATGTGTCATTAATATATTCACCCTGGTAGGTACATTCACAATAGCCACCTCGAGGAAATACCCCAGTGTCAGGTTCACCCCTGAGTTGAACCCCTGAGACTGGGCTGCAGACAAGCTCAGCGCCACTGGCTCAGATATTATTCTAGGAGAAAACACCTTGATCACAAACCCAGCTGACTGGTTCATCCAGGCTGCAGGATGTGAAAGCAACTTTTATCACTGCTCACTGCTCACTTCTGTAGGGCCTCCAACATCTAGAAGTAATTCTTCTACATCACAAGGCTGTTTCTGTTAAACTCCATACTGTCTCTCCAGTGTTCAAGCCTCACAATAGCTGTGCGACCATCTGGGTACCCTCTTTAGCAGCAGAGGTACTTTTTTCTTTGAGGATATCCAACTATCATGGAACCAGCTGGTTAGGGGTATTCAGGTGGGGTTTGGGGCAAGGTGCGTAGTGGGAGTGGGGTCTGACCAGGCGTTATCAACTGTGATCTAGCCTAATTGGGGTTCTGCCTCCAATGTCAGTAGAGAAAATACTGTGCTCTCTAAGGAGCTTAAATGTTGGACTCCTGACGGCCCCTTTCTGGTGGCAATCTTTTTGTCCCTGGTCTGTCTGTAAACCTATTAGTCTCTCCCTGGCTTCAGATGAGGCAACTCTTTCGGAAAGGGGATCATCACCCCCCCCAATCAAGAAACAACTGTCTTGACTCAGCAGCTCCCAACAACTATCGCCACATGCCCTTGCTTTCTGCCATCTCAAAAGTGATGTAAAAATATTTAGCACAGTGGTTGTTGATGTCTGGAAAAACAGGGTCTTCTGGATGGGGCATGGACAGGCTTTCTATCTGAACCGACTACTGACCCCATGGTATTGCTTATTCTTGAACAATCAAGGGTGGTGGGGGCCAAGGAGCCATCCTTTGGTCGTTCTTTGTGCCACATTCAACACTCCTGATCTTTACATTTTGATCAACAAGTTTCCGGGACACAGGACTAAAGGGGCCAGAAAAAATAGTTCATTCTTTCCAGCCCAGCAGATCGCAAGTGGTCGATTTCCCTCTGTTCAGGGCTGAAATAACTTATCTACAGCCCAGTGTATTAGAAAGATCTGTACTCTCTTGCTCTGTTCAATCTGCATCCCACCACCGTGGAGTTAGTATGGTCCTTCTTCCTACAAACATTTTCCTATGCTAATGACACTAATTTTTTTCTCAGATTTGATTTTTTGACAGCCAACTGAACAATGTTTGGGATGCACAGTCTTTCAGCTCAAACTCCCTTATAACATATTTCCTTTTCTGCCCCTTCCGTGCATTCCACAGTGGTCAAAGAGTGTGTACTTTCTCAATGTAATTCCATTTACCTGGAGCGGCTGATGAAGGCCATCAGCAAACTTCAGAGTTCAAGTCTTGGCATTTAGAGTGGTCTGTGGGCTCAGACAGTCCAACCTTGGCTCAGCAGCATGGTGGGGTCTGTACTGGCTGCCACTCAAAACAATGCATTCAGTTCAACATGCTTTGCAATGTGCTCCAGGATGTCTATCAGGCTAGGGTTGAATTTTTACAACAAGATTTCTAAGATCTTAAAATCAACATCCCATTGTGGTCCTGTGCTTTAAGCAGGCCAGATGCAGTGGAAGACATTTCATAGTACTAGGTCCTGCAACTCTGGAAAGCTCTTTCGGTAGCTCTGCAAACTTTTCCGAATTTTTATGAGTCTCGTAAGCAATTGACGTAAGGATAATCTTTCCCTTAAAGGTTGAGTGTTAGTCCCCGAACACCAAGGTATGATAGGTGTACGTACACTACATAAATAAATAAATCAATTAAATAACCCACATCACTTTTTGCCAGAATCCCTATAGGTTTTGCTAAAAAGAACAGCAATTTCATTACTGAAGGGGATAATCTACCTTTTAAACCAAGCAATTTAAACTTGAGTTTAACTGCTAGTAATTGTAGCACTGAAGAACATGGATCTCCTGGTTCCCCATATCTTGCCTAGGAAAGCAATGTCAGCCATTAAGAACATGTGAATCATTTTAGATCAGTGGTTTGCAAAGCCTCCTCAGTGGGTCCGCGTCTGCTTAGGAAATTAAATAATATTAACAGATTAGGTCGCCAGTTTATAGTACTGACTTAGTAGGGGGTCCCCAGATTTCAATAATGATTCAGCAGGGGTCCCTGGGATCCATTAGTGATAAAATGAGGGTCCACAGAAGTCAAAAGGATGGGAACCACTGTTTTAGATGTTTAAGGATTGTTTACCAAACTTGGGATACCATCCTGTGTGCCTCAGCAAGTGGGATCTTCAGCATGCTTGTCTAGGCCCACTATGAAGGATTCAGTGGTAATTCACATTGCCTTACATGACAAATCACATCACTCAAACATACATAGAAATGCTAAATCAGAGCCACAAGACTGTGTGTGTGGTGGATTTTCTAAAAAGTCCACACAGGACTGAAGATAGATCTCTCCTGCTTGGCCTTTGCTTTTGTAGCTCCTTGTTTTCCCATGGGACTCTTCTTGTCTGAAGTCAGCCTCATTCTAACTCTGTTGTCCTGCTGTTACTATGCCTCTATTTGGCCAATTCCCTTCTTGTCTGCGGGTCCCATAAGACTTCTGTGGATCTCATAAAAGAAGGTGTCTCCTATCACTGCAAGGCACTTGCAATGAATGCATACTGGGTACACTGCACCAGAACAAATCAGGTAGGGAGCACTCGATTTACTGTCCAAAATCCATCAAATCAACAAGATTTTGTGTGTATTTTTTAATAATGAAGGTACATAATTATATACATGTTGACATTTACAGCACTGAAGAAGTTCATTCGAATGAAACACATTGGCTGGATGGGTTTTAAATCAGAACTAAGTAAAGAAGATTGTTATACTACATCAAGGCTTTCCTTTCATACATTGGATCTAACGGATTTAATGGATTATTGACTGTAAATCGTGTGCTTCCGGACTGTTTTTTTTTCTTATGTTTTTCTGCTTAGGTAGTAGGATCTCGAGCAGCTGGTGCTGTGTGGTGTAGCACCTATACGGAATTAAGGACTGATTCAGATGTGCTGTACTTTTTTGCCTAGCGACTTTGTAAATTGTTGGGTACACTGCACTAGTGAACCATAATGTCTTTTACCTTTGTATAATCCTTGGTCCTTCCTTCTAAAATATATGATTTAAATCTTCTGCAACCTATTAGAGGGATCCATGTGATCTGACCAGTTTTTGCAAATCCTTGACTGTGTTCGTTATCCTTGTACATGTACATATTTGTTTGTTGAGGGCCTTGGCCCTGTGCGCTGTGTACAGTAGTCATTGTCATGTATGGAATAACGAAATGTAGTATGGCAACCATTTATATATAGCAAATGTTTTATATTTTTAATGCTATTGCAGAAAGTAGGAACCATGCATACAACCAGTAGGATCAATGGTAGAGTGAGGTGGAGATTTTCTGCAAAGGCAGTGGTTTCACGCTATCACGCAGGTGC
The DNA here is from genome assembly GCF_031143425.1 of Pleurodeles waltl. Classification (NCBI taxonomy): domain Eukaryota; kingdom Metazoa; phylum Chordata; class Amphibia; order Caudata; family Salamandridae; genus Pleurodeles; species Pleurodeles waltl. The sequence goes on from NC_090438.1 coordinate 762,581,007, forward strand.
TTGGAATTGGCAATTCTCCTTCTGAGAGCCCATTGTACAAGGATGGAAATATCTCTTGTGGTAGATAACACACAATGAGGATGGGAGATGATGTAAACAGGCCTAAGCAGCAGTCTTGTATACAAACTAGTGATATATTGAAAGTAACCTGCTCGGGTTCACGAGAATTTGGATCTGGGAGAGCTCCACCGGAAGCAGGTGATAAAACTGAGTTTTGTTTCAAGAGCATGCAATAAGCTGACCAGTCTGTGGGGGTGGTTGTGGTGCTCAAACTGACTGGGGATGACTGAATAGTCTGGGAGGAGGGCAGATTTTGTGATTGTGGAGTAGGTTGTAGTGGGCAGCAGTGACTGAGCTTACGGCAGTCAATGATTTCACCTTACTGTCGAAGTGAACACCAACAGTTTGTGTAGAGGGTGAGACATTACAACAGCATGGAAGATGTAGATTTCTTGTTAAGGGAGCAGATGAAGAAAAGTAAATTATCTCTGTCATGATGTGGTACATTATTAAGACAGGGATGAACAAGCAGCTTCAGTTGGCAGATCTATGATCTATTGAGAGAAGTAAAGTAGAAGAGAGTCTGTGTATTACTGGTAAAGGGTCGGGGGATAGGAAAAGCAGAGAATCGGATGGTGTCACCTTCATAGGGCAAGGGTTATAATTGAGGAGAGGGGCTTTCAGGCTGAGTTGACAGAGAATGATGACACAGAGTACAATTACACAGCTGGGGTCAGAAGGCCATTAGTGTGTCCAGTCCCTATGACACCAGTGAGGCATCAATACCTCTAAAAAGCTTCTACAACACACTACATCACAACATCCCGTTAGATTTTACATTGAACTGTGTAAAACGGAGAGTAATTTGCATCAGCCTGTACCCCAAGCCAGAAATAACAATTTTACCATTGTACACTACTTTAAATATGCGCAGAGCAGAACAAGTCCAATTCTTGATTGTGTTACAGAACTGAAATATTTATATGAGTCATCTCCAAAGCATGCTTACTTAGAATAGATGCTGGGGTTTCTTCCAACAACTAACGTGTCACTTGGAAAATAATTTGAGAAGGAAAGGAGGATAAACAGTAAACTTTCTCCTAGAATTATAAATGCCTTTTTTAAAGAAAGGTTCAGTTGGGCAGCTACATCCCAGGCTACAATAGACGCAACTAACTGCGTTCTAGTGATCCTTTTGACGCTACTAAGGTTTTTACTTACTAAAGAGTTACATGTGTCCTACGCAACACAAAGCAATGCAAAACACAGCATCAGTTTATTAATCATTTTAAATGCCCACATGTGCAGCACTATACTGTGTTGCCTCTTACACGCACCTGTGCAAACTTCTCGTAAACAAAAGCCCAATAGTTATCTCATGAATTGAGAAAGGGGTTTGAATACTAAGGTGCATGACACAACAAAGGTGGTTAGTGTTTCTTTCATATATTTACATGTATACAAATATAAAGTATGTTACCCTGACTTCTTTTTAGATTGTGAAAGATAATCTGGTGTTCAGATCGCACATTTTGTTCAGTTCATAATGGAAAAATACCCGTTTCTGACCAAAGTATAGGTGACAGGGTTGGGTGGGTGGACAAACCATAGATCATGTTAGAATAAATACCCATGTAATTGAGAAAGATTTGGAATAAATGTACTTTTCTGGTATTACTTTCACGGTTCTAGTATGTTTGCTAATTACTGTTAAGTGGTTAACTAGCTCTGGCGAAGACCCAAAACAACAAATTAACTATCATAAAAATAGAATTGTTGTGTTGTGAACACAAGGAAAATGTACCAGGTCGAGGTTGTCCTGATTTGATAAGTAAGCGTGTGCTGTTTATGAAATGTGCCCAAACATGTGAACGTTAGATCAGCCACACCAGTATCACGAAGATTACCACCAGTGCCACTTATTACCTGTACCCCAGCAACAATATCACCTCAATACCACAAAAAATAATAATACCACTGCCTGGCATGGTCTGCCCTACTGTCACCATACAGATGGGCGGGCACAGACAGTACTTTGGACAAAGGGGTTGGTGGGCCTGCCTTATGAACACATCTAACGCCTATTAATTTAATGTACCCCAAGGAAATTGGAGTAAATGTATGGAATGGTTTCCTTGAAAGTGTAACACTAATCCCAAAAAATAATAAAAGAAACAGTACTAACTAATAACCACTGGATTAACCAATACCCCTATGTTCTGGTGTGTGGTACTACTTGCACAAAGTACTTCAGCACCTCATCTAGGGTACTAAGCACTATTTAATTGCAATTACAGTATAACCAGACATAATACTTTCCTACATTTTAGCATTTACCATAGACTCAAGTCAGTTTCAGTTTGACAGACGTGCGGATGACGAATAATTAATTTAAGCCTGATTTGAATAAAATGAGGAAATATTCGTTTAGGCATAAGCCTATGATCTGTGTAGGTTTCCATATGTTTGGCATCCACAAAGGTGCCTGACACTGGTCAGAGAAGTCTCACTTTCATAGATTTCAGGAAAATGCCAGCTCCACAAACCTTTGTACATGTGGACGGCCCATAAAGTAGAAAAATCAGATACAAAGGGCTGGGGGAATTGTGCAATTGCACATTTTTTTCTCTTTTTAACATATGAAGAAATCATTTTCTGAAAAAATGGTGCGTCTGGGGCACTGTCCTTCAGAAGAGGCAACACGTACTCCTGCTTTTTGCAAGTGACCGTTAGCACTGGAAACATCTGTAAATCGCCACAACGTTCACTCACAAAATGTGTGACTGTCGATAGTCACATTTGCATTGTCCCATCAGACTCTGGGGAAAAAACAGCCTTTTCCTGCATCCATATCTGATTCTTACAGATTTGGACAAGTCTTCATATTTAGAGGAATTTACGCTGTCTTAAGTGCGGTCTGTGCTGGAAAAATTCAAAGATTATGATTTTGTGAACCAGAATCTGATATTTCCACGCTATAAAGAATTGGACGAAAACTAGTTATTATTTTCACATTACGTATTCAGAGAATTAGAGAGCGCAAAAGAGATAATTCTCGTGAGTGAAAAGAAAATGGAGCATCAACAGAGACAGATTAGAAAGAAATATAAAACACTTGAAGGCCGATGGGCAGGTAGACTGAAAGACCAAAAGCTTGATAGACTGATAGATCGGAAGTCTGGTAAACTGATAGATCTCTAGGGTGAACTAATGTGAGAGCATAGATCTCCCTCTTCTCGTGCCAGTTAGCAATAACACAAAAGCAGTTGACAAGAAATCCATTTTCTAATTATCCACCCTCGATCCACATTTCTGTGAATAAAATAACCAAAGTTCTTCTAGAGAGAACATTAATGCAAACCGTAGTCTGTAATGGAAAGTGATACCCAGCGACTAAGGGCAGATTGTGCGCTATACAAATGCAATCTAACAAACAACCAGGGCAGAGAACAAGAACTGCGGCATTATAAATGCCTCCCAGTATGCACAAGAAGTCCCCTAAACCAGCGTTGAAAGGCGGCGCAAATGCTAATGCAGTTTTTTTTTCAGTAATACCAGACTATCTAAAATGAGGTGTAGGTTCATTGCTGTGTTTTGGTGAAAAGTTATTTCTAATATAAATAATAAATCACAGTACCGATGCACAGTTATTTTATTGCTCATAATAAATACATTATGTATATTCATCAATAGGTCCACAGCTTATTAAATGTGATTTAAACAGCACACATAGAAATACACATAATTAGCAGAACCCAATTTTGGAGTGTTTTTTTTAATTCTTTTAGCTGTACTTTAACTGAACTAGGTTAACCTAGTGGCTCATATTTACCAAGATTTGCATCAGGTTGCGTCACTTCGTTGGCACAGCCCTAGCGCAAAAATCTATTTTGTGATTTACAAAGCCACGCAAAGCCACATTTGTGAGGCTTTTAAAAAAAGCGCAACGCATAGCAGTGCCTTGCATTACCTTTGTGTCAGGTAGGCGTTATATGAGAGGAGCTTGGTCGTACCGTTCTTTCCAAAGGCTTGTAAACATGGATAGCACCAAAATGCCGCGCCTACACCAGGCTGGCTCAAAGAAAAGGAAACTCTTTCTCCTCCTGATCACTTCCACTCTGCATGTGTGCTGTATTCTGCAGACATGCAAAGAGGAATAAGCTTCATAGGTTAGTTTTTGTGCCAGAAGGTACCCCTTCTTGAACAAACATTATCCTGACTAGTGCAGGCCCTCTTGCGCCATGACGCAAGGGTGCCAGGGCTGGCACTACACAGCCCTAAGTGCTCCAGCGCTAGGAGAGAGCAGACTGCGCTACATCTATAATTGTAGTGCTATTCTGTTCTTTTCCTTTCATCCAACTTAGCCTAGCAACTTCCCTTGCTGCCGTACATCGTGTGAAATTATAATAAATCTGGGCCTCAAGTTTTTACTAGTTCTTTGGTAAGCCTATTATTCATTGAGTTCTCAGTATGAAGTTATATTAGGGACATTTGAAATTGGATTCAGTTAAAGGTTTTAAGGTGTGTGTGCATGTGTGGAGGTGCACAGAGAAAGTGCGGCCTGTTTGATTATTTTGTGCAGTTCTATGAAAGTGTTTAGGGGATTAGACAGTGCAGGTGAGGGTTAACTGAGAAGAAGGTGAACCTTTAAGTAGGTGGATAGTTTTTAAATCATTCATTTTTCCCTCTCTTGAGAATCAGCTCTCCAGCTGTCTCCTTTCATCCCAAGTGGGAGCTATGTAAGTTTTTTCATTCATCCAGCTAAGACCGAGTTTTGCTTTTGTCCTGTTCTCTCGGCTCCTCAGTCCCATCTACCTTCTGCCATGGTTTCATTTCCTTCTTCATGTTTATGTCTGCTCTGCTGGGGCTTAGTCTCAATATTTGCTTTCTTTCTCAAAATAGGTGGGTAGGTAGTAAAATATATTTATTTAGATCTTAGTCTTTAAAACATCGCACATTTAAAACAATCCTTCTGTTTACACCACATAAAATATATAAAACAATTGCCTCTAACATTCAGTAGTCATTTCCTGTGTAGACAAAATCATCCAAAATCTGCCACAAACACAAGTCGCATCTAAAAATGTCATATCATGTGAAAACCGTATGGCATCCTGTCATGTCTTGATCCCATATTCGATCAAAAAAACGGGTTTTAAAATTGGACACTTCAAATCTATAAAATATAAAACGTTGCATAAAAAGTGCAGTGGCATCCCTTACTGTGAGGCCGCACGAGCAAACTCCCACCTTACCTAATACATTTGTCAGTGTCTCACTGTAAGTAAACGCTGGTTTTAGGCCCATCCTAGATCCTAATAAGGCAGCATGCTTTGCTTCATTTGGTCATTTTTCCAGGTAAGGGAACACCGAAGGCTCCTGCCAGGATGCAGGCAAGTGCTCTTTTGATTTATTTAATAAAACATGCGTATGATCCCTTGTCCTTGATTCTTTTTCGAAAAACATTGCACTCATTTTCCCTGGCTGTTGCTGCTACTTCACTCTCACTCTCTTTCCTCTTGTACATCTGCCTAAACAATAGTCCACTTCGGTGCGCTGGCTGGTAGGTAAGGTTCTGCTTTAATTTGTTGTTTTATTTATACTTACAATGAACGATTGTAAACTTTTTTTTGCAAACCTGCATACCATTTTTTAACAGCGGTATCTTTACTTTTTGTTACTTTTACACTTGCAATGTTTAGTGCATATATTTGCTAACTAAAAAAAAAACCTCTCAGGTTTTCTATGGCTAAACCTATTTGCGTCGCTAATGCTTGTTTTCTCAGTGTCTTCTTCGCAAAGCAGTATAAATTCTGTGCCGGTTTCCTACTTCAGCCTCCTTTGGCCTTGCGTTTTCGTATTCACAGGCTCGCTCCCTCCAGCTTTCTCACGCCGGTAGCAAAACCCCCCCTGTTGTCCCTTGTCTCCCTTCGATGCACTTGCATTAATTCACCTGTTCCTTCTTTAATTATTCCGTCCCTGATATAATTTAAATGTATTTCATGCTCATCTGAAATTTACTTTCCTTTTCATTGCTTTTTATTTTCCGAAACTCAATTAATCACTGTAAGTGCGCACTTGTAACAAATTACCGTTGTTGTGAACGATGCACATTGTTCTGTGAAACACTGCCTATAAACGCAAGGACTAAATGTCCAGACGCACGTACTGCTATTTCCCGCCAAAACCTGACGGACCCTGTTTTTTTTTATTTCGCAGTGGGTTTGCAGCGCTACCAGCACCATTCATCGCCAGTCTGCGACAGGAAAGATTTCGTCCTGAACTTTAACGGGATATCTTCTTTCCACCCGTCGGCGAGCGGATCATACTACCATCACCACCACCACCAAAGCATGTGCCAGGACATCAAGCCCTGCGTGATGTGAGCCGAGCCCTGATAATAATATAACCAACGGCGCTGCTGCGTCACACGGGTGGGACAACACGTCCCAGTGAGTGACAGACCGCTGGAGGGAGGGGCCAGCTCCTGCAGCAGCCTTCGGGTGCCTCTTCTGTCCCTGGAGAACTGACATTTTGGGCGGTAGACAGAGACAGCACACAGGAACTGTTCTTTCTCCGGTTTTGGGCGTGTCCTTTTGCACTGCTGGAGTTAGTGGAAACTTCTTTAGCTGACTTTGTATCAAGGAGATCGGAGTTCGAAATGCTGCTCCCACTTAATGGAGTGAATTGCGTTTTCCCTGAGCAGTTCGTTTCATCTCACTGTACCTCAGTCTGGTGTTGTCAAATTTGGGAGCTTTGAGAAGGACACCGACCATATCATTGACTGCTACATATACTAAAACTGGACTCTTTTCAGCCTGGAAATGTTTACAGGTGATTGAATTTCTGACTGTTGTGTTGTTTTATTGAAATTTCCACACTCACAAAGAAGGCGCCTGACCGTCACCAATCACCGGTGTGTGCAGTATCCACGAGCATTTTCTTTGTACGCAACTTAATTCATAGACACAATATAAACAACACTAAAAAGAAGTTTGATTCTTACATTTCAGTGTTAACGAACCTAGCCTTTACACCAGAACCTCTTTGTCGGTCCAATATGAATCGTTTTACATTGTTTAGTTAGTTTATATTTAAGTGACCTCTGTGTCAGCTGTATGCTCCTATGACAGATTCTCACACGTTCTGGCTTTTTAAAAAACATTGTTAAGTATTTTATTGATAGTCGTGTATATTCACACACTAAGCTTTGCTTATTGCAAAAGGAGGACATATTTGCACTTATGTATACTTAAAGTTTTGTCCAAAACATATTGATGGAAATGTTTTTCAATAAAAACTGCAACGTGGACTTCCACCCTAAGTCTTTCTCTGCTGTGGACTTGTGATATCACCAAATGACCCTTGTTTATTCCTCACAGACGTGGCTTCAGCCAAAATCACTTGATCACCATCCTATCTTTTGGATGAAGGACCTTCAGCCGAAGGAGGTCCAAAATCACATATTTGTTCTAATTTGGAGATTCAGAACTTTGTTCTCTGTTATATCATGCATGTTTTCTTACATTGTCAAAAAATTCTTACATTTATGAGTGTGTGTGTATGTATATTACTGATTGGCGGTTAACACTAGGTAGTTACAGTTGATGTTGCTTTTCTGTAGGAAAAGTGTTTTGTGTTGCTAATAACTTTGGCACCGTTTGATGAATTTCCACAAAACTTTACAGAAAGGTGCTTCTTTTTGACTAGTTTGTGCAGGGAAAGTTTCAATGTGATCCGTCAAGCAGGACACCCTAGATAAAAAGGGGGGGGTCCCGAAACACAAAATTTCCATGCATTTTCCATAGACTTTTTAAGACTGGCTACCACAAACACTGCTGAATGGAATTACACCAAATATGGCAAGAAGCTATACCTTGTTCAGCAGATTGTTGTAAATCCATTCAGTAGTTTTTGAGAAATTAAGGGTCCAAAATAATTGTATATCTGGACGTTTGAGCTCGCAAGAGGCTCGAGAGACTCTTGCAGGAGCACCAGTTTAAAAATGGAGCATTCTGATTGGCCCAGGGCGCTTTACTTCCCTTAAGCCATCTTGCTCCTGTGACAGTCATCAATGATGGCACTTGAGATGTTATCAGTGATGTCATAAATCGTGTCTTAGAATGTCATAAGTGATGTAATATATGAGTTAATAAGCACTGCATGTCTGGGGCGCAAGTTATAGTTAGCACTGCTGTTTTTTTTTTTTTAGTTAAAAATGTAAATGTCACTGGCATTCACCTAACTATAACGTTACTTTGACCTTACACATGCTATATAAAATCTCGCAATCTAGTGTTGGGTTCGGAGTGGTACAACTTGTTTTTCTTCAAAGAAGCTTTTGGAGTCACAGGATCGAGTGAATTCTCTTCTCGGTAATACTGCACATGGACATCGAGTCCTTTGTTAGACTGTTTCTCTTCACCGTCGGGTTCGGACATGTGTTCCTCTCGCCTCTCAGTTTTCGGCTCAATATGATCCAAAACAGTTCTCTCTCTGTCTTTCTATCACTGTCGGTATTGTTGGATCGTGTTTTTTTCCCTCAATCAGCCTTCAGTTGCAAATTTCAGCTGGAATCGACTTTCTTCCCTTCGAGCAATATGCGGCCCTCTCGGGCCCTTTTTGAGCCTATATGCTCACTGTGGCATCCAACTATGCAAATATGATTGAACGTTCTCCATTTTGGTTTTGCCCTTGATGCCGCTCCAAATTTCCACACACCGGTGACGACCAGGTGTGTAATTTGTGTCTCTCTCTCGTCCACAACGAGCAGACCTGTGACACGTGTCGATCCTCTCAGTCGAAGAAAACACTCCGAGACCAAACAGCTCATTGGATGGAAATGGCACCTCGGACTCCAGACGACACGCCGAACATCTTCGCCAATGAGCATGCACAGGAGGAACCACAACAAGAACAGGCCTTCTCCGTCGAAGACACAGATTCGGATGTTCAAACAGCAAAAGTCAACCGTTGCAGTCGGTGCAGACTGTGAGTAAGAAGACCCCTTTGACCCAGGTAAAGACTACATCTAAAGAGGTCACTGTTCCGCCTCTGCCTTCCGGCCATGGTCGGAGCCGAGAAACTCTTTATGATACCCTGCCCTTTGGCCAAGCACCGAGAAAAGCCAAAGCCAAATCTTCGGCGTTGACCTCTGGTGCCCGTACCTCCACCTCGGCATTGACCCAACTGATTGCACACGTGCTTCAGTACCGGCCATTTGGGCACAGACGAAAAACCTGCCATCCTCTGTTTCAGTGCCGAAATTATCGCACAAACTAAATTTTCTGAACCAAAAAATTAAAACCATTAGAACCAATTTTAGAAGTTATAGGCGCTCAACAGCGCTGACTTCAGATTCAAGAGGGAACAGGACATATTATAACATCACCCCTTGTCCCTTTAAAAAGGTAATTGACTTTTCAAGAGGTGCTTGACTCCTCTCCACCTCCAAAAAAGCCTACGAAGGGCAAGGCTCCATCTCTCCCACAGACTTCTCCTCGATCCTCTCCACCTCCTTCTCCAGATCCTTTTCCTCCGCCAACATCTCCCCCTCCTTCGGGGTTTACACCACCTAATTCATCCCCCCAGTGGGGCTCATGACATAGGAGACACATTAAATGACCCAGACCCATGGGATACATATGATCCGGATCCTATTACACCTAATGATCCGGATCTCTCTCCAGCTAGACTCTCACCACCTGAGAATTCCACCTCAAATTAGCAGGTCATAGCTGGAGCAGCTGCATTTCATGACATGCACATGTATACTGATCCCATAGAAGAAGACCTTCTATTTGATACCCCTGGGCACAACACACAAGGAAAGTCAGTTTTTTCTATGCTCCCCGGCATGCAGATGAAATCTTTAAAGAACCAGTGAGAGCACGAGTTATCACTCCCAGACAAAAAATATAAAGCTGCACCCACTGATCCTTTATTTATCAAAGCTCAAATTCCTCCTGACTCCATTGTTCCATCAACTGCTCGCAAAAGGGGTAACAGCCAATCAACAGGAGGCACACCCCCTCCTGAGAAGGAAAGTAAAAAGCTGGATGCGGCAGGTAAAGGGGTAAGCAGCCAATCACTGGCATATTGTTAAGCACAGGTGTTACTATCCCGCTAGGACAGGGCACACCGGGATTCCACGGAGGAGCTTCTACAATATCTCCCTGAGGAACATGGTAAGAGAGGTGCAGAAATTGAAGCGTAAGGGCAAATTATTACCAATAATTCTATTAGATGTGCACTAGGTGCTGCTGATACAGCAGCATGCAGTATTAATACCATCGTCATTATTAGACGACATGCCTGGCTCAGGTGCTCAGGCTTTAAACCAGAAGTACAGCAGTGTTAAAAATGCCCTTCAATAAAAAGCACTTATTTACCCCACAAGTTGATGCCACACTGGAAAAGCTCAACAAAGATAATCAAACTGCCAAAGCTATGGGGGCCCTCCAAGCCAGCACACACTGAGGTAATTTTGTTGCTCTGGGTTCTCAAGAGGATTTCAGTTATCCTTTACAGACCAGTCTTCCACATGAACAGAGTCCACCTCCAGAGGTTAATATAGAGGTTCATATATAGGGAATAATAACAATGGCAGAGGAAAGCTATATACATCTAGAGTCTTGTCATCCACCACCAAACAATGACTGTCTCCACCTCCCACCCCCTCACACCACTCCTGTAGGGGGAAGGTTACAACATTTTTACCCACAATGGTGTCAAACTACCACAGATCAATTGGTACTTTCAATTATCCAAAATGGTTAATGTTTGGAGCTCATTTCCACTCTGCCAAACATACACCCTCGTACTCAGACTTTCACAAGAATAGCCAAAGAGGAAGTACACTCTTGTCTCCTCAAAGGGGCCATAGAACCAGTTCCATTACAACACCAGGGTACAGGAGTTTACTCCCTATATTTCCTAATACCCAAAAAGGACAGGTCTCTCAGACCAATCTTAGATCTCAGACCCTTAAACTATTACATCCTGTCAGAACACTTCCGTATGGTCAATCTTCAAAATGTCATTCCTCTTCTCCAAAGGGTGATTTAATGACAGCGTTAGACCTAAACATTGCCAATTCAATGTCATACCTTTCGGGGTCACAACAGCTCCCAGAGTATGTACAAAATGTTTTGTGGTAGGGGTTGCACACCTCAGAAGACAACACATTCATGTCTTCCCTTACTTGGATGACTGGCTTATCAAAGCCAGTATCTTCCAACAGCGTCAACATCATACTCAACTTACAATTCATCTTCTACACACACTGGATTCACTATCAGTTACCTCAAATCACATCTTCAACCTCTCCAGATACAGCCCTATCTAGGAGTGATTCTCAATGCACAATTAGGACTAGCGTTTCCCAGATCAGCCCGTATTCAAGCCTTTAAAACAATAATTGCTCTATTAACAGAGATCCATTCATACACAGTAAGGACTGTTAAGCACCTACTAGGGATGATGGCATACTGCATTGCCATCGTACCTCATGCCAGACTTCATAAGCGTCCCCTTCAACAGTGCCTCTCTCGTCAGTGGTCTAAAGCACAGGGTCAACTGGAAGATCTAGTGGTGTTGGACTGCCAGGCTCATCGTTCTTTCCATTGGTCTAACACCAGAAACCTTATGAATGGGCAGCCCTTTTTAGACCCTGTGCCTCAGATCACTCACTACAGATGCCTCACATACCACAAGCTCACCGTCGATGGGCTATGGAACAACATTCAACAGTCCTTACAACTGGAACTGCAAGCAGTCTTCCTAGCAATAAAAACGTTCCTTTCACACTTGCAACACACATTGGTGTTGGTACGTACAGACAACATGACTACCTTGTACTATCTTCAAAAACAGGCGGGGGGCACAATCCCCTCAACTATCCCATCTTGCATAAACAATATGGAAATGGGGAATTCATCACCACATTCACATAATGGCACAATATCTCCCAGGGTCAGACAATCATTTTGCAGACCTGCTCAGCTGGAGGCAGCAACAACTTAATGAATGGGAACTCCAACCTCAAGTCCATCACCAGTACTTTCAAAAGTGGGGAACATCTCAAATAGAACTATTTGCCACACCTCAAAACACAAATGCCGAAACTTCACCTCCAGGTATCCTCACCCTCAGTCTAAAGGTAATGCTCTATGGATGAGTTGGTAAGGAATAGTTGCTTATGCTTTCCCGCTCTCCCACTCATTCCTTTTCTAGTTCGTAAGCCCAGACAATCTTCCCTCACCATGATCCTGGTAGCTCCTACATGGGCACGTTAACCATGGTTCACAACACTTCTCGATCTCTCAGTAGTTCCACATCAGAAGCTCCCCAACAGACCGGACCTTCTAACACAAAATCAAGGACAAATAAGACATCCAGACCCCCAAATCGCTCAACCTAGAGATACAGCTCCCGAGGTCATACAATTTGGGTATTTACATCTTGCTGGATGCTGGCTCTGTATATACTATATAAAAATGAGATTTAGGGCCTGATTCTAAGCTTGGCGGGCGGAGGGAGCCGCCCGCCAAGCGGGAACCGCCAGAAGACCGTCCTGCGGTCAAAAGACCGCGGCGGTCATTCTGGGTTTCCCACTGGGCTGGCGGGCGACCGCCAAAAGTCCGCCCGCCAGCCCAGTGGGAAACACCCTTCCCACGAGGAAGCCGGCTCCGAATGGAGCCGGCGGAGTGGGAAGGTGCGACGGGTGCAGTTGCACCCGTCGCGAATTTCAGTGTCTGCAAAGCAGACACTGAAATTCTTTGTGGGGCCCTCTTACGGGGGCCCCTGCAGTGCCCATGCCATTGGCATGGGCACTGCAGGGGCCCCCAGGGGCCCCACGACACCCCATACCGCCATCCTGTTCCTGGCGGGTGACCCGCCAGGAACAGGACGGCGGTATGGGGTGTCAGAATCCCCATGGCGGCGCAGCAAGCTGCGCCGCCATGGCGGATTCCCATGGGCAGGGGAAAGTCGGCGGTACACCGCCGGCTTTCCGCTTCTGGCCGCGGCTGTACCGCCGCGGTCAGAATGCCCGGCGGAGCACCGCCAGCCTGTTGGCGGTGCTACCGCCAAACCCGCCCTGGCGGTATTTACCGCCAGGGTCAGAATGACCCCCTTAGTGTGCACAGACTCCAGGGGTTCCCCAGAGACATAACAGAGGCCAAAGTAGATAATACCAATGCTCTCTTTTGTGGTACTGTGGTCGAGCAGCTATGCTTATTAGATGGTAGTGCAAAGCATTTGTTGTACACACACAGACAATAGAAGAAGCACACACTCAATGACTTAACTCCAGACCAATGGTTTTATATAGCAAAAATATATTTTCTTAATTTACTTCTAGAACCACAAGATTCAAGTTGCAGGTAAGTATTTCAATAGATCCACATGTCACACATATATCAATAGTACTTTGTTTGAAATCGATGAGTTATACAGTTTTTGAAAAATTGGCAATAATCGGTTTTAAAAGTTGACACACTGCAATTTTCAGAAACAGTTCCTGTGGTGGGAGAAAAGTTAGATCGATTTGCAGGTAAGTACAAAACTTACAGATCCAGTCTCTGGGTTTTCGGAAGTCTACTAGTCAGGGTTCAAGTTAACCCCAACACCAGCAACACAGGGCCGGCCGGGTACAGAGGTCAAAGTTGAGGCAAATTTAACATGGGCTGTTATGGAGACTTTGGGCACTCAGTTTCAGATCTGCAGGCAGGTAAGTACTCGTGTCTTCAGAAGGCATGCCTGGGGGGTTTAGAGGAGCACTGGGGGGGGAGGGGGCACAAGTAGGCACCAAGCATACACCCTGGGCGGCCGGGTGCAAGGTGCAAACAAGGCGTTGGGTCTCCAATGATTCTCTATGAGGGGACCCCGGGGGTCACTCAGATGCTGCAGACGAGGTCCCGTGGGTCGACTCGGACAAACCACAGGCTGGACAGGGAGGAGGACCACCTGCTGAATGTAGCTGCACTGAAGTTCGGGTTCTCCAAGGCCTGGGTGCAGTAGTCTTTTAGGTGTCGGATATCTTTGTCCGGAGCTTTTGCGGTCAGGGGGGTCCTCAGGATTCCCTCTGCAGGCATCATCGTGGAGAGGTCAACCCAGGGTGGGCACTTGCTCGCAATCACCTACGGATCCTCTCTAGTTGGTTGGGCCACCTGGACACGGGCAGTGGGCATCGGGTGCAGAGTGGTCGGGACTCATGCATTCGGAGTGGTGTTGGAGTCCTTGGATGTTGTTTCTTCTTGGACAGGGCCGCTATCCACAGGAGTTCTTGGTCTTTTTGGGTGCAGGGCAGTCCTCTGGAGCTTGTCAGAGGTCGCTGGTCCAGCTGGATACGTCGCTGTTCTTGTACAGGATCTTTGAAACAGGAGACAGGCCGGAAGGGCCGGGGCCAAGTCAGTTGTTGTCTTCCTTCTTCTCTGCTGGGGGTTCAGATAAGCAGTCATTTTTCTTTCTTGTCAGATCACCAGGATTCTGGTGAGCTGGGTTCAGGGAGTTCTTTAAATCCTAGATTTAGGGGTGTTTCAGGAGTCAGAGGGCAGTAGCCAATGGCTACTGTCCCTGAGGAAGGCTACACCCTTCTTGTGTCCACTCCCCTTGGGGAGGGGGGCACAAACCTAACCCTTTTGGACCCTGTCCCCCAAACGAAGATGAAAGAGACACCTTAGGGGTGGTCCTAGCTGGGGTAGTCACTCCTCCCTGTTTTCCCTAATTTTCCCACCAGACTTGCTGCCAAAAGTGGGGCTTTGTCCGGGTGGCAGGCAACTCCACTAGCTGGGGTGCCCTGGCGCTCTGTAACCTGAGGCTTGAGCCTTTGAGGCTCACTGCCAGGTGTTACAGTTCCTGCAAGGGGGGGGGGGTGTGAAGCACCTCCACCCGGGACAAGCTTTGTTTCTGACCATAGAGTGAATAAAGGCTCTCACCCCATGTGGTCAGAAACTTGTCTGAAAGTGGTGGGCTGGCACAGACCAGTCAGTCCTGCACTAGTAGTTTGGCTAACATACAGGGCACATCTCTAAGATGCCCTCTGGGTGCATTTTTCAATAAACCCCACACCGGCATCAGTGTGGGTTTATTGTGCTGAGAAGTTTGATACCAAACTTTCCAGTATTCAGTGAAGCCATTGTGGAGCTGTGGAGTTCGCAATGACAAACTCCCAGGCCATATACTCAATATGGCTACACTGCACTTACAATGTCTATGAATGGACCTAGACACTGTAGGGGCATGTTGCCCATGCAGCTATGCTCTCACCTGTGGTATAGTGCATCCTCCATTAGGGCTGTAAGGCCTGCTAGAGGGGTGACTTACCTATGCCACAGGCAGTGGTTTGTGGGCATAGCACCCTGAGAAAGGTGCCATGTTGACTTTGCCTTTTTCTCCCCACTAGCACGCACAAGCTGCAAAGGCAGTGTACATGTGCTTGGTGAGGAGTCCCCCAGGACGTCATAATACATGCTGTAGCCCTTGGGGACCTTCCCTGCCACAGGGCCCTTGGTACCATGGGTACCTTTTACAAGGCACTTAACTGTGTGCCATGGGTGTGCCAATTGCAGAACAAAGATACAGCTTTTGGGAAAGAACACTGGTGCTGGGACCTGGTTAGGACGATCCCAGCACACTTTCAATCAAAGTTGGCATCAACATTAGGCAAAAAGTGGGGGGGTGACCATGCCAACAGTGGTACTTTCATGCACAGCTACCACAAGAATGTATGGATATTCTTAATGAACTACGTAAACCCACAACTAGACAACATTGCTTCGGCAAAATGGAAACGTTTTGTTTGATATTGCCAATTAAAAAACATTGACCCTCTCAAGCTAACAGTTCAACAGATTGTCTGTTACTGCATTTACAAAAATCTAATCTTGTCTACACATCCATTGTTCTTCATTTAGCAGCTATAGCTGCATATCTTCAAACCAGGCAGCATACTTCTTTGTTTATACTTCCCGTTATTAAGGCATTTATGGAAGGACTTACATTTTTTTATTCCACAAAGGTGTTTGTTAGACCTGGCATCTTTGGCGTGGTCTCCCCTAAATTTTTGCCTCTGCCTCCCAGGTTGGTACTGTGTGCTGTACTCTGTTTTTGCTGTTTTTGTTACTCTGGGCACTTTATCAGTGCTGACCAGTGCTAAAGTGCATGTGCGTCCTATGTGAAATTGTATGTGTAATTGGCTTTTCCCTGATTTGCATATTTGATTTACTAGTAAGCCCCTAGAAAAGTGCACTAGAGCTGCATAGGGCCTGTAAATCAAATGCTACTAGTGGGCCTGCAGCACTGATTGTGCCACCCACATAAGTAGCCCTGTAAACATGGCTCATACCTGCCACTGCAGTGTCTGTGTGTGCAGTTTTAAACTGCCACTTCAACCCAGCAAGTGTACCCACTTGCCAGGCCTAAACCTTCCCTTTTATACATGTAAGGAACCCTTAAGTTAGGCCCTAGGTGGCCCCATGGGCAGGGTGCAGTGTATGTTGAAGGTGGGACATGTACTAATGTGTTTTACATGTCCTAACCGTGAAGTACTGCCAAATTTGTTTTTCACTGTTGCAAGGCCTGTCTCTCTCATAGGTTAACATGGGGGCTGCCTTTGAATAACCTTATGTGCAGATTCCCTTTCAGAGCAGATAGAGATTTGGAGTTTGGGGTCTCTGGACCCACAATTTAAAAATACATCTTTTAGTGAATTTGGTTTTTGAATTGTTGGTTTGAAAATGCCACTTTTAGAACGTAGGCATTTTCTTCACTCTGCCTATTTGTGGATTCCCTGTCTGGGTCAGACTGACAGTTGGGCTGTTTGTGCATCTCCTCTAGACAGTGACACAAAGGGAGCTGGGGTGTAGCCTGCATATCCTGATGAGCCATCTTGGCTTTAGTGGAGGGAGGAGTGGTCACTTACACATGGATGGGCCATGCCTGCCCTCACAATGCAGCCTCCAACCCCTGGTGTGTGTCTGGGGCCTGGACTGGGCAAGGCAGGATCCTGTAAACATAAGAGACTTCCCTTTGAAGCCTACTTCAAAGGCAGAGAGGGGTATAAGTATTGGTCTCAAAACCCCAGACTTTAGATTTCTTCAAGATTTGTTTCTGGAACCAAGAGGAACCTCTGCCAAGGAGAAGAGCTGAGGAGAAGTGCTGCCCTTGCCCGTGACTGTGCTTTGTTGGGCTATCCTGCAGTTGCTGCTTCTGACTGTGAAAGGGGACAAAGAATGGACTTTGTTGTGCATTCCTGTTTGAGAAGAATCGCCATGGTCTTGAACTGAGTTTGTCTCCTGTTTTGAAGACTCAGGGCTATCAAAGACTTCCTCTGCCAACACCTGGACTCTCTGCCAAGACCCCTACCCTTACTCTTACTCCTACCTTGCCAAGTGGGGCACCATCCATTCCCTGGGCCCTTGAAAGGTGAAGTTGGCAGAACAAGGACTGAAATCCATCACAGAACACAGTGAGGGGAAATTTTCAATGCAGCTGAAAAACGACGTGCCACCCGCTTTGTGACTAAAATCGATGCTCCACCTGAATCGCGTCTGGGAGACAGACGCATTGCAGCTGGAGAAACGATGCAACACCCGCTTGCGGCTGCTAATAACAACATAAACCCCACAGAGTGCAGTTTTCTAACACCATGTGTCTGGATTCCTCATGCATCGCTGCTGGCCTGGGTGAATCCGAAGTGCTCATCCGGAAGTCGATGCATTGCACTCTTGTGGGGGAGAAAAACAATCCATCGCCGACTCGACCGGAGAAGAAATGACATACTGCCTCACTTGCAAGTAAGGAATCGATGCACTGCTGACTTTTCCAATGCACGCTCGCCCGTGCGCCATTATTTTTGACGCAAACCAGGTACTTTGTGTAAAATAAACATTTCCATTGTTTTCTATGGAATAAGACTCCTATTCTTTTAAAAATTCACATCTTGACTTGTGTATGTTGGATTTTTGTCGTTTTGGTCTTGTTTGATTTAGATAAATATAGCCTATTTCTCTAACCTGGTGTGGTGTCCATTTTGGAGTGTTTTCACTGTTTTATTGTGTGTGTTGGTACAAATACTTTACACATTGCTTCTGGGTTAAGCCTTTCTGCTCGTGCCAAGCTACCAAGCGGGTGAGTGGGGTTTAACCGGGTTTGTTTTTCCTTTACTCTGAATAGAGTGTGGGTCTTTGCTTGGACAGGGGGTAATTTGACGGCCAACTAAAGACTCCATTTCTAGCAGGGTTCCTCCAGCCCCATCCTGGAATCATAACATTGTTCTCACAAGGTTTATGGGTCATCCTTTTGAGCCACTACACTCCTGTTCTTTACACATCCTGTCATGGAAAGCAGCCTTTGTAGTCGCTATCACTTCCTTTAGAGGTGTGAGTGAGCTCAAGGCTTTAACCTCGGAGGAACCTTTCTTCCAAATTCACAAGGAAAATTTGTATTAAGAACTAGTCCAAAATTCCTTCCAAAAGTACTTTTACAATATCATATCAATCAATCAATCTAATTACCAGTTGTCTTTCCCAAACCAGATTCTGTAGCTGATAGGGCTCTACACACCCTTGATGTTAAAAAGGCTTTTATGTATCATATAGACAGAACCAAAGACTTTAGAAAAACAAAACAACTTTTCGTGGCTTTTTCAATGCCCCATAAAGGAGACCCCATATATAAAGCAAGTATAGCTAGATGGATAGTCAAGTATATTTAAACTTGCTATGAGAAAGACAACATTTACCTACACCACTTAAAATGCACTGCGCTAGGAAGAAAGGTGCTTCTACGGCATTTTAGGTAACATACCTATAGCAGATATTTGTAAAGCAGCTACATGGGCTACACTGCATACCTTTACAAAACATTATTGTGTAGATGTATTTGCACGTCAACAAGCAAATGTTGGGCAAGCAGTACTAAAAACACTCTTTCAAACAATTGCATTTCTTGCACACTAGCCACCGCTCGATGGAGGGACTGCTTTACCATCTATGCATAGCATGTGTATTTACAGCCACACATGCCATCGAACAGAAAATATTACTTACCAGTAGACATCTGTTCGTGCCATGTAGTACTGTAGATTCACATGCGTCCACCCTCCTCTCCGGATGCATGTGGCCATTGCAATTTATTAACATGTAAATATTGTACATATATAAATACACTGCATGGACATCTTTTCTATACTACTCTCTTCACTACATCACTCTCCTGCCTGCGGAGAAACAATCTAACAAAGGACTTGATGCCCATGCACAGTATTACCGAGAGAACGAGTTGCAATCCCATGACTCCAAAAGCTTCTTTGAAGAAAAACGTATGCGTAGCATGTGAATCTACAGCACTATATGCCATCAATTGATGTCTAATGATAAATAACGTTTTCCATAGAAATTCAATGAAAAAAACAAAGGTTACAGGGGCATTATACTTAGGTTCTAAATTTACACACAGAAAACTATAGACATTCAGCTGTTATAGTTAGTTATTATAAGTAACTATAACTCATGCCCTAAGGTAACTATAACTTGCACCCTGCCATGCACAGTTTTCTCATCAATATTATTTTTTGCAAATGTTGCAGTGCTAATATCAATGATGCCATAGAAGCCATTATCAGTGATGTAATATGCAGGTAATTAGCTGTGCATGGGGAGGGTGCAAGTTATAGCTGAACCCAAGTTCCCCCCTGCGTCCAACACACCACACCACGCACTGCCTTTTGCTGTGGGGGGGTGAGGCAGGGAGGGTGTAGGGTTGTTGGCCTCAGACCAGGCCCCACACCGTGAGTTTGAAAGTGTTAACACTTTTGTATAGTTTTGCCTTTTAAAATCACAAATTTTGATTCTCCACTCCTCTCAATCACAATTTGAATATTTTGACAAATGTAATTGACAGAATGTCTAAAAAAGAATTTAGTGCCATTTTGAAAAGGTCACATTAATAGTTGTCCGACCTAAGGGGTTGACAATGGTTACCCAGATGCATGGAAAACGTGAGTCCCTATCCAGAAAAATGTAGAAACTGGAGCCCAATTTGTAAATCAAAAAGTGATCAAAGTCCAGGAAGCAGCTGTTTTAGATACCAGATTCAACTGCCATTTTGTGAATGATTTGCGAAACAGTTACAGTTCGTGTTTTTGCACATGGATGCAAGTGGTAGGAACAAGAGGAGTGGAAAATTCAAGGGTGTTGGCAGGGGTTGCACACAGGCTTGCTACATGTTAGGCCCATTGCCCAACTCTCAAAGGCCATGTACTACAGGGGTCGGCTGACAGCAGGGACTTGGGCACAAGGCCTGGCCACAGGCGAGACCCTTCCCTCGTTACCTGCAGCACACAACTCATATACGTACACTGCTGGGTTGACTTCCAGCTAGGGGGTGGCTGTAGGACCTGGCCATAGGCCAGGCTGCGCATCCCACTCCTGCTGCATATGGCCAAAAGCCATGTGCAGCAGGGTTTGGAAATAAGTATAATATTTTTTTAAAAACTTAGAAACTCACTGAAAAAATAAATATAAACATGTAATTATCGTTCTGCCTCAAACGCTGAAAACCACAGAAATTAACCATTTATGGTATGTGATGCATACATCAAACACTAACTCGTAGTCCATGCCATGTATAAAGCACTCTTTCGCAAATGGCACTAGAAAAAAGGTAGCCAGTCAACAGTTGAACGTCGTAGGTGCCATAAGTTATGGTGAGCCTTTTGCGTGTTGCATATCATAACTGGTGAATTTCGGTGGTTTTCTGCGTTTAAGCCACGACCAGTAACTCCTGTTTTTAACTGCTTTTTCACTGATAAAATATATACATAGACCTTGTTTTAATTTATTTATTTTTAACCCCATCACCTGTCCCTTCATGTCCCGTCCCTTCATGCCCTGTCCCGCCACCCTGATTCAATGGCAGCCACCACTGGACATATCCTAGTTTTTATGGTGCTATATTTAGGGTCAATTCCTGCATGAAAAGAGCAGAACACCATGAATCTAAAAGTGCTCAATAAGTTAGTATTTT
The DNA here is from genome assembly GCF_031143425.1 of Pleurodeles waltl. Lineage (NCBI taxonomy): Eukaryota > Metazoa > Chordata > Amphibia > Caudata > Salamandridae > Pleurodeles > Pleurodeles waltl. The sequence continues at coordinate 762,602,037 of NC_090438.1, forward strand.
ATTTCGACCAATGCACATTTAAAAAAAAAACATTAGCCTCCCTGTGAGAAAATAAACTGCGTGAGACAAAGTGGTTTAGGAAACAAAAAGGTCTCCTTCAGAGGATAATCAGTGGTTTTGAGACGGTGGCTCCCTATTAAATAAAGATGTGACCTTAATACACAATGATAATAGCACACACTTAAATGATTGGGAAGATTACTTCATGATGTTGTTCGCTGGGGGTGAGACATTTTGGAGTGATAACAGAAACATGCAAATTACCAATAAAATATCTGCAAATTACAGTCCGTTTCAGTCGTGTATTTAGAAAATAGCAATTACAAGAATAGTTGGCACATTAGTGGAGCACAGCAGCGCATCTGCTCCCTGCAGGAGAAGACAAGAATGTCATTTTATAACAGAATTAAAAAAGATAACCACATCTGAAGCTCATAGAAAGTGAGCAGTCCAATAAGAGTGTATAATTCAAGACAGTATACTGGAAAAACCAGGGTGAGTAAGTAACAGGAGGAAGACAACAAAGGATGGAAAAGGGAAGGGTTCATGGCAGGTGGTGTGATCACTCTGTCATGGTCGACGCACTCTTCACAATATGGTTGCATACTTTGACAACATCCAATTATATTATTGTCTGTGGTGTCTACAGAGGTAGCATTCAGGTGGTCAATTTCAAGCACTTCTACTCAGTCATGGGAATGTTTCTATTCAAAGGCCCTTGATACATAGGAGTCTGAGGAACATTGTAGTAAACGAAATAGGCATAACCTTATGTCTCTAGCTCCAAACTTTGTTTATTGCACTCTGATTTCAGTTGATGAGTGTACCTGTTTGAGCCACTACTATTTGGCACAGTCCCCATCTTAGGGAATGTGTTAGGAGATCAATTTCTTTTCTATGGTCAGTCTGGGTGCAATGGTCTAATCCTCACAGAAGCTGCTATGAAAGCAAGCCAGATAAAAACAAATACAACAAGCAAAGGCAGACAGCAGAGGAGACAGCATGGTCACCTGGTTTCTCAATGTTAAAGGACATTAAAAGAAGACAATGGGGGTCATTTTGACCCTGGCGGTACGGGACCGCCAGGGCTAAAACGACGGAAGCACCGCCAACAGGCTGGCGGTGCTTCCAGGCGTATTACGAATGTGGCGGAAGCGCCGCGGTCACACCGCCGGGGCCGGCGGTATTCCGCCACTTTTGCCCCGGCTATGATAATCCGCCTGTGACTTGGGGATTACGAGTCCCCGGCCGCCAGCCTTTTTCTGGCGGTTTGCACCGCCAGGAAAAGGCTGGCGGAACGGGGAGTCGTCTGGCATGGGCAGTGACAGGGCCCCATGCAGCTTACAGTGAAAAGCGCGACGGGTGCAACTGCACCCGTTGCACGGCCGCAACACCGCCGGCTCCATTTGGAGCCGGCTCCTATGTTGCGGGCGTGATCCCTGCTGGGCCGGCGGGCGGAAACCAGGTTTCTGCCCGCCGGCCTAGCGGCGATCTCCAAATGGCCGCGGCGGGGGTGCAAACGCATTGGCGGCCGCATGGTGGTCAGATCTTGGCAGGCGGCATCAGGTCGTAATGACCCCCAATGTGTCCACTTTCATCATTAAAGCCCCCATTTTAAAGGTATCTAATTTCTTGATTCAGAATATCTCTCTTTTGAGCTCGGTGCCGTATTGTATTGCCAACACTGCTTGCAAGCCAATACATGTTTGGCACCTTAACATTTGATAATACAGGCTTGGTCCCTCATTACAGGTGGCTCAGTATCAGATGCGATAATTATCACCTATTCCGAGTTTGTCCCACAAATAAATGGGGTACAATTTACAGATTTTGATTCTTACTGCATCAAAATGTACATGTTCTGGTATTTACCCAGCATTTGTATGTGCAGTAACGTGGTATCACACATCTGAATGTACCGGGCCACTGATAATGAGGGCCTACGTGCTCATAAATAACAAAATATTTAATGGGCGTGATAACTACCGGAAGCACCAAAATAATAGCTTTAATTGTTAGATCAACATTATTCATTTTGAAGCAGATATGACTAAAACAATAAAAAAAATAGTTACTCAAATCTTTTGTCATTATGCATTTATGTGCAATAAGTTAAGTGTTCATCAACAAACATCCACTTCAACAAAGTACTGTCAGCACGTAACCATCAATCACTTTCTTAAGGCAATTTCATTTTTTGTCTCAAATTTAATTTCTCTATCCTTAATCAAGTCTCTATTAAAACATCTACAGAAAAAATACATAAGCAAGCAAGATACGAATATTCAAGTTTTCATTCAATGTAGAATATAACGTTTTACATTACAGGCAAAAATATAATACTCTAAGGCCCTCATTACAACCCTGGCAGTCAAAGCCCGCCAGGGCTGTTCTGACGATTGCACCGCCAACAGGCTGGCAGTGCAATCTTGCTAATTATGACCATGGTGGAAGCACCGCGGTCGCACCGCCGGGACCGGCGGTTTACCGCCATGTTGGTCCCGGTGGTTTACCGCCATGTTGGTCCCGGCGGTTTACCGCCACGTTGGTCCCGGCGGTTTACCGTCACGTTGGTCCCGGCGGTTGTAATCCTCCAGGGCAGCGCTGCTTGCAGCGCTGCCCAGGGGATTACAAGTACCCCTCCCGCCAGCCTTTTCATGGTGGTAGGAACCACCATGAAAAGGCTGGCGCAAAGGGGAGTCGCGGGGCCCCCTGCCACGGCCCCATGGAGCTTTTCACTGTCTGCATAGCAGACAGTGAAAACCGCGACGGGTGCAACTGCACCCGTCGCACCGCCGCAACACTGCCGGCTCCATTTGGAGCCGGCTCCCATGTTGCGGGGGACATCCCTGCTGGGCCGGTGTGCGGAAACTCGGTTTCCGCCTGCCGGCCCAGCGGGGATGTTGTGATTTGCCACCGCGGAAATGCGGCTGTATTGGCGGCCGCACGGCGGTTACAACATCTACAATATCTACTAATATTTCATGCAATGCAGGACAGCAAGCAGAGTTATAGCACTACGTTTCATAAAACAGATAGATCAGAAACGTGCCATATCTAGTATGATATGGCACACTTGTGCTCCATCCTTGCTCTGGCACACTCGAGGGTGCCTAGCATCAACACGGGAACCCTTTCGCCTTGCTACAAGGGTGCCTGCGTTACAGAGAGGATTGTTTTGTGCAAGAAAGGGTAACCTCCTGCACAAAAACATTCCTTAAAAGTATTTTCCTTTTTATATATGATGTGGAATGGATCACACATAGAAAAAGTAAGTAACTAGCAGAAATAAAGATAGTTCTCCTTTTTATGCCTAGGTATGGGAGGCACACCATTTTAGAGCAATCCCAGGTCTTCTGACCTTAGTAAATCTGGGATGGCATCAAAATACATGGATGCATGGGAACACCAGTACTCCACCCATGGAATGCCTCCCAGACAAAGTAATGCAAAGCAGTTCTATAGGCTATGTTACTTTGTATTTACTAAACCAGGCAAAGCCAGGCAAAGTGGCTTTGTGGGACTTAGTAAATCCCGGACAATGACTTGCAACTACTTGCGTCACGCAAGGACAATGCACAGCCTTAGTAAATCTGGGCCACTGTGCCTTATTGAGACTCATGTAGCCTGCAAATATCGGTCATTATTTCAGCAATTGGTATATGATGCCGTTGTCTGTACTACCCAACAAATATCAATATGGGGGTAGCTTTATTAAGCTCTCATCCTTCTGAACTCAAAACTTTTTGTGAGGATTTGGGTGTACTATATGATATAGCTGAGTTGCTTTATCGTGCAGTACACTCTCAAATACCATCTTGGATCTAGCCAGGTACATTTACTTAACGTTAAGCTCATCCTTGGGTAGCTGTGGCTGCAAGCAGTAAGGCTTAGCAAAGGAACAATGTGTAAAGTATTTAACAGCACCAAACAACAAAATAAGAAAGTCACACAACAGGAAAGATACAAGATATCAATTTATTAAAATAGAGCTTATTCGTATGAATTTCTAGAGGCCTTAATCATTAAAATCCAGTGGAGGGTTCCAGAGATACAGATTTTAAAAGCAATAAATAACTTTTAAATCAACCATAAACAAGCATTGGCCAACTAAAAGTTTGGAAACTTTTGAAAAGTTTGAAACAGCTAGCTTGAAAATTCTGGCCCAAGTTGGGTGACCAAGTCCGGCAGGACAGAGGTCTAGGGCACCAGAATGGACACTTTGGAAAGTTACATAGCCCCCAGAGTGTTTTTAAAACAAGTTCCCAACTTTACAAGATGACAACCGTAGACGACAAAGGAGTGGTCCTAATGCTGAGGGATGCAGGCTTAAAGATGCTCAAGGATGCTCCTGATGCTGTGCGGTCCACGGGGTGAAGTTTGGTCGAGTCCTCAGTCCACAGGTGAGTGGGGGTGATCTGTTCACGGATCCCTCGGTCACACAAAGTCCTCTTTGCAGGATTCCAAGGACTGCTGATGCGGACCTTACACTTTTTTAATACAGAGGTCACAGTGCTAATCCTTGGTGGAGGCTGGTGTCTGCCTTGGGTGATTAATCTGGCCATAAACAACACTCACAAAGGCCAGCAGACATAGGTGCACCTTTTGGCTATCCCTGAATTGTCCTTTGGGGGTGCCCTAAACTTCTGTGGTGGGTACCAGATAAACATCTTGGGCTCTTCAAGCTTTAATGTCTGCTGTGCCATTCTGGGGAGCCAGCCAACTGACCGTTGGAGTTACTGCTTTGCACTGGGAATAAACTTTTCCCCAAGCCAGGCATGCAGAACAGGGTCCAAATTCTGCTAGTCCAAAGTGCAGCAGGTGTAGTCGCTCCGGTGCCGCAACCTCTCTTTGTGCGCTTTCAATGGCTGCAAAGTGATCTTCTTCTCCTCCTTCTTCCAAGTCCAGCAAGTACTAAGAGTCAACATGCCAGGGGTTCCATATTTATCCCAGGAAAGTGCCCCAAGGGGAGCATGCGGTCACTAGCCAATGGGCTACTGGATCCCCTCCAACATAGTGGCCACGTTCCTGAGATGAGTGGCATCTGGCTATCCCAGAATGCGACATTCTTGCCCATTTCAAGATGGCACAACCCTTCTTTGGTCGTGAGCAGCAAGGTAGCCAACCCTAAAATGTTTGGCTACCTGAAAGCAACATGCCCACAGCAAAACCAGTTTGGGGGCGAATTTTCCACTCTCTGGCCCTGTCTCCACGCTGGCTAGAGGAATAAAAGTCATCCTGCTCAGGGGTGTTGGGCCAGGCGGCTGATGAAAGGTGGAATCTTCTCTGAAGGTCATCTCTGGGCTAACCCCCCTGGCTGGCCATCTGGACAGAGCAGGTGACACTTTGCTGTTCTAGCACTACCTCTTGCTCTCAAGCCTGGGAGTTATTCACATGTCAGAAACCTGGGTGAGTGTATATGTCTTTGTCAGGCTGCTGGACAAGCAGAGCACAGAGGGGCAACTTTCTAAATGCTCCCCACCATTATTATGACATTAATTTCAACCTGGGCATCAGGTCACATTTAATGGCATGATTAATTTGATCCATCACATAACCCAGTTCGTGGTCCCAGTCGAAAGTTAACCTGGTGGGGATGCCACACGGTAACCACATACTGACCAATGGGGCCACAATCTTTATCCGCAACAAAACAATAAGTTGAAGAGTTCCTGCTAAGACATATCATAAAATATATGTCTTACTTGGCAAAATATTGCTCCCTGCCATAGGACTCGCTAGGGCTTCCATAGGGGAGACTTACATATAATGTTAAGTGATAGGGTGGCTTTGCCATAGGTTTTAATGACGAAATCTAACTGGCAGTGCAAACATTGCCCTTTCAGTTTGCAGTGGCAGGCTGCAAGCTATTTTATACGCTGTCACACAAAGGGTGACACATTCAGTGCTTCAGCCCTGGGTGGACACTCTGTCTTACATGTCCTGCTTAACCTGGGTACTGTATACTTGGGACTTATAAGTAAGTCAGTCATTGTCAATTGGGTGCATCCAGCTCGGCTTGCGATTTATATGGGGTTAAAACACTGGCATTCAGGTCTGGTTAGCAGGCTTCAGTGCACTATCAGAGCCATAAAATCTGCAGCATCAGTACAAAAATGTGGGAGTGAGCATGCAAAAAGAGGCATTTCCTTACACTGTTCAAACCGCTAGGTAGGTGGGCAATCACTCAGGTTAAAGCCAATTATGAAATGTATGCTATTTGTGCTGTGTATGGTCCTAATACTGATGACCCAAGGATGTTTGATATGTAAGACTTTGAGCTGGCATGATGGCCTTGGGAGTTCAATATTCTAGGTGACCAGCTGTATTATGAGCTACAACAAGGTATAATGAATCGTTACACAACTACTTGTATTCTCAAAATGATGCATCCTTATTAAGGATCTAGTTTGGGTACATGTTTCAGTGGATGATTGGATGACAAATAAAACAGGACAGTCCGGTGTACACATACTACTCTGCACCACATAGCCACTACTCTAGGATTGATATGCTTTTTGTCTCACAAGGTTTGATTAAGTGTTTCAAATTTGAGGTGTGCCCTCCGATTAGTTCAGATCACAATCCTGTACTTACAACTCTCCAAATCCCTGATTCCTGTAAGGAAATACTAAGGTAAATCTTCCCTAGATCGTTACTCTCACAACTTTTGGAATTTAAAAAGAGAATAGCCAGCCTGATAGTAGCAGTCATATCAGTCAATGGGGCTTCCTCCACTCCTAATATGGTCTTGGAGGCTCAGAAAGCTTATGTGCGGTGAGTGACCATGCAATTTACTCTAGAACAAAGCAAGCTGTAGCACTGCAGACTACATCAACAGTTAGAACTACAAAGATGAGAACGGTATCATGCCCAGGCAATACTTGATCAGGATTCTCATGCACAAAGGATACACTTGGAAATGTACAAGTGTGTCACTAGAGTCAATCACATCCACAGAGAAAAGGCTGCGGCTGCATACAGGGGTGGTAGAGTGACCCAGTGCAAATATGGAGAGAAAACTGGTAAAGTATTAGCTTATAAAATTGCTGAAAATAAATACCAAAATGCATTAAGCACAGTGAGGGGAATAGCCAATTTGAGCCGCAAGTCATGCTTGATCAATTTGTGGATTTCTATTGAGAATTACATAGCAGCAATCAGCCGACATTACTATGCTACACTGATTAGTATCTTTTGTTACCTTGTATTTAAATATATTGCTTTATCTAAAATATATGCAAAAATATTGGCTACTCGGATTGCCACATAAATCCAAGACCTGCTGTGTTCACAACAGCATGTTTATCCCTGGCAGAGATGCCATTAACAATACAAATATTGCTATTGCACTACTTGAAGCAGCAAATACTCACAAGAGACAGGTCAGTCTGATAGTTTTAGACACCGAAAAGACGTTTGATAGGGTCTCATGGTCATATCTCTATGTAGCCTTGCACAGTATAGGTATGGTGATTAATATGTGAAAGAGGTGAAGAGTCTCTATCGGACCCTTAGAGCTAAGCTGGTCTTAGCAGGACACAGATCTACGTAATTTAGGAAATCTGGGGGCACGTGTCAGGGGTGTCCAATATCTCCATTATTGTTTGCCTTATATCTTGAGCTCTATATTTGGCACCTAATTATTAATGCAGAGATAATGCTGGCTATATCAAATAGGGTGGAAAGTAAAATTAGTGACGACGATGTTGCAGTATATTCATATGATCCACTTCAGGCCACTAAACAAATTGCAATGGATGCAGAGAGATTTGGGGCTATTTCTAGATATCGACTATACTTACAAAAAACACAGACAACTTTACATTATGCACCTATTAAAAAGGAAGCAAACATTGTTGCGCTAGTCACTTACCTAGGCATTAAGGTTAGTAGTTGCATAAACATATAATGCAACTCAACTAGCAGCTACTGCAGCAGTAATTGTAAGATGCGGCTATGGATATGGCTTCCTATTAGCATCAGTGGACATTGCAACATAGTAAAGACAAATATTATGTCTAAGGTTGTTTATCTCTTAAGTGCCATCCCACCTTGTGCACCTGCTCTTTATTTAAGCGGCTATATGGGTCAGTCAGCAGATTTATATGGGGGTATGCGAGAGCCAAACAAGTTATTCTGCTTATCAAGTTGCCTACTAGCAGAGGGAGGGTGGTCACTCTTAGATTTTAAGATCTATTTCTAGGCCGCTTTTGGGTTGCAAATCAGGTTCTCACAGACAGCAACCCTGATTGCAGTCTATTAGTGTACCAATCATCTGTTGCAGCTCACCGGAAACTTTTGCTATGCAGACACTCTGACCCCCGATTACTTCAAGTGGGTGCGCTTCAAGACTATCAGAAATTCTTAAAATTTAGGGGGGATATTTGCACAGAGTACCATATACCCCTTACACACTATCAAACACCTCTCTGTGATAATCCATCTTTACCATCCAAATTCCATGGTTCAACTGCTAGGTTGTGGTATTTTAGCAGAGTGAAAACAGTAGGGCAACTACATGATCACCAAGGCCTCACCACTTTTCCTGCACTACAATCTGTGTACAACCTTTCACAAAACACCTTTTTAAAGTATTTACAAATGAAGGATTAACTGCTCCATAAAGCCACCTGCAACACTCTCCTAGATAACTCCGAGATTGTGGCATATATTTGAGAGAGCGTAGCTTATATAATCAATATTAACATGAAATGTTTACGAACTAATGTGTAATATTGCCGCATAGAAAATGTATTAATGTGTTTTGCTAAAACATGCGCTTGAAATGTGCCCACGGGGAGTGGCCGTCAATATACACGGGGACTAATGAAACTGACTAATAAGTATGAAATGTTTTATTAAAATGTGATTTTGCATTAATATTGAAAACCTATATGCTAAAGTATTGCTAATAAATCATTAGGCTTTAGTTAGCATGTGTCGAGGCCTAGCTGCCTGACTCTTATATTAAATGTGTTTTTCTAACGTGCAGTGTGCTGACTTGCTGAAGGACATGAACTCTTGTTTCTCTCCAAACTAGAAGCTGAATGTAACTGCAGTAGATCCGTTCTCATGAAAATCGACTTGCTTATAGAAACATTTTAGCTGAATGCAACACTGTAGACCAGTCGCAGGTACAAGGTTGCCTAAACCGGTACAGACAATGGAGCCACTGACTGAAGATGTGCAAAGGACCACGAGAGGATGAAATCATACCGGACATTCCACCCGCTAAAGACGTCAATCATAAGGACAAATTAAATACGTGAGAACTGTTATGGGGTGACAAATTCGATGAGCTAATTTGAAGATAATTGGTTAAAGATAGTGGGGTGCAACCCCTTGTCCAAGCAAATTTTAGGGGAATGTACAATGAAAATGGGATAAAAACCCTTGACACCAGGAAGTAAATCAGGTCTAGAGAATAGGAGACTAGTAGAGAGTTCGGGAGATGCTGATGCGATTTGCTATGACCCAGACACTTTGTCACTCTGCATAGAGACTTTGCTGTTTGGTTCTTAAAACCATTCTTGCCTTATATTGCCCGTTTATTCTTTACCTCCTTATGAGGGAAGTGCTTCCTTTTACCCGATTGCTGAGTTCCTGTCTGATGGCGAATCTACTGCTGTCCTGAGGACGAAGATCGAACCTGAGTGCTGACCCAAATACGGAGGGTAACTATATGACAAAATTTGTAATTGTCTGTTTGCTTTTCCTTTCTAGGTACCAACTGCTTCTTTTGACAGAAACCATAGTTAGATGTTTTCCAAATTGGTGTTACTAAATTGTTTTGCATGAAGCCCAACATGCCAATGCTAATTAGATGTTAGTTGAGAGGGTTTACTAAACTGATGCAAATAGACAAATGACTGAATCTATGCTTTGTTGAATAACGTGCTATTATTACTCTGCTAAGGATAACCTATGCTGACGCTGTGTTATGTTTTAATATTCGTGATTCTTGCCTTAATGAATCCTTACCAGAGTTGCCATATTGTGACTATGCTAATGTGTTTCTTAGTTTTGAGATTAATAAACTTGCTAGTAGAATTGTAATCAATAGGGAATAAATATCATAAAATCTTACTAAACTGGTGTGGTTATTCATGACTGCAAGGTCATGGTGGTTTCTGAGTCTTATTAATGTCTTTGACTAAATTGAACTGTCTTATTCTGGTAAATATTGATGATATTATTGACATATTGATTGACATGTTGATTAGCTATCTCGTCCTAAGGTGTCTTCAATCAGGGTCAAAAGATTCATTGGCCTAAAACGAGTCCCAAAGTGAGTAAATTGGTCATAAAGGGACGCGTTAACAGTTCTGGCAGCAGAGCGACGGTTTAGGCCCTTTGGGTCACTAGGATGGAGGACTATTGTTTAAATTGTTTTTCGAGATAATGCAAATTGGAGATATGATGTGTTTCTAAATTCCCCATGACTTTCCCGGAATCTCGGAGCCTGCCTAAGTGAGTTGGGTATGTTCTTGGCGTTTTTAGCATGTGTAGTGTAGAATTTGCGCCTGCTCAGCTTATGCATATTGCAGGTGACTTGTGAGGTCTGTGTGGATTTAGGCCAGGTAATGTTGTTTTAGTAGGAGTGGGCGTACTCCACAGTATGAGAGTAGGGAAGTCGGCGAACTTCATATGAGTGTGGCGCTTTGTGCTAAAAAATTATCCACGTGGTTGTTGGTGATGTACGGACCCGTCGTGGTCTAAGACTCCGGAGTATATTGACAAGTGTAGGAGACACTTGGGTTTATGTCGTAATTTGTGCGGTTTAATAGGTCAATCGGGCGTGGTTGACAAGTCGAGTTTGAGTCAAATTGTGTGAATGAAACCTTCGATGGAGATTTGGCAAGTTCTGAAGTGCACTAGAACAAACCATTGACAAGTCAAGAGTAGGATTTGCGGGTCGAATTCAGCTTGCGAGTGCGGGAGCTGAGAAGGAGAGAGTAGTGGGCGAGGCTTCAAGTGAAATCTCTGTAAAGTTCTGAAGCGATAGTGTTACCCTTCCTGTAGTAAACCGGCAAATTTGGGTTTTTGTTCTTAAAGGTGCTCGCAATAAATTGCATTAGTATTGTGTGAAGAGGACAAGCCGCAAGACTTTGTCAGCTGCAGTGTGTGTGAGTGTGATGTCAGTAGTGCTGCTCTGGGATAGGTCAGTTGCCGAGAGGGGTCGCGCACAGATTGGCAGCCGTCCGTGAGAGGCAATAAGTTGAGAAAGGTGGGTGAAGAGTGTTCTGGGAATTAAAGTCACTTCCTGATTAGATTCTAAACAAAATAAAAGACGCAAAAATGAAGTTTTTCAAGGCGCTAAAGAGTGCTTTGAAGGGAGATACATATATTATGGTGAGTTAAGGGGAGCCTACACCGCCTGAGGATACTCCAGCTTATATTGTAATGGAGGAAAAGGGAGTTGCACCATGTCTTTGGATGAAGCAGTGGTGCAAATTGACAGAGAAGGAGGGATGTTTAGCGTTTCCGGAGCATGGAACGTTTAATACAAGAATTTTAGAGAACTTGAGGTGGATGTTAAGTGTACAAAAGCAGCCTCCGAGACCAGCTCAGTATGAGGCATTAGCAGTCTGGGATTTAATGGCCATACGACAGAAACAGCAGAAATTTGAAAGGAGAATGAAAAGGGCAGAGAGGACTTTAACTGAGGCTATGGGACAATGAGAGTAGGATGTGGAGAAGAGGAATAGTTGACGGACTTAAATTGTTTCCGCCGATAACACAGGAAGACGAGACACAGGGAAATAAATTCACCTGTAAGACAGACAAGGGCCCTAGTAAGTCGAAAGAGACTCAGAGGTCTTGGGTAGATGAAGATGATTCAGACGACGAAGAGTTTCTTAATCAGTTGTTACATGATCGCCCGCCACCATATGCCATAAATAATAACGTACAGGGCACTAGTGTGAGTTCAGAAGAACCAGCACAGAGTAAGGGCGTCTCGAGTACAGTGCAGACAAGCTATAAAGTTTTGATACAGAATGGTGTCAGTGTACCCACTGCGCCAGAGAGACAGATACAGTTGCAGCCACCACAGATTCAAAGGATTTATCCAGACGTCCCAGTGCTAGAGACAAATACAAGTCTGATGGTGCCACCTGATCCGTTATATACAAGATCAAAGTTAGTGCAGATTGAGCCAACTCCGCAATTGCTGCCCCAGCCACAGCAACAGCTGATTCCGAGTTACAATGCAGTTGCAGGACCGCAGTCAGTAGCTACAGCACCAATGATGAATCAAGCTATGGGAGTTAATTCTCCACAGGGTTTGGGACCTGGACAGTCACCAGCTGCTATATCATTACCAATTACTGTCGGTCCACCAGTACCGCTGTATGCGCAGGGTAAGCCTGGCGTGTGTGATCAGGGAGTAATGACCCAAGAGGCAATAAGAGGAGGCTTCACAGGAACTCCCCAAGTAATGACACCAAGAGAACAGGCAGCAGAAGGACTTAGATCTCTGTTAGACCTTAGTCCGATTTGGGCTCCTTTGGAGACAATGAGGCAAGCAGGGTTAGGTGTGCTAGCCCCACATATAGTGAGTACAAATACGTCACAGACACCATTGATGCAGTCAGGAAACATTTCGTTGCAAGGCTTTTCTGTGCAACAGTTGAATGAGTGGTTAGAAAAGCTCAACGCTTCACAAACTACTGCGGCGACCGCAGAGAGGTCGGAAAGGGATGAATACCTGAATTCCGTGAGACTGGGTGTAGAAGCCATGGAACTAGTGGAAGGAACAATGGGAGTGAACAGATTAGAGTCATACACAGAAGCAGAATTTAGGGATCTGTGCCCCAAAATCACTAAAGAAGTGAGCAAGGTTGCATCTGAGGTTGGCAAACCTGGCAGACAAGTACAGCATAGATATTGAGAATACTAAACATTTGAAAAGAAGCTACAGATTAGACTTCGATTCTAAAGATTTTGATCACATGAGGTCTACCGGAATGAAAGCTCCTCTTAAAGAAATACTGCAAAGTGCGCAAATTTGAGGAGCCTTAGAGAAATGGGAAGGCAGATGGGCAAAGAAAAGAGATAAAGAAAAGGGAGATGGTCCGGAACCAAAGCAGGCTAAAGCCGCACTGGACACGGGTACAATAAAAATGTTACCAATGAGGGAAACAGCCGGAGGGGTTCTAGTCCATGTACCGTGGTCTAGGGGAGACATCTTGTCATTTACAAATGATTACCCCAGGTTGAGGGAGAAGCCGATAGAATGGTACCTGCAGACTGACAGGTTTGTAAAGCTTGCGAAATGTCTCTGGGAGGACTTGAATACCCTGTTTGAGATTATAGTTTCACCTGACTTATGGCTTGAATGCAAGAGAGGTGTGGATTGGCCGACACAGGAACCGACAAGGGATAAGGTAACTGGAGCACCATCTGAGGAGGTGATGAAGTATTATCAAAAAGTGATTGAGTTTTTGAAGCAGAAAGTGTCGCCAAAAGTGACTGACTGGCAGAAGATCGATCGAACTCACAGGAGGCCAAAGAGTCGATTCATGCCTACTATGAGAGATTGTTGAAGGCATTTAAACATTATAGTGGCACTGAGGTCATTGAGCCGAAAGACATGAATCATCTTGTGTTCAGGTTTGTTGAAGGGCTGAGACCAGAGATTAGTTAGATGATTAAGAATCATTTGATCTGTTGGCAAGCAAAGCCGATTGATGAGGTGTTGCAGTATGCGAAATACTGTAGTGACAAGACTGAGTTAAAGCAAAGAAAGTTGAAAGAGAAGGTGATGGTGATGCAAATTAAGGCAGCGCAAGCAGGGATGCTAGGGAAAGGAATACAGCAGGTGGTACAACAGCAACCGCAAGGGAATGGCATGTTTCAGGCACAACCGAGAGGTCGAGGTCGAGGCTTTGTGAACCGTGGTCCAGACCTGAATACTGTTGTGGTTCAAAACGATATGCAGGGGATGAAAAAGGTGTCACCATGTCATGCGTGCGGGGGCGTGGGGCATTGGAATCGGGAATGCCCAATGGTGGTGCAGGATGGTGTTGTTCAACAAAGCAATGATGTCGGTACATTCCAAAATGTGAGGGGTCCAAAGATAAGGGGCCAAAATCAGAACTTCCAGAATAACATGGTACAGATGCAGGGGTTACACCCCATGCAGCAAATGCAAATGCTGCGTGTTCAACCAGCACAAATGCAGCAGGTACAACAGCAGGTTCCCATGGTACCTTGACAGCAAATGCAAATACCATTAGCTCCAATAGGACAGCAACAGGTGATGCTTCCTCAACAGGTCACAGGCCAAACGATGAGTCAAAATAACACAGTACAACAGTTCCCATTGCGTGGTGAGGATGGAATAAACAATGAATGGTCGGATGATTGTTCAGATAGTGAGGAGTGCAGGCTTGCAACGTCCCTAGAGGTAGATCGGTGGGGACCCTATGTAGAGGGAAAGGTGATGGGTCATAAGGTCTCATTCCTAGTTGAGACAGGAGCTACACGCTCTGCAGTCAGAAGCGCAGAGGTTCCGAAATTGACACTTTCGGGGCGGACCATAAGAGTGGGAGGAGTAGCAAATCAGTTCTTGACAAATCCGATTACAGACCCAGTCCAAGTTGAAATTGGCAACTTCCAGGGATTACACAAATTTGTAGTCTGTGATTTGAGTCCCGTATCCCTACTGGGAAGAGACTTATTGTGCAAAACGAGGTGTTCAATTACCTGTTCCAATGAAGGGATAGAGGTACAGACAAACAGTGATGATGAAGGGGACGATGGCCAGTTTCTAGAGTTAGAGACGGAGATTGCAAATGAGGAATACCCTTTGATAACTTTATTCCAGATGCTTACAGTACTTGATTTGCCACCTGAGTTGCAGGGAACAGTGACAGAGAAAGTGTGGGACTTGACATTAAAAGAAGTGGGAGTAATAAAGGGAGTCGAACCGGTCAAAGTACAGGTAAAGCTGAATGCAGTGTTTCCCCAGGTACTGCAGTACCACATGGCACAAGATGTCCTCATCCAGGTAGCACAAATAACTGCGGACTTTGTGAAACAAGGGGTTTTGAAAGAAGTACTGCGTAGCCTGTGCAATTCACCAATAATGGGTCGGAAAAAGCCTTGCGGGAAAGTTCGAATTGTGCAAGATTTGAGGAAAATAAATGAGATTGTGGTAAAATGCTGCCCCATAGTGCCAAATCCAGCAGTGATTATGTTTCAGGTTCCGTGTGATGCAGAGTGGTTCACCGTTGTGGACTTGTCTCAAGCATTCTTTTCGGTGCCTCTTCATGAGGACTGCAAATTTATTTTCAGTTTCAAATTCCTGGATAAGGTGTACAGTTGGTGCAGAATTCCTCAAAGGTTTTCTGAGTCACCTTCCATCTTCAATCAGATATTGAAAAAGGACTTGGAGTCATTGGAACTGCCTTTCAGTTCGACTCTAGTACAGTACATTGATGATTTGTTAATTGCGTCCAGGACTGCAGATGACTGCAGGTATGCCACAATTGCCTTATTGAACCATTTGGGAAAGAATGGATATAAAGTGTCCCCAAAGAAGCTGCAATACTGTCAGCGAGAGGTGAAATATTTAGGTCACCTGATTGAAAAGGGGTTGAGAAAAATATGCAAAGAAAGAGTGACAGCCATACTGCAGATGAATCCCCTGACAACAAAGCGAGATGTCAGGATGTTTTTGGGAATGGTGGGCTACTGTTGTCAGTGGATTCCCAACTTCTCGATTGTCTCTAAACCATTGGTGAATGTGGCAAAGAGGAGAAACGCTCCTGGCAGAGAATGCAATGTGTACAAAGAGCTGATGACTTATGGGTCTCAGAGGAAGGGAAAATGGTTTTGTCCAACAGTCTTCTTTCACAGTTTGTGAGGTTTTATCATGGCCAAGCCCATATAGGGAGAGATGCAATGATCAGGTTGTTCAAAATCGATTGGTTCAATCCAAAATTCAGACAAGCTGCAGAAGTTATCTGTCACAGGTGCATCATCTGTCAGCAGATGAATGCAGGAAAAGGGACTGTGGTGAATATGAGCCACGTTGGGAGAGCTGGTGTTCTGTTTAGCAGGATGCAGATGAATTTCATTGAGATGCCTGTGTGTGGAGGCTTGAGGTACGTGTTGGTGAATGTGTGTTTTTTCAGTCACTGGATTGAAGCTTATCCTACACGTAGAAATGACAGCTTCACAGTAGCAAAACTGTTACTCAGGGAGTTAATACCACATTTCGGATTCCCGATCTCTTTAGAATCAGATAGGGGCAGACACTTCGAAAATGAGGTGATTAAGCTCTTGTGTGCCGCATTAAACATAGAGCAGAAACTACACTGTAGCTATCGCTCTGAAGCATCAGGACTAGTGGAACAGATGAATGGTACCTTGAAGTCGAGAATGGCAAAAATGTGCGCAGCTACCAATTTGAAGTGGCCAGATGCATTGCCTTTAGTGCTAATGTCAATGAGAAACACACCTGATAAGAAGGCAGGACTAGCTCCACACGAGATTCTAATGGGTCGAGCTATGCGATTGCCCGAAGTGCCTGCAAATGCTCTTGTGAATATCACGGATGATATGGTGTTGGACTACTGCAAGGGTCTGGCTGATGTGGTCTCTCTTTTTCTCGCCAGGTGGAGGCTACCACATTGCCACCGCTAAGTGATCCAGGTCACGACCTGAAAGCCGGTGACTGGGTTGTTGTCAAGAAACACGTGAGGAAGTCGTGCTTGGAGCCACGTTGGAAGGGGCCATATCAAGTGATATTGACAACCACTATTGCTGTGAAATGTGCAGGCGTTCCGAATTGGATACATGCTAGTCACACAAACAGGGTGACGTGTCCAACTGATGAGGAACTTGAAGTGTCCAAAACAACAGCTGCAGAGAACGAAGTCTCAGGGCCGGAGAGTATTCAAAGGGGAACTGAGACTGAAGGAGAGCCCGCTGAGGACGGCTTAGTCACTCAAAGTGAGTTCCTGAGGGGTGACAGTGAGCCTATCTCAGTTGAGGTAACAGGGGAACCAATGCAAAGAGAGGTTCTCCCAGAAGCAGACGGATACGGGTTTGAAGTTGAGCCCATAACAGACCCTGAAGGCGAGGGGGAAGAAGCAGAGGGAGGTCAAAGTGCACTGACTTCTCCTGAGCCACTTGCAGGTCCATCAAGAGAAAACACCATAGCACAAGTGGAGGGCGCTGTTCAACGTCCTGAAAGGTCAAGCAGAAAGAAAACACATAAAGGGGATAACTGGCCAAAGCCACAAAAGCCACAAACTGCAGCTGTTTATGGCTTTGAACGATATACGAAATGCCAGGAGCGTTTCTCCTCTTTGCCAGCACGTCCTTGCAGTGATCTTAGCTCATCTAATGTGTCAACCACTCTTAATGCAAAGTTTAAGCATGTTTCATTTTCAGTTTCAGGTAACAATTCCCATTGATCTCGGAACGATATACAGTTCAATCTGCAGGAGAGAAAGTGGTCCCTTGTGATACAATAGAGGAAGAAGTTGACACAACCAGAAAAGAGGATCTCAGTGAAGGAGAGCTGCAGAGTGAACACAAACTGAAAAGAAAAAGATTCGCAAACAGAAGGTACACAGGTCCTGAATGGGCGTATACAACAACAGCTGAATGGCAACAAGAATTCTTGGTGTTCTGTTTTGATCGAGAGGTACCAGGTCAATACTACGGCACCTGAATTCAACTTTAGAAAGAAACTGTGTTAAAATATCTAAATTGAAATTGAAAGCTAAAAAGCTGAGAAAAGAGACTGATAAATTACCGGATGTGACACTGTTAACCTGAATTGACTCTGAAAACCGATTATGACAAGCTGCTAACCTGATTTGACAAAAGGGTCCTGGAGTGAGTGAAACGCTGTAAATATTTGCTGAGAAAGAGAGACTTTGCATAGAAGAAAGAAAAAAAAAAAAAGAGCTTTTATATCATCCTCAAGTTGATTGTTTGCTTTGTTATTATTCTGCTATCTGATTCTTTACAGATCATGAGTTACACTAAAAGTAAGAGTAAAAATGGTAGGATGTGTGGTTGGTTGAGTGCCATTCTAGGTATTGTGTGTGCAATAATAATTATAGGTGTGATTGTGGGAATGCCATAGATGGATAATAAAGTGACTAACAATGCTTCAAATTCTGAGACTGCTACATTAACACCATGGGAGAAGTTTGAGCAGGATGAAAAATACTTGCATGAGGGAACTAATCCAAAAGGGGAACTATCCACTAATGTCTTCTACCGCTTGCTGAATGAGTATGTTGACACAATGAATGCAAAGAATTGTTATGTGTGTACAAAGATTCCTTCATCAGTACAAGAAGGGGTTACTTACCATAGTCTGCTGCTAACTTATGGGATAAGCTGTAGTTTGCTGCTAACAAGATTCTATGATCAAGAACATGTGCAATACTTCTACTCTAACCTAGATGTAGTGTTTTCTTTTGTGCCTGTGATTGAGTTTCTAAATAAATTAGCTAAAGAACACAGCATAAAATTAGTTAGGGGTTTCTTTGAGCCGACACTAACATTTGGAACAGCTTATGCGCACCGCAATAATCTAACCTGCTTACTAACGCCTGTAGAGAAGAGCTTCTTAGATCACACTGATGATAGGTGAAAGGCATTGAAGGAACGGTTAGAAAAAGGGTTAGAAAAACGCACGCTTGCAAATGATTATGCTTACACTGCAATCAAGACACAAGGCAAATTATCTATAGATGCATTACATGTAGGTAGGCTTTGTATATATAGGCCGAAATCTGAGCATGACACTTTGTTTGTGGGAACGAGTGCATGTGTTTTTGTTTCAGGATAAATAGCCATTCATGTTAAATGGACAGGATCCAGCGATCCCTGGGATCTATTATATATGTGGGCTTAATGCTTATTACCATCTTCCTAAAGGATGGTATGGGACATGTTATTTGGGAATAGTTTTCCCAAAGATCTACCAGATTGACGACTTAAAGCAAATTCCTAAAATGTCTGAATTACAACATAGTAGACAAAAGAGAGAGACAGCGGCTGCTGTCGTTGGTGACATATTTGGAGCCATAATTCCTTCAGTAGGGGTTATCTGAAACTCCATAAAGATTCGAAAGTTGTCTACTATTGTGGATAACATGCTGACAAACTTCACAGGGGCTATACTCCTGATGGATACTGAACTTGCTGCGGAAAGAGCTATGACTCTTCAAAACCGGCTTGCTTTAGACATTCTTTTAGCAAAGAGTGACGGAGTCTGTAAGATGCTTAATGAGCGCCGTCGTTGTGCGTTCATACCAGATAACAGCAAAAAGATTAGAAGTATGCTTACTAACCTAACAAGAGATAGTGCAGATTTGAAGGAGCAGAAGGAACCTGGAGTTTGGGAGAAAGTTGGAAAAGGAATTACCTGAGTAGGGAATTGGTTTAGTAATATTTGGAACGGGGTTCTTACAAAAATATTAGGGGGTCTATTAATTGTCCTGATTTGTTTATTGGAATTATGGTTATCATGCAAAGGTAATGAAAGAATAAAAAGAAATCTGACAAAACAAAACAAAAGAAATGAAGAAAATGAAAGGGAGAAAATGTTTAATGAAATTTGGGAAAGCTCACACAAAGGGCAAGATGTTGAAATGCGCATAATGCAGAAAGTGAAAGGTTAAGAAGGGAAAGGTTTGTGTGATGACAAGTGTCATCAGAGGAGGGACTGAGAGAGCGTAGTTTATATAATCAATATTAACATGAAATGTTTACGAACTAATGTGTAATAATGCCGCATAGAAAATGTATTAATATGTTTTGCAAAAACGTGCACTTGAAATGTGCCCACCGGGAGAGGCCTTCAATATACACGGGGACTAATGAAACTGACTAATAAGTATGAAATGTTTTATTAAAATGTGATTTTGCATTAATATTGAAAACCTATATGCTAAAGTATTGCTAATAAATCATTAGGCTTTAGTTAGCATGAGTCGAGGCCTAGCTGCCTGACTCTTATATTAAATGTGTTTTTCTAACGTGCAGTGTGCTGACTTGCTGAAGGACATGAACTCTTGTTTGTCTCCAAACTAGAAGCTGAATGTAACTGTAGTAGATCCGTTCTCATGAAATTCGACTTGCTTATAGAAACATTTTAGCTGAATGCAACACTGTAGACCAGTCGCAGGTACAAGGTCGCCTAAACCGGTACAGACAATGGAGCCACTGACTGAAGATGTGCAAAGGACCACGAGAGGATGAAATCATACCTGACATTCCACCCGCTAAAGACGTCAATCATAAGGACCAATAAAATACGCGAGAAATGTTATGGGGTGACAAATTCGATGAGCTAATTTGAAGATAGTTGGTTAAAGATAGTGGGGTGCAACCCCTTGTCCAACCAAATTTTAGGGGAATGTACAATGAAAATGGGATAAAAACCCTTGACACCAGGAAGTAAATCAGAACTAGAGAACAGGAGAGAATAGGAGACTAGGAGAGAGTTAGGGAGATGCTGATGCGATTTGCTATGAACCAGACACTTTGTCACTCTGCATAGAGACTTTGCTGTTAGGTTCTTAAAACCATTCTTGACTTATATTGCCCGTTTACACTTTACCTCCTTATGAGGGAAGTGCCCCCTTTTACCCGATTGCTGAGTTCCTGTCTGATGGCGAATCTACTGCTATCCTGAGGACGAAGACCGAACCTGAGTGCTGACCCAAATACGGAGGGTAACTATATGACAAAAATGGTAATTGTCTGTTTGCTTTTCCTTTCTAGGTACCAACTGCTTCTTTTGACAGAAACCATAGTTAGATGTTTTCCAAATTGGTGTTACTAAATTGTTTTGCATGAAGCCCAACATGCCAATGCTAATTAGAGGTTAGTTGAGAGGGTTCACTAGACTGACGCAAATAGACAAATGACTGAATCTATGCTTTGTTAAATAACGTGCTATTATTACTCTGCTAAGGATAACCTATGCTGACGCAGTGTTATGTTTTAATATTTGTGATTCTTGCCTTAATGAAATCTTACCAGAGTTGCCATATTGTGACTATGCTAATGTGTTTCTTGGTTTTGAGATTAATAAACTTGCTAGTAGAATTGTAATCAATAGGGAATAAATATCATAAAATCTTACTAAACTAGTGTGGTTCATGACTGCAAGGTCATGGTGGTTTCTGAGTCTTATTAATGTCTTTGACTAAATTGAACTGTCTTATTCTGGTAAATATTGATGATATTATTGACATATTGATTGACATGTTGATTAGCTATCTCGTCCTAAGGTGTCTTCAATCAGGGTCAAAAGATTCATTGGCCTAAAACGAGTCCCAAAGTGAGTAAATTGGTCATAAAGGGACTTTCTAACATATTTATTCTGATAAAGAGGAGTCATCTATTAGAGAACTTTATCGAATTATGAGTGATCATAGAGAGGGGTGACTTTGTTAACCTAACACATAAATGCAGCCTCAAAATTGGGCAGGCAATTCTACCTCTAGACGTCTGAGATGCATTTGAAATATTTAACTTTTCTGTGAGTCTGAAGCTACAGCAATTTAAAACTCCCTGTACTCTGTACTACAGTGGTTCCCAACCTGTGGTCTGGGGATCCCAGGAGCTCCATGAAACCTATTCAGGGGGCCCGTGACTGCTTAGAAAAGTAAATAACATTAATAGATTAGTAAAGTGTATATAAATAAAGTGGCTAAATGTTAAATTGAACATTTTAAAATGTACTGCAAATGTCAAGGATTCTGAAATTGAAGGCTAAAAATTAAATTAGTATCCTCAGATCGATTCATGGGGGCAGGTGCATCAAACATAATATAGAATGCTTGATGTTTGGCTTCAATTGAATTTAGAAAAGCCCCAACGGTCCTAATAAAATTAACATATTAAAATGTATGTATTTATATTTGTTTGCAAATTAAATAAAATGTGTTATCATTTGTTTATTTGATGAATGCTTGTTTCTGTATTTTTTCCGTATTGTTTTGCGGTTCAAATCATCAACAATGTTTAAGATGGGGGTCCCTGGCTTCCAGTAATGAGACAGTGGGGTCCCTGGGTTCCAGTAATGATAACTTGGGGGTCTACTTAAGAACCACTGATATACTATACACCTGAGAGGTTAACCAATTGTGGTAATAAGGAATTTGATAGCAGGAGCTGGTGCCCAAGATGTGGGCTGCAGGCTCCAGACATAATAGATAGGTTTCTTAGCTTTCAACTTCTAAACTGATATTGGTCAGAGAATCCTTAGCTAGTATCTCATTCTTTATAATGTGACTTGTAGCTGACTATCAGAGACATTATGTTGGGATTTAAACCCAATACAAGCAAAAGAGCGCCTGCTATCATTTCCATTGCAATTGGTTGTTGCAGGCTTAGGTATTGCCAGAGAATGGACCAACCAGGCACCTCCCACTTATATAAGTGGTGAGCAGTGTTGTTTCAGATACACAACACAGAAGCTGCCATCCTCTGACTTAAAGCTAATATGGGGGTAACGCGGTTAAATCAAACAAGGGCAGCAGTGTTCCCGCCAAAGTTCTAAATGCTATTATCGTTTCTCTCTTAAACATGATAATGCTACGCTGATTAGTATCTATTTGTTAGAAATGGGGTCTTTAGTTGGCAGCCAGGTTACCCCCTATCCAAGCAAGGACCCTCACTCTAGTTAGAGTAATGGAGAATCACCCTCAGTTAACCCTCCCTCAACCCTGGGTAGCTTGGCATGAGCAGGCAGGCTTAACTTCAGAAGCAATGTGTAAAGTATTTGTACGTAACCCAGTGAACCCACTACAAAATGACACAACACAGGTTTAGAAAAATAGATAATATTTATCTAAACAAAACAAGACCAAAACGATAAAAATCCGACATACACAAGTCAAGTTATAAATTTAAAAAAGAAAACGAGTCATAAATCCTTCGAAAACAGGGAGAACGCTGTTATTGCACAAATGTACCTGGGTAGCGTCAGTGTGTGTCAAAAAAGGCCAGTGATGCTTTGATTTCTCATTCGCAAGGGAGACCGTGCATCATTCCTTCTCCGGTCGGGTCGACGTGCGTCATTTCTTCTCTCCCACAAGAGAGTGATGCATCGATCCTGGACGGACACCTCGGGTCCATGCAGGCTTTGCGTTGATTTTCCGCACCCAGCGATGTTGCGTTGAAATCCGGTCGCACTGTGTCAAGAAACCACGCTCCATGGGGGCTTGCATCATTAACTGCAGCCGCTGAGGCTGTTGTGTGTCTGCAGCTGCATTGCGTCAATCTCCCAACCGCGATGCAGGCGGAGCATCGATTTTAGCTGCAAGGCCGGCGGCGCATCGTTTAGCAGTCACGAGGGGGGTGGTGAGTCGAAAGTTTCCCCGCACTGCAGTCTTTGCGTGGATTTCTGTCCTTTTCCACTGGCTGGACCCTTCAAGGGCCCAGAGACAGGTTAGAGCACCACTTGGCAGGCAGGACTGTGAGCAGAAAAGTATAGTGCTGGCAGAGAGAAGTCTTTGTTGTCCCTGAAACTTCAACAACAGGAGGCAAGCTCAGTTCAAACCCTTGGATATCTTCACCAGTGGGAAGTCACACAAAAGTCAGTCTTTGTCCTCTCTCAGGTAGAAGCAGCTACTGCAGGCCAACACAGCAAAGCACAGTCACAGGCTAAGGGGCAGTGCTCCTCATCCAGCTTCTCCAGCTCTTCTTCCGGGCAGAGGTTCCTCTTGGTTCCAGAAGTAAACTGATTACCAGGGGTTTGGTGTCTTCTTGTAATACCAATTGCTGCCTTTGAAGTAGGCCTACTTCAAAGAGAAACTCTGTTGTTTTCAAGATCCTGCCTTGCCCAGGCCAGGCCCCAGACACACACCAGGGGGCTGGAGACTGCATTGTGTGAGGGCAGGCACAGTCCTTTCAGGTGTAAGTGACCACTCCTCCCCTCCCCTCCCCTCAGCCCAGATGACCCATCAGGAAATGCAGGCTACATCCCAGCTCCCTTTGTGTCACTGTCTAGAGGAGAGGTGCAAACAGACCAACTGTCAAACTGACCCAGACAGGGCATCCACAAACAGGCAGAGTCACAGAATGGTTTAAGAAAGAAATTGCCTACTTTCTAAAAATAATTCAAACACACAATCTAAAAACCAACTTCACTAGAAGATGTATTTTTAAATTTTGAGTTCAGAGACCCTAAACTCCATATTTCCATCTGCTCCCACAGAGAATCTGTGCTTTAATCACGTTTAAAGGCAGTCCTCATGTTAACCTATGAGAGAGATAGGCCTTGCACCAGTGAAAATGGAATTTGGCAGTATTTCACTGTCAGGACATGTAAAACACATAAGTACATGTCCCACCTTAAACATACACTGCACCCTGGCCATGTGGCTACCTAGGGCCTACCTTAGGGGTGCCCTGCATGTATGAAAAGGGAAGGTTTAGGCCTGGCAAGTGGGTACACTTCCAAGTCAAATTGGTAGTTTAAAACTGCATACACAAACACTGCAGTGGCAGATCTGAGACATGGTTACAGAGATACTAATGTGGGTGGCACACCCAGTGCTGCAGGCCTACTAGTAGCATTTGATTTACAGGCCCTCGGCACCTCCAGTGCACTTTACTAGGGACTTACTAGTAAATCAAATATGCCAATCAGGAATAATACAATACAATTTACACAGAGAGCCTATGTACTTTAACACTTGTTACCAGTGGTGAAGTGCCCAGAGTCCTAAAGCCAACAAAAACAGGTCAGAAAAAATAGGAGGAAGGAGGCAAAAAGATTGGGGATGACAGTGCAAAAAGGGCCAAGTCCAACACTATTGTTAATTGTATTAAAAAAATTAAAAATCCCGCTTGTTTGTGTTTTTTTACCACATAAGCTACTTTTGGAACAGGTGTAGTTGTAGTCCCAAATTATTAGAGTATGGCTTATGTGAGAGATGAGGCAGATGAAAACATAAGCTGTTTGGGACTCTAGTGCAAGGGAAGTTCATTATGTACCTTAAAATGCACAACTGTTGTATAATTTACCCCAGCATTCGTATAGGTATTAATCCTGATAATTACTGTAAAACTGTTTATTTTCTCTCTAGTTTTGCACTATGCTACTGTCCCAATCTGCTTTAAAAACTATCACAAGCAACATATTTTCCCTAAATTGCATCAGACTAAAACAGTGTGCTGCAAAAAATATTGAACTGTAACTTTTAATGTGGGGCACTTTTATGTTTGCTGCTTGGGGCATTTTTTCATAATGTCCAACCCCAGCTGAATGTCTCCAAATAAACTCAACACAAACACCTGTTTACCAAAGTTTCATGTTGCTAGAGCCCCTTCTAAAACCCAATCTAATCTGGCTAGAGAGACCATCTCCCAACAGATCATTACAAATACTGATTCCAGCCCTGAGCTATGGTGCGACAGCCTAATGCATTCTGGGTGTTGTACTGTTTTGCTTCATTTGAACTAAGGAAACTAACACATCTGAAATCAATGTTTTGTAGATAAAAAGCTCAGAACTGGAGACAATGTCCAAAGTGACCTGAATTGAGGTGGTCCCTCTAAATCTGGCCCCGCTCAAGTGGGTACCCCTGTTTATCTAACCACCCTTTTCAAGAATCCGCCAGTTACATACTTTGCTGTCCTTGTTAATAATTAACTTATCCTGGTCCTACAGGCAATGATAGTTACTCATACTGAATTATTCTATCTATTAGACCTGACATCTTGGGTTTGGTATTCCCCAAACATTTTACCTTCACTCCTGTTTTGCTGAATTCATTTTTGTTGGCTTTAGGTCACTGTGTACTTTACCACTGCTACGCAGTGCTCAAGGGCTTGTGCTCTCTCCTTCAAGCATGGTAAAATTGCACTACATATAATTGGTATAGTCAATTTACTTGTAAGACCCTAGTGAATGGTACTAATTGTACCCATGACCTGTACATTAAAGGTTACTACTGGGCTGCATCATTCATTGTGCTACCCACTAAAGTAGCTTTTTAAAACGTTATAGGCTTGTTACTGCAGCCTGAAGTCCAGTGTAAACTGTCATTTGACCTGGCAAAAATAAAACTTTTGCCAGACCTAAACCTTCTCTTTTCGTGCTTATAAGTCATCTGTGAGGTGATTTGCAAGGTAGACCCTGAGGGCTCATAGTGCAGGGTTCATTGTATCTAAAAGGTTGGGTATGTGTACATACGTTTTACTTGCCCTGACAGTGAAAAACTCCTAAATTCATTTTTCACTGTTGTGTAAGGTCTCTCTCTTCCATTGACTAAAACACGGTTACCTTAGGTCATGTAATAAGTGCTATCTTTAGATTGGGAGCGGAAAGAGATATTTTGTTTACACTCAATGAATCTTTTATGGTAAAGTTGAATTATAAGTTACAATTCTGCAAATGCCACTTTTAGAAAGTTGTCATTTTCTTGTTCCAACTATTTGTGTCTTCAGTCAGTGAGCTGGGTCACATGACTGTCAATGACTCTGCTGTTGGAATCTGTGGGTTGCTTCCAGACAATACCACAAAGGGGCCTTGGGTATGGACAGATTAGGCCATTCTAGCTGGGTGACTAGGGAGGGCCTACACCCGGCCCCACGTATACTTGGAAGGGCTTTGCCTTCTTGCTGCAGAGTTGCTCTGCATATCGTCAGCCCCCAGATAGTTTGCAGCCTTGACATGGGAATAACTTTCCGGAAGCAGATGTGGGGGTAGGCCAGGGAGCTACCCCCACACAAAGGCTGCCACCAGGTATAAATATTGGACCTCCAGAACCACAGAACAGAGCACTCATAAACCTGTGGAAGTTACAAAAGAAGGACTGCTGTGCTGCCAGAGGACTGCCCTGCTGCTTGAATGACTGCCTTGCTTTTTGAGAAGGAAGACTGGACCTGCTTGCCTTCATCCCAAATTAACCAGTGTGAATCCAATGGTCAGTTGGTTGACCTCCAGTGTATGTTTCAGGGACACAACAAGCTTCAGAGGCATCCCTGAAACTGCCCATATGCCCTGCTGAAAATGGGCTGCCAGAGCCGTACTGGCCTCTGCTGTAGTGAGTCCCTGATCGCCAAGAGGTGCCTCACCAAAACCTGGACACCTGGCTGGCATCAGAGCTTACCCCTCCTAAAGAAAAGGTGAAATCCTGAAGTTTAGGCTCCTCATGACTGCTAAAGGGGCCTGTTTGCATCAAGACTCTGCCACTAGCAACAATCACCAACGCGAGTACCAGCGAGACATGCTCTGCACACTGACAACAGCAATCCACAATGACAACAATGTCAACACAAAGCTAAAGTAACAGCAGATCACAACAGTGCTAATATGAAGCTACAGCAACAAGTGTTTGTGGCGCTCAACATGCTCTTCACGCTATTCCGACGACCATCCGTGATGCCCAACCTGTTCTTCACGCTACAACGATTACCATCTGCATCTCACAGCCTCCTCCTCATAGCCTTCTCCAACATGAACAGAACTCTTCATGTTTGACTTAAAAGATATCTTTTCAACTGGACTAACCTGGTGACGGTATCCATCCCACACTCCATTCCCATGAGCCAGAACTTGGACTTTTCCCCAGTCTAGTGCGACCACATAACCGCAAGTAGTGCTTTATGCTTTTAGGTGATATTTTCACTAAAACCTTTGAAACTGAATATCTCTGGTTCTACTGGTTGTTTTTTGTTATTCTGGCATCATTTTATTTGTTAAAATATACTTTCTTTTTTGGAAATTGGTTTGGTATGTTTCCTGTATTGTGTTTTACTTTATTACTGTTTGTGTGCTGCCTTAATATTTTACACATTGCATCTAAGTTAAGCCTCACTGCTTTGTGTCAAGCTACCAGAAGGTTAGGCACCGGTTAATTTAGTGAATTTTGTGGTTTGCCCTGACAAGGATTGTAGACATGTCTAGCGCCAAAATATTGGCGTTAAAGTCATTTTTTGCCTGCGGAAAACTACCTTGCATCAATGAGATGCAAGGTAGGCTTCCTGGGCAAAAAATTACTTTAAGGTCCTAGCGCCTTATTTATCCTCCTGTGCAAAAATCACATACGGGGGGAGGAGGCGTCAAAAAATAGTGCAAAGCTTCCTTTGCACCATTTTTTAACGCCTGGGTCAGGGCAGGCGTTAGGGGACCTGTGGGCCTATTTCCATGGTGTTCCACAATGGAATAAGCCCACAGGTGCCCTCCCCAGGCCCCAGGGACACCCCCACCCACACCAGAAGGACAGGCGAGGAGGGGGGACCCCATCCCAGGTAAATATAGGTAAGTTCAGGTAAGTATTTAATTTTTTTTTTTACAGTGCCATTGGGGGACCTGAAATGCCCCCCCCCCCCTTACATGGCACTGGGTGCAATGGCCATGCCTGGGGGACCATGCTCCCCTCTGCTGGCAATTGGGGTGGTGGGCATGACTCCTGTGTTTTCTAAGACAGGAGTCATGTGGTATGGATGGTTTTGCATCAGAAAATGACTCTAGGCAGGTAAGAGTCATTTTTTTTGTTTACTCTAACCTACCTAACGTCATTTTTTAGTGCAAAACCCCCTTCTTCTATACCGCCAGCCCCACCCGACTAATGTCATTTTTTTATGCTAACCTACCCTTTGCACCGGCTTGCATCATTACATAAATATGGTGCCCGGCTGGTGCACAGAAATGGTGCAAGCCGGTCCTAAACTTTTTGGTGCAAAACTGCGTTAGTGCAGTTTTGCACCAAAAAGTATAAATCAGGGCCCTAGTGCGTTGTACCTGGGTAGTCTATTTTTTTAGTATAAAGTTGATGTGCACATTGCAACTGAATTATTTCACTCCGGAGGTTGATGCAAGGTTTCCGCCACTTGGTGTTAACACAGTGGTTTCCTTAGGTATGTTCATTCATGTAATGTTATGCAATGTATTTGGCAAAAAACGAATGTCAGCGCAAACCTCTAACTAGTGCGACAACTGCATATAAAGCTAATGCAATGCTGTGCTCAAGGGAACCCACACATTACCATCATCACTGGTCACGTGTTGTAGAGAGTGGAGGGAGTTTGTCTCGTGGCAGGAAGATAACAGGTAACAATATGTGAATGATAAGAATGAGGCACAGTTGTGTGTGTAGTTATGACTCTGTCAGGCTGCCATATATGTGTGTAATGTACTATTTTTCCATGACATTTGTCACATTTGAGTCGTTTGATTGCATTATCACTGTCCCCAGATTTTGATATAG
This sequence comes from Pleurodeles waltl, assembly GCF_031143425.1. NCBI lineage: Eukaryota > Metazoa > Chordata > Amphibia > Caudata > Salamandridae > Pleurodeles > Pleurodeles waltl. The sequence continues at coordinate 762,631,250 of NC_090438.1, forward strand.
AATGAATGGACTTACTGAGGGGAGTACAGAGAGGAACACAGGCAGACATATGCGAGCAGCGCTGCCAGGCACACGTTGAGGTATTTTGTCCTGTGTTAGGTACGTCCAAGTGAATTTGAATTTGCCCATCACATCTTGGCAGATTTTCTGCTCTCACTCATTTTCTCCAGTGGACAGTAAAGAAGCGAGTCGGGGGAAGGCCAGCAGGCATCACAGGAGGAGAGCAGGCTCTGGCCTGTGTAGGGGGCAGACAAGCATCGCACTCAAAGAAGAGGTGGAGATGGAGGGAACGTCAGTGCTTTCCGCACCCAAGGAATTGGGTACAGAGAGAAATGTAGTGAACCTCATCATGGGAGTGGGACCTATCAGCAGTTATCTGCCAGTCAAAAGGAGCTAATAGTGTTGAGGGCTGAGACCATAGCAACACCTCACTCAGCAGCTACTCTGCCCGTCACTTCTCCCCAAACACGCCTCCCGAAAAGCAACATAAACTGCTAAAGTTATCATTTGTGCCTGACAGCCTGAGCCCTCATGTGCTTCTCCTACCCCAGCACAGTCCACCCCTTCCTGGAGATAGCCATCAGAGTCTGGAGGTAGTCATTAGCTGAACAGCAGGGACTCCTATGTGCTTTTGGCGAGCAAACAAAGGCAAAGGAGCATGTTGACCAAGCAATCGAGATGACCTTGATTGTCCTACTAGAATCCCAGATAACCCAGCACAGGGAATTGACCTACTTCTGGTCATGTCTGCACCAAGCACCACCTTTCACCCTTTGTATCCTTCAGCTCTCCCAAAATGACCACCACTGTCCCTCCTCCTGTGGCCCATTTCCCGCAGGAAGTGTCAGAGCCATGTTTGTCTCCTTGTCGGCACTGGAGGACGTGGTGTATTCCATTGTGAGGACTTTACCGCAAGATCTAGGTGGCAAGATGTTTCTTTCTTCTTGCCATATAAGTACAATACCTGGCTTGGAGGAGTAGATATAGGGCCTGATTACAACTTTATATCCTATGGAACTCGTAATACGGCTGGTGGTATATCCGTCACATTTGGGATGGATCAACACCTCCTCCAAAGTTGTAATCAGGCCCATAATCTTTTTATTTTATTTATCTCTATTGTTTTCGACTGTTTGGGTAAAAAATTTATTCTAGTGATACCTGTTTATTTGAACTGTTCTGACATCATTTGCAGGCATCGTCCTAAGCTGTGTGCATTCATTTTAGGCTTTGTTCATGGACTTTCTATTTGGGGCAAGGACTTTGCACTTATATTTTTATTGAAGTATTTTTGCTATTTTGATCTCCTACTCCTTGGCTTAAAGAACAATCAGCCCAGAGTTCCTCGGTGCTTAATTTGTGAAAGAATTGGTGAATGTGCCCGAAGCTCTACTTAGAAGCCCACGGCCAGGGCTATTAACTGTCAGCATGCCCAATACCAATGTTGTGCATTCTGGAATACACCTTATGCCTCTATAATACACTACCAGAAACTTGCTGCCTCTTTATCTCTTTATTTCAGGTTCCTGCTTTGTCCCTTTTGGACAGTTTTCCGCCTTTCTCTTTCTTTGGCTTTCTGCCATTTCCCCCTTTTGGATTTGGTAATTGTCCTTCGAGGAAAAATAAGTGCCAGTCGCAAAAATGAGTGCACGTGGGCCACACTGGCAACCACCAGCTCAAATTAAGGACTGCAGGTTTTCCTTTCACATCCATAGCATCTTGCTGACACCCAGATGTCACAAAGTGACATGGACATACTGAGACATTGCTCAAGACAACCCAATACTCATACTTGACATCCTTTTGCTCTTGGGCCATAACATTTTCCTGATAAATAAAGGAGGGTAGGAAGGTGATGTGATAGCACTAACATATGGAAAATACCTGTCCTACTCTACAGTTTCCTGCACTTCCTTCTAATTCTACTGATCAGTGGAATATGGCCATATAGGGCCTGTATATAAGGGTCACTATTCTTCATAAATCTCAACTCCTCTTAGCAAATCTATCTTTCACATTTTGCCTCATCTAACAATTTACTAACCTCCCTTCTTATTTTTTCTAGTCTACTTCTCAATGTGTTCTGATAACGCGCAGGTACATTTACTAATTTTAGCATGCGAGTATCGTAGTCTGAGCTGTCAAATGTAACAGTACACCAATATTAGAGACAAATAAATACATACATATAAGGAAAGAAACAAGGGATTCAATTAGGTATTGATAATGGAAAAAAAGTAGTAGGGGGGGCGTGGCTTGAGGAGCCAACATGTTGGACATGTAATATCGGAGCTCCGCTATGCTGCCCATTTATCCTGCCTAATCCGCCTGCAGTGAGGAGAGAGGGGGCCCGGCAGAGACGGGGCGGGGGACCTGGGGAGTGTGGCATTTAATATCACCACAGGTCTCCCTGACAGGACACACGAGCGGCCAAGGGATCCGACGCTGGCGGCGCAGCCACAAGGACAAAATGGCATGCAGAGGAGTGGATCGTTCAACAGAGGGTCCGTGGAGGCCCTGAGATCGCACAGCCGACAGGAGCAGTGCAAAGTGTGCAGGGGATCCTGCGGAGCTGGCGGCAGGGCCACAAAGGCAGAAAGAAGCATGTGCCACGTGGTCCCCTGTGGGTGAGGTGAGAGGCGCCCGCATTGGGTGTGAGCCGGGGTCAGTCAGGGTGTCCTGAAACAGGGGTACAGCCGCTGCTGTGAGGCCCAAACATGGGGACCTCTTGATGGAGTGGTGGTCCCCGAGACTATATTGACTGCAAAGGGGGCAAATACAGTCATGACTGGATTTGCCGCGACAGTGCACTGAAGACAGGACTGCAGAGTGTGCCTCGTGCGCGCAAAAGTTGAGTTGCTGAGATGGGATGCAGCAGATGCTGCTTGGGCCCATGCCTACACTGAAGCACTATTGCCTGGATGAGAGGAGCTGGTGCCAGGTGTGTGATGAAACAGTAGAACAGACGGCATGGACCAGACATTATCCCCGACTAATACCACTCCCAAGCTACAGAACGCTCTATAGCAGCGGATATACTACGCCAGAGGAACTTAATACTGCGAATAGCATCAGCTGCCTTTTATCACAGACGTTTTGTTCTCATCACTCAGGCTCTGACCTGACCCTTGTGCGACTAGCATTTCGCTGGGGGGTGCTCAGTGCGGGAGGCAAGCGCAAACTGTAACAGGTAGGTCCTGTCGCCCCGCGGACAACTTCAGATGACCAGCCATGGGACATCAGCGAACTGGAGGGTTGCCACCAATACCTCACCATAGGGGCTCTCCACTGCGGTCGATGACAACCATGGATGCTGCGGAACAACCCAACGCATTGGAGGACAAATTAGATGCTGTACTGCTGGCCATTGATAACACGCAGACCTCTTTGGAGTCTAAATTTGATACAGTCTCCTCTGATCTAAGTTTCCTGCATGTGGACCATAGGAAATTGGCAGACAGAGTGACGTTGATGGAACAGGATGTCCAGACGTTACCACAAAAAATGAATAGCCTGTAAACCTCGCTGAAGACGCTTACAGACAGAGTGCGAGTATTGGAGCACTGTGCGGAGGATGCAGATGGCAGATCCCGCAGGACCAATGTCTGACTGGTGGGTCTACCTGAGGGAGCTGAGGGACATGATCCTGTGCAGTATATGGAGAACTGGCTGCGAACTGCACTTCCATCAGTCACACTCTCTTGTTTTTCCTTCCATCGAACGAGCACACAGGGTGCTGACCAAGCAACCTCTGGTGGGCGCTAATCCGAAACCGCTGGTCATCAGATTTCTCCACTACCAAGATAGGGATGTAGTATTGAAGGAGACACGTTCAATGACGGAGGTGCGGGTGGGGAGTGCCAAGGTGATGTTCTTCCCCGACTACACAGTGGCTGTGCAGAAGCAACGTAATGACTTCCAGGTAGTGAAGCGGTGCCTCCGTGAGATCAGTTACACTTATTCTGTCCTCTTCCTGGCTAGCTCTGCGTGGTAACTGCTGACACCAGGCACTTTTTTGTTACCCCTGAGGAGGCCTGGCACTGGCTTGAGAGTTCCACTGGTGGTGCTGAATCTTTGCTAAGATCGGAGCTGCCGAGAGGCAGTGCCACTCGGAGTCATTGCAGGGGACAGGGCAGGATGAGAGCGCGTGAAGGGGGGAGCCTATCAGCAGACCCCAACCTGGAACAAAGGATACAGGAACGGCCTAGTGCACTGCAACAGGCGGCCACACTAGCACTAGCCCAGAAGCACGGGGCTCCCACTCCTCAGATGGGGAAAGTTCTGCTGCTACATGGCTCTTGATGCAGAGCTTGCATAATCCACCACATCACTGTCCTTTGAACTCTACTGCCCTCCAGCCGAAGGCTTGTCTCTCCCTATTAACACAATTGTAATTAATGTATAGTACTTCATCTGTAGCCATAGGCAGTATACCATTTATAAGGTGACATATGTTTGACTCCACAGCCGGTTGTCCCTACCGTGTGGATACCTTTATATTGATTTAGTTGTTCTCAACTGGTTTGGGTGGACAGAGGTTCCGGTGTACTGTTCTTTTGGTACTCATTATGACATGGTTTCAACATGTTGATTGTTATTGTTTGCTCATAGCCCAGTTCAGCGCTAGACGACACATGAAGGCACTCACCACACATTGTTCATTCCTTTTTCACATCACATGGCCGCAGTCAGATGTGTGGCATCTATGTTCAGCACCATCGTTTATTGGTAATATGAAAGATGGCATGCATTAGTGTAGTTACGTGGGACATACGTAGAATTCACATTCCTGCACGCAGATATGCGGTCTACTCCTATCTGAAACGACATGGTGCCCATATCTCACTGTTGCAGGAATCACATCTAACAAGTTCAGAAGCAGACACACTTAGAAGAAAATGGCGCGGCCAATTGTACTCCTCAAACTACTCATCCTATGCATGGGGAGTGCTGATATGGATCCGTCCGGGAGTTCTATTCCATCTGTAAGAACAGGATGCGAACACAGATGGCCGTTATGTGTTCATCCACGGCCAGCTAAGTGGCCGTCAAGTTCTCCTTGGCAACATGTACGCTCCCAATGTAGATCAATCTACTTGTCTGAACAAGCTCAGACGACTGCTGGCACGCTGGGGTGACATACCGTGGCTGATTGGGGGAGATTTCAATTGAGTATTAGATACGTACCTGGACAGATCCATTCCCCCATTAGCATGCACAACTGCCATATCCAATGCCCGCTCTCTTGTAACATGGCTGCACCACTAGCAGTTGATGGACATTTGGCAATATTAAAATGCGGAGGGCAGAGTGTACTCCTTCGACTTGGCACCACATGATCTGTATGCGCGGCTCAATAGATTACTTTGCAAGTCCGCTCTGCTTCAGGCGGTTGTGGAGACAGATTATTTGGGCTGTACTCACTCGGATCACAATCCTCAATACCTTCAGCTTGACTGGGGCGGGTCTACGCAGTCCCCTGTTCCGACGTGGAAAATTCAGCCAACTGTCCTAGAGGACTTGGCATTCCGTGAGTCCACAGGCCAACAGATCATACATTTTTAGAAGCTAAATGCAGGCACAGCATCCTACCATTCGATAGAGTGGAACGCATTTAAGACTGCATTGATGGGTCACTGTATAGGATTCGGTATTGGAGCACGTAGGCAGCTGGACTGGGAGGTGTCCAAAATAAAGAGACAGCTGTTGCGACATGAGTCGGAAGTCGTGAAGAACCCCAGTGACCTTTCCCGATTGCTAGACGTGCAGAAAACCCACGCAGAGCTTCTTGAGCTATTGTGATGCCTTAATTGGGCAGATAGGGCCGGTTCCCTACTTGCCCGCTTATGAAGGCAGAGGATCACCCCTAGCTTGGTGCTATCTATGCGGACACTGACTGGTGAGTTATTATACACGCAAGACTTGATACATGAGGGATTTCATACTCATTACTAATCTCTATATGCCTATATATCCTCTACTCCCTTACAGGTTGTGGAGCAGTTCCTTGCAAGAGTGTCTCTGCCCCAGATGACGGATGAGCCGTGTCAGGACTTAGATGATCCTTTATTGTTGTCTGAGATAGAGGAGGCCATTCGGTCACTTGCAAATGGCAAGGCGCCTGGCACGGATGGGCTTCCGGCTGAATTTTACAAGGCCTACACAGTTCAGCTGGACCCTCGACTCCTCGCTCTATACGAGGAGCCCTTGACGCTAGCGTGCTTGCCCAGTACGTTATTAGAGGCCATGTTACTCTCCCCTCTTAAACCACATAAGGACCCCACTGATCTATACCCCTATAGGCCATTAGCACTTTTAAACACAGATTATAAAATATTAGCCAATGTGATTGCAACACGTCTGGCCCCACTGGTGCCCTCCTTGATATATGAGGACCAGGACGGCTTTTTGATGGGTCGCACAATGTCTCTAAATCTACATAGATTCTTTTGTGTTCTATGGCATGCTCTCCAACATTAGGCCATGGGCGGGTTGCTTGGTGATTGACCTGGAAAAGGCGTTTGACTCATTGGAGTGGCCTTACCTTTTTGCAGTCCTGCCAAAATACGGATTTGTCCCTCACTTTATACAATTGGTGAAACTGTTGTACATGTATCCATTGGCCCGTAGCAGAATGGGACGCTAGGTGTCGTCCCCCATATGAGTCAGGAGAGGCACAAGGCAGGGATGTCCACTGTCCCCACTCCTTTTTGCTCTTGCTGTGGAGAAGTTGGCAGTTGCACTCCGTGAGGCGGGACGCAGTTGGGGGATTCCACTGGGTGATGGGACACACGTAGTCTCTCTGTACGTGGATGACCTTCTGGTGTATATGAGAGACCTGGCGAATTTTCCTAGTGACATCATGCCTCTGCTTAACGAACATGCAAGGGTTTCTGGACTGCGTGTTAATTGGACCAAGTCCTGTATTTTACCGTTGTCACCTCTGACTTCTCTAAGCCAAGCATCTATATCAACGGATATTTTGTGGACGCCTGACACATTTAGGTACTTAGGGGTACAGGTATGCCATATAGAGTTGGATATATTAGATGGGAACTTGACATGTACCATGTCCAACTTGCGTCGTCAGATGGCATTCTGGAAGACATTGCCATTGATGGTCATGGGCAGGGTTTCCCTTGTTAAAATGATAGTGCTACCCCGACTATTATATTATTTAGTCAACCTACCTCTCTATATTCCAGCCTCTTCTTTCCAGTCCATAGAACGAGAAGTGCGTAGATTGATTTGGAACACGTCCCGCTGCAGAGTGGCCCTCTCTAAGCTTTATTGCCCAATGAAACAGGGTGGTTTAGCACTGCCAAATCTAAAACACAACTATATAGCTGTGCAGTTGCAACGGGTGGCCCGTTGGCTCTCATCGAAGCAGTTAGTGGACACAGCCACAGATCTTCCAGCGTGGCAACGTAGTAAGTTGTTGTGCTTATTTCATCCTTGTGCGAAGTTCTCAGCGCCAACCCCTATGCTACTGAATGTAGCATATCATTGTTTCCGCAGATGTTGTTACCTTACCAGAGACACTGTGGCCTATGCACCAGCCATACCGTTATTGGGAACACCACGCGGCGCATGTGACACGTCGGCTGTGGAACTAGCAGCTTGGCATGCAGTAGGAATATACACACTAGGAGACCTCTACACTGATGACAACCTCAACACTCATGGCGCACTAATGTAGGCCACCGGACTGCATCTTGGTACCTTTATGTTGTACAACTCCCTTAAACAAACATTGCAACAAGCATGGGGAGACATCACAGAGGAACCTTGTATGCACTACACACTACAGTACCTACATATCTTCGGGGAAGGAGGACATTTAATACACTGGATACCAGACTCCCTAAGTCTCCATACGACTAGCCCGCTAGTGCCCCTTCGAAGGAAGTGGGTGGGGGTCAGGGGGGAACCATTCATCGACAGAGAATGGGTAACAATACTAGAGACCCCCACATATGTACCTCGCAACATGCGATTTCGCCTTATTCAATATTATGTCACAAAAAGGGTATACCTTACCCCGATAGGATCAATAGATATTTTAACCGTGGGGATGCATCTTGTCCACGGTGTCAGTGCTTAGGGGCGGACTTGCTACACATGATATGGTCATGTCCCGCCCTGAGTCAATATTGGACCTCAGTCCATGCACACTTGATATATTGTGTGTGCCGACCCTTACCATTGACCTGGGAGGCGTGTGTCCTGGGATTGTTTCCTAGGGGTAAAACATTGAAAGCAACGTCATGTTTTCTGGATCTGGGGTTGTTAGTGGCCAAATGCCTTATAAATCGTAGATGGCAATCTACCGAGCCACCAGCCTATGAAGCATGGCTGCGTTCACTGGCTATTTGGGCGAGGGCGGACTGCACAGTCCTCCAGTGCGAGGAAGCGTTGGGACGGCGAAAATATCCCCTTGCAGCGCAGTGGAAGCTAATATTAACAGATCTGTATACGCCGCTGACGCCAGCACTTGGTTCATTTTGATTTCACAGAAATTGGTGATGGAGTTTTGGCAACGACCACACTCGGTTCAGCCTGCTACAGAACGGTATATGTAACTAACACAAATGCACACTCCATTTAGACGTGGGGATTATGGACTGATTGAGAGCCACATAGCATAGATGTGTGGGAATGATGTGCTAGATGTTTATAAACTGTACAACAATTTTACTGAATTAATAATGTGGGTGCTCAGATTCAGGTTGTCAGCGACTTTGTTTCCCCCCCCATGATTGTTGTTACGATTTGTTATTGATAATGACCAGAGGGGTCAGATGTATTATTACTATGCAATATGTTGTGTTAAAGTATAAAAGCAATAAATAAATATTTTTTTTAAATTTTAAAAGAATTAGTAGGTAACTTTGAATGTGGTAGTTGTAGTGGTTGCTCAGTGTGTATTTGTGATTCAATAATCACATGTCATAGAGTAAATCCTCCACACTCAACCTATGACCAATTGGAGTGATAATTTAGCACATTTATTCATGTGCCCTTGTAATGGGGCTACATGGGATAAATGAGCTGGGAATTCAGGATGAGATTAAGTGATCATAGATCACTTATCAGGAACAAGAAACAGGGAGGCAATTCAGTGGAACACCTTATTGAAACTAACCATAAGGAAAGTGACATTAAGTGGTTTGTTGTTGTAAGTAAGAAGAGAAGAGCTGCAAATCAAAAACATCAAATATTCTCAAATTATCAATAAAGTTTTCTTTTGAGTTAATGATGAGAGTTTTGCTTCTATTTTTAGATTGTTTATTAAATCATTTCTCCACCAATTTCTTTATTAGCAAATCAATTGAAAATGAATGCAAGTTACAGAACAATGCATATAGTGTGTCCCATAAAGATTAAGGACCATATTTACAAGAAAGTGGTGCATCACTAGTGATGTGCCACTTTTTTTCGGTCCCTAATGCCACCATGGTAGCGCCGTATTTACAATACAGGCACTATGGTGCATGTTAGAGGCAATAGCGTCATATTGTAATACTATACTGTATTAGCGTCAACAAAAATGACGATAATCCAGTATAGTGTGAAGAGGCCCATTGAAATCAATGGGAGCCTCTTTTTAACGCCTGCTTTAAGCAGGTGTTAAAAAAAGGCTAGAATTGGCGCAATGGGATCTTGTAGATTCCATTGCGCCATTTTTAGCGACCCTCTAACGAGTGAATGTCCCCTTTGCATACATCATGCATATATTATGCATGATGTGGCGCAACCCTAGTTTACGCCACCTTGTAAATATATCACTATGGTAGTGGCCCGTTAGCGTCACATTTGCGGCAAAATGTGACACTAAGGGCTGCAAGGGCCTTGTAAATCTAGCCCTTAATCTAAATTCTAATCTATTTCAGGAAAAATATAATTCCACAGAACCCTTGAAGAGTTCTCGTCTCAGATGTGGAAGCATATAATTTGATAGACAAGTATTTCACTGAGATTTTCAGTGGACTCTCTCAAGAATCAGATTCAAACAAAATAAAATCAGTCTCAAAATGCATTCCAAGACATTAGCCAAGAGAATACAGTAAAACATGTCCGAATCAAATGGCTCTCTGAGAGTCTCTGGGAACAGTAAGCCTGTGGAAGAATTCAGTCTATGTAAGCTCAGAATATTAATGGTGCAAGACTGAAGCGAAGCACCTTATCCTAAGCTGGGAACACAGTTTATGTTTTACAAAGAAACAAATTGCAAAGTGGTTGTAGATGATCTTTGACTCTAGCCAATCATCTCTTGGAGTCTTTATGTGATCAGGACAGCTTCCGTCGATATGGCAAATTTTAACAAAGAACATTCTAAATACATGATACAGTTAAATATTTTCTAATTGGCAATGAAACATGTAGTCTTCTTCCAATGGTTGAACATCTATGGCATAGAGAACAGTTTAGTAAACACAAAACATTTTTAAGACTGTATAATTTCCACTCTTACACAACTTTCTAGCAAAGCCTTATTCAGAAAGAAACAGTTTTATGATTCATCTAACATTGCAATAATACTTTTCATAGGTTAAATGGTCATGAAACAAAGAACTATTATTCTCTCTATTCATTCGTCCATTATGTAGGGCATGTGCATCATGAAATGTTATACTTATAACCATGACACAGTCAAAATTGACAAAGGGGAAAGAAAAAGTAAAAAGAAAAGAAACAGGGATTCGTCCTTGCTATTAGCTCAGCTAAGTACATGTCCTTGTGCAAGCTTCAAGTGCAAAACCCATGTTTAAATGCAGTGTTTGTTTAAGTCCTACAAAATCCTTTAGTGCAAGTTAATTAATATAATGTTTTTGATCTTAGGACAAAAAATCTCTCACAGTAGTGATTACACATTTTATAGCTGCAGATGGTCATTGTTGATTAGACTAAATCTACTCAATAACATCATTAAAAGACTCATTTGAGGACTACAAAAGAACATCAGGTCCATAATGATTTCAACTTATTGCGGTGAGTATGGAACAAGGGAATCATAGACATATAATAAATTAATGATATAATTGTGTCAATAAATACATCCTTCTAGTGAATTATCATATATTTTCCATAGTGTAAACTAGAAATTGAAGGTTTCCTTAATGATGTAACTCATTGGGAGAATTAGTTAACCTTTCAAGTCCCCTGTGGTATCTCTACATTACAGGAGATGAGTGCCCATTGCAAGAATAATGTGTGATAATTATGTAAACAATCCAAACAGAGATAGGGAAGGTATTATTTGATGCTCTCATATTCGACTTATAAGAGGGTAGTGTATTGAGCTAAATATACACAAGCCCATGAGTGACACAAAGAGGGAAGATGAGTGTGATGCCGAATTCGTGTCTGTTAGTTTAAAAAGAAATTGATGAAGAACATGAGGATTAAATGTGGTCAGGTAATGAATTTTATATTTCAGAAGAATTTGATATGTCACATTAGTGTAAAAGAGTGACATGAGTAGAAAAGGATGATAGGTGAATGATGTATAAACAGTGTGATGTTTATCAATTAGGGGGTGCTGGTTGACAGTGGAGCTCTTCTGAGCAATCAAATCAAATCATAAACATTTATAAAGCGCGCTACTCACCCATGCGGGTCTCAAGGCGCTCGGGGGAAGGGGTTACTGCTGCTCGAAGAGCCAGGTCTTGAGTCATCTCCGGAATTCGGGGTGGTCCTGGGTGGTCCTGAGGTTGGTGGGGAGGGAGTTCCATGTCTTGGCCGCCAGGTAGGAGAAGGACCTCCACCCGCCGTGGTGCGGCGGATGCGAGGGACGGCGGCGAGAGCGAGGTTGGCGGAGCGAAGATGACGGGTGGGTGTGTAGAAACTGAGGCGGCGGTTGAGGTATTCGGGTCCCTTGTTGTGGAGGGCTTTGTGTGCGTGGGTGAGGAGCCGGAAGGTGATCCTTTTGCTGACAGGAAGCCAGTGTAGGTGTCTCAGGTGGGCGGAGATGTGGCTGTTGCGGGGTATGTCGAGGATGAGGCGGGCGGAGGCGTTTTGAATTCGCTGCAGGCGTTTCTGGAGTTTAGCAGTGGTTCCTGCGTATAAGGCAGAGGTCTTCAAACTGGGGGGCGGGCCCCCCTTGGGGGGCCTCAAGTGATCCCAGGGGGGGCGCCAAACTCTGGCCAAAATAAATATTATACAGAGAACATGCCTTTGTTTTAAGCAAAAGCATGTTATTGCAGTTTTATAAAGGTAACAATACTTAACTGCAATGTTTAAATAGGTTTAGACCTATTTAAACATTGCCATCTTTCTAAAATAATTGTGAAAAATTCTGAGGGGGGGCCCAATGATTTTTATTTTTCAATTCGGGGGGCGTGGCATTAAAAAGTTTGAAGACCACTGGTATAAGGTGTTACCCTAGTCCAGGCGGCTCGTGACGAGGGCGTGGGTCACGGTCTTTCTGGTGTCGGCGGGATCCAACGGAAGATCTTTTGGAGCATGCGGAGGGTGAGGAAGCAGGAGGATGATACGGCGTTGACTTGTTTGGTCATGGTGAGAAGTGGGTCCAGGATGAATCTGAGGTTGCGTGCGTGGTCTGAGGGGGTTGGTGCGGTGCCAAGGGCCGTGGGCCACCAGGAGTCGTCCCAGGCGGTCGGAGTGTTTCCGAGGATGAGGACTTCCGTTTTGTCTGAGTTTAGTTTCAGACGGCTGAGTTTCATCCAATCTGCAACGTCTTTCATTCCATCTTGCAGGTTGGTCTTGGCGCTGGTGGGGTCCTTGGTGAGGGAAAGTATCAGCTGAGTGTCGTCGACGTAGGAGGTGATTATGATGCTGTGTTTGCGTACGATGTCGGTGCGGGGGCTTGTGTAGACGTTGAAGAGAGTCAGGCTGAGCGAGGAGCCTTGTGGGACGCCGCAGATGATCTCGGTGGGGTCTGAGCGGAAAGGTGGGAGGTATACTCTTTGGGAGCGGTTGGAAAGGAAGGAGGTGATCCAGTCCAGGGCCTGTCCTTGGATCCCGATGGAGCCGAGGCGGGTTATTAGGGTGCGGTGGCAGACGGTGTCGAAGGCAGCCGAGAGGTCGAGGAGGATGAGGGCGACTGTTTCTCCGTTGTCCATCAGGGTTCTGATGTCGTCTATGACTGAGATGAGGGCGGTTTCAGTGCTGTGATTGGCTCGGAATCCGGACTGAGAGGGTTCGAGTAGGTTGTTGTCTTCAAGGAAGTTGGTAAGTTGCTTGTTGACGGTCTTCTCTATGACTTTGGCCGGGAAGGGGAGGAGCGAGATGGGGCGGAAGTTCTTCAGGTCGCTTGGGTCCGCCGTAGGTTTCTTCAGTAGGGCGTTGACTTCAGCGTGTTTCCAGCTCTCGGGGAAGGTAGCAGAAGAAAACGAGCTGTTGATGATGGTCTGGAGGTGCGGGCGATGATGTCGTCGGCTTTGTTGAAGATGAAGTGTGGGCAGGGGTCCGAGGGGCACCGGAGTGGGTGGAGTTCATGGTGGCTTTGGTCTCTTCCGTGTGGATGTGAGTCCAGGCGTTGAGGGTGATGGTTGGGGTTGTAGGTTCTGTGGTGGTTGGCTGGGTCTGGTGTCCGAAGCTGTCGTGTAGGTCGGTGATCTTACAATGGAAGAAGGTGGCGAGGGAGTTGCAGAGGTCTTGTGAGGGCGTGATGGCGTTGGCGTTAGGGTTGGAGAGCTCTTTGACGATGTTGAAGAGTTCTCTGCTGTTGTGGCTGTTTTTGTCCAGTCTGTCTGTGAAGGAATTTCTTTTGGCGGCGCGGATCAGTTGGTGGTGTTCGCGGGTAGCGTTCTTGAGGGCAGTCATGTTATCTGCGGTGTGGTCCTTGCGCCAGGCTTTCTCGAGGGTGCGGCAGTTTTTTTTTTATTCCTTAAGGGTGTCAGTGAACCAGAGAGGTTTTTTGGTGTTGGTCTGTCTTGGGAGGCGTCTGAGGGGAGCGAGGTTGTCTGCGCAGTTGGTGATCCAGTTCGTGAGGCTGAGGGCTGCGTCGTTGGGGTCGGAGGAGAAGGTGGGTTGGTTGTCGCTGAGAGTGGAGAGAAGCTGTTCCTCTGAGATTTTGTTCCACTGTCGGCGTGGGATGGGTTGTGTGCGGATGTGGCGAGTCTCGCATTGGAAGGTGAAGTGGACACATCTGTGGTCGGTCCAGTGTATAGCGGAGGAGTGGCTGAAGGATACGTGGTTGCTGGCGGAGAAGATGGGGTCGAGCGTGTGTCCGGCGATGTGGGTGGGGGTGTTCACCAGTTGTTTGAGACCGAGGTTGGCGAGGTTGTCGAGCAGGGCGGTGGTGTTGGGGTCGTTGTTCTGTTCCAGGTGGAAGTTGAGGTCACCGAGGAGGATGTAGTCCGGCGAGGCAAGGGCGTGCGGGGAGATGAAGTCAGTGATAGAGTCGCTGAAGAGGGTACGTGGTCCAGGGGGTCGGTAGATGAGAGTTCCTCTGAGGGTGGTCCTGGGGTCGGTGTGGATCTGGAAGTGCAGGTGTTCGGCGGCGATGGGGGTGTCTTCGGTGGAGGTGGTGACGTTGATGGAGTCCTTGAAGACGATGGTGATACCTCCACCTACTTGGTTGGTGCGGTCTCTCCTGGAAATCTTGTAGCCGTCGGGGATGGCTATGGCGATGTTGGGGTCCAAGGAGGCGTTCATCCAGGTCTCAGTGATGAAGGCGACGTCCGGTGTGGTGGAGGCCAGGAGGTCCCATAGTTCAGCGACGTGCTTGTGGACGGAGCGTGCGTTGATCAGGATGCATTTGAGGTGGTTGTTTGCGCGTGGGCTGGCAGGCGTGGTAGTTTCGCGGTGGAAGGTGAGTTTGCAGGTGTGACATGCGAAGGGTCCGTAGGTACGTTTCGGGTTGGCTTGGAAGCAGGTGCTGGAGCGCCCCGGGTTGAGGGCGTGGAGGGTGACGGGGTCGTAACGGTGCTGCGGGGTTTGGGAGTGCTGGTGGCCAGGGGTCATGGCGCTGGGCGCGGTCCAGGCGCGGACGGGCGCAGACGGGCTTGCCTTTGGCGCGCCTTCGGCGCGCCAGCGGCCACCATAAGAGGGAGGAGGGGGAGGGGGAGAGGGGGAGGAGTGGAGGAGGGGTCAGCTGGGGGCAGGGGGCGGGGGCGGGGGGCGGGAGTGGGGCGACGAATGGGAGCAGGGGGGGCGGGGCGAGCAGGAGGTGGCGGCGGGAAAGCGGAGGGTGGGGGGTCAGGTAGAGGGGAGAAAAGATAGGGGAGGGGGGGTTAAAGGTGGCGGGGAGTTAGGAAGAAAAGATAGGAAGATAGGAGAGGAGGGGAGTGAGGAAGGTCAGAGAGAAGAGTCAGGAGCAGAAGAGAGAAGAGAGAAGAGCCAGGAAGAAGTTAAAGAAGAAAAGGAGCGAGGAGCAGAAGAACAGAAGAACAGAGGAGAGAAGATCCAAGAGGAAAGGTAAAGAAGAGGAGGAGAGAAGAGTCAAGGAAGAGGAGTCCGGCAGAAGAGGAGAGCCCTGAGAAGCAGAGGATACGAAGTACACAGAAGAAGAACACAGATGAAGTACAAAGAAGAAGAATACAGTTGAAGAACAGAGAAGAAGGACAAAGAAGAAGAAAGCACACGCAGGTCGCGGTGCAGAAGAGGAGGAAGAAACACAGATGAAGTACAAAGAAGAAGAATACAGATGAAGAACAGAGAAGAAGGACAAAGAAGAAGAAAGCACCCGCAGGTCGCGGTGCAGAAGAGGAGGAAGAAACACAGATGAAGTACAAAGAAGAAGAATACAGATGAAGACAGAAGAAAGAACACGCAGGACGGGGTGCAGGGAAGAACGAAGCACACTGATGAAGAATACAGATGAAGAGCACAGAAGATGAAGAAAGAAGCAGGAGAGGAGGTGAGTAGCGCGGGGCAGGGCGAGGGGCTGGGCAGAGGGGGGTACTTACTGTATTTTCGCAGGACTTGCTTGGAGGTTTCAGGAGCCTGGGCTGGTGGAGCTGCAGCGGCAGGGGGAGCGACCTACCCTTGGGTAAGTACATAATGCTTTCAACAAAGTTAATCGTTTCTTATTATGGCAAAAATTAATACATCAAGACATAATCGATGTGTTGTAGAGGCTACTGATTTTCTTATACTCTGATAACTGGTTAAATGGTCTACTTGTTTCTGGATCAGAACACACCTCCAATGCTGCAGTTTTAACTGGTGTAAAAGCACCTCTGTTACTCTCTTTATATATGGCTGATTATCCTGCACTGACAAACAAGCTTAATCTGCAACCCCTAAACTGGGTTTGAAATCAATTTCGGTATTAATGCATGCTGATGATTTAATTGTGATGTCTCTCACGCCTGTTGGTCTTCAAAGACAGCTAGAAACTGTAGAAGTTTATTCATCATCCCATAACTTAAGTGTGAATAAAGGAAAGACAAAAATTATGGTTATTGGGATTTCTGGTTTTAAATTTCTATATAAATGGTTTTCAGAGGGATCCAAACTAGAAATTGTGCAGGCATGTGGGACACTTACCATGAATAATTTTCATGGTACAATCATGTTAAGGGGCAAATTTCTAAAGCCTCCACAATTGGGTTTGGTTTAAAGAATTTTTTAGGTTTTGCCTGCACAGCGCTGGCGCAGGGGCTTACCTCTCGCCCCCTTGCTTTTCATTGGTTCCTGTGCTTGCCACTTACTTTTCATCCATTTCTATTGGCTTTAGCATACTATTTACTGTTGTTCTACGTGTGTTTGCTCTTATCAGTGTCCTAAGTCCCAAGTACTGTTTTCATCTGCTTTTAGGGAACTTTTTTTTACATTATATTTTGCCTCCACAACGCTTGCGCTGTGCTTATGATTTTGAATGCATGCACCACATCAGTTCATAATCGGAACTCTCTCAGTCTCCCTTCCAAAGCTGCAGAATGTAGATTTTCCAAGGACTGGTGCATGAGCTTCTCCTTCTCCTAGCAGACCGAGTAGGAGGTAATCTCTCAAGTCACGAGCACAATTGATTAGCCCACAACAGTACACCTCCATGGGCACCATGTGACTCCCGAGGCATGTCCGAGTTAATTAGGTGACCAGTCATCTGTACGCCGGGCAAGCAGTTAACAATCTGTTATTTACCAAGCAGCAGGCATGGATGCGGCTCTCGATGAGGGTTACAGCGCAGGCAGCTATTCCTCTTGGTGTCATACTGATATATGTTAGAATGTTACAATTATTGAAATCGAAGCAGTGCAATGTATGTTTTTTATAGTGGGGTGTACTCTCAGGAAGAATACACAATGTGAGCGTAGTGTGTATCTTTATTGTCCTTTTGCTGTTAGTGTGCTTGTAGTGAATCCTTGTGTTACGGTTTCCAGACTGGGCTTTTCACACAATAGGACAAACCTTGCTGTAGAGCCACAGGTGTGAGAGATATCTGGTGAACGTGGGTACTTGCACTGAATGCTTCACCTCTGACCTTTCAGAGTGCTTCGTTCTGCACTGCCAGTGGGTGCAATGCAAGCTGACAGGTATTGCCTCTCTATGATTGGTTGGTCGGATTCTGTTATTTAAATAACCAGCTGCAAATTGTGCCTACAATACAATACAATACATTTGCAATAAGTGTCTGTTTTTATTATTTGTATAAACAGCAGTGCTTGTTCTAATGATAGCATGCTGTTTACCATAAAAGTAAATTTAAATAGCATTTTGTTTCTTTTGAAGAGTAGTGCTATTAAGAGACTTGTAGCCACCTGGGAAGATGTTGAGTCATGCTTAGAATTAAAATAAAGGTGCCTCTGTTTAGGCATTAATCCTTTACCAGATATATATTGCGTCACATTACATGGTGCAGGACCAGTGCTAGGAGAAAGCATGTTCAACTAGTCGCAGGAAGCTTTGCTGACCTTGGAATGGCCAGGGTTATGTGTTGTGATTGGCTGTGAAAACACTAGTTGTTCATTGGCTGTGGGTCCCGTGAAGAGAGATGTTTACTTTTTATGTCAAAGCCTACCAGACAGCACAGCTGTCGGGCTTGCTAACAACATCTTGGGGACATTCAGAAACCTCCCTGGGAATGAATTCCACTCATTGCTTACCATTGGCTTTATGATTTGTATCTGATATTTTCTGGCTTTCTATTTGCTGGTTTATTTGTTTTATGCTGTCCATGTTCAGCTTGTCCCTCCAACCGAGCAAAGTCTTTTCATGCTACCTCTCCATGCATTCTTCCACCAGAGCCCCTTTCTGTAAATAGGCCTGGAGATCTTGTCACATTTTCTGGAAATTCAAACACAAAAGACAAATGCCATGCTCTGTCTTTCAAGGGAACATGGTATTTACTTTTCTTTCTTTAACTTCAAAGTTAGAGGATTTATGTGACAATCTTGCTGAATAAAGTGGGTACAGGAAAGGTTTTTTTTCTAGCCCACAACAACATTTAAATGAATTGTGAAAGTATTTTACAATATATCAGAATTAGCAAAGCACAAATGAAGCACATTTTTTGTTAATTCTGAGGTGTGTTGGAAACAAATACTTTAATAGGATAAAAAAAAATCACTACACTAGTTGATGCCATTTCCACACCTTATCATTTGTGAGCTGGTTAGTTTTGTTATTAAAACTGTATGTCTGTTCAAATGTAATGGTCATTTCTATTGCAAATGTGCTGTTTGTAATGGCAGTCTCCTACCACACCATGCATACTCCACTCTATGCCTCTCAACTCTAATCTGCACCATTCCACGCCACTGCATTCTACTTTGCACCACTCCTCTTTACACCATGCTACTGCACTGTAGACCACTGTACTCTACTCCACTCTCCGCCACTTCACCAAACAAAACTTCACTCTGTGCCTCTCTACTCTGCACCACTCTACGTTATGCCAATGCACTCTCCTCTGCACTCTCCAGTCTACACCACTCCACTCTACTCTGCCCAGCTCCACTCTTCACCACTCTGCAACACTGCACTCTACCACACGACACTCCCTGCCAATACTCTCTATGCCTATGCACTCTACTCTGGGCCACTCCACTCTATGCCCCTGCATTATAAGCCAAATTTCTGTACACCACTATAATCTACTCTGCAACACTGCACTCTATGACACTGCACTCTACTCCACTTTACACCATTACTCTTGGCCACTGTATCTACCCTGCACCAGTCCTCTCAATGCCACTTCACTCTATTCTGATCTACTCTATGCCACTGCACTCTATGCCACTGCACTCTGCCCCACTCTATGCCACTGCACTCTATACAACTGCACTCCTTGCCGCTGCACTCTATGTCAATGCACTCTACTCTGCACCTTTGTAGTCTACACCACTGCACTCTATGCGACCCTACACTACTTCACGCTACAACACTCTACTCTGCAACATCGCACTCTTGCCACTGAACTCTATGCTGCTGTACTCTGCACTACTGCACTCTCTGCCACTGAACTCTATTCCACTGTACTCTGCACTACTGCACTCTCTGCCACTGAACTCTATGCACTGTACTCTACACTACTGAACTCTACGCCACCAATCAGCATGCATTGAGGCACTTTCACCCTGCACTTACACACTTATCAACCTTCATTCATCCACCACTCACCGGCACAGAGAGCAGTAACACCATTCTCCCTTCACTCATACACTGCTCCCACACCTCTTAGTGTATTATTAATCTCATAGGTAAAACCTGATGCATTTACCAATGCTTGTTTAATTTAGTGGAGGGCAGAGACATGCCATCTTTGTTAACAGTGTATGTCTCAAAAATTATGTCAGTAATATTATATGCAGCAGAAGTCCTCCAGTAGTCGCCCTGAAAAGTTATGCCAGCATTGAGTCTAAACTTTATAAACACTATTTAGGTTCAGGGCACTTTAAAAATGATTCATTTACAGCAGTCATTGAACAGCATTAATCACAGGGCTTTTGGTCAAATCCTCTATTATGGGTATAAGCTTTTTTCTAGTTGTGAAGATTTTATTAAAGAAATCATTTGGAGAGCATTTGTGCGTGATTTTAAAAAAGTTTTCCCTTTACAGAGTTATTCTGATGTTTGGTAGCTTAAATTTTACCTTTCAAAAGCTGAAATGTTTGTGTCTAACTCATTTAAAGTCACTTCCTCTAAACTGAAGACTGACAAAATGTAAAAGCTATCAGTGAGATTTAGCACATTGTCAACAGTTTTCAAGATAACAATTGAACTGCTCCTTTGTTATTCTTTGTGCAATGCAGTTTCATGTAAGAGCAAATTTAGGGGCATATTTATACTCAGTTTGCGCCGAATTACCGTCATTTTTTAACGCTAATTCAGCGCAAACCTAACTCCATATTTATACTTTGGTGCTAGACCTGTCTAGCGCCAAAGTTTTGGAGTTAAAGTAATTTTTTGCCTGCAGAAAACTACCTTGCGTCAATGAGATGCAAGGTAGGCATTCCTGGGCAAAAAATGACGATATGGCCTTAGCACCATATTTATCACCCAGCGCTAAAATCAAACGCGGGGGATGGGGACCTTAAATAATTAAATTATTTAACGCCTGGTCAGGGCAGGCATTAGGGAACTTTTGGGCCTATTTTCATGGTCAGAGAACATGGCAAGAGCCCACGGGTGCCCGTCCCTAGCCCCAGGGACACCCAATCCCACACCAGAGGGACAGCGGAGGATGGAGGACCCCATCCCAGGTAAGTATAAGTAAGTAAAGGTAAGAATTTTGTTTATTTTTTGAAGTGCCATAGGGGGGCTTAACTTGGGCCCCCCTACATGGCACTGAGCCCACTGGCCATGCCCAGGGGACATATGTCCTGTGGGCATAGGCACTGGGGTGGTGGGCATGACTCCTGTCTTTACTAAGGTAGGAGTCATGTCTTTGGGGGTTGTGCATCAAAGAATTACGCTAGTCTGGTTAGAGGCATTTTTTATGCCTCTGCCCGTACTAGCTTCATCCTTTGACGCAAACCCCCCTGTTCCCCCTACATCTCCCCCACCCAGCTAGCATCTCTTTTTATGTTGCTAGCCGGCCCTTACCGCTGGCTACCTTCATACCATAAATATGATGCCCTGGAGCGTCTTGGGATGGTGCTAGCCGGTGATGTACTTTTTCACGCAAAACTGCATTAGCCCAATTTTGCGTGAAAAAGTATAAATATGGGCCTATGATCCTCAGGGAAGGTCTATTTATATGAAGCTTAAATTAACTTTGCCCTATTAAGCATGAACCCATGGGTTAAAGTCAGAGGAGTCCAAGGGCCACGCAGTTGTCACAATATGAAACAAGATTTAATTCATGTGCTGTTCTTTTATCCAGGTTTAGAAACAAAAAAAATTTAATACATGGTTCCTAAATGAAAAAAAATATTTTGTGTAACATGGTACGAGGCGTTATTCTTAGTGTTTAACTGACCTCCAAAAATATTTGTGATCGACTGAAAACCTTTTTTATGTAATTTCTAAAGTTTTAAGCTGACTCTATGGACTAGGTTCAGATTATTTTAGGAAATCACTTTGCACTTTTGGAAATAGTTTCACCTGCTGTAGGATAATATTCGGGACATTTCTTTTGTGAAATTGGTATCTTTTTTGAAGGCATCATCAGGGGAACTAGACATGAATTGAAATTATTAGTGATCACCTTTTTATCCAACTGCAATTTAACTAGGCTTGGGAGGAAGATTTTATGTCTATAATTCTTTGTTTTCATTTAGTTTATCTAATTGTTTTTAATGTGATATATTGTGTTTGTGCAGTAGGGTCTCTGGGTTCACTAATGTTCTGTAAATAATAAAATACCAAAATACAAAAATAATCCTCAAGAGTTGACAAAGTGATATTGTTTGTCAAAACTGTAGCTACAATTTTTTTAAAGATGAATAATAATTTTGAATGTTTGTTCTGCTTGTAGAATTCACAACTTCATTCATGATAACTGTATCCCCAATATTGTTTTGACAACATATGAGCTTGTTTTAATATTTCTTCCTAAACTGCATGTTGTGTTTACTTGTCTGGTTTTTTACTTTGTCCAAAATTAAAGAAAGGATGATTTCAATGAACAAGAATAAATATTTAACTGATAGTTTTGAAATTTTAGGTGTTTTGTATTTATCGTGTTTTAGAAAACACAGCCCTGCTTTCTATGGTTTAAAGAGGATGAATATAATGTAGAAGTAAAGTGATGAACAGATGGTGATTGGATATCAGTTTTAACCTAAAACCTAAAATCCTTTTACTTTTGTCATGATAAACGCTGTCCCATTGGTTTTCGAGGGGTTAGTCTTGTTTATAACCCGTGGCTCCTGAACTGTGTCACTGTATTGGAAAATGGCACCAGGACAAATTCTGCATGTTTCTCTCTGTTCGCCAGAACCCAGATCCGGCCCAAAAATAGCTGCTGCGATCTGGCGGGATCCCTTTACTCTCCACCTCTGGCCATAAAGATCTCCTTTAGGCTGATCACGTTTTTTTTTCTTTTTAAGAAATAATTAGAAGAATGAAAAGCAAGTCGCCATGTTTCTACTTTAAACTGCAGCTGTAATTATGTTGCATGACCTTTCTTTAACCCTGGCTATTGGCAGCAGGCATTGTGACATCAGAAGTCAACTGTAGCAGCTATGTTATGTCTTTCTTACAGGTAACTAGAGAAAGGAAATTAGAAGTGGGCTTTTATTCAGGGATTGCAGTCTCCAATAGATATAAGTGGGATCTAAAATAGACATTTGTCTGTATTGCATTGTTATATTAATCATGCAGTTATTATGGAGCTTTACTGATGTCAGTTATTGTGATATATTACATGGGAACCAAGAATCCATGTATAAATGTGTATTTCTAATTTCCTTAGTACAGGTGGTGTCTAGAGTTTCTAGTTGCTTGAAATAATGAAACAAGACAACTGCACAACTGTAACTATTTACTACAGTTGAGTTCTGACATCACAATGCCACCGGCCAGAGCCAAAATCCAAGGTGAAAAGCAGGCCTCAGAGCATAATTGAAGCCACTGCTTAAATAAAGTATGGAAACAAAAACCGGCTTTTCGTTCTTATTGCCTGTTTTTTCCAATGCAAACATTGATAAACAGAAAAAGATATTTATGAAAACATGTACATTTTTAGCACACTAAAGGTCATTACAGGAAAAATAGAAACTCTTGCCTTTTTCTGTGCTGGGCCTCAGCACTTATTACATTTGACTTACATTAAATGTATATTAATATCCTGTTGCAACACATTACTAACTATATTTTTGATGTGCTTGATTTAGAATTAATTTGTATTCGTCATATCTGCAACCATACGATCTCTTTTGTATGAAGGAGACACTGATGATTTACATGGTTACAGGAAAGATGATGGTGCGACCATACAATAGAAAGAATAAGACACCCGCTGCCATACGTGTTAATTATATTGCAAGTCACCCTGGAGTTCCACAACCTTATAAAGGAACTCAGCTGTGGCATCACTCCTCTATATGGTCACATAACACCTTGGTGACTTGTAATGCCATTACAATGTATGTCAATGGTGCATCTGATTTTCCATCTTGTGACGATGCAGGGTCCAATGTCATATGAAGTCATTTCCTGTGATGTCAAAGAGTGTGTGATGTCACTCGCGCTACCTCTAGCATTTTGGTGCATTAACGGCCATGTTCCTAGGTAAGACTCTAATGCCCTAGGACCAAGGCCCCCTATGAAAACCTGCACAAAGAAAGTGGGAACAGGAGCAAAATGAATTGTTAATGTAGCAAAGGGGTGCGCAGGCACAAACGTGGTGGCGGCAGTACATGCTCAAGGCCTTCCTTTATATTTTTTACTACGCAAGTATTCGCCCGGGCGAAGGAGCGTTTATTTCGGTAGGTGCGGTTCCACCCACATCCCATCCCGCCGCCTGCCGAGGAACATTTCATATGAAAGACTATTTCCCTGCCTGGGACGCCGTGTGTGAGGCGTCACCACATCCCAGATGCACAAGGGCCGGAAGCAAGCCAGCCACCGGCACAGGGTGACGACGGGCGTATTCTGATCTAGGACAAACGAACAATCCGATAACCGACAATTGTAGCGATCGTTAGTGGGGCTGCAGGGACTCCGAAGTCTCCCGCTCTCTAGATATATATTTACAGACAATTCAATGAGATGTCCATTCTTAACAGCACATTCTGTGTCCTACCGGTGATGCGAGAACATTCATTATTGGAAGGTGTAGACCTGACGTCACGAGAAAGGCTTTCACCCTGCATGCCCAGCACGATATTTCGATTCAATGCTGTGTACTCCATTTTCGAGAGTTCATAATTCGGCATGTTCCGCGCAGTAGTCGGGACAATACCAGAGCAGGCTACGTTCATAAACATGTCGTCTCGAAAATGCTTCTTCTTCGCAGTTTTATCATTTATACTTCTCGTTGTCTCGTGCCCTCCCCTCTCACGTCGGAGGGGCCCGGGCCGCGGCCGCCCTCTCTGCACCCGGTCCCTGGAGCCCTCCCACAGTGCTCCGCTGTGCGGTGCAAAACGATCGGCGTTACCCGGGCACAGGGGCTCTGATTCCTTGATTTTCACGATTATGTTCATTTGTTACCTGCCACGAACGGTCTTGATCAGTACGAAATAATTCTTAACATGGCTAATTGTATTATTTGCTTATGATGCCCACATAAAAGATAGCAATTGGAAATAAATGTATTTCCAAAAATAACTATCCTGCAATGAAAGAGACTGAGCTTTCAGGAGAAATTATTTTTATAACATTTGCAACTTGTATGATAGATAACGTGAACTGGTATGAAACACGTACAGGCTTTTATATAGCCAGGAACTCCTCGGATGAGCAGTGGCAGATTGGCTGAATAAAATAATAATAAAGGACAGTGGCTGGATTTCATCCATAGAGAATTTTCCTCCTGTCCGAGCCTGCCTCTTAGATCTGTATTAAGCGCATTGGACCCTGCTTCGGGTATGAAAAAAGCGCTATAGAAATACAACTGCAATATAATACAATTGGCACATCAAATTGGCGTTGCAATGCGGTCGGTTTATCGAATACAGCGGTATCCTGCTCGCTCACCGCAATATTGATTGAATTAATGGATGATTTTAATTACACAGCGGACGCCTCCGCTAGGCTTCTTGGTGCTAGAGAATAGAGTCAGAATCTTAGAGAAAAATAGCTGCTTCTAGAGAGGAATGTGAGAAGCAGGGGACAACGGGGTTGAAAGGTGTGTACGTTTTACACCGGATTAATAGAGGAGATACGCTTTCATTTTTCCCGAAAATGACAATTGTCTTCAAGTGATCGGAGCAGAAAAGTAGAGTTGTGGTCATCAGTCTCGAACCCGAGTAAACTCTGAAACGAGCCTTTTCAGTTGGCAAATATTTTAAATGCGCATTTATTCGACGGATTTGGATCATCCTTCTTTCATTTGTATTTTAGTTAGGGGCACAACGGCCGGAGCTGGAAAACAAGGTTCGAGTCTCGGAGTCGGCTCAACATCCCGTGATTCTGGGACAATCATTTAATTTCCCCCTGCCTACCCAAAAAATGAGTGTGTCCATGTGTAACGTAACTGGTGCTCACGTAAAGCGCTCCAATACCTTCCGGTCGAGTGCGCGCTATATAAAAAAGAAAAAAACGCAAAAAAAGAAAACCGTAAAGAATGCCGCTGGCAGCACAGGTAAAGGCGGCTGACAGCAGAAGCGTGAGAGGGAGGGGCGGGGGCTGAGGTGGTGGGGGGAGGGAGGAGTTACAGGACATGTCAACACTGAATACCCCTGTGCCCCTTTGGAACGAGACTGCTCTTCAGCACTATGCGTTCAGATTAAACAAACCTCCACTTACTTGCACAGTGTGCTAAAAAAATGTAATTACAAGTGTAGGGAAATAAAATACAATATACTATAACAATCTAATGATCTGTGAAATATGTAAGGAATAAATAAGTGAAATGTGCGGCATTATGTGGTAAAATCACGCACTAAATTATTCTGCTTGCATCACAGTCTGCTGGGGACTGGCAGCTTTGAACGGCGCCTGTGATTCCAGGGGCTCCTGCAACCCGAAGACGGAGAGATATCGGTAAAGTTTGTGAGCTGACACTATCTCTCCCGTCTCCACTGCCGCAGCAGACCCTCACCCCGAGGAGCTCTCAGTCCGAAGGTGGGGTACGCGTTAATGGTCTCTGTCCCTCCACTAAAACGCATTCTTGCATTTTATTAAAACACTCCATCCGGCGTGACTTGGAGCACGTCTTTGCCGTTTTATGCAGCATTGTACAAGCGGCAGAAACTAGTTTTTATGCAGAATGTGTGAAACTCTAATATAAACGCCTCGCCGCTGCCCGAGCAGATATTTGGGTGGCATCTAGAACCAACGTGAGCATTTCAAGTACACATGCGATTAAGTTATGTACCCACCGCATTCACTGTGAAGAACAAATGTAAACACACGCACCCAAACAAACATGACACAGGCACACACATAAATAGACTTACAGGGACTATCACCCAGGAAAAACACATAAATACAATTTCGCAATAAACGTTCGCTCACCAACACACTCGTTCTCACAGCTATTTACGCCTTCCCAAAACACAACCACACACACTGCCAAACACACAGATTACACATACACACAGTTAAAACACACACACACACACACACAAGCATACTCACATTCTCAGACGAAAAATCATAAAACATGCTTAACAAACACACACACACACACAAACATCCCAAAAACAGCCACATGCATAAATGTATACCATCAATAACATATTCCCCGCAGTTTGCCTTTTACTACTTCGTGTGCGGGCTATTCATACGAGTGTGTGACAAGCTTCTGTGATGAAATGACAGGCCTCCTACCAACCTGTTATACTTTCTTTTGTGACTTTCCTTCTGTAAAGAGAGGCACATTAATCCACGTTCATCGGAACGCTTTCTACGCTGTTTTATCTGCGCTTGTCTACCCAGGGCTGGTCGTCTCAGAAGTCAGGGGTATATTTCATAGGCAGCTCTGCAGTCTTTTTTGTGAGCTCCCGCGGGGCCTGCTATAAATTGTGCAGTCAGTTTCAGAGTTTTCTGCGACCACAGGGCTGTGTTTACATTCTTCACTAGGCAAGCCCTGTGTGTTCGTCATTTATATCCTAACCCCAGAGCTTGTTTATAGAGAGAGTGACAGGCACTCAAAGGCTGAGAAAACGGACGAGAGCAGTACGGCATAGCACTGGGACAGACAGCAAGGCATGGGTGCCATCTTCTGGACATATTTGGAACAGCACTGAAACCATCGAAAGGAAACAGCTTAAGAACAACGTTGCGGCAAACTTTCTTTTAAGATTCACTGTGTTTCAAAGCTCAGAGAACATCTCACTAAAGACACAACGTGCAGGCTCTAGACTCTGACAGCTGCAAAATAAGTGAAGATGGTGGTTTGTAATTTGTAGCCCGCATCCAAAGCCCTTGCATGTGCAAGCGCGCTACGAGTAACTGAATGGCAGTTAAAATATAGATATGATATGAGATAGGCAGAAGTGTTTTATATAATCCTGCTGCATATAATTTCCACCTTATCTACATTCTCTTAGTGTTGGCCTGAAAAGGGTCTCGTAGCTAGGGAGATATTGTGCTAATCACAGGCTTTATCGTTCATATTTTCAAGGGGCGTAATGCAGGTCCCTGGAGCCCTGCGCGCGTGGGGAGCTTGGGGATGGGGTTACTGGGAGGAAGAAGCCTTCAGTTTCACCTGCAATCCTTCAGGGGTCCCCCATTCAGCCCAAAGCCAAGGGATATTTGTGATGTATGGGAGACTCAAGTGCCTCGCTTCACATTCTGCAAGGTGCCCCATCATTCCCACAGCGATGCCCCATCACTTTGCCGTTACGCCACTGTTTGCCAGACAACATGACTGGGACTTGAATTCATCTCTTCCAGTTTCAGGTACAACTGTGCCGCCTCTCGTTGACTTAACATTGTATTGTATAACTCTGCGACGTGGAAGAAAACTTTCGAAAATAAACAGGTGAGTAACTTTGAAAGGGGAGGAAGGGGATGGAGGGTAGGTGGAGGTTGCTTGTGGCGTGACACCACCCCAAATAAATGCATTCCTGGGTTCGTAGTTGGGTCTGTGGGCGCTGTCTATGGTCTGTTATCTCCATGTCGTTTTTTTCTAACCGTGAGCCAAGAATGAAAGACAAAACAGTGATCTTTTATCTTAATGAGAGAGAAACAGTTACCCATCTGGTGGGTGATTTTCAAAATATAAAAGCAGATAACCTGGACTCAATACCAGGTTCCCTGCTTGTCCAAGTTGTGTGATCCCAGTCACTCTTTTTATCTCCCACAGACTCCTTTTTCTTTATTATCATACATGAGCACACTTAAATGCTTGCCTTGAGGATGCGCGCTGTACAAGCAACTCTTGTGTTTGATTAATAGACTGTAGTGTTGCTCTATCTGTAATAAGAATCTAGGCCACGTTTAGGGTTTACACAACCACTGACTTGTCTCTTAGTTCACTAATGGCATTGCTGCTGTGGGGGTAGGCCATAAATGTTTCTAAACACTCTCTTTTAATTAATGCCTCTCTAGGAAGTGATACAGTCTGATGTACTAAGGTGAAACGCTTCTGCATGTTACAAGAATATACTTTTTTGAATTGAAAGGAAATCGTATATTTTTCATTATGTTTGTTGCTCAATGTATATACCAAACATTTCAATGGCTCGGACTCTTGGAGCCAAGCCAGGCCCATGGATCAGGTCTGGCTTGGCCTGCCCTATTAATTTTCCTGCGTGCCCGCCTCTATTTGGGAATAGTGCTTAGTACATGGGGCCATTCATCACTAGAAACATGGCGCCTTATCAACATTCACCAATTTGACAACTGCCCCAGGTGGGACAGTCAGGGACATAGCTTCAGCTGTGGTGTTTGGGGTGTGACATCCCTCAAATGCATTCTTGTGTTCGTAATGTAGATTTTCCTAGTAATTTCTGAAGGAAAGTCTTCATTTTATTAAAGACACGGAGGCCAGTATTATGCTTAATTCTTTTCTTTATTTTTAAACAGCAGCTGCAGTCAAGAAGAAAACTACAGAACCCATAAGGCGAAACGACAGTAGCCAATGGGAAACGAAGAGTAGTTTAACACAATGCACCAATGAGCAGTCCCAATAATACCTATCTTGACTGAAAACAGCCCTCTTTTCTTGTGCGAGACTTAATAAGTAACAAATAATGGAAAAATAGTACAACAAATACATATTGCCATGATAACAGATAAAAGTTCCTGTAGAAACAACCACAAGTCCAGAAACAAAATTCGGAAGTCTCTGTGGATCCGAAAGATGGGTGTTCCAGTGATTAGATGATGTCGATATTCCTGTAGGTAGAGGAGTGAAGAACGGATCTCTAAGAAGAGGTCTGCTGAGTCGTTGAAGATGCTGATAGGGAGGGAATGAAACAAAAACGTTAGAATTTGTAGCAGTGGGATAATACTTGCCTCCGTGTCTTTAATAAAATTAAGACTTTCCTTCATAAATTACTAGGAAAATCTACATTTTATGGCAAGACCAGAGGCTTCTATTATGCTGTTTTAAAGTGAATCAATACCATTTAAAGAAGCACGTTGTATTGGTTTACAATAAAATACTCTGAAAACATTATCATTGGACCAGTCAGCCGATCTGAGAATGTCCTCAAGACAGATCGATGAAGTTTGAAGCTTCTGTCAAAATAGGTGGGAGACATTGGGATTGCCTGATATTTTCCAGGCCGAAAGGGAGAGGAGATTCTGTAGAATCAGACTGTGGCAGAGGCCAAGGGGGTTGGTCAATAGATCTGGAAAGGAGGGAATTAGGAGAGGAGCATCTATTGAAAGTTCCAGGAGAGTGGGAAACCACACCTGTGAATGCCAGAATGGGGCTATGAGAACTAACGTGGCCTGTTGGCGTCTTACTTGAGCCAGCAATCTGGAGATCATGATGAAAGGAGGGAAGGCATAGTTGAGGGAGGATGACCAATCCTGAGAAAAAGCATCGAAGGCTAGAGCTAATAGATCTGGGCGCCAGCAGAAGAACTGTGAAAGTTGAGTATTGAGACAGGATGCAAAAAGATCTATGTGAAAGGGACCCCATTTGTGATGTATGGATTTGAATATCTCGGTGTGGAGCTTCCAATCGCTGGAGTCTCGGAAATGACGAGAATGCCAATCTGCTACTGAATTGAGATTGCCCGGCAGATACACTGCTTGAACAGAAATTCTGTTTTGAAGACAAAACTCCCAAAACCCTTTCGCCAATTCCGCTAAAGGCTTGATTTTGTGCCTCCCAGATGGTTGATGTAACGAACGGCAGAAATGTTGTCCATTCTGAGAAGTGCCGAACAACAAACTCTGTCTCTTGCAAGACGTTTGGTTGCAAAGGAGCCGGCAAGCATCTCTAAACAGTTGATGTGCAACCTTGACTCCTCTAGAGACCATGTGCCTCCAGTCGAGATTGGACCACAACGGGCTCCCCAACCCAGCAGACTTGCATCTGATTCTAATACAAGATCTGGGGCTGATGCGAATATAGTCCTGCCGTTCCAGGCATCTAAATGGTCCACCATTGGAGCTCCCATCGAGAGTCCTGGTCTAACACGATGATATCTGAGTAAGCAAGACATTTTTGGAGATGCCGAATTTTCAGCCTCTGCAGGGCCCGATAATGTAATGTTCCTGGAAAAATGGCTTGGATCGATGAAGAAAGGAGGCCTACAATCCTTGCTAGGGATCTGAGGGACAGGAGAGCACTGCGTAGGATCAGAAGGATTTCCGATATGATGGATTTTATTTTTGCTGACGGAAGGAGAAGAGAGGCAGAAACAGAATCCACTAGAAAACCTAAACACTTGATTCTTTGAGCCGGAACTAAGGAAAAATGTTTGTAGTTGATAATAAAACCGAGATCTGAGAGAAGAGTGCAAGTGAGATGAACGTGAGACAGAAGGGACGTACGATTCTGGTTCATGATAGGGATATCGTCTAAGTAAATGATCAGTCTGATCCCTTGAGCCCTGACAAAGGCCACTACTGGTTTCATTAGTTTTGTGAAACACCATGGAGCGGAAGACAGATCAAAAGGAAGGGAAGTGAAGTGAAATGTCTGATTGAGCCATTGGAACTGAAGAAATTTCCGTGAATCTTGGTGCATGGGACCTGTGAGGTAAGCATCCTGTAGATCTAGTTGCACTATCCAGTCTCCTTGAAGCAAGGAATACCTGAGATGTAGAATAGTTTCCATCTTGAAGTGGCGATATACGACAAATTGGTTGAACTGTTTTAGATTGATAACGGGACGCATCTTTATGTTCTTCTTTTGGACTAGAAAAACTAAGCTGATGAACCCCAAAGGGTCTAGAGAACAAGGGGCAATTGCCTGTTTTTGCAAAACAGATTGAATTTCTAAAGAGATTAAGGTTGTCATTTGAACAGAAAACTGAGGAGGATGGGGCAAAATTGATTGAAAATGTTCTGAGTAGAGCTTTATGAACTGTATTTAAAACCCATGGATCTGCTGTGGGATCTTGCCATTTTGGAAGGAACAAAGAAATATGACCCCCAATGACAGGAAGGGAAGAAGGTTGACTTACTGGGTTGTGATGAGAACCTGGAACTGTGGTTGCCTTTGTTTCGAAAACCCCTGTTTCTTTGAGGATAAAATTGCGGTCTGTATTCCTGGTAAGAGTTTTTGTTGTTGAAGGAACTGCCGGAACCTTGGTTGTTATAGGCATGGCTGACAAAGTGGTTCCTGCCTCTGCCGGCCCTGGAGAAAACCCGAGAGGAAAATATCTTCTTTAGCGATTGTTGTGCCTTGTCCAGAGAAGCAAACGTTCCAATGTATTTACTAAGCTCTTTGATAAAAGAGTTGCCAAAAAGTAAACCTTCAGCCTTGATGCCTGGGTCTGAGTCGGCGAGGTCTACCAACTTGGGGTCAAGTTTTAGCAGGAGTCCCTTCCTGCGTTAGTGGGTAATGGCAGAGTTAGCATTCCCTAGTAAACATAAGTCCTGTTGAACCCACAAAGATAAATCAACGGGGTCAACCGCAGAGTGCTCCAAACAGGCTTATTCAGTCATGCCAAAAATGAAGGTCAAGGGCCCCACAATGTCCAAAAGCATGTCTTGGCAGGTGGACCAAGCTTTGTCTACCCCTTTGCGAGGGTCTTTACCAAATTTAGTAAAGAAAGTTATCAGAGACGAATCAATAGTAGGTGTTACCGCTATTTTGGAAGGTAAAGATGGCCTAGGACACTCCAACTTGAGTTTTGCTCTTACTTATTTATCCAAAGGAGTACGCAACCTAGAGGTTACATATTCCGCTACATAGTCTGCAGGAAACCATTCGGTGGAATGCGGATGTTGAATGTCATTGGGGTCAAACATTGGAACCCCTTGTGCATCCGTGACTTTGCATGACCCTGAAAGTTTATGGCTGTCAGATTTTGCTTTTTTGGGAGGAGGAGGGGAGAAAAAATCTCCATTGTCTTTGTCGGAGTTATCCAAGTCCGAGTGATGGTCATGCATCTCATCATCCGTGTCAAGTATCTTGGAAATAATAATGGGAGAGGAAATGTGTTTGGGTTTGGCCACACATTTTTTTGATGGCCTAGATAATATTCCCTCCTTTAAAGGAGGCCTTTGAGGAGCTGCATCCTCTGTCTTGCGTGAGGAACTCTCACTACTCAGTAGCGTCGTTTTAGAATTTTTTGAAGGGCCAGGATGCTTTCTGCTATCCCCCGCAGACTGGGCCAGCATGGTTTTAGAAACCAACTTGACAACAGAATTTTCCAAATTTTTTGATAATTTTTCCCATGAAGCTGAAACAGCTTGTTCAACTGATAATTGAATGAAATCATTCAAGTTATCCTTTATAACCTCTTACTCCTCCTCATTTAAAAGTTAGGAGACAGGGGAGCTGTCCATCATGACAAAAACGAAGCACCAGAGAGATACTGAGAAAAAATGCTGAGGAAGGGGTTAATCTCCTCACAGGCAGTCAAAGAGAAAGTCCATGCTCCGCCTAGGGGTGGGGAAAAAAACACCAGAGGCAGAGCTGAGGAGTTCCGAAAGGAAAACAACCTCGGTCGCAGCAGGAAATGGAGCAGGAGTTGGAGAACCAAAGGTAAATAGTTGAGTGCAACTGGAGCAAAGGACTTGCCGGTATTTTGATTCCCCTCAACAGCCGGTTAAAATGGAGACCACGCGTTGAGGGGAAAACGGTAAAATTATGCAGAGCGCGCAGAGCGCAAGGTAGCAGTGCGGCTACAAGCCGGCTGAAATATCAATGAACGCGCGATATACTAAGCGCGTG
The DNA here is from genome assembly GCF_031143425.1 of Pleurodeles waltl. Lineage (NCBI taxonomy): Eukaryota > Metazoa > Chordata > Amphibia > Caudata > Salamandridae > Pleurodeles > Pleurodeles waltl. The sequence goes on from NC_090438.1 coordinate 762,664,524, forward strand.
AAAAACAAACATATTATCACTGTAGCGTATAAATAAAACTGGGTAAATGAAGGAGAGGGAAATAATACTTATCTTGACTGCGAGCAGTAAGAAAAGAGGGCTGTTCTCAGTCAAGGTAGGTATTATTGGGACTGCTCTTTGGTGATTGGTGCATTGTGTTAAACTAGTCTTCGTTTCCTATTGGCTACTCTCGTTTCGCCTTATGGGTTCTGTAGTTTTCTTCTTGACTGTAGCTGCTGTTTAAAAATAAAGAAAAGAATTAAGCATAATAGGAGCCTCCGGTCTTTAATAAAATTGGGTTTGGGGGCCCTAAGTCTGGTCTGCTATGTCTGTATCAGTTTTTCTTGTAATTCTCATTTCACTAAGAGGTTTTAACTTGTTCATTTTTTGGATCGGGATCTTAAATATATATAGGTGGTCATTACAACCCTGGCGGTCGGTGTTAAAGCAGTGGTAAAACCGCCAACAGGCCGGCGGAAAAAAAATGGAATTACGACCGTGGCGGAAACCGCCATCATAGACAGCCACTTTAACACTCCGACCGCCACGGTGGTACAAACAAACACCGCGGTGGTAACCGCCAACAGATAGGCGGAGGACAATGTACCACCCACATTATTATAAGCCACCAATCCACCACCTTTTCCGGGGTGGATTCACCGCGAACAAAAACACGGCGGAAACAGGACTTGGAAGGGAAAACGCTCACCTCTACACATCCCACAAGGAACCAGGACGCCATGGAACCTGAACTTCAGATTCTTCCAGCCCTTATCTTCCTGCTCCTCTACCAGGAGCACGAACGCCGGCGGCGAAGACCACGGTGAGTACTGCACCTACGACACAGGGGAGGGGGAGGGAAAAAACAGTGACACACGCAACACCCCCACCCTCACCCACGACAACACACGCACCAATACATCGTGATACATCACAGTTACACCCCCGAACCCCCTCTGGAAGAATGCAAGGACAAAAGGAAATTAGTCGAATGATTGTAATATATACGAAGACAGTAATAAAAAATATATACATATATTAAGATATTCACACTATAAACAAATATATACACCAAGAATACAAGTCCAAGGTATTCCACTATCATAGTCTGTGGACCACTGGGCCCAAAAGGCATGGGCGAGGCCCACAATCAATACCCGAACAAGACAGAGAGAACACTGCTGGGGCATCAGATAGAAATAAAACAGGCACCTCAGGGGGCAGTGAAGGGGGGGCACCTCAGCCGGATGAGTGCATGATGCCAGATCCACGAGGGGGCTCCATGCCCATTGATGTATCCTGGGGAGTGCAAAGCCACAGTCTCTCAAGTCTCTCCAGTGGGTGGTTTGCCCACTGCTATATCCTGGGGAGTGCAAAGCCACAGTCTCTCATGTCTCTACAGTGGGTGGTTTGCCCACTACTATATCATGGGGAGTGCAAAGCCACAGTCTCTCAAGTCTCTACAGTGGGTGGTTTGCCCACTGCTATAGCCTGGGGAGTGCAAAGCCACAGTCTCTCAAGTCTCTCCAGTGGGTTGTTTGCACACTGCAAATCCTGGGGAATGCAAAGCTACAGCCTCTCAAGTGGATAACATTCTCCACTGGTTTCTGGAGGGGGCTTTGTGCCCAGAGTGCTTCATCCTGCCAAGGACAGAGGTAGTGGATGTGATACTCCACTGGTTCTGGAGGGGGCTTTGTGCCCAGAGTGCTTCATCCTGCCAAGGACAGAGGTAGTGGATGTGATACTCCACTGGTTCTGGAGGGGGCTTTGTGCCCAGAGTGCTGCATCCTGCCCGTAGCGGCCTCAGTAGCGTCGGAATCATTGGTTCTCACTGGCCTGCGGTGGTGCTGGTGGCGGTTTCCTTGGCAGCAGGGATGGTGGCGGCGGTGTCCTGGGCAGCGGGGATGGTGGCGGTCTTGTCCGCCGTGCAGATCTTCCCAGACTTGCAGGTTTTACTGTACCCCTTCCGCACCTTGGATGGTGGCGCAGCTGTCTCCACACCCCCAACTGTACCCCTGGAAGCGGCTTTGGTGGCTGATTTCTTTCCCCTCTCCCGCCGGGCACTGGCCAACTTTTTATGCGTTACAGGTGGGGGACTGTCCATGCTCTGGCTTCTTGCCACACTGGCTGCCCTGCTGCCTGGCGCACTCCAGAAGCCGGTTACTACTGGCACCACTGGTCCCGCAGATGTTGTGGCTGAGGTGCTGGGTTGGGACCTGGAGAGTCGGGCCTTAGGAGACTGAAGGGGTGGGGGAGATGAGGGAAAGAGGTCAAGGTTGGACAGGAAAAGTTTCTTAGGAACACTGGGATGGGTAGATGGAGGGGGTTTGGTAGTGGAGGAAGAGGTAGTGGTTGTAGGAGGTGTACGTTTGGTGACTTTGGGTGAAGGTGCATGGGCTGGAGGCTGCCGTGAGGTTGATGGCTGTTGGGTGGGTGTGTGGCTGCGTTTGTGTACCTTGGGAGGTCGCCTCACAGACACACTGGGAGAGGACACAGGGGACGTGTGAATGGTAGTGGGGATGGTGACTGCACATGAGCGGGGTGTGGTGGTGGGTGTGCTGGTGATGGAGGTAGTGGCTGAGGATGTAGTGCATGCAGGTGTGAGTGGAGACGAGACAGGGAGGGAGGAGGGAGGCAAGGAGGAGGGGGCACAGTGGAGGCAGTGGATGTTGGTGTGTCTGCATGTGTGTGATGCTTGCGTGAGTGCCTGTGGGATGTGTGGTGCTTATGTTTGCCAGAGCTTACCTTGTGTGTTGAGGTGTGTGCATGCTGGTCTGATGGTGTGCTTGGGATAAGCTGAGGTACAGGGCTTTGGGTCTGGGAGGAGGAAGTTGGAGGGGGGAGGCTAGAGACAGGGACAATGGTTGCCATCAGTGCTGAGGCCAGAGTCTGAAAAGCTCGCTGATGGGCTGCCTGACCAGAGTGAATGCCCTCCAGGTATGCATTGGTTTGTTGTAACTGCCTCTCTACACCCTGGATGGCATTCAAAATGGTAGACTGCCCAACAGGGAAGGACCTGAGGAGGTCAATGGGCTCCTCACTGAGGGCAGCAGGGCTGACAGGGGGAGGGGCTGAGGTGCCTGGGGCGAAGGAGATGCCCACCCTCCTGGATGAGCGGGCACGGGGCAAATGCTGAGGGGCTGCTGGGAGGGCGGTGCTGGTAGGGAGGGGTGGCGGCTGTACCTGTAGATACGGGGGGCACAGATGGGCCCGCCACCGCAAGGGAGCTCCCATCAGAGGAGGAGTCTGTGTCGCTGGTGTCAGCCCCTGTCCCCGCCGTGGAGCTCCCCTCGCCCTCCGTCCCACTGGTAAATTCCGACTCCATAGTGTCGCGCTCCAGGGCCATGTGGGATGCAGCTCCCTCCTGCTCCGGTGCCACTGCTCCTCCACCTGATGATGCTAATGCACACAAGAACAGGGAGACCACAAAAAGGGGGGGGGAGACAGAAGAAAGGCATGTTGAGTGCATGCAGTACCGCTACCGTTGGCGGACAATACAGACACAGAAGCCCCCTGCACTACGCCGCGCACTTGAAGTTCCCTATTTAATCCCAGGGACATGGGTTACAAGGCTATGCCAGATTGCTGCACACATTGATGTCACAGGAGCCTGACTAGGTGTAGTTGCCACTGTACACAGGTGGGGTGCCACAGGGCCTGTCTTAAGAAGGGTCCTTGCCTACTAAACTCGCCCTGGCCTAGGGGATCCCACAGCCCACCTCCCCCACCCAGACACCTACAATGCACGCTGAATCAGCAGAATGAGGGTGTACTCACCCCCTTGTGGCTCCTGTGATGCCCTCAAGCGCCCATCCAAATCTGGATACGCCACCGCCAGGATCCTGAACATCAGGGGGGTCATGGTGCGATGGGCACCACTCCCACGTTGGGATGCCATCCCCAGCTGGGTCTCCGCCGTCTTCTTGCTCCAGCGGCGAATGTCCGCCCATCTTTTCCAGCAGTGGGTGCTCCGTCTGTGGTAGACCCCCAGGGTCCGGACTTCCTTGGCGATGGCACGCCAAATGTCCTTCTTCTGGTGGGCGCTGCCCTACAGGAATAGTACAGGGGAAAAAGATAAGTTATTACCGTCCGCACCGTCACAGTCATTGGCCCCATCTCTACCCTTGGCATGACGCACATGCACTCACCGTCGTTTCATGCACGCCTCATTCTCCCCACCCTATCTTTCATCCACACCACTCCACACAGGCACTGCCCATACAGCATGCTCAGAGTGTACTTACCTGTTTGTCTGGAGGACCATAGAGTAGCGTGTACTGGGGGAGGACCCCATCCACGAGTTTCTCCAACTTCTCCGTGCTGAAGGCAGGGGCCCTTTCCCCAGACACACGAGCCATTGTCTCTTCCAGACTGAGGTGACAGAAGCACTTGCAGTGTAGGTCCTCTCCTGTCGAAGATCAGGTATCAAGTGATTGAATAGAGAGAAAATGGCGGTCACGTCCGTGGCGGTGCGTACCGTCACCGCTGGCGTACATTGTCATTGCCTCCTATGGGTCATAGGGTCCAATGTTAACCAATGCAGGATTGCGCCGCGGTCTTCGACCGCCTACCGCGACGGTGTACAACGCCAGCGCAGTTACCTCATATCCAACTGTCACACTTTACAGGTCAGGCAGCCGCCATTTCATGGGCCCACATGCCATTATTTTGGATTGCGTCACACATATCTAGGCCATGCCTAAACACTTATACAGGCATATGTCGATTTGCTAATATTTCTGAGTATGCTCTGTTTACGTACCTCGGAGTTGGTAGACTCTCTGCTCGCTGTTCTCCTCCATAGGCACCATCCGCTGGGGCATGTGAGGAGATGGCGGCATCCTCCGGTGTACAGACCGTAGGTGGACCTGTCGACGATGGAGGAGCGACATGTGATCATCACCTACAGACTTGATTGTGCCACAATCCAGGAACTGTGTACCCAGTTGGATCCAAACCTGATGTCAGCTATCCGCCATCCCACAGGAATCCCCCCTCAAGTGCAGGTGCTGTCTGTACTCTATTTCCTAGCAAGTAGGTCATTTCAAACAACAGTGGCCATAGCATCAGGGATGTCCCAGCCTATGTTTTCCAACGTGTTGTCCAGAGTGTTGTCTGCCCTGCTGAAACACATGCAGAGCTACATCGTTTTCCCTCAGGTGGAGGATTTGCTTACAGTGAAAGGTGATTTCTATGCCCTGGGACATATCCCCAACATCATAGGTGCCATTGATGGGACACATGTGGCCTTGGTCCCACCCGCAGGAGTGAACAGGTTTACAGAAACCGGAAGAGTTACCATTCAATGAATGTGCAGATGGTGTGTTTGGCCGACCAGTACATTTCCCATGTGAACGCCAAGTTTCCTGGCTCAGTGCATGACACTTATATTCTGCGGAATAGCAGCATCCCTTATGTGATGGGGCAACTCCAGAGGCACCGTGTGTGGCTATTAGGTGTGGACATGGACCCTATACAGTGTGGATAGTTGTCTGGGTCTGGGGTTGTGTAGGAGGCTGGACTGGCTTGTAGTGAGTACCAAGGGGTACTTGCACCTTGCACCAGGCCCAGTTATCCCTTATTAGTGTATAGGGTGTCTAGCAGCTTAGGCTGATAGATAATGGTAGCTTAGCAGAGCAGCTTAGGCTGAACTAGGAGACGTGAGAAGCTACCACAGTACCACTTAGTGTCATATGCACAATATCATAAGAAAACACAATACACAGTTATACTAAAAATAAAGGTACTTTATTATTATGACAATATGCCAAAGTATCTTAGAGTGTACCCTCAGTGAGAGGATAGGAAATATACACAAGATATATATACACAATAGCAAAAATATGCAGTATAGTCTTAGAAAACAGTGCAAACAATGTATAGTTACAATAGGATGCAATGGGGAAACATAGGGATAGGGGCAACACAAACCATATACTCCAAAAGTGGAATGCGAACCACGAATGGACCCCAAACCTATGTGACCTTGTAGAGGGTCGCTGGGACTATTAGAAAATAGTGAGAGTTAGAAAAATAACCCTCCCCAAGACCCTGAAAAGTGAGTGCAAAGTGCACTAAAGTTCCCCTAAGGACAAAGAAGTCGTGTTAGAGGAATAATGCAGGAAAGACACAAACCAGCAATGCAACAACTGTGGATTTCCAATCTAGGGTACCTGTGGAACAAGGGGACCAAGTCCAAAAGTCACAAGCAAGTCGGAGATGGGCAGATGCCCAGGAAATGCCAGCTGCGGGTGCAAAGAAGCTTCTACTGGACAGAAGAAGCTGAGGTTTCTGCAGGAACGAAAAGGGCTAGAGACTTCCCCTTTGGTGGACGGATCCCTCTCGCCGTGGAGAGTCGTGCAGAAGTGTTTTCCCGCCGAAAAAACGCCAACAAACCTTGCTAGGTGCAAATCGTGCAGTTAGCGTTTTTGGACGCTGCTGAGGCCCAGGAGGGACCAGGAGGTCGCAAATTGGACCAGCAGAGAGAGGGGACGTCGAGCAAGACAAGGAGCCCTCTCTGAAGCCGGTAGCACCCAGAGAAGTGCCAGAAACAGGCACTACAAGGATGCGTGAAACGGTGCTCGCCGAAGTTGCACAAAGGAGTCCCACGTCGCCGGAGACCAACTTAGAAAGTCGTGCAATGCAGGTTAGAGTGCCGTGGACCCAGGCTTGGCTGTGCACAAAGGATTTCCACCGGAAGTGCACAGGGGCCGGAGTAGCTGCAAAGTCGCGGTTCCCAGCCATGCAGCCCAGCGAGGTGAGGCAAGGACTTACCTCCACCAAACTTGGACTGAAGAGTCACTGGACTGTGGGGGTCACTTGGACAGAGTTGCTGGATTCGAAGGACCTCGCTCGTCGTGCTGAGAGGAGACCCAAGGGACCGGTAATGCAGCTTTTTGGTGCCTGCGGTTGCAGGGGGAAGATTCCGTCGACCCACAGGAGATTTCTTCGGAGCTTCTGGTGCAGAGAGGAGGCAGGCTACCCCCACAGCATGCACAAGCAGGAAAACAGTCGAGAAGGCGGCAGGATCAGCGTTACAGAGTTGCAGTAGTCGTCTTTGCTACTATGTTGCAGGTTTGCAGGCTTCCAGCGTGGTCAGCAGTCGATTCCTTATCAGAAGGTGAAGAGAGAGATGCAGAGGAACTCGGATGAGCTCTTGCATTCGTTATCTAAAGTTTCCCCAGAGACAGAGACCCTAAATAGCCAGAAAAGAGGGTTTGGCTACCTAGGAGAGAGGATAGGCTACTAACACCTGAAGGAGCCTATCAGAAGGAGTCTCTGACGTCACCTGGTGGCACTGGCCACTCAGAGCAGTCCAGTGTGCCAGCAGCACCTCTGTTTCCAAGATGGCAGAGGTCTGGAGCACACTGGAGGAGCTCTGGACACCTCCCAGGGGAGGTGCAGGTCAGGGGAGTGGTCACTCCCCTTTCCTTTGTCCAGTTTCGCGCCAGAGCAGGGGCTAAGGGGTCCCTGAACCGGTGTAGACTGGCTTATGCAGAATTGGGCACATCTGTGCCCAAGAAAGCATTTCCAGAGGCTGGGGGAGGCTACTCCTCCCCTGCCTTCACACCATTTTCCAAAGAGAGAGGGTGTAACACCCTCTCTCAGAGGAAGTCCTTTGTTCTGCCATCCTGGGCCAGGCCTGGCTGGACCCCAGGAGGGCAGATGCCTGTCTGAGGGGTTGGCAGCAGCAGCAGCTGCAGTGAAACCCCAGGAAGGGCAGTTTGGCAGTACCAGGGTCTGTGCTACAGACCACTGGGATCATGGGATTGTGCCAACTATGCCAGGATGGTATAGAGGGGGCAATTCCATGATCATAGACATGTTACATGGCCATATTCGGAGTTACCATTGTGAAGCTACATATAGGTAGTGACCTATATGTAGTGCACGCGTGTAATGGTGTCCCCGCACTCACAAAGTTCAGGGAATTGGCTCTGAACACTGTGGGGGCACCTTGGCTAGTGCCAGGGTGCCCTCACACTAAGTAACTTTGCACCTAACCTTTACCAGGTAAAGGTTAGACATATAGGTGACTTATAAGTTACTTAAGTGCAGTGTAAAATGGCTGTGAAATAACGTGGATGTTATTTCACTCAGGCTGCAGTGGCAGGCCTGTGTAAGAATTGTCAGAGCTCCCTATGGGTGGCAAAAGAAATGCTGCAGCCCATAGGGATCTCCTGGAACCCCAATACCCTGGGTACCTCAGTACCATATACTAGGGAATTATAAGGGTGTTCCAGTAAGCCAATGTAAATTGGTAAAATTGGTCACTAGCCTGTTAGTGACAATGTGAAAGAAATGAGAGAGCATAACCACTGAGGTTCTGATTAGCAGAGCCTCAGTGAGACAGTTAGGCACCACACAGGGAACACATACATATAGGCCACAAACTTATGAGCACTGGGGTCCTGACTAGCAGGGTCCCAGTGACACATAACAAACATACTGAAAACATAGGGTTTTCACTATGAGCACTGGGCCCTGGCTAGCAGGATCCCAGTGAGACAGTGAAAACACCCTGACATACACTCACAAACAGGCCAAAAGTGGGGGTAACAAGGCTAGAAAGAGGCTACTTTCTCACACAACCCCCCCAAACGAAGGACAATAAGGCTAACCTTGGCCAGTTGAGACTTTATTGTCTAAGTGGTGATAAGTAGAGAGTAGCTCTGCAATAGACTGGTTACTCCCTTTATCATCCACTATATGGTTACTTCCCTGTGGGGATGTAAACCACCCTGTTTGAAGTTTTTTAGCTAAGCAACAATGTGAAGATGTATTTTCAGAGTTTCTATCAGTAAGTTTTAGTTTAGAGCAGTGGGAATTGTCCACTGAACCTATTTGTAATGATGGAAATGCCAGACAGGGATGCTGTCTCAGAAAAGCCATAGCTGGGCAAAAACTTTGTCCATATGGCTGGAAGAGAGAACAGGGATGCTGTTTCTCCTGGGTTGGAGCAGGGCAGGGATGCTGTCCTATGAGCTCCACACTAGGGCAGGGATGCTGTCCTAAGTGTTGTGAGGCAGTGCAGAGTTTCTGCACTAAAGTTTCTCTGGGACGGTTGGAGGGATGCTCCATGTTAACTAAAATGGTGCTCTTTTTCTCACCAATGTTAGTTATCCCACAGAGAGGTACTTCTACCTCAGGGAGTACAGCTTTGCCAGCTGATGTTTCCCTTGGAACAGGTGCCACCCCAGGAGAGGTTTCTCCCACCACAGGAATGGTATCCTGAATGGTAGGGTGGTTAGGGGATACTGTGATACCCTTATTACCTGTTGATGGAGAGGGATCCTGAGTTTTCAGGCCTTCTCTCCTTTGCTTTTTCATTTCAGTAGAAATGAGAGGGAACAATTCCTCAGGGATGCCCAGCATGGCTGCATGGGCATAAAACTCTACATCAGCCCAACCTGAGGCCTCTAGGTCATTACCTAGGAGACAGTCTACAGGTAAGCTAGGTGATACCACCACCTGCTTAGGGCCAGTAACTCCACCCCAACTAAACTGAATTATAGCTAAGGGAAGAAACTTAGTGGAGTTATGGACATCAATGATTTTATACTGTTGTCCAATGATGTGTTGTTCAGGATGCACTAGGTTTTCAGTCACCAAAGTGATACTGGCACCTGTGTCCCTGTAGGCCAAGGCCTCAACACCATTTATTGAAACTGTCTGCCTGTACTTATCCATTGTAAGGGGACAAGCAGCCAGTGTGGCAAGGCCAATGCCACTAGGTGTAACAGAAACTGTCTTGGGAGTAACTACCCCAGTTTCTACTATGGACCCAAAAGTGAACCCAACTACACCCTTAACTTGACTGTTGCCAGCAGTCCCACCACTAGTACCACTACTGCTAGGGGCACTAGAGCTTGATGTATTAGTGGTGGTAGGCTCAGGGGGTTTACCTGGACAGGACTTATCCCCTGGCCTATGGCCTCTGTTTTTACACACAAAGCACCAAGGCTTTTTAATGTGTGCAGGTTGAGAAGAAGAGGAAGAATTAGTTTTATCCCCACCCTCTGAAGAGTGTTTAAGATTTGAAGTGGGATCTTTGGTTTTACCCTTATCCCCATGCTTATCTTGAGATTTTTCACCATCTTTCTTCTTATTGCCATCTTTGTCACCCCCTGTATGAACTTTTCTGTTCACCATTGTTCTGACCCATTTGTCTGCCTTCTTTCCCAATTCTTGGGGAGAGGTCAGATCAGAGTCTACCAGGTACTGGTGCAACAAATCAGACACACAATTATTAAGTATATGCTCTCTCAGGATTGTTTTATACAGGCTTTCATAATCAGTAACTTTACTGCCATGTAACCACCCCTCCAAGGCCTTCACTGAATGGTCAATGAAATCAACCCAGTCTTGTGAAGACTTCTTTTTGGTCTCTCTGAACTTTATCCTGTATTGTTCAGTGGTTAAGCCATAACCATCCAGGAGTGCATTCTTAAGAACTGTAAAATTATTGGCATCACTTTCTTTCACAGTAAGGAGCCTATCCCTACCTTTTCCACTAAATGATAGCCATAGGATAGCAGCCCACTGCCTTTGAGGGACATCCTGTGCAACACAGGCCCTCTCAAGTGCAGCAAACCACTTGTTAATGTCATCCCCCTCCTTATAAGGGGGAACTATCTTATGCAGATTCCTGGAATCATGCTCTTTTGCAGGATGACTATGAGGAATACTGCTGCTGCCACCATGGGTTTCTAAACCCAGTTTCTGTCTCTCCTTCTCTACTTCTAAAGTCTGTCTATCCAAATCCAGCTGTTGCTTCTTGAGCTTCAGTCTGGTTTGTTCCACTCTCAATCTATTGAGCTCCCTTTCTAACAACCTGTCATCAGGGTGGGTGGGAGGGACATGCCTTGAAACAGAAGTATGGTGAGAATGGACAGAAGGAGACCTGTCCCTTACAGAAGCCACCCTAACAGCTTGGCTAACAGAAACATCACTACCAGTATGGTGAGAATAAATGCTTTTGCTATGATGTGAGACAACACGATTTATATGGTGTGGCTCATCATCATTACCAACTATGCTAGACAGTCTAGTAATGGGCAGGCTAGGAAGTTTCTTTCCTGAATCTTTTCCTGGGGGAGTCCCTGGATCAGATTGAGAACCATTAGCTACTTTTTCACCAGATTGGGCACTTATGGCCTTATCCTGTACTCTAAGCATGTTAATTAACAGTTCTAAGGAAGGATTCTTCCCTACACTCAAACCTCTCTCTATGCAGAGATTCCTTGCTCCTTTCCAGCTAAGGTGATCATATGCAAGTTTGGACAGATCAACATTTTGGCCTGTGCCAGACATTTTTAGAGAGAGTTAAAGTGATAGTTAAAAGATAAAAAGTTTGTCAGAGCTTTTAGAAAGACAGAGAAAAAAACTTTTAAAACTTTTTAGAACTTTTTAGAAAGTTAGAAGTACTTTTCAGCACTTAGAAAAGAGGAAATGCAAAACTTTTTGGCTATGTGTATATACACTGACCTTGTTTTGTATATTTTTCTCTTATGAAAAGTACAATGACAAGAGTGGTAAGTAGTCTCAAAGCACTTATCCCACCGCTGCACAACCAATGTAGGAGGCTGGACTGGCTTGTAGTGAGTACCAAGGGGTACTTGCACCTTGCACCAGGCCCAGTTATCCCTTATTAGTGTATAGGGTGTCTAGCAGCTTAGGCTGATAGATAATGGTAGCTTAGCAGAGCAGCTTAGGCTGAACTAGGAGACGTGTGAAGCTACCACAGTACCACTTAGTGTCATATGCACAATATCATAAGAAAACACAATACACAGTTATACTGAAAATAAAGGTACTTTATTTTTATGACAATATGCCAAAGTATCTTAGAGTGTACCCTCAGTGAGAGGATAGGAAATATACACAAGATATATATACACAATAGCAAAAATATGCAGTATAGTCTTAGAAAACAGTGCAAACAATGTATAGTTACAATAGGATGCAATGGGGAAACATAGGGATAGGGGCAACACAAACCATATACTCCAAAAGTGGAATGCGAACCACGAATGGACCCCAAACCTATGTGACCTTGTAGAGGGTCGCTGGGACTATTAGAAAATAGTGAGAGTTAGAAAAATAACCCTCCCCAAGACCCTGAAAAGTGAGTGCAAAGTGCACTAAAGTTCCCCTAAGGACAAAGAAGTCGTGTTAGAGGAATAATGCAGGAAAGACACAAACCAGCAATGCAACAACTGTGGATTTCCAATCTAGGGTACCTGTGGAACAAGGGGACCAAGTCCAAAAGTCACAAGCAAGTCGGATATGGGCAGATGCCCAGGAAATGCCAGCTGCGGGTGCAAAGAAGCTTCTACTGGACAGAAGAAGCTGAAGTTTCTGCAGGAACAAAAAGGGCTAGAGACTTCCCCTTTGGTGGACGGATCCCTCTCGCCGTGGAGAGTCGTGCAGAAGTGTTTTCCCGCCGAAAGAACGCCAACAAGCCTTGATAGCTGCAAATTGTGCAGTTAGCGTTTTTGGACGCTGCTGAGGCCCAGGAGGAACCAGGAGGTCGCAAATTGGACCAGCAGAGAGAGGGGACGTAGAGCAAGACAAGGAGCTCTCTCTGAAGCCAGTAGCACCCGGAGAAGTGCCAGAAACAGGCACTACAAGGATGCGTGAAACGGTGCTCGCCGAAGTTGCACAAAGGAGTCCCACGTCGCCGGAGACCAACTTAGAAAGTCGTGCAATGCAGGTTAGAGTGCCGTGGACCCAGGCTTGGCTGTGCACAAAGGATTTCTGCCGGAAGTGCACAGGGGCCGGAGTAGCTGAAAAGTCGCGGTTCCCAGCAATGCAGCCCAGCGAGGTGAGGCAAGGACTTACCTCCACCAAACTTGGACTGAAGAGTCACTGGACTGTGGGGGTCACTTGGACAGAGTTGCTGGATTCGAGGGACCTCGCTCGTTGTGCTGAGAGGAGACCCAAGGGACTGGTAATGCAGCTTTTTGGTGCCTGCGGTTGCAGGGGGAAGATTCCGTCGACCCACGGGAGATTTCTTCGGAGCTTCTGGTGCAGAGAGGAGGCAGGCTACCCCCACAGCATGCACAAGCAGGAAAACAGTCGAGAAGGCGGCAGGATCAGCGTTACAGAGTTGCAGTAGTCGTCTTTGCTACTATGTTGCAGGTTTGCAGGCTTCCAGCGCGGTCAGCAGTCGATTCCTTATCAGAAGGTGAAGAGAGAGATGCAGAGGAACTCGGATGAGCTCTTGCATTCGTTATCTAAAGTTTCCCCAGAGACAGAGACCCTAAATAGCCAGAAAAGAGGGTTTGGCTACCTAGGAGAGAGGATAGGCTACTAACACCTGAAGGAGCCTATCAGAAGGAGTCTCTGACGTCACCTGGTGGCACTGGCCACTCAGAGCAGTCCAGTGTGCCAGCAGCACCTCTGTTTCCAAGATGGCAGAGGTCTGGAGCACACTGGAGGAGCTCTGGACACCTCCCAGGGGAGGTGCAGGTCAGGGGAGTGGTCACTCCCCTTTCCTTTGTCCAGTTTCGCGCCAGAGCAGGGGCTAAGGGGTCCCTGAACCGGTGTAGACTGGCTTATGCAGAATTGGGCACATCTGTGCCCAAGAAAGCATTTCCAGAGGCTGGGGGAGGCTACTCCTCCCCTGCCTTCACACCATTTTCCAAAGAGAGAGGGTGTAACACCCTCTCTCAGAGGAAGTCCTTTGTTCTGCCATCCTGGGCTAGGCCTGGCTGGACCCCAGGAGGGCAGATGCCTGTCTGAGGGGTTGGCAGCAGCAGCAGCTGCAGTGAAACCCCAGGAAGGGCAGTTTGGCAGTACCAGGGTCTGTGCTACAGACCACTGGGATCATGGGATTGTGCCAACTATGCCAGGATGGTATAGAGGGGGCAATTCCATGATCTCAGACATGTTACATGGCCATATTCGGAGTTACCATTGTGAAGCTACATATAGGTAGTGACCTATATGTAGTGCACGCGTGTAATGGTGTCCCCGCACTCACAAAGTTCAGGGAATTGGCTCTGAACAATGTGGGGGCACCTTGGCTAGTGCCAGGGTGCCCTCACACTAAGTAACTTTGCACCTAACCTTTACCAGGTAAAGGTTAGACATATAGGTGACTTATAAGTTACTTAAGTGCAGTGTAAAATGGCTGTGAAATAACGTGGATGTTATTTCACTCAGGCTGCAGTGGCAGGCCTGTGTAAGAATTGTCAGAGCTCCCTATGGGTGGCAAAAGAAATGCTGCAGCCCATAGGGATCTCCTGGAACCCCAATACCCTGGGTACCTCAGTACCATATACTAGGGAATTATAAGGGTGTTCCAGTAAGCCAATGTAAATTGGTAAAATTGGTCACTAGCCTGTTAGTGACAATGTGAAAGAAATGAGAGAGCATAACCACTGAGGTTCTGATTAGCAGAGCCTCAGTGAGACAGTTAGGCACCACACAGGGAACACATACATATAGGCCACAAACTTATGAGCACTGGGGTCCTGACTAGCAGGGTCCCAGTGACACATAACAAACATACTGAAAACATAGGGTTTTCACTATGAGCACTGGGCCCTGGCTAGCAGGATCCCAGTGAGACAGTGAAAACACCCTGACATACACTCACAAACAGGCCAAAAGTGGGGGTAACAAGGCTAGAAAGAGGCTACTTTCTCACAGGTTGTCCCTAAGGGTTAGTGTGTGTCTAACAGTTGTCCCTCGACATTTGCAGGTGACTCTGGCTACCCCAACCTGTCATGGCTACTGACCCCAGTGAGGAATCCCAAGAAAAGGGCAGAGGAACGCTACAATGAGGCCCATGGGCAAACTAGGAGGGTTATAGAGAGGACCTTCGGCCTCCTGAAGGCCAGGTTCCGGTGCCTCCATATGACAGGTGGTTCCCTATTCTACTCACCAAAGAAGGTATGCCAGATCATTGTGGCCTGCTGTATGTTTCACAACTTGGCTTTGCGACGACAGGTGCCTTTTCTGCAGGAGGATGGTCCAGATGGAGGTGTTGTAGCTGCTGTTGAGCCTGTGGACAGTGAAGACGAGGAAGCTGAAGAAGAAGACATAGACAACAGGAATATGGTGATCCTGCAATATTTCCAGTGAGACACAGGTAAGGGAGACAACACAGCCTGCTACATCTGATTTAATTCTACTACCTCTCATCTGTCTGTCATTTTCACCCAGTGTATGGTCACTGAGTTGTCACTTTCCCTTACGATTTCACAGATGTGGGTCCCACTGTGTGACATCTGCCTTGTTTACGCATGTACTAGTGCTGTGTGACATAGGTATGTTAACATTACATTTGATATAGCATTTTGCCACTGTAATTGCAAATACACATTTTCGAAAGCACAGGCTGACTCCAGATTGTTTTTTGATTTAAGGGTGTTTATTTAAGTGCTCAATAGTGGAGGGGGTTGTAAAATGGTCAGGGCTGATGGTAGAGGAATGTCCATGGCAGAGTCCAGTCTATTATTCTCTCAGGTGCATTGTCCAAAGGGGTATAGGAAGTGGAGCTGGGGCAGTTTAAGTATTGACTGGGTGACAAAGTGGGACAGAAGGATGACAATCAGGGTGGTCTCATTTCTTGGCATTGTTCTCTGTCTTTGTCCTGGATCTCAGGGACCGTTTGCGGGGTGGTTCTCCATCTGCAGGGGGTGGGGTGCTGGTGTAGTGGTCCTGTGGCGGTGCCTCCTGTCCACTAGCGCCGGCCGAGGTGGTGGGCAGTTCATTGTCCAGGCTAGTGTCAGGGGCCCCTTGTTGTGCCACAGTGTCCCTCCTGGTGTTCACAGGTTCCTTCAGCACCCCTACAATGGTGCTCAGGGTGGAATTGATGGATTTGAGTTCCTCCCTGAAGCCCAAATACTGTTCTTCCTGCAGCCGCTGGGTCTACTGAAACCTGGCCAGTACCGTTGCCATCGTTTCCTGAGAATGGTGGTAGGCTCCCATGATGTTGGAGAGGGCCTCGTGGAGAGGGGGTTCCCTGGGCCTGTCCTCCTCCTGTCGCACAGCAGCCCTCCCAGTTCCCCTGTGTTCCTGGGCCTCTGTCCCCTGAACCGTGTGCCCACTACCACTGCCCCCAGGTCCCTGGTGTTGTTGGGGTGGTGGGTTAGCCTTGGTTCCCTGTAGTGGTGGACACACTGCTGATTGACGTGTCCTGTGGACAGAGGTATGGGCCTGCTGGGTGGGTGCTGTGCTGGTGTTTCCAGAGGAGGCAAGCTCTGTAGTGGCCTGTGCCAGTGTGAGGGGAACCGACTGTCCCGAGGTCCCAGATGGGCCGGGCTGGTCATCTTGATCCAGTTGGACAGAGCTGCTGTCATCACTGTGGGCCTCTTCTCTGTGTGGGGGGGCATATCTGGACTCCTCTGTCCGGTGACGTTTGGTAGGGGTCCTGCAGGGGTGTAAAGGCATGATTATTGCATCTGTGTGTGCCATGGTGTGCAATGGGTGGGTAACCGTGTACCCCAGTGCTTGCCTTCCTGTGTAGGACCTTGTGTGATAATGGTTTATGGGGGTGTATGGGTATGTGTAGTGGCCATGCATTGGTGATGGCTGTCCATGCTTTGGTGTTACATGCATGGCTTGGGTTTGGGATGTGTGGTTTGTGATGTTGGGACATGTGTGAGGAGTTGGAGTGATGGGGGTGAGGGCGAGGGTGGGGGTATGTGATGGCATGCAGGTGGGGGGGTGAAAGTGGTGAAGAGTGACTTACCAGAGTCCATTCCTCCAGCTACTCCTGCGAGGCCCTCAGGATGCAGTATAGCCAAGACCTGCTCCTCCCATGTTGTTAGTTGTGGGGGAGGAGGTGGGGGTCCACCGCCAGTCCTCTGAACCGCGATGTGGTGTCTTGAGACCACGGAACGCACCTTGCCCCGTAGGTCGTTCCACCTCTTCCTGATGTCATCCCTAGTCCTTGGGTGCTGTCCCACTGCGTTGACCCTGTCCACGATTCTTCGCCATAACTCCATCTTCCTAGCTATGGTGGTGTGCTGCACCTGTGATCCGAATAGCTGTGGCTCTACCCGGATGATTTCCTCCACCATGACCCTGAGCTCCTCCTCAGAGAACCTGGGGTGTCTTTGCCGTTCCATGGGGTGGTGTGGGTGATGTGTGGGGTGGTGTGTGTTGTGATGTGTGGGGTGATATTTAGAGGTGTGTTGTGTGAGGTGCGTGGATGTTGTGTGAGTGATGGTGTTGAGTGCCTGTGGATGCTAGTTTGTAGATGGTGGTGTCTCTCTCTGGCCCTCAGTAGCAATTGTGGTCGGAATGGTTTGTGGGTGATGTGGGTGTGTGTTTTATATTGTATTGGATGTGTGGGAGTGGTGTGTTTATGTGTATCAGGTGTGTGTATTTGGAATTGTCCAATGTGGTTTTGTTTTGTAAATGTGTGTGTATTTTGAGCGCGGCGGTGTGTACCGCCAATGGAATACCGTGGTTGAAAGACCTCCGCGTGGATTCGAGGGTCGTGGTAGTGTGGGCATATTCCTGTTGGAGTGACCGTGTCGGTTTTGTTATCGCCAGTTTATCACTGACCTTTGGTGTGGTGGACTTGTGTGGGTGTCTGGATTTTGGCGTATTCCGAGCTGTGGGTCATAATGACCGTGGCGGAATTCCGCGGCGGTGTGTTGGCGGTCTTCTGCATGGCGGTAAGTGGCTTTTACTGCCAATGTTGTAATGACATAGTGTACACTTACCATTTACCTATAGAAGTACTCATTGAATGGTCGCAAATTTACTACTTTTTGGAATCTACAAACATTGGCACTACTAGACTTGGAAAACTGCACTAGTCACAACTTTTCAGGCATGCTGCTGGCAATCGAACAGGTTGGTGAGATGAATACTTGCAAATAGACTAACTTTTGGCAACCCCTCGAGGTAACATTTCAACCCACAGTTTTTCACCCAATGTGCCACTCTAGACAGAGACCAACCTAATTCAAGTCAGAACTCACTCTACCCCTCATGGAAACAGCCCATCTCAAACCTTGGTCATCTCACCACTCCATCCTGCAGCCCACTCTTTTTTAGTTGAGTAATTTGAGATTCACACCCTCAAATCTCACTGGTGAAGCTACGCCCCTGAAAATGAATGCAGAGGCAGGTGGGGTTAAAGCAATCAAGATTACACTGAGGGTATCATGCAGCAGATCATCACTGGCAATAAGAACTTTAGCTTTGCCATGTTTTGTTCTAAATTTAGTTTTTATTCCTGCAGAAACACTCTGGGCCTGATTCACTAAGGTGAGTATAGGGTGCTGGCTCCGTATATACTATATCAGAATGAGATAGGCCTTCATTACAACCCTGGCGGTCGGTGATAAAGCGGCGGTAATACCCCCAACAGGCCGGCGGTAAAAAAATTGGAATCATGACCACGGCGGAAACCGCCAACACATACAGCCACTTTAACACTCCAATCGCCACAGCGGATTCAATAAACACGGCGGCGGTAACCACCAACAGCCAGGCAGAAGACAATGTACAGCCCACAGCATTACAATAGGCCTATCCGCCAGCTTTTCGGGGGCGGTACCAATGCCATCAAAAGCACGGCGGAAACAGAACACAGAAGGGAAACGACTCACCTCTCGACACACAAGGAAGAACCAGGACGCCATGAAGCCCGAACTGCAGTTGTTCCCCATGCTGGTGTATCTTCTCATACACCAGAAGCATGAACGCCGGGGAAGACGACCACAGTGAGTACTGCACCTAGCACACAGGGGAGGGGGGGAGGAAAAAGAGAGTGACACACAAACGCAACATGTAACACCCCCACCCCCACCCTCACCCCCATCACCATACACACAAACACATGCAACAACATTACATATACAAACCGTAACCCTCAGGAATCACGCAAGGACAAAAGGACTGGAGTAAAATGAGTGTAATATTAGAAATGTTGAGAAATACGTTCATAAAGAAATAAACAGTATGTACAATATATACAATATATACAATATATATAAAAGGAGGGACAATGCCCACTCCAAAATGTCTGTGGCCCACTGGGCCAAAACACATAGGCCAAGGCCACACTTGACTCCTGCCTCAATACGGTGAGAACACTGCAGGGGCATCAGGTCGAAAACACACAGGCACCTCAAGGGGATGGGGAATGGGGGGGCACCTCAGCTGGAAGATGGTATAACACCACTGACCTGGAGGGGGCTCCATGCCACTGCTTGGTCCTGGGGAGTGCAAAGCCACAGTCTCTCAAGTGGGTGGTTTGCCCACTGCTTGGTTCTGGGGAGTGCAAAGCCACAGTCTCCCTAGTGGGTGGTTTGCCCACTGCTTGGTCCTGAAGAGTGCAAAGCCACAGTCTCACAAGTGGGTGGTTTGCCCACTGCTTGGCTCTGGGGAGTGCAAAGCCACAGTCTCTCAAGTGGGTGGTTTGCCAACTGCTTGGTCCTGGGGAGTGCAAGGCCACAGTCTCTCAAGTGGGTGCCAATGTTCCACTGGTTCTGGAGGGGGCATGGCACCCAGTGTGCTTCATCCTGGAAAGGAGGGGCTGAGTGGATGTCTTCTTCCACTGGTTCCGGAGGGGGCATCGTGCCCAGTGTGCTTCATCCTGGCAAGGAGGGGCTGAGTGGATGGCTTCTTCCACTTGTTTTGGAGGGGTAATGGTGCCCAGTGTGCTTCATCCTAGCAAGGAGGGGCTGAGTGGATGGCTTCTTCCACTGGTTCTGGAGGGGGCATGGTGCCCAGTGTGCTTCACCCTGGATAGTGCAAGGTCACAGACTCTCACCTGTGTGTCACACCAACAGGTGTTG
The DNA here is from genome assembly GCF_031143425.1 of Pleurodeles waltl. Taxonomy (NCBI): domain Eukaryota; kingdom Metazoa; phylum Chordata; class Amphibia; order Caudata; family Salamandridae; genus Pleurodeles; species Pleurodeles waltl. The sequence continues at coordinate 762,684,296 of NC_090438.1, forward strand.
CAGGGTCCAGGACGCACTGCAGCCCATGTAGTCATCACTACACACTGCTCTCCGGTGGTGACTGCTGCTCAGTGGATGCCAGTTGCGCTGCACGTGGCGGTTCAGGCAGTGGTGGTGGTAGCCTCCTGGTCATCACCTGCAGCCTCGGATGGCTGCCCACTGGGGCTGCTGCTGCTGGCAGTGGTGCTGTTGGCGGTGGGGCAGGTGGCGGTGCTGGCCACGGTGCAGGTGGCGGTGCAGGCTGTGGTGGTAGCCTCCAGGCCTTCACCTGTAGCCTCGGACGGCTGCCCACTGGGGCTGCTGCTGCTGCCAGTGATGCTGCTGGCGGGGGGCAGGTGGAAGTGCTGGCCGCAGTGCAGGTGGCGGTGCTGGCCGCGGTGCAGGTGGTGGTGCAGGCAGTGGTGGTGGTAGCCTCCAGGCCTTCACCTGCAGCATTGGACGGCTGAAGTGCAATGGCTGGTGTTCTGTGCCCCTTCCTGCCCTTGGCAGATGGTGGCGCCTCCTTGCTTCTGCCAGCTGGAGTCTCTTTCTTGCCCTTGCTGGCTGGTTGTGCCTCATTTCCCTTGCTGGCTGGTGTCCCCTTCTTGCCTTTTCCAGGTGGTGGACCCTTCTTGGCCTTGGCAGGTGGTGCTGGCACATTGGTTGGGCTGACGGGTGCCTCCTTGGAGCCTCTCACAGCTTCAGAAAACACAGTGGCCGTGGACTGGGTGGATGAGGTGCTGTGTTGGGTTCTGGCCACCCTGGCCCGAGGTGAAGGACAGCGGGGGAGGAGGGGTAGGGAAGAGGTCAATGCTGGGAAGGAAAGGTTTCTTAGGGACACTGGGGCGGGAAGAGGGTGAAGGTTTGGGAGTGGAGGAAGAGGGAGTGGTTGTAGGAGGTGTCAGTCTGCTGTATTTGGGTGCAGGTGCATGGGCTGGATGCTGTTGTGAGGTGGATGGCTGTCGGATGTGTGTGTACTTGGGAGGAGAGGCCACAGACACAGTGGGAGAGGACACAGGAGACATGTGCATGGATGTGGGGGTGGTGGATACCAGTGAGGGGCGTGTGGTGATAGGCGTGCTGGTGATGGGGGTAGTGGATGAGGATGTAGTGCATGCAGGTGTGAGTGGAGATGCTACTGGGAGGGAGGTGGATGAGGAGGAGGAGGGGGACTCAGTGGAGGCAGTGGATGTTGGTGTGTCTGCATGGGGATAGTGGTTGTGTGAGTGCCTGTGAGATGAGGTGTGGTGCTTGTGTTTGCCTGAGCCACTTCTGTGTGTTGATTTGGGTGGTTGCTGGTCTGAAGGTGTGCTTGGGATAGGCTGGGGTTGAGGGGATTGGGACTGGGTAGAGGAAGTTGGAGGGGGGAGGCTGGAGACAGGGACAATGGCTGCAATCAGTGCAGAGGTCAGAGCCTGGAAGGCTCTCTGTTGGGCCGCCACGCCAGAGTGAATGCCCTCCAGGTATGCATTTGTTTGTTGCAAATGCCCTGCTACACCCTGGATGGCATTCAGTATGGTTGACTGCCCAACAGAGAGGGATCTCAGGAGGTCAATAGCCTCCTCACAGAGGGCAGCAGGGCTGACTGGGGCAGGGCCTGAGGTGCCTGGGGCGAAGGAGATACCCACCTTCCTGGGTGAGAAGGCACGGGAAACACAGTGTGGGGCTGCTGGGAGGGTGGTGCTGGTACAGTGGATGGCGGCTGTACCTGTTGTTGGGGTGGGCACAGAGGTGTCCGCCACTGCCAGGGAGCTTCCATCAGAGGAGGAGTCGCTGTCGGTAGTGTCCCCCCCTGTCTCCGTCGTGGTGCTCCCCTCGCCCTCCGTCCCACTGGTGCCCTCACAGTCGGTGGATTCGGCCTCCAGGCCCATGTGGAATGCAGCTCCCTCTGTCACCAGTGCCTCTGCTCCTCCGCCAGATGATGCTAATGCACACAAGGACAGGGTGACAAAACAAAAAGGGGGGGAGAGACAGAGGATACACTTGGTCAATGCCAGCAACAACACTACCGTTGGCGTACACAACACACAGGGAACAGCCCTATGCACTAGGCCATGCACTACAAGTTACAATGCTAGTCACCAGCCCATGGGGTACAATGCCTAACGCCATTAGCTGCACACCTGAAACCCACAGGACCATGCCCAGTAGTAGATGCCCACTAACACTATTGGGGTTGGAGTGCATCTGAGATTGCCCATCAAAGACCCTACCCTGCCATGTTCGCCCTGGCCTAGGGGCACCCACAGCCCACATCCCCCACCCAGGTAAAACCTTAACGCGCGCAAAGTCATGATTCTGATTCTGTACTCACCCCCTTGTGGCTGCTGTGATGCCTTTAAGTGCCCATCCAACTCCGGATAGGCCACCGCCAGGGTGCGGAACATCAGGGGGGTCAGGGTACGACAGGCACCCCTTCCTCGTTGGGAGGCCAGCCCCAGCTGGGCCTCCGCCATCTTCCTTGCTCAGCGGCGCAGGTCCTCCCACCGTTTGCGGCAGTGGGTGCTCCGCCTGTCAAAGACCCCCAGGGTCCACACCTCCTTGGCGATGGCACGCCAAATACCCTTTTTCTGATGGGCGCTGACCTGCAGAAAAAATACAGCAGAAAAGAGATTAGTCATACCATCCGGACTGTCATGCTCATGGCACACCATTTCCCTCCCATCCCCTTACACATATACATTGACCACCATACATGCAGCACTCTGCCCAGGACCCTTCAGACCCCACCCTACACGGGACTTACACACACAGCCCTCCATACATTCATGGCCCACGCATCATGCACACAGTGTACTCACCTGTTTGTCTGGAGGACCATAGAGTAAAGTGTACTGGGGTAGGACCCCATCCACTAGTCTCTCTAACTCCTCCGAAGTGAAGGCAGGGGCCCTTTCGCCAGACACTCGAGCCATTGTCGCTTCCAGACCCAGGTCCCAGCATCACTTGCAGTGTAGGTCCTCTCCTGTTGAAGGTCAGGTAGCAAGTGAGTAGACAGATAGAAAATGGCGGTCACGTCCACGGCGGTGCGTACCGTTACCGCCGGCATACATCACCATTGGCTCCTGGAACCCATAGGGTCCACTGATAACCAATGCGATCTTGCGCGCTGGTCGTCGACCGCAACGGCGCACAATGCCAGCGGAATTTCCTCATTTCCACTTGTCTCTCCTCACAGGTCAGGCAGCTGCCATTTCAGGGGGGCACAGGCCATGGCACCTAACTGCGTCACAGAAGACATTGGCACATCAACTGAGTCATGAGTTCACATACTGTTTCTGTAAAGGAAGAAATGCATGTTAATATTGACATATGTGTGAATATGACTTTCTGCTCACCGTTATTCACCCTAGAGTTCAACCGCTGAGAATGAATAGGAGATGGAGACATCCCCCTGTGTACAGACCCCTGGTGGACCTGGCTACAAAGGAGGACAGGCACATTATCCTGACCTACAGAATTGATAGGGCCACAATCCAAGTACTGTGTGCCCAATTGGAGCCAGACCTGATTTCAGCTATCCGCCACCCCACAGGTATCCCCCTCTAGTGCAGGTCCTGTCACTGCTCCATTTCCTGGCAAATGGTTCCTTCCAAGTGACAGTGGCCATGGCATCAGGGATGTCTCAGCCAATGTTCTCAAACGTGCTGACCAGAGTGTTGTCTGCCCTGCTGAAACACATGCACAGCTACATCGTATTCCCCCAGGTGGAGGATTTGGCCACAGTGAAGGCTGACTTTTATGCACTGGGACATATCCCCAACATCATTGGTGCCATTGATGGTACACATATTGAATTTGTCCCCCCCAGGAGAAATGAACAAGTGTTCAGAAATAGGAAAAGCTTTCACTCTCTGAATGTGCAGATGGTGTGTTTGGAGGACCAGTACATCTCCCATGTGAATGCCAAGTATCCTTGCTCTGTGCATGATGCCTTTATCTTGAGGAATAGCAGCATTCTATATGTGATGTCTCGACTACAGAGGCACAGGGTGTGGCTAATAGGTGAGCCCATGGTCCCCACCCAGTTGATGTAGGTATATGGGTGTGGGTTTGGTCCTAAGGGTGAGTGTGTGGCTAACAGGTATCCCTCGAATATTTGCAGGTGACTCTGGTTACCCCAACCTCTCATGGCTACTGACCCCAGTGAAGAATGCCAGGACAAGGGCAGAGGAACGTTACAATGAGGGACATGGGCGAATAAGGAGGATCATTGAGAGAACCTTTGGCCTCCTGAAGGCCAGATTCTGGTGCCTCCATCTGACAGGTGGATCCCTGTACTACTCACCCAAGAAGGTGTGCCAGATCATCGTTGCATGTTGCACAACCTGGCCTTGAGATGCCAGGTGCCTTTTCTGCAGGAGGATGAGCCTGGGGATGGCCGTGTGGCAGCGGTGGACCCTGTGGACAGTGACGAAGAGAAGGCAGAGGATGAAGATGTGGACAACAGAAGTACACTGATTCAACAGTACTTCCAGTGACACACAGGTAAGACACTGTAACTTCACCTTCCATTGCAGTTTTGTGTTTGACATTGAACATGGCAGCCTGATATCCCTATTCCTATGACCACTTACTGTACCCTTTGGCATCTCTGTTTTCAGATCTCTGTGTCCCACTCTGGCTCCTGGTGTGTTTATTGCTGCCCACTGCAGGTCATACCTATGTAAATATTACAGTACATTTGAATTTCAATCTTTACAGTTTGTGAAGCTAATACATTTGTCATAGAATTCACAGACTCCATACTTAGGGCCATATGTACGAAAGCTTTTTCCCATAGACACAGAATGGGTAAAATCCTTTGGTACATCTGGCCCTTAGTTTCTTCCAAGGGTGTTTATTTATGTGCTATTAAGTGTAGGGGGTATTGCAATGTGCTGGGTTGCTGATGGAGGAAAGTCCAGAGTAGAGTCCAGTCTATTTGTTTCACAGGTGCATTGTCCAAGGAGACATAGGAAGGGGAGCAATGGCAGTTGAAGGTGGACAGGGTGACAGAGTGCGACAGGAGGGTGACAATCAGGAGAGTCTTATTTCCTGGCGGGGGTCTTGACAATCTTCTCTGGCTTCTGCCTGATTGCAGGGCCCGTTTGCGGGGTTGTTCTCCTTTTGCAGAGGGTGGGGCGCTGGTGGCCTGTTGGTCCTGTGGCGGGGCCTCATGTCCACTAGCGCCGGCGGAGGTGAAGGGCTGTTCTTCGGTTTGACTAGTGTCAGGGGCCCGTTGGTGTGCCACTGCCTCCCTCATGGTGTTGACCATGTCTGCCAGCACCCCTACAATGGTGACCAGGGTGGTGTGGATGTCCTCAGGTCCTCCCTGATCCCCAGGTACTGTCCCGCCTGCAGCCGCTGGGTCTCCTGCAGCTTGGTCAGTATCTGGCCCATGGTCTCCTGGGAATGGTGGTATGTTCCCAGGATGTTGGGGAGTGCCTCGTGGAGAGTCGGTTCCCTGGGCCTGTCCTCACCCTGTCGCACAGCAGTCTTCTCAGGTTCCCTGTTGTCCTGTGCCTCTGTCCCCTGAACCGTGTGCCTGCTGCCACTGACCCCAGGTCCCTGATCGTCCTGTGTTTGTGGGCTTGCCTGGGGTCCTCGTAGTGGTGAACACACTGCTGATTGACGTGTCCTGGGGACAGAGGTATGGGCCCCCTGGGTGGGTGCTGTGCTGGTGTTTCCTGAGGGGGGAGGCTCTGTGGTGGTTTGGGACTGTGGCTGGGTCACCGACTGTCCAGAGGTACCTGATGGGCCAGGTTGGTCATCGTGATCCAGGCGTGCAGAGCTGCTGTCATCACTGTGGGCCTCTTCGGGGGGTGGGACTGGATGTGGCTGGTACCTCCTCTCCGGTGACGTTGAGTGGGGGTCCTGTGGGGATGTAAATGCAGTGTTATTGTATCTGTGAGTGCCATCTTGTGCATGTATATGGTTTCCTCTATGGTTGTTATTAGCAAAGGCAGCTTTGGCTTGTGTGAGTTGTGCTTGGTTTGGCTAAGTGATTGTCACTAGTGTGCATGCTGTGGTGATGGGTGTCCATGCAGGTCTGTGATGGGGGTCCATGCATTGTTGTTGCATGCAGGGCTTGGTTTTGGGATGGGTAGGTTGTGATGATGGGGTATATGTGAGTTGGTGGGGTGATGGGGGTGAAGGTAGGGGTTGTTGTTTGTGAACGCATGCAGGTAGGGTGGGGGATAAAGTAGTAAAGATTTGACTTACCAGAGTTCAGTCCTCCTGCTACTCCTGCCAGGCCCTCAGGATGCATGATCGCCAAGACTTGCTCCTCCCATGTTGTTAGTTGTGGGGGAGGAGGTTGGGGTCCACCGCTAGTTCTCTGTACAGCTACCTGGTGTCTTGCAACCACGGAACACACCTTCATCCGTAGGTCGTTCCACCTCTTCTTGATGTCATCCCTTGTTCTTGGGTGCTGTCCCACGACATTGACCCTGTCCACGACTCTTCGCCATAGCTCCATCTTCCTTGCAATAGATGTCTGCTGCACCTGTGATCCAAATAGCTGTGGCTCTGCCCGGATGATATCCTCCACCATGACCCTTAGCTCCTCCTCAGAGAACCTGGGGTGTCTTTGTGGTGCCATGGGTGTAGTGTGAGTGGTATCTGTGAGGGTGTGTGGGGCGATATGTTGGGGTGTGTGCTGTGAGGTGTGTGGATGGTGTATGGGTGATGGTGTTTTGTGGCTCAGATTCAGTGGGTGCTCCTGGCTTGTCTCTCTCTCACTTGTCAATATGTTTGGGTCAGAAAGGGTTGTGGGTAATGGGGTGTGTGTTTTATAGTGCTCTGTGTGTGTGGGTGTGGTGTGTGTATGTGTGTCAGGTATGTGTAGTTTGAATTGTCCAATGTGGTGCTGTTTTGTTGGTGTGTGTGTATTTTGAGCGCAACTGTATGTACCGTCAATGGTTTACCGTGGTTGAATGTCCGCCACAGTGATTTGTGGGTCATGATGCTGTGGGCGTATTTCTCTTTGCGTAACAGTGTGGGTTTTGGTACTGCCAGTTTATTACTGACCTTTGGGCTGGCGGACTTGTGTGGGTGTCTGTATAGTGGCGGATTTCTATGTGTGGGTCATAATACTCATAGCGGTATACCGCCGTGGTTACGGTATGTTTGCGGCAGTCAGCATGGCAGTAAGCAGCACTTACAGACAATGTTGTAATGAGGGCCATAGTGTGCACAGAGTCCAGGGGTTCCCCAGAGGCTTAACAGAGGCTAAAGTAGAGAATACAAATGCTCTCTTTTGTGGTAGTTTGGTCAAGCAGTTAGGCTTATCAGAGGGTAGCACAAAGCATTTGTTGTACACACACAGAAAATAGAAGAAGCACACACTCAATGGCTTAAATCCAGACCAATGGTTTTTATATGGCAAATATATATTTTCTTAATTTATTTTTAGAACCACAAGATTCAAGTTGCAGGTAAGTACTTCAATAGATTCATATTTCACACATGTATCAACAGTACTTTGAAATCGATAAGTTATAACATTTTTTAAATATTGGCAATAATCTGTTTCAAAACTTGACACACTGCAATTTTCAGAAACAGTTCCTGGGGGAAGAAAAGTTAGATCGATTTGCAGGTAAGTACAACACTTACAATTCCAGTCTCCGGGGGTTAGGAATTCCATAGGTTGGGGTTCAAGTTAACCCCAAACACCCACCACCAGCAACACAGGGCCGGCCCGGGTGCAGAGGTCAAACTGTAGGCAAAATTAACATGGGCTCCCATGGAGACTGGGGGCACTCGGTTTCAGTGCTGCAGGCAGGTAAGTACCTGTGACTTCGGAGGGCAGACCTGGGGGGTTTAGAGGAGCACTGGGGGGCCACAAGTAGTCATCAAACATACACCCTCAGTGGTGCAGGGGTGGCCGGGTGCAGGGTGCAAACAAGATATCAGGGGCCAGATGTAGCAAAGGTTTTTACCCATTCTGTGTCTATGGGAAAAAGTGTTCGTACATATGGCCCCAGGTCTCCAATGATTCTCTATGAGAGGACCCCGGGGTCACTAAGTGGCTGCAGGCAAGGCCCAGAGGCTCATCTCGGGCAAACCACAGGCTGGACAGGGAAGAGGGACGCCTGCTGAACGTGGCTGCACCAGAGATCGGGTTCTCCAAGGCCTGGGGGCTGCAGGTGCAGTGTGGCTTTAGGCATCGGATATCTTAGTTCGGAGCTTCGATGTCAGGGGGGTCCTCAGGATTCCCTCTGCAGGTGTCCTCGTGGAGGTGTGGAGAGGTCAACTCAGGGTGGGCACTTGCTCAGAATCGCCTGGGGATCCTCTCTAGCTGGTTGGGCCACCTGGACATAGGCCGTGGGCGACCAGTGCAGCGTGGTTAGGACTCACGCATTGGGAGTGAGGCTGGAGTCCTTAGTTCTTGTTTCTTCTTGGACAGGGTCGCTGTCCACAGCAGTTCTTGGTCCTTTCGAGTGCAGGGCGGTCCTCTGGAGCTTGGCAGAGGTCACTCGTACTGCTGGATGCGCGCTGTGCTTTTGCAAGTTCTTTGAAGCAAGAGACAGGCCGGTAGGCCTGGGACCAAATCAGTTGTTGTCTTCCTTCTTCTCTGCTGGTGGTTTCAGCTATGCAGTCATTCTTCTTCTTTTCCACTCACCAGGAATCTGGTGAGCTGGATTCAGGGGCATTACATGGGTCGGAGGGCAGTAGCCAATGGCTACTGTCCCTGAGGGTGGCAACACCCTCCTCGTGCCCACTCCCTGTGGGGAAGGGGGCAGAACCCTAATCCTATTGGTCCCTGTCCTCCAAACCAAGATGGAGGATTCTGCAGGGAGAGGGTCACCTCAACTCTGAACACCTTAGGGGTGGTCCTGGCTGGGCTGGTCACTCCCCCCTGTCTCCACTAATTTTCTCGATGGACTTGCTGCCAAAAGTGGGGCTTTGTTCGGGGGCAGGCAACTCCACTGTCTGGAGTGCCCTGGGGCACTGTAATCCGAGGCTTGAGCCTTTGAGGCTCACATCCAGGTGTTACAGTTCCTGTAGGGAGAAGGTGGGAAGCACCTCCACCCAGGACAGGCTTTAGCTTCTGACCACAGAGTGCACAAAGGCTCTCACCCCATGTGGTCAGAAACTTGTCTGAAAGTGGCAGGCTGGCACAGACCAGTCAGTCCTGTACTAGCAGTTTCACTAACATACATAGGCATCTCTAAGATGCCCTCTGTGTGCATTTTTCAATAAATCCCACACTGGCATCAGTGGGGGTTTATTTGCTGAGAAGTTTGATATCAAACTTCCCAGTATTCAGCAAAGCTATTATGGAGCTGTGGAGTTCGTAATGACAAACTCCCAGACCATATACTCATTATGGCTACACTGCACTTACAATATCTAAGAATGGACATAGACACTGTAGGGGCATATTGCTCATGCATCTATAATCTCACCTGTGGTATAGTACACCCTGCCTTAGGGCTGTAAGGCCTCCTAGAGGGGTGTCTTATCTATGCCACAGACAGTGACTTTGCCTTTTTCTCCCCACAAGCACACACAAGCTGCAAAAGCAGTGTACAGGTGCTTGTAAGGGGTACCCTAGGGCGGCATAATACACGCTGCAGCCCTTGGAGTCCTTCCCTGACTACAGGGCCCTTGGAACCATGGGTATCTTTTACAGGGGACTTAACTGTGTGCCAAGGGTGTGCCAATTGTGGAAACAGGGGTACAGATTTTGGGAAGGAATACTGGTGCTAGGGCCTGGTTAGCAGGATCCCAGCACACGTTCAATCAAAGTTTGCATCAACACTAGGCAAAAAGTGGGGGTGGGGTGTAACCATGCCAACAGTGGCACTTTCCTACACAACCCCCCCCCCACCAAACGAAAAAGGATGAGACTAACCTTTCTCAAGAGAATCTTCAGTATCTAAGTAGAAGAACCTGAAAAGGCTATCTACATTGGCATGGGCAGCCCCAGGTCTGTGTTGCAATAAAAACAGCAACATCATCTAGACATGCTGCACTAAAGGACTCCAAGCCTGCAAGGGCTTGATTCACCAACCTTTGGAAGGTGGCAGGGGCATTCTTTAAGCCATAACAGTGAACTGATAATGCCCATCAGGTGTAGAGAATGCTGTCTTTTCTTTTGCTCCAGGTGCCATTCTAATTTGCCAGTACCCCCGCAGTTAAGTCAAAGGTACTTAAAAAATTGGCTGCACCTAACTTATCAATCAATTCATCTGCCCTGGGTATAGGGTGTGCATCTGTCTTGGTGACAGAGTTGAGCCCTCTGTACTCCACACAAAACTTCACTTCTCTCTTGCCATTTTTGGTATAAGGTTTGGGGACTAAGACCACTGGGCTAACTCAGGGACTGTCAGAGTGCTCTATTATCCCTAACTCCAGCATCGTGTGAACTTCCATTTTGATGGTCTCCTTGACTTGGTCAGATTGTCTATAAATTTTGTTTTTGACAGGTAAACTGTCTCCTGTATCCACATCATGGGTACACGGGTGTGTCTGACCAGGGGTCAAAGAGAAGAGCTCAGCATAATGCTGTAGGACTTGCCTACATTCAGCTTGCAGTTGGGCAGAGAGAGTGTCTGAATAGACAACTCCATCCACTGACCCATCCTTAGGGTCAGTTGAGAGGAGGCCAGGGAGAGATTCTCTCTCTGCTTCCTGATCCTCATCAGTAACCATCAGCATGGTTATGTCTGTCCTATCGCTGTAGAGTTTCAGGCGGTTAACATAGATCACCCTTTTGGGTGTCCTCCTAGTGCCCAGGTCCACTAAGTACGTGAGCTGACTCTTCTTTTCCAGGTCTGGGTAAGGACCACTCCATCTGTCCTGAAGTGCCCTGGGAGCCACAGGCTCCAGAACCCAAACTTTCTGCCCTGGCTGGAATTCCACCAGTGCAGACCTTTGGTCATACCACAACTTCTGGAGGGTTTTGGATGCCTTTTCCATGCACTCAGCCATCCTGGAGCACTGCCAAGCACATAATCCACCACATTTTCTTTAGGCTCATGGATAGGTCTCTCCCAGCCTTCTCTAACAAGTGTCAGTGGCCCCCTTACAGGATGGCCAAACAGAAACTCAAAAGGAGAAAACCCTACTCCCTTCTGTGGCACCTCTAAGTAGGCGAAAAGCAGGCATGGTAGGAGGACATCTCATCTCCTTTTGAGTTTTTCAGGGAGCCCCATAATCATTCCCTTCAATGTCTTCTTGAATCTTTCAATAAGTCCATTGGTTTGTGGATGGTATGGTGTGGTGAATTCCACATTTGTTTTAGGAATGCTGACATGAAGCTTGTACCTTTATCAGAAACCACCTCCATAGGGAAAGCCACTCTGGTAAAAAAATACCAATCAGGGCCTTGGCTACTGCAGGAGCTATAGTAGACTTAAGGGGAATTGCTTCAGGGTATCTGGTAACATGATCCACTACTAACAGTATGTACTGGTTCCCTGAGGCTGTGGGTGGTTCAAGTGGACCCAACATTTCCACACCAACCCTTTCAAAGGGAACCCCCACCACTGGCTTGACAGGTGACACAGGAGCTGCAAAACTCTTTCACTTTTTGGGACATGTTGGGTCAATAAAAGTGGTTGACAAGCCTCCTCCACGTTTTGGTCTGTCCCAAATTTCCAGCTAGGGGATGTCATGGGCCAAAGTTAGAATAAACTCTCTAAACTCCTGAGGCACTACCACTCTCCTAGTGGCACCATGTTTGGGGTCTCTTACCTCAGTGTAAAGGAGTCCATCTTCCCAATAAACCCTGTGGGAGCCACTGACATCTCCCCTCTCCTGTGCAGCAGCATGCTGCCTCAGGCCTTCAAGAGTGGTACAGGTCTTTTGTCCCTGGAACAGCTGCTCTCTTGAGGGTCCCCCTGGGTCCAAGAGCTCTACCTAATAAGTCTCCAGCTCCATGGACTCAGTTCCGTCGGGGAATAGGACATCTTCCTGAGAAGAGAGGTCTTGTTTTTTGTGCTGTTCAGAGGCTGGTTCCCCGGTCCTCTTACTTTTTCTCTTAGAAGGTTGGGCAATTATTCCAGGCTCCAACACTTCTTTTTCACCCTGTGCTTTGCTTTGTGCTCTAGTTTTCACACACACCAGTGAAGGGATTCCCAGCATGGCTGCGTGGGTTTTGAGTTCTACCTCAGCCCAAGCTGAGGACGCCAGATCATTCCCTAGCAAGCATTCCACTGGTATTGCAGAAGAGACCACTACCTGTTTCAGGCCAGTAACCTCTCCCCATTCTAAAGTCACCATAGCCATGGGATGGACTTTAGTCACATTATCAGGATTGGTAACAGGATATGTTTGTCCAGCCAAATACTGTCCTGGGGGAAACCAGTTTCTCTGTCACCTTGGTGAGACTGGCACCTGTATCCCTCAGGGCTTCGACTTTTGTCCCACTGATTAAGAGCTGCTGCCTGAATTTTTGCATGTTAGGTGGCAAGCAGCCAGTTTGGCTATATCCACCTGTCCCTCAGAGACTAGAGTAGGTTCAGTGTGGACCCTGATTAGCTCTGGGCACACTATTGATCCCACCTGGAGACTGACTATTCCAGTACTAACTGGAGTAGTGCTAGTGGGATTCTTCTTCAGACAGACAGGCCATGTCTCCAGTTTGGTGTCCATGCTGGTTACAGTTGTGACACCAAGCCTTCTTGGGATCACAGTTTTTACCCTTATACCCATTTGTGGACTGTGAAGAGGCTCGGGTCCCACCCTCCTGAGCAGATTTTTGGGGCCCTTGTGAAGACTCTTTGTTTTTGTCCTTAGGTGTCTCACCACCCTTCCCCTGGGGAGGCTTTCTGACCCCTTTCTTTTGGTCACCCCCTGTGGAAGTCTTTGTCACCCTAGTCTTGACCCAATGGTCTGCCTTCTTTCCCAGATGTTGGGGAGAACTTGGACCTAGGTCTACCAGATGTTGATGCAACTTGTCATTGAAGCAGTTACTTAACAGCTTTTCCTTCATAAACAAGTTATAAAGCCAATCATAGTCATGCACTCCACTGCCAGTTATCCAACCATCTACTGTTTTCACTGAGTAGTCTACAAAATCAACCCAGGACTGGCGCGAGGTTTTGTGAGCCCCCCTGAACCTAATTCTATACTCCTCAGTGATGAATCCAAAGCCCTCAACCAGAGTAGCCTTCATGTGGTCATAGGATTCAGCATCTGCACCAGTGTGTGAGGAGATTATCCCTACACTTACCAGTAAACCGTTCCCAAAGGAGAGCTCCCCAGTAAGATCTGTTTAACTTTCTGGTTGCACAAGCCCTCTCAAAGGCTGTGAACCACTTGGTAATATCATCACCTTCTTCATATTTTTTTCCCAAACTTTTTTTATTGATTTAAACAATTACAAAGAAGCATCTTGCAATGCGCCATTTCAAGACTCTGTTGGTCAACATTAGGCTATTGTACAACTCAGGATTGCATAGTGGATGCATATGGAAAAAATGACCTTATACATTCCATTAACTGTTTGCAGTGCTTCAACATTTACATAACAAACAGGATCTGTACTGTAATCTGCCTCCTCTCCTTCACAGTTAATCAGTCGAAAAGAAGAAAACAAAATTGAAAAAGAAGGGGGAAGAGTTATATTTGAGACCAGCCTATGAGAATGCCACCAGTACAGATCTCAAAACTAAAAGGAAAACAAACTACAAAGGGGAAAGGGGGAAAACTTAAATAACTCACAAATTTGTCATGTCGAGGATGAGCCTATACTAGTTGTTTCTATTCAGTAGTGTTGTGGTTATGTTTTAATTGATACCCTATAATGGTTGTTCTAGGCTGGGGCGGTGCAGTGGCCATGGGGTCTCATATCTGGAACATATGTAGAGCTCTTGTGCGCGTGGGGCAGGAGAACAGAGGTAGGCCCACAGATAGATATCTTACCAACGGGCCCCATATAAATTCAAAATCTTTATGTGTACCTGTAATTTTGTCTGTCAAATGCTCCATGGCGATGCCTTGCCAAAAGCAAGCATGCCATTGTGATAATGAAAGGACAGCCGTTCCCTTCCAAGCTGCAGCGAGAGCCATCTTAGCAGCTCCCAAACAGAGCCACATAATTGATCTGTCCCCTGCCGTCTGGTGTTTGAGGGTGTGCTCCTGCAGGCCCAGTAGTGTAAATTATAGTAAGTGTGGCAGAGGGTACCCCAAGATGTCTTTCATCTGAGCAAGTATTTCCCACCAATGCCACCATATATGACGGAAGTCCCCCAACAGGCTGCAGCCTCTCCAGCATCTATCAGGTGAGTCTCGGAAAATCTTATGTAGCTTAGCTAGGTGGAAGTACCAGTCATAGAGGACCTCATAGTGGGCTTCCTGTATGCCCAACAATAGATTAAGGGCCAGATGTAGGAAACTTTTGCTAGTCGCAAATGGGTCGCAGCACTATTTGCGACCTCGCAAAAAGCGAAATGGTATGCACCAATGCCATTTCAGAGTTCCAAATAGCGATGCGACCCATTACCGTCTGGCAAAAATTGCGACCTGATTTTGCGAAGTCGCAATTTGCGAGCCGCAAACCGAATGCACAAGCCAGTCACAAATTGCGACTAGTCGCAAAAAGCCCGTTTTGCACACCCAGATTAGCACTGATTCCATACAGGTGGTAACCAGAACCAAAGTATAAAAGGAGACCCAGAAGGCATCTACCTTTCTCACAATGGCTACACTATACATGATTGCATGGAGGAGGAGAGTCCAGGCTGCCCAGCAGAGGAGGAGGAGGCAGAGGCAGGAGAGGATATACCGAACCAGGCAGACACTATTTCAACAAACTGAGGATGAGATTTATGATAAATACAGACTGAGCAGCGCAGTTATCCTAGAGATCATTGAACTGCTGAAACCTCAGCTTGAACGCCAGACAATGCGTGGCTGCGCCATCCCCACACATATGCAAGTGCTATGCTCACTGCACCTATTGGCCTCGGGTAGCTATCAGGGCGTGATTTCAGTGGCAGGTGGGGTATCCCAAAGTGCCCTCTCAAGATTCTTCAGACGTTTCCTAGATGCCATACTCGCACACATGTCCAGATATATATACCTTCCCAGGAATGAGGCGGAAATGAACAGGATCAAGTTGGACTTCTACAGAATTGCCAACTTCCCCCATGTAATAGGGTGTGTGGACGGGACACATATACCAATTTGCCCACCTGCAAATCTGGAACATGTGTTCCACAATAGGAAATGTACCACTCACTAAACATCCAGTTGGTATGTGACGCCCATAATGTCATTACTGACATTGTGGCTAAATATCCAGGGAGTACACATGATGCATACATATTCAGGCACAGTGGGATATACCAACGCCTAGAACGTGGGGAGTTTGGCGAAGGATATTTATTAGGTACTGTGTAGGACACTCTGATGTCTTAAATACATGTTCCTGCATAACCCTGTGATGCCTTGCTAATTTTGCCTCTTTTGTCACACAGGTGACAGTGCATATGCCCTGAGACCATGGATACTCACCCCATACCTAACACCTGGCAATCAGAATGAGAGGCGATACAACATAGGACATCGGCGGAACAGATCTGTCATAGAGAGGACGTTCGGCTTGTTGAAGTCACGATTCCGATGCCTGCAGAAAAGTGGAGGGGCACTCCAGTATGCCCCAGAAACTGCTTGCAAGATCATTGCTACTTGTGCCATCCTACACAACATTGCCACCAGACGTGGGCTATATCTCACCCCTGATGACACAGATTCGGAGGATGAGGAGCAAGAGCTACCACACCGACAGCCTGGGGATGGAAGCATCGCAATGGAGGGCAGACAGAGACAAAACCACATTGCAATCCACTACTTTGGCAGGTACGTGGCAACCGTGACAACATTCACTAATGTAAGACACACATAGCCCAATTGTGTAGTGCAGCAAATTATCCCTTTAATTTCAGGAATATAATGAAGAAAATATAGTCAACTAAACTGCATGAAGAAAGCAAAAAGTAAAGTTTGACACATTTAGTTCATGTGCCTCAGTCACAACGCAGATTGGTAGCTCACAGCCTCCTGCGACTACAGCCACCATGGCTCAATCCAGGTTGGTCCCCTCATCCTTGCCGGGCACTGCTACTCCGCAGGATTCGTGCATCTTTGGAAGATACACTGCTGACACTGGAGATCTCCTCGCTATCCTGAGGGGTATTGCCAATGCCCCTAACTGCCTGGCTGGTCTCTAGAAGGTCCACTGTATGGCTGATTCGCCCAAGTCCTCTTGCCACATCACCTGCAAAATGGCCAAGTTCAACCTGCAGCTTCACTGTGCGCCTTGACAGGCAGGTTGTTGTGGTTGCAAGGCGCCCAATTGAAACACTCAGTCTGTCCAAACGGGCAGCAGTGTTGTGCTCCCTGCGCCTTGCATGGGCCCTATCTGCCCCCATTTCCCCAACCAAGTTGTTTATGGAACTGGTAAGGTTGGCCATTTTTGTGTTCATAGCAGTGAACTGGTTGTCCACATTGGCAAAACCCTGGGAGAGTGTGTGCTGCAGTCTGTTCAGGTTCCTATTCATCACCCGCATGTGTCTGTTTTGCAGTCGGTGACTTTGCAGTAAGGATGCCTCCAGTCCCAACAATTGTTTGTCGGTGACATCCTCCTCACTCGCTGACTGCATTGGGCGTTGCCGTCACCACAGAGAGCCAGCTGACCTATGTGGTCGACTCTCCCTCATCATTGGCCCCAGTGTCATGTTGGCTGCCTCAAAAGCCAGATCAGGCTCATCCATGTCCTCTGGTGCATGTTGGACGGTGGTGTTGTCATGCACTCCCCTGCAGTTTCTGTGGCTGCCTCGTCTTGTGTGTGTGTGGCTGGTTCATCTCCCTGCACAGTAGGGCTGTTGGTGGGTCCTTGTGGGAGACCTGTGGGACACAGGGGATACACTGTCAGTGCCTCACATATGTTTGATGTCTCAGAATAAATATTTCTCAATATTTGGACTACTGTTCTACATTGCCCATAATGCACTGTTCTATAGGTTGCAATATAGGAATGAAGCTAATCTGGAGGTGCATGCTTATGTGTACTGTGGTTGTGTGCATGGTGCATAGAGTGGTGTAAATAAGTTAATTTTGGTACTTACTTTTGGATGTTCCTGGAGCTGAACTGTCAAGGTCTCCAATTCCAAGTACTGCCTCCCGCTACAGAGTGGTCTCCACCATGGTCTAAATGGCTGTAGGGGGTGGTGCTGTAGATGGGCCTCCCCCAGTCCCATGCATCTCCCTCATACGCTCAGCCACCCTTTCCTTGGTCCTGGACCGAAGGTCGTACCACCTTTTGCGGACCTCATCTATTGTGCAGTGGCTGACTCCAATGGCATTAGTCTTGGTGAGGATGTCCTGCCAGATTTGTTTTCTTTTGGGTGTCAGGGACACTCATTGCTGCCTTTCCAAACAATACATAATGGTGCAGGCAGCACTCCTCTGTTAGCACCTCCAGCTCCTTCTCTGAAAAAGTCAGTTTTCTTTTCCTGCAAGCACTGGGTGTCTCCTGGTCCTGAGATGCCATTGTTGACGTAGCTCCTCTTAGCTGGGGGCGACTCTGCTGTTTGGGCTGGGAAGGCTCCTCCCTGTTCCATGGGGGTACTTCCTGGTTCTGATGTCATCACTCAGAACCAGGAAGTGGGTTTTTCGCTATTTTATTTGCACCTGCGTGCAATTTGCAAGTCAGTCGCAATTTGCGACTCCGGACCACACCCTTGTGCAATTTGCCACCTCGCAAATTGCAAACTCGCAAATAGCGATTTCGCAAATTGCGAGGTCGCAAATTGCAGTGCGACTCCACACAGAATCGCTATTTGGTATAGCGATTTTTACGTGCATCTCGTTTTGCGAGTCGGAAATAGCGGTTCGCAAGGAGTCGCTTTTTCCAACTTGCAAATTTGTTTGTTCCTACATCTGGCCCTAAATTTCTTAAGATCTCTTGCTAGGGTCCGCTATTGTTCTGTGGATATCACCCTCCCAGGAGTTGATCCCAGAGCTTCCTGTGTCTTGGTGCAGAGGCTGCACCGAGGAGGTCAAAAGCAAATAGAGGAAAGAAATGGTCTCCTTGGTCCCTCCCTGCCTCTGTGCAAACGTTTTGAGTGGGAGTAGTTCCCTTGTGACTGCTTGCCTGATCGTGGGGTCAGATACCCAGTGAATAAGTTGGTTCTAATGAAATAGCTCGGTTGCTGGGAGGTTGAAGCTCCAGCAACAATTCTCAAACGTAAGAGTGTCATTGCCGTGGAAAAAGTCTGAAATGGTAAGACAGCCCCCTTCTCTCCAGATGTCAAATGGTCCCAGGGTAAGGGCTGGGGTGAACTCTTTATTAAAGTGTATCAGGTATGTGGGGAGGGGAAGGTCGTCAATTTGTGTTTAATGGCCACCTCATCCCATGCTTTCAATGTTGTTCTAGTCGGGGACTCAGGTATGCGTTGGGGGGGAAAGTTGCCCTAAGTTTCCAAAGTAAGTCCCAGATCGTTTTCCCCACTATCACTATGTCCATATGGAGCCAGTGCTTGTCTAACTCTTGTAATGAAAATTCAGTGATCACTCTGAGGTGCGCTGCTTTATAGCAAAGCAGGAGGTTCAGAAGTGATAATCCTCCTTACAATGTGGGTAAAGTCAATAGTTTGTTTGATAGCCTGGCACTCTTCTTCTGCCAGAGAAATTCTGTAATCATTGTTCGCAGCGTTGTAAAAAACTGCCTAGCGATTTCGACTGGAAGCCCTTGAAAGAGGTGTAGGAGACGTGGCAGGACCATCATTTTGATAGCATTTATGCGTCCTAGCCATTTTATGTATAGGGGGTCCAGTTCATCAAGTCTTGTTTTAGTCAGCGTAAGAGTGGGAGGTAGCTGGCTTTATTTAGATCTTCTACTCTAGGTGTAAGGTTGACCCCAATGTAAGTAATCTCCTTTTTAGCTATGCAAAAGGGTGTATTGTTGATCAGGTTTCCTATTTCCCTTGGTGCGACTGTCAGGTTGAGTAGGAAGGACTTTGTGAGATTAACTTTAAATCCTGCCACATGTTCAAATTCCTTTAGTTCTGCTTGGACTACTGGCAACGATGTCTTGGGGGAAGTTAAAGTAAGGAGCACATCATCTGCAAAGATAGAGATTTTATGAGTTAATGACCATGTATAGCGGGGACTCTTGGATTCTAGCCACAAGGGGTTCGATACTTAGGGAAAACAAAAGAGGGGAAAGAGGGCAGCCTTGTTTCGTACCTCGCTCCAGCGAAAAGAACTCAGAGGCTTGGCCATTGACAAGGACTCTCGATCGGGGGTGAGCATAAATGGCTTGTATTTGTGTCATAGTTCTTTCACCAAACCCTAACCGTCTCAGTGTCTGAACAGGAAAGACCAATCAACGTTAGCTATTCTAACTTTGTTATGGGGGCACGGTCCCTTGTCAGTGGGGTTGGGAAGAACCATCTGTGAAAAGCTGGTCACGGTCCTGGCCAGTCCAAGGTGATCTCTACCATTGCATGATCTGAGATTATTATAGCGTGTCTAGTGGCTGAGCGGATGTCCTGTTGCATTGTTTGGGTAACAAATATATAGTCTATTCGGGAATATGTCCTACGGGAATGGGAGAAATATGTGTAGTCTTTAGTGGTGGGGTGGGATACATGCCAAGCGTCTAGGATCCCCTGCTCCGTGACTTCTTGCTGCAGGGATTGAGTGAATATTGCTGTTTACGACCTCTGTGGATAGGTACTAACTAACTCGGAGTTCCAAAATAGACTAAAATCTCTAAGTACTATTATCTCTCCCTCAGCAAACTCCTCTAACTGATTGAGAAAAGCAGTTAAAAATTCTGTCTTGTGCACATTTGGTGCATAGATCTCAGCTAAGGTACAGCAACGGCCCTGCATGGTTCCCTTCACCATCAATAGCCTTCCCTCTTTATCTGCCTTGACCTGAGATGTTTGAAATGTAAGCAAAGAATGAAACAGCAAGGCTACACTTTTATGCTTAGATGTGGCTGATGATCTATAAATCAAGGGGTAAGTCATATGTTTTAACCTATGATCTTATGTTCTTTTCATATGGGTTTCCTGTAAGGCCACTATGTCAAACCTACGATCCAGGATATATTTCCAGAATTTAGTTCATTTATGGGGAGAATTGAGGTCTTTTAGACTCCAGGTACCTACTGTAACTGCCATAGATAGGGGAAAAGTTTTCCTTCTAAAGTGTAATGGCCTTGCAATTTATGATTTAGGACCGCAGGTCGCTCCCACCCACTGCCTCTAACCCTATTCCACTCACCCCACACTCCCTACCTTTCAGCCCAGTGCACCAGACATGCCATAGTACAACATTTAAAACTTAAGAACTGTAATATACTCACTAGCAGACAAATTTAACCTTTGTGGTATATTTTCTGGGGACTTCAGTCCAGTTCCGCATGTTTACTACTGAGAACAGAGTAGATGCTAAATGAGACACAGGTTAGAGTTAGTAGGGACCTCCCAGGTTCAGAGGCGGTCTATCCTATCGATCAAATAGAAAGAGTTATATAGGACCAACACTCCCTCCGGGGAGCCTCAGTCCATAGTTCTGGTAGTGGAGCTTAGGGGCTACTTCCGTCCCTTACTGTTCTTTTTTCTAGTCAGTTGGGGTTGATGGTCCCCTCTGAGCTAAGCCCCAGCTCTTAATGTCTTGTGAGTGCTGTCACGTGGATTTCACTTGCCCATTTGTCATCCTTTATGTTGCTGCTGCCACTGTTCACTTGTCGTTGCTCGTGATTGATCTGTAGGTCGGTCGTTCCTTGTTTCAGTTTCTTCACTGGCGTTTGGGGCATTGATCCCTTAACGAGTTACCACTTCCTTCAGGTCCGGAAAGTGGCGAGATTTATTGTGGAGTTCGAAGGCTGTGCCGAATGGTTATGTCGTTCCTTTCTCAGATAATCCGTGACAGGCTTAAATTGCATTCTCCTCATCAAAGTGGCGGGTGTCACATCTTGAAATAATGAGCACGTAGCTCCATGGAAGGAAATCAAATCTTGTTTGCTGGTTTCTAGGAGGATCTTCTCTTTGAACTTAAAGGAGTGTAGTTTGGCTAAGATGTCCCGGGCTCAGCTACCATCCCTTGATCTCTGTGGGCTCACTCTATGTACCCTCTCCACTTTCACTTCTGGCTGGTCCTCTCCCAACAAGTTTGAAAATGGCCCAAATATGAATGCCTCTAAGTCCATCCCTTTAGCTCTTTCCTCCAGGACTCTAATATGAATGTTATCACGCCGAGAACAGTTCTCCAAATCTTCACACTTGAGAATGTCAGTCTGTAGTTGGTTGTGGATCTGTTTGGTGTCCTTATCCAGAGGGTCCATACGCTTTTCAAGTTCTAGGTAGTTAGCTTCCAGATCAGGGGTGCGTGATCCAAATGCATCAATGTCTGTCTGTATCACGGATAGTCAGCATTGTTATCTGCCTTCAGGGTATCTACAGATGTATTCAAATCTGTACGTAGCTCCTCCCTGAGTTCCGTTTTAAAATCCTTGAGGGAGGTGAGAAGGACTTCTTTTGTCAGTGCCATTACTTGCCCAGTTTCTCGGTTCTGCTCTGATGGATGGGTAAAATAACCAGTGACTTTATTAGACTGGCGTTTCTTTGGTGGCATTGGGATAGCCATTTCAATGATAGATCGTCAGCTCGTAGCTACTTCCCTGGGGGCCCTATGCCGTGTTGCTTTTCCACTTGATAGGGGGTGCCTGGGTGGTACCTTTGTTCCAATTAGTTGCCTAAGACCCCCATCTCTGGGTCGTTTGGGGAGATCAGGCTTCTCAGGGCTTGGGATAGCTCTTTAAGTCTCATCTAAGGGTGCACCAAGGTACACAGTGGTTGTAACAGATTGCTTTGTTGTCTACAACTCCTCCGTAATTCCCATCCTCACCTACTTATATGCCCCCATGGCTATCAATGGGGCCATTTGTCGAGTTAATCAGCCTTGAATATGTTGTCTATGCCCGCTCACCTCCTATGCCGATGATACAGTGCTTCACAACTGTTCAGCAGGTGGGCTCAGGTCCGGGCCTTAGAGGCATCCGCCATGTTAAGGTCAGGCACAATTGTAGTTCTTCGTCTCTCCCTGTTTGCACGGCCACTTCTTGCCTCTGTGGATACTCTTCCCCTCTCCTGTTCTAGATCAGCTATCCGGCACTTTCGGCAGTTGAGTTACTGCCGGTTTCCCGACGTTTTTCCTTCGCCTGTGGTAGGTGTGTCTCCTTGTCCGCCATTTCTCAATTCCGGTCAGCTCAGGCTTCCATCTCTCATCACACTCTTTGGAAGCATTTGGGGCTGATATAGACCTCACCCGGTTTCAGCTCACTGTTCCCAGTCTGCGGGGGGCCACATTTGTGTTCCTGAAAGGTGCCTGTGTCTCAGTTTTTGCAGTTTAATGTGGAGCAGCTGTGGATCATGTCCCGGTGGCCATGATGTTTGGCCACGCCCCCACCTTCTTCATATTTTGAGACAATCCCTTTGGGGATTTTTAGGATGTCAGTATTCTCTCTGACCCTATTTATATTGCTGCCACCATTAATGGGTGCTAAGCCAATTTCTGCTCTCTCCCTTTCTATAGCTAGGAGCTGCAGCTCCAAAGCGAATCTTTTGTCCAATCTTGCTAAAAGGATATCTTCTTCATAGAGGCTGCCCTCGATGTTCCCAGAGGAGCTGGACTCCCATGTGGAAGATCCAGATCCTGAGACTACTATCTTTGGAGATAAGGATCTTGGAACCCTGGTCTGCCTAGTTAGGTGAGGGGGTGAGAGGTCATCGTCCTCATTGCTAACATCTTCTATGTCTGAGTGGAGTTCTTCCTCCTTAGCAGGGTGGTCCCTGGTATACTCTGCCAAGAGCTCCTGGAGCTTGACCGTGGTAGGGTTGGAACCTGTTCTAGTCTTTTTCAGTTTACAGAGGGACCTTTGCTCTGCCATCCCTAGATGGAGGCAAGGGGTGAGGTTGAGTTCCTCAACCATTTCTTCTGAGCTGCTCAATAAGGGTCATTTTTATACTCTGCACCGAATTAGCGTCATTTTTTAAAACTCTAATTCAGTGCTAAACGAACTCCATATGTATACTTTGGCGCTAGACCCCTCTAGCGCCAAATTTATGGAGTTAAAGTTATTTTTTTGGACGTGGAAACCTACCTTGCCTTGATGAGATGCAATGTGGGCGTTCCCGTGCAAAAAATGACTCTATGGCCTTAACGCCATATTTATACTCCAGTGCTAAAATAGTGCACGGGAGGGAGGAGGGGATAAAAAGTGGTGCCAAGTTTGCTTTGCCCCATTTTTTAACACCTGGGTCAGGGTAGGCATTAGGGGACCTGTGGGAATATTTCCATGGTGGAACACCACGGAATAAACCCACAGGTGCCCGCCCCAGGGACACCCCCACCCACACCATTTTTTACACTAGCCTACCCTTTGCACCGGATTTCATCATTCTATAAATATGGTGCCCGGCTGGTGCACAGAAATAGTGCAAGCCGGTGATAAACTTTTTGGTGCAAAACTGCGTTAGGGCAGTATTGCCCCAAAAAGTATAAATCAGGACCTATGTTACTAAAAGTTGGGATTACTTTTTAGAAACTAAAAACTACGGGGCCTATTTATACTCTGTTTGCACCGAATTAGTGTCATTTTTTTTTACTCTAATTCGGTGCAAAACTAACTCCATATTTATACCTTGGTGCTAGACCCCTCTAGCACCAAATTTATGGAGTTAAAGTCATTTTTTGAAAGTGGAGACCTACCTTGCCTTAATGAGATGCAAGGTAGGCGTTCCCGTGCAAAAAATGAATCTATGGCCTTAACGCCATATTTAGGGGCATATTTATACTCTGCAGCATATTTATACTCTGTTTGCACCGAATTAGCGTAATTTTTTTTACACTAATTCGGTGCAAATCTAACTCAATATTTATACTTTGGTGCTAGACCCATCTAGCACCAAGGCCCTGATTTATACTTTTTTTGCACTGCATTAACGTCATTTTTTGACGCAAAAGTGGCGCAAACTTACAAAATATTGGCGCTTATTTATACTTTTTGCTGCAAAACTGCACTAACTCAGTTTTGCACCAAAAAGTTTAGCACCGGCTTGCACCATTTCTGTGCACCAGCCGGGCACCATATTTATGGAATGGTGCAAGCCGGTGCAAAGGGTAGGCTAGAGTTTAAAAAACTGACTTTAGTCGGGTGGGGCTGGCAGTATAGAAGAAGAGGGTTTAGCACCAAAAAATGGCTTTAGGCAGGTTAGAGTAAAAAAAAATGACTCTAACCAGATTAGCGTCATTTTATGGTGCTAAACCTACCATGCCACATGACTCCTGCCTTAGAAAAGGCAGGAGTCATGCCCACCACCCCAATGGACAGCACAGAGGACAGGGGTCCCCTGGGCATGGCAATTGCACCCTATGCCATGTATGGGGGCCCAATTCAGGGCCCCCTATGGCACTTTCAAAAATAAAATGCACTTACCTGTACTTACCTGGGATGGGGTCCCCCATCCTCGCAGTCCCTCTAGTGTGGGTGGGGGTGCCCCTGGGTCCTAGGGAGGGCACCTGTGGGCTTATTCCATGGTGTTCCACCATGGAAATAGGCCCACAGGTCCCCTAACGCCTGCCCTGACCCAGGTCTTAAAAAATGGGGCAAAGCAAGCTTTGCCCCATTTTTTGACCCCTCCTCCCTACCTTGCACCATTTTTGCATGGGAGTATAAATATGGCGTTAAGGCCATAGAGTCATTTTTTGCACGGGAACGCCTACCTTGCGTCTCTTTAAGGCAATGTAGGTTTCCACTTCCAAAAAATGACTTTAACTCCATAAATTTGGCGCTAGACGGGTCTAGCACCAAAGTATAAATATGGAGTTAGTTTTGCACTGAATTAGAGTTAAAAAAAAATGGACGCTAATTCAGTGCAAACAGAGTATAAATATGCCCCTTAGCGTGAAAAAATTATGCTAATCTGGTCAGAATCATTTATTTTGACTCAAAACTGCCTAACGTCATTTTTTGTTAAGCTAGCCTACCCTTTGCACCGGCTTGCACCATTCCATAAATATGGTGCCCAGCTGGTGCTAAAAAATGGTGGAAGCCGGAGCAAAACTTTTTGGTGCAAAACTGCGTTAGCGCAGTTTTGCACCAAAAAGTATAAATAAGGCCCTACTTCTAGTAACTAATTCCTAACTTTCAGTAACTTTTCCATCTTAAAAGAAGTGCTCAGGGGACTTAACCAAGGACCTACTGGGACTTAAATTGTTTTATAGAAAATGTCAAATTCAAAAATCAGTTTCTAAAGACAATTTTGGAATTTAGTTGTGTGATCAGGTATTGGCTGAGTGTCCAGCAAATGCAAAGTCAGAGACCTCACTACTGATCCACCAATGTAGGGAGCAGGCTCTGTATATACTATATCAAAATGAGATATAGTGTGCACAGAGTCCAGGAGTTCCCCAGAGGATTAACAGAGGGTAAGGTAGATAATGCTAATGCTCTATTTTGTGGTAATGTGGTCGAGCAGTTAGATTTATTAGAGGGTAGTGCAAAGCATTTGTTTTACACACACAGACAATGGAAGAAGCACACACTCAAAGACTTAACTCCAGACCAATTGTTTTTATATAGCAAAAATGTATTTTCTTAATTTATTTTTAGAACCACAATATTCAAGTTGCAGATAAGTACTTCAATAGATTTGTATTTCACACATGTATCAACAGTACTTTGTTTCAAATCGATAAGTTATACATTTTTTGAAATATTGGCAATAATCTTTTTTAAAACTTGACAGTGCAATTTTCAGAAACAATTCCTGGGGGAAAGAAAAGTTACATCAATTTGCAGGTAATTCAACACTTACAGTTCCAGTCTCCAGGGGTACGAAGTACACAGGTTGGGGTTCAAGTTAACTCCAAACACCCACCACCAGCAACACGGGGCCGGCCGGGTGCAGAGGTCAAAGTGTAGGCAAAATTAACACAGGATCCTATTGAGACTGGGGGCACTCGGTTTCAGATCTGCAGGCAGATAAGTACCCCTGACTTCAGAGGGCAGACCTGGGGGGTTTAGAGCAGCGCTGGGGAAGCCACAAGTAGGCATCAAACATACACCCTCAGCGGCGCAGGGGCAGCTGGGTGCAGGGTTCAAACAAGATGTCAGGTCTCCAATGATTCTTTATAAGGGAACCCCAGGGGTAACTCAATGGCTGCAAGCGCGGTCCAAGGGGGTTGTCTCGGGCAAACCACAGGCTGAACAGGGAGGAGGGCCGCCTGTTGAACGTGGCTGCACTGGAGGTCGGGTTCCCCAAGCATCGGATATCTTCGTTCGGAGCTTCGCAGTCAGGGGGGCCCTCGGATTCCCTCTGCAGGCATCATCGTGGAGGAGTGGAGAGGTTAACCCAGGGTGTTCACTTGCTCGGAATCGCATGGGGATCCTCTCTAGCTGGTTGGCCCACTTGGATATCAGCTGTGGGCGTCGGGTGCAGAGTGGTTAGGACTCACGCATTTGGAGTGAGGATGGAGCCCTTAGTTGTTGTTTCTTCTTGGACAAGGCCGCTGTCCACAGGAGTTCTTGGTCCTTTCGAGTGGAGGGCAGTCCTCTGGAGCTTGGCAGAGGTCACTGGTGCCACTTGATGCATTGCTGTTCTTTTGCAGGTTCTTTGAAGCAGGAGACAGGCCGATAGGGCTGGGGCCAAATCAGTTGTCGTCTTCCTTCTTCTCTGCTGAGGGTTTCAGCTATGCTATCATTCTTCTTCTTGTCAGGTAGCCAAGAATCAGGTGAGCTGGGTTCAAGTAGGCCTTTAAATCCTGGATTTAGGGGTGTTCCAGGGGTCAGAGGGCAGTAGCCAATGGCTGCTGTCCCTGATGGTGGCAACACCTTCCTTGTGCCCACTCCCTTTGGGGAGGGGGACATAACCCTAATTCTATTGGTCCCTGTCCTCCGAACCAAGATGGAGGATTCTGCAGGGAGGGGGTCACATCACCAATGGACACCTTAGGGGTGGTCCTGGCTGGGGTGGTCACTCCTCCCTCTTTTCCCTAATTTTCCTGCCGGACTTGCTGCCAAAAGTGGGGCTTTTTCTGGGGGGCGGGAAACTTCACTGGCTGGAGTGCCATGGGGCACTGTAATCTAAGCCTTGAGCCTTTGAGGGTCTCCTCCAGGTGTTGCAGTTCCTGTTGGGGAGGTGTGAAGCACCACCACCCAGGACAGGCTTTGTTTCTGACCACAGAGTGCACAAAGGCTCTCACGCCATGTGGTCAGAAACTTGCCTGAAAGTGGCAGACTGGCAGACTGGCACAGACCAGTCGGTCCTGCACTAGCAGTTTGGCTAACATATGGGGGTATCTCTAAGATGCCCTCTGTGTGCATTTTTCAATAAGTACCACACTGCCATCAGTGGAGGTTTATTGTGCTGAGAAGTTTGATATCAAACTTCCCAGTATTCAGTGAAGCTATTATGGAGCTGTGAATTTTGTAATGACAAACTCCCAGACCATATACTCATTATGGCCACATTGCCATTACAATGTATAAGAATGGACTTAGACACTGTAGGGGCATATAGCTCATGCAGCGATGCCCTCACCTGTGGTATAGTACACCCTGCTTAGGGCTGTAAGGCCTGCTAGAGGGTTTTCTTACCTATGTCACAGGCAATAGTTTGTGGGCATGGCACCCTGTGAGGGGTGCCATATAGACTTTGCCTTTTTCTCCCCACCAGCACACACGAGCTGCTAAGGCAGTGTACAGGTGCCTGGTGAGGGGTCCCCTAGAGTGGCATAATACATACTGCAGCCCTTGGGGACTTCCCTGGCCACAGGACCCTTGGTACCATGGGTACCTTTTACAAGGGACTTAACTGTGTGCCAAGGGTGTGCCAATTGTGGAAACAGGGGTACAGATTTTGGGAAAGAACACTGGTGCTGGGGTCTGGTCAGCAGGATCCCATCACACTTTCAATCAAAGCTGGCATCAACACTAGAGAAAAAGTGGGGGTAATCATGCCAACAGTGGCTCTTTCAGTTGCCTCAGAGCTGTTGATCAGTGTATGACTTGTAGCCATCGCAAACTAAATGATTCCAAAATGGAAATAGTCACATGTGACAACTCAAAAAATTATGACCCACTGTGCGCCTGGCCTGATGATCTCGGACCACCTCCTTAAGTATCCAAGGAAGTTAAAAACATTGGAATTATCATGGACTCCAAGTTAATAATGAATGCCCAAGTTGACAAATTAGCACGATCAAGCTTTATCACCTTGAATACTCTGTGATTCATCTTCCCCCACCTCGGATTTCCACACAAGGTATAGGCTACTATCTCTCTTGTACTATCCAAACTGGATTATGCCAATAGCCTCTACCATGGATCATCTCTATTATAAAAAAACTACAACATATTCAGAACTCCGCTGCCAGGATACTATTATTTGTAAAGCCACAAACCCACATCTCCCCTGCCTTGAGAGCACTACACTGGTTACCCGTTGCCAGAAGATCCCCCTTCAAGCTGCTTTGTATCACCCACAAGGCTATACATAAAACCAGACCGCTTTTTATCAGAAATTAAATAACCAAATACATTCAACAAAGAAACCTCCACTCAAGATTGGCACCCTGCCTTAGAACACCACCACACAAAAAAAGACAATAGGTGGTACATCCTTCTCCATCCAAGCAGTCAAACTATGGAATTCATTACCCCCAAATATAAGATCCGTGGATGAATATCTTGCCTGCAAAAGACTACTGAAGAGTTGGCTCTTTCCTCCATAACCACCATATCCAAACTGCAATGGACTGCATATGTCTGTGTTGATAAATATTTATAATCTGATTATGTGTATATTCTAGATATGTATAGTTCCTTAGGAAATATGTATCGTTACTATGTCATAATAATACATTGTACACATACTCTTTAAGCCTGTTTAACAAATGTATATTTATTCACGGTTAAATATATATATAAATATATATATATATGTGTGTATATACATATATATGTGTTTATTATTCTATGCTTAACATGTTCATAGGTCATTGCATAGATCCTAGATAAGTTATTAGATTAGATACTTATGAATCCCTGCTTTTCGTTTTTATATAACACTGATCAAATGTTTTATTATCAGAAACATTTCGCTATTCAAAAATTGAGGAAAGATAAATAAATGTTAGAAAAGTACACATTAATTAACTTCAAATGTTACAAATCTTGAAAGTCTGTGTTTATACAATACTACTTTTCTTCTCATATTATTACAACCATTATTATTCTCATTGCATATATATTCCCTTACTATGTATTTACATATCTATTTTATTACTCTAGTCCTACTTTACAAGGGAAAAATGTAATAAAAATAAAATCTATAAATAAAATTCAAATGATAAATAATTACATTAAAGTTAAAAACATATATTAATAAAATAAAAATAAAAATATTTATATATATATATATATATATATATATATATATATATATATATATATAAATTTACTCTCTTGTATCCTTTACTCTGTCTCCCCATCACCCTATGTATCTATCCTCCATCCCCACTCTGACTCATCCCAAACACATTCTACTCCTTTCATCTCCAAAATAACCCTGCCTAAGCTCTTCCCTCCTCTAACACATCTAGCTCACCCAAACCTCAGTATACACATTTGATCTCCCAAACAACCCTACTAAATTCTCTCTCATTTATCTCATCTTTCAATCATCCAAAATCCCAACTTCTACTATGATCTCCCTAACCTTTTCCACAGACTCTTCCCTCATCCATCTCTCCTTTACTCATCCCAAGCCTCATCCAATTACTATAAATGTCTAATTAACACTTCTGGATTCTTCCCTCCTCTATCCCTCCATTACTCTACTCAATCCAACTAACAAACTCAAATATCGTCTGCTCAAATTAACTTATAATAATACTGATACTGCACTCACATTTCTCTACAATAATCACCACTAATTCCTTTTCAGTTCCGGAGTAGCGTGCTACTCGCCGAAAAGTGCTCCAACACCTTGTCAGGGGTAGTAAGCACTGTATAAATACTATTACAATACAATACTATTACAATACTTTCCTACAGTAAGCTAACACTTTAGCCTAAGTTTACGATTGTTTCCTATTCACAAAGGTATTATACTAGTGGTATCTTTCGACTGCAAAGACTCTGCATATAAAAAGATAGGTGTGTCCTATCTTTTTATCAGTGTCACCAGAGCCACGTACCGCATCATGGTACAAATCTCATTCATTGTAAGTTACACCATCTTAACAAAAGCATTTTCATATGGCTGAGCTTTTTCACAAGGTTCAGAGGCATACTGTGAGTTGACAGTTATGTCCAGCGTCTGTTTCTTACCAGAAATTCTTCCATTACAGCTTGCGGGGATTCCATTTGACCATTTGCAATTATTGTCCTCCGGACTCAGTTGCCGCACTCAAATTTATTTAATGCATAAAAAAATGGGGGCTCTATTGGTTAAAAAAATAACAGCTGAAGCTAACAGATACAAGTAAACAAAGCGAACATGGACTTGGAATTAGCTTGAATTTTCTCAGTAGAAGCACTGTGGATGTTGCTAACATGCCTGGTCCTTAGTAAGTAAACTTACAAGGGGATGTGCATAGGCCGATGAACCTTTTGGATCGCATGGAGTATCCTAGCTATGTAGTAATCGATGAACATCAATCATCAGTGTAATTAATCAACAACCACTAAGAGAATCATTAATCATGAGACAATATATCAACATTTCATGAATAACCACAACTCAATTATACATTTTATCAATTTTATTTCCCTATTAGTTACAATACTAAGTCATCAGGTTAGATCAAACTTTATTGAATCAGCTCAGAATTAGTTCATTAATGACCATCACTAACATAATCAAATCAGAACTTGAGAAAACATAAGCTCGAATGCTTCAGCATAAACCAACAAGGATGAATATAACAGCATTAATAGAGTTCAGCAATCAGTCCGTCAATCATTCGTCACTGCCAACGTCTCCCAAATAATCCTACCTGACCCAAATTAGCATTTAGCATGTGGGACTTCATGCGAAAACAATTTAGAAACAAGAATTTGTAAAAACATTTAGCTAGTAAATAACCTATACAAACAGCGCAGTTGGTATCTAGAAAGGAAAGGCACAAAAGTTAATCAGTCACATTGTCATAGCTACCTATCCACGAAATGGATCAGCAACAAAGTCAGTCTTCATCTTCAGGTCATCAATAGATCAGCAATGCATCAGGATCTAAAGAGCACGAGCCCAATGACAGAATCTCGAATCGCGTACTCTGGCTCTCATCAATTCACCCCTCGCATCGCTCCTCACATTACCCGCATCTGCCCTCGCATCTGAAGTTTTAGCCCCTTGTCATGTCTTTTTATTAGCGTTTTTCAGTCCATCCCCCTAATTCCTAATTGGTCAGTCAAACGGCATTTATGACACTAACCTATAATATTAATTTTACAAATCTATGAGTTCTAATATTTCCCCATCCCCAATTAGTTGATTGGTTCGCAGTACGATGTCCTCATCATCCGGCTCATCAGGTATCAAAAATGTTGCATCTTCTTCTCCAGTCAGTGCCTTTATTGTTGAGCCCTGGGAAAGTACATCTCGTCTACTCTACACATAATTGTTTCAATTTGATTCCATCATCTCCTGTCCATCAGTACATTGCAGAAAATTCTAGCTAAGCAAACTTTAACATCGGGTGGTTCAAGGTCAGTTTAGCCTCTCAACTCCTCTCCAGCATGCTCTAATAATCTAGCTTCTGCATGAGGCCTGGCAAAACTAGGCCACAACTTCGGCTAAGTTAATTCTACAATATAATGCAAAACATAGGTTATACATCTAAATATGACATATTGCTGCATAATTATTAAACATTTTCACTATTTCACACATTTTTGGTTCTTATAGTACAAGTTCATATAAGTGGCTGACATACCCCGTGGGCACATTTTCAAACATGCACATTAATTTTTCTCTACGATTAATTTCTCTATGAACTTTTATAAACCATAATATATAAGCATTTATTAATACTTTCTAATTAGCATATCTGTGTCAATAATGTTTAAGACCCAACAATGCAGATTAGAGTGAAAAGAAATAATCTGTTCCTGAGGCACTGGCATTTCCACTGAAAATCTTTTTAGAAGTATGAGTGTCTGGGCACTATTTTTGAGCCAAAAACATATAACCTATCAATACTTCCATTTTTAGCCCCACCTGCTGTGCCTGAGATGTTAGAGTAGAGCAGTCTGGCAGCACCCTGCCCTTTGAAAACATGACTGTGAAAGCTGAACAGACAGACTTCACTTACTAATAATTTTTCCAGTACAGCTGAGGAATTACATCTCAAAACAGACCCCCCAAGTACACCCAAGTACATGAAATACTCACTTTATGAGGTGTAAAAATAAAAGGGGAGAAGATTCTTTGTTTCGTTTGTCCTCACAAAGGAATTTCTTTCCTCATTCTCATTTAAATGGGATGTGGAAGACAGGTTCTTATAAACTGAGATCTAATGACCTAATTACATACTGATAATCTTCAATACTCTTAGTCCAACCCACCCGTGTCCCAGTCATTACTTCATGAGGCATACAACCATTTCATGGGAGAGGAAACAAAATAAGAAATGGTAACTATATCTCCAAACACCCTCAGATGGGGACCATAAACATTTTTTGTTCCCCTGCACTTCCTGTAATTTAGAGCCCTGCCACAGGCCTGGACCATGTCATAATGACTGAAACAAGGACACGATGACTAAGAGTAATGAAGACTACAGGCAATTAATGGGGTTTTGTCCCTTACTCTTGTCCCAGGCCTTACTCCACTGGAACTGTCAAGATATAGAAAGTTTAACATCCAAGAAACATAGCAATTTCTCTTCTTCTGAAGGAGATAGAAAAAAGGTTAGAAGGATTATGTCCTGAGAAAAATAGAATTTAGAATGTAATTTAGGAAAGAAAGAAAAATCAGGCATCAATATAATAGCTTCATTCACAAACTTCAGAAAAGGGGGATGACAAAGGAGAACAGAGAGGTCACCCAGCCTTTGTGTGCAGGTGATTGCTACCAGGAAACATACTTCATAAGAAAGATGCTAAAGATCAGCAGTCTCCCATGGTTCAAACAGAAACAACTGTAAAGATATGAGCACCAACGGAAGACCCCAAGGAGGGGCAGAAGAGCAACATACAGGACATGAACAAGAGAAACTCTTAATAATTTTTGTCAGAAAAGGTTCAGCTTGGTGAATTGAAATATCTGTTTTGCAAAAAGCCTTAGTAGCACACCACTGTAACTTCAAAGTGGATAGCTGCAAATTTGTATTAAAGATCTACAAAGAAGTAAAGACTAGCAGAAACAGGGAAAGCAGCTAAAGACAGATTGTGCTGAGAAGAGCTACAACTCAGATTTACTAATATTTGATACAAGGCAGTGCAGTAATCAAAGTTGTTGTGCTGCTTTGCATCAAAGGTAGGAACACAAAAGGATGATGGATGGAGTGCTGAAACTTTTCAAACACTCACCCCAGTCACAGATCTGGGTTTAATCCATCATTCTTTTGCTCACCGTGCCACCCCAGTTTGGACCCAGCCATATTCAAATTAGTCTTGAACCTGTTCTCCATGGAAACAGTCCGGCCCGAACTGCCAGGCCAGGTCCTCCCTGGACAGGAAACAAGCATCTTGGAACCGGTTTCAGGGTATCACCCTTCATCAGCCAGACTAGCTTGAATCCAATGGAACAGTGAGCACGGGACCCACATCTGGGCATACCCTTCCCACTTAAGGCAACTTTAGCAACACAAAAGGATCATGGATAAAGTGCTGAAACCTTTCAAATACTTACTCTCAGTCATTGATGTGGGCTTAACCCATCATTCTTTTGCTCACCATGCCACCACAGCTTGGACCCAGCCATATGCAAATCAGTCTTCATCCTGTTCCCCATGGAAACAGTCCAGCCCAAACTGCCAGGCCAGGTCGTTCCTGGACTGGTAAAAAGCATCCTGGGACATGTTTCAGGGTATCCTATTTCATCAGCCAGGCTAGCTTGAAACCAGTGGCACAGTGAGCATATCCCATTTAGGGCATCTTTAGCAACACAAAAGGATGATGGACGGAGTGCTGAAACTTTTCAAACACTCACTGACACAAACACAGCATAAAGTGTTACATAGGTTCTCATTATTCTAATGAGATCACTGGATTTGAGCGGCAGAATCACTTGCACTGTGGGGGACTGAGTCTGAACCCACTACAGGTGACATCTGTTGGCCTAATCCGGGTTTTGCAC
Organism: Pleurodeles waltl; assembly: GCF_031143425.1. Lineage (NCBI taxonomy): Eukaryota > Metazoa > Chordata > Amphibia > Caudata > Salamandridae > Pleurodeles > Pleurodeles waltl. The sequence goes on from NC_090438.1 coordinate 762,718,597, forward strand.
CAGCTTACTAGCAGTGCCTCATCTCCACCCTATAGCAAGGATGATTACATGACACAATTGACTCTTCAGGGAAATCGTGGTCACTCAAATCTCATCCGTTTCTCTCAATTACATTAGTCTCACATATGCAAGGACAATCAGAGGCAGAGTATAGTTCAATAAGGTTTTATTGAAGTAACTGAATCTTAGATAATAAAGCATGTAATGCAATAACTAGGATGGTGAAGAACTGGGTATACTAGTTCATATTGCAAAAATTCTTGTGTTTGTAATTCTGGGTCAAAAATGTAGTTGACGTCAGTGGCTTTCAAAGATGTTGCCCATTGAATCCAACATGGATGTAATGCTTTAGCATTTGGAACGCTTGCTTTGGTAACAGCCTAAAGGCTGGAATCAGAGATATGACAGTAATGCAGTTCCCCTGGGCCAGTGGTCTTTCTTTAATGACAGCCATCTGCACAGCAGTGCGAATTTACTCAGTGGGAGCAAAGCGTTGTTCTGCTATAGAGTAAAAGTGTGATGTGTATGCTATCGGGACTGTCTCACCCTCATTGAAAGTTACATAGGTGAAATTATTGGCACCAGCAATCACTCTGATGACCAGATGCTTTTTTTGTCCCTTGTGTGTAAGTGTTGTGCTGCAAGCATGCCTGTTTGTAAAGCTCTGAGAATGCATGTATATTCGACTGTCCAGAATTTACTGGAAAAGTCAAGACGTATTAAGTCATATAAGTTTTTTATGCGTGATGCGTAATCTGGAATGTAAATTCTGCCAAAATTTAGGAAGCCCAATAGTGATTGAAGTTTTTTAATGGTATTTGGAGGTTGTAACTGTGCGTATTTTTCCAAGAATTGTGGTGGTAGGCTCTTTCCTTCACTTGATAGCTCGTATCCCAAAAACAGGACGCTAAGGAAGGCTATTTTTGGTTGGTTTAAGTTAAATGTATAGTAGAATCCAGCAAATCCTACAACAATGCAGGCTACCCGTCTTTGATGTTGCAGTAGTTCATCATCCATGAGATAAATATAATCTACATAGGACAATGCTTCCGGGTCAATTTTGTGCAATATTGAAGTCACACGAGCAGTGAACGGTCCTGTCCCTGTGGTAAACGACCAATTATTTTCTGGGAGCCTAGAGCACTGAAACATGTTAAGTTTCTACTCTCAGGTGCTATATTTTGGCAGAAGGAACCATTGGAAATGTCTAGAGTTATTTTGTATTTTTTGCGCACTATGATACTCATAAGTGCTGTGCTGTGAGAGTTTTGCATAGCATATGTGTGCATGTGTGACTGTTTAAATGTCTATAGTCTAAGACTATTCTGTATGAATGGTCCAGTTTAGCTGCAGGGAATAGAGGATTATTCATTGGTGAGACACAGGGTTTGATTACGGCCTGGTACTCTAGTTCTGTGAGGATTTCCCTGACAGGTGCTTTAGCATCATGTTTTATTGGGTATTGGGGTTGCGGTTGGGGTTGATTTTTAATTGGAATTACATGATAGGGGGAATCTTTATTCCCCCCCTACGTAGTTGCGATATAATGAGGGTGCCTGGACAATGCCCAATCAATGGCGTAGTACTCTGCAAGCTCATTGGGAACAAGAGGCGAGAAAGAAGGTTTGATAACATCTTCCCCATAGGGGCAAGTACAGACAAATTCAGGTGGCCTATCCCTTTCTGCCAGTAGAATATCATATATGTTTATGAAGCGGTCCCAAAAGATTGTGCCTATTGAGGGTTCAATGTCTTCTTCTAACTGTATCGTTACTTTGTACACCTTATCAGGCGTGGAGACGCGCATGTCCGCAGTTTCAACTTGTAAGAAGTCATCAGTTGCTTTTACCTCCAGATGCTCTTGAAGATTCCGGCGAACTATTGTGACCTCTGTCACGCTGTCTAGTAGCGCTAGTGCCCATTTCTTGTTCTTCAATAGAGCCCTCTTCTTGAGTGGCATGACGAATCGCAACTGCTGCCACTTTATTCTTTTTGAATTGGGGTTTTTATTAGGGAAGTTTCTCTTCTTTTTTAACAGAAACTTCTCTGTAGAGCGTTATGATTCCTGTCTCGGTTTCACGTATTCAATTCTTCGTTCTGACCGCCCACCTCTCTCAGTGCGTTTTTCCGGTGAGTCCTGACAGGAACGAGATTGGCAGGTATCAGTATATTGATATCTGTCAGGCATTTTATATATTATCTCTATTTCTGAGCTTATATCTATTCTGTGGGGTCTCCGTATGCAGAGATTCTCCCCTTTCTTTTTTAGGTGTTCGTTGTTTTTTACCCCAGTGTTTTTTAGAACCCTCAGGAGCTTGCTTGGTGGACTCTTTATTAGATTTACCCTGAAATTATGGTTATGTGGGTCTGACCCCAGACTATTTCGACCAATACTAGAGTAGGTCTCCGTGATAATCTTTGGCAGCTCACATTCTAGATCCTGTGGAGGAACATTCCGGAGCTGTATGCGCACTGCTAGTGCAACTGCTTCTCCTTTAAGGTTACTTAATATGATTGAAGATATAGTGGCAAAATTGCCCATGAGTTGCATCCCCATATCCCGGGCCTGGGCAGCCCCGTATTCATCTTGAATTTGTTTTAACACTTCCGGTAGACTGGCAAGTGTCGGTGTACTGTGTGCGGTAATATAGAGCGTGGCAAATACTGTGCCCCAAGTATTGCAGTTATCTACTGTAGGAACCATCCCAAATGGCAAGTACATATTTAATATTCTATGCTTATCTGTATGGGGAAATACTGCTTCCAGTGTGTTTATTTTTTGAGCTAACCAAAACGGAATCTCTCCTCGTTTGGCGAGTATTTTACCCATGATCGAATGTACAGCAGCAGTATTAATGCCTGTCGTTACTGCATGTGGTTGCGCCTGGGCAGCAAGTGCTGGGTTTGTATTTAATGTTTGTATTACAAAATGTACTAATCGTCTATATATTGCCGTAAACTCAGCATATAAGCTACGGACCTCAGCTACCGTCAAGGTTGCTGCGGCAGGGTGAGGTGTATATGTGGCCAATAAAGGCCAGGTAGGACCATCATTACTAAAAGGACCTAACCTAATGTGTAGAATTGTATGGGTAGGGTGCCATCAAGTCAATTATTATGTTCTTGATAAGAGAGAGCTATTTCTAGATATGCATTTGCTCTATATTGTGCAGGTATTTTTGCAGGTGTATAGTCATTAAGGTGGTCATTACAACCCTGGCGGACGGTGTTAAAGCGGCGGTAAGACCGCCAACAGGCCGGCGGTAAAACAATTGCAATTACGACCGTGGCAGAAATCGCCAACAAAGACTGCCACTTTAACACTCCGACCGCCACGGCGGTACAAACAAACAGCGCGGCGGTCACCGCCAACAGACAGGCGGGAGACAATGTACCGCCCACACTATTATGACAGGCCAATCCGCCACCTTTTCGGGGGTGGATTCACCGCGGATAAAAACACAGCGGAAACAGGAATCCCGAAGGGAAAACGCTCACCTCTATACACCCCACAAGGAACTAGGACGCCATGGATCCGGAACTCCAAATTCTCCCTGCAATAGTCTTCCTGCTCCTCTACCAGGAGCATGAACGCTGGCGGTGAAGACCACGGTGAGTACAGCACCTACGACACAGGGGAGGGGGGGGGAGGGAAAAATCAGGGACATACACATGCAACACCCCCACTCTCACCCACTACAACACACACACTAATGCAAATCAATACATCACAGTTACACCCCCTAAACCCCCTGGAAGAATGCAAAGACAATAGAAAATGAGTGTAACCATTGTAATATATTAAAAGCAAGTAGGCAGAAATATATATATATACACCATGTACAAAATATATACCAAGCATAGTAGTCCAGGTAGTGCTCTAAGAAAGTCCGTGGAACACTGGGACCACACGGTATGGGCGAGGCCCACACAAGATCCCCGACCATGAAGGAGAGAACACTGCAGGGGTATCAGAGAGCAACTAAACAGGCACCTCAGGGGGAGGGAAAGGGGGGGCACCTCAGCCGCTTGAGTGCACGATGCCAAATCCACAAGGGGGCCACATGCCCACTGTTCAATCCTGGGGAGTGCAAAGCCACAGTCTCTCAAGTCTCTACAGTGGGTGGGTTGCCCACTGCCATATCCTGGGGAGTGCAAAGCCACAGTCTCTCAAGTCTCTACAGTGGGTGGTTTGCCCACTGTCCAATCCTGGGGAGTACAAAGCCACAGTCTCTCAAGTCTCTACAGTGGGTGGGTTGCCCACTGCCATATCCTGGGGAGTGCAAAGCCACAGTCTCTCAAGTCTCTACAGTAGGTGGTTTGCCCACTGTCCAATCCTGGGGAGTACAAAGCCACAGTCTCTCAAGTCTCTACAGTGGGTGGGTTGCCCACTGCCATATCCTGGGGAGTGCAAAGGCACAGTCTCTACAGTGGGTGGTTTGCCCACTGTCCAATCCTGGGGAGTGCAAAGCCACAGTCTCTCAAGTCTCTTCAGTGGGTGGGTTGTCCACTGCCATATCCTGGGGAGTGCAAAGCCACAGTCTCTCAAGTCTCTACAGTGGGTGGTTTGCCCACTGCCATATCCTGGAGAGTGCAAAGCCACAGTCTCTCAAGTCTCTACAGTGGGTGATTTGCCCACTGTCCAATCATGGGGAGTGCAAAGCCACAGTCTCTCAAGTCTCTACAGTGGGTGGGTTGCCCACTGCCATATCCTGGGGAGTGCAAAGCCGCAGTCTCTCAAGTCTCTACAGTGGGTGGTTTGCCCACTGCCATATCCTGTGGAGTGCAAAGCCACAGTCTCTCAAGTCTCTACAGTGGGTGGGTTGCCCACTGCCATATCCTGGGGAGTGCAAAGGCACAGTCTCTCAAGTGGATAACAGTCTCCACTGGTTCTGGAGGGGGCATGGTGCCCAGAGTGCTTCATCCTGATAAGGACAGAGGTAGTGGATGACAGTCTCCACTGGTTCTGGAGGGGGCATGGTGCCCAGAGTGCTTCATCCTGCCAAGGACTGAGGTAGTGGATGTGAATCTCCACTGGTTCTGGAGGGGGCATGGTGCCCAGAGTGCTTCATCCTGCTAAGGACAGAGGTAGTGGATGACAGTCTCCACTAGTTCTGAAGGTGGCTTTGTGCCCAGAGTGCATCATTCACCCCGTGGCGGACTCAGTTGCGTCAGTGCCCTTGCCGCTCATGGGCCAGCGGTGCCCTGTTCAGCGGTGTTTGAGATGGCGGTGCCCTCTTCAGCGGTGCTTGAGACAGTGGTGCCCTGTGCAGCGGTGCTTGGGATGGCGGTGCCCTGTGCAGCGGTGCTTGAGATGGCGGTGCCCCGAGCAGTGGTGCTTGAGATGGCGGTGCCTTGTTCAGCGGTGCGTGAGATGGCGGTGCCCTGTGCAGCGGTGCCTGAGATGGCGGTGCCCTGTTCAGCAGTGCCTGAGATGGCGGTGCCCTGTTCAGCTGTGCTTGAGATGGCAGTGCTCTGTTCAGCGGTGCTTGAGATGGCGGTGCCCTGTTCAGCGGTGCTTGAGATGACGGTGCCCTGTGCAGCGGTGCTTGAGGCGGCGGTCTCCATTGCAGGGACTCAGCTGCTGGAGGTCCTTCATGGCCCAGCGGGGCTTTTGCTGGCGGTCCTTCATGGCCCAGCAGGGCTTGTGCTGGCGGTCCTTCATGGCCCAGCGGGGCTCGTGCTGGCGGTGGCCTCCTGGGCAGGTGGGCTGGTGCTGGCGGGCCCCTCCTGGGCAGGTGGGCTGGTGCTGGCAGGCCCCTCCTGGGCAGCTGGGCTTGTGTTGGCGGTCCTGTCCTGGGCAGCTGGGCTTGTGCTGGCGGGCCCGTCCTGGTCAGCTGGGCTTGTGCTGGCGGTCCTGCCCTGGGCAGCTGGGCTTGTGCTGGCGGTCCTATCCTGGGCAGCTGGGCTTGTGCTGGCGGGCCTGTCCTGGGCAGCTGGGCTTGTGCTGGCGGTCTTGTCCTGGGCAGCTGGCCTTGTGCAGGCGGGCCTGTCCTGGGCAGCTGGGCTTTTGCTGGCAGGCCTGTCCTGGGCAGCTGGGCTTGTGCTGGAGGTGGCCTCCTGGGAAGCGGAGATGATGGCGGTCTTCTCCGCCGTGCTGCTCTTCCCAGACTTGCCGGGTTTCTTGTGGCCCTTCCCCACCTTGGAAGGTGTCACAGCTTACTCCACACTCCCACTGGGACCCCTGGGAGCGGCTTTGGTGGCTGGAGTCTTCCCCCTCTCCCGCTGGGCACTGGCCAACTTCTGATGCTTCACAGGTGGGGGACTGTCTGTGCTGTGGCTCCGTGCCACACTGGCTGCCCTGGTGGCCGGTGCACTCCAGATTCCGGTGACTACAGGCACCACTGGTTCCGGAGATGTTGTGGCTGAGGTGCTAGTTTAGGACCTATGAGACGGACGGGGTAGGGGAGGTGTGGGAAAGAGGTCAAGGTTGGACAGGAAAAGTTTTTGGGACACACTGGGACGGGTAGCTAGAGGGAGTTTGGGAGTGGAGGAAGAGGTGGTGGTTGTAGGAGGTGTACGTTTGGTGACTTTGGGTGAAGGTGCATGCGCTGGAGGCTGTCGTGAGGTGGATGGCTGTTGGGTGGGTGTGTGTCTGCATTTGTGTATCTTGGGAGGGGGCGTCACAGACACACTGGGAGAGGACACAGGGGACGTGTGAATGGTAGTGGGGTGGTGACTGCACGTGAGCGGGGTGTGGTGGTGGGTGTGCTAGAGAGGGACGTAGTGGCTGTAGAGGTAGTGCATGCAGGTGTGAGTGTACACGAGACTGGGAGGGAGGAGGGAGACGAGGAGGAGGGGGACACAGTGGAGGCAGTGGATGTTGGTGTGTCTGCATGTGTGTGATGCTTGCGTGAGTGCCTGTGGGATGTGTGGTGCTTATGTTTGCCAGAGCTTCCCTTGTGTGTTGACGTGTGTGCATGCTGGTCTGTAGGTGTGCTTGGGATAGGCTGAGGTACCGGGGATTGGGTCGGGGTGGAGGAAGTTGGAGGGGGGAGGCTAGACACAGGGACAATGGCTGCCATCAGTGCTGAGGCCAGAGTCTGAAAAGCTCGCTGAAGGGCCGCCTGACCAGAATGAATGCCCTCCAGGAATGCATTTGTTTGTTGCAACTGCCTTTCTACACCCTGGATGGCATTCAAAATGGTAGACTGCCCAACAGTGAGGGACCTGAGGAGGTAAATGGCCTCCTCACTGAGGGCAGCAGGGGTGACTGGGGCAGGGCCTGAGGTGCCTGGGGCGAAGGTGATGCCCACCCTCCCGGGTGAGCGGGCACGGGGCGAAGGCTGAGGGACTGCTGGGAGGGCAGTGCTGGAAGGGGGGGTGGCGGCTGTACCTGTAGATGGGGGTGGCACAGATATTGCCGCCACCACAAGGGAGCTCCCATCAGAGGACGAGTCCGTGTCACTGGTGTCAGCTCCTGTCCCCGCCGTGGAGCTCCCCTCGCCCTCCGTCCCACTGGTGAAGTCCGATTCCGTAGTGTGGCCCTCCATGGCCATATGGGATGCAGCCCTCTGGTGCTCCGGTGCCACTGCTCCTCCGCCTGATGATGCTAATGCACACAAGAACAGGGAGACCACAAAAAGGTGGGGGACGAGAGAAGAAAGACATGTTGAGTGCATGCATTACCGCTATCGTAGGCGGACACAACAGACACAGAAGCCCCCTGCACTATGCCGTGCTCTTGTGCTCCACTGTTCAATTCCTGGGAAATGGCCTACAAGGCAATGGACAACATCTGCATACATAGATGACACAGGGGCAAGACTAGGTGTAGTTGTCACTCTACAGAGGTGGGGTGAGGTGCCACATGGCCTGCCTTACAGAGGGGCCTTGCCTACGGAACTCGCCCTGGCCTAGGGAAACCCACAGTCCACATCCCCCACCCAGACACCTCCACTGCGTGCAAAGTCAGCAGAATGAGAGTGTACTCACCCCCTTGTGGCTGCTGTGATGCCCTGAAGCGCCCATCCAACTCCGGGTAGGCCACTGCCAGGATCCTGAACATCAGGGGGGTCATGGTGCGACGGGCACCCCTCCCACGTTGGGAGGCCATCCCCAGGCCTCCGCCGTCTTCTTGCTCCAGCGGCGAATGTCCTCCCATCTTTTCCGGCAGTGGGTGCTCCGTCTGTGGTAGACCCCCAGGGTCCGGACGTCCTTGGCGATGGCACGCCAAATATATTTTTTCTGGTGGGCGCTGACCTACATGAAATGTACAGGGGAAAAAGAGAAGTTATTACCAACTGCACCATCAAACTGATTGGCCCCCATCCCTACCCTTGCCATGTGGCACATGCATTCACCGTCTTTCAAGCACGCAGCACTCTCCTTCCTTCTTACATCCAGCCCTCTCCACACAGGCATAGCCCATACAACATGCTCCCTGTGTACTTACCTGTTTGTCTGGAGGACTGTAGAGTAGCTTGTACTGGGGGAGGACCCCATCCACGAGTTTCTCCAACTCCTCCGATGTGAAGGCAGGAGCCCTTTCCCGAGTCGCATGAGCCATTGTCTCTTCCAGACCGAGGTCACAGCAGCACTTGCAGTGTAGGTCCTCTCCTGTCAAAGATCAGGTATCGAGTGATTTAACAGATAGAAAATGGTGGTCACGTCCGCGGCGGCGTGTACCGTCACCGCCGGCGTACATCGTCATTGGCTCCTGGGACCCATAGGGTCCAATGTTAACCAATGCAGCATTGCGCCGCGGTCTTCGACCGCCTACCGCGACGGTGTACAACGCCAGCGCAGTTACCTCACATCCCATTGTCCCACTGTAGAGATCAGGCAGCCGCCATTTCAGGGGCCCACATGGCTTCCTTTTCAACTGCGTCACACATACCTAGGCCTAGACTCAACACACATACAGGCCACCTTTTGTGTATGAATGGTGTTCTGTGTAAACTGTGGGTACGTACCTCTGAGTTGTTTGACACTGTGCTCGCTGTTGTCCTTCATAGGCACCGTCCGCTGGGACATGTGAGGAGATGGCGGCATCCTCCGGTGTACCGACCGTTGGTGGACCTGTCGACAATGGAGGAGCGACATGTGATTATCACATACAGGCTTGACCGTGCCGCAATCCAGGAACTGTGTACCCAGTTGGAGCCAGACCTGATGTCAGCAATCCGCCATCCCACAGGAATCCCGCCTCAAGCGCAGGTGCTGTCAGTGCTCCATTTCCTTTCAAGTGGGTCTTTTCAAACAACAGTGGCCATAGCATCAGGGATGTCCCAGCCTATGTTTTCCAACGTATTGGCCAGAGTGTTGTCTGCCCTTCTGAAACATATGCGGAGCTACATTGTTTTTCTTCAGGTGGAGGATTTGCCTACAGTGAAAGGTGATTTCTATGCCCTGGGACACATCCCCAACATCATAGGTGCCATTGATGGGACCCATGTGGCTTTGGTCCCCCCCCCACCACAGGAGTGAACAGGTGTACAGAAACCGGAAGAGTTATCATTCGATGAATGTACAGATGGTATGTTTAGCAGACCAGTACATCTCCCATGTGAATGCCATGTTCCCTGGCTCAGTGCATGACGCCTACATCCTGCGGAATAGCAGCATCCCTTATGTGATGGGTCAACTCCAGAGGCACCGTGTGTGGCTATTAGGTGAGCACCTGGAAGCAAGACAGTGGGAATGGTTGTCTGGGTCTGGGGATATCCCTCCAGGTTAGTGCGTGTCTAACAGTTGTCCCTCACCATTTTCAGGTGACTGGTTACCCCAACCTGTCATGGCTACTGACCCCAGTGAGGAATCCCAGGACAAGGGCAGAGGAACGCTACAATGAGGCCCATGGGCGAACTAGGAGGATGATCGAGTGGACCTTCGGCCTCCTGAAGGCCAGGTTCCGGTGCCACCATATGACAGGTGGTTCCCTATTCTACTCACCAAAGAAGGTGTGCCAGATCATCGTGGCCTGCTGTATGCTTCACAACTTGGCTTTGCGACAACAGGTGCCTTTTCTGCAGAAGGATTGTCCAGATGGCGGTGTTGTGGCAGCTGTGGAGCCTGTGGACAGTGAAGACGAGGAAGCAGAGGAAGAAGACATGAACAACAGGGACTCAGTGATCCGGCAATATTTCCAGTGAGACACAGGTAAGAGTACAGACCTGCCTACTGCATGTACTTTAACACTACTACCTCTCTACTGTCTGTTGTTTTCACCCAGTGTATGGTCACTGAGTTGTCACTTTCCCTTACGATTTCACAGATGTGGGACCCACTGTGTGACATCTGCTTAGATTCCTCATGGACTAGAGCTGTGTGACATAGGTATGTTGACATTACAATTGAAAGAGCATTTTGTCACTGTAATTGCTACTACACTATTTCGAAATCACAGACAGACTCCAGATTGTTTTGTGCTTTAAGTGTGTTTATTTAAGTGCTCAATATTGGAGGGAGTAGTAAAATGGTGAGGGGTGATGGCGGAGGAATGTCCATGGCAGAGTCCTGTCTATTAGTCTCACAGGTGCATTGCCCATATGGGCATAGGAAGTGGAGCTGGGGAAGTTTAAGTATGGACAGGGTGACAAAGTGGGACAGTAGGATGACAATCAGGGTGGTCTCATTTCTTGGCGGGGGTCTTGGCATCGTGCTCTGTCTTGTTCCTGGATCCCAGGGACCGTTTGCAGGGTGGTTCTCCCTCTGCAGGGGGTGGGGTGCTGGTGTGGTGGTCCTGTGGCGGGGCGTCCTGTCCACTAGCGCCGGTGGAGGTGGTGGGCAGTTCATCGTCCATGCTAGTGTCAGGGGCCCCTTGTAGTGCCACAGTGTCCCTCCTGGTGTTCACGAGGTCCTTCAGCACCCCTACGATGGTGCCCAGGGTGGAGCTGATGGTTCTGAGTTCCTCCCTGAAGCCCATATACTGTTCCTCCTACATGCGCTGGGTCGCCTGAAACTTGGCCAGTACCGTTGCCATTGTCTCCTGGGAGTGGTGGTAGGCTCCCATGATGGAGGAGAGGGCCTCGTGGAGAGTGGGTTCCCTTGGCCTGTCCACCCCCTGTCGCACAGCAGCCCTCCCAGTTCCCCTGTGTTCCTGGGCCTCCGTCCCCTGGACCGTGTGCCCACTACAACTGCCCCCAGGTCCCTGTTGTTGGGGTGGTGGGTTAGCCTGGGTTCCCTGTAGTGGTGGACACACAGCTGATTGACATGTCCTGGGTGTCCTGGGGACGGAGGTATGGGCCCGCTGGGTGGGTGCTGTGCTGGTGGTTCCAGAGGGGGGGAAGGTCTGTGGTGGCCTGTGACTGAGGGCAACCGTCTGTCCAGAGGTCCCCGATGGGCCGGGCTGGTCATCTAGATCCAGTTGGACAGAGCTGCTGTCATCACTGTGGGCCTCCTCCGTTGGCGGTGTGGACATGTGTGGACCCTCCTGTCCGGTGACTTTGGGTAGGGGTCCTGCAGGGGTATTAAAGGATGGTTATTACATCTGTGTGTGTCATGGTGTGCAATGGGTGGGTGACCGTGTACCCCAGTGCTTACATTCCTGTGTGGGACCTTGTGTGAGGATGGTTTAGGGGGTTGTGTGGGTATGTGCAGTGGGCATGCTTTAGTGATGGGTGTCCATGCTTTGTTGTTGCATGCAGGGCTTGGTGTTGGGATGGGTGGTTTGTGATGTTGGGACATATGTGAGGAGTTGGAGTGCTGGGGGTGAGGGTGTGGGTATGTGATGGCATGCAGGTAGGGTGGGGGATGTAATAGTTAAGATTTGTCTTACCAGAGTCCATTCCTCCACCTTCTCCTGCGAGGCCCTCAGGATGCAGAATCGTCAAGACCTGCTCCTCCCATGTTGTCAGTTGTGGGGGAGGAGGTGGGGGTTCGGCGCCAGTCCGCTGAACCGCCAGGTGGTGTCTTGAGACCACGGATCGCACCTTCCCCCGTAGGTCGTTCCACCTCTTCCCGATGTCCTCCCGGTTTCTTGGGTGCTGTCCCACTGCGTTGACCCTGTCCACTATTCTTCGCCATAGCTCCATCTTCCTTGCAATTGAGGTGTGCTGCACCTGTGATCCGAATAGCTGTGGCTCTACCCGGACGATTTCCTCCACCATGACCCTGAGCTCCTCCTCCGAGAAGCTGGGGTGTCTTTGCCGTGCCATGGGGTGGTGTAGGTGATGTGTGGGGTGGAGTGTGTGGTGATAAGTGTGCTGATATGTAGTGGGGTGTTGTGTGAGGTGCGTGGAAGTTTTGTGGGTGATGGTGTTGTGTGCCTGTGGATGCTGTTGTTCTTGCTGGTGCTGTCTCTCTCTGGCCTTCTTTCTGAATTTTTGGTAGTAGGGGTTTGTGGGTGATGTGGGTGTGTGTTTTATATTGTAATGGGTGTGTGGGAGTGGTGTGTGTATGTGTATCAGGTGTGTGTATTTCGAATTGTCCAATGTGGCTGTGTTTTGTATGTGTGTGTGTATTTTGAGCGCAGCGGTGTGTACCGCCAATGGAATACCGCGGTTGAAAGACCACCGCGTGGATTCGTGTGTCGTGATAGTGTGGGCGTATTTTTGTTGGCGTGACAGTGGAGGTTTTGTTTTCGCCAGTTTATCACTGACCTTTGGTGTGACGGACTTGTGTGGGTGTCTGAATTTTGACGGATTCCGTTCTGTGGGTCATAATAGCTGTGGTGGAATTCCGCGGCCGCGGCGGAGTGTTTGCGCTCTTCTGCACGGCGGTAAGCGGCTTTTACCGCCAATGTTGTAATGAGAGCCTAAATGTATTTGTGTTCCCATCAGCTGCTGGAAATGTGACCCAGGAATAGAAATTTTCTGTTCTATTGGCTGGATGTACTTTAACAACAAATGTAACTGGACCCCCCTGGGCGGTTAGGCCATGTGCCAATAAATGTGCAGTAAGGGATGGTAGCATATTGACTGCAATTACTACTACCTGTTGCGGGTTCGCCATGATGCATGATTAATTTTTGTTCAGAGATAAGCACACCAAATGGGGATTATCCTTTTAGGGTGAAGCTTGAACAACCTACAGCGTTAGTTAGATACTCCCTACTTAGCAGAGGGGGAAAAATCCTCAATACCACGGATGTCTCCATATATAGTACTGAGGTGTCTTTGCATGTAGAGAGACAGAGATACTCAGGAGGACCCGAAAATTAGTGCCTGACCAAACGTTGGTGGCCCCATGTCGCGTAGGTTCTCATTATTCTAATGAGACTACTGGATTTGGGAGGCAGAATCACTTGCACTGTGGGGGACTGAGTCTGAACCCACTACAGGTGACACCTGTCAGCCTAATCCGGGTTTTGCTCCGGCTAACTAGCAGTGCCTCATCTCCACCCAAGAGCAGGGATGATTGGGCAACCGAGGGCATGACACAATTGACTCCTCAGGGAAATCGTGGTCACTCAAATCTCATCCGTTCCTCTCAATTACATTAGTGTCACGTATGCAAGGACAATCAGAGGCAGAGTATAGTTCAATAAGGTTTTATTGAAGTAAATGCATCTTAGATAATAAAGCATGTAATGCAATAACTAGGACGATGAAGCATGACATGATTAAAATTGTGACAAGGAGAGTAAAGCATAAAAATAACGCTACCATATTGTCACTATGATCGTTAAGAATAGCCCTACCTAGGCTATGTTAGAGCACAGCATGTTAGGCTCCAATTCTGCCCTTCAGGTTCCCCTGGGACGACATCATCGATCATACCTGAGAAAGAGGCCCGTAGTCTACATAAGCACCTGCAGCGAAGCACTCAGGAGTCAGCAGTCAGCATACAGTTGTGGTCATCTGGCTAGAATCTCCCTCTAATGTACATGGGTCAAAAGTAGTGTTCTTATAATAAAACAGCTGATGTTCCAAGAAAGGATCCCCACACAGGAGTGTTTATGTTTCTATGAACATTAGAGACAAATCTTTCTACTTTTGCCATCAACCTATCTTATTGCTGCCTTGAGAAAAGCACAGAGTGAAAGAAATGTCTTGTTTAAGGACGCAGTGCTGACCTAGGCAAAGAACAGCTAGATATAGAAAATAAAACAGGACCACAAATGGGGCTATTGTTAAAATAATAAAACGAAGCTGAATAAAATATGTCAAGGTTAAAGTGTACAGCGGCAGGCCTTGTTTGCTAAAGTAACGTGTATGAAGCCATAACTAAAATGGCTACGCAACAAAAGTGTTATTAAATCTGGGCCAAGGAGACAAAAGTACCCTAAAGTCTTAAAATAGACTTCAGAGTAGATTGCTTTTTTGAAGATTGAATCACTTCCATCAAATTAGAAGGGAACTCCTGGCTTAAAAGGGTCAACCTCTCAGACTCAAGACTGATAGGTGGAGTTTCAGAGGAAGTAGAGGACTTTACATTTTCAACAGGGAAGGAAAACGAGGAAGAATCCAAGGAGGATGTAACGCCATGTGCTTGAGAAATGGAACCCATGTCCACCATGCTCAGTATGGTACCACCAGCACTGTGTGTACCGTCTCTTGTTTAATCTTCAGTGATAGTCTCTGAATCAGTGGAACTAGTGGGATGGCAAACAGCAATTCTTTCACTATTTCAGAAGTAAGTCATCCACTATCCGAGACCCCTGTTGTGGGAATCTGGAGCAGAACACTGGAAGAAGGGTGTATGCTCTAGATGCATTAAGGTCCATGAAGGGAGTGCTTTTTTTTGAGAAAGCAAACACTCTCCTCAAATGATCTGCCTCCCCTGTGTCCAACCCCCTGTTATGAACTGGCACAATTGAGAGATGTTAGTCCTCTGTCCACAGACTTGCCAGAGGTGTAATCTCACCCAGTGTGCCATAAACATATAAGCTGCCATATGGCTTTGTACATCCATCCAGTTGAATGCGGCCACTTCTTTCTTTTGTAGCAAAGATTCCAGCGGGGTCTTCAACTGAAGCACTCTTTGCACTGGGAGAAAAACTCTCCCTAGGTATGTCTTGAATCTTCCCCCCAGTAAAGGTGATATTCCTTGATGGCTCCAGTTGACAAATCGTTCTGTTGAGTAGAAAGCCATGATGATTTAGTGAAGCTATGGTTCGATGTATATGCTGCCTCAGTTGCTGATGTACTTGTTCTTGTTTCAGCCAGTCATTCAGGTACGGGAATACCAATGTTCATTGCAGATCAAGGTGTGCAATTAGAAGCTACTAATTTCATGAAGACTTAAAGAGGAGCTCAACCAGAAGGTGAAGACTCTGAATTGGCAGTGTTAATTCTTCCTACAGAACCTCATATACTTCTGATGAGTTTTGCAATTGGAACATGCAAATATGCATCCATCAAATCCAGGTTTGCAAGAAGGCGATCTTTCTGCAATAACAGCATTATTCATTGTAAATTTTTCAGCTTGAATTGAATTTTTCCTTAAAAAATTGTTTAGAGTTTTCAAGCCTATGACCATCTAAAAACCTCCATTCACCTTTGGCCCCAGGAACACTATAGAGTATACACCCTTTCCCTTCTCGTTCTCCTGAACTGGAATGATAGCTTTTTTCAACCACAGAGATCGATTTTATTCCTCCAGGGCTGCCTGTTTCATCTCAGATTTTGGGAAGGGGGTAGGCATAATCCCTGAGTCCATTGGTGGAAAGGTGAACTCTTTCTGGTGCTCTTTTTACAATATTCAGAACCCATTTGTCTAAAGTATATTTTCCCGATTCTCCCAGAAGTGATGAATTATGCCACCAACCTTTAACTCAAGACCATCTGCTCCTGGCATAGTTAGGAATTATGATCTTTATTGGAAGGGTATTATTTTTGTTTCTTCTGCAACTTCAATGGAAAGGATTTTTGTTAAACTCTTGAAGTATTGTCAGCTTTACGGATGTTGTTTCCTTAAGGAAGAAGAATGCTTTCTCTCTTTAAAAAATGAATGCAGTTGATCCTCAAGTTCTGCACAAAACCATGTGGTCCTTCAATAGGTATCATAAAAGATGCAGATCTCAGGGCAGGGCCAGTGTTCCTGTCCTTCAGGAATAGGTTCTGTCTCACCCTTATCGAAGCTCCATACACTAGTCCTAATGGTGTAACTGAATCAAAAGAAACATCTCAAAGAAACTCAACTTGTGTTTCCATAACCTTCAACAGGTTTGTGTGCTCCTGCCTTTCCAGAACAGACTTGATGAGTTCTTTGGATTAAGCTAGGAGAGGTTGTGATGTGTAGGACCTATACATCACAGTGTGCAAAGCCAATTATGAGCAGGGGTAGACTTTCCTGATGGTAGTCTCCACCTTTTTGACTGCAGGATCCCTGATTATATTTTCATCAGACATAGATGGTTTGTCCACCAGACTCACCACCACCACTAAATCTACATGGATAGTATTAAGCAGCTTTACTCTCATGGATTCCAAGGGTACAGTTTTGCCGTAAATGTAGGGAAGGTAATCTGGATCCTTCCATTCACTCACTCTAACTCCCATCAAATAAAGGTTATTCAGTATGCCGACATTCTGAGGTCTCTTAATTTGGTACAAAACAGTGTCCTTGGAAGAATCAGTCACTTTCTCCAGGAGGAAACCCAGATTTGCTCCTTGATATCGTTTAGCAAATCAGGCAAGAAATCCTTTGAAATATACTTCCCTTTTTTCTCTGGAGGAAAAGACAAGGCTTCAAACGACAGATCCAATTTTGATAATTTAGAGTACATAACAATCTGCTCTGAAATATTTTTGCCATCACCTCCCTTTTTTATGAGGATAAGGTTTCCCAAATTAGTGTCTTTATCCTCTCTTCCTCCTTGTCTGCTCCCCTTAGCTAGTGATGATGAAGGAGTAGGCCTAACAATAGAAGAAGGTGATGGAGAAAAGTGTCTCCTCTGTTAGCAGTACCCCCATACCTCTTGCACAATAGAAATTAAAAACACACATGCAGAGAGAGGACAACTCCATGTGTGTAGAAAGAGAGGATCATGTCCATCCCGGAACACTACTGTGCGCATGAACTAAGCCAATGCACAGGACCCTGCAGGGGCTCAAACAACTGTGTGCTCCTGTTACCAAGTCCACATTCAATAAACAGTTTAACAACTAAGGATATCCAACCTCAAGGGCATTAGAAGAATGCTAAAAGCCGCGATTTCACCATGGTAAGGTATGCCAACAGCCAAGCGGCATAATCTTACTGTATGGCTTCCCGAATCGATTCTGCCTCCTCCCATAGCCTGCAACTCACACGCAGGCACAAAAGAGCTCCCCAAGCTCAGCAAAGAGAGAAATCTTTGCACAATTGTTACAGACTGTAGTCCAACTACTACCCCTGTATCCCTGTTCCTTGTCCCTCATCCTGACAGGAAACAAAACAGGAAGCCCTGGGGGATGCTAACCCATCTATGGGACACAAATGAGGGTTGGTGGTGTTATAATTAGCATTTCTTGTTTTGTTTTCTGTCCCTTGAAATAATTAAATCCCTTGGGCGGTATTCACTGGGGTGAGGGTGAAGAGGTAGAAGTAACTGCATCTGTGTTCATGCACATTTCTCCATTAGGGTCCTCCCAATGGTCCTATTTTATTCACTGCGTACATTCTCACATGCGCCAAAGCTGCCAATCACCATGGCTGTTATCAATGACACTAGCTTGTATTCCAAGAATTGGAAAGCATTGAATTTAGAAACAAAAATGTAGAAATGAACTTCACTCAGTGAATTCATCCGGACCCTTTTTGCAGTACTGTAAATCTAGAAAATACCATAAAAACCTTCCAAAAAAGGAGTCAGAATGCCAACGGCTTCCATATACAAATGTGTGGAAAAATAGTACTTGTAGTGGACAGTCAGCGGTACTCTGAAAGCGAGTGATGGCCACTGCACACCCTCAAATGTCTCACTGATTAGCTACCTCCAGTCCCTGTGCCCAGACTGACACTTTTATAAATCTCATTGACTGTAGTTTAGATATTGCTTTGAGGTGGTGTTAATCATACACAGACTCGGCCCACAGAAGTATTTCTGCTAAGCCATGTTTGGTCTATCATTTCCTTTTCTAGGAAGAGTTTCCATTGCAAAACAGGAGGGACTATTTTACATATGAAAACTACAAAGAATTACACTTTTTGCCACAGTGATTCATCTTATTTATGCATTCTATTAAGAACGTTCTGCCAGAGTATGTGTAGTAAAGTGATCCTGTCAAGTAGTGAAATCAGCCGCCTGTACTATGATCACTGGAGTGTAAAGGGAAATTAAACTGCCAGGCCTCAGTTCACTGCCTGGTTGATTAACTGGATTCAGGCTCACTTGTGGGATAGCTTGTGAGACCATAATAATAATTGTGATTGGCTCCCAGGTTTTATGTGTTCCTCATTTACCACAGTGCACGTTTTAGTGTGTTAATGAAATAAACATAGTATCTGACCAAAAGCAAGATGGCAACTATTGCCAATTAAAGTTAATTTCTGGGCTGGTCCACTGGTGGTAGTATCACTGGTGTGAGCGCATCTGGCCTTATTTGTCCTTTTATAGTTTATTGATAAGGGGACGCATTAGAGGTTCGATGGACCTTTTGACTCAGTTAAAAGTGATTTACTGTGGCTGCAATCCTTACTCATATCTCAATTTCAATAACACACCAATTTGTCTTAAACATTTATCAAAACTTGAGTCAGCAAACTTCACACACCATGGCCCATATGATCATGAATAACCACACTTGTTGGTAAGAGTTAAAATATTTATTTTTCTAGATTAACAATGGTAAAATCATGTAAAGCAATCTCAGTATTAGCTGATAGACATATGTAAACACAGGTTGACGAAAATGGCGAAAGAATCTTAATTTCACTAAAGCATTTAACATCAAACATTCAATAGCTACTATGCAAATTACTGTCAACAATAACTGGACCGATGATATAGCATACATTAAGTTATCAATAGTCGAACAAAATCAATCCTTGGTTACTTATGATTGTAGAACATGAACATGCTAACTAACCCTCAAATTTAAGTGGCATGATTGTATTTTCATGCAAAAAAAGGAAAAGTCAGACAAAATTTAATTTGGAAAACATCTAGCGAGGGCTCTATCAAAATATAGCGGTTGGCACCTAGAAAAGAAAGGCAAAACCTGCAACAGAAAAACCATTACATCTCATTAATCCTCTCCTTAATGAATCAGCAAGCAGAGACTTGCAGAGACTAGTAGAAAAAGCTAAGCTCCGTACCTTCTCTGTAATTTTGCACCATTGTTTTATCCAAAGGCATGGCACAGCACCTTGTTCCACAAATACAATTTATGGGGCTGTACCTTCTGGTGGTGTAACCTCTCCTACTCTGACTGGTATGAACGCATCTCCCCTTAGGGAACTTTTCAATGGTTTGAAAAACTTGTTTTTTTGTTAAACTACGCTTCAATCAAATCAGGAAATGAATTTCAATCCCAAAATCCTTTTTGCTTGCCTTTCTCAACCAATAACACTTCACGGTTGTCCACCAATCCTTTTTGCAGCTTTTCTCACTAACCAACCTATCCCAGCGCAACACTAGTGATGTCACACTCACACATACAGTGGCTGACAAAACCCTCTGTCTTGTCTTCCTCAGCTCAGACCCACGCAAAACTAATGCAAATATTGCAAGCACTAATATAAAATCAACATACCAAATTTGTCTAATTACTACAGGTAGGTAACAATCGCTTTGGAAACCTGACTGCATTTTAAACTGCGGCTTTTACCTCTAACAGATACACTTTCGATCTCAGTTCCCCTGACTGGCAATCAAAATTCGACCTGCAAATTTCACTCTCAACTGATCATTTGATCCTCCTGGTGCACATAGGAATCACCAAATCTCAGTTGAAAACTATCGCTCAATTTAACCATACACACTATGAATTTGTCAACCACGCCCGATTGATGTATTAAACAGACAAATTACAACGTAAACCAAGGGTCCTCTACACTTTTCAATAATACTGCGGAGTCTAGACCACGCAGGGCCCATATACCAACAACCACATGAGCAATTTTTTAACACAAAGCGCCACACACCTGTGAAGTTCGACGACTTCTCTACTCACACACTTTGAAGTACGCCAACTCCCTAAACAACTTAACTGAAGTACGCAAACTTCCTATTAACTTTCAAACATCACAATTCACCTTCAATTTGCTTAAGCCGTGCAAGTGCAAAACCTATCTCACTCCTAAATCACATTAGAACGCTGAGAATATCCTCAAACAAGCACTGGCAAACCCCTGGATTTTAGGAAAGTCATGGTAGGCTCTTAGGGAGGCATAACCTATTGTCAAACTAAAATTACTACAACTGGGAAACCATGGTAACCTCTAAAAGAGACAAACCATCCGACACTGCTACCAAAAACTGTGAGCGCGTCTGGCCTTACTTGTCCTTTTATAGGTTTATTGATAAGGGGACGTGTTAGAGGTTCAATGGACCTTTTGACTCAGCTGAAAGTGATTTACCATGGCTACAATCCTTACTCATACCTCAATTTCAATAACACACCAATTTGTCCTAAACATTTATCAAAATTTGACTCAGTAAACTTCACACACCGTGGTCCATGTGATCACTAATACCCACACTTGTTGGTAAGATAATATTTATTACTCTGGATTAACAATACTAAAGTCATGTAAATCAATCTCAGTATTAGCTGATAGACATATGAACAACACAGGTTGACCAAAACAGCGAAAGAATCTTAGTTTCACTAAAGCATTTAACATTAAACATTCAATAGCTACTATGCGAATTACTATCAACAATAACTAGACGGATGAGATAGCACACATTTAGTTATTGACAGTTGGGCAAACTCAATCCTTGGTTATTTATGATTGTAGAACATGAACATGCTAACTAACCCGCAAATTTGAGTGACATGATTGGATTTTCATGCAAAAAAAAAAAAGTCAGACAAAAGTTAATTTGGAAAACATCTAGCTATGGCTCAAGCAAAATATAGCAGGTGGTACCCACAAAAGAAAGACAAAACCTGCAACAGAAACACCATTACATATCATTATAACTCTCCTTAATAAATCAGCAAGCAGAGACTTCTTTGTCAGCTGGATATCCGTCTGGTCAGCATTCACAGTGGGGAAGTGAAGGGAACTAGCTCAGCCACAATGGGCTCTAAGTTAGCTGAACCAAATCAAAAGGGGACTAAGTCATCTCTCTATAAAGGGCACCTAAGTCTGGTCAGGTCTCTGCATTTCGAACTGGAGCTCGTCTCTCTGGAACTCACTCTGGACCTAACTCACTGGAACTAACTCTCTTGCCAAGTGAAGTCTTACACAAAATATTTTCTCATGTTTTCATTGGTCAGAATATCGGCTGTTCACAGTTGAACCAATAATTATTATTTCTCAAATCGGTGATATAGTTAGACAGTCTTTCACATGTCGTTGATTGGCTCCTCATCTCCTGTTTCTGGCACCAGTTTCCGTTAGTTACTTTAGTCAGTGAGTCTCCATTGTCAAATCTGGAGAACATTTACTTCTTACTCATCAATGCTACAAATGTATCGGGAAAAGGTACATCACATTACAGTAGACAGTTCTCACAAGAAAGTTAAGACATCATCTAGTACACGTTGCAACATTACAAACTATTTGGTCAACTCTGTGTGTACAAAGGACAAAGAACAACAAAGCTTCTCTCCTTGCACCAGAAAAACATTTACAAATGCCATGAAACTTAGCATGAGTCTTTGTCAAATAGGCCTCATATTTTCAATTAGTCTATGCATAATACGTTTAAGCAAATCGATATCAGGTATACATTAATGTGGTCTACTAATACATTTTATTCTATTGTGCATCATATTTTAACAGTTAATGCAATTTTGTTATTAATATCGTACACGTTATGGTGTTCACTTAGGTGGGCACATTTTCTGAAGACACTCAATTTCTCTATATTAACCTAAAACATGTAGAATTCTTAGATATTTATCAATGAAAATGTGTTATGTATTTCACAATCCCTCCTCTGATGATTAAATGTATCATCACACCTTACATAACACAATTTTTCTTAATTTAAAATTTTGTTTCTTGATAACGTTTGACATTTCTTTTATTTCTCCAATTTCCATAAAAATAGCTATTGTTATTGTTTTTAATTCAATTTCTTCCATCCTCTGATCATTTGTCATTTTCTGGCTTTTAATCAAATTGTACAGTTTATGAGCTCCACATATACTAAGGATACAAATTATAGTACTCAATATTGCCTGTCTTATTTTCACAATTATTCCTTTCCCTATGTCGCACAGCCAGTATCCCACAGAAGCAAAACCTTTGCCAACATATTCCCAAACTCGAGGTTCTTTCAAAATTTGTAGGTCAGTGTTTACGTTAGTAAGATTGTTAATGAAGCTTCTAATTTCTTTGCTATTCTCAGGTATATAAGTAAGGGACACAAGAGCACAGAGGAGGAGTCTGAACGATCACCCCCAGCAGAACCCGCGTGTAAGGAAATGCCTCCTTGGCATGGTTACCCCCTGACTTTTTGCCTTTGCTGATGCCAAGTTATGATTTGAAAGTGTGCTGAGGCCTGCTAACCAGGCCCCAGCACCATTGTTCTTTCCCTAACCTGTACCTTTGTTTCCACAACTGGCACACCCTGGGATCCAGGTAAGTCCCTTGTAACTGGTACCCCTGGTACCAAGGGCCCTGATGCCAGGGAAGGTCTCTAAGGGCTGCAGCATGTCTTATGCCACCCTGGAGACCCCTCACTTAGCACAGACACACTGCTTGCCAGCTTGTGTGAGCTGGTGGGGAGAAAATGACAACATGGACATGGCACTCCCCTCAGGGTGGCATGCCAACCTCACACTGCCTATGGCATAGATAAGTCACCCCTCTAGCAGGCCTTACAGCCCTAAGGTAGGGTGCATTATACCATAGGTGAGGGCATAGGTGCATGAGCACTATGCCCCTACAGTGTCTAAGCAAAACCTTAGACATTGTAAGTGCAGGGTAGCCATAAGAGTATATGGTCTGGGAGTCTGTCAAACACGAACTCCACAGCACCATAATGGCTACCCTGAAAACTGGGAAGTTTAGTATCAAACTTCTCAGCACAATAAATGCACACTGATGCCAGTGTACATTTTATTGTGAAATACACCCCAAAGGGCATCTTAGAGATGCCCCCTGAAAACATACCTGACTTCCAGTGTGGGCTGACTAGTTTTGCCAGCCTGCCACACACCAGACATGTTGCTGGCCACATGGGGAGAGTGCCTTTGTCACTCTGTGGCTAGTAACAAAGCCTGTACTGGGTGGAGGTGCTTCTCACCTCCCCCTGCAGGAACTGTAACACCTGGCAGTGAGCCTCAAAGGCTCACCCCCTTTGTTACAGCACCCCAGGGCACTCCAGCTAGTGGAGATGCCCGCCCCCTCCGGCCACCGCCCCTCTTTTGGCGGCAAGGCCGGAGGAGATAATGAGAAAAACAAGGAGGAGTCACTGGACAGTCAGGACAGCCCCTAAGGTGTCCTGAGCTGAGGTGACTCTGACTTTTAGAAATCCTCCATCTTGCAGATGGAGGATTCCCCCAATAGGATTAAGGATGTGCCCCCTCCCCTCAGGGAGGAGGCAAAAAGAGTGTGTAGCCACCCTCAGGGCTAGTAGCCACAGACCTAAATACAACCCTAAATTGAGTATTTAGGGGCCCCCAGAACCAAGCAAGATAGATTCCTGCAACCTAAGACAAAGAAGGACTGCTGACCTGAAAGCCCTGCAGAGAAGACGGAGACACCAACTGCTTTGGCCCCAGCTCTACCGGCCTGTTTCCCCACTTCAAGAAAAACTGCAACAGCAACGCGTTCCACAGGGTCCAGCGACCTCTGAAGCCTCAGAGGACTACCCTGCATCTAAAAGGACCAAGAACTCCCGAGGACAGCGGCTCTGCTCCAAAGAAGAAACATCTTTGCAACAAAGAAGCAACTTTTAAAGACCACACGTTTACCGCAGGAAGCGTGAGACTTTGCACTCTGCACCCGACGCCCCCGGCTCGACCTGCAGGGAAACAACACTACAGGGAGGAATCCCCGGTGACTGCGACCCTGTGAGTAGCCAGAGTTGACCCCCCTGAGCCCCCCTGAGGCCCCCCAGCGACCCCTGCAGAGGGAATCCAGAGGCTCCCCCTGACCGTGACTGCCTGCTTCAAAGAACCCGACGCCTGGTAAAGACACTGCACCCGCAGCCCCCAGGACCTGAAGAATCCGACCTCCAGTGCAGAAGCGACCCCCAGGTGGCCCTCTCCCTTGCCCAGGTGGTGGCTACACCAAGGAGCCCCCCCTTGCCTGCCTGCTTCGCTGAAGAGACCCCTGGGTCTCCCATTGAACTCCATTGCAAACCCGACGCCTGTTTGCACTCTGCACCCGGCCGCCCCCGTGCCGCTGAGGGTGTACTTTTTGTGCTGACTTGTGTCGCCCCCGGTGCCCTAAAAATCCCCCCTGGTCTGCCCTCCGAAGACACGGGTACTTACCTGCTGGCAGACTGGAACCGGGGCACCCCGTTCTCCATTGAAGCCTATGCGTTTTGGGCACCACTTTGACCTCTGCACCTGACCGGCCCTGAGCTGCTGGTGTGGTAACTTTGGGGTTGCTCTGAACCCCCAACGGTGGGCTACCTTGGACCCAACTTTGAACCCTGTAGGTGGTTTACTTACCTGCAAAACTAACAAACACTTACCTCCCCCAGGAACTGTTGAAAATTGCAGTGTGTCTAGTTTTAAAATAGCTTATTGCCATTTTTGGGAAAACTGTACATGCTATTTTGCTAATTCAAAGTTCCTAAAGTACCTAAGTGAAATACCCTTCATTTGAAGTATTACTTGTAAATCTTGAACCTGTGGTTCTTAAAATAAACTAAGAAAATATATTTTTCTATACAAAAACCTAGTGGCCTAGACTTGTCTTTGAGTGTGTGTTCCTCATTTATTGCCTGTGTGTGTACAACAAATGCTTAACACTACCCTCTGATAAGCCTACTGCTCGACCACACTACCACAAAATAGAGCATTAGAATTATCTCTTTTTGCCACTATCTTACCTATAAGGGGAACCCTTGGACTCTGTGCATGCTATTTCTTACTTTGAAATAGTACATACAGAGCCAACTTCCTACACTGCGCTTGAAGGAGGGCCACCTGTTGTGATTGTGCCCAGAGGCGCATATAATCCGCGAAGTGCTCCTGCAGTGCGGGACACGAGAGCACTGAAGGGGGGAGCCTGAACTATCACCCCCAGCCGCACGGGTGCTTGGAGGAGGGCCGTCCGTATGATCGCGCCCGAGGCACATATAATCCATGAAGTGCATCCACAGCGCGGACACAAGAGCACAGAAGGGGGAGCCGGAACTATCACCCACAGCAGCACCCCCGCTTTGAGGTGGGCCACCTGTTGTGATTGCGCCCAGAGGCACATATAATCCACAAAGTGTCCCCGCACCGAGGGACGGCGAAGACTGGGCCAAGAGCAGGCCCGTATGTGCCCGCCCGTGTTCGGATGTGGCTGGGTTGGGCCCTGTCTCTTGGTTCTGTTTCCTTCGGCCCAAAGTTCTAGAACTTCTTTTGGATTTGTTACTGCATCTGAACCTGATCAATGGGCAAAAGGAAGGTGAGTGCCTCTCCCTGCCCTAAATATACTAACTCCACAGTCTCTATAGTGTCATTTCTCACTACAGCCATGACTGCAATAAATACCGAAATTGAATCAGTTGTGTAGAAATTGGAGGCAGCAAGGAAGTCTTTTGTTCCCTCACCCCAGCACCTGCTTAAGGTCAGCAATCACTCAATTTTGGGAGGAGTGGAGGGCGGAGCCCCTCTGGAGGCCAATAAGGAAAGGAATGGGTGCATGATACTAAGCATTCAAAATGGGTGTGTTCTACAGGAGGAATTAGATATCTCCTCCAGTAGAGATGGTGATCTGACCAATAATGTAATAATTGCCTGTTTGGAAGATATAGTTTCCCCTGCTACCAAACGGAAGAAGCCCACCCCCGGAACGTGGGTATGACCAGGATGAAAGGCTCTAAATCTAGTGGGCCTGAGAGGGGTATCTCTCAGACACGTAAGAAACAGTTAGCTGGGAACAGACTAGGGGAGATCTCACAGGACCTCAAGACCTGGAGGGCAATTGTAGGAAGAGAACATCTGTGGAAGCTAGTCTAGCCAAAGCACCTAAACCTTTGGCGGAGTTACAGATTAGTATTGACATCTCCTTAAAACATCTTCTGGAATCAACAAATCACAACTCACTACCTACCCGAAATGTGTAGGCGGACACGGAGACACGCTCACTAGGTTCACCAGCAGAATGTTATGTGCTGGTACAAGAAGGGGGTTCATCAAACTAGATCTGGAGGACCCACTCAGCCAACAAATATCCAAGTGGATCGACCAGTTAACAGTGTTGAGGTCCCTGTACTGTTAAACCAAATAACTGTCTCCTCAGGAAATCACAGGAGAAGGGGGCATTTGGCAGTGAAGGGTTTTTGAGGTCTGAATCTGTTTGCTCACCCAAGGGAAGGAACCTACAAGTCCTGCAACTCCAGCCACAGGGCACCCCCTACGTAATTGTGTTAGAAAATGTCCCAGCACTGTCTAACAAAATTATTGAGCAGGATGACCAATTGAAAGACCAAGGGGGTCATTCTGACCATGGCGGTAATTACCGCCATGGCGGAGGTCGGCGGTAGCACCGCCAACAGGCTGGCGGTGCACCGCTGGGCATTCTGACCGCGGCGGTTCAGCCGCGGCCAGAAACGGAAAGTCGGCGGTGTACCGCCGACTTTCCGCTGCCTGTCTGAATCCTCCATGGCGGCGGAGCGCGCTCCGCCGCCATGGGGATTCTGACACCCCCTACCGCCATCCTGTTCATGGCGGCTCTCCCGCCATGAACAGGATGGCGGTAGGGGGTGCCGCGGGGCCCCTGGGGGCCCCTGCCGTGCCCATGCCAATGGCATGGGCACGGCAGGGGCCCCCATAAGAGGGCCCCAAAAAGTATTTCAGTGTCTGCCCAGCAGACACTGAAATACGCGACGGGTGCAACTGCACCCGTCGCACCTTCCCACTCCGCCGGCTCAATTCTGAGCCGGCATCCTAGTGGGAAGGTTGATTTGCCCTGGGCTGGCGGGCGGTCTTTTGGCGGCCGCCCGCCAGCCCAGGGCAAATGTCAGAATCACCGCTGCGGTCTTTCGACCGCGGTGCGGTGTTCTGACAGCGGTACCTTGGCGGACGGCCTCCGCCGTCCGCCAAGGTCAGAATGACCCCCCAAGTGTTTTTTTTGGTTAAATAATACACTAGAGGGAGTTAACAGTGAGTGTCTCAAGAACAGCATTATTGGAGTAAGGAAGGTACAGTGGGCTGGCCACAGTAAGAAAAGTCTCCCTGGTGGCTGTGTGGCGGTAAATTTTAGAAATCCCCAGCAGGTAGCATGAATATTGAATCAGTGTGGCACCGTGTAGGGTAGCGATGTCAATATCCAGGCTGTTCCTTTGGGATATTTTTATCAGCCGTGCCAAGCTGAGTGTAATCAGCTAGGGAATACCTCTAAATTGTCCATCTCTACTCAGAACGGCTATGGTCCTTTGGGCACATGTTTAGATGAAGTAGATTGACAAGGGGAGAGAGACGGGTTGTTGACTCTGTTTCACTTGGTAACCCTGGTGCAAATTGCCAATGCAGACACAGTTGGGCCTAAATGTAATTTCCCACATAATGGTGATGTGAGTGATAGTTTGGAGGGGAAAAAAGCGGGGGAGAAAAAGGTTATACTACTCCCCCAGAAACCACAATGTGGGAGTACCTATATACAAGGGCTAAACTTTATTGCGCAACCTGTGGCGGGTCCTCCCCTCAGTACTGGCAGATGTTATTTTGGAATATGGCTGGTATTGGGGAGAAATATCTCAACAGTAATTGGCTTGCCTTGCTAAAAAATAAGCAGTTAGTTTGTCTTCAGGAAACGTGGGTTAATAGAGGTATCCATATCAATGGATTTCAATCAATCACAACCCTGGCAACACGAACGCCTGCAGGACGAAGAAGTGGGGGTCTGCTAACTTTGATTAATATCTCCTCAGGCGCTAAAGTGATTAAATATAGAATGACTCCCCTTACTATGAACTAGTGATGCTACTGCTAAAGGGTAGTCCGATAATACTTCTTGTTACATTTTCTCACAACAGTTTTTTGAGGTCCAATGTTGAGATTATACACGCCCTAGACAAGGCCATTGAGGAGATGGTGTGCTGCATGGATAAGGTTTATTTAATTGTGTGGGGTTGGGGTTTTAATGTCTCCTTCTGTACTATAGGGGATTATAACATCTGTGGAATATTCTGTAAAGATTATTGTAATTACTCACATTTTACTCATAATCCCCATGGGTTTAAATTAAACAATCTGATGTGGATTAACGATTTAGCACTAACAAGCGACATCTTATTGAATCACTGTCACGCCCCCACTGATATCACCTTCACCGGGAGGGGGCGTGGGTTAGCTATTGATTATATTGTGTTGTCAAGGTCATGGATGCATTAATTGGGTGCTTTTCGGGTAATTCCCAGTGGCTTCAGTGATCATAACCCACTGCCATAACAATCCAAATTGGTTTTAAGAAGTGACAATTTCAGAAAATGGGAGGTCCTACTGACTACCACAGGAACAAAGGTGTGCTATGTAAATGGCAAAAAAAGTGGATACAGAGGCTTTCGTAATTTCTGTAGTGGTTAAAAATCTGACAAATTTTGAAGCTTATTAAAATACTGAATTATCCCCAGCTCTGGTCCTGGGAGCTTTTGCAGATATTTGTACGTCTGTAAGGGTTTACCTAACTCTTCCTGCCCAATCTGATAGAATTAAACCAGTAAAGTGGTTTGTCAAAATAAGTATACATGCCCACGCTAATCTTATATTGGCGTTAAAGACCACTCCGAGGAAGCAGACTGAAGTTACAAGATATAGAGCCCAGTATTAGAATGCAATCTCAACAAGGAAAAAGATAATCAAAGAAGCAGCATGGGAGAAGTTAGTAGCTGCCTCAGCTGCAAATGATGGGAAAGTAGTTGATACCCCCTTTTTTAGCCCCAACATAAATAAAGGTCTTGAGGTTCACATCCCAGAGCACAGCTGGATTAAACATTTTACAAAGATGTATGCATGTAATATGGAAGAGTGTGAAAACACTGTTGCAAACGGCTTTGATAATTATATCAGTGAGGAGCTGGATGTACAGTTGAATGAGGAGCTTCTGGCAATTAATGGCTTATCCCCTCATAAGGCCCCAGACCAGATGGTGTGCCAGTTGACCTCTTTAAGAATAATTTAGAAGTATGGGTGACAATTTTGGTTAATGATTGTGGAGCTGCACTAAGCACTGCCCCTCCTCCATCATGGTCTAAAGCCACTATTGTCCCAATTTTAGAAAAAAAGACACGAATGATGGTGGGTGCTATCGCCCTATTTCCTTGATCGACACCACTGCAAAAATATTTGAAAGAATCCATTTGGTCTGCCTGGAAGCATGGGCTTTTGATAATAATATAATTTTGGAGTCGCAGTATGGCTTCCGGAAGGTGGTGGGGACAGTCGATCAATGTCTGAATCTCCATTTGATTAGAGAAAAGTATGTGGGGGCTAAACAGTGGTCTTTATATCTGGCATTCGTGGATCTAATGGCGGCATTTGATAACGTGCTTCGAACCAAATTATGGGCAATGTTGATTAATAAAGGTGCAAACCCAAAGATAGTATCTCTGCTGGCGCAACTTCATAGTAATGTGGAAGCTAAGGTCAGATTTGGGCAACAGGGGGAATGCACTAGCTCCTTCAAGGTTGGGAAAGGGGTTAGAAAGGGATGTGTTCTGGCCAATTTTCTGTTTACATTCTACATAAATGGCTTAGAGAAAGCCTTGATTGATGAAAAGGCAAACCCCCTAAGACTGCAGGTAGACCACAACAAGTTTTTATGTATGCAAATGATTGTGTTCTGACGGCCAGAACGGGGAGGGGCCTGCTAAAATGGTTAGGACAATTTGTAGAGTTCATGACTGCATTGGGTCTGACCACTAACAAAGCAAAATCTTACACTATGGTTTGTGGCTGTCTGAGAAGTAAAGTCCCTCAGTTTTATACTGAAGACATCCGCTTAAGTTGTGTGAATACCTTCACGTACCTGGGGATTCCCTATGACAATGAGAGTAAATGGAATCACTTCAGAGCAATCAAGAACACGCATTATAATCAAGCGGTCACAGCCTTGTGTAAATTTATTACAAAACTGGGTTGTGCACCGTTAAGCCTATTACCACTATCTATAAGGCAAGGTGGATATCAATTGCTAGATATGGAGCAGGGTGTGGGGATATACAGGTGCACCTATTTTGCAAGTAAATGAAAATAAATATCTGAGAAGTCAAGCTTCCCTCCCTTCAAGTGCACCCGCTATAATCCCACATGAAGAACTGGGACTCCCTTATATTGAGGACTTGATCAAATTAGCACCCTTAGCTCTCTGGATGTCCATTGGGAGTAGACCAGAAGTGGCCCTCACTCAGTCATTGCTCATGGACTGTATGAGGCTGGTCAGTGTCCAGAGATGCATGGGAGTTATCTATATTAAAGAATCCCTGGGCAGTCTTAATAGATTAGACCTGTTTCTTGAGCCTAGCATCTATAACCAAACAGGATGTTATAGTAGTAAAAAAAATTTTTTTTTTTTTAAATGGTTGATTACAGATGGAGGCGTGACCTGGCGAAAGGTATGGTGTCAGCTTATCTTCCCCTATGTACTACATCCAAAATTGAACCTTATCTTTTAGCTGTCCCACGGCACCACAGATTTTATCTGAGGTTTTGTCTGGGGTTGTCTCACTTCTCGGAGGCTTATCCTCCAAAGGTATATTGCCACAGGGATTTAATACCTTGTCTGTGCGACATGCGTTTGGAGCGTGTTTCTGTACTGTAAATTATACAAAGAGCAGAGAAGGGCTTTTTAAACTCCAACTCTTAGGTTATTAAACATTAGGATGCGCAAAGAAGCTATTTTCTACCTGCAGATACTACAGTCCGATATGGTGTGCATGGTTGTTCACCGTTTTATTACTTGAGCGATAAAAGAGAGGAAAAGAAGGGGCCCTCATTGTTAAACCCTTGACACTTTTGCTGGTAATTTCCACACTCTATCATAGTATCCATTTGTATTCTATCTGATTCAGTGACCACTTTAACAGATGAATTGTATGTAACTTTATGATGATGTACTTGTTATTTATTAGTTCAACTTTCACACTGCGGGCACAGCTTTGTATCGATTTGTCTAGCTGCCTTTATTGTTTATTTTTCTATGTAAAAATATTGCAAGTTTCAATATGTTTGTGCACCAAACGCAACATTAGCCACAAAGTAAGATGACCATGGAGCTATTGCATAGTCCACTACTCCATTGTTGGTGCCCATGATGTATTCTTCAGGCTGTGTCTTCTGTAGGTGAGGTGCTTCTGGACAGGGTTTGCCTGTAGGCGAGGTGCTTGTGCAGTGAGGGTTCTCGATGGGTGAGTTGCTAATGGGTGAGATCTCTTTGTGGATGAGTTGCCCTTACAGTCATGGTCTTCTGTGAGTGAGGCACTTAGTGGTGGGCTTGCTTATGAGGTAGAGGTCATCTCTGAGTTGCTTGTTGCGTGGGCGTCCTCCGTTGGGCACAAAAGAGAACCCTGAAGAATGCAGTTTCCCTCTCTGGAGCTACAGCGTGTCGTCTTCTAGAGCTCTGCAGCCTGTGGGTGCAGTGTCTCTTCGTTGTTATTGTCTAAAAGCCGGTCCACTGCGCCTCCTACCAGGTCAGCTCACTTCTGTCAGCAGGATATTTTTGTTTTTGGTACTCATGCTCTGTAGTCTGTGGCGAGGTGTCTTTTCCTAAGTTACCTTTTGGCGATTTTAGGGCTCCTGCACCGCTGGCAAAATCTTTGTTATGACATGCCAC
This sequence comes from Pleurodeles waltl, assembly GCF_031143425.1. NCBI lineage: Eukaryota > Metazoa > Chordata > Amphibia > Caudata > Salamandridae > Pleurodeles > Pleurodeles waltl. The sequence goes on from NC_090438.1 coordinate 762,750,523, forward strand.
GTAGTGACAGGTCATTTCAGTACTGAAGCCTGATGTAATTTGAACAAGCCACGCATCATGTTATGGAATTCCATATCACAATAATGCTGTGAATTTACTTGTTGGAAAAATTCTCTGTCGAGGTCCTGTCTCAAGCACTTGCTTTCAGACTCCATGTCTCACTTTAACTAAGGTGCTACGCTCGTTTACAGAATGTTCCTGTTTCACTGAGGCTGGTACAGAGGGTTTAAATAAACTGCCAATAGCAGGTTCTTCCTGTTTACTGCAGGGATGCTGCTGGTATTTCTCTGAGGTAACAACAATGAAAGTTTGTTTCAGCGTATTAAAACATTTAGTGGAGCTGATACCCCTTCCCTCTTATTACTGAGAAACATGGGAGTATTTATTCGGTTTCTATTAGTGGCTGATGTCTTCCTATTCTCTACTCTATTTTGATGTGCTTATGTTTTGGTACGGGTCAGGCAATAAACCATCTGCTACGTGTTGTTCTACCTTTCTTTCTCCAATGAACTGACATTTATGAAAGTTGGTACCTTCCCAGTGGAAAATGGGCACATTTCTTCAAGTGCTCGCTTCTCTCTAGCGTTTTCCGGCGATGAGGTAAGAGGCAGAGACATAATACACGAAAACAAATTTAGAGTTTCTCTGATTCCAGGGCCATCTTGGTGTGACTACCTGTAGCGAGCCGTGGCTTTTAAGCCTCACAGATGAAAACATATTGGCATTTTAAGTGGCTCATAAATGCGCTTCTGAATTCATCCTTTTTCTGAGACTCCAACTCTTCCCAAAGTAAAAAACAACAAGCATTGGGCTGGCTTCAATGTGCCAATGCATTCAAACAGCATTTACATTTGCTTACACCTGCATGCATTAGCACATTAAAGTCAAATCTACATGCTTTGCCAATGCTTGTTTTACATTCTCCTGTCTCACAAAGCTAAGTACAAGCTGCTTCAGTTGATGACGGAAGGGGTAGGTGAGGGGCAGCGTTTGTGGTATGATGTGAATCAGTGAGGAATTAAAGAAATGAGGCAAGAGGAGTGGGCTGTTTTATGTTGTGAAGTACACTACAGTTTTATGAGTCAGGCATGAGCATCACTATCAGCTGTGCGACAGGTGCAGTGTACCACAGCACTGAAGTTTGAGAACCCCCAATGCATCCAAATGATGGTTACCTTTTTATTTTCTCAACCAAACAATAGGAGGTCTGTTTCCTAATCTGCCTTATGGTCCATGGCACCCTAGGTTTGCCAGTGGAGCCAGACAAAGTGAACAGAAAGATGCAACAAGCTGCCTATGTTTTGTAAAGTACATGCATCACCTCTCCAAATGTCACCTGGGTAGGTTAGAAAAAGTGATGGAAATTCCAGTTGACCAGTTGCAAACGGTTTCTACTGGCTTATGTTGCACCACGTGTTTTTAAATATTCGACAATATAGGCTGAGTTGTAAAATAAGTGATACCTTACTACTTGCAAACAAATAGCAGCTGCCACAAATAGAGACAATGAGGCACCACGATGAGACTGCAGCCATCTAGAACAAGCTCCAGTGGTTGCCAATGAGGCATTGCAGATTTACACCTTCATTTAGAGAAGGTTGGAATTGCAATGAAGGTGTTACGACTCGGTCGTCCCATTTCCAGGGGGCGCTGTAAGGGGACTGTCAGAAGCCTGGGAATCACCTTGAACATCTATCTAGAGTCCCTTGCTGACTCCTGTTTGATTCTCGTTTCTCCATGGTACACTTGTGTAGGACTACATTTGCTTCTTGGGACTGCAAATCCCATAATGCACTGCTTGGTAGTCAGGAAAACCCGGATTCTGTTTCCCATTGTTTTCAATGGGAGAAACCCAGTTGCTCCTTTTCACTGGATCCTCTCCTCCAGGACTTGCAAGTGTCCGAAACCACACACACCTGAAACCTCTCCTGTGCAGCCCAGCTTGGAACTGCTTATAAGCAGCCATTTCCTCAAGCTCCCCGTCGTGCATCGGACTTCAATTCCTTTGTGTTACAGACCCCTTGTCGGATGGTGTTCCAGTTTTGTTCCTGTTCTGTTCCAGCCTGATCCTTTCTCCTGTTTCTCTGCCCTGCTCCTGATTTTTCCAGCCAGAGTCTGCTCCCTATTTCTTAGCCTTGTACCTGTTTGTTTCTTCCAAAGCCTGCTCCCTGTTTCTCTGCCCTGCTCCTGCCTTGTTTCAGCCTGAACCTTCTCTCTGTTTCCCAGTCCTGTTTACTGCTCATTTCCTACTCCCTGTATTCCAGTCCTGTCCTTGCCTGTTCCAGCCAGAGCCTGTTCTCAGTTTCCCAGTCCTGTCTCTGTCTGTCCCAGACAGAAGTTTGCGCCCTGTTTTCAAGTCCTAGTCCCGCCTTTGCTTCAGCCTGAGCCTGTTCCTAGTTCTTGCCTCTGCCTCTTTGTTTGTTCCCTTCTGTTTCTGTTTCTTCTTGGTTCTTTGTGTCTGGTAAGTGTTCTATCAGTCTTCACCAGTGTATACGTGTCCTCCTGTGTACTGGGGTTGGCTCCTGGTTTCCAGGAGGCAATTCCAGCCCCCATCCTTGTCCAGTGTTATACGTTGTATATCGTGCCTAACAGTGACAGTGTGCTATTGCTGTTTTCTCAGGAATCGCCACTGTGTTTCCAGCTGGACCCACAAGAGCGTGTCCTGTGTATGTAAGTACTATCCTTGTTTGTGCTCTAGGGTCCAGAGACAGAATCACTTCTGCCGCCTCCTTTCTATGGGGCTGGCAGGGTGACTATCTGTAAGAGCAAACTGCACAGAGGCATTGAGATTCCCTGTCACTGTGGGAGGTTCTGCGCCTTACTCTGTGTACAACCCCAGCGTGTTTGTCCACTGGTAATCTGTTTCCTGTTTGTTCGCACAAGGGTTGCTCTGCTTTTACTTTCCTGTTTCCTGTGCCTATCCATAGCTGTCCTTTCCGTGTATGCCTTTAGCTGCTCCTCTGCCCCAGTGTACTACCTCTTTAGGATATTCGGTGACCTCAAGGGGTGTCCCAACCAAAGTCCTGATCAGACCCGTCCGAAACCGTGACAGAATGCACGACCCAAACATTTCAAGCTCCCCTGGCAGTAAAGGCACACACAAACCTAAAGGGCTTTCCTATCATGTTAAGACACCCCTTTCTAAGCCTAAACATTCTCTGAAATCCTCTAAAAAAGACCTTAGTTTAAAGGATAGACTTGTTAAAGAAAACCATAACTTGCAAGTTCAGTACTATACTGAGTGGCTTGCTAATCTTTCAATGATAGACTATTATGTTATTTGTGGCTATGACCCCCAGTCCCTGTCTGTAGAAGAATTACAAGGACGTAATGAGTTTTTGCAATATCTATTAGCGGAAGCCAGTAAGAATGTTCGTAACCGTGGAAGTGCTTTTGCTACCTCTGCACAAGACACTCACACTCAAGAAAAACTGGTTAATTCCTTGCCTCATGCTAGCGCATCCCAAATTCACTTCCAGCACTCTGCCAAAACAAAGAACCCTGACACTGTTCAAGAAGCCACACTAGGGATTCCCTTGTTTTCTGTTGAGTGCTTCAGCCCATCTAGGCCAGTTTCTCAGAATTCAAAGTGCAGTGCTGACTCTTATAAAGACCTTTCAGTCCCTCAGAGCTTTCAAGTCAGCAGGCTAGACCCTGTATCAAATGGATCAGTAAAGACTGTGGGATTCCTTAGTTCCACTCATAAGGCTTGTGCTCTTCCCAAACTAGATGATAATACACCAGTCTCAATCCCTAAAAGCTCTGCTAAACCCTTTTCTATTCTGAGTGGGTTTGATAACAATATGGACATACACACACTAAAAGAGCAGTTTTGGCAGATTAAAAGGCAGATATTGGACTTCTATGATGAATATGTTATAACATACACTAGAAACCTTGCCCGTGGGCTCTTTTCATCAATGCATATTTCACTGTTGCCAGAACCAGACATTCTGTTTATCTGTAAGGTAGAAGAAGTAACAGAGCAGCTGATGGAAACTACTGCAAGGCAATTTGAAAACCTGAAAAAAGAAAATGATCACCAGCTTTGGCTTAAAGAACAGTATGCTACTTTGTGCGCCTCTCCAAAGACTTCTATAGAGCAGATTTTCCCTGGTATGAATGAATGTCAAGAGACTGCTCCAGTTATAAATATATCAGCCTCTTCTTCAGACTCTCTTTCAGCTTGTAGTTTTCCAGAGAATATCCCTGTGCAGTTGACTGAATCTCTGACATCTCTGAGAGATTTGACACCTCTTGATTCAAAGGATAGATCAGAGTCTTCAGAAGGAAGTGTCTCAGCCCCTCTATCAGAACAAATAAAGCCAAAGGAAGAAGAGAGTTCTGATGCAGACTCCAATAGCTGCACCTTAAGAAACCAAGATATGACTTTACTGGAGATTTATGGCAAGTTGTGCAACAGTGTTGAAGAATCTGAATCTAGTGATGACAGTGGTTCCTGCCTTGCCGTGAACAAGCCTGCAGATAGTGCTGTTCAAATGGCGCACATACCACAATTTTCAGATTGTGGGAATACTCCTGCCCTTTCAAACAATATCATAGAATTTTCAGATAATGAAGAGACAGTTCCTGTTTCAAGTGAACTAATGGATTTTTCTGACCGTGAAGAAATACCTGCATTTACTAAGAATGTAATGGACTTCTCAGAAAGTTTAAAAATCTCTTCAGTGTCAAAGCAAACTGTGGAGATTTCAAACAAGGAAGAAAGCCAGCAATCTGAAATTGAACAGCCTACAATAAGAAATAAGAGCCTTCTCCTAGAACAGGACACAGTTGCAGCCTCAACCACTGATTCTGACTTGCTGTTCCCTGCCACTGCGCTGCCTGTTTCCAGCTCCACAATTAGTGAAGAACAGATCTCTGAGCTACCGGTATCTGATCTTGATGTAAAATCAGCCACACCAACGTCACCTGCTGTGTCCCTGAAACTAAAGACTCCTGAAAACCAGCAATCTGAAACCGAAGCTCAAGTACTGAAAGATATAATATGTCCCACTAAAACTAAAGACTTGAATTTGAATCTTGTATTCGAAGATCTGATGATAAGTACTGTTCTTAGTGTTTTATTGCAAGAAACCATCATCAATTCAAAGGCTAGAGCTGAAAATGTAGGTAACAGTGTAAAGGTGAATTCTGAAGAGACTCTAGTTCTATTTCTTTCCAAAGAACAACCTTTCAATGTTAACAGAGTTGAAGATCAACTACCTATAGTAGAAACGCCTAGCAAAGAAACCATTTCTGATACCACGAACACACCACAGAGCACTTGCAATGAAGAAATCTCAATCTTGTCTGAAGATCACTCTAAAGAATTAGCTTGTGGAACTTCTACATTTTCATATGTTGATCCAGTCTCTAAAGACATGAAAACTCCTGTTGCTCCTGAATTTAATACTCCAATGTCATCCAAGATGAAAGACAATTCTGACTTTTTCATGTTTACCTTGAGAACACCAGTTACCCATGTCTCCCAAGTCTCTATGCTTTGCAAGCCTCAGACCACAATCGATGCAAATACTGCTGCAGAAACAGACAAATCCTGCTTGTCAGAAGGTGTTACAGACCTGACAGTTACTAATACACCACTTATCTCCTCCAAAGAAGACAGTACTGAACAGGAAACTAAAGTCCTAAAGAATACCGCCCAAGATGTAATTCCAGATCTCCTTGCTCTTGAATCCACTTCACCAGAAACCAACTCCATGCACTCCTCCCGTATAAATCGAACAATAGAGAGGAAAGACATCGGAGCCCATATGGGTATTGATACATGCTTTGCTCATTGGAAGTTTCACCTATGGCAGGACTGTAAACTTATCCACCAAGGTTGGTGTTGGATTTTCTTGCTGTGGCTTTTCCTCTTCAACTTTTTTCAGCCAAAGGATCGCCTTCTCTTCTTGAGCAGACTGGTGGGAGGGGGTATACTGTTACGACTCGGTCGTCCCATTTCCAGGGGGCGCTGTAAGGGGACTGTCAGAAGCCTGGGAATCACCTTGAACACCTATCTAGAGTCCCTTGCTGACTCCTGTTTGATTCTCGTTTCTCCATGGTACACTTGTGTAGGACTACATTTGCTTCTTGGGACTGCAAATCCCATAATGCACTGCTTGGTAGTCAGGAAAACCCGGATTCTGTTTCCCATTGTTTTCAATGGGAGAAATCCAGTTGCTCCTTTTCACTGGATCCTCTCCTCCAGGACTTGCAAGTGTCCGAAACCACACACACCTGAAACCTCTCCTGTGCAGCCCAGCTTGGAACTGCTTATAAGCAGCCATTTCCTCAAGCTCCCCGTCGTGCATCGGACTTCAATTCCTTTGTGTTACAGACCCCTTGTCGGATGGTGTTCCAGTTTTGTTCCTGTTCTGTTCCAGCCTGATCCTTTCTCCTGTTTCTCTGCCCTGCTCCTGATTTTTCCAGCCAGAGTCTGCTCCCTATTTCTTAGCCTTGTACCTGTTTGTTTCTTCCAAAGCCTGCTCCCTGTTTCTCTGCCCTGCTCCTGCCTTGTTTCAGCCTGAACCTTCTCTCTGTTTCCCAGTCCTGTTTACTGCTCATTTCCTACTCCCTGTATTCCAGTCCTGTCCTTGCCTGTTCCAGCCAGAGCCTGTTCTCAGTTTCCCAGTCCTGTCTCTGTCTGTCCCAGACAGAAGTTTGCGCCCTGTTTTCAAGTCCTAGTCCCGCCTTTGCTTCAGCCTGAGCCTGTTCCTAGTTCTTGCCTCTGCCTCTTTGTTTGTTCCCTTCTGTTTCTGTTTCTTCTTGGTTCTTTGTGTCTGGTAAGTGTTCTATCAGTCTTCACCAGTGTATACGTGTCCTCCTGTGTACTGGGGTTGGCTCCTGGTTTCCAGGAGGCAATTCCAGCCCCCATCCTTGTCCAGTGTTATACGTTGTATATCGTGCCTAACAGTGACAGTGTGCTATTGCTGTTTTCTCAGGAATCGCCACTGTGTTTCCAGCTGGACCCACAAGAGCGTGTCCTGTGTATGTAAGTACTATCCTTGTTTGTGCTCTAGGGTCCAGAGACAGAATCACTTCTGCCGCCTCCTTTCTATGGGGCTGGCAGGGTGACTATCTGTAAGAGCAAACTGCACAGAGGCATTGAGATTCCCTGTCACTGTGGGAGGTTCTGCGCCTTACTCTGTGTACAACCCCAGCGTGTTTGTCCACTGGTAATCTGTTTCCTGTTTGTTCGCACAAGGGTTGCTCTGCTTTTACTTTCCTGTTTCCTGTGCCTATCCATAGCTGTCCTTTCCGTGTATGCCTTTAGCTGCTCCTCTGCCCCAGTGTACTACCTCTTTAGGATATTCGGTGACCTCAAGGGGTGTCCCAACCAAAGTCCTGATCAGACCCGCCCGAAACCGTGACAGAAGGTGTATTAAATGTCAGTTGAGAAGTTTTCTAATGATTTAAAACGTTCTTTTGATTTAAACTAATATGGTATTATTACATTAAAATGTTTGGTAATATATTACGGCAGAGGAAACTGACTGTTACGCACCACACAAATGTTGGTGATCAGTCTGCACTCATTAAAACAGGCAGAAACACCCTTTCCATTTTGTTCACAAATATAAAACTACATTTGTGGTTTTCATTCAAATGTTCTAATAAGAGTTTTTTGTGCACATTTTCAATACAACTCTAAACGAGAGCCTGAGTCAATTGTCTAAATACTGAGCCCTTAAGGCCATATGATTTATTTATGACCTGTCACTTCATCAGTGCTACAGTCTTATAGCTTCTAGATACCAAGGGCCCAATTCACATGCAAGTCAGAATTACATTAACAAAACGTGACCTAAGTTGGAGAATCCTTTTATTTATGTGCAATACGGTGTATTATTGTGTGTGAAAAAATCACTCTAGAGGGGTGGTCAGTAGGTTCGCTAGAGTGTGGCTTCCGTGGAAAGTTTAGAAATTCCCAAAAAGTTTCTGGGTATTCTTATTTTTTTCTACAACCAATGCATAGCCAGGAAATGGTCAGATATCTACCATTGCGAGGGACAATAGAAAATCCTTTTTCAGAGTAGGACCACTGCTAAAATTGGTGGGGTTGTCCAGGGTGAAAAATATGTTCCCTGTCCACAAATACTGTGGTACAAATACAATGGAATTTCCTCATGGGCATGTGGAACTACATTCGCATATTCACCATGGCAAATTCACGTTTTTCTCAGTACACCTCGGAACCAGCCACAGCCTAGGAAACCTTTATCAGTTTTCAAAATCAGTAAATCTGTACGTCATAAACATCAGGGTATAGGTTTTAATTTTTTTTATTGTGTATTGGCCTCCTCTCAAACAAAATAGCCTCTTTATCTGCATTTTCGCGGGTCTATGCTTCTCTGCACAAAAAGACTTCCATACACAAATGAAGCCTGTAAATTAACTTATTAAAGTCTATACTGCGCTGCTCTGCATGAAAAATTTAACTGCTGCATTGCATAAGTCCCTTTTTCCTGTTTAGTGCTGCATTTAGTACACTAACCAACAAGATGACGCAGGAGTGCAAATAATGCGACACAATGCACATTCAATCCCACAAAATGTCAATGAGCCATACACATGTTTAAGAAGTGATGTAAAACAGCAAAAACACCCCAACACTCTGCAAACAAGGCAAGTCGGGAGCGAATGGAGTACTCAAGAGAGTGCCAGAAAGCAGAAGCTGAGTTATACCCAGAAAGAGGATATTTTGATCACAGAACCGACAATATATGACTATGTTCTGTTTGTCACATCTAAGCTCGCACAGGTGAAGAAGGCTGCCTCGAGGAAAGATATCCTTAACAAGATCAATGTGGTGGCACCACCACGGAGGAGTGTGGAGAAATGGAAAAAGTGGTATTATGATAACTGCAGGACTAAAGGGAAGTTGGTACAGAACTGGAGGGCTGGTGTGGCAACAGACAGTGGCCCAGACATGCAGCGGAAGAGCAGGCTTCTGGCTATCATATGGATAGTGGAACTTATGTTACAGACTCCGCTGATCTGGAGAACACCAGCACATCTCAGGGAAAAAAACACTGCCAAACTAAAACCTGTTAACAAGTAATGTCTGAAGACATATAGGTGTAAAGACTATCAGACAATCCCCGCTGCCCCCTCTACATACACAAATTAACTGCTTAGTGTCAATTTTGAATTTGTGTAGCGTGGAATACTCCATTTTGAGTTTCACATTCGGATAATTTGATGGGTAGCAGGGCTAGTTTGGGAGTGTCTTTTTGGAGCATGTGTAAATCCTCAGACTGTGAGAACCTGATCCTCAAATTTCTTGCATGGACTTGGTTCAAATGATTCAATTTTGTATTCAACTGGGAATGAAGTTCAGGTGCATTTGGAATGTGTAAGCTATATCTACTTAGTCTAAAACTATGGCATGATTATCACATTAAGGTAGTTACAAACAATAATTTTCTTTGCATATTCCAAATAATGCTCACACATTACCATCTATGCTCCCTACAGTTTCTGCTCACATACGCCCCAGGATTCTCCCAGCTCATATTGGTCACACACTGTCTACTCTGCAGTTTACAACACTTGGCTGATACAAACCCCTCTCTGCTTCATGTCCCTCAGATCACAAAATGTCCCTGCACAATTATGCCCCCTAAGATGAAATGCTGATGGGGCCTGAACACCAGGGCCAGGAATAAGTTAGCACCTATGTCATATGGGACGTAGACTCCAGTGTTAGGTCACACTGCTCATTTGAGGTTTCCATGTATTTATAGACAACATTAAGCAGAAAGTTTATATTCTTCACCAATATAATGCATGCTGGGACTTGTAGCACATCTGTGCATCTCTGGTGGCTAAAACCTACCATCACACTTAAAAGGGATGTCACCATCAAAAATATCTTATGTCCCAGTGACACCCTAAAATACTCTGGCACAACCATGAAGATGTTAATTCTAACCAATCTTAATAACTTTTACAAATGTGGCAGCTGCATTTATTGCCGGTATTAAATGGACAAATGGAAAACAATTTTGGATGCAACTAATGGCCAAGAAGTTCGTGTCAATAAACATTTACACAATAACATCCCTTATTGTATATATGTTATCAACTGTGCCTGTCGAGAAAAATAGGTTGGCTCTGCAAAGAGAGCTGTAAAAGAAAGATGGAAGGGACATCTGTAAGTTTAAAAAAAAAGAAAAGACAGCCAATACCGTATATCTATACACATTCAGAACACACTAAGCAGAAATAAAGTCTTTGCAATCAGAACTATTAAAAAGACAGTTGAGGTGGAAAGTGAGAACAGCGTCTCGGAGAGAAGGAGAGCTTTTGGGCCTACAAACGCATGACAATGCATGGTGTATGACACATGATTTTGCCAATAGTTGTTTCTAAACGTGGCAAACTTCACAGCCAGGCTCAAAGGTCTACCAGCCGATTGGACAAGGGTTCGTAACCAATGATCTGTGCATCAATACTCACCAAAATAATAGGGGTGTGCAGGAAGCTCAGGCCAGGGCCGTAGGCAGCGAAAGAAAGCTGCTGTTTCAGGCCTCTTGTGCACCGGCCTGTCCCATGTGTAGTGCCAGTGCGCAAGAGGCCTGAAATGGCAGCTTTCACTGCCAAGGCCTGAATTTGCCCGATCTTGGAAGCGCTAAGCAGGATCAGGCCTGGCTCACCAAATCCAAACCTGCTTAGCGCCTCAGAGATTGCGCACATTCAGGACTCGGCAGGTCACGGAACTCTGCGGAATTCCACAGAGTCAGACTCTGTCAACTCTGCACAGGCCTACAAGATATTCTAATTGAAACATCTCCACTGATAGCATTTTAAATAGCAATTTTGAAACCCACAGCACAATACCTCAAGCTAAATTCCCAATGAGATAAGCCCATTGCTTCTCTTTATTTGTCCCAGAACTCACCACTTTATCTGCATCGACCAGTTGTAGGGATTGCTTTGTGACATTACACTACAACATACTTTTGCACCTTCTCTTCCTTTGCTAAAATAAATATGTAACCCTTTTCACACGCAGGGGGTTTAGGAGGCAGTAAAATTCACAGTCGAATCCTCTGTTTGATGCCCTAACATTTATTAAAAATACCTTTATTTTCTTAATTTTTTACTTTAAGCTATCAAATATATTCACCTAAATTTGACATAATTCCAAAATTATTTTATTTTCTCAAATTGGCAGCTTATTAGCACTGATTCAGCATCAGGCAGTTTGTCTTGATGACAGTCCACTGGAACTCACTCCTTTTTACATATCACCATCTTTTTTGACTCCGACTCCGACCGTAGGGTTTGAGAAGTGTATGCTATGCACCCCCATCGTGCATATGTTCTATTTTTTTTCCAAAATGGCATCCTCAATAAAAACAACCATGTCCGAACGTGGTCACAAATACTGATCTCACCATAAAGGATCTGTGAGTGGTTATCACGCCACCAAACCGGTAAGATATTTAGATAGGATTAAAAAAAAGAAATCTTTCTTTTACTGATACCTAATTATGTGTTTTTGGAATTATCTTTTTTGTAAGCAAGAACTTTGCACTTTTTATTTTCTTCAAATATATTGTCATTGTAGCTCCCCAAATAACAGGTATGTTTTGCCTCGAAATCCATATCGGGCTAAAATCTGTGCAGTTTGCATAATTAAAATGTTTTCACTGTCATAATGTAAGAGATTGGGTTATTAGTTTAGGGGGGTGAGAACCAACCTTAAATATTAATCACAATCCTTTTCAGGGGGGACCATAAAAGTCACTAAATAAACCTGTGCTTAACTCTTTGATAACTTGGCACAAAGCAGTCATGCTTAACCTAGAGGCAAGTGTATAGTATTTATGCAATACTCAAACAGTAATAAAGTAAAAGCACATCACAAGAAAAATCAGAAACAATTTAGAAAAATAGACTCAATTTTAATACATAAAATGACACTAAACAAACATCCAATCAGCAAAACGGAGTTATGGACTTTTGAAGTTGAAGGTCAAAATAGCGCAACATAGAGTTAACTGTCTGGTTGTACTTGACCAGGACAAAGTTAATAGTTAAGGCTGACTGTTATGGGTCGGATATAGGGACCAGGTTTGACACGGAGAAAAGTTTTACCTTTGGATTATAACCCACTGGTGTTACACCATCATCAGATCAGCTTGGCAGTTGGTCCCAGTACCCTGTCGATTCTTGGAGGAAAAGGTTGGCAAAATGTTTGTAAGTCCTTGGTATCAGAAAACATCAGGAGGAGTACACTGTGACTCCAGGCAAGGACCCAGGACCTTTGAGGACCACACTTGAGTCACAAGACTCACTCCAGCAGAGGCCAACCGGAAGGGTCCTGGTCAGGTCCTGGCAGGTTCAGTAGGAATTGGTCAGCTGGGAATGTAGGGAAAAAGCCTCTTGAAGCTTGTTGTGTCCCTATAGCCCAAACAGGAGGTCAGTCTTATGATCCTTGGAGTCCACATCTTTGTCCTGAATACAAGAGGGACAGTAGGTCCAGTCTTCAAGGACTAAGGTCACAGACAGAAGGTTCAGTCCTCTACTCTTATTCCACAGGCCCAGAAGTGATCTGAGTAGGGTACTGGAGATGCCAAATGTTTGCCCAAAGCCAGCATGGGAAAATTCCTTGCCACGTAACAGTTCCCCTACCTACTGTTACAGAACTTCCTGTGTGTTTTACTGTAAACTATCCCACAGTGCCCCTCTCTATCTAAATCCAACACAGCAGAATCTTCCTTCCTCTGGTCAGAGATTCTTGTGCCTACTCACAAGTGTAGCAATGGTCATGGACAAGCCCTATCCTTTAGCCACACTAAATCAATTCTTGCACAGTCTCCTGCCCACAGGATTTGAAGCCAAGCTGATTAGGAAGACAAAGGATGGCAGACCTAAGTGTGAACTACATTTGCCAGTGACAGGCTAGGCACTCTTCGAAGCTCAGGAAGGGGCAGCAACAATTCCTAGACTATCCTACTCAATAAAGAAAAACATCTCTCCACACCAAAGCCTTTTGTCCACTGTCTGGTAGCAATACACATAACAACACACCCATTAACAGTCAGGTGATTATGTACACTGGCAGAAAGACACATTTGGCTTAGGCTGCAAAATGGAAACTTTTTATAAGTGTCATTTTCAAAATCTAAATATAAAATCTGAGTTTGCCATTAAGTGGGATTTTAAACTACTATTCAAATGAGTCCCTGAATCATAGTTCTGTCTGCTCCCAAACTGAAGCTCAGCATTATAAATTGTTATAATGTAACCCAGTGTTTTCCTATGGATTGGCTAGACGTCCCAGCATGAAAAGCGACTTGGGAGGTTTTTCTGCTAGGATATGTAAAACCTACTTTGTAAATGCCATGACCATGCCATCTGGCAATCTAAGGCCTACCGTAGGGATGACTTATACATTTTAAAAAGGAAGGTTTGGGCCTGGCAAAAGGTTTATTTTGCCAGGTTGATATGGTAGTTTCAAACTGCACACACATGCTGCACTAACAGTAGACAAGGATACCTGTTTTACAGTGTTACTGTATTGGTTGGCCAAATGAGTGCTGCAGCCCACTTATTGCATCCTGGATGCATGTAGTATGATATACCATGGAAATTAAATGTGCCAATTAGGTGTATACCAGTTTACATATGCGTAGAAGGCAGAGCACAAGCACTTTACGGGGGTAAACTGCACAGAGTCCTAGGGCCAGCACTAACTATTCAGCATAGGAAGGCAAAAAACTATTTGAATACTACATAAAAGTTGGTTCTCTCTACATATACATTTAGGGGCATATTTATTAAAGAGTTGTGTCACCCTTGCCCCACGCACCGGCGTCCAAGAGCGACGCAATGCTTAAGTTAGATTTTTCAAGCCATGAAAGGCCACCTTGTGTGGCCCTAAGTGGTTTGATAAATCTAAAGTAATGCAATGCAGCACAAATTGCAGTTACAATACTTTGCCCTGCGAAAGCATTTCAATGGTGTCAATATGAGAATGTGCAGCATGACATCGGCAATCTATAAGAAATGTAAGATATGAGAAGAACAATTATTTAGTTCTTGAATTAATAAAATTGCACTACGATGCGGACATCCTGACATCTTTGTTAACACAACATTGTTATCTCCATATTGTTGTTTCCTTGCTAGGTCCAGCCATTGCTGAGGATGAGAATCTCAAAAAGCAAAAGGCAACTGTGACTTTATTTAGCTGCACATCCCCCTAGTTTTCTCAAATCAAATTGTGCATACTTGTGGTGCTCAAAGACTATGACACATCTGTTGCCACCATGTGTGAACTGGAATCAGAAACTCAAACCAGTTAATAACAGAACAAAAAATATAGTGGAGCACTCTATAACTCAATTATTTTATATTAAGTTGTTGAAATGATATTTGTTATGACCACATGAATAATTATATTAGGTACACAGATATCGGAATTGGTGAAAGATGAAAATCAATACATAGAAATGTGGGTGTATATCTTTCTCGTTCTTATTATCTTTACTAATTCCATTTACAAAAATACTTATAAATATTTGCACTCATAATTTGTATGGTCTCATACATTTACATAATCTTAAACAATTTAAGAAACAAATGACAGTTCACATACAATTTCATTCAACAGTAGTTGCAGATCTCAGGTGTTCAATATTTGTAAATTCTCAGCCAATGATTGCAGACTTCAGCCGACACATGTTTCATCCCATTCCGGGACTTTCTCAAGGCTGATTAGATGTCAACATGAGAAGATGGTGTTACATAAACTGTTCCATATATCTACTGGTTCACAAATTGTTACTAAAAACTTCAGTACTGAGACCACCAAATGTGAAAATCCTTTTAAAAACCATTATCCCAAGGCACCGGGTGTCCCAAAATCACAATTTGCCAGGCACATATAAATATAAAAAAAATATAATAAAACATGCTCCAACACCCATAAGTTCATTCAGAACAGATATAGAGTCACAAAAAAAAGAGAAAAGAACTCCTAGTGATCCCACATTCCATAAAACACGCTTTATTATTTTATGGGAGTGAAAAATTAAACTTGTAATAACACCATAATGTTCCATTCAATGGAAATTCTATGGCTTAACGTACCTTAGTCACATTCATAAGTACATCCTAATTCCAAGGAGCACAACGCTAGAGGAAAGTCGAAAATTCATCAGAATGCCACATATTTCAAACTATGTATGTGTCAGCGAGACCGGATCCTCAGGGTTTGCCATGTTCCCAATATGTCCACCTCTTGGCAGCTCCAAACTCTACTAGCTATCAGAGCACAGAGTTAAAGAATGGCCAAGCGGGGGATGGGGATTAAGTTGGGAACAGTGGGGAAGGAGGCCTGTGGAAGCAAGAGTTAAAAACACAATAGCAAGGTCATTCACATTAATCTTCATGAACTTTGTTTTAATTCTTTATGCTCTAATAACATGCGAGATCAAGAACTTTTCAATAACGTGACCTTTTTATACTTATATGCTCTGAACATTGAACTCTCTCAAGTTAATCCTTAGAATAGCAATTACATCACAAGAGTCAATGAGTACATTCGTTCCCAAAGAATTAACTGCTATAGGATTCATGAATGATACTGTAGAATAGGCAAACTGACTAAACTTGTTTTGTCTAGAAAGATCACACTCTGTTTGATCTAAGTTTCAAGATTAAATTACCCAGAAATTATTGTGCACCTTATTGCCAGACTGTGCATCAAGACTGTAGTACTTGGAATGAATCTGAACTGCAAGGGTTAGTTGCCAAGAATGAATCACGTACACTGTTGCCGATTCAACCATCAAGATTCAAATGCCTCGAAATGATCGCACACTCTGCCGATCCGAACTGCAAGGGTTAATTGCCAAGAATGAATCGTGCTCATTGTTCCCGATTCAACCATCAGGATTCAAATGTCTCGAAATGATCGCGCACTCTGACGATCCGAACTGCAAGGGTTAATTGCCAAGAATGAATCGCGCACACTGTTGCTGATTCAACCATCAAGATTCAAATGCCTCCAAATGATCACGCACTCTGCCGATCCGATCTCCAAGGGTTAATTGCCAGGCTGCAGGAAAGGCTTGAAAATGAACAGTACATTACAAACAGTATTAATGACATTTCAAGATAAATACCTGCAATGCAAAAAGTTAATATGCAATATCAACACACAAAGCATGAATTATTACATTGTATAAGGTTTGTCATTTTGCATTATGTTGCCCGTAGAGCGTGCACTCTCCTGGTGTTGACAATACTACCCCCTCCCGAACGTGCTCTAGGGCCTGGCTTGCTGGGTTTAGGCGGTGAAAACGCTGCACTAGTCGTGGAGAATGAATGTCAGATGCTGAGACCCATGAGTCATTCTCTGGACCGTACCCTTTCCAAGATATTAGATACCAGAGAGTACGACCTCTACATTTTTAACCCAGAATCTGTTTTACTTCGTATTCTAATTCTCCTTGTACCAGTACTGGAGTTGGTCGAGAGCGAGTTTTCTGGAAAGCTCTTTTCAGGAAAGAAGTATGAAACACTGGATGAATACGTAGTGATTTTAGTAACTGTAGTTTGTAGGTTACTGAATTGATCTGTTGAAGAACTGTTTAAGGACCTATATATTTGGGATTAAACATATCTCTTTTCTTGAAATCAATGTGGCGTGTGGAAAGCCACACTCTATCTCCTGGCTTATATTGTGGTCCCTCACAATGTTTTTTGTCATAATGTTTTTTAAACTTTTGTTTTGCTTTGTTTAGATGTTGCTGGATTTGTTTCTGGGTTTGATGAAGTTTTCGTATTGTTTCTGACACTGCTGGTGTAAATGAACTTTCTTGTGGAATTGTGATTGGCAAGATATCTGGGTAATAACCAAATAGACCGAAAAAGGGCATCACTCCAGTAGAAGTATGATACGAGTTATTGTAGGCCAGTTCAGCTAACCAAAGCATTGATACCCAAGAATGGAGTGCTTTTTCAGCATAAGCACTCAAATATTGTTTCAATGTTTGATTGAGTCTCTCAGTTTGGCCATCTGTTTGAGGATGATGACTGGTAGATAATGTAGATGTAACTTGCAGCGTTTTGCACCATGTTCGAGGTTAGAGGCAAATTGTGAAGTTAGAGGCAAATTGTGAACCTCGATCGGAAAGAATTACTTTTGGTAATCCATGATAACGGACCACTCGATTTAAAAGTATTGTTGCCAATTCACTGGAGGTAGGCAATTTCCTGCGAGCAATGAAATGTGCATATTTTGTGAGACTATCTACCACTACAAGGATTACTGAGTGATGTTGAACAACTGGCAGTCCTGTAATAAAGTCTATTGATATGTGTTCCCAAGGTCGGAGTGGAGTTGGGAGAGGATGTAACAATCCTTTTGGTTTTGAATGACTTGTCTTAGTACGAGCACAAACTTCACAGTTAGTTACCATTTGCTTGACATCTTTTGTCAAAGTAGGCCACCAAAAATATCGTTGGATTAATTCAAGTGTGTTAGGAATACCTGGATGACCTGCCATAGCTATAACGTGTAACCAATGCAACACTAATTTGCGCAACTTGGTAGTGGGAACAAATAAACATGCATCATGAAAAGGTAGGCCTTTTTTGATTGTTCTTTTGGGGTCTGCTTGAGCCCATTTCTGCCATTTTTCTATGGTGAAAGAATTACGAATATTTTCAAAAAAATCTTCAGTTTTAAGGATACAAAGGATTTTGTCTGGAGCAATGATAGCTCGTGGGGGCTGGATTGTGGGTAACATGGTAGAGTCTTGTCTGGACAAGGCATCCGCTTTGCGATTGTCTTTGCCGGGATGAAAGGTTACCACAAAATCAAACTTGGCAAAAAACAGCATCCATTGTAATTGTCGAGGAGTCAAAAGTCTAGCTGAACTCATGAACTGGAGATTACGATGATCTGTGTATACTGTAATAGTGTACTTGGCGCATAGCAAATAGTGTCTCCCCTCTTTAAAGGCATCCCGGATTGCTAGAAGTTCTTTCTCAGCAATGACATAATTTTGTTCCTCTTCGTTTAGTTTTCGAGACATGTCAGCTACAGGGTATAGCTGACCGGTATCTTTGTTGCGTTGAGATAACACTGCACCAATTGCCACATCAGAAGCATCTGATTCTACTATGAATGGACGTTCAGTATCTGGGTGAGTCAAGACTGGGGCAGTGGAGAAGGCTTCTTTTAAGGTTGAAAAAGCCTTGTCCGCTTCTGGAGACCATACAAATGGTTTTTTCTTTCGTAGTAACTTGGTGATTGGTGCCACTGTCTGTGAGAAGTGGTCTATGAATCTGCGATAGAAATTAGCAAAACCAAGGAAGCACTGAACATCTCGAACAGTTTTTGGGATTGGCCAATCAGATACTGCTTGCACTTTTCTTTCTGCCATGACATTGCCTTGAGGGGTAAGGATGACTCCTAAAAATTCAACGGTGGTAACATGAAATTCACATTTGCTCAATTTGCAATATAAATGATGTTTCCGAAGGGCTGTGAGAATCTTTTGGACATGTTGTACATGTTCAACTTCGTTATCAGAATAGATTAGAATATCATCAATATAAACTATTGCAAATAGATCTAGATATTCTCTAAGGACATCATTCAGAAAGAATTGGAACGCTGCTGGAGCATTACAAAGTCCAAAGGGCATGCCCTTGTATTCAAATAGACCATATCTAGTTTTAAAGCCGGTTTTCCACTTGTCGCCTTCTCTCATCCTGACTAGGTGGTAAGCTCCTCTTAGGTCTAACTTGGTGTAAATTTTGGCTTTTTTAACTTGATCCAACAGGATAGGGATCAAGGGTAATGGATATTTATTTTTTACTGTGATTTTATTTAATCCTCTATAGTATATACAAGCCCTAAGATCCCCATTAGCCTTGGGAACAAAAAAAGAGGAGATGCTGCAGGGGAATTGGAAGGGCAGATAAATCCATTAGCTAGAAATTGATCTAAATAGCTTCTTAGATATTGATTTTCGTGTTCAGACAGGGCATACACACGACAACTAGGGAGTATAGCACCAGGAGTCAGATCAATTTGACAGTCATAGGGTCTGTGAGGTGGCAAGGTTCCTGCTTCGTTTTCATCAAAAACATCAAGGAAGGATGAATACTGCAAAGGCAGCGTTATATCTTTTTCAGCAGCTGTGGCTATGTGGGATTTGTGGGAATCTGTGACACTTAATGTCTGGAGACATTTTTCTTTAGACAGAAGTGAAGAAAACGTGATTTTCCTTTCTTGCCAATTTACTAAAGGATTATGGTAACTTAATCACGGCATTCCTAGGATAATTCCATATTGAGGAGCATGGATTACATCAAAGATTATTTTTTCTACATATTTGGTGTCTTGATTTTCCCCTTTGCAGATCACAGATAAGGGGAAGGTCTGCAGAGTCACTGGACCTCCAGCTAGGAGTTTTCCAGCTACTGCTTGTATTATTTCTGGTGTTTTCTTCTTCTTACATAGGATTCCCCCATGTTTCAATCAATTGTGCATCGATAAAATTATCAGTAGCCCCAGAATCTACTAAGGCTTTCTTTAGATAAGTCTTTTGTTTTACTAGTACTTCTAGATCTAATTTTAAATGTCTTGACTCGAGTAAAACCTTTTTAGCATCTTGTGAAGGGTCCACGGTTACACCCAAGAACAACCCTTCCTTACACGTTGGGTGTTCTAGTTTTCCTGATTGATCTGTGCATTTGCTACAACCTTCTTGGTAGGGTTTTTTTTACTTTTTGGTTTTGCTGGACATTCTTTAACGAAATGGCCCTTTTGACCACAATACAGACATTTTCCATTCTTTCAACGTAGATCTTTCTCTTCTTTGATTAAGGCCCGCCTGATGGTTCCTATTTCCATGGGTTCATGATTGTTGTCTCCACGAACTTGTGATTCTCTATGCTCCAGAACACGCCAATAATTTTTCTCAGTCTTTTTGCGTGTTCACCGTCGTTCTGCAAGACGATGGTCTAGTCTTAAAACAAGATTTATCAGATCTTGACAATCCGTGGGTTGAGGACCAATCTGTGCAAGAATGTCTTTTAACTAATCTTTGAGTCCTTGATAGAACAGGGCTGATCTATTTTCCTTAGGCCAGGCTGTTTCTGCTACCAGCCGATTAAAGTTAGCCAAGTAAGAGACAAGATCCTTATTTACTTGTCGCAATTCTAACAGTTCTCGGTCTGCGGACAAAGTAACTGTTCTTTGATCAAAAACACTTTCAAATTCTCGGACAAAGTCTCTCCAGTTATAAAGCAAAGGATTATCTCGACGCATGAGAGGGATTGCCCAGGTGGCCCCGTCTCCAGTCAAATAAGAAATCAAGAAGGCCACCCTGTATTGGGGATAAGGGATGGTGTTTGGTCTACAGGTGAAATGCAATTCTACTTGAGTCAAAAAGGATTGTATCTTCTGAGGATCACCTGAAAACCTTTCTGGGGGAGCCAAAGGAATGGGTGTGGGAACTGTGAGTGATATGTTAGTTGGAGGATTCCCTCCTGAACTTTGAGGAGGAGGATTAAGCCAACCTGCACCCAGAGAACTTTGCTCCTTCTTTCCAACTCTGTCTTGTAACTGATCCACCCTTTCTGCTAGATTGGCTGCTATGTTTTTAGATTCGACTACATCCAATCGAAGCTGCGTAATTACCTTAAGTAACTGGTCCAATGTGGCCATATTAAAAACCTAGCACAAACCAGGAGAATTAAAATTTGTGGGCTCACTATTCTGTCAGCGAGACCTGATCCTCGGGGTTTGCTCCTGTTCCCAATATGTCCACCTCTTGGCAGCTCCAAACTCTACTAGCTATCATAGCACAGAGTTAAAGAATGGCCAAGCGAGGGATGGGCTTTAGGTTGGGAACAGCCGGGAAGGAGACCTGTGGACTCAAGAGTTAAAAACACAATAGCAAGGTCATTCACATTAATCTTCATGAACTTTGTTTTAGTTCTTTATGCCCTAATACCATGAGAGATCAAGAACTTTTCAATAACGTGACCTTTTTATACTCATATGCTCTGAACATTGAACTCTCTCAAGTTAATCCTTAGAATAGCAATTACATCACAACAAGAGTCAATGAGTACATTCTTTCCCAAAGAATTAACTGCTATAGGATTCATGAATGATACTGTAGAATAGACAAACTGACTAAACGTGTTTTGTCTAGAAAGATCACACTCTGTTTGATCTAAGTTTCAAGATTTAAGTGCCCAGAAATTATTGCGCATTTTATTGCCAAGAATGAATCGTGCACACTGTTGCCGATTCAACCATCAAGATTCAAATGCCTCGAAATGATCGGACACTCTGACGATCCGAACTGCAAGGGTTAATTGCCAAGAATGAATTGTGCTCACTGTTGCCGATTCAACCATCAAGATTCAAATGCCTCAAAATGATCGCGCTCTCTGCCGATCCGAACTGCAAGGGTTAATTGCCGAGAATGAATCGCGCACACTGTTGCCGATTCAACCATCCAGATTCAAATGCCTCGAAATGATCGCGCACTCTGCCGATCCGAACTGCAAGGGTTAATTGGCAAGAATGAATCGCGCACACTGTTGCCGATTCCACCATCAAGATTCAAATGCCTCGAAATGATCGCGCACTCTGCCGATCCTAACTGCAAAGGTTAAGTGCCAAGAATGAATCACGCACACTGTTGCCGATTCAACCATCAAGATTCAAATGCCTGAAAATTACTGCGTACTCTGCCGATCCGAACTGCAAGGGTTAAGTGCCAAGAATAAATTGCACACACTGTAAATCACAAAGCCAAAAAACTCAAATGTTTCTAGAAATGGAGCCGGGGGCCTACCCCGACCTCCGTCTTACCGCCCTGCTTGAAGATCAGCAAGATAATGAGAACAGGACCAGGAAATGTCCAAGTAGTCCTCTGGAACAGAAGCCCAGGAAAATGCTGCTGCTCTGCACCAGGACCTCTGAATAGTGAGCATGTGGAGCTGGGCTGGGTTCCTTAAATAGACCCAGTCCCCGCCCACATGCCACACCCAGCCAGGCTGCACAAAAGGCGTGAAAAGGAACAATACATTACAAACAGCATTAATGACATTTCAAGATAAATACCTGCAATGCAAAAAGTTAATATGCAATATCAACACACAATGCATGAATTATTACATTGCATAAGGTTTGTCATTTTGCATTATGTTGCCCGTAAAGCGTGCACTGTCCTGGTGTTGACAGTATGTTACCAAATGAATGTCCACAAATTACAAATAAACCAACCTTATATTTTCCTCAAAGTCTGTTTTACAAAGTCTCAACTTGGCACAACGTTTATTTCTGTGTTCCCGAAGTGGAATCTCGAAGTTTCAATAGCAATCTACACTGTGAGTGCTTTACTTGTACATATCTGGACAAGGCAGGCAACAAAAAAGATCCAAATCTACATTACAAAAACATGCTGAAGATTGCCGGTATCTAATTCTAAAAAATAAATTTGTGATAACACATTCCTCCATAATTAAGCCAATCAAGCCATGTCTACAGCACATAATTTGGTTGAATATGTTAAAGTATCCCAAAACACAAATTCTGGTCCATCTATATATGTCAATATCATATATGAATCTCCGCTACATGCTACAGCTACAGTGTCAATTTATTTCCACAGCAGTGTTCATATCCGTAAAAATGTAGCTATGCGTGAAGCCATATATAACATGCTCGACACACGTAAGCTCCCAAATTTGAAGCCCTTAGTATTTGATGAACTTATTGCAAGTCAGAGAACAATGACACAATTTGAGAATAATATTCAGAAAGCAATAAAGATATTAGCAGAAGCTAGATGGGATGCAGAACAAAAAATGTGGAGACCAGACATATTAGATGGAGTGAGAATGTTTCCAGCTATTACCGGGGAAGGTGATGGGAGTACAGAACCAAAGATTCAAAAGAAACAGACAACAATGGCAGAACAAACAGCAGAAGAAGAGGGTAAAAAGACAGTCACATATGAGAGTCATTCAGAAGATGAGTTCATAAGTCAGTTATTGATTTCGGAGGATGAGCTCCTAAATCAGTTATTGATGAATCGTCCACCATCATATCATTCAGTTGAGACAGGAATAAGAAGAGAAGCAGTGCAGAATGTAGTCCTGAATGTACCAACTGCTCCAGTTGAGCAACCCCAGAATCAGATAGTTCCAAGTACACCTGTTAATTTAGTGACACCAGTGCCTGTGGTTTATCCATCAGTTCTGACTGTTAATACAGCATAGCCCATTTCAAGTCCAGTTGTAAATCACATAATACCAAGCCCAGTTATGAATCAGGTAATGTCAGGTCCTAATGTGAATCAGACAGTGCAGACACCCAGTGTGACTAAGCCTGTGCAGAATTTTATCAGAATCAGCCTATGCCTTTGTTTACACCAGTGAAAACAATGTCAAACCCTACCCTGAATCAAACAGGACAGACTTTCAGTACTGTTTTAACAGGTCAAAGTGCTGGAATGACAATTCCACAGAGTCAGACAAATGTTATTAGTCCCGATGCACTAACGGTTCCCATGACTAAAGACGCAGTTGTTCCCTTGTATGCTTCTGGCGATTCTGGAAGTAATACCCATTCAGTAAATGTTTTGACAGTCCCTGAACACCAGCCACATCTGCTGCAATATCACCAATTGGCATGCAGATATCGCTATATTCAAACAATAGGAGATGGACAGGTCGGCTTCTTTTGTTCCACCTTTGACTCATATATGACTTGCAGAACCTAACCAGATGTTAAATCAGGAAGGACCAGTTATTGATTCCAGGTTTCCACAGGGAAACCCACTTCCTTACACACCCATACCTAATATGATTATGAGCATAAATTGCAGTACCCCTCAAGCAGATGTTCCCCAGAGAAATATTATCAGTTTGCAAGGCCTTTCAGCATAACAGTTGATGGATTGGTTAAACAATCTGAGCCCATAAGGTGCAACAGATGTGACAAATGGCAACATTAGATCTGAAGAGACACCAGAGAGAGACAGAACAGTGAATGTGCCCAGACAGAAATTAGAATTAAAAAAAATAATTTGGGGAATATTAGACATGGCTCAATTGGAAACGTACAAAGAAGATACACTGTGATTCTTGTGTAAGGACGTTTCTCAACAAACGGGGCAGGCTTATGAAAAGTTAGCAGAATTGGCTGAGAAATATGAGGAGGACTTAGAAAAATCTAAACCCCTAAAGAGAAGTTACAGATTAGATACCAAAGACATTATTAACATGAGATCACCTGGAATTAGGATCCACATTAAGGAAATAATTAC
The DNA here is from genome assembly GCF_031143425.1 of Pleurodeles waltl. Classification (NCBI taxonomy): domain Eukaryota; kingdom Metazoa; phylum Chordata; class Amphibia; order Caudata; family Salamandridae; genus Pleurodeles; species Pleurodeles waltl. The sequence goes on from NC_090438.1 coordinate 762,774,858, forward strand.
ATAAATTCAAACATGGGGAGCATTAGATTAATGGGAAGGCAGATGGACAAAGAAAAGAGATCAGAAGAAAGCTAAGCAGAATTTGTCTACAGGTGCAAATCAAGCTGAGGACAATGTAAAAATGATGCCTTTGAGAGAAATACCAGGTAGAGGTTATGTGCATGTACCCTGGAGTAGGAGTGATATATTGCCATTCACTAAGGATTACCTGAGATTGAGACAGAAGCCAGTGGAATGGTACAAGCAGACAGAAAGGTTTGTGAAACTTTCAAAATGTCTCTAGGAATATTTTAATACCTTGTTTGACATTGTGGTTCCAGCTGACTTGTGGACTGAGTGCAAAAGAAGTGTTGATTGGCCAGATTGCAAACCTCCGAGAGATCCAGTAACTGGTGTGCTGTCTGAAGAGGTGCTGGAAAAGTATTAAAAGGTAAATGATTTCCTGAAGAACAAAGTGCCTCCGAAAGATATTGATTGGCAGAAAATTGACAGGACATCACAGGAAGCCAAAGAGTATTCACGCTTATTATGAGAGATTGTGCAAGCTTTCAAACAGCATAGTGGTACAGAGGACGTAGAGCCAAAGGATATGGGTCATTTTGTGTTTAGGTTTGCGCAAGAGACTGAAGCCAGACAATAGTGAAATGATTCAGCAGTACCTAATTTGTTGGCAGAACAAACCCATTGATGAGATCCTTCGGTATGCAATGTGCTGAACTGATGAAATTGAATTAAAGCAGAAAGAATTGGAGGAAATGTTGATGGTGATGCAATTAAAGGCTGTACAGAAAGAAAGTCAGAGCCCATAGATGATGACTAGTAGTATGCAAGGTGTGCAACAGCAGGTTAACAACGTGGTTCAGCCTAGAAGTAGAAGCCGCGTGGTGTTCAGGTAGATCAAAGTGGAAATTTGGTTGACATTTAGTCATTGAAGAAAATTAATCCTTATCATGTGTGTGGAAATCTGGGTCATTGGAGACAGGAATGTCCCTATAATAATGTGAATAATTTGGTAGAGAATAGTGGTGTTGCTAAGACTCAAGGCAGTAATCAAGTTCAAATTCAGAGAATTCAAAGACCCCAAGTACAAAATGTGATTGCTTCCACAGGACAGCAGATGCAGGTGCCACAAGCACCAATGGTACAGCAACAGCAGGTGATTGTTCCTTAGCAACAGTTGAATCAGGTCGCAAATACAAATCTAAATCCAATAGCATCTCAATCCCCCCTAATAGTTTTGAGTGAAGATGAGTTATCAGAAGTCCTTTCATAGGATTCTGATGATGAGGAATGCATGTTAGCTGCATCATAAGAGGTAAATGACCATGGTCCCTATGTAAATGTCAACATTATGGGACACAGTATGTCATTCTTGGTTGACACTGGAGCTATATGTTTCACTGTCAGATCCGCAGAAGTGCCAAACTTGCCCCTATCAGGAAGGAAAATTAAGGGTGTAGGAGTAGCAAATAGACAGTTGACAAATCCTGTTGCATTACATGTCCCAGTAAAATTAGGTCTATTTGAAGATAAGCACCAATTTGTGGTCTGCGATTCAAGCCCAGCAAGCCTGTTAGGACGTGACCTGTTTTTTAAGCTAAACTGTTCCAACTGCACAACTCAAGAACTAGCAGTACAAACAAATGAGGAAGAAGATGTCCCCTGTAAAATTGTAGAACAGTATCCACTTGCCTCACTGTATCCAGTGATGACATGTAATGATTTGCTCGAAGAATTGCAGGAGACAGTTGTACCTGAAGTTTGGGATTTTTCAGAAAAGGATATAGGACTCGTAAAAGGAGTTGAACCAGTCAAAATACCAGTGAAGCCAAATGACGTGTATCCGAGGACATCACTTTACCATATGAAACCTGGGACAATTGCAGGAATAACCCACTTGATTGATAGCTTGATTGAGCAAGATGTTCTGAAGGAAATTTTGGGCTGCTCTTGTCATTTCCCTATTTAAGAAAAGCGGAAGCCCAAAGGAAAATACAGCATAGTTCAGGATCCGAGAAAGGTGAATGAGGTTATTGTTCTATGTTGTCCAGTGGTACCGAATCCAGCAGTGATTTTGTTTCAGATCCCATGCGAAGCAGAATGGTTTACAGTCGCTGGCTTGTGTCAGGCTTTCTTTTCCATTCCCCTTCCTGGTCAGTTCCTTTTTGCATTTAAATTTGGCAGTCGTATTTTAACATGGTGTCATACTCCCCAAGGGTATACAGAGTCACAATCAATTTTTAATCAGATGTTGAAGAAAAACTTGGAAGCCCTTAAAATGTCCTATCATTCAGTTCTAGTGAAATATGTTGACAACCTTTTCTTTGCGTCAAATACTCATGAAGCAAGCAGAAGAGATACCATAGCTCTTTTGAATCAATTAGGAGAAAATGAACATCAAGTTTACCCAGCAAATTTGCAGTACTGTAAAAATAAAATGAAGTCTGATATTTAGGTCATCACATAGAAAAGGGCAAAAGGAAGGTGTTCCAAGAGAGAATTTCAGCAATCATGCAGATGAATCCCCCAGCTACTCAGAGGGAAGTCAGCATGTTTCTGGGAATGGTTAGTTACATTTACCTGTGAAAAGTGCAGCTGTAAAATGTGCAGCTCACCAACAGTCAAATGATTATGTATCCTTGAGCAATACCTATGAAGACAAAGTAGTGCGGTATTATGCCGTGCATTGCACTTGTTTTAATGAGGAATGGAGCTATGGAAATTATGATGAGACAAGTCAAAATGTTCTTATGACAACCACTGATAGTTGGGAAGATGTTAAAAGATTGGAGGAAGAAGTGATAGAAGAAGAAACGCAGGGTTGTGATAGAGCATGATGTGTTCAGAGGAGTGAGGATGATGTTTAGGCGTTGAGTGATGGGAAAGCAATGTTGCCCAATAGCTTATTGTCCTCGATGGCAAGGTATTACCATGGACAGGCACATATAGGTAGAGATGTGATGATCAGAACATTCAGGCAAACATGGTACAACCCTAGATTTAGATTAGTTGCAGAAGCAGTGTGTCACAAATGTGTAACCTGACAGCAAATGAACAGAGAGAAATGCACTGTTGTTACCATGAGTCACATAGGCAAATCAGGAGTACCATTCAACAGAATGCAGCTTGATTTCATTGAGCTGCAAGTGTGCAATGGGCTGAAGTACATTTTGGTTGTGGTGTGTGTATCCTCCCATTGGGTAGAAGCTTACGCAATTTGAAGGAATGATAGCCTCACAGTTGTAAAGCTCGTACTGAGGTAGTTAAAACCTTAATTCAGCTTTCCGACTCCTCTGGAATTAGACCAAGAAACTAATTTGAACAGTCAGATTCTTAAATTATTGTGTGCAGCATTACAAGTTGAGCAAAGATTGCATTGCAGTTACAGACCAGAAGCTTCAGGACACTGAAGCCTCGACTGGCAAAAGTATGTGCATCTCATGAGATCACCATGGGGTGCGCAATGAGAATGCTAGTGCCTGCAAATCCTTTTGTGAACATTACAGATGACTTGGTAGTACATTATTGTGAAGGACTGGATGATGTGGTTCATTCTTTGTCTCGCCAGTTTGAAGAATTAACTTCACAATCGTATAAATAACTTTGTCACAACCTGAGTACTGGTACAAAGGTGATGGTGAAAAAGCATGTTAGAAAGACATGCTTGGAACCGTGCTGCAAAGGGCTGTATTAGGTTGTTCCAGTAACAATGACGGCTGTGGAGTGCGCTGATTTTCCAAGCTGGGTTCATGCAAGCCACACGTGCAAAGTTCCATGTCCTCTTGATGGAACAGTGCCTGTTCCTGAAGGGTCGGTTACAATTATAGAGAGGGATAAGGTTAGCCAAGTTGTGGGGACTGGATAAGTGACTAAGGCAGAGCATGCACAGTCTGGTGTAATTCTGAGCGAGTCAACAGCAGCTTGAGGAACAGAAGGGTCAAGAGTCAGGTGATTCCTGCTAGCTCAGATTGCGGTGAACCCCCAGGCATGCCAGAGAAAAGAGCTGTACTTGGAGATCAGTAGCCAGAGAAAAGCCCGGAGTCAGTGATAAAAGTGCCTCCTACCATTGCTGAAGTAACTGAAGAATCATATCAAACTGACAGTGAAACTGAAGGTCATGCAACAAGAAGATCAAAGAGTATAAGAGTGCCAAGTCGAAGATATTCAGCTCCCGAATGGACTTATTTCACAGCTGATGACTGGGGGAAGGAGTTAGTTGCCTTTTGTGTTAACAACTTGACTCCATCTGAACATTTCAGAAATTTAAATTGCTTTGGAAAAGAGCTTTGAAATCTCATTGTCGCTTAATGAACAAAGACCTTATTTTCTGGAAGTATTTATTAGTGACTATCAGTTGCTTTATTATTAGAGGCATTTGAACGAAGAGTTTGGACATTTGCTAGTAGAGAAGCTCTAAATGAACTTTTTGGAAAATCAAGGAACTTTCTGAACATTTGCAGCATTTTGTAGCTTTTGTTTTTGAAGATATAAGTTTTGATCTTGCTTTGCTCAAACAAATAAATGACTAGAAAGAGACAGTAACATCATTAAAAGCCTGTTTGCATTTTTGTTTTTGTTTTATTTTAAATTTATATTTTTAATTTAGAATAAGGAGCTTAATGTAATGAATCTAGACAAGCCGTGAAACCCGATCAAAGAGGATTAAATGTAAGTATGTGTCTGTAGGTTTGGCAGCAGTATGTGTGATTGCCATTGTTTTGATCATAGTTGGATTGCATTTGCCTGTTGAGATTGAGATTCAGAAAACTTCAGTCACAAGTGCCCCTAATTTAGAAAATGTATTCATAGATCAAGATCCTCGGTATGAGGATGAGAGGCTTTTGCATATTGATAGTTCTAAGGAAGATTTGACATCAAATGTGTAGTACAAATTGTTATACGAATAGATTAAAACTATGGAAATTAGTAACTGCTATGTATGCAAATGAATCCCTTCAGTGCAGGAAGGAATCCCTTTCATGGCTTGCACTAACATATTACATTTCTTGTAGTCTGTTACTAACTCTGTTGTATGAGCAGGAGTATTATCAGTACTATTATTCCAATTATGATTTTGTAATTTCTTTCATGCCTTTTATGAAGTACCTGTATAGCATTGCTAAAGAGAAAAACATTGACACTGTGGGAGGATTCTTTGAACCTACCCTGACCCTTTGAACAGAATATGCCCACAAGAACAATATGACTTGCTTACTCAGCCCAATAGAAAGAGAGTTCATTGGACAAGTTAAGGAAAGAAGGAGGGCAATGAAAGCCTAATTGGAAAAGGAAATTGTAGTATTAGATTGGACGAGAGACCCTGCACATGCCGCAAGGATGGATAGTCAAGGGTTCTTAGCCTTAGATTGGCAACATGCAGATAATTACGTGGACATAGACCAAAGTCAAAGACAGCCACCCAGGGGCTTATTTACAAGCCCCTAGCGCCACTGGAGCGTCACATTAGTGACGCTCCGGTGGTGCTGTGCTTATTTCCACATTTACAAGGCAGCACTATGCCACTTTGCGTGTCTTATTTCCTCCTTGTAAAGATGGGCTCCCTGATGCAGTTTTCTGCAGTAGAGGGGCGTGCAGTGGGTGTTGCTGTGGGTGTTTCCACGCAACATCCATTACTTTTGACACTGCCCCAGATTTATGAGAAACCAACATTTTGCTCACAGGAAGGCAGAGTCTGTAACAAATTACATGAGCAACATTGTTGCATGTACATTCCTGACAATAGTAAAGAAATAAAAAAGTATATCTCGAATATCACCAATTTGAAAAATGACCTGAAAAGTCTGACAGCCACCGGATTCATAGGAAGCTATTGGAAGCGGTTTTTCAGTCATTGGTAAATGGTTTGGAACATGGGAAAAGAAATAGTGGGTATCATTGGGAGACCACTGATGATTGTTGCTTTGTGTTACACTTGGACGTTACAAACCATACAAGATATGGAATGAGAGAAGAGCCAATACTATGCAAGAGAAGGAGCAGATAGAAATGAAGACAAGGAGAAGCATTTATTATTGTAACCTCAGTATTTTGAAGGATTACAGCAGACCTTAACAGAATAAGTCATTAAAATGTTGAAATGTCTCATTAAAATTAGAATTTTGCCTTTTTGTGATGCCGTATTTCACCAACAAAGAAGGGACTGATAGAGATTAAAATTTAGTGATGTCAAAAAAGTCATCTGGACGTGACAGTTTAAGTTTATGAAAGTAAAAATTTAGAAAACTATTGTAGAAGGCTTCACTGCCACATAATTTAAGTGTGCAATTACTTGCATTTCAGAGTTTGACTTAGGTGCCTTTTGAATCAAATATCATGTTAGATAGATAAAACTGATGTTAAAATGTAACTTTAGACTAATAGTACATATAGAAACAATATTGAATTTTTAGTGATTAGTAAATGATTAATGAGTTAAAAAAATATGTGCAAAGTGAGAGATATGCAGTTCTCTGTGGTACTTAATTAAATGTAGTAACAAAGCTTTTCCATTTATATGAAATATATTATTCATATTGATGAAATATTATTAAAGACAAATTTATAAGTCACATGTAATGTGTGCTTTGCTAAAACGTATTAATTAAAAGCATTTTAGATTTTCTTTTGCGTTATCATGATTAAGGCCTGTTGAAGCTTGTAATTTGTGATTGTGTAATAAATGCTGATTTGCTTCCTAATGTGAACTTTCTTCTAGTTTATGTCCTGATGAGAAGCTCAGCTAGTTGATAATATATTCTATTATTTAACGATAGAGAGAATTTAGCATAGTGACCTTGTGGACGTACAGTGTAAAACATGCACTGGTTTAGTATACAATTTCTTCAAATGTGCTTGGAGTCACACGGATGGGAGAAGTTCCCATGACAGACCTGGGAAGAAATTGGATAGTTTAAATTTGGAGTCATACAATTAATTCCTATTGGATGATGCCCATTCAACATGACATGAACTGATACCTTTGACGAATCAGACCAGTTTGTGAATTTTAAAATATTGATGGACATTTGAACTTTGAGCATTCCTGAGCAGATTCTTCGAGTTCCCAGATGCTGACCTGATGCTTGCTGATCCTGGTGTTTTGCTGATGAAGATTACATGAACAGTGTACCATATGAGAGGCATCTTCATCTCTGCCATTTGCCCTTACCTTTGAAAATGTCCTTTTAGTTTTAGAAACCCTTTTATTATTCCCTTCAGAACACTTTTGACTGAGCTACTGATATGCTGATGCTTTCTTTGTTTTTCATTTATCTTTTGCCAAACTTAGTTAGTGACCTTAAGTCTGAGGTTATCATTTTCCAAATTATTTTTGTCCTTTTAATGCTTTTTTGTATTTTGCATGCATGTGATTCTGCCCACAAATATATTTCCCTGATTTGGTTAGCTGTAGAATTGACCTGCTCAGCCAAAGATTATTGACTTTGCTAAATTTGAATTGACTAATGATTTTGGACTCTGAGCAATGCATTATTTCAATGTCTCAGATACTTTTATTGATGTTATGCATTATTCATCTTGAATGCTTAGTTTTATTAATGTTAGTTCGCCTGAATCTATTTCGACGCCTTGGGCAACCCTTGGTAATTATGTATCTTTATAACTTGTTTTTGCACATTGTCTACCTGACTTTGAACTTCTGTTTGTAATAAATCTCCTCACTTTATTCTTGATTGGAGTTTTCCTTCCATGTCCACATTGGTCATGGTATTTATATTGTTTGAGTTGATATTGACATTTTCTTGATGGTTCTACCACACTACTTCCTGGGTCAAAAGGTCTGTCAAACTCAGTGAACATTTGATTCCGGTGAAGGGTGAGAAATGCTACAACACTAGATATGTACACAATGCATTAGTGGTTAATTGCATGTTGCTATGTTACACGCACATGTACTGTGCCGACCATCACTCACAAAAAAACTGTGTGAAAGAGGCTTGTGTTACATGTTTAGGTTTGTGATAATATATTTTCATATGTTGATCTCTCTTCCCTCTATATAAAAAGCAGGAATTATTATATGCTTCAATGACAGGCAATTAAGCCTGTGTGTTTTATATTGTTTGTCTGGTCTTGTCTAAGAGAGCCCAGACTGATAGGATTAGGAATACAGGACAAGTGACAAATAGAGAGTGGGGTACTTGTATTAGTCCTGACGAAAGCCCCGGACACTAAGTGGCCTTCAAATTGAGGGCTGAAACATGTCAACAGTAATCAGGGTGTAGGAACATTACACCCACACCATAACACCAATGCAGCTTTTTAACCGTACCAGGGGCACCTTAAAATAAAGTGGTACAGGCGTGCACCCTTGGTATTTTTATTTTACAATCGCTAGACCCACCCATCGGAGGAAATATCTTAAGTGCTCCCTGAAATATGGTCAAGTCCATCCTAGTTTTTTCAGAGAACAAGAAGAGAACAGATGATGAAGCATACCACCAGTAGGGTGTGTGAGGGTCACAAATAAAACCCACTAGGGACTCTGGAATTGAAGTCAGCAGGCTGCAAAGTATATCAGGCCACCACCTCAGTAATTCATTAAAAAACAAATGCTATTCTCCATACAAAGTGATGTACTGTTATTAAGCATTTGGTGGAATAGGCCACTGCTTATACACACGAGGCCTCAAACATGATCTGCATGTGCAAGGCTGTCGTGTGGTGTCAGCTTGCCCTTTTATAAATGGTTACCACCCACTTAGACACAAAAAATCTATACGTATGAATCAGAATAGCAAACATGAGGTGGATGCACCTTTCACTGATCCTCTTCTTACATATGTGGGATACTTAATAAGATTTCATTTTTTAGTTATCACATTTCACACTTTATTAATAAACATTACAAATACCTATATTCTTAATTGCAAATCCAATATTTGTAGACATCATTTGTGTTTATTTTTTTTTTTGTGGCACGTAGGATTTTGTCTCTGACATCCTAGGATTCCCTATACAACTTGCATCACTTTTCAGCATTGTTGTGTCACTTTGCTTAACATTTTCAAGGGAATGGTGTAATTGGCATTGTGCATAACCATGCTTCATTTTATGAAGCTCATCATATTGCCTATGTAAACCAACACAAATTACAAATGCATTAGAAAAAACAACACATTACCCATGACAACATCATGTCAAAAAAGTGTGGGTGTCAATGTGTGTGTGTGTTGGTGGTGGGGGTGATATTTTGACATTTTCTGAGTGGCTGCTTTGTAGCACGTGTATCTGCCTGAACTTTGTCTGGGTACTTCTGATCCCCTGTGTACCACGAGCAAAATTTCTTTACTGTATCTGTTTTGGCTTTTTTGTGTTTGAAGTTTTTGTTTTGTACAGCTTGCTCTGTGTATTTTCTGTTAGTTTGCCTAATGTAGACATATTGATAGTCAGGATGCATCTAGACAATCTGAGAATAGCTAGGTACCCATCGTTGATGAAAGAAAGAGAGCTGGGGCCCCCTTGTGGTTTATCATCCATTATTGTTCCACCAGACTTCTAACCGCAGATGCTTGTTTCCAGTGGAGGACGCTCCACCTTTTTGGACTTGGGCCATAACAGGGAATTTCTTGGACTTCTTCCCTCTTTCTGAGACTGCCTGTGTTCCCACGGGTCGCCTCACTTGGGGTAAGACGGTTCCCGGGGCCCCCCTGGATCTCCACTTACCATCTAGACCTCATGTGATCCGACTTTTGCCCCCGTCCCCTTTCCGTGGTATCTCCTGGCACCAGCACTGCTTCTAGCCTATTTGTATCATTTTACCTGTGGATGGACTCAGATACCATGTGGCAAACTTGCCAATCAAGAAATAACTGACTCCCTCTGGAGAGGACTTCACACATTGAACATGGAACCACTTTGTCGTCAGACTTGTCTAAACTGGACCAAATGCTGCTGGCGGTTGCTTCCACAAGAACGTCCTTAGAATTGAAAACTGATGCTATTGCACTGGCATCAGTCTTCTCTGAGACGACCACCAGAAACTCATGAATAGTGTCACTGAGGCAGAAAAATCACTTCAAGCAGTCCAACCCCAAATCAAACATGCTTTACAACAACAACGGAACTTGGAAGGCTGCATTCGCTACTTAGCAGAAAATGCAGATGCTGTGGAGGGTCTTTCCTGGGGTTCAGGCAGAAATTGAGGGAACTTAACATACAATACTCCCTGCTCTTCCCTGCCTACCGGGAGTTCATCTTTAACAGCAAAACCTTCTTCTTCACAGATCCTCAGTCAGCTTGGGAGTGGACAGAGGCTCATAACAGAACATCCTAATATACTAGTAGTCCCAGTCGGTCAGCTGGGGGATCGAGTAGAGACACTGGCTAAGGCCCAGCCCATGGGCTGGGCTGCACCCTGGACCCCTTACCTCAGATCAAGAGCAAACTGGTAATCAAACCATACCACAACTAGCAGCTTCCTACAGGAACCGGCCTTCCTCCTAGTCGGAGTCCCACCTGGATCCTGGACTCGGAGGACCTTTCAAGAACTCCATCCCTCCTTAGAAATCCTGCAGGCCCCCCCCCCCCCCCAACAAGTCAACCCTCAGGCTGCTGACAAAATTCTCTAAGATTCTGGGCCTGATTTAGATATTGGAGGATGGGTTACTCTGTCACAACGATCACTGATAGCCCACCTGCCAAAATCTAAATCCCGGGACTCGAAGCAGGAGTCTTTGCAGAATGTGAAAGGAAAAGCTTGTAATCCTGAGAACACCACGTATTAATTGAGGGCCTGATTTAGATTTCTGCTGATGAGATATCTGTCACCGTTGCAGCAGGGTAACCCATCCACCAATATCTAAATCAGTTCTCAATTATTATGCAGTGCCCTCAGGATTATGACTTTTTCCTTTCACATTCTGCGTACACCCCTTGCTTCAAGTCCTGGTCATCAACAAGGCTCCTGGCTCTATTGGGTAACGCTGGGCCCTCTTCTCCAATACTGTGTTCCTGCTTCACTTACACTGGCCTGGACCCGAAATATGTCCTGTTTTGATGGGCTCAATCAATCAATCAGTCGACTTGTAGAGTGAGACTTGTCACCTGTGAGGGTATGCAGGTGCTGGCAAAGTCCAGGGTCTCAGTTGAAGAGCCAAGTTTTGAGGGTACTACAGAACCCCCTACAGAGTAGGAGAGGTCCCAAGCTGCAGGGAAGGTCGTTCCAGGCTTTGGCTGCAAGGTAGGAGAAAGAGCATCCTCCTGCTCTTCTGCGTCATGTGTGGGGCGTATGAGCAAGCATGAAGGAAGCAATTTGAAGGTGCCTGGAGGGTTTGTGGAATCTCAGGCACTGGTTGATATTGGCGGGTCTGGAGTTGTGCAGGGCCTAGGAATGTAGCTGAGGAGCTAGAACTATTCTGACCTGGGAGCCAGTGGAGTTTTTTTGAGATGGGGTGATGTAGGTGCAACAAGGGAGATCAAGGTGAGTCTTGCACAGCGTTCTAGATGGTCTGTAGTCTATGAACTATGTGGACCTCGAGTCCCGCATAGAGGGTGTTTCCGTAGACCAGTCATCTGGTGGTGAGGGCTTCGGTGATGGTGCGTCTCTCGTTTTATGGAAGCCACTTGAAAATCTTACCTAACAAGCGTGGGATGAAGAAGCAAGAGGATGACACTACATTGATCTGGGACCTCATAATAAGTTTGCTGTCCAGGATGATTCATGGGGTGCTCAGCTGCAGTTGGAGTGGGCCCCAGTTCTGTGGGGCACCAGGAGGCATCCCAGGGGAGTTGTTGACGCGGAAGAGGAAGACTTCCGTCTTGTCTGTGTTGAACTTGAGTCAGTTACTTCTTATCCAACTGGGGATGCTGGTCGTGAAGTGATTGAAGTTGGTTCTGGCAGAGGTGGAGTTTTTGAAGATGGAGAGGATGAGTTGTGTGTCGTCGGCATAGGATATAATGTCCTGTCCTTGGGATCTGACTAGGTTAGCAAGGGGGGACATTAAGTTGTTGAAGAGGGTGGGGCTAAGTGATGAGCCTTGAAGGGTCTCTGCAGATAATTGTTTTGGGATCAGAGGTGAAAGGTGGAAAGAGGACTCATGTTCTGTCAGTGAGAACGGAGGCGATCCAGCTGAAGGAGGTTCCTTGAATGCTTATATCATGAAGTCTGGCAATGAGCGTGTGGTGCGAGACGGTGTTGAAGGCTGCTGAAAGATCAAGGAGGATAAGGGTGGCTGTCTCCCCTTTATTGAGGAGGGCCAGGATGTCATTTGTGGCTGTGATCAGGGTTGTCTTGATGCTAAGGTTGAGAGTCATCCAGAATGTGATTGTGTACCAGGTAGGTTGTGAGTTGTTGGATGAGGGTTTTTTCAAATAATTTGGCCACGAAAGGGAGCAGGGAGATGGCTTTGTAATTGGTAAGTTCATTGAGGTTCTTCAGCAGGTGTTTGATTTCTATATGGTCTAGTCAGTAGGTGGCAGAATTCATTGAGATGTTGACTAGGGTAAAAAGTTTGAGGCCAATCCTTTATGCTCCTAGGTTGAAGATGTGGTGGGTGTATGAGTCAGATGGGGTCCCTGAGTAGATTGATTTCATGGTGGTGCCCTCAGTAGTGAGGTAGTGCTAGGTGGGTAGCCTTGGGATGGTCATGTGTGTGGAGGTATGGATGATGAAAAAGTCTTCAGGCTTAAGTTGGGGATTGAAATTTCTGTAGATTTGGCGATTTCGTAGTGGAAGAAATTTGAGAGGTTGTCGCATAGGAGAGGGAGACATGTGACTGGTCGCCATTGCTGGGTTGGTGAATTCCTTGTCTATGCGGAAGAGCTCCTAACTGTCGTTGGAGTTTGCTTCAATGCACAATGTAGGCAGGGTTCTCGGCTGGGTCTTTGTTGGTGCACCACCTTCTCTCAAGGGGGTTCCCTGCTGCATCCTCTTGTGACCCCCCACCCTTGAGATCACAACTTCTTTGTTTCTTAGCAATTGGACGGTATGAGACTGGCATACTGCCCGGCATATTATTTTCTGTTGTATTTTATTGCATATTTCTTTTTATTGTCAATATTATTGCAGTGTTGTACTGGCTAGCAGAATCAGACCGTCCCATCCCTTTCCCCTTCCTCCTCCCCTTTTTCTCTCTTTCTCTCTCCGCCTCCCCCCAGTAAGTTGAGTAAAACTGGAGCCCCCATGGGACCCCTGGGGTATACCCTGTGATGCACAACACATATCATCTGTTACACCATTCCCTCCAAGCCCACATACGCCTGGTTGCATGGAACATTTGTGGCATGCATAACCCCATCAAACATTACAAGAGCCACTCTTTACTTCAATTCCACAAAGCTGACAAAGTTTATCTTCAACAATCACACATTGACCAGGAGGGCATCCATCTCCAAAAACTTTGGAGAGGTCAGATCTCCAGCACCAGCTACTCAACCTATACCCATGGGGTAACAACCTGGATTAGGCCTGGGGTCTCCTTTGTACTCCAAGACTCCATCGTAGATCCGGAGAGAAGATTACTGCTCCTTTTGGGACAGCATACAATTCGGCCCTGGCAATATGTATGCCTCACATAACAATAACCCGATTTCTTAGCCCATCTATGAGCTCAATTGGCACCCTGCGTCAAACTCCCCTGGCTTATAAGGAGTGAATTAAACTGCCTAATCAACACTATGATCAACAGATCGTACTTTCCTCTGCCCACTGCACCCATGGTTGCCATTGATTCATCTCCAATAACTGGTGCCTCTGCAACCAGTTTATAAATCTGTACTCATTCTATTCCCTGTACATGATCTCTTTGAGTGCTTGGAAAGAATGATCTGCACACTGGATAACCCCTTTAAGATTACAATGACCGATTAATTTAGCAGGATAATCTCAGACCAGATCCCTGTGATAATGTCCTTGGGGTAGGAACACCCTCGCCCCACAATCCCCACCTACCAACCTTCCTCTTTCCTACTTACTACTGTCTTTCAAGATGAATTGGAACCCAACTAACTGATTACTTCGAGATTAATGGAGGTTTGGCCTCCTTCTGTTCAGCAGAATGGGAGGCAATGAAAGTGGTCACCCGCGGCCACTGCATCCAGCTGGTGGTCGGCATCCACGGCTCTCTGGATTATGACTTATCCAAAGTAGAACGGGAATATATCACATCAAAGAGTAGGGCAGCCTGAGTGACCTTAACCACTCTACTAAAAGAAAGTTTGAATACTCGAGTAAGCCAGTAGCTGACAAATCTGGCCAGCTCCTCGCATGGATTCTTTCATACAAAATACATTTCCTCAGATTACCACCCTCCACGATTACACAAACATGTTGGTCTATTAACAAGAACTCTGTCACACTTTCTTCCACTTCCATACCTCTATAATGCCACCCTCGACCACTCAGTGCAGGCGCTACATGACTTCCTAGGGAAAACACAGCGCCCTAACTTAGACCTAGCCACTCGTACTAAATAGACGATCCCATCATTCTCTAGGATATTAAGGTCACCATAAATGAACTTCCCATCTGTAAAATGCTGGGTCTGGACCCCCTTTCTGTGGAGTTCCAGAAGGCCTACTCTACTACCTTAGCTTCCAAGCTGTCCCACCTTTAACAGGCCCTTCAGATAGGGGTCCTTCCTCAAACGCTGAGGGAGACATTGCTAGTTCCCATACTGAAACCTGGGAAGAATCCACTAGATCTTGAATCTTCCAGGCCCATAGCCATACTTAACATTGAGTATAAGATACTTAGCAAAGTTCTAGCGACCTGCCTACACAGCTTTATGGTGACTTTGGTCCACCCGGACCAAAATGGATTCATACTCGGATGGAAAACCTCTAGCAATATCAAATAATTACCTTGGCCCCACAACTTCACCCAAATGCAGCCACTCTACTTTCAGAACTCGTAAATACTCCATTGGACCTACCTATTTGAAGTCTTCTATCTATACATCTATAATTTTGAGGTTTAAATTAGCTGCTATACACGAGCCCTGTTTCCAGGGTCAAATGGGGAGCTTACATATCTGAACTATTTGTGGCTGGTAGAGGCACCCAACAGGGCTGCCCACTATTGCAGCTTCTTTTTGCGCTACCAATAGAACCCCTGGAAATCTACTTATGCAGGACAGGAATGGGAAATCTCACTTTTAGACAGGGTCCATGTGATCTCGCTCTACGCAGATGATGTTGTCCTCTACCTGAAGGATACCCATTCAGGCCTGGACAACACAGACCCTATACTTGACAGCTTTAGCTTGGCATCAGGAGTCCTGGTCACCAGGAGAAAGTCCTGCCTCTTTCCTCTGTGCAGGAATGCCCCCAGACCTACCCACCCCGGGGCAATACCTTTGCAATAGAAAGGCACCACGGTCCCTTGTGTGGGTAGCCACCTGTACCATGACAATACAACCATGCAGGAGAAGAGCCGGAGTTGGTGTATCTCCTCTCCTAGAGCCCAGATTACATTCTGGAAGACACTCCCTAAATCTGTGTTGGATGGAGTTGCCATTTCTAAAAAGGTGATGCTCCCAAGGCTGCTTTATTACTTGGTTAACCTCCCTGTCTTTCTCACTTGTTGCACGTTTTGAGAACTAATCACACTTCTAGTAAATCTGATATGGGCAAACGGCCGGCGCTTAGTTGCCTTTACCACTTTCTGACTCCCCCCTGACCAGGGTAAGTTAGGGACTTCCCGATTTTGAAGCTTGCTACCTGTCAGACCACCTGCAGTGGCAGGTTGGGTGGATAGCTGGAGAAGCACTTCAGGAGCCTGGAGGATTCTAAGCACCGCCGTGCCAAACAGATATACTACAACTGATCCTCCTTAACCCAGAGCCCACTTATGACCTCCCCCCAAGGCTGTTGTGGGTACTGCAATCACCAAAACCCCCACCACTTATAGTCCAGCTACCCCACTGTGATGCCTTTCCTTGGACAGCATTGCCGTGGAGCAATCACAACTGACTCACTGGGGAGGCTGCAGGTCTCAACACATTGGAAAACTTGTTCCAAAACAGTATCCTCTCCTCCTTCCAAGCCCTACAAGACCAATTTGCATTACATAATGGGCAATTTCTGACTTACGGCCTGATAACCTGTATTCTATGGGGCATAACCAAAACGGAACCCACAATACATCAGCCGACTATATCATAGGTACAGCCTGACACACCATCACTGGGCTTTACAAGACGCAAATGCAAGAGGTTCCCACTCACTTTCAGCAACTACGGGATATGAGGGAGACTGAATTTGGGAGAGTCCTTCACAACAAAGAATGGACTAAAGCATTGGGTCTTCCTCCAAAGATCTTCCGGAATGCTAGATTCAAACTGATTATTTATCCTACATAGAGCGTACCTCTCCTCATCTGTACTCCACAGAATATTCCCAGGAGTGACTCCTAAGTGTCCCCACTGTACCTCTGACACTGCTGATATACAGCATATGCTTTTGCATTGCCCTTCCCTTTAGTACTTTGGACCCATGTCTGTGAGACACTTTCCAACTGTACAAGGGTACTCCTCCAACCTACCTGGGAGGCGGGAGCCTTGGGTCTTTTTACCCCATTCAAAACTTCGAGGAGCAGCTACATGATTCATAGATTTAAGCCTCTTATTGGCAAAAATCATGATCACACTTAACTGAAAGTCCCCACTCTCTCCTACCCTCCTATGATAAACAAGTGGCACACATCACTTTTATGGTGGGACCAAGCAGACACAGGGCCTTGCTTAGGGAGGAATGCAAAAGTTTGAGTACTCGTCCATTGGCCCACTCCTGGAATATTTTTTGGGCTGACTTGGAAGAGAGACCCAGGAATGACACATTCCCTCTGCAGCTTCTAGGGTGCCCACTCGTCATGACCATCTGTTCTTCCATGACCGATCCTTCAGCTGAATGCTAACAGAGTTTGGTCTCTGTGCCATTTTTAAAGTCATTAAAAGAATTAGTCCTGCATCAATTGTAGTGGGTCATGCTTGCTTCTTACAATTTAAGCGCCATCTTCACCAGGCAAAAAGGTTGTTCAATCATTCATATAATACCATATTTTTTATAGTTATTTTATATACTGTGTTCTAAAATGAAGTGAATTTTAATTAAAGTTGTGGGCATGGACCAATCATGGTCTTGTCAAAATGTAAAAGTGTGTGAAAGCATCGTCAAATTACAAATACTGCTCATGGTCTCTGCACCATTTTTAAAGTCAACAAGAGGATTAGTCCTACGTCAGGTGCAGTAGGACATACTTACTTCACTTCAATTTGGAGCCTCGTCCTGGCCAGGTAAAAGGATTTCTCATTCATTCGTATAATACTCTATTTTTGATAGTTATTTCCCATATCAAATTCCTAAGGCTGAACCAATCATGGTCTTGTCGAAGTGCAAAAGCATACTCTTATTACAAATACTATGTAAAGTATGCTCCATATTGTTAAATATGTAACATTCCCAGTATGTAATATAGGCACCATCTTGAATGCTTATAATTAATTTAAAAAAGAGGAAGTGAGATCCAACTTGTAATCTATGGAAAATCTATAGTGACTATTTTTACACAGAGTAGCATGTCAAAGATTGTTCTGTTGAGAACTGCATACAACCAGATCCACAAAAGTCATTCTAGACGGTGATATTGGGATATTAGTTGAGACTGCAGTAAGAGTTTCTTAAATATACAATGTGTTAGCAGATCCTTGGCTGCAGTTTGATTTCTAGTTTTGCTTTTACTCATTTATTGGATCACAAAACTGACAATAAGATCCGCTTACCCTCTTTGCACTCTTTACTCATTGACTATGACCCTACTATACTACGCATCCCCATTCTTCCTCCTAAGGAGGGCATAAAGCACACTTATTTCCCTGTCACCATGGCCACTTCTCAACTTACCTCTTTAATTTACCTTCTCTGAGGTCAAGTGGGTACAAAGTAAGTCCCTCTGGAACTGTTCTGGTTTTGAACTCTGATTAGATTTTGATGATGTTTGTTTCAATGTTTAATGTAATGGTGACAGACTAAGCAATACTGCTTGATCTATTGTTTTCAAAGTAGCCAATACAATATTTGTTAAAAAATATTCTGAAACAGTTTAGAGAGTAGTGTTGTAGAGTGGAGTTGCGTACAGTGGAACAGCATAGAGTGAAGTTGGGTACAGTGAAGGGTTGGACAATAGAGTGTCGTAGAACAGAGTGGCGCAGATTGTAGTGACATAGCGTGGAAGGGCATAGACTGTAGTGACATACAGTCCAGTACCGTAGAGTGGAGTGGCTCACAGTGCAATAGCATACTGTGGTGTGGTGTATTGTGGAATAACGTTGAGTGTTGTGGCACACAATGGAGTGACGTATAGTGGAGTGCTACACAGTGGAATAGCGTACAGGTGAGTGGCGTCAAGTGGAGCTTTCTACAGTGGAACAGTATAGACTGCAGTAGTGTACAGTTGAGTGGCAGACATTGGAGGGGGGTAGAGTGGAGTGGTGTACAGTGGAGTGGTGTACAGTGCAAGACAGTACAGTGGGGTGTTGT
The DNA here is from genome assembly GCF_031143425.1 of Pleurodeles waltl. Lineage (NCBI taxonomy): Eukaryota > Metazoa > Chordata > Amphibia > Caudata > Salamandridae > Pleurodeles > Pleurodeles waltl. The sequence continues at coordinate 762,793,353 of NC_090438.1, forward strand.
ACAGTGGAGTGGTATATACCGAAGTGGCATACAGTAGAGTGGCATAGGATAGAGTGGCGTACAGTGGAATAATGCACATAGGAACGGTGTACATTGGAATGGCATACAGTGGAATGGCATAGAGTGAAATAGCATAGATTGTAGTGGTGTAGAGTGAAATTGCATTGAATAGAATAGCATAGAGTGATGAAGAGAATGGTCGAGGTGCATACACTGTAGCAGCATACACTGCAGTTTCATAGAATGGAGTGGCATGTATTGTAATAGTGTACAGTGGAGTGGATTAGTGTGTGGTAGAGTGTAGTGACGTACAGTGGATTAGCATAGAGTGGAGTGGGGTACAGTGGATTAGTATATAGTGAGTGGTATAGGGTGTAGTGACATAGAGTGGAGTGGCATAGACTGTAGTAGCTTAGAGTGTAGTGGTGCAGTGTGCAGTGGAATAGAGTGGAGTGTAGTACTTGAAACAGACGTAGCCTGGAAAAAGGTGAATGGATGTTAGATTAAATGTGCCACACATTTTTGGTAGTGGGTGTAAATAGTGTAAGTGGTGATAAAGTTATGCATCTTAAAATACTTTAGGATATATTGTGCCGTGGTATACCACTGTAATGTCATGGTATACCACAGTGTATGCCAGTAAGAAGGTAGCATCTGATTGTCTAATGGTTGTCTTTACAAAACATCAAGTCAGCCATGAAGTTTTCGGCACACTTTCACTGCGTTCTGGGATAGACCCTTATATAGAAGGAAGTATTGTAACACTAACATAATATCGGAACCAACAATATTATGAAACAAAATATTGTGTCAAAAATAGTGATTACAAAAATATTGTTTTCTTATACTTAAAATGGGAAGTACAAAAATATGTAAAAAAATATTGTTTTACACTAATATTAAAACATACAAACATATTGTATATATATATCAAAACAAATACCTTCCAGGATTAGAGTGATGCATACATTATGCAGAAAAGAATAGAGAACTCTGGGTAGTTCCCAAGTTTAGGTGGAGAGCAGCTCTAGTAAGGAGCACCCTGCAACACCAGCGACACTCTAGATTTGCCCACCTCAAATGTCTGTTTATCTAGCAAAGTCTTTAAGTATAGGTTTGACACAGTGTCAACTGTGCCGAGCTGTAAAATGACAAAAGCCATTTACCACTCCAGGCACAGTATTACAGCTTTGGACTGGTAAAATACCGTCCAAGCCAACCTGGAATGATTAAAAGCAACCCCTGACATGACACGTGTTTCACTCTCATTAAAGCTCATCAGAGAGGTTCAGCTTTGTCCAGACAAAGGGAGCACCCAGTATAAGTCAAAACAAATCCCTTCCAGGATTAGAGTGATGCATAAATTATGCAAAAAAGAATAGAGAACTCTGGGTAGTTCCTAAGTTTAGGTGGAGAGCAGCTCTAGTAAGGAGCACCCTGCAACACCAGCGACACTCTAGATTTGCTCATCTCAAATGTCTGTTTATCTAGCAAAGTCTTTAAGCATAGGATCAGCACAGTGCTATCGACGCCGAGCTAGATAGTGACAACGTCTTTTGCCATTTGTACAGCAAAGTCTTTAGGCATAGGGTTGACAGTGTCAACCTTGCCGAGCTGTAAAATGATAAAAAGCCATTTACCACTCCCGGCACAGTATTACTGCTTTGGACTGGTAAAATACAATCCGAGCAAACCTGGAATGAGTTAAAGAAACCCCTCATACATGTTTCACTCTCATTCAAGCTCATCAGAGATGTTTAGCTTTGTCCAGACAAAGGGAGCACCCAGTATAAGTCAAAACAAATCCCTTCCAGGATTAGAGTGACGCATAAATTATGCAAAAAAAAATAGAGGACTCTGGGTAGTTCCCAAGTTTAGGTGGAGAGCAGCTCTAGTGAGGAGCACCCTGCAACACCAGCGACACTCTAGAGACCTACATTTGGGAACTACCCAGAGTTCTCTATTCTTTTTTGCATATATATATATATATATACATATATATATATATATATATATACATCTTAAATATTTTAATATATTGTCATGTTGGCTCTCATTGTACCAATGAGACTGCTGGATTCAGGTGGCAGCACCACCAGATTGTGAGGAACTGAGTCCAATCCCACACTGTGTGACAACTGTCAGCCTGACCCTTTTGGCCAGGTAGCAGTACCTCATCAGCACCTGTGGCAGTGCTTTGTGGCAGCTTTGAGCATGACATTCTGATATCTCAGGAAATTGTGGTAGAACAGATCTTATCCTTTTCTCTCAGTTACATTCGTCTCACACATGCAAAGACAAACAGAAGCAGTAATTGGTTTAATGTATTTTGTTGAATCAACTGAGTTCTAGATAAAATGGCATGTACTGCAATAATAAGGAAAATGAAACATAATAATAGCAGAGTGGTGGTAAAGAAAGTGAAACATAAGAAAAGTCTCACCATAGTGTCACAATGCTAAGTATTGTAATTCCTACCTATGTCACTAATATACTGTCTTAGAGCACAGCAGTGTTAGCTCTAACCCATCCTTCAGGACCCATAGAAAGACAGCATCCCCCATACCTGAACATGGTAGTAATGAATAGGGCTGTTGGTCTACCTAGAGTCCTCTCCATGTAGGCGTAAAAGACACCAAGTCTCGACAGACAACTGCAATGGAGCAACAGCATGCGGTGGCAAATTCTGGCTGGAACTTCCCTCAAACTCATAGGGGGACAAAGAGATGTTTTATAATAAAACAGCCGGTGTTCTAAGAAAACTGCCATAATGCAAGAACATGTATGTTTCTGTGAGGTGGCAGAGACTGTGGTGTTACACTTTGTACTGACAACAATATCGTGTATAGCCTTCAGCAAAGCACATAACATGTCAGACTAAAAAAGAATGAAAACAGTCTCTGGCTAAAAGTGTGTTAGATAAAACATCACCACAGAATGAAGCTTCTGCTCAGAAAAAAAATAATTAAAATGAATTACTACTAGGCTAAAGGGCACAAGCTGCAGGACAATGGCTCAAATAACATGCCCATAAAAAGCTGCTAAAATAACCTTACTACAATATAACATTAATTTAATGTAAATTAAATAAAGTTAACTAATTTTAATTACTATATAAAAATATATACTTATATAAGTTTATATGTTTATCGAAACACACACATATGTGTTTGTAAATGTATATAGAGACACCCAAATATATATATATATATATATATATATATATATATATATATATATATATATATATATATATATATATATAAAGTAAAAGTAACAGTATTTTTAAAACATATTTTACATCATACTACATTTTTAAGGCATTTCTTAAATGTACTAATATGTACTATTATACAAACCACATGTATATATGCATATATATACATATTGATATACATAAATAAACATATATACATAAATACGTACATATATGTACATATGTTTATATATATCTGTGTGTGTGTGTATATAGATATATTTGTATGTATATGTATATATACATACATATATATATATGTATATATATATATATATATATATATATATATATATATACACACACATTCACTGAAAAAAACAAAGGTTACATGGACGTTATAGTTAGGTTCTGAATTTACTTGTACAAAACCGAAGAAATTCAGAAGTTATAGTTACCTGGGCTAACTATAACTTGCTCTCCTGAAATGCACTGCTTATGACCTCACATATCACTCATGACATGGTCAGTGACAACACTGATGACATCACTGATGACATCTTATCTGACATTACTGATGAAATCACTGAATACATCATGCAGTGAGTGTAAGTGGTTATATCGATGGGTGTGTGAGTGGGTCAATGAGTGGCTAAATCACTTGCTGTGTGGGAGACTGAATGGGTGTGTAAGTTGGTATATGGGTGAGCAAGTGATTGTGTGAGCAGCTGCATTTAATTTAGTGAGTGGGTCTCTGGGTGACTGTATATGTGAGATAGTGGATGTCACAGTGCTTGTCTGGGTAAGTCATTAACTATATGGGTGACTCAGTGTCTGAATGGCTGTAACTATAACTGAGTAGCTATGTCAGTCCGTATGGGACAGTCAGTGAGTGTATGAGTGGATGTATCCTAAACTGAGTGGGTGTTTCAGTCTTTAAATAGAATAATGAGTGGATGTGTGAGAACTTCTGCTGGTAAGTGAGTGGCTCTGTGAGTGGCAGCATGGGTGACAGAGTGGGTGTGTGAGTGCCCTGCAGTGTTTTTGCTGCTTTGCTCTGATTGGCCAGCCTCTGGCAGCCTGGTCAGGCTTCCTGGATGAGGTGTGAAGTGGCCTGGCTAAACACAAAGAGATGTGCCTGGAGGAGAAGATCTCCCCTCAGCAGATGGGGGAGCAGCAAGGGGGAGGGCTGCCAAACTGGTCTTCAAAGGCAGGTAAGGATATTTGGAGCAACCCAGCAACACCCTCACATCCAGACTTTTAGGTGCCCCCTTGATTAGATTAGTAGAGGGCAGGAAAGGGGTGTGTTTAGGATTTTTAGCCACACAAGTGGGTGGGCTCAGCCAGATGTAACCTCCAAAAATCACTTTCAGCCATGATGGATTTTTGAGGAATGTTGCTCCCTGGGTTTGATTTTTGCCACACTTCCCAGGAAGTGGTCATCACAGGGGGAAGGACCCTGCCCCTGATTGGAGAACCAGGGCCCCCTCTGTTTTTCACCCAGGAGCAAGGATAAAACTGGCAGACCTGCACCCACACCGCAGATCCCTATCAGATTCCAACAAGGAAGAACTACAGAAGAAGAAGGACTGCCCTGCTGGACCCCTGACCTGCACCTGGACACTGCACTCTGGAGGACTGCACCAGCTGCATATTTGGGCTTTACCACAAGAAGGACTGTGCCTGGCTTCAACTAGTTCAAGGAGCGACACCCTGTTTGCTACAGGTGAAAACTTGCTAACCAGAGTCCCCTGCACCAACTCCTGAAGAAGCCAACCAGCTGACCACTGCCCAGTGGCCAAAAAGGAGTTTACGCCAGGTGCATTCTGGGAGTTGTAGTCTGCACCAAGGAGCATCTCAGAGCTTCTGGAACCTTGGGGTGAGCTGTGGACCCCAAAAGACCCTTAAAGGAACATCTGAAAGAAGATTCAGAAGTTTGGAGGAGTTTGGATTGCTTTTGGAAAAAAGCTCCATAAAGGGACTGACCCCCCTGCGGCAACACTAGCCGGCTTGCCTCTACTGCTGCCCGGCCTGACTTGCAGGTTTGTCCTGGTGAAGAAAATCTCAGAAAAAGTGACTAAGCCCGAATGTAGGAAGTTGACTGGGACCTCCCAGGCAGTGTTTCCGAAGAGGGCTACAAGGACGTCGGATCAAGATCCAGGTTTGCCCTGGTCGAAGGATTTTCACCCCGAAAAAACGACTAAGTCCGAAGGTAAAAATCTCCACAGAGGGCTCCTGCGATGCGTATCCATGGAAGAGTTCCAGGAGATCGGATTGGACTGGTGACTTGGTCCCACTGAAGAAAATCTCCAGAAAAACGACGAAGTCCTAAGGTAAGCTTTTGACCGAGTCCTCCCGCCAGGCTCCATTGCGGTTGGCCTTAAACTTTGACTTTGCCATGGTCGCGGTGTGACCAGATGACCAGATTGGAGCTTTTTGTTTCTATGCGCTAGAAAGCATTAATTCTTTAAAAATTCATATCTCTGGTTCCCCTTATCCGATTTTATTCGTTTTGGTGTCATTTTAAAGCTAAAAATATCTCCTATATTTTATTAATTGGTTTGGGATTTTTAAACTTTTTCCTGCATTTTATTTAAATACTGTTTTGTGATATTTGAATGCTTTATGCTTTGTCTCCTAAGTTAAGCCTTGTCGCTCGTTGCCAAGCTCGTTGAGCTAGTTTTAATTTACTGAGACCTAACTGGACCTAAGAGGAGGTTAGTGACCTTTTGGTAAGTGTAGGTACTTACGTGCCCTTACCAATAACCCATTTTCCAACATTTTTGGTGCGTAGTGGTGGGATCCTGTACTTGTGTTCAGTATCACGTTACAGTTTTAAGTAAAGCAAATTACAAATCTTTTAAAGTGTTCTAGTGCAAAAACATTTTTACATTTTTAATTTGGATTAATTTCAATGATTGAATTTTTGTGATTTTTCTAAATTCTTGTTTCCAATTTTTGCAAAATGTTTTTGTTGTCACAAAACTAGGGAACCATGGAGCTTGATTTTGCTAGCCTACCCACACTGACAGTAGTCCAGCTTAGGGAGTTGTGTACTGAGAGGGGGTTGCCTGCAACCTCTGACCTCAGGAAGAATGTTCTGATTAAATCCTTGACAGCCTGGGCTGAGGCCCAGATGTAGGCCCCATAGGAAGCACCAGAGGAGGAGGAGGCAGGGAAGGAGGCCAGCTCCAACCACTCAGGGAAGGGAGGGCATCTGAGCCTGGGTGAGGATGAGGAAGACCGGTCCTCATTACACACAGTCACTAGGGCCATACCCAAAGCTAGTTGGGGGAAGGGAGTCCCTTCAGAAGGAGAGAACTGTCCCTTAGGGAAAAAGAGCTGAAGGCCCATCTAGCATTTATAGCTTTGGAGACAGAGAAGCTGCCCCTAGAAAGAAAAAGTGGGCAAGGGAAGAGAAAAGAGATGGTGGCAGCGACAGAGAAGCTGAGATGTCCATGGGTGGGTTTTGTTTGCACCTGGTTACTCAAGGGGATGGCTCCTGTCTATGTAGAGGGGGATGACATCGACAACTGGCTGGGGGCTTTGAGAGGGCCCTCCAGATGAGGAGAGTTAAGCCTCAGAACTGGGGTTCACTTCTTTGGGAGTTGGTCCCCCCACTCTGGGAGGGATAGGCTCCTAACCTTGAGGGGGCAGGAGGCAGATTCATACCCCAGTATGAAGAGATGCTTAACTAAAAAGTTTGGTCTGACCCCAGAGCAGTATAGGCTCAAGTTTAGGGACACCCAAAACACAAGAATCCAGTCCTGGGTGGACTTTGTAGACATCTCAGTTAAAGCACTAGAGGGCTGGATACAGGGCAACAAGGTAAGTATCTTTGAGGGGCTTTACAATTTGATTATGAGGGAGCACCTTCTAACCAACTGTGCCCAGGAGAAGCTCCGCCAGTATCTAGTTGACTCTAAGTTGACAAACCCCAGAGAGCTGGGGGAGGCAGCAGATGACTGAAGAAGAACTAGGGTTAACCAGAGATCCCTAAGGGGTGATCAGAAAAAGGGAGGGCATGGTTCTTCTCAGGGGAAGAACCAAGTGAAAGATAATGAAAAGCCCAAGGAGTCCTCACAAGAGTCCCCAAAAACTTCTCAGGGTGGGGGAGCCCCGAGCCATTCCACTTCTAAGGGGAAAGGGTATCAGGGGAAGCATTATGATCCTGTTAAGGCAGGAAAGTTTCAGGAGCTTGCTATGGCCGGCAAGTGCTTTGAGTGTCATCAACCTGGACACAAAAGGGGAGATGCTATCTGCTCCAAGAAGCCCCCAACTGGTGGGCAATCCCAGGGGATTGATAGTGTAGGGATGGGGGTGGAAGTTGGCCTAAGGCTGGGATCAGAGTACACCAAGGTCACCTTAGTATCCGTGGGTGGGGTGGACATTGCAACTATGGCCACCTTACCTCCCAGCATGGAGAGGTATAGGCAGAGGCCTAAAGTCAATGGGATTGAGGTGGAAGCTCTGAGAGATACAGGAGCAGGGGTGACAAAGTTCACAGAAAGCTTGTTTCTCCAGAGCAGGTCTTACCCAGTGTCTTCCACCAAGTAACTTAAGCAATTGCAGAACCAAGCTCTATCCCATGGTGAGCCTGGAATGGGGAGGTGTGACTGGCCCTAAAAAGGTAGCTGTAGCTCCTGCCCTCCCAGTAGAGTGTCTGCTGGGAAATGATCTTGAAGCATCTGAATGGTCAGAGGTGGAGAGAAGGGTCAATGTACAGATGCTGGACCTTCCTGAATGGGTGTGTGCTGTGACCAGGTCACAGGCAGCACAACAGGGAAGTGCTGGACACTTGGACCCTGGAACAATAGGTCAAGCCTCCAAGAAGAAGAGAAACTGCACTGTGTCTGGCTTGACAGCCCCCACAAGTACAGAGGGTCAGGAGGAAACCAAACCTGAGGGGGAGGATCTGACCTCTGAGGGAGGGCCACTTCCCCTGCAAGCTCTGCCTGACTTGGCAGAACTGCAAGGGGCAGGTGGGCCCACCAGAGAAGGGTTGTGCCAGGGACAAAGAGAGTGTCCCACTCTTGAGGGCCTAAAGCAGACTGCTGCCAGGCAAGAACAAGGGGATACCAGTGGAACCCACAAGGTTTACTGGGAGGATGGAGTTCTCTACACCGAGGCAAGGGACCCCAAACCAGGGGCAAACAGGAGAGTGGTGGTCCCCCAGAAGTATAGAGAATTCCTCCTCGCTTTAAGCCATGATATTCCCTTGGCTGGACATTTGGGAAAGATCAAGACCTGGAACAGGCTGGTCAACCATTTTTATTGGCCCCAAATGTCAGAGGAAATCAGGGAATTTTGCAGCTCCTGTGTTATCTGCCAGATCAGTGGCAAGACAGGGGGCAAGCCAAAGGCTCCCTTGATACCACTGCCAGTGGTTGGGACTCCCTTTGAGAGGGTGGAGATTGACATTGTTGGTCCCCGAGACCTACCAACTGCCTCAGGAAACAGGTACATTTTGGTGGTTGTGGACCATGCCACCAGGTACCCTGAGGCAATACCCCTCCAGACAGTCACTGCTCCCACAGTGGCCAGGGCCCTACTTGGTGTGTTCACCAGAGTGGGATACCCAAAGGAGGTGGTCTCAAATAGGGACACAAATTTAATGTCTGCCTATCTGAAAGCCATGTGGGATAAGTGTGGTGTTACTTATAAGTTCACCACCCCCTATCATCCACAGACCAATGGTCTGGTGGAAAGATTTAATAAGACCTTGAAGCGGATGATCATGGGTTTGTCTGACAAATTCAGGAGGAGATGGGATGGTCTGCTCCCATGCCTGCTGTTTGCCTACAGAGAGGTGCCACAGAAAGGGGTTGGATTCAGTCCCTTTGAATTACTGTTTGGGCACCCTGTAAGAGGCCCATTGTGCTTGGTGAGAAAGTCTTAGGAGAAGCCTCTCAGAGAATCCAAGGAGAATGTGCTGGATTATGTGCTGGGTCTGCAGTCATGCATGGCTGAGTACATGAAGAAGGCAAGCAGTAACCTGGAGGCCAGCCAAGAGCTCATGAAGCTCTGGCATGACCAGAAGGCTACCATGTCTGAGTATCACCCAGGTCAGCTGGTGTGGGTTTTGGAGCCTATGGCTCCTACAGCACTTCAGGCCAAATAGACTGAGCCCTATCCAAGTGTGGAGAAAAGGGTGATGTCACCTACTTGGTGGATCTTGGCACCCAAGGAATCCTTGTGGGATCCTACATGTCAACAGATTGATACCCCACCAGGACAGGGCAGACATGACCATGCTGATGGTCACTGATGAAGGGAAGGAGGAGGAGAGTGAACCTTTGCCAGACCTCCTGTCCTCAAATGAACAAGATGGGTCAGTGGAGGGAGTGGTACTCCCAAGTTGACAGACCAGCAACAAAAGGACTGCAGAAAGGTTTTGGAGCAGTTTGCTAGTCTGTTTTCCCTGACCCTTGGACTCACCAATTGGTGTCTCCATGACATTGACACTGGTGATAGCTTACCTGTTAAAACCAAGCTGTACAGGCTGTCTGACCAGGTCAAGGCCAACATCAAAGCTGAAGTGGCTAAGATGTTGGAGGTCAAGGTAATTGAGCCCTCTGACAGTCCTTGGTCCAGTCCAGTGGAACTGGTACCCAAACCTAACTCCCTAACCCCCAAGGTGGGAAGAAGGAATTTAGATTCTGTGTGGACTACAGAGGTCTAAATGCAGTCACTAGGACTGATGCTCACCCCATACCTAGAGCTGATGAGCTCATGGATAGGTTGGGGGCTGCCAAATTCCTGAGTACATTTGATCTGACCTCAAGGTACTGGCAGATTGCCTTAAGTCCAGGAGCTAAGGAGAGGTCAGCATTTTCCATACCAAAGGGGCACTTTCAGTTCAAGGTGATGCCCTTTGGTCTGAAAAATGCTCCTGCCACCTTCCAACGGTTGGTGAATAGAGTCCTGTCTGGGTTGGAATCTTTCAGTGCAGCTTATCTGGATGGTATAGCTGTATTCAGTTCCACCTGGGAGGACCACCTGGTCCACCTGAAAGAAGTGTTTCAGGCCCTGCTTCAAACAGGCATGACTATCAAGGCAAGCAAGTGCCAAATAGGGCAAAGCTCAGTTGTGTACCTGGGCCACCTTGTTGGTGGAGGCCATGTACAACCTCTCCAGGCCAAGATCCAGACTATCCTGGTTTGGGAGGCTCCTAAAACCCAGACTCAGGTCAGGGCCTTTCTTGGCCTGATTGGGTACTACAGGAGGTTTGTTCAGAATTATGGGACCATAGTGGCCCCTCTCAATGAGCTTACCTCCAAGAAACAGCCCAAGAAGGTCATTTGGACCCCAGAGTGTCAGAAACCTTTTGACACTCTAAAGCAGGCTATGTGTTCAGCACCAGTGTTACTGGCCCCTGACTATAGCAAGGAGTTTATAGTGCAAACAGATGCTTCAGAGGAAGGGACTGGGGCAGTGTTAGCACAAGTTAATGAAGAGGGCCAAGATCAAACAGTTGCCTTCATCAGCAGGCGACCACTACCCAGGGAGAAAAGATGGAGTGCCATTGAGAGGGAGGCCTTTGCTGTGGTCTGGTCCCTGAAGAAGTTGAGGCCATACCTGTTTGGCACTCACTTCCGTGTACAAACTAACCAACTAACAGACCTCTCAGATAGTTGATGCAAAGGAGGGGGGAGAACCCAAAACTGTTAAGGTGGTCCATTTCCCTACAAGGGATGGACTTCACAGTGGAGCACAGACCTGGGACTGCCCATGCCAATGCAGATGGCCTTTCCAGGTTTTTCCACTTAGCTGATGAGGACCACCAGGGTGTAGGTTAGTACCCATCCCCTTTCATCTGGGGGGGGGTCAGTGTAGGAAAGTCCTCCTTTTTGCCCTGGTCACCCCCAAACCTTTTGGACAGGTAGTGGTGGTTACTGAATCTCGGATGTGCCCTAGATACTGCTTACCAGTCCCAGGGCCAGTGCTCTGTGTAACGTGGATATGCAAATTAGGCTAATTATAATTGGCAAACTTAACCTACCTACAAGTCCCTAAGTCCCTAGTATATGGTAGGGCATGTAGATTTAGGGACCCCAGCATATGGAGAGCCCCATAGGTGCACTGCTGAGGTGCCCAGTGTCATTTTAAAGGCAGGCCTGCCTTGCTGGCTGCTTTTAAATTAAAGTTACATGCAAATTCCACTTTGTAATTAAAAGTAGCTCCAAAGTCTTAAAACGACCTTATTTTTACATATGTCACCCCTAAGGTGTGCCCAATGTGCCCCTAGGACGGGGTGCCATGTAACTATAAGCAGGGACCTTATAAAATAGTTTTATAAGCCCTGATGAGGTAAAACAGCCAAATTCGTTTTTCCCTCATTGTAGTGAATGGCCTTCATAGACTAGAATAGGGAGACTTTATTTTACTTTTAAAAGTCCCCTTAAGTAACAGATACCACAAGTTTGGTATCAAATTAATTGTTATAATAAATCCCACAACACAACTTCATGTTGTGGGATTTCATATAACTTGTTCAGGTAAGGAGTTTTAAACTTTACCTGAAAAGTTGCCAACTTCAGCCCTGCAGTGTTTTGCTGCTTTGCTCTGATTGGCCAGCCCCTGGCAGCCTGGCCAGGCTGCCTGGATGAGGTGTGAAGTGGCCTGGCTCAACACAAAGAGATGTGCCTGGGGGAGGAGTTCTCCCCTCAGCAGATGGGGAAGCAGGAAGGGGGAGGGCTGTCAAACTGGTCTTCAAAGGCAGGGAAGGACATTTGGAGCAACATAGCAACACCCTCACATCCTGCAAACCAGGACATTTAGGTACCCCCTTGATTAGATTAGGAGTGGGGTGTGTTTAGGATTTGTAGCCACACCAGTAGGTGGGCTCAGCCAAATATAACCTCCAAAACTCACTTTCAGCCATGATGGATTTTTGAGGAATATTGCTCCCTGGGTTTGATTTTTGCCACACTTCCCAGGAAGTGGTCATCACAGGGGGAAGGACCCTGCCCCTGATTGGAGAACCAGGGCCCCCTCTGTTTTTCACCCAGGAGCAAGGATAAAACTGGCAGACCTGCACCCACACCGCAGATCCCTATCAGATTCCAACAAGGAAGAACTACAGAAGAAGAAGGACTGCCCTGCTGGACCCCTGACCTGCACCTGGACACTGCACTCTGGAGGACTGCATCACTTGGGCTTCACCACAAGAAGGGCTTTGCCAAGCTTCAACTGGTTCAAGGAGGGACTCCATGTTTGCTACAGGTGAAAACTTGCTAATCAGAGTCCCCTGCACCAACTCCTGAAGAAACCAACCAGCTGACCACTGCCCAGTGGCCAAAAAGGAGTTTGTGCCGGGTGCACTCTGGGAGTTGTAGTCCGCACCCTCAAGTAGCATCTCAGAGCTTCTGGAACCTTGGGGTGAGCTGTGGACCTCAAAAGACCCTTAAAGGAACATCTGGAAGAAGATCCAGAAGTTTGGAGAACTTTGGAGAACTTTTGGAAAAAAGCTCCATAAAGGGACCGACCCGCTACGGCAACTCTAGCCAGCTTGCCTCAACCGCGGCACAGCCTGACTTGCAGGTTCATCCCGGTGAAGAAAATCTCCAAAAAAGTGACTTCGTCCGAACGTAGGAGGTTGACCAGGACCTCCCAGGCAGTGTATCTGAAGAGGGCTCCAAGGACGTCGGATCAAGATCCAGGTTTGCCCTGGTCGAAGGATTTTCACCTCGAAAAAACTATTAAGTCCGAAGGTAAAAATCTCCACCGAGGGCTCCTGCGACGCGTATCCGAGGGAGAATTCCAGAAGGTCGGATTGGACTGGCGACTTGGTCCAGCTGAAGAAAATCTCCAGAAAAACGACGAAGTCCTAAGGTAAGCTTTTGACTGAGGCCTCCCGCGGGCTGCAGCCGGGCCAGGCTCCATCACGGTCGGCCTTAAACTTTGACTTTGTCCCAGTCTAGGTGCGACCAGATGACCAGATTGGCACTTTTAGTTTCTATACGCTAGAAAGCATTAATTTAAAAAAAAAATCATATCTCCGGTTCCCCTTATCCGATTTTATACGTTTTGGTGTCATTTTAAAGCTAAAAATATTTCCTATTTTTTATAACTTGATTTTGGATTTCCTGTGCTTTATTTAATTACTGTTTTGTGATATTTTAATGCTTTACACTTAGGCCCTCATTCCGAGCCTGGCGGGCGGCGGAGGCCGCCCGCCAGGCTTCCCCCCTCCGAAATACCGCTCCGCGGTCGTAAGACCGCGGAGGGTATTCAGAGTTTTCCCCTGGGCTGGCGGGCGGTCTTCACAAGACCGCCCGCCAGCCCAGGGGAAAACTCCCTTCCCACGATGACGCCGGCTCGTAATAGAGCCGGCGGAGTGGGAAGGTGCGACGGGTGCAGTTGCACCCGTCGCGTATTTCAGTGTCTGCTTTGCAGACACTGAAATACTTTTAGGGGCCCTCTTACGGGGGCCCCTGCCGTGCCCATGCCATAGGCATGGGCACGGCAGGGGCCCCCAGGGGCCCCGCGACTCCCCCTCCCGCCATCCGGTTCCCGGCGGGAGAACCGCCAGGAACTGGATGGCGGGAGGGGGAGTCGGAATCCCCATGCCGGCGCAGCATGCTGCGCCGGCTTGGAGGATTCCTTTGGGGCAGCGGGAAACCGGCGGGAGACCGCCGGTTTCCCTTTACTGACCGCGGCTAAGCCGCCGCGGTCAGAATGCCCCGCGGGGCACCGCCGGCCTGTCGGCGGTGCCACCGCGTCCCACGGCCCTGGCGGACTTGTTCCGCCAGGGTCGTAATGACCCCCTTTGTCTCCTAAGTTAAGCCTTTTTGCTCGTTGCCAAGCTACCAAGGATTGAGCTAGGTTTAATTTACTGAGACCTAACTGGACATCAGTGGAGGTTAGTGGCCTATTGCTAAGTGTAGGTATTTACCTGCTGTTACCAATAACCCATTTTCCAACAGTGTGGGGGTGTCAGTGCTTCTACAGCTGATTGGCAGGATGTGTCACTAGACAAGTGATCTATTAATGGGCTGTGTGAGTTATTTTATGGGTGTATGAATGGGTGTGTCAGTGGGTGTATGGTTGTATGAGTGGGTGTGTAAGTAACTGAATGAGTCTGTCAATACCTGAGTGTTAGACTTGGCATCCTTGGCGTGGTCTCCCCTAACTTTTTTCCTCTGTTACCCAGGTTGTTGATGTGTGCTAGACTCTGTTTTTGCTGTTTCAGATTCTCTGGGCACTTTACCATTGCTATCCAGTGCTAAAGTGCAAGCGCTCCTATGTAAAATATATGTGTAATTGGCTTTCCATGATTGGCATATTTGTTTTGCTAGTAAATCCTTAGTACAGTGCACTAGAGGTGCCTAGAACAAATACTACTAGTGGGCCTGCAGCACTGGTTGTGCCACCCACATTAGTAGCCCTGTAAACATGGGTCAGACCTGCTACTGCAGTGTCTGTGTGTGCAGTTTAAAAATTCCAATTTGACTTGGCAAGTGTACCCACTTGCCAGGCCTAAAACTTCCCTTTTCTTACATGTAAGGCACTCATAAGGTAGGCCCTAGGTAGCCCCATGGGCAGGGTGCAGTGTATGTTTAAGATAGGACATATACTAATGTGTTTCATATGTCTTTACAGTGAAATACTGCCAAATTTGGGTTTTACTGTGCAAGGCCTATCTCTCTCATAGGTTAACACGGGGTGTCTTTAAATATTATTAAAGTGCAGATTCCCTTTGGGAGCAGATAGAAATGTGGAGTTTAGGGTCTCTGAACTCACAATTCAAAAATAATTTTTTTAGTAAAGTTTGATTTTAGATTGTGTGTTTGAAAAAGCCACTGTTAGAAAGTATGTTTTTTTGCTTATACCATTCTGTGACTCTGCCTGTTTGTAGAGATCCTGTCTGGGTCAGTTGGACAGTTGCGCTGTTTGCTCCTCTCTTCTAGACAGTGACACAAAGGGAGCTGGGGTGTAGCCTGCATATCCTGATGAACCATCTGTGCTGGTAGGGAGGGGAGGATTGGTCACTCACACTTTTTAAGGGCTGTGCCTGCCCTCACACAATGTAGTCTCCAACCCCCTCCTGTGTGTCTGGGGCATGGCCTGGGCAAGTCAGGATCTTACAAACAAGAGAGACTTCCCTTTGAAGTTTGCCTACTTCAAAGACAGAAAGGGGTATAAGTAGTGGACCCAAAACCCCTGAAAATTAAATCACTTCTGGAATCAAGAGTAATCTCTGCCAAGGAGAAGAGCTGAGGAGAAGTGCTGCCATTGCCTGTGACTGTGCATTGTTGGGCTATCCTGCAGTTTCTGCTTCTGCCTGTGAAAGGGGACAAAGTCTGGACTTTGTTGTGCATTCCTATGTGAGAAGAATCTCCAAGGGCTTGAACTGAGCTTGCCTCCTGTTGTTGAAGTCTCAGGGCCATCAAAAACTTCCCCTGCCAGCACCTCGACTCTCTACTAAGACGCCTGCCCTGTCAAGTGGTGCCCTATCCAGTCCCTAGCCCTTTGAAAGGTGAAGTTGGCAGACAAGAACTGAAAATCCATGCACAGACTACTGTGCTGGGACATTTTCGATGCATCTTTTGCAACGTGGCTGATAAACGACACGCCGCCGGCTTCGCTGCTGAAATCAACGCTCCACCTGCATCTCAGCTGGGAGATCGATGCATCGCAGCTGGAGAAACAATGCGCAACAAACGCTTGGGGAGGCACAAATGATGCAAACCCAATGCAGCGCTGTTTTCTGATACCGTGCAACCGGATTTTCCACGCATCATCCTTGGGCATCCAACTCAACCCAACTCTGCACAGATCCAAGGTGCCCCGTCCAGAAATTGAGGCATCGCTAACTTGCGAGGGAAAAAAATTACACATCCCCGACCCGACAGGAGAAGGAAACAACGCATGGCCTCACTTGCGAGAAAGGAATGGACGCACTCCCACCCGTGCTGCTTTATTTTTTACGCTAACCAGGTACTTTGTCTAACAACAGCATTCTCACTGTTTTCTAAGGATTAGGGCCCTCATTATGACCCTGACGGTGAGTGATAAAGTGGCGGTAATACCGCCAACAGGCTGGCAGTAAGTACCACCAAATTATGACCATGGCGGTGATAACTCCGATAGACAGCCAATGTACCACACCAACCGCCAGGGCGGAAACAACATTCCCCACGGCGGTAGCCAACAACAACCAGATGGAAGACATAGTACCGCCCACCATATTATGACACTACAATCCGCCACCTTTTCCTGGGGCAGTACCAACTCCATCAAAAGCCTGGTGGAAACACATCACAGAAGAGAAAGGACTCGCCATCAGAGACACAGGGAAGAACATCGCCACCATGGAACCCAAACTGCAAGTTTTCCCGATGATCTTCTACGTTATGCTCCACCTGGAACACCAACACCGACGAAGACGACATCGGTTAGTACAGCCGCCTAGCACACAAGGGAGGGTGGGAGGAAAACTAGAGTGACACACACACACGCCATACACACAACCATCTGGCCAGTCCAATGTTCAAAGGGCCCACATGTCCACATGGCACAGTCTAAGACACAGTCTAAGGCTCAACTCAAATCCTGACCACATCCGGATAGTACACTGAAGGGGCATCAGTTTGCAAATAGGCAGGCACCTCGGGGAGTACCTCAGCCGGATGCAAGAACAAGCCCACTGGTTCTGGAGGGGGCTCCATGCCCATTGCTCGGTCCTGGGGAGTGCAAGGCCAACGTCTCTCAGATGGGTGACTTTCCCACTGGTTCTGAATGGGACAACATGCGCATTGTTCTGTCCTGGGGAGTGCAAGGCCACAGTCTCTGGAGTGGGTGACTTCCTCAATGGTTCTGGAGGGGGCAACATGGCCATTGTTCTGTCCTTGGGAGTGCAAGGCCACAGTCACTGGAGTGGGTGACTTTCCCACTGGTTCTGGAGGGGGCAACATTTCCATTGCTCTGCCCTGGGGAGTGCAAGGCCACAGTCTCTCAGGTGGGTGACTTCCCCACTGTTTCTGGAGAGGACAACTCGCACAGCAGCCCCTGGAGTGTGGCCTACACGGTGTCCATCTGCAGTGACGGTTGCAGTGTGGTGGTGGATGGAGGAGCCTCCTGGGCAGCCTCTGCACTGTCTGATGGCTGCAGAGTGGTGGTGGATGGAGGAGCCTTCTGGGCAGCCTCTGCACTGTCTGATGGCTGCAGTGTGGTGGTGGATGGAGGAACCTCCTGGGCAGTATGCTGATGTGAGGTGGATGGCTGTTAGGTGTGTGAGTGCTTGCGTTTGTGTTTGTTAGGAGGGGGGAGAACGACAGGGTGGGAGAGGACAGAGGGGACGCATGCATGGCTCTTGTGGAGGTGTCTGCCAGTGAGGTGTGGGTCCTGCTTGATGTGGTGATGCTGGTGGTGGATGTTGATGTAGTGCATGCAGGTGTGAGTGTGGACATGACTGGGATGGAGGTGGAGGTGGAGGAGGAGGAAGAGGGGGAGACAGTGGAGGCAGTGGATGTTGTTGTGTCTGCAAATGTATGGTGTTTGTGTGAGTGCTTGTGGGATGAAGTGTGGTGCTTGTGTTTGCCTTTGCAAATCTTGGGTGTTGTCTTGTGTGCATGCTTGTCTGTATGTGTACTTGGGATGGGTTGGGGTTGAGGAGAATGGGACTGGGAAGTGGGAGTTGTAGGGGGAACGGTAGAAACAGGGACAATGGCTGCCATCAGAGAGGAGGCCAGACCCTGAATCGATCTCTGTTGGGCCGCCAATCCACTGTGGATGCCCTCCAGGAATGCATTGCATTACTGTATCTGGGATGCCAGCACCTGGATGGCATTCACAATGGTTGACTGCTCTACAGAGATGGATCTCAGGAGGTCAATAGCCTCCTCACTCAGGGCAGCAGGGCTCACTGGGGCAGGGCCTGAGGTGCCTGGGACAAAGGGGATTCCCACCCTCCTGAATGAGCGGGCACGGGCAACTCTATGAGGGGGAGGACGGTGCTGGTACAGGGGTGGCAGCTATACCTGCAACTGCGGTGGTCACAGATTTGTCCGCCACCACCAGGGAGTTCCCATCAGAGGAGTTATCTGAGCCTGTGTTGTCTCCTCCAGTCTCTGCGGTGGTGCTCCCCTCGCCCTCCGTCCCATCAGTTCCCTCGGCGTTGGTAGACTCAGCCTCGTGGGTCCTGTGGGATGCAGCTCTCTCTGTCGCCGGTACCTCTGCTCCTCTGCCAGATGATGCTAATGCACACAAGTGCAGGATGACAAAACAAGAAAGTGGAGAGAGAGCCAAAGGATACACTGGGCCAATAACTGCACCAACACCACAGTTGGCATAAACATCACTCTCACACACAAGGAACAGGCTTAAGCACTATGCATTGCACTACCAGAGATATGGCTAGTCACTAAGTCAAGATGAGGACAACACACTGCCAACTGCAGCATTCCTGGGACCCATGATGCCCTGCCTGAAATGGACTTCTAACAAGCTAGGTCACCTGTATTTGCCGTACACCCATTACCCTTCAGATGACCCATGTTGCAATGTCTGGCCTGCCCTTAGAGGCATCTACTAACACACATCCACCACCCGAATACCATCCCACCAGCCAAATTATTTATTGATGGGCACTGTACTCACCCCCTTGTGGCCGCTGTGATGCCCTAAAGCGCCCATCCAGCTCAGGGTAGGCCACCAGCAGCATGCGGGCCATCAGAGGGGTCAGGGTCCGACGGACACCTCTTCCTTGTTGGGAGGCCATCCCCAGCTGGGCCTCCGCGGTCTTCCGTGCCCAGGTTCTCAGGTCCTCCCACCGTTTCCGACAGTGGGTTCTCTACCTGCCATAGACCCCCAGGGTCCCCACGTCCTTATCGATGGCACGCCACAATCCCTTCCTTTGATGGGCGCTGACCTGCAGAGGCAATACAGACAGAAGAATACCATTAGACAAACAGACCAGCCCATCACATGAACAGCCCACCATTCTCGTTTCCATCACCATTGGCACACACATCGCCCAGCGCACAACATCTACACTACCAACAGACAATCCACCCACCCTTACACAATGCTTGCACACACATCTCCATGCATCCTTGACACATGCATCGTGCCCAAAGTGTATTCACCTGTAGGTCTGGAGGCCCATACAGCTGTCCGTACTGGGGTAGGACCCCATCCACCAGTAGCTCCAACTCATCCGAAGTGAAGGCAGGGGTCCTTTCCCCGGTCACACGGACCATTTTAGGTTCCAGACACAGGTCACAGCAGCACATGCAGTGTAGGTCTTCTCCTGTTGAAGATCAGGAAACAAGTGAGGAATGAGTTAGAAAATGGTGGTCACGTCCGTGACGGTTTACACCATCACCACCGGCATAGATCTCCATTGCCCACTGTACTCCATAGAGCCCCATATTGTCCAATGAGGAATTGCACGGCGGTGCATGACCGCCTTCCGCCACGATGCCCAACGTTAGCCAAGGTACCTCACTTCCACCTGTCTCTACATATAGGACAGGCGGTAGCCATTTCAGGGCGGGGAACAGGCATATCGACATTAACTGCTTCACAGCTTAGATTAGCACATACCTCACCATTAACACTGTCCCACTACATAATTGCACCATGTGGACTGCTGTTGGTGTTTTGTTGTTCTAATTGTGACAATCTACTCACTGTTGTGTCCCTTGGATACCTACCGCTGCGGATGAATAGGAGGTGGAGACATACCCCCGTGTACAGACCCCTTGGTGGTACACTGGAGGACAGGCACATTATACTCACCTATAGACTGGACAGGGCCACAATCACAGAGCTGTGTGCCCAGTTGGAGCCTGACCTGATCGCATCTATCAATCATCCGACTGGGATCCCCCTTCGTGTGCAAATGCTATCAGTGCACCATTTCCTGGCGGCAGGTTCTTTCCAAGTGACAGTGGGCTTGGCAGCAGAAATGTCACAGCCAATGTTCTCAATCATGCAGGCAAGAGTGTTGTCTGCCTTGGTAAAACCCATGTGCAGGTACATAGCTTTCCCTCAGGTGGAGGATTTGGCCACTGTGAAGGCTGGATTCTATGCAATGGGACATATCCCCAATATTATTGGGGCAATTGACAGGACATATATTGTGTTTGCCACCCCTGCCAGAATAACCAGGTGTACAGGAAACGTAAGAGTTTCCACTCCATGAATGTGCAGATGGTGTTCCTGGCGTACCAGTACATCTCCCACGTCAATGCTAAGTATCCTGGGTTGCTGCATGATGCCTTTGTCCTGAGGAATAGCAGCATCCCACATGTGATGGCCCAACTACAGAGGCACAGGGTCTGGCTAATAGGTGAGCCTTGGTCCCCAGAGGTGTATGCCTCTGGTGTTAACCTCATAGGATAGTGTGTGGCTAAATGTTGTCCCTCGGTAACTGCAGATAACTCCGGCTACCCAAACCTTTCATGGCTGCTGACCCCTGTCAGGAATCCCAGGACAAGGGCTGAAGAACGTTGTAATGAGGCACATGGGCGAACCAGACAGATCATCGAGAGACCCTTTGGCCTCCTGAAGGCCAGGTTCAGGTGCCTACATCTGACAGGTGGATCCCTGTGATACTCACCCGAGAAGGTCTGCCAGATAGTAGTGACATGCTGCATGTTGCAAAACCTTGTCCTCAGACACCATGTACCTTTTCTGCAGGAGGAGGAGACTGGAGATACCCCTGTGGCTGCAGTAGACCCTGATGACAGTGGGGATGAAGAGGCTGAAAATGAGGATGAGGACAACAGAACATCAGTTATGCGTCAGTACGTCCAGTGGCACACAGGTGAGACAGTGCAACTTCACATATCTATGACTATTGTTGTATTCTGTGTGGGTGTGGCATGGTGGCATTAACCACTTTTTACCTCTACTCACTGTCACCTATGGATTATCAATGTACAGATGTTGGTGAAATGGCAACTGTGTACTGATGGAAAGACTCCCGCCAGCTACAGGTCATTATTTCTATGCTCTCACAATGTACAGTTCATTTGCATCGGATTTGCATAAATACACTGTTTCAATTCATGACACCCCAGTATTTGAGTTGTGTTCAAGGGTGATTATTGTAGTGCTAAGAAATTGAGGGGAAAGTACAATGGAATGGGGTGATGATGGAGGAAAGTCCAGGGTATTGTTCCAGTCTGTTTGTAGCACAGGTCCAGTGTCCAAGTGGCCATAGGAAGAGGAGCAAAGGCAGTTCCAGGTGGACAAGGTGACTGAGTGGGACAAAAGGGGGACAATCAGGAGAGTCTCATTTCCTGGCGGTGGTCTTGGCAAGTGTCTCTGGTTTCTGTCTGGGTCGCAGGGAACGTTTGTGGGGTGGTTCACCTTCTGCAGGGGGAGGGGTGCTGGTGGCCTGTGGGTCCTGTGGTGGGGCTTCGCAGCCACTAGCGGCAGCGGAAGTGGAGGGCTGGTCAATGGACTGACTAGTAGTAGGGGACCCCCTGATGTGCTGTTGCCTCCCTCATGATGTTGGCCATGTCTGCAAGCACCCCTGCTATGGAGATCAGGGTGATGTTAATGGCCTGCAAGTCCTCCCTGATCCCTTGATACCTTCCCTCCTGCAGCCAGCTGCCTGTTCCCGTGCTCGTTGTCAAGGATCTGGCCCATTGTGTCCTGGGAATGTTGATATGCTCCCAGGATCTAGGAAAGTGCCTCCTGGAGAGTCGGTTACCTGGTCCTGTCTTCCCCCTGGCACACAGCAGTCCTCCCAGTGTCCCTGTTGGCCTGCGCCTCTGTCCCTTGAACAGTGTGCCCACTGCCACTGACCCCAGGTCCCTGATTGTCTTGTGGGTGAGATGTGGCCTGGGGTCCCTGTACAGGTGGGCACACTGCTGATTGACATGTCCTGGGGACAGAGGTGTGGGTACGCTGTGTGGGTGCTGTGGTGTTGGATCCTGATGGGTGAGGCTCTGTGGTGGTCTGTGAGTGGGCTTGGATGACCAGCTGTCCAGTGGTCCCTGATGGGCCAGGTAGGTCATCCAGCTCCAGAAGTCCAGACTTACGTCATCACTGGGGGCATCTTCTGTTGGTGGACTGGATAGTCGTGGCACCTCCTCTCCACTGACATTGGCTGAGGTGCCTGTGGGGATGTAAGTGATGTATTATGCTTCATGTGTATGACATATTGTACAATCCTGGCTTCCCCTCTATTGTTGGTGTTGCCCTGCCACCTTTTGCTTGTGTATTGTGATATGTATCGTGGGATTGTTAGTTTCCCTATGCTGTGCATGCTTTAGTGACGGGTGTCCATGCAGGGATGGGAGGGCTGTCAATTCATTGGTATAGCATGCAGGGCTTGGCATTGGGGTTAGTCATATGTGTAGGTGCAGTGTGTGGGATGGAGTGGAGTGATGGGAGTGAGGGTGAGGGGATGTGATGGCATGCAGGTATGGGGATGATAAGTGTTAAATGTTGACTTACCAGTGTCCAGTCCTCTGGCTACTCCAGTGAGTCCCTCGGGATGCAGTAATGTCAGTATTTGCTCCTCCCATGCTGTGAGCTGTGGGGAGGAGGTGGGAGTCCACTGCCAGTTCTCTGTATGGCGAGCTGGTGTCTTGCTGCTATGTAACGTACCTACCCCTGTAGGTCATTCCACCTCTTGCTGATGTCATCCCTTGTTCTTGGGTGCTGTCCCACGGCATTCACCCTGTCCATGATTCTCCGCCATAGCTCCATCTTCCTGGCAATGGATATTTGCTGTACCTGTGCTCCAAACAGCTGTGGCTCTACCCTGACAATTTCCTGACCATGACCCTTAACTTCTCCTCAGTGAAACGGGGGTGCCTTTGTGGTGCCATGGGTGTTGTGTGGTGTGTGTTGGTGAGAGTGTGTTGAGTAATGTGGTAGGCAGTGTGATGTGGAGTGCGTGAGGGATGCATGGGTTTATGTGGTGTGTGCGTCTAGTTGTTTCTGTGCTGTTCGTGTCAATCTACTGGCAGTAATTGTTGCTGATAAAGGGTTGTGAGTAATGTGTGTGTGTGTGTTTTATAGCGGTGTGGGTGTGGTGTGTGCATGAATGTCAGGTGTGTGTTTTTAGTATTGGCCAATGTAGTGTTGTTTTGTATGTGAGTGTCCATTCTGAGCGCGGGGGTATGTACCGCAATGGTTTACCAGCATTGAATGTCCGCTGTGGTGATTCGTGGGTCGTAATGTGGTAGGCGTTGTTTTGATTGCATAACGGTATGGGTGTTGGGTCTGCCACTTTATCACTGGCCTTTGGTCTGGCGGATTTGTGTATGTGGTTTTATTCTGTCGGATTGGTGTGTGTGTCATAATATGGTGAACGGATATTCGCCACCACGGCGGTATGTTGGTGGCCGTCAGCGTGGCGGTAGGCGGCATTTACCGCCAATGTCATAATAAGACTCTTATTCTTTTGAAAATTCATAACTTGACTTGTGTAATTTGGATTTTTGTTGTTTTGGTCTTGTTTGATTTAGATAAATATTGCCTATTTTTCTAACCTGGTGTGGTGTCCATTTTGTAGTCTTTTCACTGTATTACTGTGTGTTTTGGTACAAATACTTTACATATTGCTTCTGAAGTTAAGCCTGCCGGCCCTTGCCAAGCTACCAAGGGAGTGAGCGGGGGTAACTGAGTGTGATTCATCTTTTCCCTGACTAGAGTGAGGGTCCTTGCTTGGACCGGGGGTAATCTGACTGCCAACCAAAGACCCGATTTCTAATACTGACTTAGTAGTATATGGGTGACTGAGTGGTTGTGTCAAGTGGCTGTTTGACTGAATGAATGTATGTATAACACTACTTTTATGCATCTCTGAATAAGTATGTGAGTAGATGTGTGTGGATGGGTGTGCTAGAATTTGTATCAGTAAATGAATATGTTTGACTGTGTGGATTACGTCATCAGTGATGTCATATGAGATGCCATCAGTGATGTCACTGACCATGTCATGAATAATGTAATATGTGAGTCAATAAGCAGTGCATTACGGGAGCGCAAGTTATAGTTAGCTCAGATATCTATAACTGCTGAATTTCTACGGTTTTGTGCGAGTAAATTCAGAACCTAACTACAATGTCCACGTAACCTTTGTTTTTTTCAGTGAATTTCTAAGGGTTTTATATTCTATTTCCTAACTATAGCATCCCTGTAACCTTTGTTTTTTTCAGTGAATTTCTAATGTTTTTTTATTCGATTTCCTAACTTTAATGTTCCTTTAACCTTTTGTATTTTTATTGAACTTTTAAGGTGCGTTTAAGTGTATTTTACAACTATAACTTATGTATAATGCTTGAGTTTTTTAGGTAATTATAATATTTTTCTCATACATACTTTGATATTAACCCAAGGTGTCTGTGAAAAAAGCGTTAGGAATCCTTTTATTGAGCTCTCTGCCACAATGGAATACACCAACCCTGTGCACTGTTACAAATTGAATAGAAGAAACCCAATCCTTCTTGTAAACGTGCTGCTCATATTGTTTTATACTATATACAGTATTCATACAGTTCTGAAGTAGTATTGTAATATTATTATTTTCTTTTTAATTAATTTGGAACAGCGTTGCCATCTGTGGTTCTGCAGAGGCAGAGCGACGAAGCTCCTTGGTTTCCATTCTGATCACATGCTCAGAATTAATCCACAGTTTGGAACTGCAGGTTTGCGATATTTAATAAAAAAATACAATATGCACCCCATTATTTCCCATATAAACAGAAGGCTGAACATATTTACAACTCACAAACATATTTTATATATTTACAATAGAACACAAAACTTAATTTACGATTTTCATGGAACTGCTACTCCAGTTCGGAACCGTGGAGCTACTTGATGTGTGCAGAGTAATCTGGCATTTCATTCGTTACTTTTGAACCACACCTAGTTTTGGGTAGGGCCACTCCCTAAAACATTCATTATTTGATAGCTCTTAAGGGAGAAGCATCTCAGTTGTGATCCTCCAGCTACAGAAGTTTCCAGAATGGCTGAAGGGAGTGCTCCACCACAACCACCTGGAGAGTTTCAAGATATTCCTGAAGAACATGATTCTCAACAGGTGCCTTCTTCGTCTAGAAAAGAGAGTGATGTGTGGACATGTTTTACCATACCTAGTGGGGGAAAAAAAAGTTAGTGAAAGAATTGTGAAATGCAACCTCTTTGAAAAAAAACTCTCTCGTACATCAAAGAAATACAGCCAAGGAACGTCGAATATGTGGAAGCATCTGTGCACAATCCATGAACTGGCATTTCAATGAATGGTGAGAGAAAAAGAATTGACACAATTTGATGCGGAACCTGGCACATCACCATCTAGCCAAGCTTCTGCTCGGAATAACAGCATGCCAGCCAAATGCACCGAATTAGGTCAAATGGTAACATCCTGCAACATCTGCCATAATCTTGTGGTTGCAAAAGTTAAAAATGTAAACGATTTTTTTTACAGGTCAAAAACCACAGTTGCTAATTTTTTTCACAATGTTTTTCTTCAAAGTAGCTGTTATTGCACAATGTGTGCTTTCATAATCCAAAAGTATTGCATTTAAGTTTTTCCAAAGTTTCCAATACATTTTCTGGAAAAACAATAATTAAAGATGGATGATTTTGCAGTTGGGTGTCTCAGTGTATGCAGTAGTGCCTGTATGACTGTATCAGTGATTACATACGTTTGTACATGGCTGTCTTAGTGTATGCATCAGTTTCTGCCTGTCTATGTCAGTGTATGCATTAGTGTGTGCTTAAGTGTGTCAGTGTATATATTAGTATGTATCAGGGTGTATCAGTGTATACATCAGTGTCCATGTGGGTTTGGCAGTGTATGCAATGGTGTGCATCAGGGTATTTCACTGTATGAATGAAAGTGTGCCTAGGTCGGTTAGTCTCTGCATAAGTGTGCATAAGTGTGTGTTTACAGATCATTGTGTATCTATGTGTATCATTCTATGCATAAAAGTATCGCTGGGTGTCTTAGTGTATCTCTGTGTGTCTAAATGAACGCATCAGTGTGTGACTAGATATTTGAGACTCTATTGCTGTGTATCCTCAATATATCCGTCTTTGTCAAAGTTTCTAAGGTTAAACTTCAGTGTTTTGTGAGTGTCCTAGTATATACAGATAAATAAATACACCTGTACTGACATTAATTTATTCCTCTATTACTATCATTACCTATCTTTAGCTGTGTATATTTATAGACAGACACAAAGGTACTTACTTACTTACATTACTACAGTAAAATCAACTTTTAACATGTATAAACTACTCAAATCATAAATATAACTTTAACTTTGATTGTATTCAGTTATCAATTCTAAGTTTTCAATGTGTAATAAAAAATAAAAGAGCAAGTTTTAACACATTACAAATATTTAGCACTATATATAAATTTGGAAATTTGATTTAAACATGCTACATTTCCTAATCCACTATTCTAAGATTCTATACTTTAACACTACATAATAAGTGCATATAGATACTCATCCTTGAACAGTGGCATGGTCGGGGTGGAATAGCCATAAAGACTTTAAGAAAAACATGACTTCATAGCACGTTATTTCAAATTAACATTACTATGGTGGTCATTCCAACCCTGGCGGTCCATGACCGCCGGGTTGGAGGACCGCGGGAGCACCGCCGACAGGCCGGCGGTGCTCCAATGGGCATTCCGACCGCGGCGGTGAAGCCGCGGTCGGACCGGCAACACTGGCGGTCTCCCGCCAGTGTACCGCCGCCCATTGGAATCCTCCAAGGCGGCGCAGCTAGCTGCGCCGCCGAGGGGATTCCGACCCCCCCTACCGCCATCCAGTTCCCGGCGGTTCTCCCGCCGGGAACCGGATGGCGGTAGGGGGGGTCACGGGGCCCCTGGGGGCCCCTGCAGTGCCCATGCCACTGGCATGGGCACTGCAGGGGCCCCCGTAAGAGGGCCCCTAAATGTATTTCACTGTCTGCTGCGCAGACAGTGAAATACGCGACGGGTGCAACTGCACCCGTCGCACAGCTTCCACTCCGCCGGCTCGATTCCGAGCCGGCTTCATCGTGGAAGCCTCTTTCCCACTGGGCTGGCGGGCGGCCTGAAGGCGGCCGCCCGCCAGCCCAGCGGGAAAGTCAGAATTACCGCCGCGGTCTTTCGACCGCGGAACGGTAACCTGACGGCGGGACTTTGGCGGGCGGCCTCCGCCGCTCGCCAAGGTCCGAATGAGGGCCTATGTGTGGTACTCACTATCAATATTAACCAAACTCTGTCACCTACAGTTCGCAAATTATTAAAGGAATATTACAGGTAAATTAATGTGCATGAATCACACTACTAGTTTAAAAAGTGTCTATAAACATCAACCTTGGTAGGCCACATGATGTTTGAAACTCCACTCATCCTTTAAAGAGGAATTTATTATGTCATCATTTTTTATCATCAGTAGATGTATTTTACAGTTCACCGATTGTAATATCCATTTTCAGTTTAGTAGTATGTGTCCAATTTCCATCCAATAAGGAAAATATTTCTACAATTAAAATCCCTTGTTAGGCCGTATGATGCCTTATATTCTACTTTTAAAACTCCCATATGTTTACTGTTCCATTCCTCCAATAGTAATCTTCCTTAGAACTTTGGTTCAAGATACAGAAGGTAAGAATTTGGTAATTTATATGGTTATCTCTGCTTAAATGTAAGCTTATTATCATTGTACTCTGTCCATCCAGTTCAGTTCTATTCTTTATGTAAATGTTGTAATGTTCAGCTGTAGCACTTACTCCCTGATGGAAAATAATAGCTGTGCAGGTTTATTGTAGCAGAAATTGAGATTTGATGCTTTATAATTTGTGATTTGAGTTTCCAATTTAGTTCCATCTGCTTTACATTGTTGTAGCATCAAGATGATATACTTCACAGTTTTTCTTACACTCAAACGTGAAAGGAGGTCAGAGTTGCACTGGATGCATGTATTATTTTGTGAAGCATCTTTAAACAACTTTTCAAAACTGTCAGTTTTTGAATCTGGTGGAGTTAGGTATCTAAATTGTTCTGAATTAATTTCTGCTGTTGAAGAAAAGGAACAATTTTCACAGTCATGCTGCCATAAGTAACGTAGTCCAAACAGTTCATGAATAAGTACCATCTCTTCTTCCAAACTTCCTAGTAGGACCATCAAATATTCTTGTGTATCTTCTTGAGTATTTTTGCCTAAACCGTACAGATCCAGAGCACATACCTGAAATATCTCTAATAGAAGATTCAGAGTATGTTTTTGTTCTATCGCTCAACAAGTGTTCTAACAAAGCCAAAAGTGCAGTCCCTTTTCTCTTTAAGTTCATGGACCAGAGTAGGCAAGGAGAACAGAGCATTAACAACTACATTAGGTTAGCAGTTCACTCCAGACAAATTCAATAACTGGTAACCAACAATTTCACCATTACTATTACTCTTCTTTCTTTTCATTTTACTTCTTTTTCTCTGGAACATCAGTCACATCTTTTGCTATTTTTTGTTTCAGTAAGATAGTAGGTTTTTTTTATGAACAAATACTGCTCTAGGTGTGGGTTCTCAAACAGTTGTACTCCAATACACAACTGGAATCAGCATTTACTTTACTGTCATAAAAGTCTATTAGAAACAAACCAGACAAACTTCTTAAATGTGATAATGCTACATGAGACATACCTTCCTTAAATACAGTGTTACCAATATTAATAAAAGTTGCATCTACACTTAAACCTTGAGACTTTTTTATTGCTACAGCATATGCTAGAGATATAGGAAACTGCTTTCTATGTATATACAGGTCTTTCACAAGTAAAAAACGCACAACAGATCTTGCTATCTGTTTTACATCTTCAAGATCATCAAATTTAATTGCCAGATACTGCACTTCACTTCTGTTTGGATACAGAATAAAATCTATTATTTTTCCAATAGCTCCATTAACTAATCCTTCTTCAACATTTAAATTAGGCTGCAAAATTACTCTTCAGTTCTTACAAACATGCAAACACTTTTCTAATCACGCAGTTTATAAAACAGATTTTTCCAAAGGATCCAGTTTTGACTGTAGTTTATCATTCAATAGTATTGTTACTCTTTGGTGTTCCATTTTATCAATTGATATCAACTCTAATATTTGCTCATTCTGTAGTTGTAGTAATTGTTCATTAAAATGTGTGCATTCTTGAATGGTAGGTATGAAAGAAGAGAATTGACTTTTTTGCATGAATAAATTCAAACATTAGCTCTGCTGCGCTTTTCTTTGAAGGAAATATGTTCTTTATAAGTCGTGCTTCCAGACACCGTTTTCCTTCTTTTGGCAGTATTCCAACTCTAATATCCTTCAAAATACTTCCATATTCCTTATCAGATCTTTGACATATGTTTTTAATCAGTTCCTTGTAATAAAAATTTACCCAAATATTTATATTTCCAATGCTTCCTAAGCAACTATGAGTTTCTTCATAGAGTCTTGTAGATTCTTAAATGTAGGTTGTCCTTTCACAGCATTAGGTTGTAACAAATCACCAAAAACAATCACATGCTTTCTTCTAAAGAACATTTCATAGTAAGTTTGTAATATCTGTTGCATTCTCAAATGCACAAAGGCAAGCATTAAGTTTGACATCATGCTCACCTCCTCAATAATTAAAAGCTTTAGTTTCTTCATAACTCTGGAACCTTCCCAGCAAGTTTCACCAGATAATGTTTGTTATTCAAATGTATTGTTGTGTTCTACATGTAGCATTAGTAGACACTGCAAGGTAATTCCTTTGACAATTGTGTGCAGCTAATGCAGTAGGAGTTATTACTACACACAATAAAATAGAGTCTATAGTTTTCTACAGAAATGTTGTTAGAACTTATACTACAAAGCTTTTTCCAGAACATGCTTGTCCACTGTTATATAAAAGAATTGATTTAAAAATTGAACACTTACATTGACTGCTTTCATGCAGTAATCCATGGTAAATTTTTCCTCTGACTTCCATACAAATTTATTTGTGCTCACTATAGAGTTGGTCTGCTAAATCATCCAATGTAACATTTTATTTTCTTACTTGTTGCATTGCTGTCTCCACTTCATTCATTGCTATGGCAGATTCACTTTCTATTACTGGCTGTCCAAGAGGATCTTGACTAAGAGGAGCAGAACTTTGGCTGCTTTGTGAACTTTCCTTTGCAATCTCGGTAGCAATTGTTTCTACTTGTTCAGTTTCTTCATTTAACATTTTCATGTAGCTTGGAAATATTGTACACTGAATAGTGTCTTTCATAACATTGAAAGAGTCTTCATAGCAGTCACATTGTCCATGTAACTCTGTTTTAGATCACCAAGGTTTGAATACCTGAAGAAGTGCCAAGTATAAACTTTCTCTTTTTCAGCAGTTTGACAAGTAAGTTTTATATGGTAATTAAGTTACCTTTCACATTCCAAACTAAAGAACTATAACAACCAGCTGAAACATTACTTCTATACCTATAGTGTTGTAGAAGTTTATAGAGACACATATTTTCAAGGTGTACACTTCTTTTTCTTTTTGGATAGTATATGCCTAACATATTTGTTTTTACAATATCTTTGCTCTCTTGATAAAATTCTGCAAATACAGAATTTCTGGAAGAGATTTCAAAACTCTGTTTCATGTGTTCTCAAGGCCTAGTCTAATTCAAATATTTCCTCTAGACTTTAGGAACAATCTAGGGAACTCAACCTATCACAAAACTCATAAAAACTTAACTCTCTGTGTGAAAGCATCTTCAAGCCGAAACTGTACAATTTCTTTGAAAGAGACTTTTCTGCAGACATTTCCTTCCAATGTTCCTTCATCTCTGTTTTTTGTGACTTACTGATGTATGAAATGACATACCAAGCAACAGCAATGGAATTGTCAGCAACAAACCGTATGTCCATATTTGCATTCCATAATTTCAGAATGAGAGGATTATAATCGTTAATATCTTTGGAAACCTGTGCACTTCTCAGATTGTATGTATTTTTTGGTGATTTTCTGGTGAGTGTGTGCCTTACAGCAGACATAAAAACTGTTCACTCTTCCCTTAGAGAGGATAGGCCTTGGAAATCCAAAACGACACCTAGTTTAAAACTTTTCTTTGCATCGATATCTTCTGCGACAATATTTGCTACACCTATGTGTTTGGAAACATCGAACTTGCCTTAAATGTTTGTTGTGATTGCCCTCTGGAATGCCACATGTAACATACTGCTCTACGAAATACCGCACACACTCATCAGGGCCAGTCCCAAATTTTGGGGCTCCCTTTATCCATAATACAGTAGCATGTGTATATAAGGGGCTCCTCTTGCTTGGTATTCTTTTCTCCAAATGAAATCAGTAACTTCTCCAAGAGGAGGATTTGTTTTATTGTATGTCAAAGCCAGCATAGCTTGAAACTTGTGATTAAAATAGCTGCAAACATTAACTGGATCCAAAGAGCAAAGTCTTCCTGCTTTCTTCAAATGGGTATTGTTTATGTTAGAGTTTGCTACTCTTAGAAATGTCAGTAAATCATCCCATGCATACTCTGCACAACTAAGTGTTATAAACCAAGTAGGAGGACCTTGATTACGAAGCATACATTTAACTTCTCCATGACAACTGTACCAGTATTCTTTAGTTCCACATTGACAAGCCATCAAATTAATTAAATTGTACTCCAGATTTTCATCTTATCCTTGCATCTTATCCTCCAAATCGCATGAAGAAAGATTTTAGAGATGATCTCCTGTCTTAAGAATATGGTTTACAGCATATGAGAGTCTAGACAAATCACTCTCAAATAACAGATGGAATATATACGGAACACATTGTCGAAACCTAGGATCCTCTGAATATAGTCTTGTTGACCTATACTCAGCTGCTGGTATTTGAACAGGTCAGTCATCATAAAGTCCACCTACTTCTGTGGGAAATAGATGTGGAAAGCAGTGAGCCTCTAAACTTTTTTCTCAGACACTCAAAGGAACTCTTCTAGCTTATTTCATTTGAAACAAATCAATAGAATCCCCTACAATATCTTTGTAATGTAGTGGATGAATACTATATTGTTCATATATTTCTTCTGACTTCTGCTTGTCCACTTTTCAATCTGTCCACTAGATTGTAGCATTTCATCTTCAACACAGGTTACATCTTCAGTAATTTCAACGTTAGTATAAAACATTTTCTTTTCTTTTAAACAAATTGTAGCTTTTTTCACTTTATTGACATCTACTAATTATTGCCAGATTTTTTTTTGTCGGAACTCAATTTACTACAATAACCAGTGGTTCATTGACATCTTTTTCAACACCAACAGTATCAACATTTCTTTTTTAATCTAGAGGTAAATACTCTTCCCTTTTTGTAGTTCTGTTGATGGCAGTTTCCCTGTTTTTGGCTCCATTCGAACAATCACTTGAAATGGATGTACAGTTTGTATTAAAATTGATTCATCCACATTTAACTCATTAAGTTCATCTGGCATAGGTACCAACTCTAATTTGTTATGAATTGCTCTACCTGGCATTTTATTTTCTTATACCTTATCATAGCAATATTTAAATATAATTTGCTTTGTACCTAAATCAAAGTGTTCTTCTACAAATAGATATGCACCCAATTCCGGACACTTATCATTATCATCTTCTTCAGTTCTAGAAAATGTATCTACATAACGAGCTCATTTTTTGTAGCGAGTATGTTGACAAGACATACAAATATACTCAGGTTTCTCAGAACACACGGAAATGAATTTGTCTAATTCGTTTCCTAACATTTCCATGTTAATTCCTGTGTCTATTCCCTGTACAGCTTCAATCACCTGGTCATTTTGCCTATTCTCTTCAGGGCCAAAGAAACAGAACTGAAAGTCCACAAAAACGTTCTCAACCTCTGCTATAGTACCGTGTAAGAGACCTCTACTCAAATCTCCTAAACATAAAGTTGGAGTCTTCACATAATATAGTCTCCTTACCAAATGTTGCACTCCTGAATGATGCAAATTACTTTGACACACTTTCTTTGAAAGACATGCCAGTGAATGCCCTTGTAAGTTACTATGGGGGTCATTACAACCCTGGCGGACGGTGTTAAAGCAGCAGTAATACCGCAAACAGGCCGGCGGAAAAAAAAGGGAATTATTACCATGGCGTAAACCGCCAACATAGACAGCCACTTTAACACTCCGACCGCCACTGCGGTACAGACAAACAGCGCGGCGGTCACCGCCAACAGACAGGCGGAAGACAAAATACCGCCCACAGTATTACAACAGGCTAATCCGCCACCTTTTCCGGGGTGGATTCACCGTGGATAAAAACACGGCGGAAACAGCCATTTCAATGGGAAAATGCTCACCTTAACACACTCCACGAGGAAGGAGGGCACCATGGAGCCGGAACTCCGAATACTCCCTGCAATAGTGTTCCTGCTCCTCTACGAACATCAGCAACGGAGGTGCCGAAGACAACGGTGAGTACTGCACCTACGACATAGGGGAGGGGGGAGGCAAAAGTCAGGGACACACACACACAACACCCCCACCCCCACCCGACCCTCGCACACTACAACACACACACCAATGCATTTCCAAACATCACAGTAACAACCCCCAACCCCCCGGAAGAATGCAAAGACAAAAGGAAATTAGTACAACCATTGTAATGTATCACAATACAGTAAGCTAATATATACAGAAATATATACAAATGCCAAAAATATACATCACGATCAGTAGTGCAGGTATGCACCATCCAATGTCCGTGGACCACTGGGCCCAAAATGCATGGGCGAGGCCCACACACGATACCTGTCCAGAAACGGAGAGAACACTGCAGGGGCATCAGATAGAAATACAACAGGCACCTCAGGGGGAAGGGAAGGGGGGCACCTCAGCCGGATGACAGCACCACGCCAGATCCACGACGGGGCTCCATGCCCATTTATGTATCCTGGGGAGTGCAAAGCCACAGTCTCTCAAGTCTCTACAGTGGGTGGTTTGCCCACTGTACCATCCTGGGGAGTGCAAAGCCACAGTCTCACAAGTCTTTGCAGTGGGTGGTTTGCCCACTGTACCATCCTGGGGAGTGCAAAGCCACAGTCCACAAGTCTTTGCAGTGGGTGGTTTGCCCACTGGACCATTCTGGGGAGTGCAAAGCCACAGTCTATCAAGTCTCTACAGTGGGTGGTTTGCCCACTGTACCATCCTGGGGAGTGCAAAGCCACAGTCTCACAAGTCTTTGCAGTGGGTGGTTTGCCCACTGGACCATCCTGGGGAGTGCAAAGCCACAGACTCTCAAGTCGATAACAGTCTCCACTGGTTCTGGAGGGGGACTGGTGCCCAGAGTGCTTCATCCTGTTAAGGACTGAGGTAGTGGATGCTGTTCTCCACTGGTTCTGGAGGGGGACTGGTGCCCAGAGTGCATCACTCTCCCCGTGACGGTCCCAGTTCCGTCACTGCCCCTGCCGCACATGGGCTAGCGATGCTTGAGTTGGCGGTGCTTGCCCTGTTCAGCAGTGCTTGCCCTGTTTAGCGGTGCTTGCCATGGCGGTCTTTGCCCTGTTCAGCGGTGCTTGCCCTGTTCAGCGGTGCTTGCCCTGTTCAGCGGTGCTTGCCATGGCGGTTTCTGCCCTGTTCAGCAGTGCTTGCCCTGTTCAGCGGTGCTTGCCATGGCGGTCTTTGCCCTGTTCAGCGGTGCTTGCCATGGCAGTTTCTGCCCTGTTCAGCGGTGCCTGACTTTGCTGTCTCTGACCTGTGCAGCGGTGTGTGCCATGGCGGTCCCTCATTGCACAGCGAGGATGTGGCTGCCGGGGCCCTCCTGGGCACTGACTCTGGCGGTGGTCTCCTGACCAGTGACGATTGTGCTGCCCTCCTGGGCACTGACTCTGGCGGTGGTCTCCTGACCAGTGACGATGGGGCTGTCGGTGGCACCCTGGGCAGCGGGGATGATGGCGGCCTTCTCCGCCGTGCTGCTCTTCCCAGACTTTGTCGCTTTCTTCTGCCCCTTCCCCACCTTGGGAGGAGTCACAGCTGACTCAACACTCCCCCCGGGACCCTTGTGAGCGGCTTTGCCGGCAGGAGTCTTCACCCTCTCCCGTCAGGCACTGTTCAACTTCTGGTGCTTCACAGGGGGGGGACTGGCTGTGCTTTGGCTCCGTGTCACACTGGCTGCCCTGGTGCCCGGTGCACTCCACATACCTCTAACAGGCACCACTGGTACAAGACTTTTTTGGCTGAGGTGCTACTACGGGACCTATGAATTGGAGGGGGGGGGGTGGGAAAGAGGTCAACGTTGCTCAGGAAAAGTTTCTGACAAACACTGGGACAGGTAGCTGGAGGGGGTCTGGGAGTGGAGGAAGAGGAGGTGGTTGCAGGAGGTGTAACTTTAGGTGATTTGGGTGTAGGTGCATGTTCTGGAGGCTGTCGTGAGGTGGATGGATGTTGGGTGTGTGTGTGCCCGCATTTCTGTACTTTGGGAGGGGGCGTCACAGACACACTGGGAGAGGACACAGGGGACGTGTAAATGGTAGTGGGGGTGGTGAGTGCAGGTGAGCGGGGTGTGGTGCTAGGTGTTCTGGTGCAAGTCCTAGTGGCGGTAGTGGAAGTACATGCAGGACACTGGGAGGGAGGAGGGAGACGAGGAGGAGGGGGACACAGTGGAGGCAGTGGATGTTGCTGTGTCTGTATGTGGGTGATGCTTGTGTGAGTGCCTGTGGGATGTGTGGTGCCTATGTTTGCCTGAGCTTCCCTTGTGTGTTGAGGTGTGTGCTGGGGATTGGGTCTGGGTGGAGGAAGTTGGAGGGGGGAGGCTAGACACAGGGACAATGGCTGCCATCAGTGCTGAGACCAGAGATTGCAGGGTTTGATGATGGGCAGCCTGACCAGAATGAATGCCCTCCAGGAATGCATTAGTGTGATGCATCTCCCTTTCTACACCCTGGATGGCATTCACAATGGTAGACTGCCCAACAGTGAGTGACCTGAGGAAGTCAATGGCCTCCTCACTGAGGGCAGCAGAGGTGACAGGGGCACGGGCTGAGGTGCCTGGGGTGAAGGTGATGCCCACCCTCCTGGCTGAGGGGCTGCTGGGAGGGCGGTGCTGGTAGGGGGGGTGGCAGCTGTACCTGTTAAAGTGGGGGGTACAGATGGTGCCGCCACCACAAGGGAGCTCCCATCGGAAGACGAGTCTGTGTCGCTGGTTGCTGATCCGGTGACCGCCGTGAAGCTCCCCTCGCCCTCCGTCCCACTGGTGTACTCAGAGTCCGTGGTGTGGCCCTCCATGGCCATGTGGGATGCAGCCCCCTCGTGCTCCGGTGCCACTGTACCTCCGCCTGATGATGCTGATGCACAAAAGAACAGGGACAGCAGGGAGAGCACAAAAATGGGGGGGGGGCGACAGAAGAAAGACAGGTTAAGTGCATGGCTTACCGCTACCGTTGGTGGACAATACAGACACAGCAGCCCCCTGCACTACGCCGCGCTCTTGGCCTCTACAGATGCAGTTCCTGGGATATGGCCTACATGACTATGGTGGACATCTGCACACATAGATGACACAGGGGCATGTATACCTGTACCTGGCCTAGGGAAACCCACAGCCCTCCTCCTCCACCCAGACCCCTCCACTGCGCGCAAAGTCAGCAGAATGAGAGTGTACTCACCCCCTTGTGTCTGCTGTGATGCCCTCATGCGCCCATCCAACTCAGGGTAGGCCACCGCCAGGATCCGTAACATCAGGGGGGTCATAGTGCGACAGGCACCCCTCCCACATTGGGAGGCCATCCCCACCTGAGCCTCTGCTGTCTTCTTGCTCCAGCGGCGAATGTCCTCCCATCTTTTCCGGCAGTGGGTGCTCCATCTCTGGTGGACCCCCAGGGTCCGGATGTCCTTGGCGATGGCACGCCAAATATCCTTCTTCTGGTGGACGCGGACCTACATGACATGGACAGGGGAAGAAGAGAAGTCATTATCAACTGCACCGTCGAAGTGAGTGGCCCACATCCCTGCCCTTGCCATGTGGCACCTGCATTCACACTCATTCATGCTCGCTGTACTGTGCCCCCTTCCTTCTTACATCCAGCCCTCTCCACCCAGGCATAGCCCATACAACTTGCACCCTATGTACTCACCTGCTGGTCTGGAGGACCATAGAGTAGTGTGTACTGGGGGAGGACCCCGTCCACGAGCTTCTCAAACTCCTGTGCAGTGAAGGCAGGGGCCCTTTCCCCAGACGCACGTGCCATTGTCTCTTCCAGACCGAGGTCACAGCAGCACTTACAGTATAGGTCCTCTCCTGTCGAAGATCAGGTATAGAGTGATTCAACAGATAGAAAATGGCGGTCACGTCCGCGGTGGTGCGTATCATCACCGCCGGCGCACTTCGTCATTGGCTCCTGGGACCCATAGGGTCCAATGTTAACCAATGCAGCATTGCGCCGCGGTCTACGACCGCCTACCGCGACGGTGTACAACGCCAGCGTAGTTACCTCACATCCCATTGTCCCACTTTAGAGGTCAGGCAGCCGCCATTTCAGGGGCCCACATTGCTTCATTATCAACTGCGTCACACATACCGAGGCCTGGACTCAACACACATACAGACAACTTTTTGGAATTTGTTTTGTGTTCTGTGTAGCTGTGGGTACATACCTCTGAATTGCTTGACTCTGTGGTCGCTGTTGTCCTTTCTAGGCACCGTCAGCTGGGACATGTGAGGATGATGGCGGAATCCTCCGGTGTACCGACCGCTGGTGGACCTGTTGACAATGGAGGAGCGACAGTTAATCATCACCTACAGGTTTGACCGTGCCACAATCCAGGAAGTGTGTACCCAGTTGGAGCCAGACCTTATGTCACCAATCCGCCATCCCACAGGAATCCCCCCTCAAGTGCAGGTGCTATCAGTGCTCCATTTCCTAGCAAGTGGGTCATTTCAAACAACAGTGGCCATGGCATCAGGGATGTCCCAGCCTATGTTTTCCAACGTGTTGTCCAGAGTGTTGTCTGCCCTGCTGAAACACATGAGGAGCTACATCGTTTTCCCTCAGGTGGAGGATTTGGCTACAGTTAAAGGTGACTTCTATGCCCTGGGACATATTCCTAACATCATAGGTGCCATTGATGGGACCCATGTAGCTTTGGTCCCCCCCCCCACAGGAGTGAACAGGTGTACAGGAACCGGAAGAGTTATAATTCGATGAATGTACAGATGGTATGTTTGGCAGACCAGTACATCTCGCAGGTAAATGCTATGTTCCCTGGCTCAGTGCATGACGCCTACATCCTGCGGAATAGCAGCATCCCTTATGTGATGGGTCAACTCCAGAGGCACCGGGTGTGGATATTAGGGGACTCTGGTTACCCCAACCTGTCATGGCTACTGACCCCAATGAGGAATCCCAGGACCAGGGCAGAGGAACGCTACAATGAGGCCCATGGGCGGACTAGGAGGGTGATCGCACGCATCTTCGGCCTCCTGAAGGCCAGGTTCAGGTGCCTCCATATGACAGGTGGTTCCCTATTCTACTCACCAAGGAAAGTGTGCCAGATCATCATCGCCTGCTCTATGCTTCACAATCTTGCTTTGCGATGCCAGGTGCCTTTTCTACAGGAGGATGGTCCAGATGACGGTGTTGTGGCAGCTGTGGAGCCTGTGGACAGTGATGAGGAGGAAGCAGAGGAAGAAGACATTGACAACAGGGACTTAGTCATGCAGCAATATTTCCAGTGGCACACAGGTGAGAACACTTTCTTTACTAATACTTTTACTTTCACACTTCTACCTCTATCCTGTCTGTCAATTTCAAGCAGTATTTGGTAACTGAGTTGTACATTTCCATTACGGTTTCACAGGTGTGGTTACCAACGTGTGTCATCTGCTTGCATCCTTCATGGACTTGTGATGTGTGACATTGGTATGTTGACATTACTATTGAGAACGGGTTTTGTCATTGTTATAGCTAATACACATTTTCAATATCACAGACTGACTTCAGATTGTTTTGTGGTTCAAGGGTGTTTATTGAAGTGCTGATTATTTGAGGGGGTGGTAAAATGGTGATGGGTGATGGTGGAGGAATGTCCATGGCAGAGTCCAGTCTATTAGTCTCACAGGTGCACTGCCCATATGGGCATAGGAAGTGGAGCTGGGGCAGTTCCAATATGGACAGGGTTACAAACTGGGACAGTGGGATGACAATCAGGGTGGTCTCATTTCTTGGCGGGGGTATTGCCATCGTGCTGTGTCCTGTTCCTGGATCTCAGGGACCGCTTGCGGGGTGGTTGTCCGTCTGCAGGGGGTGAGGTGCTGGTGTGGTGGTCCTGTGGCTGGGCGTCCTGTCCACTAGCGCCGGCGGAGGTGGTGGGCAGTTCATCGTCCAGGCTAGTGTCAGGGGCCCCTTGGAGTGCCACGGTGTCCCTCATGGTGTTCTGTATGTCCTTCAGCACCCCTATGATGGTGCCCAGGGCGGAGCTGATGGTTCTGAGTTCCTCCCTGAAGCCCAAATACTGTTCCTCCTGCAGGCGCTGGGTCTCCTGAAACTTGGCCAGGACCGTATCCATCGTCTCCTGGGAGTGGTGGTATGCTCACATGATGGAGGAGAGGGCCTCGTGGAGAGTGGGTTCCCTTGGCCTGTCCGCCCCCTGTCACACAGCAGCCCTCCCAGTTCCCCTGTGTTCCTGTGCCTCTGTCCCCTGGACCGTGTGCCCACTACCACTACCCCCAGGTCCCTGTTGTTGTTGGGGTGGTGGGTTATCCTGGGTTCCCTGTAGTGGTGGACACACAGCTGATTGACGTGTCCTGGGGACGGAGGTATGGGCCCGCTGGGTGGGTGCTGTACTGGTGTTTCCAGAGGGTGGAAGGTCAGTGTTAGGCTGTGCCTGTGCGAGGGGAACCGACTGTCCCGAGGCCCACGATGGTCCGGGCTGGTAATCTGGATCCAGTTGGACAGAGCTGCTGTCATCACTGTGGGCCTCTTCTGTGGGTGGGGTAGAGATGTCTGGACCCTCCTGTCTGGTGACGTTAGGTAGTGGTCCTGCAGGGTTATAAAAGCATAATTATTGCATCTGTGTGTGTCATGGTGAGCAATGGGTGGGTGAGCGTGTACCCCAGTGCTAGCATTCCTGTGTGGGGGCTTGTGTGATGATGGTTAGGGGTTGTTATGGGTATGTGCAGTGGGCATGCTGATAGGGGATGGGGCGAGGGTAGGGGTATGTGATAGCATGCAGGTAGGGTGGGGGATATGATAGTTAAGATTTGACTTACCAGTGTCCATTCCTCCACCGACTCCTCCGAGGCCCTCAGGATGCATAATGGTCAAGACCTGCTCCTCCCATGTTGTTAGTTGTGGGGGAGGATGTGGGGGTCCGCCGCCAGTCCGCTGAACCGCAATGTTGTGCCTGGAGACCACGTAACGCACCTTCCCCCGTAGGTCGTTCCACCTCTTCCTGATGTCCTCCCGATTTCTTGGATGCTGTCCCACTGCGTTGACCCTGTCCACGATTCTTCGCCATAGCTCCATCTTCCTAGCTATAGCGGTGTGCTGCACCTGTGATCCAAATAGCTGTGGCTCTACCTGTACGATTTCCTCCACCATGACCCTGAGCTCCTCCTCCGAAAACCTGGGGTGTCTTTGGCGTGCCATTGGGTGGTGTAATTGATGTGTGGGGTGGTGTATGTGGTGATGAGTGTGGTGATGTGTAGTGGTGTGTGGTGTTTTCTGCGTGGATGTTGTGTGGGTGATGGTGTTGTGTGCCTCTGTGTGGTGGGGTTGTCTATTGCTGTGCTCTCTCTCTGGCCTTCGTCTCAAATTTTTGGTCGTAGGGGTTTGTGGGTGATGTCGGTGTGTGTTTTATATTGTGTTGGGTGTGTGGGAGTGGTGTTGTATGTGTATCAGGTGTGTGTATTTCGAATAGTCCAATGTGGCGTGTTTTGGAGATGTGTGTGTATTTTGAGCGCGGTGGTGTGTACCACCAATGGAATACTGCGGTTGAAAGACCGCCGAGTGGATTCGTGGGTCGTAATAACATGGGCGTGTTTCTGTTGGCGTGACAGTGGAAGTTTTGTTTTTCCAGTTTATCACTGACCTTTGGTGTGGCGGACTTGTGTGGGTGTCTGAATTTCGGCGGATTCCGAGATGTGGGTCATAATAGCTGTGGCGGAATTCCGCCGCCGTGGCGGTATGTTGGCGGTCTTCTGCACGGTGGTAAGCAGCTTTTACCGCCAATGTTGTAATGACCCCCTATATTTTCTAACTCTGTGTGAATCTAATTCTTGAAGCATTTTAATTTTTTGTTGTAGACTTCTCCATGAAAATTCTCTTAAGATTTTTTTACATTTATTAATTGACTCCTGATGGATACTACAAATACTACTACACTTCCATGTTTACATCTTCCTTGTAGATCTTCACCTATCATTTCTTCTACATTCTGAGCAACCAGCTCTTATTTTTCTATTCTCTTTCCCAAACTCCTCTTCCTCATGGAGATGACTGTTTTATCCAGTGTCTTCATTCTATTCAACATTAAAATAAAATGTTTCCTCTGCACAACAAGTCCTTTGTCAATTATACTCTCAATAATCTGCTTTTGTTTGATAATAACACTTCTCCTCATATACTTCATCTTCTTCCACAAATTTTGAAATACTCCATTTCAATTTTTTTTTACTGTCAACTCCTTAAATTGTTGCTGTGTAAAAGTCTGTAGCTTTTATTGGATTTCCTAATTCTTACATCATCCATACATTCCAGATTTCACTTTTAATTAACGTCTTCCTATCATTTTGCATTTTACAGCATATTTGTTTTTAAAGTCCTTAATACTCTTACCAGTATCTCTTTTCTTCTTCTGATCATTTTCTACCTCATGTTTTTCAGATAGTACAGTTGTTTCTTTTTTTTCTTTGTTTCTTTTTTGTTGGGTATTTTCAATCTTCTTACGTGAAAAAAATAACAATACCTGGAAACCACATTTACACATGTAGAAAAAAGTTAACAACATCATTTTGTAATACAAAGTTCACTTTATACTAAATTTGCAAACATACACTGCATCACTGTTTATCTGTACCTGTGACACTATGGTGGTCATTACAACCCTGGCGGACGGTGTTAAACCTGTGGTAATACCGCAAACAGGCCGACGGACAAAAAAATGGAATTACGACCCTGGCGGAAACTGCCAACAAAGACAGCCACTTTAACACATCATCCGCCACGGCGGTACAGACAAACAGCGCGGCGGTCACCGCCAACAGACAGGCGGAAGA
This sequence comes from Pleurodeles waltl, assembly GCF_031143425.1. Classification (NCBI taxonomy): domain Eukaryota; kingdom Metazoa; phylum Chordata; class Amphibia; order Caudata; family Salamandridae; genus Pleurodeles; species Pleurodeles waltl. Next base: position 762,835,761 of record NC_090438.1, read on the forward strand.
CAATGTACCGCCCACACTATCACAACACACCAATCCGACACCTTTTCCGGGGCGGATTCACCGTGGATAAAAACACGGCGGAAACAGCTTTTGCTATGGGAAAACGCTCACCTCAACACATCCCACGAGGAACGAGGACTCCATGGACCCGGAACTACAAATCTTACCTGCCCTTGCATTCCTGCTCATCTACGACCAACAGCGACGTAGGCGCAGAACATACCGGTGTGTACTGCACCTACGACACGGGGAGGGGGGAGGCAAAAGTTATGGGGACACCCACCAAACACCCCCACCCTCGCATATTACAACATACACACCAATGCAGTCCCAAAAATCACAGTAACAACCCACAACCCCCCCCGGAAGAATGCAATGACAAAGCGAATAGCGGCCAAACTTTGTATTGTGCCAATATACTACTCATTAAAAAATATACGGATATATATCACGAAATCTGTCAAAAATAAATGTACAAAACAAGAAGTAGTGCAGATATGTACATAACAATGTCCGTGCACCAACAGTCCAAAAATGCATGGGTGACGCCCACAATAGATACCTGACCAAAATCCGAGAGAACACTGCCGGGGCATCAGATAGAAACACTACAGGCACCTCAGGGGGAAGGGAAGGGGGGGCACCTCAGCCACATGAATGCGAAGCCAGATCCACGACGGGCTCCATGCCCATTGATGTATCCTGGGGAGTGCAAAGCCACAGTCTCTCAAGTCACTACAGTGGGTGGTTTGCCCACTGTGCCATCCTGGGGAGTGCAAAGCCACAGTCTCTCAAGTCTCTACAGTGGGTGGGTTGTCCACTGCCATATCCTGGGAAGTGCAAAGCCACAGTCTCTCAAGTCTATACAGTGGGTGGATTGCCCACTGCCATATCCTGGGGAGTGCAAAGCCACAGTCTCTCAGGTAGATGCAGGTCTCCACTAGTTCTGGAGGGGGACTGGTGCCCAGACTGGATGAGTCTCCCCGTGAAAGTACCTGTCCTGTCACTGTGCCAGCTGCACATGGGAGAACGATGCCTGATGTGCCGGACTATTCATACCCACACGGTCTTTGCCCTGTTCAGCGGTCTTCACCATGGCGGTCTTGGCCTTGTTCAGGGGGGCTTTGCCATGGCTGCCTATGGACTGTTCAGCAGTGCTTTGCCATGGCGGTCTTTGCCCTGTTCAGCGGTCTTCACCATGGCGGTCTTGGCCTTTTTCAGCGGTGTATTGCCATGACTGCCTATGGACTGTTCAGCGGTGCTTTGCCATGGCGGTCTTTGCCCTGTTCAGCGGTCTTCACCATGGCGGTCTTGGCCTTGTTCAGCGGTGCTTTGCCATGGCTGCCTATGGACTGTTCAGAGGTGCTTTGCCATGGCGGTCTTTGCCCTGTTCAGCGGTCTTCACCATGTCGGTCTTGGCCTTGTTCAGCGGTGCTTTGCCATGGCTGCCTATGGACTGTTCAGCGGTGCTTTGCCATGGCGGTCTTTGCTCTGTTCAGCGGTCTTCACCATGGCGGTCTTGGCCTTGTTCAGCGGTGCTTTGCCATGGCTGCCTATGGACTGTTCAGTGGTGCTTTGCCATGGCGGTCTTTGCCCTGTTCTGCGGTCTTCACCATGGCGGTCTTGGCCTTGTTCAGCGGTGCATTGCCATGGCTGCCTATGGACTGTTCAGCGGTAGCCTAAGATGGCGGTTCAGATACTGACATTGGTGTGTGGCATGACGATCTCCACACTGGACATTGGTGTGTGGCATGACGATCTCCACACTGGACATTGGTGTGTGGCATGACGTTCCATCATTGCCCAGCGGGGCTGTGAGATTCTGGACCCTCCTGGGCTGTGACTCCGGCGGTTGCGGTGGTCTCCTGACCAGTAACGATACTTGAGCCCTCCTGGGCTATGACTCCAGCGGTGGTCTCTGGACCAGTGACGATACTTGAGCCCTCCTGGGCTATGACTCTGGCGTGGTCTCTGGACCAGTGACGATACTTGAGCCCTCCTGGGCTATGACTCTGGCAGTGGTCTCTGGACCAGTGACGATACTTGAGCCCTCCTGGGCTATGACTCTGGCGGTGGTCTCCTGACCAGTAACGAGGGTGCTGGTGGTTGTGTCTGGACCGCCGGAAATGATGGCGCACTTCTCCGCCGTGACACTCACAACAGGTTGGGGAGACTTCCTCGGGACCTTCCCCACCTTCTTTTGAGTTACAGATGACTCACCAATCGCCTTGGATCCCATTTCACTGTTTGTACCACCAGGAGTCTTGACACGGTCCCGTCGTCCAGTCTCCAATTTCGGAGCCTTCACAGGGGGTGGGCTGACAGTGCCTTGGCTCCGAGTCCTACTGCCTGCCCTGGTGGATGGGACACTCCAAAAACCTGGAACATGCACCACTGGTACTGGAGGCATTTTGGCTGAGGCGCTACGACGGGACTGATGAATTGGAGAGGGGGTGGGGGCAAAAAGGTCAATTTGACATAGGGACAGTTTCTGACGTACACTGGGATGGGTAGTTGGAGGGGCTCTGGGAGTGGAGGAAGAGGAGGTGGTTGTAGGAGGTGTCACTTTAGGTGTTTTGGGTGAAGGTGCAGGTACTGGAGACTGTCGTGAGGTGGATGGATGTTGGGTGAGTGATTGTCGGCGTTTGTGTACTTTGGGAGGGGGCGTCACAGACACACTGGGAGAGGACACAGGGGACGTGTATATGGCAGTGGAGGTGGTAAGTGCAGGTGAGCGGCTTGTGGTGCTGGGTGTCCTGGTGCGAGTCCTAGTGTCTGTAGATGTGGTGCATGCAGGTGTGTGTGTAGACGAGACTGGGAGGGAGGAGGGAGAAGAGGAGGAGGGGGACACAGTGGAGACAGTGGATGTTGCTGTGTCTGTATGGGTCTGATGCTTGTGTGAGTGCTTGTGGTGTGTGTGGTGCCTATGTTTGCTTGAGCTACTTTTGGGTGTTGACTTGTGTGCATGCTGGTCTGTAGGTGTGCTTGGGATGGGCTGGGGTACAGGGGATTAGGTCTGGGTAGAGGAAGTTGGAGGGGGGAGGCTGGACACAGGGACAATGGCTGCCATCAGTGCTGAGGCCAGAGATTGCAGGGTTCGCTGAAGGACAGCCTGACCAGAATGAATGCCTTCCAGGAATGCATTACCGTGTTTCAACTCTCGTTCTACACCCTGGATGGCATTCACAATGGTAGACTGCCCAACAGTGAGTGACCTGAGGAGGTCAATGGCCTCCTCACTGAGTGCAGCAGGGGTGACAGGGGCAGGGCCTGAGGTGCCTGGGGCGAAGGTGATGCCCACCCTCCTGGGTGAGCGGGCACGGGGCGAACGCTGAGGGGCTGCTGGGAGGGCGGTGCTGGTAGGGGAGGTGGCGGCTGTACCTGTAGAAGTGGGGCGCACAGATGGTGCCGCCACCACAGGAGAGCTCCCATCGGCGGACGAGTCCGTGTCGCTGTTTGGTGATCCTGTGGCCGACGTGAAGCTCCCCTCGCCCTCCGTCCCACTGGTGAAATCAGAGTCTGTGGTGTGGCCCTCCATGGCCATGTGGGATGCAGCTCCCTCATGCTCCGGTGCCACTGTACCTCCGCCTGATGATGCTGATGTACAGAGGACAGGGAGAGCAGAAAAAGGGTGGAGACAGAAGAAAGAGAGTTTTAGTGCATGGCATACCACTACCGTTGGCGGACTAGACAAACGCAGCAGCCCCCTGCATTACGCCGTGCTCCTGCCCTCTGCACATGCAATTCCTGGGAAATGGCCTATGGCAATGGTAGACATCTTCCCACATGGATGGCAAAGGGGCATCAATTTGCCTTTTTTTTGAGCTGGGGTAGAGTGCCACATGGCCTACATAACGGAGGGGCCTTGCCTACCTAACTCGCCCTGGCCTAGGGACACCCACAGCCCACCACCCCCACCCAGACAGCTCCACAGCACTTAAAGTCCATTGCATGAGGTTGAACTCACCTCCTTGTGTCTGCTGTGATGTCCTTAAGCGCCCATCCAACTCCGGGTAGGCCACCGCCAGGATCCGGAACATCAGGGGGGTCATGGTGCGACGGGCACCCCTCCCACGTTGGGAGGCCATCCCCAGCTGAGCCTCCGCCGTCTTCTTGCTGCAGCGGCGAATGTCCTCCCATCTCTTCTGGCAGTGGGTGCCCCGTCTATGGTGGGCCCCCAGGGCCCGGACCTCCTTGGCGATGGCACGCCAAATGTCCCTCTTCTGGTGGGCGCTGACCTACATGACATGCACAACAGTCATTACCTACTGCACCGTCGTTGTAATTGGCCCCTCCCAACTCTATCCCTGTGGCCCATTCATCCCCATGCATGACTGTTCTATGTACTCTGCCCCCTTCCCTCATCCACCCAGCCCTCTCCACCCAGGCCTAGCCCATACAACGTGCTCCCTGTGTACTAACCTGTTGGTCTGGAGGACCCTAGAGTAGCGTATACTGGGGGAGGACTCCATCCACAAGTTTCTCCAACTCCTGTGCAGTGAAGGCAGGGGCCCTTTCCCCAGACGCTGCAGCCATCGTCGCTTCCAGACCGAGGTCACAGCAGCACTAGCAGTGTAGGTCCTCTCCTGTCGAAGGTCAGGTATCTAGTGATTGAACAGATAGAAAATGGTGGTGACGTCCGCGGCGGTGACGTCCGCGGCGGTGCGCATCATCACCGCCAGCGCACCTGTTCGTTGGCTCCTGGGACCCATAGGGTCCAATGTTAACCAATGCAGAATTGTGCCGCGCTCTACGACCGCCTACCGCGACGGTGTGCAACGCCAGCGCAGTTATCCCACAATTCCATTGTCCCATTTTAGAGGTCAGGCAGCCGCCATTTCAGGGGCCCACATGGCTTCCTTTTTCTACTGCGTCACACATACCGAGGCCTACACTCAAAACCTTTCCCGGAAGGGTTAATTGTCTGGTGTAGTCTTGTGTATGACTGTGGGTACATATCTGGAGGAATGCTGACAGTTTTTTCGCTGTTGTCCTTCTTAGGCACCGTCAGTTGGGACATATTGGAAGATGGCCGAATCCGCCAGTGTACCGACCGGTTGACAATGGAAGAGCGACATGTCATCGTGACCTACCGGTTTGACCGTGCCACAATTCGGGAACTATGTACCTAGTTGGAGCCTGACCTCATGTCACCAATCCGCCATCCGACTGGAATGCCCCCTGACGTGCAGGTGCTGTCAGTGCTCCATTTCCTTGCAGGTGGGTCTTTTCAGACAACAGTAGCCATGTCATCAGGGATGTCCCAGCCTATGTTTTCCAACGTCTTGTCCAGAGTGTTGGCTGCCCTGCTGAAACACGTAAGGAGATACATAGGGGGTCATTCTGACCCCGGCGGTCCAGGGTCGGCGGGAGCACCGCCGACAGACCGGCGGTGCCCCGCAGGGCATTCTGACCGCGGCGGTTCGGCCGCGGTCAGACAAGGAAAACCAGCGGTCTCCCGCCGGTTTTCCGCTGCCCTACAGAATCCTCCATGGCGGCGGAGCGCGCTCCGCCGCCATGGGGATTCTGACACCCCCTACCGCCATCCTGTTCCTGGCGGGTCTCCCGCCAGGAACAGGATGGCAGTAGGGGGTGCCGCGGGGCCCCTGGGGGCCCCTGCAGTGCCCATGCCAATGGCATGGGCACTGCAGGGGCCCCCGTAAGAGGGCCCCACTTGGTATTTCAGTGTCTGCTATGCAGACACTGAAATACACGACGTGTGCAACTGCACCCGTCGCACATCCTCCACTCCGCCGGCTCCATTCGGAGCCGGCATCCTCATGGAGGGGTGTTTCCCACTGGGCTGACGGGTGGCCTTTTGGCGGTCGCCCGCCAGCCCAGTGGGAAACCCAGAATACCCGCGGCGGTCTTTTGACCGCGCTGCGGTATTCTGGCGGTTCCCTCCAGGCGGGCGGCTCCCGCCGCCCGCCGGGGTCAGAATTACCCCCATAATTTTCCCTGAGGTGGTGGATTTGCCTACAGTGAAAGGTGACTTCTATGCCCTCGGACATATCCCCAACGTCATAGGTGCCATTGATGGGACCCATGTAGCTCTGGTCCCCCCGCAGGAATGAACAGGTGTACAGGAACCGGAAGAGTTATCATTCGATGAATGTCCAGATGGTCTGTTTGGCAGACCAGTACATCTCGCAGGTAAATGCGATGTTCCCTGGCTCAGTGCATGACACCTACATCCTGCGGAATAGCAGCATCCCTGATATGATGGGTGAACTCCAGAGGCACTGTGTATGGCTATTGGGGGACTCTGGTTACCCCAACCTGTCCTGGCTACTGACCCCAGTGAGGATTCCCAGGACCAGGGCAGAGGAACGCTACAATGAGGCCCATGGGCGGACTAGGAGGGTAATCGAGCGGACCTTCGGCCTCCTGAAGGCCAGGTTCAGGTGCCTCCATATGACAGGTGGGTCCCTATTCTACTCCGAAGAAGGTGTGCGACATCATCGTCGCCTGCTCCATGCTCCATAACTTGGCATTGCAACGCCAGGTGCCTTTTCTGCAGGAAGATGATCAAGATGACGGTGTTGTTGCAGCGGGGGAGCCTGGGGACCCTGTGGACAGTGATGAGGAGGAAGCTGATGAAGATGAAAACGACAACAGGGAGTCAGTCATACAGCAATATTTTCAATGAGACACAGGTGAGTACAATTTCATGTTTCACATTATATTACATTTCACACGTCTACCTCTATCCTGTACCTACATTTCACTCCCTATTTGTTAACTGAGTTGTCCCCTTCCATTTCAGTTTCACTAATGTGTTGACCTGCGTGTCAACAGCTTGCACCCTTGAAAGGCTTGTGATGTGTGACATTGGTATGTTGACCTTTCCGTGGCTAACCTTTTTTAACACTGTAATTGACAATACAAAGTTCACAATCATTGACTGACTCCAATATTATTGAGGTTTCAAGGGTGTTTATTGAAGTGCATAAAAATGTAGGGGGGTTGTGAAATGGGGAGAGGTCATGCTGGAATAATGTCCATGGCAGAGTTCAGTCTATTAGTCTCACAGGTACATTGCACATCTGGGCTTTGGAAGTGGAGCTGGGGCAGTTCCTATCTGGACAGGGTAACAAAGTGGGACAGTGGGGGGACAATCAAGGTAGTCTTATTTCCTGGCGGGGTCTTGCCATCTTGCTCTGTCCTGTTCCTGGATCTCAGGGCCCACTTGCGTGGTGGTTGTCCGTCTGCAGGGGGTGGGGTGCTGGTGTGGTGGTCCTGTGGCGGGCGTCCTGTCCACTAGCGCCGGCGGAGGTGGTGGGCAGTTCGTCGTCCTGGCTAGTGTCAGGGGCCCCTTGGAGTGCCACGGTGTCCCTCAAGGTCTTTTGAATGTCCGTCAGCACCCCTACGATGGTGCCCAGGGCGGTGCCGATGGTCCTGAGCTCCTCCCTGAACCCCAAATACTGCTCCTCCTGCAGGCGCAGGGTCTCCTGCAACTTGTCCAGGACCGTTGCCATCGTCTCCTGGGAGTGGTGGTATGCTCCCATGATGGAGGATAGGGCCTCGTGGAGAGTGGGTTCCCTTGGCCTGTCCTCCCTCTGTCCCACAGCAGCCCTCCCAGTTCCCCTGTGTTCCTGTGCCTCCGTCCCCTGGACCGTGTGCCCACTACCACTGCCCCCAGGTCCCTGTTGTTGTTGGGGTGTTGGGTTAGCCTGGGTGCCCTGTAGTGGTGGACACACCGCTGATTGACCTGTCCTGGGTAGGGAGGTATGGGTCCGCTGGGTGGGTGCTGTGCTGGTGTTCCCAGAGGGTGGCAGTTCGTTGTTGGGCTGCGGCTGGGCAAGGGGAACCGACTGTCCTGAGGCCCACGATGGTCCGGGCTGGTCATCAAGATCCAGTAGGGCAGAGCTGCTGTCGTCACTGTAGGCCTCTTCTGGGGGTGGAGTGGTGTTGTCTGGACCCTCTGATGTGGTGACGGTCCTTCGGGTTCCTGCAGGGGTATGAGAACATGATTATTGCATGTGTGTGTTTCATGGTGTGCAATGGATGGGTGTGCGTGAACCCCAGTGCAGGCATTCCTGTGTGGGGGCTTGTGTGGTGATGGTTGGGGGGTGTTGTGGGTCTGTGCAGTGGGCATGCTTTAGTGATGGGTGTCCATGCTTAGTTGTGTCATGCAGGTCTTGGGGTTGGGATGGGTGGTCGGTGTAATGGGTAGATAGGTGAGGATTTGGGGTGATAGGGGAGGGTGTGTTGGTGGGGGGTGTGATAGCATGCAGGTAGGGTGGGGGTTATGATGGTTAAAATTAGACTTGCTCCTCCCATGTTGTTAGTTGTGGAGGAGGAGGTGGGGGTCCGCCGCCAGTCCGCTGTACCGCAATGTGGTGCCTGGATACCGTTGAACGCACCTTCCCCCGTAGGTCGTTCCACCTCTTCCTGATGTCCTCCCTATTTCTTGGGTGCCGTCCCACAGCGTTGACCCTGTCGACTATTCTTTGCCATAGCTCCATCTTCCTGGCTATGGATGTGTACTGTACCTGTGCGCCAAATAGCTGTGGCTCTACCCTGATGATTTCCTCCACCTTGACCCTAAGCTCCTCCTCGGAGAAGCAGGGGTGTCTTTGGCGTGACATGGGGTGGTGTGTGTGATGTGTGGGGTGGTGTATGTGTTGATGAGTGTGGTGAGTGTAGTGGTATGTGGTGTTTTGTGCGTGGATGTTGTGTGGGTGATGGTGTAGTGTGCCTCTGTGTGATGGTGTTATCTATTCTGTGCTGTCTCTCTCTGGCCTTCGTCTCTAATTTGTGGTCGTAGGGGTTTGTGGTTGATGTGAGTGTGTGTTTTATATTGTATTGGATGTGTGGGAGTGGTGTTTGTATGTGTATCAGGTGTGTGTATTTTGAATTGTCCTATGTGGCGGTGTTTTGGAGAGGTGTGTGTATTTTGAGCGCGGCGGTGTGTACCGCCAATGGAATACCGCGGTTGAAAGACCGCTGCATGGATTCGTGGGTCGTAATAGCATGGGCGTGTTTCTGTTGGCGTGGAGGTGGAGGATTTGTTTCCGCATATTTATCGCTGACCTTTGGTGTGGCGGACTTGTGTGGGTGTCTGAATTTCGGCAGATTCCGTGATGTGTGTCACAATAGCTGTGGCGGTCTCCTGCCGCGGTCTATTGGCAGTCTTTTGCACGGCGGTAAGCGGCTTTTACCGCCAATGTTGTAATGACCCCCTATATCTTAGATTGTGTATTACTGCATCACTGAACACATGACTTTCTCCTACATCTACCAGTCAATATAACACTATAACACTGTGGCCCCCATTATGACTTTGGCAGAAGGAAAAGGCAGTCCGCCAAAGTCCCGCAGTCAGGTGACCTCCTGTGGTCTCCTTCCTGCGGCCCCTATTTTGAGGTGCCCGCTGGCCCATCGGGAAACATCCCACAACATTGAAACCAGCTCATAATTGAGCCAGTGGCAATGTTGTGGTGCATAGGGTGCACCAGCACCTGTCACACTTTACACTGCCTGCAAGCAGTGAAAAGTGCAACAGGGCCGGCGATGGGGGCCCCTGCACTGCCCATGCTAAGGCTCTGCACCCCCTCTCTGTAAGACTTTACATGGTGGGGCAGCCGCCCTGTAAACGCCGGCGGAGAGGGGGTCGTAATCCCCAGGGCTGCGCTGCCCTGGTGGATTGGGGCCACCAGCACTGCCAGGCGGCCGAAAATTGGCGCTGCTGGTGGTCCGACCGTGGCGGTAATGCCACAGTCATTATGTGGCTGCCAGACTGCCACATTGGCGGTGGTCTGACTGCCACTGAGGCAATGAAGGCCAGTATGCCTACCTGTGTCACAATATTCATAAGTGTTACCTTCGTCACTCCACTATATGTATCACTCTCTTCTTCAAACCTTTTCTATATGGATTAATGTCCTCCCACATGAGTCACTCTATAGATATGTGTCTCAATTACTCTCTTACTGTATGTATTAATCTCTCTCAAGATGTCTCACAGTAATCATGTCTGCGTGCATAAATATATACATCACCATATGACTTGTTATATCAGCTTCTGCATAGATGTATACCTGGGAGTGTCAGTCTGTCCATTTGTGTGTAGCTACCTGTCTCAGTCTATGCATCAATATGTCCTTCAGTATATAAGTGTATGTATTAGTGTATACCTACCCAGCCACCTCTCTATATCTCACTGTGCATCTAAGTGTCTCAGTATATCTATTTACCTGAGTGAATTAGTGTATGCATCGGTGTGTGCTTGTGTGTACCAGTGTATTCACAGTTGTACTCCTAGAAGTGTGAGTGGCACTATGGGCCTGATTACAACTTTGGAGGAAGTGTTAATCCGTCCCAAAATTGACGGTAAAGTGACGGATATACCACCAGCCGTATTACGAGTCCATTATATCCTATGGAACTCGTAATACGGCTGGTGGTATATCCGTCACTTTACCGTCACTTTTGGGACGGATTAACACCTCCTCCAAAGTTGTAATCAGGCCCTATGGGGGTCATTCTGACCCTGGCGGTCAGTGTTAAAGCGGCGGTCAACCCGCCAACAGGCTGGCGGTCAAAAAAATGGAATTCTGACCCTGGCGGGAACCGCCAACACAGGCCGCCACATTAAGAGGGTCATTCTGACCCTGGCGGCCGGTGGCCGCCACGGCCACCGACCACGGGAGCACCGCCAACAGGCTGGCGGTGCTCCAATGAGCATTCTGACCGTGGCGGTTCAGCCGCGGTCAGAAGCGGAAAGTCAGCGGTCTCCCGCTGACTTTCCGCTGCTCTTTGGAATCCTCCATGGCTGCGGAGCGCGCTCCGCAGCCATGAGGATTCTGACCCCCCCTACCGCCATCCAGTTCATGGCGGGAAAGCCGCCATGAACAGGATGGCGGTAGGGGGGGTCGCGGGGCCCCTGGGGGCCCCTGCCGTGCCCATGCCAATGGCATGGGCACGGCAGGGGCCCCCGTAAGAGGGCCCCGAAAAGTATTTCAGTGTCTGCCTTGCAGACACTGAAATACGCGACGGGTGCCACTGCACCCGTCGCACCTTCCCACTCCGCCGGCTCGATTACGAGCCGGCATCCTCGTGGGAAGGTCGTTTTCCCCTGGGCTGGCGGGCGGTTTTACTGGAACCGCCCGCCAGCCCAGGGGAAAACTCGTAATACCCGCCGCGGTCTTTTGACCGCGGCGCAGTAATTTGGAGGGCGGGATCCTGGCGGGCGGCCTCCGCCGCCCGCCAGGGTCATAATGAGGCCCTAAGACTCCGACCGCCACGGCGGCACAAACAAACAGCGCGGCGGTCACCGCCAACAGGCAGGCGGCAGACAATGTACCGCCCACCCTATCACGACTCACCAATCCGCCACCTTTTCCGGGGCGAGAGCCCCACCGATAAAAACACGGCGGAAACAGACATTTCCAATGGAAAACGCTTACCTCAACACACTCCACGCGGAATCGGGACAGCATGGAACCGGAACTCCACATCCTCCCAGCCATTGCCTTCCTGCTCTTCTTCCAGGATCACGAACCTCGCCGCAGACGACAACGGTGAGTACTGCACCTACGACACAGAGGAGGGGGGTGGAGGAAAGGTTACGGGCACACACATACGCGACACACCCACCCCCACCCTCACCCCCACCGAAATACCTACACACCAATGCAGATTAAAAAGGCAGAGTGACACCCCCAAACCCCCCCCAAAAAAACAAGCAAAGACAAAAGGCAATGATTGTAAAAGTAGAACTATATTATTGCAACAATAAAGTATAGCGATCTTAGCAATATATAAAGAATTATTACACATCTAGAACTATATCTATACAAGTAGCAAAAGTCCGGCACAGTTTTTCAAAGTCCAAATGTCCGTGGGCCAATGTGCAGCAACACATGGGCAAAGCCCACACACGAGATGGAGTAGATTGGAGAGAACACTGCTGGGGCATCACAAAAATAAAAAACAGGCACCTCAGGGGGAAGGGAAGGGGGGGCACCTCAGCCACATGAGTCCACGACGCCAGATCCACGAAGGGCCTCCATGCCCACTGTTCCATCCTGGGGAGTGCAAAGCCACAGTCTCACAAGTCTCTACAGTGGGTGGCTTGCCCACTGTGCCATCCTGGGGAGTGCAAAGCCACAGTCTCACAAGTCTCTACAGTGGGTGGATTGCCCACTGTTCCATCCTAGGGAGTGCAAAGCCACAGTCTCACAAGTCTCTACAGTGGGTGGCTTGCCCACTGTGCCATCCTGGGAGTGCAAAGCCACAGTCCATCAGGTGGAGTACAGAGTCCACTGGTCATGGAGGAGGCATGGTGGGCAGAGTGCCTCGTGAAGCCCTGCCCGACACAGAACCGGGACTGCCAATGGGCCAGCGGTGCTTGACAGGAAGGGTCCAGCGGAGCGGTGCTTGAGACGGCGGTGCCCAGCGGAGCGGTGCTTGACAGGAAGGGCCCAGCGGAGCGGTGCTTGACAGGAAGGGCCCAGCAGAGCGGTGCTTGAGACGGCGGTGCCCAGCGGAGCGGTGCTTGACAGGAAGGGCCCAGCGGAGCGGTGCTTGACAGGAAGGGCCCAGCGGAGCAGTGCTTGACAGGAAGGGCCCAGCGGAGCGGTGCTTGAGACGGCGGTGCCCAGCGGAGCGGTGCTTGACAGGAAGGGCCCAGCGGAGCGGTGCTTCTCACGGCGGGGCCCTGTTCAGCGGTGCTTCTCACGGCGGGGCCCGGTTCAGCAGTGCCTGTCTTGTGTTTCGAGTGAACCACACCTGGCCAATACTTGCAGCTCAGTCAGCATCGGACCTTTCCGTTGCGGGGCCCTCCTGTGATGGAGTCCTGGGGCCCTGGGTCTCCTCCGATACTCCCGGAATGGGGCTGGTGGGGCCTTCATGGCCAGGTCGGCTGCTCCCTGCCTTTTGCTCTTTGCTGCCCTTGCCCTCCTTGGCAGACTTTCCGTGGCCCTTGGCTCCCTTACCCGATGTGGCAGGTGACGGTGCAAGGCTACCCTCCTTGGGGGCAGGCGTATCAGGCCTGTCGCGCCTGCCCTTCAGTTTTTTGCTCCTCTTCCCGGGGGGGGGGGGGGGGGGGGGCTGGCTGTGCCTTTGCTGCTGGACGATGTCCCAGACCAAGGAAAGTGCGGACTCCAAAAACCAGGCACGACGTTCTTGGGAGTTGCTGGGCTGGTGGTGGCTGAGGTGTTTGTGGAACTCTTACGGGATGGAGGGGGTGGGTCAGGTGAGGAAAAGAGGTCTAGTTTAGAGACGAAAATTTTTTGGGGAGCCATGGGAAGGGTAGCTGGAGTGGGTATGGGAGTGGTGGAAGAGGATGTGGTTGTAGGAGAGTCAAGTGTGCTGTCTTTGGGTGCAGGTGCTTGGGCTGGAGGCTGACGTGAGGTGGATGGCTGTTGGTTGGGTGCCTGCCTGCGTTTGTGTGGTTTGGAAGCGGGGTGACAGACACACTGGGAGAGGACACAGGGGACGTGTACATGGCAGTGGGGGTGGTGACTGCACGTGTGCGGACTGGTCTGGAGGGTGTGCTGGTGATGGGTGTAATGGCTGATGGTGGTGTGCTTGCAGGTGTGAGTGTAGACGTCACAGGGAGGGAGGAGGGAGACGAGGAGGTGGGGGACACAGAGGAGGTAGTGACTGTTGGCATGTCTGCATCTGTATGTTGCTTGGGTGAATGCTTGTGTGTTCTGTGGTGCTTATGTCTGGATGAGCTTCCCTTGGGTGTTGAGGTGTGTGCAGGCTGGTCTGTAGGTGTGGATGGGATAGGCAGAGGAACAGGGGAGTGGGACTGGGTGGAGGGAGTTAGAAGAGGGAGGCTGGAGACAGGGACAATCGCTGCCGTCAGTGCTGAGGCCAGAGCGTTGAACGATCGCTGCTGGGCAGCCTGACCCGAATGAAGGCCCTCCAGGTATGCATTGCTTTGATGCACCTCCCTCTCCACACCCTGGATGGCATTCAAAAGGGTAGACTGCCCAACAATGATGGTCCTCAGGAGGTCAATGACCTCCTCACTGAGGGCAGCAGGGGTGACTGGGGCAGGGCCTGAGGTGCCTGGGGCGAAGGAGATGGCCGGCTTCCTGGCGGCTGTACCTGTAGGATCGGTGGGCACGGATGTTGCCGCCACCGCAAGGGAGCTCCCATCCGAGGACGTGTCTGTGTCACTGACGTCTGCACGGGTCCCCGTGGTGGAGCCCCCCTCGCCCTCCGTCTCACTGGTCATGTCGGAGTCCGTTGCATGGCCCTCCGGGGCCATGTGAGATGCAGCTCCCTCTTGCGCCAATGCCACTTCTCCTCCGCCTGATGATGCTAATGCACACATTCACAGAAAAACAAAGAAAATGGGGGGGGGTGGAAAACATAAAGACAAGTTGAGTGCATGCATTGGGGACACCGTTGGCGGAGAGGACAGACACAGAAGCCCCCTGCACTACGCTGCGCACTTAGGGTACACTACTCATTCACTGGGACATGCCCTACAAGCCTATGGGCGACAACTGGCCACACAGAATACACAGGTCCATGAATCGCGTTACTAGGCTCCCTACAGAGGTGGGGGGCGGGGGCACAGGACCATACCTCATGGACGGGCCTATCCTACAGAAATCGCCCTTGCCTAGGGATACCCACAGCCCTCCTCCCCCACCCAGGCACCTCCACTGCGCGCAAAATAGCTGAATGTGCTGGTACTCACCCCCTTGTGTCTGCTGTGATGTCCTCAAGCGCCCATCTAAATCGGGGTAGGCCACCGCCAGGATCCGGGACATCAGGGGGGTCAAGGTATGACTGGCACCCCTCCTAGGTTGGGAGGCCATCCCCAGCAGAGCCTCGGTGGTCTTCCTGCTCCCGCGGCGGATGTCCTCCCACCTCTTGCGGCAGTGGGTGCCCCGTCTGTTGTGGACCCCCAGGGCCCGGACGTCCTTGGCGATGGCACGCCATATGTCGATCTTCTGATGGGCGCTGACCTATGTGACATGTACAGGGGGGGAAGAGAAACATCATCACTTTTCTGCATGCTCGATGTGAGTGGCCCCCCCTCACCAAACTTGCCATGTGGCACATGCTCTCATCTGTCGTGCCATGCATTCGTCATTCGCTGCCCTCCCCTCCATCGTACATCCTCCCCACTCATCACAGGCATAGCCCACTATGCATTGCCCCCCGTGTACTCACCTGTTGGTCTGGAGGGCCGTAGAGTACCGCATACTGGGGGAGGACCCCGTCCACGAGCTTCTCCAACTCTTCGGAACTGAAGGCGGGGGCCCTTTCCCCAGTCGCAGCAGCCATTGTCACTTCCAGACCGAGGTCACAGCAGCACTTGCAGTATAGGTCCTCTCCTGTGGATGCTCAGGTCTCGTGTGATTAAGCATAGAGAAAATGGCGGTTACGGCCGCGGCGGTGCGTACCGCGGCGGTGCGTACCACGACCGCCGGCGCTCACCGCCATTGGCTCCTGAAACCCATAGGGTTCAATGTTGGCCAATGCGGCTTTGCGCCGCGGACTGCGACCGCCTACCGCCACGGTGTGCCACGCCAGCGCAATGACCTCACTTCACATTGTCACACTTCACAGGTCAGGCAGCCGCCATTTCAAGGGCCCACATGGCTCAATTCCTACTGCGTCACACATGGCTAGGCCTTGCACCGACAATCATACTAGCCATTCAATCCCGAGAGATTTGTGTTATGTGCATGCTGTGGGCACTTACCTGTGGGTTGCTTGACTCTGTGCTCCATGTTGTCCTTCATAGGCACTGTCCGCTGGGACTTGCGAGGAGACGGAGGAATGTTCCAGTGTACAGACCGCTGGTGGACCTGTAGACAATGGAAGAACGACACGTCATACTCACCTACAGACTCAACCGTGCCACTATACAGGAACTGTGTGCCCAGCTGGAGCCAGACCTGATGTCCGCCAACCCACAGGGATTCCGCCTCTAGTGCAGGTGCTGTCAGTACTGCATTTTTTTGCCAGTGGATCATTTCAAACTACAGTGGCCATTTCATCTGGGATGTCTCAGCCTATGTTTTCAAAGGTGTTGTCCAGAGTGTTGTCTGCCCTGATTAAATACATGCGGAGCTACATCGTTTTCCCTGAGGTGGGTGACTTGCCTACAGTGAAGGGTGATTTCTATGCCCTTGGACACATTCCCAATATCATTGGTGCCATTGATGGTACCCATGTGGCTTTGGTCCCCCCAAAAGACAATGAACAGGTGTACAGGAACCGAAAAAATTATCATTCAATGAATGTCCAGGTGGTCTGTTTGGCTGACCAGTACATCTCCCATTTAAATGCCAAGTTCCCAGGGTCAGTGCATGACGCGTACGTCATGCGAAATAGCAGCATACCTTATGTGATGGAACAGCTACAGAGACACCGTGTGTGGCTAATTGGTGACTCTGGTTACCCTAACCTGCCTTGGCTATTGACCCCAGTGAGGAATCCCAGGACCAGGGCAGAGGAACGGCACAATGAGGCCCATGGGTGTACTAGGAGGGTGATCGAGCGGACCTTCGGGCTCCTGAAGGCCAGGTTTAGGTGCCTGCATATGACAGGTGGATCCCTAATGTACTCACCAAAGAAGGTGTATCATATCATCGTGGCCTGCTGCATGCTTCACAACCTGGCTTTGCGATGCCAGGTGCCTTTCCTGCAGGAGGATGGTCCAGATGGTGGTGTTGAGGCCGCTGTGGAGCCTGCGGAGAGTGAAGAGGATGAAGACGAAGAGGACGACACAGACAACAGGGACAGAGTGATACTGCAGTATTTCCAGTAACACACAGGTAAGAATCTACTCCTGCATTGTATTATATCTGTAACAGTACTGGCTCTCTACTGTCTGACCTTTCACCTCAATGTATGGTAACTTAGTTGTGTATTTCCCTTCCTATTTCAGTGATCTGGTCCCCACGCAGTGCCCTCTGGTTTATTTCCCCATGGACTACCGCTGTGTGACACTGGTATGTTGTCATCACAATGTAAATAGAAATTTTTGGTTGGTTATATCGAATACATTTGGATTTGAAAAAATAGATAGCAGACTCCTGATGGTTTTTGTGCAATAATTGTGTTTATTGAAGTTGCTAAATAGGTGTATAGTTCAAAAAGGGTGATGGGTGATGGTGGAGGCATGTCCATGGCAGAGTCCAGACTCTCGTTCGTACAGGTGCATTGTCCATATGCCTGTGGAAGGTGGAGCAGGGGCAGTTCAAGGTTAGACAGGGTGAACAAGTGGGACAGTGGGATGACATCCGGGGGGATCCATGCATGGCGGGGGTCTTGACATCCTACTCTGTCTTCTTCCTAGATCTCAGGCCTTTCTTGCGGGGTGGTTCTTGTTCTGCAGGGGGTGGGGTCCGGGTGGGCTGTTGCTGTTGTGTCGGGGCATCCTGACCACTAGCGCCGGCGGAGGTGGTGGGCTGTTCTTCCTCCATGCT
The DNA here is from genome assembly GCF_031143425.1 of Pleurodeles waltl. Taxonomy (NCBI): domain Eukaryota; kingdom Metazoa; phylum Chordata; class Amphibia; order Caudata; family Salamandridae; genus Pleurodeles; species Pleurodeles waltl. Next base: position 762,853,172 of record NC_090438.1, read on the forward strand.
AGTGGCAGGGGCCCTTTGGGGGGCCACATGGTCACGCAAAGTGGTGACAATCTGGTTGAGTGCCACCACCATTGTACCCATTGCGGAACTGATGCTGCGCAGTTCTTCCCGGAACCCCATGTACTGTTGCTCCTGCAGAAGCTGGATCTCCTGGAACCTGGCCAGGACCGTCGCCATCGTCTCTTGGGAGTGGTGGTACGCTCCCATGATGGTGGTGAGGGCCTCTTGGACAGTGGGTTCCCTGGCCCTGTCCTCCCTCTGTCGCACAGAAGCCCTCCCAGTGCCCCTTTGTTCCTGGGCCTCTGTCCCCTGGACGGTGTGCCCACTACCACTGCCCCCAGGCCCCTGTTGTTGTTGGGGTAGTGGGTTACCCTGGGTGCCCTGTACTGGTAGACACACCGCTGCTTGACCTGTCCTGGAGACAGAGGCATGGGCCCGGTGGGTGGGTGCTGTGCTGGTGTTTCCAGAGGGGGGTAGGTCTGCTGTGGCCTGTGGCTGCCTGAGGGTAATCGACTGTCCAGAGGTCCCAGATGGTCCGGGCTGGTCATCAGGTTCTGGGTCGACAGAGCTGCTGTCATCACTGGGGGCCTGTTCTGGGGGTGGGATGGACAATTCTGGACCCTCCTGGCCGGTGTGTTGGCGTTCGGGCCCTGCAGGGGTAAAAGAGTATGGTTATTGCTTCTGTGTGGGCCATGGCGTGCGATTTGTGGGTGCCCTTGTTCCCCAGTGCTGGCATTCCCTTGTGGGAGGAGTTGTGAGGGTGGTTTGGGGGGGGGATGGGTATGTGCAGTGGTCATGCTTAGGTGATGGGTGTCCATGGTTTGTGTTGGCATTCAGGGGTTGGTGTTGGGTTGGGTGGGTTGTGCTGGTGAGACATTGGCAGGGAGGATGTGTGCTGGGGGGTTGGGGGTGAGGGTGGGGGTGTGGGTTGGCATGCTGGTGGTTGGGGGGGATGAAGTAGTTGAGATTAGAATTACCAGAGTCCATTCCTCCGCCTACTCCAGCGAGGCCCTCAGGATGCAGGATGTTAAAGACCTCTTGCTCCCATGCTGTGAATTCGGGTGGAGTGGGGGGGGGGTCCGCCGCCAGTCTTCTGCACAGCGATGTTGTGTCTTGACACCATCGACCGCACCTTCCCCCGTAGGTCGTTCCAGCGCTTTAGGATGTCTTCCTGATTTCTGGGATGCTGTCCCACAGCGTTGACCCTGTCGACGATCCTTTGCCATAGCTCTGCCTTCCTGGCTATTGTGGTGTGCTGCACCTGTGTGTCGAAGAGCTGGGGCTCTACCCTAATTATTTCCTCCACCATGACCCTGAGTTCTTGGTCCGAGAACCTGGGATGTCTTTGGGGTGCCATGGGGTGGTGTGGATGAGGTGTGGGGTGGTGTTTGTGGTGCTGAGTGTGGTGGTGTGTGGTGTTTTGTGCGTAGATGTGGTGTGGGTGATGATGTTGGGTTCCTGTGTGTGTTGTGGTTTGCGTTCCCTGTGCTCTCTCTCTGTGTATTGCGCCTTGTCTCTGAATTTCGAATTGTGGGGATTTGTGGGTGATGTGGGTGTGTGTTTTATATAGTGTTGGGTGTGTGGGAGTGTTGTTTGTATGTGTATCAGGTGTGTGTATTTCGAATTGTCCAATGTGGTTGTGTTTTGTAAATGTGTGTGTATTTTGACCGCGGCGGTGTGTACTGCCAATGGAATACCGCGGTTGAAAGACCGCCACGTGGATTCGTGGGTCCTAATGGCATGGGCGTATTTCTGTTGGCGTGACGGTGGAGGTTTGGTCATCTCCAGTTTATCGCTGGCCGCTGATGTGGCGGCCTTCAGTGGAGGTCGGGTTTCTGGCGGTTTGGCAGCTGTGGGTCAGAATGACCGTGGCGGTTTACTGCGTACGCGGCGGTGTTATGGCGGACTTCTGGCCGGCGGTAAGCGCCTTTTACCACCGAGGTCAGAATGACCCCCTATATCTATATATCTCTCCTCTCCCTGGCTGTCTCAGTGTATACATCAATGTACATCTCAATGATTCTCTGAATACATCAGAGTCCACTTGGTTGTGTCACTGCATGCACCAATATGTGCCTGGATCTGTCACTAAATTCATAATTGCATCCTTGGATGTATAACTGTATATAAGAGAGTGTGTCTGCATGCGTCACTGTATACATCAGTGAGTGTCTGGCTCTCTCTGTGTATAGATAAGAGTGTATCTTTGTGTCCCTCTACATCCATTACTGCATATGTAAGTGTCTCAGTGTATATGTCAGTGTGTCCCTAGATGTGTCAGTGTATGGATCACTGTCACCTAAGGTTTGTAGTGTATGCAATACAGTGCACCTGGATGTATCAGTCAATGCATCAGTGTCCACCTGGTTGTGTCACTGCAAGAAAAAGTGCATGCCGGGTGTGTCACTCTACTTATTAGTAAGCACCTGGGTATGTTAATCTATACATTACAGTGCACAGAAGTGTATCAGTGTTAAGATCAGTGTGTGCCTAGATGTGTCAGTTTATGCATCAATGTGTCCCTGATTGTGCTATTGAAGCTATCAGTGTAATCCTTGGTGTACCGCTTGGTATATTAGTATCTGCACTGGTGAATACACAAGTGACTTAGGGCCACATATAGGAAGCTAAACATTTGCGAGTTGGAAATAGAGACTCCATGCGAATCGCAATTTCCGACTCACAAAACTGAATGTATGAAAAATAGCAAATCAATTTTGCGATTCGGTGCCGAGTCGCATCGCATTCGTGATTTCCTAAATTGCACATGGAGGTTTAACTGAATCGAAATTTGCGATCCAGAATTGAAAATTGCGACTGAGTCGCAATGATGGAACAGGTGCAAAAGAAAAGAGAAATTACACTTCCTGGCGCTGGATGATGACCTCAGAACCAAGAAGTACCTCCCATGGAAGTGGGAGGAGTCTAGCCAGGACAGACAGCACCTCTGCTGAGAGGAGCAACTGCAGCCATGGCAAGCCAAACTAAGGAGGCAAACACAGCACAGGGAGGAAGAGAAAGCTTAAGGTCTCTGACAAAGAGTTGGAGGTCCTCACTGAGGAGTGCTGCCTACACCATGAGGTCCTGTTTGGAAAGACAGCAATGAGTGTCCCTGATTCACAAAAAAAAAAAAAATCTGTTTGGACATACAAAGTAAGATAAATGCCATTGGAGTCAGTCACCTCTCCATTGAGGAGGTGCGTAAAAGATGGTATGACCTCAGGTCAAGAACCAAGTAAAGGATTGCAGAACGGATGAAGGAGGTGCATGGAACAGGTGGGGGACCATCCACAGTACCATAACCCACAGCAATAGAGAGCCTGGTGGAGACCACACTGGAGCCAGAGGCTGTTGCTGGAATTGGGGCCTGGACACTTTAGCACCTGGGACCTCCAAAAGTAAGTAGCAAATCTTACTTATTTATACTATTCAAGGCACCATGCACACAACCACAGTTCACAAAAGCATGCATCATCCAAATAGTTTCATGCCTAAATTCCCATCTCAAGTTCAGTGCATTATGGGTAATGTAGTACAGTAGTCCAATATTTTAGGAATATTTATTTTGATAAGCCACACATCTGAGAGGCACTGACAGTGTATCCCGTGTCCCACAGGTCCCCCTCAGGTATCCACCGATGACCCTAGTGTGGAGGGAGATGACAATGCCACCATGGCAGCAGACGAGGCGGTCAGCATTTCTGCAGGGGAGTACAGCACCACACCAATTGTTCCCCATGCACATGAAACAACAGAGGAGACAGATGTTTACAATGAGGCAGTAACCCTGACTCCCAGGCTACAGATGGGTGAAAGTCAGCCACTGAGAACAGCAGGGTCTGGGCGTAGAAGGCGCTGTCTGACACATGATGCAGGTGAGGAGGATGCCAGTACACAGCAATTCATTGGACTGGAGGCATCCCTACTCAGCAGTCATCACCTGCAAATCAAACACATGCGGATGATGAACTGGAATCTGCACTGAAAGCAACAGACCCTCACACAGGGATTTGAGAATGTTGAAACTCAATTATCCACCATGAACACCAACATGGTCAACCTCACCACTGCCATCACTGACCAATGTAGGGAAATGGTGGCAGATCGGGCCCATGTAAGGCACAAAGAGCGCAACACAGCTGCATGGTTGGACCGGCTCAGTCAGCCCATTGGCCGCCTAGCCACCACAACTACATTCATGTCAAGAGGCACTGTGACGCTCCAGGTTGAACTGGGCATTTTGCTGGAGATGTGGCACGGGGACTAGGGTGCATTACTGCTGCTGTTGACCTCATTCAAACCTCCCAGGCAGCAAGAGGTACTTGTGACACCCCTCAGGACAGTGAGGACTTATCAAGTGTAAGCAGCGTTTCTGACTCAGATGCCCGCATCCTGCATAGTAGCAGTGCCTGCCAGACATCTGTGGACCAACCAGGCACAGGCCATGGTGGTCGTAGCCGTAGGAGGGTGTGATGTTGTCTCCCTAGGTTTAGCCTAATGCACATGAGTGGAATGTGTTAGGTTTTGTTACATAAGACTTGTTTACTGCTTGCTATACGCCACCATTTCCATTATGCACTCTGCACATTAAAGGATATTTTGGTTTTGCACAACCTGGCTATGTGTGTCTTACATTTGTGAGTGCTGTTACAGTTGGCACTTACCTGCCAAAGTAATGAGTTGCTATGTGATCCCGTCTCCGTCTGCCCTCCATTGTAATACTACCATCCCCAGGCTGTCGTAGTTGTGGCTCCTGTTCCTCATCCTCTGAATCTGTGTCATCTAGGGTGAGATGTAGCCCACGTCTGGTTGCTATGTTGTGTAGGATGGCACATGTAGCCACAATCTTGTATGTAGTCTTTGGGGCAAACTGGAGTGCACCTCCACTTTTGTCCAGGCATCTAAAACGTGACTTCAACATGCCAAAGGTCCTCTCAATGACTGTTCTGATGCGCCGATGTTCAATGTTGTAGTGCCTCTCATTTTGATTGTCAGGTGTTAGGTATGGGGTATCCATGGCCTCAGAGCATATGCACTGTCACCTGTGTAACAAAACAGCAGATATGAGCATGGCTTCACACGATTATGCAGTCACACGTATTTATGTCATTGGTGTGTACTACACAGTATCTAATAAATTTCCATTATCAAACTCCCCACGTTCTAGGCGTTGGTGTATTCCACTGTGCCTGAATATGTATGCATCATGTGTGCTCCCTGGAAATGTTGCCACTATATCAGTTATGACATTATGGGCATCACATACCATCTGGATATTGAGTGAGTGAGTACATTTCCTATTGCGGAACACATATTCCAAATTTGAGGGAGGACATATGGGTATATGTGTCCCGTCCACACACCCTATTACATGGGGAAAGTTTGCAATTCTGTAGATGTCCAATTTGGTGTTGTGTATTTCCTCTGCATTCTTGGGAAGGTAAATGTATCTGGACATGTGTGCGAGTATGGCATCTAAGAACCGTCCAAAGAATTGTGACAGGGCACTTTGGGACACCCCACCAGGAACAGCAATCACCCCTTGATAGCTACCCAAGGCCAAGAAGTGCAGTGAGCACAACACTTGCACGTGTGGGGATGGAGCAGCTGTGCACGGTTGGGCTTTCTAGCTGAGGTTTCAGCAGTTCAATGATCTCTAAGATGACTGTGCTGCTCAGTCTATATTTATCATATATTTCCTCCTCACTCTGGTGAAATATGGTCTGCCTGGTTCTGTATATCCTCTCCTGTCTCCGCCTCCTCCTCCTCTGCTGGGCAGCCTGGACTTGTCTCCTCCATGCAATCATGTAGAGTGCAGCCATTTTGAAAAACCCAGATGCCTTTGGGTCTGCTTTTATACTTTCGTTCTAATTACCACCTGTGTGGAATCAGTGCAAATCTGGGTGTGCAAAATGGCCTATTTGCAACTAATCGCAATTTGCAACTGCCTTGTACATTTGGTTTGTGATTCGCAAATTGCGATTTCTTATTTGCAAGTCGCAAAATCCATTTGTAAATGTTTGCCATTCGGTAATTGGTCGCATTGCTATTTGGGACTCCTAAATGGCATTTGCACATGCCATTTCACGTTTTGCACGGTCGCAAATAGCGCTGCGACCGATTTGAGTGTCGCAAAACATGCGTGCATGTGGCCCTTTATCAATATTTCACTAGATACAAGACTGACTGTATCTTTTCTTTATTAACTATATAAATGCCATATGTTCTAGTATAGTGCATATATACCTGGACATAGGCATCTACAATCTTTCATCTCAGTCACTAAAACTCAGAACAAAGTTTAATCTGTTATTTTTTATTAAATATACACTCTCTTCTATAGTCTACATGCACCTCACTGAAACAGTGACTTTTCTCACAACACACAGTATAAACCTACTTAAACATATTTTCGAATGCCAAGTGAAATTAAAAATAACACTGTCTACCCATGCTCACAATAAACCATATTTAAACCACAATTTATATAAATAAGAATCTATGGGGGTCATTACGACCCTGACGGTCAGAGACCGCCAGGGGTAATGTGGCGTCCGTATCGCCAACAGGCTGGCGGTACGGAGACCCCGGTACGATCCGTCAGGGCAGCGCTGGGGATTAATACCCCCCTACCGCCAGCCTGTTTCTGGAAGAGGCTGGCGGTAAGGGGTGACCTGGGGCCCCTGCACTGCCCATGCCACTGGCATGGGCAGTGCAGGGGCCCCCTAACAGGGCCCCGGGCAGCTTTTCACTGTCTGCATAGCAGATAGTAAAACACGCGACGGGTGCTACTGCACCCGTCGCACGGCCGCAACACCGCCGGCTCCATTAGGAGCCGGCTTCTATGTTGCAGCCTCATCCCTGCTGGGCCGGTGGGCGTAAACTTGGTTTGCGCCCGCCTGCCCAGCGGGGATGTTGTAATAGGGTCCGTGGGAGTGCGGCCGCTTGCCGGGCGGCAGTAGCCGCCCGCAAAGCTTGTAATGACCCCCTATATTATCAATATATAAAACTACACATTGCATCCAGTATATTACATCCTAAATACATCTCTTACTGCAACCTATGTAGTTAAATTATCTATGCGTACATCAACAAACAAGTGGTTGTTAATGTCTCTAAATGAGTATGTCTCCCTTTATATTTGTACTATTTTCTATCTCCTTAACAGTATACATTAGATTTTATACATATACCTTAACATAGCAAGTGCACTTTTAACTCAATAAAAATTAAAAAACACCTTTTTCACTTCTATAGACACGGCAACCTCCTCTTCAGCCTACATACAGTATATCTGACACCTTACAGTATATTTCACTCCGTACAGCAAAAACAGTTCAACCTGCTATCACTCAATCATTTTTCTTACCTTTTCAAGCAATATCCTTCACTTCATATACTTCACACAATGTCTAACTCATGAAATAACCTCTATCTCATCTCAATACGTGTGACTATCTGCATGAATTCAAAATTACTTTTATATATACAAATGTCTGTGTAGACAAACATATTTATTTTTTTTAGAAATAAATATAACTTTTTTAGCATTAAATTACTCATTAGTGCATTCTCCATACTAGCTTTAGCATACATGAGGAATCACTTTAATATACTGCAAGAAACTGGAAACATCCTTGTTAGACTTTTCATCCTTGGCGTGGTCTCCCTTAACTTTTTGCCTCTGTTCCCCAGGTTGTTGATGTGTGCTGGACTCTGATTTAGCTGTTTTTGTTACTCTGGGCACTTTACCAATGCTAACCAGTGCTAAAGTGCAAGTGCTCCTTTCTTTACAAAATGTGTATGTAGTTGGTTTATCCATGATTGGCATATTTGGTTTATTAGTAAGTCCCCAGTGAAGTGCACTAGAGGTGCCAGGGCCTGTAAATCAAATGCTACCAGTGGACCTGCAGCACTGGTTGGGCCACCCACATAAGTAGCTCTGTAATCATGTCTCAGACCTGCCACTGCAGTGTCTGTGTGTGCAGTTTTAACTGTAAATTCGACTTGCCAAGTGTACCCACTTGCCAGGCCTAAACCTTCCCTTCTCTTACATGTCAGACACCCCTAAGGTAGGTCCTAGGTATCCCCAAGGGCAGGGTGCAGTGTATTGTTAAGGTAGGACATATATGTGTCCTGCAAAAACAACAAGTGATGGACTGAATGCTGAACATTGTCAAACATTCACCCCCAGTCACAGATCTGGGTTTAATCCATCGTTTTTTTGCTGCCCATGCCATTGCAGTTTGGACCCAGCCATATGCAAATCAGTCTTAACCCTGTTCCCCATGGGAACAGTCCAGCCCGAACTGCTAGGCCAGGTCTTCCCTGGACTGGAAACAAGCATCCTGGGACCAGTTTCGGGGTTTCACCCCTCATCAGCCAGGCTAGCTTGAATCCAGTGGCATGGGAAGCACGGGACCCACGTCTGGGCATACCCTTCCCACTTAGGGCAACAATTGCAAAAACAACAAGTGATGGACGGAATGCTGAACATTGTCAAACATTCACCCCCAGTCACAGATCTGGGTTTAATCCATCATTTTTTTGCTGCCCATGCCATTCCAGTTTGGACCCAGCCATATGCAAATCAGTCTTGACCCTGTTCCCCATGGGAATCCAGTGGCATGGGAAGCACGGGCATACCCTTCCCACTTAGGGCGACAATTGCAAAAACAACAAGTGATGGACGGACAGTGACATATATGTCTCCTGACAGTGAAATATTGCTAAATACCTTTTCACTGTTGCAAGGCCTGTGCCTCTCATAGGTTAACATGGGGGCTACCTTTAAATCTGTAGTGTAGATTCCCTTTGGGAGCGGATGGACATGTGGAGTTTGGGGTCTCTGAGCTCACAATTTAAATATACATCTTTTAGTAAAGTTGATTCTGAGAATGTGTGTTTGAAAATGCCACTTTTAGAAAGTGAACATTTTCTTGCTTATACCATTTCTGTGACTCTGCCTGTTTGTAGATTCCCTATCAGGGTCAGTTTGACAGTTGGGCTGGTTGCACCTCACACTAGACAGTGACACAAAGGGAGCTGGGGTGTAGTCTGCATTTCCTGATGAGCCATCTGTGCTAGGAGGGAGGGTAGGAGTGGTCACTCACACCTGAAAGGGCTGTGCCTGTCCTCACACAATGCAGTCTCCAACCCCCTGGTGAGTGGCTGGGGCCAGGGCAAGGCAGGATTTCACATTCAAAAGAGACTTTACTTTGAAGTAGGCCTACTTCAAAGGAGAAATTGGGTATAAGAAGGGCACCCAAAACCACAGACGTTAGAGAAACCCTTCTGGAAACAAGAGGAACCTCTGCCTGGAGAAGAGCTGAAGAGCTGAGGAAGAAGAGCTGCCCTGCCTGTGACTGTGCTTTGTGGAGCTATCCTGCAGTTGCTGCTTCTGCTAGAGTAAGAGGGCAAAGACTGGACTTTGTGTGCCTTCCATCTTGAAAAGAACTCTGCAAGGGCTTGATTTAGAACTTGCCTCCTGTTGTTTGAAGTCTCAGGAACAGCAAAGACTTCTCTCTGCCAGCACCTGGAGTCTCTGGAGAGACAGACTCATACTCTGCCCTGTGGTGCCTTCCAGTTCCTGGGACCCTGAAAGGAGAAGCTGGCAGCCTAAAGAAAAGGAAATACACGCACAGAGCGCTGTGCGGGGAAAAGATCAACGCAACTCCGATCTGCGGCTGAAGAAACGACTGCCCACTGGCTCCGTGGCTGAAAATCGACGCTCGCCGGAAACGCGACCGAAGAATCGATGCACGAAGCAGGAGAAACGACGCGCAGCATTTCTGACGGAGGCTAGGAGATCGCAACCCGTGCTGCGTGGTTTTGGAATCATCGTGCGGCTGGATTTCCGATGCAAGTACCGGTGGGTGTGTAAAAACAATGCAAGGCCTGCCCGGATCCGAGAGTGCTGACCGGTTTGACGCATCACTCTCCTGCAGAGAGAAGAAATGACGCGCCCTGACCCGATGAAAGGAGAAATGACACAGGGTCCCGCTCGTGAGTGGAATCGACGCATCACAAGCCCTTTTTGACGCACATTCGCCCGTGCGGCGTTATTTTTGACGCACCCAAGGTACTTTTCACACTAACAGTGTTAGTGTGTGTTTAAAACTACTTAAGTACTCTTTTTGCATTTTTATTGATAACTTGACTTGTGTATTGTGGATTTTTGTCGTTTTGGTCTTGTTTTGTCTAGATAAATATTTCCTATTTTTCTAAACTGGTGTTGTGTCATTTTGTAGTGTTTTCATCAAGTTACTGTGTGTGGTGGTACAAATACTTCACACCTAGCACTCTGAAGTTTAGCCTACTGCTCTGCCAAGCTACCAAGGGGGTAAGCAGGGGTTAGACAAGGGTGATTCTCTTTTTCCCTGACTAGAGTGAGGGTCCTTGCTTGAACAGGGGGTAACCTGACTGTCAAACAAAGACCCCTTTTGATTGAATTCTGAACTTTATTTGGGAACTTTTCTGCTTTTTGGAACTTTGCACTTTTTTTGACTTTTCATCATGTCCCAATCTGGAAATGCATCATTTAGAGCTACTTTTGACCTGGAGAAATTGGATAGCTATACCAAGGCCCAGGTAAAAGAGTTCTGTAAATGCTTTGACTGTCCCATTAAGTGTTCATCTAAGAAGGAGGAGCTGCAGAAGGTGCTGAGGGCCTGGGTGACAGCCAAGAGCCCTGGAGGGCACACAGAGGGTGAGGAAGATGAGGAGGAGGAAGTGCAGTCCATGCACAATGGTATTGTGGGTGGGCCTGTTATGTCCAGGGAGAGGGTCTCCAGGGCAGGTTGCGGTGTTTCATCTAAGGGTCTGACCCCTGAGGAATTACGGGAGAGACAGGCAGAGAGGGAGCACCAGAAGGAGTTGGAGAAAATGAGGATGGCCATTGAAGAGAAAACGTTGCTGTTGGCTCATGAGCTCAGCTTGAGGGAGCTGGATCAGAGGAGCCAGTCTAGTAGGGATGGTGGCAGCCACATCAAAGTGCAGCCTGAAAGGAGGGTGCACATTCCTAAAGAGCTTGTGAAGGATTACAAGAGAGAGGGTGACATATACTTGTGGTTCAAGGGGTATGAGTCTGCTCTCCACATGAATCTGGTCCCTGAAGCTCATTGGGGGGGCGGGTCTGTGGTAGCACTTTGAGGTAGTGGGGAAGGATACACTGACAGCCTTAGGGGATGCTCAGAATCTCACCTACTCTAGCATGAAGAATGCCTTGATCGCAAGGTATGGTCTTACCCATGAGCAGTACAAGGAGAAGTTTAGGTCCTACAAGAACAAGGAATCACACACATGGTTGGAATGTGTTGATTCTTATTGCAGGTCACTGAATGGTTGGGTGAACGGCAGTAAGGTAACTACGTATGAGGGGTTTCACAATCTGATTGCCTGGGAGCACTTGTACAGTTTATGTTTTCCAGAGCTGCGCCAGCACCTGATTGACAGCAAGCTGACTGACCCCAGGAAGCTTGCGCAGGAAGCGGACTGCTGGGAGAGCACCAGGGTCCAAAGGAGGTATGGGGGAGACCATGCCAAGGGTGGGCAGGGTCCCTCTCAGAAGAAAGGGGGGATAAGGGTAAACTGGGGAAGTTCTCTAAAGGGCCCCAAACTGATTGCCAGGGTAAGGATTCCCAACCCCCCAGTGAAAAGAAGCCATGTTTCTCCAAAGGGAAGCCAGTGGCAGGTGGTCCCCCACGTAAGTGCTATACATGTGACCAGGTGGGTCATGTGAGGGGGGACCCCAAATGCCCCAAAAGTACACCAGCACCTACTGGTGCACCGTCCTAGGGTTTGGCCAGTGTAGCGATTGGGAAGGAGTTGGTTTCAGGTGGGGGGGAACCAGCTGAGATGACCCTTGTCTCACTAGGGGACAGTGAGATGGTCCAGAGAACCCTTGTGCCTGAGAACACTAAGAAGTACAGGCAGTGGGTAACCATTAATGGACAGAGGGTGGAGGCTCTGAGAGACACAGGAGCCAGCATGACTACAGTGAAGAGTCAGCTGGTGTCTGAAGAGCAGATAGATCCCCAAGTAGTTGCAGTGGACAATTCAGAGCACCTGTGCAGAGTTTCGCAGGTTCCCTTTGAATGGGGGGAGGGTCTCAGGTTCCTTGAAGGTAGCTGTGAGCCCAACCATGCCTGCTTATTGTTTGCTAGGCAATGACCTGGAGGATTCCCCTTGGAGAGAGGTGGAACACAGGTCTCACTTGGAGATGCTGGGTCTGCCTAGATGTGAATGTGTATCCACCCGGTCAATGGCAGCCTGTCAGGGTAATCAAGAGCCCCTGGAGCCTGAAACAGTGGCCCAGGGGATCGCCAAGAAGAGGAAGGACAGGGGGCACGGGAAACTGGCCCCAGAAGTTCCCACGGTCTGGGAGGAGGCAGACCCTGAGGGTGACACCCCGGAGCATACAGGGGAACAGGTGGCTGAACTGGGGAGGTCCCTGAGCTGTCGCAGTGGCAGCAGGAAGGGGGGCCCACCAGGGAAGCATTCTGTGCAGCACAGAAGACATGCCCTACTTTGGAGGGTTTGCGGCAGCAGGCTGCAGACAAGGCGGCTGGCAAGGAGCCAGGATCACACCTGATCTATTGGGAAGATGACCTTCTGAATAGCGAGCATAAGGTTCCTGGGCCTGGGTCAGCCCATGTGCTGATGGTACCACAGTGCTTCAGGGCCTTCCTACTGGGGTTGGCTCATGATGTGCCTTTAGCTGGACATTTGGGGCAGGACAAGACCTTTGAGAGGCTTGTCACCCACTTTTACTGGCCCCTAATGCACAGGCACGCAGATGCACATTGCAGATCTTGTCAGACTTGTCAGAGTGGGAGGAATGTAAGGCTCCCCTCTAGCCTTTGCCAGTTTTCAGTACTCCCTTTGAGAGAGTAGGCATTGACATTGTGGGGCCTCTGGATCCCAAGACAGCCATGGGCAACAGGTTTATCCTGGTCTTGGTTGACCATAGCACACGATACCCAGAAGTAATTCCTTTGAGACCAATCACTTCCCCTGTGGTGGGTCGTGCTTTAATGGTTTTTTTTACCCACATGGGGTTCCCCAAGGAAGTGGTATCCAATAGGGGTACCAACTTCATATCCACGTATATGAAGTCTCTGTGGAAGGAGTGTGGGGTAACCTACAAGTTCACCACACCTTACCACCCCAAAAGTAATGGTCTGATTGAGAGATTCAACCGCACCTTAAAAGGTATGATCATGGGCCTGTCAGAGCCCTTGAGGCGGAAGTGGGACGTCCTCTTGCCATGCCTTCTGTTCCACTACAGGCAGGTGCCTCAAAAGGGACTTGGGTTTAGTCCCTTTGAGCTGATTTATGGCCACCCTGTGAGGGGACCTTTGAGTCTGGTTAAGGAAGCTTTGGAGAAAGCTCCTAGTAAACCCCCCCACGATTTATTCAGTTACATGCTGGCTTTGAGAAACCAGAAGCCTGCTTCAGGAGTCTCGCTCAGGAGAACCTGGAAGCAAGCCAGGAGGACATAAAACGATGGTATGACCAGAATGCCATTCTGGTCGAGTTTCAACATGGACAAAAAATGTGGGTGATGGCACCAGTGGTGCATAGGGCGCTCCAGGAAAAGTGGACTGGGCCATTTGAGGTGGTGGAGCGCAAGAGCGTTGTCACCTACCTGGTGGACTTGCGGTCTCCAAGGAACCCTTTAGGGGTCCTGCATGTCAACCGCCTCAAGCCACACTTTGAGCGGACTGAGCTGACAAGGCTCCTTACAACAGATGATGGGGTAGAGGAGGAGAGTGAGCCTCTTCCTGACCGCCTGTCTGCAGGAGAAAAAGATGGGTCAGTAGTGGGAGTGATCCTCTCCCCTTCCCTGACTGAGGAGCAGCGGGTGACTGTCGCCACGTGTTGGGACAGTTTTCCTCACTGTTTTCCCTGATCCCAGGAGTCACACACTTGTGCACACACGATGTGGACACTGAGGACAGTACACTCATTAAACCGAAGGTTTACAGGGTGACTGACAGGGTCAGGACATTCATTAAGGATGAGGTATCCAAAATGCTTACCCTAGGGTTATTGAGCAATCCAGCAGTCCTTGGGCCAGCCCAGTGGTATTGGTCCCAAAGGCTGCTGCACCTGGTGCCACTCCAGAACTCAGGTTCTGTGTGGACTAACAGGGACTCAATGCGGTCAGCAAGACTGACGCACACCCCATCCCCGAGCTGATGAGCTCATTGACCGGTTGGGAGCTGCCAAGTACCTCAGTATGTTTGATTTAATATCTGGGTACTGGCAGATTGCCTTAACTGAGGGGGCCAAGGAGAGGTCAGCATTCTCTGCCCCAGATGGACACTTTCAATTTAAAGTGATGCCATTTGGGATGAAGAATGCCCCTGCCACCTTTCAGAGGTTGGTCAACCAGGTGTTGGCTGGGCTGGATGAGTTCAGTGCCGCCTACCTGGATGACATTGCCGTGTTTAGTTCCACATGGGAGGAACACCTGCAACACCTCTGGATAGTGTTAGAGGCCATGCAGAAGGCAGGTCTCACTATTAAGGCGAGCAAGTGCCAAATAGAGCAGGGTTCTGAGGTGTACTTAGGACACCAGGTGGGGAGTGGTCAGGTGGCACCCCTATAGCCTAAGATTGAAACAATTCTGGCTTGGGAGCCTCCCAATACCCAGACTGAAGTGAGAACCTTTTTAGGTCTCACAGGACATTACAGGAGGTTTGTTAAGGGATATGGGGGGTCATTCCGACCCTGGCGGTCATGGACCGCCAGGTCCGGGGACCGCGGATGCACCGCCAACAGGCTGGAGGTGCATCCAGGCCAATTCTGACCGCGGCGGTAAAGCCGCGGTCAGAAAAGGGAAACCGGCGGTTTCCCGCCGGTTTTCCCCTGGCCTGCAGAATCCTCCATGGCGGCGCTGGGGATTCCGACCCCCTTCCTGCCAGCCTGGTTCTGGCGGTTTTGACCGCCAGAACCTGGCTGGCGGGAACGGGTGTCGTGGGGCCCCTGGCATGGGCACTGCAGGGGCCCCCTAACAGGGTCCCACATAGATTTTCAGTGTCTGCATAGCAGACACTGAAAATCGTGACGGGTGCAACTGCACCCGTCGCACCCTTTCCACTCCGGCGGCTCCATTCGGAGCCGGCATCCTCGTGGAAGGGGGTTTCCCGCTGGGCGGGCGGCCTTCTGGCGGTCGCCCGCCAGCCCAGCGGGAAACTCAGAATGACCGCCGCGGTCTTTTGACCGCGGTACGGTCTTCTGGCGGTTCCCGCTTGGCGGGCGGCTCCTGCCGCCCGCCAAGATTGGAATCACCCCCATGGTGTCATTGTTACCCCCTTAACCGAGTTGACTTCTAAGAAGCAACCCAGAAAAATGATCTGGACAGAGGCTTGCCAGAACGCTTTTGATGCCCTAAAGCCAGCCATGTGCACAGCACCTGTGCTGAAGGCACCTGACTACTCCAAGGAGTTTGTTGTGCAAACAGACGCCTCAGAGCATGGTATTGTAGCAGTACTCTCACAGCTTAATGAAGATGGCCTAGATCAACCCGTAGCCTTCATTAGCAGGAGGTTACTACCCAGGGAACATCGGTGGAGTGCCATAGAACATGATGTGTTTGATGTGGTCTGTGCACTGAAGAAGCTAAGACCCTACTTGTTTGGGACTCACTTCCGAGTTCAGACCAACCACCGGCCCCTCAGATGGTTAATGCAGATGAGGGGTGAGAATACAAAATTGTTGAGATGGTCCATTTCCCTGCAGGGGATGGACTTTACGGTGGAACACCGTCCTGGTACAGAGCACGCCAATGCTGATGCTCTGTCCAGGTTCTTCCGCCTTAGTGATGAGAACTGCCATGAGGATGGGTAGTTGCTCCCCACTTTCAGCTGGGGGGGACGCCTGTTAGACTTTTCATCCTTGGTGTGGTCTCCCTTAACTTTTTGCCTCATTTTCCCAGATGGTTGATGTGTGCTGGACTCTGTTTTTGCTGTTTTTGTTACTCTGGTCACTTTACCACTGCTAACCAGTGGTAAAGTGCAAGTGCTCCTTTACAAAATGTGTATAAGTTGGTTTATCCATGATTGGCATATTTGGTTTATTAGTAAGTCCCTAGCAAAGTGCACTAGAGGTGCCAGGGCCTGTAAATCAAATGCTACTAGTGGGCCTGCAGCACTGGTTGTGCCACCCACATAAGTAGCTCTGTAATCATGCCTCAGACCTGCCACTGCAGTGTCTGTGAGTGCAGTTTTAACTGTAAATTCGACTTGGCAAGTGTAACCACTTGCCAGGCCTAAACCTTCCCTTTTCTTACATGTCAGACACCCCAAAGGTAGGTCGTAGGTATCCCCAAGGGCAGGTTGCAATGTATGGTTAAGGTAGGACATATAGGGGGTCATTCCAACCCAGGCGGTCGGTGTTAAAGCGGCGGCAAAACCGCCAACAGGC
Organism: Pleurodeles waltl; assembly: GCF_031143425.1. Classification (NCBI taxonomy): domain Eukaryota; kingdom Metazoa; phylum Chordata; class Amphibia; order Caudata; family Salamandridae; genus Pleurodeles; species Pleurodeles waltl. The sequence goes on from NC_090438.1 coordinate 762,869,603, forward strand.
TGGCGGTAAAAAAAATGCAATTCCGACCCTGGCGGAAACCGCCAACAGAGACCGCCACTTTAACACACCGCCCACCACGGCGGGACAAACAAACAGTGCGGCGGTCACCGCCAACAGACAGGCGGGAGACAATGTACCGCCCACCCTATCACAACCCACCAATCCGCCACCTTTTCCAGGGCAGTAGCCCCGCCGATAAAAACACAGCGGAAACAGACATTTCAAATGGAAAACGCTCACCTCCATACACCCCACGAGGAATCTGGACAGCATGGATCCCGAACTCCACATCCTCCCAGCTATTGTCTTCCTGCTCCTCTACCAGGAGCACGAACGCCGACGCAGAAGACAACGGTGAGTACTGCACCTACGACACAGGGGTGGGGGGAGGCAAAAAAATTTGGGGACACACATATGCGACACACCCACCCTCACCCTCACCCACTACAACACACACATCAATGCATAGCAACACATCACAGTTACCCCCCCAAACCTCCCCGAAGAATGCAAAGACAAAAGTAAATGATTATAAACTTAGAAATATAGTGTATGACTGAGTATAAAATATATCACACATCTATAACTTTATATACATAAATTGTCCAGTCCGATATGTGTATCTGCCATTGTTCGTGGGCCACTGGGCCAAAATCACATGGGCAAAGCCCACACAGGATACCTGACTCCAACGGAGAGAACACTGCAGGGGCATCATATAGCAAAACTACAGGCACCTCAGGGGGAAGGGAAGGGGGGGCACCTCAGCCAGATGAGTCCACAACGCCAGATCCACGAGGGGCCTCCATGGCCACTGTGCCATCCTGGGGAGTGCAAAGCCACAGTCTCTCAAGTCTCTACAGTGGGTGGATTGCCCACTGTGCCATCCTGGGGAGTGCAAAGCCACAGTCTCTCAAGTCTCTACAGTGGGTGGCTTGCCCACTGTGCCATCCTGGGGAGTGCAAAGCTACAGTGTCTCAAGTCAATATCAGTCTCCACTGGCACTGGAGGGGGACTAGTGCCCAGAGTGCTTCGTACAGCCCTGCCCGACACAGATGCGGGCCTGCCCCTTCCGCCAATGGGCTAGCGGTGCTTGAGATGAAGGGCCCAGTTCAGCGGTGCTTGAGACGGCGGTGCCCAGCGGAGCGGTGCTTGAGACGGCGGTGCCCAGCGGAGCAGTGCTTGAGATGAAGGGCCCAGCGGAGCGGTACTTGAGATGAAGGGCCAAGCGGAGCGGTGCTTGAGACGGCGGTGCCCAGCGGAGCGGTGCTTGAGATGAAGGGCCCAGATCAGCGGTGCTTGAGATGAAGGGCCCAGCGGAGCGGTGCTTGAGATTAAGGGCCCAGTTCAGCAGTTCTTGAGACGGCGGTGCCCAGCGGAGCGGTGCTTGAGACGCCGGTGCCCAGCGGAGCAGTGCTTGAGATGAAGGGCCCAGTTCAGCGGTTCTTGAGACGGCGGTGCCCAGCGGAGCGGTGCTTGAGACGCCGGTGCCCAGCGGAGCAGTGCTTGAGATGAAGGGCCCAGCGGAGCGGTGCTTGAGACAGCAGTGCCCAACGGAGCAGTGCTTGAGATGAAGGGCCCAGCGGAGCAGTGCTTGAGATGAAGGGCCCAGCGGAGCAGTGCTTGAGATGAAGGGCCCAGCGGAGCAGGGCTTGAGATGAAGGGCCCAGCGGAGCGGTGCTTGAGACGGCGGTGCCCAGCGCAGCGGTGCTTTAGATGAAGGGCCCAGCGGAGCGGTGCTTCAGATGAAGGGCCCAGTTCAGCGGTGCTTAAGACGGCGGTGCCAAGTGGAGCGGTGCTTGAGATGAAGGGCCCAGTTCAGCGGTGCTTGAGATGAAGGGCCCAGCGGAGCGGTGCTTGAGATGAAGGGCCAGTTCAGCGGTTCTTGAGACGGCGGTGCCCAGCGGAGCGGTGCTTGAGACGGCGGTGTCCAGCGGAGCAGTGCTTGAGATGAAGGGCCCAGTTCAGCGGTTCTTGAGACGGCGGTGCCCAGCGGAGCGGTGCTTGAGATGAAGGGCCCAGTTCAGCGGTGCTTGAGACGGCGGTGCCCAGCGGAGCAGTGCTTGAGATGAAGGGCCCAGCGGAACGGTGCTTGAGATGAAGGTCCCAGCGGAGCGGTGCTTGAGATGAAGGGCCCAGCGGAGCGGTGCTTGAGACGGCGGTGCCAAGCGGAGCGGTGCTTGAGATGAAGGGCCCAGTTCAGCGGTGCTTGAGACGGCGGTGCCCAGCGGAGCAGTGCTTGAGATGAAGGGCCCAGCGGAGCGGTGCTTGAGATGAAGGGCCCAGCGGAGCGGTGCTTGAGATGAAGGTCCCAGCGGAGCGGTGCTTGAGATGAAGGTCCCAGCGGAGCGGTGCTTGAGATGAAGGGCCCAGCGGAGCGGTGCTTGAGACGGCGGTGCCCAGCGGAGCAGTGCTTGAGATGAATGGCCCAGCGGAGCGGTGCTTGAGATGAAGGGCCCAGGGGAGCGGTGCCTGAGACGGCGGTGCCCAGCGCAGCGGTGCTTGAGATGAAGGGCCCAGCGGAGCGGTGCTTGAGATGAAGGGCCCAGTTCAGCGGTGCTTGAGACGGCGGTGCCCAGCGAAGTGGTGCTTAAGATGAAGGGCCCAGTGGAGCGGTGCTTGAGATGAAGGGCCCAGTTCAGCGGTTCTTGAGACGGCGCTGCCCAGCGGAGCGGTGCTTGAGACGGCGGTGCCCAGCGGAGCAGTGCTTGAGATGAAGGGCCCAGTTCAGCGGTTCTTGAGACGGCGGTGCCCAGCGGAGCGGTGCTTGAGATGAAGGGCCCAGTTCAGCGGTGCTTGAGACGGCGGTGCCCAGCGGAGCAGTGCTTGAGATGAAGGGCCCAGTTCAGCGGTGCTTGAGATGAAGGGCCCAGTGGAGCGGTGCTTGAGATGAAGGGCCCAGTTCAGCGGTGCTTGAGACGGCGGTGCCCAGCGGAGCAGTGCTTGAGATGAAGGGCCCAGTTCAGCGGTTCTTGAGACGGCGGTGCCCAGCGGAGCGGTGCTTGAGACGGCGGTGCCCAGCGGAGCGGTGCTTGAGACGGCGGTGCCCAGCGGAGCAGTGCTTGAGATGAAGGGCCCAGCGGAGCGGTGCTTGAGATGAAGGGCCCAGCGGAGCGGTGCTTGAGATGAAGGGCCCAGCGGAGCGGTGCTTGAGACGGCGGTGCCCAGCGGAGCAGTGCTTGAGATGAATGGCCCAGCGGAGCGGTGCTTGAGATGAAGGGCCCAGCGGAGCGGTGCCTGAGACGGCGGTGCCCAGCGCAGCGGTGCTTGAGATGAAGGGCCCAGCGGAGCGGTGCTTGAGATGAAGGGCCCAGTTCAGCGGTGCTTGAGACGGCAGTGCCCAGCGGAGTGGTGCTTGAGATGAAGGGCCCAGCGGAGCGGTGCTTGAGATGAAGGGCCCAGTTCAGCGGTTCTTGAGACGGCGCTGCCCAGCGGAGCGGTGCTTGAGACGGCGGTGCCCAGCGGAGCAGTGCTTGAGATGAAGGGCCCAGTTCAGCGGTTCTTGAGAGGGCGGTGCCCAGCGGAGCGGTGCTTGAGATGAAGGGCCCAGTTCAGCGGTGCTTGAGACGGCGGTGCCCAGCGGAGCGGTGCTTGAGATGAAGGGCCCAGTTCAGCGGTGCTTGAGATGAAGGGCCCAGCGGAGCGGTGCTTGAGATGAAGGGCCCAGTTCAGCGGTGCTTGAGACGGCGGTGCCCAGCGGAGCAGTGCTTGGGATGAAGGGCCCAGTTCAGCGGTTCTTGAGACGGCGGTGCCCAGCGGAGCGGTGCTTGAGACGGCGGTGCCCAGCGGAGCAGTGCTTGAGATGAAGGGCCCAGTTCAGCGGTTCTTGAGACGGCGGTGCCCAGCGGAGCGGTGCTTGAGATGAAGGGCCCAGTTCAGCGGTTCTTGAGACGGCGGTGCCCAGCGGAGCGGTTCTTGAGACGGCGGTGCCCAACGGTGCAGTGCTTGAGATGAAGGGCCCAGTTCAGTGGTTCTTGAGACGGCGGTGCCCAGCAGAGCGGTGCTTGAGATGAAGGGCCCAGTTCAACGGTGCTTGTGACGGCGGTGCCCAGCGGAGCGGTGCTTGAGGTGAAGGGCCCAGTTCAGCGGTGCTTGAGATGAAGGGCCCAGCGGAGCGGTGCTTGAGATGAAGGGCCCAGTTCAGCGGTTCTTGAGACGGAGGTGCCCAGCTGAGCGGTGCTTGAGACGGCGGTGCCCAGCGGAGCAGTGCTTGAGATGAAGGGCCCAGTTCAGCGGTTCTTGAGATGGCGGTGCCCAGCGGAGCAGTGCTTGAGATGAAGGGCCCAGTTCAGCGGTTGTTGAGACGGCGGTGCCCAGCGGAGCGGTGCTTGGGACGGCGGTGCCCAGCGGAGCGGTGCTTGAGATGAAGGGCCCAGTTCAGCGGTGCTTGAGATGAAGGGCCCAGCGGAGAGGTGCTTAAGATGAAGGGCCCAGCGGAGCGGTGCTTGAGATGAAGGGCACAGTTCAGCGGTGCTTGAGACGGCGGTGCCCAGCGGAGCGGTGCTTGAGATGAAGGGCCCAGTTCAGCGGTGCTTGAGATCAAGGGCCCAGCGGAGCGGTGCTTGAGATGAAGGGCCCAGCGGAGCGGTGCTTGAGATGAAGGGCCCAGCGGAGCGGTGCTTGAGATGAAGGGCCCAGTTCAGCAGTGCTTGAGACGGCGGTGCCCAGCGGAGCAGTGCTTGAGACGGGGGTGCCCAGCGGAGCAGTGCTTGAGATGAAGGGCCCAGTTCAGCGGTTCTTGAGACGGCGGTGCCCAGCGGAGCGGTGCTTGAGACGGCGGTGCCCAGCGGAGCGGTGCTTGAGACGGCGGTGCCCAGCGGAGCGGTGCTTGAGACGGCGGTGCCCAGCGGAGCAGTGCTTGAGATGAAGGGCCCAGCGGAGCGGTGCTTGAGATGAAGGGCCCAGCGGAGCGGTGCTTGAGATGAAGGGCCCAGCGGAGCGGTGCTTGAGACGGCGGTGCCCAGCGGAGCAGTGCTTGAGATGAATGGCCCAGCGGAGCGGTGCTTGAGATGAAGGGCCCAGCGGAGCGGTGCCTGAGACGGCGGTGCCCAGCGCAGCGGTGCTTGAGATGAAGGGCCCAGCGGAGCGGTGCTTGAGATGAAGGGCCCAGTTCAGCGGTGCTTGAGACGGCAGTGCCCAGCGGAGTGGTGCTTGAGATGAAGGGCCCAGCGGAGCGGTGCTTGAGATGAAGGGCCCAGTTCAGCGGTTCTTGAGACGGCGCTGCCCAGCGGAGCGGTGCTTGAGACGGCGGTGCCCAGCGGAGCAGTGCTTGAGATGAAGGGCCCAGTTCAGCGGTTCTTGAGACGGCGGTGCCCAGCGGAGCGGTGCTTGAGATGAAGGGCCCAGTTCAGCGGTGCTTGAGACGGCGGTGCCCAGCAGAGCGGTGCTTGAGATGAAGGGCCCAGTTCAGCGGTGCTTGAGATGAAGGGCCCAGCGGAGCGGTGCTTGAGATGAAGTGCCCAGTTCAGCGGTGCTTGAGACGGCGGTGCCCAGCGGAGCAGTGCTTGGGATGAAGGGCCCAGTTCAGCGGTTCTTGAGACGGCGGTGCCCAGCGGAGCGGTGCTTGAGACGGCGGTGCCCAGTGGAGCAGTGCTTGAGATGAAGGGCCCAGTTCAGCGGTTCTTGAGACGGCGGTGCCCAGCGGAGCGGTGCTTGAGATGAAGGGCCCAGTTCAGCGGTTCTTGAGACGGCGGTGCCCAGCGGAGCGGTTCTTGAGACGGCGGTGCCCAACGGTGCAGTGCTTGAGATGAAGGGCCCAGTTCAGCGGTTCTTGAGACGGCGGTGCCCAGCGGAGCGGTGCTTGAGATGAAGGGCCCAGTTCAACGGTGCTTGAGACGGCGGTGCCCAGCGGAGCGGTGCTTGAGGTGAAGGGCCCAGTTCAGCGGTGCTTGAGATGAAGGGCCCAGCGGAGCGGTGCTTGAGATGAAGGGCCCAGTTCAGCGGTTCTTGAGACGGCGGTGCCCAGCGGAGCGGTGCTTGAGACGGCGGTGCCCAGCAGAGCAGTGCTTGAGATGAAGGGCCCAGTTCAGCGGTTCTTGAGATGGCGGTGCCCAGCGGAGCAGTGCTTGAGATGAAGGGCCCAGTTCAGCGGTTGTTGAGACGGCGGTGCCCAGCGGAGCGGTGCTTGGGACGGCGGTGCCCAGCGGAGTGGTGCTTGAGATGAAGGGCCCAGTTCAGCGGTGCTTGAGATGAAGGGCCCAGCGGAGAGGTGCTTAAGATAAGATTGGCCCAGCGGAGCGGTGCTTGAGATGAAGGGCACAGTTCAGCGGTGCTTGAGACGGCGGTGCCCAGCGGAGCGGTGCTTGAGATGAAGGGCCCAGTTCAGCGGTGCTTGAGATCAAGGGCCCAGCGGAGCGGTGCTTGAGATGAAGGGCCCAGTTCAGCAGTGCTTGAGACGGCGGTGCCCAGCGGAGCAGTGCTTGAGACGGGGGTGCCCAGCGCAGCGGTGCTTCGGATGAGTGCCCAGTTCAGCGGATCAGCCCATGGCGTGGAGGTCATTCGCCACCTGACCTGTGGCTGGCTGCGCCTTCCTGCCCACCTGGGATCGGCCTGGTGGGGTCCTCCTGGGCTGCAGTCCTGGGCCTGTTGGTCTCCTCCTGCCCACCTGGGATGGGGCATGCGGGCCCTCCTGCTCAGCTGGGCTGCTGGCGGTCTTGTCGGGCATGCTGCCCTTCCCAGCCTTCCCTGGTCGCCTGTGGCCCTTCTCCACCTTTGGCGGTGTGCCAGGTGGCACCACACTCCCTGCCGGAGCCATGGTAGGAATTTTTGTCCCAGGTGTTTTAGGCCTCTCGCGCCGGGCACTGACAATTTTGGCATGTTTTTGCGGCGGTGGGCTGCCCGTGCCTTGGCTCCCTACTGAGCTGCCTGCCCTGGAGGGTGGGGGACTCCACAGTCCATGGCAGACTGTCTTCAGAGGGCCCGCTGTTGTGGTGGCTGAGGTGCTGACTGGAGTCTTTTTAGATGGACGGGGTGGGGGAGTTGTTGGGAAGAGGTCAAGTTTGGAAAGGAAAATACGTTTAGGAAGAGAGGGACGGGTAGGTGTAGTAGGTATGGGAGTGGAGGAGGAGGTTGTGGTTGTAGGAGTTTGAAGTCTGGTGTCTTTGGGTGCAGGTGCTTGTGCTGGAGGCTGTCGTGAGGTGGATGGCTGTTGGGTGGGTGGCTGCCTGCGTTTGTGTAGCTTGGGAGAGGGGGTGACAGACACACTGGGAGAGGACACAGGGGACGTGTGAATGTTAGTGGGGGTGGTGACTGCACGTGTGCGGGGGGTTCTGGTGGGTGTGCTGGTGATGGACGTAGTGGCTGAAGATGTTGTGCATGCAGGTGTGAGTGTAGACGTGACAGGGAGGGAGGAGGGAGACGAGGAGGAGGGGGACACAGTGAAGGCAGTGGGTGTTGGTATGTCTGCATGTGGATGTTGCTTATGTGAATGCTTGTCTGATGTGTGGTGCTTATGTCTGGATGAACTTCCCTTGGGTGTTGAGGTGTGTGCAGGCTGGTCTGATGGTGTGTCTGGGATAGGCAGAGGTACAGGGGATTGGGTCTGGGTGGAGGAAGTTGGAGGGGGGAGGCTAGAGACAGGGGCAATTGCTGCCATCAGTGCTGAGGCCAGAGTGTTGAACGATCGCTGATGGGCAGCCTGACCTGAATGAATGCCCTCCAGGTATGCATTACTCTGGTGCACCTCCCTTTCTACACCCTGGATGGCATTCAAAAGGGTAGACTGCCCAACAATGAGTGTCCGCAGGAGGTCAATGACCTCCTCACTGAGGGCAGCAGGGGTGACTGGGGCAGGGCCTGAGGTGCCTGGGGCGAAGAAGATGCCCACCTTCCTGGATGAGCGGGCACGGGGCAAACGCTGAGGGGCTGCTGGGAGGGCGGTGCTGGTGCGCTGGGTGGCGGCTGTACCTGTTGTAGCGGGGGGCACGGATGTTGCCGCCACCACAAGGGAGCTCCCTTCAGAGGACGAGTTGCTGTCACTGACATCCGCATGAGTCCCCGCTGTGGAGCTCCCCTCGCCCTCCGTCTCACTGGTGAAATCCGAGTCAGTTGCATGGCCCGCCATGGCCATGTGAGATGCAGCTCCCTCGTGCTCCAATGCCACTTCTCCTCCGCCTGATGATGCTAATGCACAAATGAACAGGAAGACAACAAAAAAGGGGGGTGGGGAAAAAGAAAGAAATGTTGAGTGCATGCATTGGCGACACCGTTGGCGGACAGGACAGACACAGAAGCCCCCTGCACTACGTCGCGCACTTGGGGTCGACTACGCAATCCGTGGGACATGGCCTACAAGCCTATGGGCGACCTCTGCTCACATACATGACACAGGGCAATGAATAGCTGTACTTGGCACCCTACAGAGGTGTGGGGCGGGGCCACAGGGCCATGCCTTACGGAGGGGCCTAGCCTACAGATATCGCACTGGCCTAGGGATACCCACAGCCCTCCTCCCCCACCCAGACACTTCCACTGCACGCAAAGTAACCAGGATTTGAGTGTACTCACCCCCTTGTGTCTGCTGTGATGTCCTCACGCGCCCATCCAACTCGGGGTAGGCCACCACCAGGATCCGGGACATCAGGGGGGTCAAAGTACGACTTGCACCCCTCCCACGTTGGGAGGCCATCCCCAGCTGAGCCTCCGCCGTCTTCCTGCTCCAGCGTCGGATGTCCTCCCATCTCTTCCTGCAGTGGGTGCCCCGTCTCTGGTGGACCCCCAGGGTCTGGACGTCCTTGGCGATGGCACGCCAAATACCGATTTTCTGGTGGGCGCTGACCTATGTGACATGTACAGGGAGAGAAGAATAATCATCACCTTCTGCATGCTCGATGTGAGTGGCCCCCCATCCCCACCCTTGCCATGTGGCACATGCTCTCATCTGTCGTTTGATGCATGCCTCAATCGCTCCCCTCCCAACTATCTTTCATCCACCCGACTCAACACAGGCATTGCCCACAAAGCATGGTCCCAGTGTACTTACCTGTTGGTCTGGAGGACCGTAGAGTAGCGCATACTGGGGGAGGACCCCATCCACGAGTTTCTCCAACTCCTGAGCAGTGAAGGCAGGGGCCCTTTCCCCAGTCGCATGAGCCATTATCTCTTCCAGACCGTGGTCACAGCAGCACTTGCAGTGTAGGTCCTCTCCTGTGGAAGATCAGGTATCGAGTGATTAAGCTGATAGAAAATGGCGGTCACGCCCGCGGCTGTGCGTACCGCAGCGGTGTGTACCGCGACCGCCGGCGCACATCGTCATTGGCTCCTGAGACCCATAGGGTTCAATGTTAACCAATGCAGCTTGGCGCCGCGGTCTTCGACCGCCTACCGCCACGGTGTCCCGCGCCAGCGCATTGGCCTCACATCCCATTGTCGCACTTCACAGGTCAGGCAGCCGCCATTTCAAGGGCCCACATGCCTTATTTACTACTGCGTCACACATACCTAGGCCTTGCATCGACACTCATACAAGCCTCAATGCATTGGGAATCGTGTTATGTGCAAGCTGTGGTTAGGTACCTGTGGGTTGATTGACTCTGTGCTCGCTGTTGTCCTTCATAGGCACCGTCCACTGGGACATGCGAGGAGATGGAGAAATCTTCCCGTGTACAGACCGCTGGTGGACCTGTCGACAATGGAGGAAAGACATGTCATACTGACATACAGGCTTGACCGAGCCACTATACAGGAACTGTGTACCCAGTTGGAGCCAGACCTGATGTCACCAATCCGCCAACCCACAGGGATCCCCCCTCTAGTGCAGGTGCTGTCAGTGCTCCATTTCCTTGCAAGTGTGTCATTTCAAACAACAGTGGCCATATCATCAGGGATGTCCCAGCCCATGTTTTCCAAGGTGTTGTCCAGAGTGTTGTCTACCCTGCTGAAACACATGCGGAGCTACATCGTCTTCCCTGAGGTGGGGGATTTGGCTACAGTGAAGGCTGATTTCTATGCCCTTGGACATATCCCCAACATCATTGGTGCCATTGATGGGACACATGTTGCTTTGGTCCCCCCAGCAGGAGTGAACAGGTGTACAGGAACAGAAAGAGTTATCATTCCATGAATGTCCAGATGGTGTGTTTGGCTGACCAGTACATCTCCCATGTTAATGCCAAGTTCCCTGGGTCAGTGCATGACGCGTACATCCTGCGGAATAGCAGCATCCCTTACGTGATGGGTCAACTCCAGAGGCACCGTGTGTGGCTATTAGGAGACTCTGGTTACCCCAACCTGTCATGGCTACTGACCCCAATGAGGAATCCCAGGACAAGGGCAGAGGAACGGTACAATGAGGCCCATGGGAGAACTAGGAGGGTGATCGAGCCGACCTTCGGCCTCCTGAAGGCCAGGTTCCGCTGCCTACATATGACAGGTGGATCCCTAATGTACTCACCAAAGAAGGTGTGCCAGATCATCGTGGCCTGCTGTATGCTTCACAACCTGGCTTTGCGACGCCAGGTGCCTTTTCTGCAGGAGGATGGTCCAGATGGTGGTGTTGTAGCAGCTGTGGAGCCTGTGGAGAGTGAATAGGAGGAAGGCGAAGAGGACGACATAGAGAACAGGAACAAAGTAATACAGCAGTATTTTCAATGGCACACAGGTAAGAATCCACACCGGCATATTACATATACTTAACCCCTACTACCTCTCTACTGTCTGTCCTTTTCCCCCAGTGTATGGTAACTGAGATGTGACTTTCCCTTCCGATTTCAGAGATGTGGGCCCCACTGCGTGACATCTGCTTTATTTCCCCATGGACTACAGCTGTGTGACATTGGTATGTTGGCATCACAATGTGAATATGCCATTTGGCACGGTAATGTCTAATACATTTGTACATAATCACAGCCAGACTCCAGATTGTTTTATGCAATAAGTGTGTTTATTACTGTGCTCTAAATTGGTGGGTGGTTGCAAATGGTTGAGGTGTGATGGTGGAGGATTGTCCATGGCAGAGTCCAGACTATCAGTATCACAGGTGCATTGTCCAGATGCCTGTGGAAAGTGGAGCAGGGGCAGTGTAAGAATGGACAGGTTGTCAATGTGGGACAGTTGAATGACAATCAGGGAGGTATCCTTTGCTGGCAGGGGTCTTGGCATCTTACTCTGTCTTCTTCCTGTATCTCAGGGCCCGCTTGCGGGGTGGTTCACCTTATGCAGGGGGTGGGGTTCTGGTGGCCTGTTGGTCTTGTGTTGGGGCCTCCTGTCCACTAGCGCCGGCGGAGGTGGTAGGCAGTTCTTGGTCCATGCTAGTGTCAGGGGCCCTTTGTGGTGCAACAGTGTCCCGCAATGTGGTGACTAGCTCATTCAGAGCCACTACGATGGTGCCCATGGCGGTACTGATGTTTCTTAGTTCTTCCCTGAACCCCATATACTGTTGCTCCTGCAGAAGCTGGATCTCCTGAAACCTGGCCAGGACCGTCGCCATCGTCTCCTGGGAGTGGTGGTATGCTCCCATGATGGAGGAGAGGGCCTCGTGGAGGTTGGGTTCCCTGGGCCTGTTCCCCCCTGTCGCACAGCAGCCCTCCCAGTTCCCCTGTTTCCCTGTGCCTCTGTCCCCTGGACCGTGTGCCCACTACCACTGCCCCCAGGTCCCTGTTGTTGTTGGGGTGGTGGGTTAACCTGGGTGCCCTGTAGTGGTGGACACACCGCTGATTGACGTGTCCTGGGGACAGAGGTATGGGCCCGCTGGGTGGGTGCTGTGCTGGTGTTCCCAGAGGGGGGAAGGTCTGCTGTGGCCTGTGGCTGTCTGAGGAGAACCGACTGTCCAGAAGTCCCAGATGGGCCGGGCTGGTCATCTAGATCCAGGGAGACAGAGGTGCTGTCATCACTGTGGGCCTCTTCTGGGGGTGGAGTGGACATTTGTGGACCCTCCTGCACGGTGACTTGGCGTTCAGGTCCTGCAGGGGTATAATAGTATGATTATTGCTTCTGTGTGTGCCATAGAGTGCAATAGGTGGGTGCCCGTGTACCCCTGTGCTTGCATTCCTGTGTGGGGGCTTTTGTGAGGGTGGTTTGGGGGTGGATGGGTATGTGCAGTAGGCATGCTTAGGTGATGGGTGTCCATGCTTAGTGGTCGCATGCAGGGCTTGGTGTTGGGATGGGTGGGTTGTGAGGGTGAGACATTTGCAAGGAGTAGGTGTGATGGGGGTGGGGGTGAGGGTGGGGGTATGAGTTGGCATGCTGGTGGGGTTGGAGGGATGTAATAATTAAGATATGACTTACCAGAGTCCATTCCTCCAGATACTTCTGCGAGGCCCTCAGGATGCAGGATCGCCAAGACCTGCTCCTCCCATGTTGTAAATTCTGGGGGAGGAAGTGGGGGTCCGCCGCCAGTCCGCTGCACCGTGATGTTGTGCCTGGATACCATGGAACGCACCTTCCCCTGTATGTCGTTCCACCTCTTCCTGATGTCGTTCCGATTTCTTGGGTGCTGTCCCACAGCGTTGACCCTGTCCACTATTCTGCTCCATAGCTCCATCTTCCTGGCAATGGTGGTGTGCTGCACCTGTGTCCCGAAGAGCTGTGGCTCTACCCGTACAATTTCCTCCACCATGACCCTGAGTTCAGCGTCAGAAAACCTGGGGTGTCTTTGCGGTGCCATGGGGTGGTTTCTGTGCTGTGTGGGGTGGATTGTGTGGTGCTAAGTGTGGTGATGTGTATTGGTGTGTATTTTGGCGTGCGTGTTAGTATAGCTGGGTGACAGTGAATTGCGCGTATGTGTGCTCGGGTCTCTTATCCCTGTGCGTGTTCACGAATCTCTAGGAGTAGGGGTTTGTGGGTGATGTGGGTGTATGTTTTATATTGTATTGGGTGTGTGGGAGTGGTGTGTGTATGTGTATCAGGTGTGTGTATTTCGAATTGTCCAATGTGGCTGTGTTTTGTATATGTGTGTGTATTTTGGGCGCGGCGGTGTGTACTGCCAATGGAATACCGCGGTTGAAAGACCGCCGCGTGGATTCGTGTGTCGTGATAATGTGGGCGTATTTCTGTTGCCGTGACGGTGGAGGTTTGGTCATCGCCAGTTTCTCGCTGCCCTTTGGTGTGGCGGACTTTTGTGGATGTCTATATTTTGGCGGTTTGCCTGTTGTGGGTCAGAATGACCGTGGCGGTTTCCCGCTGCCGCGGCGGTGTTATGGCGGTCTTCTGCACGGCGGTAAGCGCCTTTTACTGCCGAGGTTGGAATGACCACCTGACCACCATAGTAATGTGTTGTTTATGTCCTGACAGTGAAATATTGCTACATTCATTTTTCACTGTTGCAAGGCCTGTCCCTCTCATAGGTTAACATGGGGGCTACCTTTAAATCTGATTAAAGTGTAGATTCCCTTTGGGAGCGGTTGGACATGTGGAGTTTGGGGTCTCTGAGCTCACAATTCAAAAATACATCTTTTAGCAAAGTTGATTTTGAGATTGTGTGTTTGAAAATGCCACTTTTAGAAAGTGAGCATTTTCTTACTTATACCATTTCTGTGACTCTGCCTGTTTGTGGATTCCCTGTCTGGGTCAGTTTGACAGTTGGGCTGGTTGCACCTCACACTAGACAGTGACACAAAGGGAGCTGGGGTGTAGTCTGCATTTCCTGATGAGCCCTTTGTGCTAGGTGGAGAGGAGGAGTGGTCACTCACACCTGAAAGGGCTGTGCCTGCCCTCACACAATGCAGTCTCCAACCCCCGGTGAGTGTCTGGGCAAGGCAGGATTTCACATTCAAAAGAGACTTTACTTTGAAGTAGGCCTACTTCAAAGGAGAAATTGGGTATAAGAAGGGCACCCAAAACCACAGACGTTAAAGAAACCCTTCTGGAAACAAGAGGAACCTCTGCCTGGAGAAGAGCTGAATAGCTGAGGAAGAAGAGCTGCCCTGCCTGTGACTGTGCTTTGTGGAGCTATCCTACAGTTGCTGCTTCTGCCAGAGTAAGAGGGCAAAGACTGGACTTTGTGTGCCTTCCATCTTTAAAAGAACTCTCCAAGGGCTTGATTTAGAGCTTGCCTCCTGTTGTTTGAAGTCTCAGGCACTCAGGTGCTGACTTCTCTATGCCAGCACCTGGAATCTCTGGAGAGACTCCTACTCTGCACTGTGGTGCCCATCCAGTTCCTGGAACCCTGAAAGGAGAAGCTGGTAGCCTAAAGAAAAGGAAATCCACACACAGAGCGTCGTACAGGGAAAAGATCGACGCAACTCTGATCTGCGGCTGAAGAAACGACTGCCCGCTGGCTCCGCAGCTGAAAATCGACCCTCGCCGGAAACGCGACCAAAGAATTGATGCACGGAGCAGGAGCAAGGACGCGCAGCATTGCTGATGGAGGCTGGGAGATCGCAACCCACGCTGCGTGGTTTTGGGATCATCGTGCAGCTGGATTTCCGATGCAAGTGCCGGTGGGTGTGTAAAAACAACGCAAGGCCTGCCCGGACCCGAGAGTGCTGACTAGTTTGACGCATCGCTCTCCTGCGGAGAGAAGAAATGACGCGTCCGACCCGACAAAAGGAGAAAAGACGCAGGGTCCCGCTCATGAGTGGAATCAACGCATCACAAGCCCTTTTTGACACACAATCGCCTGTGGGCGGTTATTTTTGACGCACCCAAGGTACTTTATCACACTAACAGTGTTAGTGTGTGTTTAAAACTACTTAAAGACTCTTTTTGCATTTGTATTGATAACTTGACTTGTGTATAGTGGATTTTTGTCGTTTGGTCTTGTTTTGTCTAGATAAATATTTCCTATTTTTCTAAACTGGTTTTGTGTCATTTTGTAGTGTTTTCATCAAGTTACTGTGTGTGTAGGTACAAATACTTTACACCTAGCGCTCTGAAGTTAAGCCTACTGCTCTGCCAAGCTACCAAGGGGGTAACCAGGGGTTAGCTGAGGGTAATTCGCTTTTACCCTGACTAGAGTGAGGGTCCTTGCTTGAACAGGGGGCAACCTGACTGTCAACCAAAGACCCCATTTCTAACAATCCTTATCCAAGCTCAGCTGAATACCTTTTTTATATAATAAATTACTTGTATAATTCCTTTACATAAATCACAAACCTTGTATTTATATCTTTTATAGCATGTGGTGAACACACTGCTCACTTTCTTCAACCTAAGATTAATTTATTTATATACTAACTCTTTGTAAAAAAAAAAAAGTACATTTCTCCACACATACCTGATGATTCTCTTTCTTGTGCTCTGTGTTTCTCTTTCAGTATCAGTTAGAATTTCTTCTCACTGAACAAATCTCATAAAGCCAACCACAAGAATGGAAGTATCCGCTCATAGCAGGCTTCCAGTAATGGCAACCTCTTCAACTCTCCTTTCAAGGTTACTGAGTCAGTAAACCAATCACAATCTCCCTTTCATGTTAATACAATGTTCTCCAACTTCTCACTGTTTTTTTTATAGTTAAGCCTTTGCAGTGCTCCTGAAAAGTTAGCCAATACAATATGAGTTTCGTCAGATCCGCGGATCTACCGTGGTTCTCAGCAAGGCCCCTCTGTGTAAATTCGCGAGTGGATCTACGGGGAAATTCAGAAATTATTTTTTGATCTCATACAAAAAAACACATCCATATAAACACTTTTTTAGAACACAAAACCAAATCATAACATTAGTCATTATGAATCATTACGGCCTCTATATATACAGTAAAACAAAGTCACATTCTAGTCTTTTTTCTTTTCCCTTCCCCCTCATGCTCCTTTAGCTCTGTTACCATGTTTACACAGTATGCAACATTCTGCTGCACCGGGTCATAAGTTCACAACAGTTTCTGATAAGCGAAACCCACATTTAGCAGGTGTGGTTGAATCTTTCAGAGTAAACATAGCACAGCTGTTTTTACTGTTTTCCAATTTTTCTAAACCCAATCTAACACATACTTATAATTCACATTACTTCACTACCTTCTTTCACCCATAAAAATATCTACAACAGCCAATGGAATCACTTCTTCCAGACTGTACCCACTAGCCTTCATTTCAACTGATTTTCATTTCATACCAGCCTCATTTAGGTGCACCCATCTCCTGTGTGCTTCTCCAGATTACCGCCAAGATGCTCAGAGCGTGGATTGTGGGTCACAGCCTTATGTTTTGGACCACAGAGATTGCAAAAAGAAGTAGTAATGACGGGGACCTAGGTTCGTCTAATGTGGCCATTACTTGGATTGGCCAGAGAGGGTTAAAGTAGCATCAATTACTTCCTTTGGTTGAAACTATTAAGGATTACCAACACCCAGACCTTATGATTGTACACTGTGGTGGCAATGACCTAGGTGTAGTCACAGCAGTTGGTTTGGAAATCCTAATGAAAGAAACCTTTGGAAAATTAATGACACTCTTCCCACACACTGCCTTGGTTTTTTCAAACATTTGCCAAGCGCAGAAGTTGAACTGGTCAACTCAGTTCTGGCCACAAATAGAGAAATCCAAGAAACATGTCAATAAAACTGTTTCTGCATTCCTCATGGACCAGAACATGATTTCTATGTACCACAACTTACAATTTGATATGGAGGGTATATACAGAAATGACAGAGTTCACCTAACAGAGAAAGGCAACAAACTTTTCCTGCGTAATTTGAGAGATTGTATTCTCTATAATGTGTTGTAATCACTTTTTTGGATGGAACAGTGGGTGTAAGAGTGTCTCTCTGAGTGTGAGAGTGAGTTTGTGGCTGTCTGTGTAGGTCTGAGAATGCTTATAACAGTGTCTGCCTGGATGTCAGACTGAGTGTGAGAGTAGCTGCCTGGGTGTTAGGGTGAGTGACAGAGTGTGTCTCTGGGTTTGACACTACATCTGAGAGCCTCTATGTTAGTGTGAGGCTGAGCATGAGAGTCTCTCTCTGAGTGTGAGAGAGACTGTGACAGTTTCTGCCTGGAAGCGAGGGTGGGTGTGAGAGTGTCTCTCTGAGTGTGAGAGTCAGTGTGAGAGTGTCTGTGTACATGTGACAGTGGATATAAAAGCATCTATGTAGGTGTGAGAGTGGCTGTGACAGTTTCTGTCTGTATATCAGACTGGGTGTGAGAGTGTCTCTCTGTGTGTAATACTGAATGTGAGATTGTCTCTATTAGAATTCACTCTTTTTTTATGTTTCCCGAGATCCATGGATCAAACCGTGGATTCACACCAGGGGCCGCGCTGGGCCCCGCGGGCGGGGCCGCGGGTCTCGTGAAGTTTAAAAAACATCATTTTCTGCATTTCAAACACATTATTTGTTTCATCACCACAACACCTATATCACACCATGGGGTCAGGGAACCTGTACCCTGACCCCATCAACTCAATTGTCTCCCACATTTCAGCCCGGGGACCGTTTACAGAGAAAAGAAAATGGAGGCTGCAACATTTCTCTCAGCTTGCAACAGCCAATCAGATTTTTCCAGTGGTGCGTGGATCTGCGGATTGACCCAAGTAGGTCCGCGGAAGGTCTGCGTCCCTATATATCTATATTTCCTGGCCTTAAAATTCTCAAAAACTATTGAACGGATTCATACAAAATCACAAACAGAATGATCTGAGGAACAGAATCTAGCTTTGTGCCAAATTTGGTGTAATTCCGTTCAGTGGTTCAGGCTGTAGGCATGTCTAAAGGTCCAATGGAAAAATGAATGGGGGAAAATGCATTTTGGGACCCCCCTTTGTCTCAGCCCTGCTTGACAGATCGCCCTGAAGCTTTCACAACAGAAGCTGAACTTAGCAAAGTATATGTTTGGAACATTTCGTGAAGATTCGTCAAGCAGCGCCAAAGTTATAGGCAAAACTAAAAACGCTCTTTCTATGCAAACTAGGTCCTAACTACAACTATTTATATAGTTGCACAGTCCTCCACTGTCACAAAAGAAACGAACAGCACTCCATGCAGCATTTGCTGGATTTATTGTAGTAAAGTATTGGCAAAACAGCAGGTACACAAGACCTTAGAGATGTTTGACTTGTTCAGCCTTTGTCACGACGTCTGCATTACGAAGCACGCTATTTTCCTACAATCCTCAATCATCAACATGAAAGACGGGCTAGTCATGCATAACAAATAATGAACAACCATTTCGAAGTAGTAGACATGCATCATGAAAATAAATCACCATGAGTATTTTTCAATGTACAACAAACCCATATCTATGAAAGTTGCAATAATAATAATATCAATTAAAGTAGGACAATGTTTATCAGTATCAACATTTGACTATATGAAACCAAATCATGAGGCCTGTGCAGTCATGCTACTATACTAGACAGTGTGTTTTGTTGTGTACTATATCTGAATATGACCCATGAGGGCTAACAGTCACATATCACTAACCAGTTGCACGTGTTATGCCCCAGAGGGCAATTAGTGTAATGCAAGTCCTTTATGCAAATGAACAGCCCAAAATAAAATATCAACAATTGCAAGAAAAAATTTAGACAAAAATCACTTTCCTCAAAGCAGGTATATTACTATCTGTTTTGCTTTTCTTACTACCAATGGCATTTGTACTACTTCAATTATGCACATCAACCTGAAATCAAACAGAGACCATTTCAAAGCATCACCTCAGAATGAAGTTTCTGCTCAGAAGAAAAATGAATTAAAATCAATTATTACTAGGCTGAAGGCCACAAGCTGCAGTCCTATGGCTAAAATAACGTGCCCATAAAAAGCTGCTAAAATTACCTCACAACAATATAACAGTAACTTAATGTAAATTAAATAAAGTTAACTCATTTTAAATACTATATAAAACTATATACTTATATACAAGCTCATATACTTATATAAACACACAGACACCGACACACACGTCTGTACATATACATAGTCACACATATATATAAAGTAACACTATTGTGTTTTTTTTTTTTTTTGATAAAGAGATTTTTATTGATTTTGCAAGAGATAATGAAATAAATACACATATACATATAACATGACACCAACTGGTGCTTGGATACTGTCAATCCCCGGTCCCGGTCCGGACTCTGTAAACAATATCTATACGCAGCGATGATAGTTAGCGACATGAACTAAGCCTCTTAAGGAAGGATGAAGGAGATAGGGGGAGGGGGAAAAGGAGTCTTCCCACCATCTCCTTTGGTGACAGCACCACCCCTCCAGTTGTGCTGCTCCCTACAAGCTAGGAGCGTGTCATGGCCTCCCACTTCCCCCACACTTTATTATACTTGTTTGGGCACCCCCTGGCCTCATACACCAGCCTCTCAAGCTGTGCACACCAATCCACTCCTCGTCTCCAGTTACTCAGTGCCGGTGCTGATCTGGCATTCCAATCAACCATAATGTCACGCTCAGCCACCAGGCACGCCACTCCCAGGAAACTCCAGTCCACTCTCCTCAATCCCGCTTCTCCCATGACCCCCAATATAAGTGGTAGTGGGGCCACCTCTACGTCCTCCGGCAGGACCCTGGAGACCTCTCTTGTGACCGCCCTCCAATAAATCACTATAACTGGGCATGCCCATACCATATGGAAGAAGTCAGCATCTGGGCTGGAACCGCGGGGACAGTCGGCTGTGGGTCGGAGGCCTGCTTTATGTAATCTTGCGGGAGTGAGGTTTGCAGTGTGCAGATAGAGGGTTTGAAGTAAATGGAATCGAGTAGCCATTGTTAGGGTCCGAGGGGCCATCAACGCCTCCCTCCAGTCCTCTTCCTCCACAGGTCCCACCCAGTCCTCCCATCTACGGCAAAGCCCCTCGAGGGAACATGCGGTGTTGGCCATCAGTGAACGGTAGATCTGGGAGACTCCGCCCTTACCCAGGTTCCCCATTAGTACCTTCGCCTCCAAGGGACTGTACTCGGGAATGTGTTCTCCCGCCCGTGTGTGCACTAGCAAAGCATGGCGAAGCTGCAGGTATTTATGGAACTGTTTCTTGTTTAGTGAGAAGAGTCCCTGGAGCTCCTCTAAGGACCGCACAAGTGATCCCCCCCAGACATCTCCCAGTGTGGAGATTCCTATGTTGTCCCACCTCTGGAATACTTCCAACCCTGCGATCTCCGCGATTAGTTTTCCGTGCCATAGCGGGGTCTGCTTGGTGAGACGACCCCACCAGCCCGACGCTTTCTGGTCTGCGCGCCACCCTAGTAAGATCACCTTAGTCACGTCTGGGATGACCCAGGGGATCGGGCAACCATACAGAGCATCAAAGACCCCAGGGTAGCCCAATGTTTGAAGCTCCAATCGGTATGCGGGGTCTGTCCAGCCACCTCCTACTCATCGTTGATTACGAGCAGATGCATCGCAAGGTGGTAATAGTAGATATTAGACATTCCCAACCCTTCGTCATAGACGTCTCTTTGGCAAGTAGAAAGTGCCAATCTAGGACGGATGCCGCTCCACAGAGACTGGCGTGCCACCGAGTTCATTTCTTTGAACCATTTCTTGGGGATTGGGTATGGGAAGTTCTGTAATAAGTAAAGGAGCCTAGGGAGGGTCATCATTTTATAGAGTGCTATTCTCCCAAGCAGATTGAGGGGTAGGGTTCGCCAACGTTGGAGATAGTCCTTGATTCTTCTAGTAAGTGGTGTGACATTAAGTTCCCATGCTAGTTCTGGAATAAGGGCGATGTACACTCCCAGGTTTCTGAAACTATTCCGACGGATGGGAATGTTGTGCTGCCATTTAATACAGTCCCTAGAGGGGTGCAGAGGAACCAGCAAAGATTTGCAGGGGTTTAAAGTAAGGCCTGAGGCCTCTGAGAAGAGGTCCAGGATCTGTAAAATACCCGGGCCGCTTTTGGCCGGGTTGGCGATGTAGAGGAGAACGTCATCTGCGTAGAGTGCCACACGGTCCTCCGTTCCCGCGGCCCAAGACCATCCCTCGATCAGGGGGCCTTCACACAGCAGTTTCGCCAAGGGCTCTATTACAAGTGCGAATAGCAGCAGGGACAATGGGCATCCCTGACGAGTGCCACGGCTGATAGGGAACGGGTCAGAGACCACTCCGTTTACTTGCAACCTAGCAGTCGGGTTAGAGTAAAGTTGCCCCACTAGGCCTCGGAATTTGGGCCCAAGTCTGTTACCCTGCACAACGCGATCGAGGTAGGACCAGTCCACTGTATCAAAGGCTTTTTCGAAATCAAGTAGGAGTAGAGCCAAGGGGGATCAGGTCAGGGCCCCACGATGTGCCAGGGCCAAGTGCAGATGCCTAATGCAATGTCTAGTACTCCGTGAAGAATGAAACCGCATTGGTCGGGGTGTATCAATGACGGGAGCGCTGTTTTCAGCCTAGAGGCAAGAATTGAAGACAAACTATTGTGTTATTTTAATGCAATAACACTATTTTATTATAGTAGACAGTGTATTTTGTTGTGTACTATATCTGAATATGGCCCAAGTGGGCTAACAATCACATATCACTAACCTGTTGCACATGTGTTATGCTCCAGTGGGCAATTTGTGTCACACAAGTCCTTTATTCAAATGATTAGTCCAAAATAAATTATCAATAATTGCAAGAAAATAATGAGAAAAAAAATCACTTTCCTTCAAGCAGGTAGACTAGTAGCTCTTTTGCATTTCTTACTACCGATGGCATGTGTACTACTTTGATTCTGGACATCAACTTGAAAACAAACAGAAACAATTTCAAAGAGGGAAATGGGGCTTGTTCCAGAGTGTTATAAAGGTACTAAAAACATTTTAAAAAGAGAACTTGAGGCAACTACTGTAAAGTACATTCTGTAAACATATGTTCTCTCCATCTGTGTTTAGTCCATTGGGTCACTTAGATTCTATTGAGAGAATATATTTACACTCCAACTGGAGTAATGCTCTCCCCCATCACCTCCTCCAGGGGACTTAGTGATGCAATCTATGACACTGGATGTCATGCGACTAAGATTGCTACTGTGAAAAGTTTAAAAGTGTCTTGCCACAGGGTAACTGTCGCCTTGCTTCTTTACTGCCCTTAAGTGCTGTAAAATTTGGCTGTGCAGTGGTAACCTCATAATACCTATGTACTTCTTTGGACATGGACATTCAAGAAAATATATTGCATGCTCCATCCTGCAATTCAAGGTATATCTGATCTGGATAATTTCCCTTGCATCTGTTACCACCTCAGTGCTGTTCTTACCATGCCTACAGGCTTTGGATTTTCCACATTTCTTAAAGCCCCTGGGGGGATTTAGCTGGTGTGACTTGCTTGTACATTCATAATTCTGTACCAGAATAGCTCTCATTGAAAAGGCCTTTTTGTATGTTACCATTGTTTTTTTTTACTGATTTTGTGGCCTATCACTGGGTGTCTCTTATGATGTGTCAATGTTTCTGTTGTGCTTGCCACACTCTACTGTGTTCCTCAATATAGGTAATAATTAATCTGCATTGGTTATGAGAACTTCGTCTATGTGGCTGGTGTTTGAATAAAACTGTTTCTCTTTGTTGTGATGCCACTTTAGTTTTTGCAGCACTGAATATGTCTTCTCTGTGGAATCTAGCTCACAAATATGGTGATCATGTTATTTTGTGTGGCCTCAAAAGCTTCACTGGAACTTCAAATTCACTTTGCCGTCAGCAGTTCCCCATATTGTATGCTGTCCTTTAATGGCTAGGGATGAGCACTCTTCACATGCAAAATAGTATTGCATGCTGCTTAATTTCAGAAAACAGTGGTAGAGATTTCTGAGTTTTTGTGAGTTTGTGAGTTCATTACTGTAAGTTTTACATCCAAAAATCAATGTTCTTTCACTGATATGAAAAGTAAACGTCACATTTAAGTTCTTGTCATTAATTTGTCTAACAAATTCTTCAGACAACTCCCTGTTACCTTACCAAAATATGAAAAGGTCATCAATATATCTGAGCCACACCACTACGTGTGGGGACCACATCTGTAATTCTGTACCATACAGTACCTGCTCTTTTCACAAGCCCATTTGCAGTTTTGTATAGCTGGTGCCGAAGCAGGTACCCATCTCTGTCCCTTGAATGTTGCTGAAATAATTCTTTGTTGCACAAAAGGATATTGCCTGTAAAGCACCACTGTATCATTTGCATCAACATTGCATTATGTTTGTAAAACCTGATAGACCTTGATTTAAAAAAATTTAAATATGGCGCTATGGTAGTGGCCCGCTTGCGTCACATTTGCAGCAAATATTTAGCCACAAATGTGGCACTGAGGGGCGCAAGCGCCTTGTAAATCTGGCCCAAAATGTTTTACCAGTTTTATTCAATCAAGATGCCTTCAGGTGTGCCAAACTTTTCTCATAAGTAAGACTGTTTGCGCCCTTGTTATTCTTTAGAACAGGCTGCAGTAGAATCACTATTGCCAGATCAGGCTAAATTCCACACAATTGGTGACATTTTTCACATTTGTGCAGGAAAAAATCGACAGGTGAAAGTCCATTTTTTGTGATTGATTGGATGCTGCGTGCATACTTTTGTGAGGTGACATGGCACCCTTTTGTGATTGTGTGCTCAGGAGTCACAATTTGCCCATCGGTTTCTTTGCCTGTCAGCACCTTCTCAGCTTTTTCTCTCTCCTCCAAGACCAGCCACCATCCCAGCTCTGAGGCCAAGAGGTCGAGACTGGTATCAGTTTTAGCATGAGATGTTGACATGTGCATCCCATAATGTAAATTGGGCCTAAGTCCCAGAGCCTGAACCGTATGTGCTCAGCAGTTTTTGGTAGGTACTACCAAAAGTAATATTAAAGTGGTGGTTAATGACCTTGCTGGAATGAGCTGTGTTACGTGTAGCTGCAATTTTGACACATCAGAAAGTATCATAGAGGATTAATATACTTGCTGCAGAGCACTAGGTGTACCATCCATATCATAGGATTGTACTTTTATTAGAGGTGGATGATCTAACAAATTACAAGGGAGAGCAGAGCTAGAGCCTGTGCACAAACTGAGCATTGAAGATATTTGGTATGTAAGTCATGCAGCAATTGTTAGAAAATGATCTGGTGTCTTCAAAGGTAAAATAAATCTGATATTTCTTTAACACAAGGATGAAAAAGTTCTTAAACTTACTGAGAAACATTCTTGCCCTCACTCTGATGACAGTGCAATTAGTGATGCCAGAGTAAGTTGTCATGTGAAACCTTCATGTGGACTTGTTTGTTGGTATACGCGGGAATCATTATAGAATATTAATTACAGCAGAATTGTTTCTTTAGTGCACAACCTGAACTTCATATTTCAATGTGTTCTCATTTATTATTTTGACCAAATGAAGGCTAGATGAAAGAACAGATTCCTCTAGGATCACACTGTTTGGTCTAACATGGAAGCCAGGAATGACCACAGAATTTTGAGTTTAACACTGTGCAACTGAGCGTTGGCGAATCCACATTTTATTTTTAGCAGTTTTACATAGTACAAACCTTGCCCAAGGAGAAAAAAGGGCTTCAGAACAGACACTGGCTATGCTACACCCATCTTTTCAATATAGAGAGATTTAGGGGGTCATTCTGACCCTGGCGGTCTCCGACTGCCAGGGCCACGAACGACTGAAGCACCGCCAACAGGCTGGCGGTGCTTCATTGCCCATTCCGACCGCAGCTGTAAAGCCGCGGTCGGAAAACCGGGTCTGGCGGTTTCCCACCGGATTAGCCCCGGCTGGGCGAAGCCTCCATGGCGGATTCCGACCCCCTTCCCGCCAGCCTGTTTCTGGCGGTTTTCACCGCCAGAAACAGGATGGCGGGAATGGGTGTCCTGGGGCCCCTGGGGGCCCCTGCACTGCCCATGCCACTGGCATGGGCAGTGCAGGGGCCCCCTAACAGGGCCCCAGTATGCTTTTCACTGTCTGCTTAGTAGACAGTGAAAAGCGCGACGGGTGCAACTGCACCCGTCGCACACCTGCAACACCGCCGGCTCCATTCGGAGCCGGCTTCAGTGTTGCAGGCCCTTTCCCGCTGGGCCGGCGGGCGCTCCCTTGGCGGGCGCCCGCCGGCCCAGCGGGAAAGTCAGAATGGCCCCCGCGGTCTTCTGACCGCGGAGCGGCCAATTGGCGGTTCTCGCTTGGCGGGCGGCAACCGCCGCCCGCCAAACTCGGAATGACCCCCTTAGTGAGATTCTCCATGTACTTAGCAGCTGTAACCACTAGGTCACACTAGGTCACAGTACCTCCTATGAAAGCTTAACATGTTTTGGGCTTAAGGTTCCAGGATGACCCCGAGCTGAGCCTCAGTCAGGCCTCTGGCGCAATCCTGGCCTGAGCTTTTCAGTGACTTGCCCACCTTTAATTTTTCTGTGGATAGCTCAACAGGTTATGGCTGACACAGAGATTCTTTTGTTACCGAGGGCCAGATTTTCTAGCGGTTTGCGCTGGGTATGCATTTCTTTTAAAATGCAAACCTCACCTAGGATTTGTATTGGATAGTTCTCCAAGTAGCACCAAGTTGCACACCACTTTGTGTTACTTTGCATCAAGGTAGGCAAATCCACATTGATGAAAATTTGCATCTACAAGCATTTGTAGGCAAGGATTTACTCTAACATCTTATGTCTTCTCGAGGCTGGTGAAACAAAGAGAAATGTTTTCATTTCTACTAGTTTTTCCTTCTTTCCATGTGTGCTGCACTGTTCAGCACACATAAAAAGCAGAAAAAGTACCAAAGTATAGTTTTACACTGCAAGGGTCCCCTACTAGTACAAAAGCAATTCCTTACAGAACACACACCCTAGCAATATGGCACAATGGTGTGTGCATTGGCATGTGGCAACCTAAAGGGCTTCAAACCAGGGAGTGAGGAAAACAGCACCATACCTTAAATATGGCACTATTATACTCTCTCTCTCCTTTCAAACAACGCAGTGCAGAAACTGAGTGATGAACCATCATGAAGGAGCTTCATGCAAATTGCAAACCATAAGTTTAGAACTTGTTTTTTCTGAATCTTTTGTTAATTAATAAAGGGCCTGATAGGGAACCATTTGTAAGTCCGTTTTAGGACCTGTCCCACTTAAAGCTCTGAGTGGGTGAGTGGTAGAGTAACTGCGTAGTCTGATGAGATTGCACAGTAGAGGGGTGGTGTGAGAGGGGGAAGAGCTAATGAAGAAGGGGGAGGGAGTGGGATGAGACAAGATTTGTGATGCCAGTGACAGCAAAATGGATGAGATGTTGGGGTAGGGTATCACTGAACATTTTGGAAAAGGGGTCTTTTTGATTTCTGCTCCATTTCACTTGCATTCATTTGGACACCCAAACAAACCAATCTGCCTATTGCCAAGCCTGGGAGCTGTAGCCTAGTCCTTGCTGCAATACAAAACCAACAAAATTGTTCCTGGGAAATTTTAGTGCCAGAGTAGGTGGTCATGGAGAAGGACTGGAGGGCAGCAGATTGGTCAGAGTAAGTAACTGTCTCTTCTCTGGTCTTTTGACTACATTTTAACAGATTGGGTTAAATCAGCCCTGTAACCTTGAGCTTTTTAAGTGAATTTCTATCTTTTTATTTTCATTCTGTAAAGTCCCTGTAACTTTTGTTTTTTCAGTTGGTTTCTATGGTTTCTTAACGTATAGTAATTTCCATTACTTTACATTGATCCAATTACTGCCACAGGGCCAACCCCATATAAGCAGCCAACCTTAGACTAGGCACTACCCGTGCCTGTGTGATACAGGGGTTGCCTGCAAGACCTGGCCTGCAGCCAGACCCTGTGGCCAACCCCCGTAACCAGCCAACCCCATGCTGTGCACAGCCCTTGGGCCGTGCACAGTGGAAGTTGCCCGCTGCCTCTCTGGGTGTCAGAATAGGTGTGAGAGGGCGTATCTGGGGGTGTCAGTGGCTGAGAGTGTGTGTACATCAGTGTTTTTGTGAGTGTGTCAGTGTGTGCTCGAGTCTGTGAGTGGGTGCATGAGGCTGTCAGTGGGTCTGTGAGTGGGCATGTGAGAGTCTGAGTGGATCCATGAGTGGCTACAGAACTGTCTGAGTGGGAGGTGAGTGGGTGCATGAGGGTCTGACTGGGGCTGTGAGTGAGTGCAAGAGAGTCTAAGTGGGTCTGTGAGTGGATGTGTGAGTGTCTGAGTGGGTATGTGAGTGGGTGCATAAGTGTCTGTGTGAATGTATGAGTGTGAGAAATTGATTGAAAGAAAGCCGAGAGAGAGAGAGGTAAAAAGTGAGAGCAGGAGAGAGAATTTGTTAGTTATTTAGTTTTTTAGGCTTTGATGTATGATTTACTTTTATGAGATATTTCTCTACAATTTTAAATAAAAGATGTCTTTGTCATTATTAAAAATAAAACTAGTTTGTACTTTTTTTTTTTTTAAATGGGAAGCAAGTCTGGCTGGACTCGATCCCTGTCCCCTCAGTCTGAAGATCTAGCTACCATCACACTGAGCTATAGGCTTTTATTTATTATTTTTTTCTTAGTCCTTTATGGGCTATCTGGGACTGTGGGGGAGCTCTCAAGGGCTCCCCCGCGGTCCCTCCATATTTATTTATTTATTTTAAATATTTTATAATAAAGCCCCTACTGTCTTTCAGGCAGCATAGGGGAAGCCTTAAGGTGCTATTGCTTCAGCATGCAAGGAGCTGCCTTGACAGCAGCTCCGTGCTTGCAGAAGCATTTTATCTTTGTCCCCTGCATGCACGCAAGAGATGAAAGCATCCGTTTTTGACAGCGGGACCTGCCTTACAGGTCCTGCTGTCAAAATCTGAAGTGTTTGCCATTGCTTGGCTGCTGCTGCAGAGCTGCAGCCAAGCCAAAGCAAACAGCTGTGTCCCAGGCGTGGACACCCCGGGACATACCAGGAGCTGGCCCTTGTGGGGGTGGCAGTCCCCGGGGCCATCTGTTACTTCAACGTGAACATAGCCCTGGGGAGGTGGTGGTCCCTGGGTCTTGGGGGTCCCAAAGGGACCCCCTTTCTTTTTTCTAATATTTGCCCACATGGCTGGTGGTCCCCGGGGCTATGGGGGAGGGCTGCGCAGTCCCCCACTCATAATTGTGTGTAGCCCAGATGAGGTGGTGGTCCCTGGGGCTAAGAGGGAGGCCATTGGGCCTCCCTCACTCATTTATAGCATTATTTACCCAGGGTTGGTGGTCCTCTGAGCATATGGGGGGCATGCAGCCCGCATATTTAATATTTGCCCTCAGGAGGTGGTGGTCCCTGCTCAGCGGGGGGCACACGTTCCCCCACATATGACTCATAAGCCCCAATGGGGACGGTCCCAGGGGCAGAGGGAGGGGGCCAGGAGACCCCCCCACACACATTTTTACACAAAAGTCCCAGGACTTGGCGCTCCCAGGTGCGTTTTAATTACAAAGCGCAGTGAGTTTATTTTACTGTGGATCCACTGTGACTCTGTCCATAAAATAAAACATAAAAAAGCTTTTTAACCCTGGGGGTGTCCCTTTGGGAACCAAGCACCAGAGCTAAGGGGTTAGGGTGTTCGTACCCAGGCCCCTTTTCTTTGTTTTTTACTTTTTTTTGGACTCTGCTTCAGTTGAGTCCCAAGATGGCTGACAATACTTCAACAGCTTCTGTTGTTGAAGTGTTATCAGCCAATCAGATCTCAGCATGAGATCGGAAGGGGTTGCGAATCCTTCTCATCCTGATATGTACAAATTTGGATTTTCTTTAATTTCTTTAAAACTACTGAACGGAATTACATCAAAACAGAAAAAAACACCCTTTCTGGACCAGGGCCTACGTTTCTGCCAAATTTAGTGTAATTCCGTCCAATAGTTTCAGTGCTATCACTGTTCAAAACCCTATGGAAAAATGAATGCCGAAAATGTGTTTTGGGACCCCCTTTTTTTCTCTACCCCCCTGGATGGATCAGCCCCAAAATATTCCAGGCAGCAGCTGACGTGACTGGCAATATTTTTTGCAAAGATTTCTGAAGATTCGTCAAGCGGCGTCAAAGATATAGGCAAGTGAAAAAACATACATGTGTATATGTATATATATATCTTTGTCCCCTGCATGCACGCAAGAGATGAAAGAATCCGTTTTTGACAGCGGGACCTGCCTTACAGGTCCTGCTGTCAAAATCTGAAGTGTTTGCCATTGCTTGGCTGCTGCTGCAGAGCTGCAGCCAAGCCACAGCAAACAGCTGTGTCCCAGGCGTGGGCACCCCGGGACATACCAGGAGCCGGCCCTTGGGGGGGTGGAGGTCCCCGGGGCCATCTGTTACTCCAACGTGAACATAGCCCTGGGGAGGTGGTGGTCCCCGGGTCTTGTATATGCCTATATCTTTGACGCCGCTTGACGAATCTTCAGAAATCTATATATATATATATGTGTATATCCAAAAATATGAAAAAGCTGCTAACAAGAAAATATGTAATCCGGACAAAAGCTAATTACTACAGTAACCAGCTGACAAAAGGCAAAAACAGACCATGAAAATATTTTCAAGTGCTGAGCCATGCACTACAACAACAACCAAGTTTGAAATTGGGGTAGAAAATGAGAAGTGATCGGCAAGTGATTCCAGAATAAAATTAATCTGATCACATAGTAAATCTGCTTCTTCTTCACATTAGACACAACTGACATAATTATTACCAAGTAAGTAACGTCTCTGGATCGAACAATCTAGTTTTGGTGGAGTTATTCAAAGGCATCGTTATTCAAATGAAACCTTCCAGCTAGGGAGACAATAGCACATTTTTTGGGCCGAAAATCAGCCAAACTATAATTCTAATTTGACTTGAAATTATCAGTTTGTCGTGAGAATATAACTATCAAATATGTGCTTAGAAAACAAACGACTGCCTCAAATTGACTTCAGAATTATTCCTCCATTGGTGTATTACCGTGAAAATCATGGAAACTCTGTTACATCTCAACTCAAGAACGATCTGAAAGAAAACAATCTTATTGGCAATTTCCTACCAGGGTTCCAAGAGAAGCACATCCCTGAAACAACAATAGTCTTTAACCCGTACCCTCTGCTTTTCATGCAGTGGATCGTAAAATCCTCCATATTATTCTCAAAGAAAGGCTTGGAAAGAATGGAACAGTACGAACAGTACTAAATTTGTTTGAATCCTATCTTGGAGACGGAAATCAGTGTTTAAAGTCGGGGATTTTCTCTCTAAACAGATCCCTGTGACCTGTGGAGTACACTAGAGCATAATATTGGCACAAATTGGCACTTTTGAACGCTTTGATCACAGTTATCTAACGAAAGGATTCAGTATTAAGTCTTCGTGGGTGATAACCAGACATACCTTAGACTGGCAGCCATTTCTGATCACACAATGTTAAATTCCTGCCTCAAATCATTGATCCCACCAAATTCTGAGGTGTCATATTGGGAAGGTCACTTAACCTTGGAGCCCACTTCAAGACTGTGACTAAAGCGGTCTTTCTTCAACATTAACTTTGCCACAACTTCAACCTTTTTTACTACCTTTTACTACCTAAAGACTTAAAAACGGTTGTGCAATCATTCATCGTTTCCCACCTTGACCATGGAAATGCTGTGGTCACTGGACTTCCAAAAAGGTATTTTACCTTTAAAGGTTGACCTGCATGCCTCATTCACACTTGTTTCATATTCTGACTAATGTAAAAAAAAAAAATACACCATCCCTTTCCTCCCTAAAATGGCGTCTAAATGAGGCAATATACATTTATAAAACTACCTCTTTAAGGTGCTACACCTAATTGCCCCTAAATATCTGTCACAAAAACTGGTATCTCTGAGGTCTCTCAGATAATGGGAAGCAAAATAAACCTTCACATGCACAGCAAGTAGTGTATGAAACTTTTGTTCACTGCCACTTCCTGTTCAGGGACCCCGACCAATATAGGAAATGCCACAGGCTTACTTTTTTACTCTGTAAAATAAATGCTGGTGCCCAAAAAGTTTTTTAGAAGGCTGCAGCTCATTTCCACCACTGATGCTATATGCTTTCACCAACTGGTTTGTGAGCTTTAAAATAGTGGAATGCAATATCCATCTCGAAATAGAGTAAGGGGAGTAAGTCAGCCTGACTGTTTTAAGTGTGATTTAAGAAAACCTTTCAAAAAATTGGCTTGAATAATTCATTAAAACACCATAACATATTTTTACTACAAGGTCTAAATCTAAATAAATAAATAACTCTTTATTGTTTAATTAGTTAAAACCAGAACGATATTACAAATATAATATTAAAACCAAAACACTTTTCCTCTAGGAATAAAAAAGGATAGAAAAACAGCTAGTGATATCTGTAAACATGATCTACAGTGCAAACATTATTAGCTTACTTGTTTATTTACTTAAGTGCCTCAGCAGTAACAAAATCCATTGATTTTTTTTCTTGGTTAAAACGGCAAAGTCATTGGCTATGAAAGGCCACTCCTGAAATAATTCAGTACTTTCCTGGTGTGTAAAACTAAGCCTGGCACATCCTCCCCTGGAGTGTTGCCGGTGTGCCTGCTAAAATAAAGAGTGAAAAAAATAATTACATAGACGCTACAGGTTCACAAGGCAGGGCTTACAGCAGAATGGTTATAACAATTTTACAGATTATGGGGGTCATTCTGACCCCGGCGGTAATTACCGCCATGGCGGAGGTTGGCGGTAGCACCGCCAACAGGCCGGCGGTGCTCCGCCGGGCATTCTGACCGCGGCGGTACAGCCGCGGCCAGAAGCGGAAAGCCGGCGGTGTACCGCCGACTTTCCGCTGCCCGTCAGAATCCTCCATGGCGGCGGAGCGCGCTCCGCCGCCATGGGGATTCTGACACCCCCTACCGCCATCCTGTTCATGGCGGTTCTCCCGCCAGGAACAGGATGGCGGTAGGGTGTGCCGCGGGGCCCCTGGGGGCCCCTGCCGTGCCCATGCCAATGGCATGGGCACGGCAGGGGCCCCCGTAAGAGGGCCCCACAAAGTATTTCAGTGTCTGCCTAGCAGACACTGAAATACGCGACGGGTGCAACTGCACCCATCGCACCTTCCCACTCCGCCGGCTCAATTCTGAGCCAGCATCCTAGTGGGAAGGTTGATTTGCCCTGGGCTGGCGGCCGGTCTTTTGGCGGCCGCCCGCCAGCTCAGGGCAAATCTCAGAATCACCGCCGCGGTCTTTTGACCGCGGTGCGGTGTTCTGACGGCGGTACCTTGGCGGACGGCCTCCGCCGTCCGCCAAGGTCAGAATGACCCCCTATGTTTTTTAGATGGTGGTACCGATTACTATTCAAATAACTGTTCCGGATACACATTTTGGGAAATGCAATCATTTTGCCTCCAAATAGCAACTTGTTAGTTTATCTAAAAAATGACATTTTGCTATCGAAAACATGCTTTAATGTTTGAAAAAGTAAAATCATTTCCTCCAGAAAAAGCGTACTCACATTTACTCACATGTACTCCCGCCACACATGTATTGACTCCAAATAGCAACTTGTTAGTTTATAAAAAAAATGACATTTTGCTATCGAAAACATGCTTTACATTTGGAAAAAGTAAAGTCATTTCCTCCAGCAAAAGCATACTCACATGTACTACCCCCACACATGTATTGAATCTGCCTTGCATGTCCACGTGTCAATATCTCATGCACAGATGTCAACAGTATGCCAAAAATTACAGCTGTTTTTCTCAGGTCAGCAGCATACCAAGGGTGGGCTCCATCATGCCATGGATGGTGTTACAGGAAATGTAGAATATGTACACAAAAATATAGCACAACCACAGACACTGATAGCAAACATCACAATGTTTGAAATAAAAGAACATTGCAGGTCAAATTAAATGCTAACCAGAATAAGGCGAAGAGTTTACAAGAGGATAAGAATGCAGTTAAAAGTGAACTCGTGTTTAGCAAACATATAGGAATTTATGGCCCAAAAGCTTATAGGTTCTCAGGCACGTATTTCCTGATTCCAAACAGACTGTAAACCAGATAAGACATTGAGGGGGTCATTACAACCCTGGCGGTCGGTGTTAAAGCGGCGGTAAAACCGCCAAAAGGCCAGTGGTAAAAAAAATTGAATCACGACTGTGGCGGAAACCGCCAACATAGACAGCCACTTTAACACTCCGACCGACACGGCGGTACAAACAAACACCGCAGCCGTAACTGCCAACAGACAGGCAGAACACAATGTACCGCCCACACTATTACAACCCACCAATCCACCACCTTTTCCAGGGCGGATTCACTGCGAACAAAAACACGTCGGAAAAAGGAATTGGAAGGGAAAACGTCACCTCTACACACCCCACGAGGAATCAGGATGCCATGGAGCCCGAGCTCCAGATTCTGCCAGCCTTTATCTTCCTGCTCCTCTACCAGGAGCACGAACGCCGGTGGCGAAGACAACGGTGAGTACTGCACCTACGACTACGAGGGGGAGGGAAAAAACAGTGACACACACACGCAACACCCCCACCCTCACCCACTACAACACACACACAAATACATATTGATACATAACAGTTTCACCCTCCAACCCCCCCTTGAAGAATGCAAGGACAAAAGGAAATGAGTCGAATAATTGTGATATATTCAATTACATACATCAAAAATATTTACAAATATATACATTTATACCATATACAATTATATACACCAAGAACACAAGTCCAAGGGATTCCACCATCATAGTCCGTGGATCACTGGGCCCAAACGGCATGGGCGAGGCCCACACCCAATACCCGAACAAGATGGAGAGAACACTGCAGGGGCATCAGTTAGAAATAAAACAGGCACCTCAGGGGGAACGGAAGGGGGGCACCTCAGCCGGTTGAGTGCACGACGCCAGATCCACGAGGGGGCTCCATGCCCACTGTTCAATCCTGGGGAGTGCAAAGCCACAGTCTCTCAAGTCTCTACAGTGGGTGGTTTGCCCACTGTTCAATCCTGGGGAGTGCAAAGCCACAGTCTCTCAAGTCTCTACAGTGGGTGGTTTGCGCACTGCTGCATCCTGGGGAGTGCAAATCCACAGTCTCTCAAGTCTCTACAGTGGGTGGTTTGCCCACTGCTGCATCCTGGGGAGTGCTAAGCCACATTCTCTCAAGTGGATAACATTCTCCACTGGTTTCTGGAGGGGGCCTTGTGCCCAGAGTGCTTCATCCTGCCAAGGACTGAGGTAGTGGATGTATCTCTCCACTGGTTCTGGAGGGGGCCTTATGCCCAGAGTGCTTCATCCTGCCAAGGACTGAGGTAGTGGATGTAACTCTCCACTGGTTCTGGAGGGGGCCTTGTGCCCAGAGTGCTTCATCCTGCCCGTGGCGGACTCAGTAGCGTCGGAGTCATTGGCGCTCACTGGCCTGCGGTGCTGCTTGCGGCGGTGTCCTGGGCAGCGGTTCAGCTGGTGGTGGTCTTGTCCTGGCCTGCGGTGCTGCTGGCAGCGGTGTCCTGGGCAGCGGTTCAGCTGGTGGCGGTCTTGTCCTGGCCTGCGGTGCTGCTGGCGGCGGTGTCCTGGGCAGCGGTTCAGCTGCTGGTGGTGTCCTGGGCAGCGGGGCTGCTGCTGGCGGTCCTGTCTTTGGCAGAGGGGCTGCTGGCAGTCACCTCCTGGGCAGCGGGGCAGCTGCTGGCGGTCCTGTCTTTGGCAGCGGGGCTGCTGCTGGCGGTCCTGTCTTTGGTAGCAGGGCTGCTGGCAGTCGTCTCCTGGGCAGTGGGGCTGCTGGCGGTCGTCTCCTGGGCAGCGGGGCTGCTGCTGGCTGTCTTCCCCTGGGCAGTGGGGCTGCTGGCAGTCTTGTCCGCCGTGCTGATCTTCCCAGACTTGCCGGTTTTACTGTGCCCCTTCCCCACCTTGGATGGTGTTGCAGCTGTCTCCACACTCCCAACTGGACCCCTGGGAGCGGCTTTGGTGGCTGATTTCTTTCCCCTCTCCCGCCAGGCACTGGCCAACTTTTGATGCTTGACAGGTGGGGCACTGTCCGTGCTGTGGCTCCTTGCACACTGGCTGCCCTGCTCCCTGGTGCACTCCATAATTCGGTGACTACTGGCACCACTGGTCCGCAGATGTTGTGGCTGAGGTGCTAGGTTGGGACCTGGAGAGTCGGGCTGCTGGTGTTCGTCTCCTGGGCAGCAGGGCTGCTGCTGGCGGTCCTGTCTTTGGCAGTGGGGCTGCTGCTGGCGGTACTGTCTTTGGCAGCGGGGCTGCTGGCGGTCGTCTCCTGGGCAGCGGGGCTGCTGCTGGCAGTCCTGTCTTTGGCCGCGGGGCTGCTGGCGGTCGTCTCGTGGGCAGCGGGGCTGCTGTTGGCGGTCCTGTCTTTGGCAGCGGGGCTGCTGCTGGCGGTCCTGTCTTTCGTAGCAGGGCTGCTGGCAGTCGTCTCCTGGGCACCGGGTGTGGCTATTAGGTGAGCACATGGACACAAATCAGTGGGAATAGTTGTCTGGGTCTGTGGATGTCCCTATGAGTTAGTGTGTGTCTAACAGTTGTCCCTCGCCATTTGCAGGTGACTCTGGTTACCCCAACCTATCATGGCTACTGACCCCAGTGAGGAATCCCAGGACAAGGGCAGAGGAACGCTACAATGAGGCCCATGGGCAAACTAGGAGGATTATAGAGCAGACCTTCGGCCTCCTGAGAGCCAGGTTCCGGTGCCTCCATATGACAGGTGGTTCCCTATTCTACTCACCAAAGAAGGTATGCCAGATCATCGTGGCCTGCTGTTTGCTTCACAACTTGGCTTTGTGACGACAGGTGCCTTTTCTGCAGGAGGATGGTCCAAATGGAGGTGTTGTGGTAGCTGTGGAGCCTGTGGACCGTGAAGACGAGGAAGCAGAAGAAGAGAACATCGACAACAGGAACACGGTGATCCTGCAATACTTCCAGTGAGACACAGGTAAGAAGGCAAACCTGCCTGCTACATCTAATTTAAATCTAATACCTCTCTACTGTCTGTCATTTTCACCCAGTGTATGGTCACTGAGTTGTCACTTTCCCTTACGATTTTACAGATGTGGGTCCCACTGTGTGACATCTGCTTTGTTTCCTCATGGACTAGAGCTGTGTGACATAGGTATGTTGACATTACATTTGAAAGAGCATTTTGGCACTGTTATTGCTAATACACTATTTCGAAATCGCAGACAGACTCCAGATTGTTTTGTGCTGTAAGGGTGTTTATTTAAGTGCTCAATATTGGAGGGGGTTGTAAAATGGTGAGGGGTGATGGTGGAAGAATGTCCATGGCAGAGTCCAGTCTATTAGTCTCACAGGTGCATTGTCCAAAGGGGCATAGGAAGTGGAGCTGGGGCAGTTTAAGGATGGACAGGGTGACAAGGTGGGACAAATGGATGACAATCAGGGTGGTCTCATTTCTTGGCGGGGTCTTGGCATCGTTCTCTGTCTTTGTCCTGGATCTCAGGTACCGTTTGCGGGGTGGTTCTCCTTCTGCAGGGGGTGGGGTGCTGGTGTGGTGGTCCTGTGGCGGTGCCTCCTGCCCACAAGCGCCGGCGGAGGTGGTTCATCGTTCAGGCTAGTGTCAGGAGCCTCTTGTTGTGCCACAGTGTCCCTCCTGGTGTTGACGAGTTCCCTCAGCACCCCTACAATGGTACCCAGGGTGGAATTGATGGATTTGAGTTCCTCCCTGAAGCCCAAATACTGTTCCTCCTGCAGCCGCTGGGTCTCCTGAAACTTGGCCAGTACCGTTGCCATCGTCTCCTGGGAATGATGGTAGGCTCCCATGATGTTGGAGAGGGCCTTGTGGAGAGTGGGCTCCCTGGGCCTGTCCTCTCCCTGTCGCACTGCAGCCCTCCCAGTTCCCCTGTGTTCCTGGGCCTCTGTCCCCTGAACCGTGTGCCCAATGCCCCCAGGTCCCTGTTGTTGTTGGGGTGGTGGGTTAGCCTGGGTTTCCTGTAGTGGTGGACACACTGCTGATTGATGTGTCCTGGGGACAGAGGTATGGGCCTACTGGGTGGGTGCTGTGCTGGTGTTTCCAGAGGGGGGAAGCCCTGTAGTGGCTTGTGCCAGTGTGAGGGGAACCGACTGTCCCGAGGTCCCAGATGGGCCGTGCTGGTCGTCTAGATCCAGTTGGACAGAGCTGCTGTCATCACTGTGGGCCTCTTCTGTGGGTGGAGTAGACATGTCTGGACCCTCCTGTCCGGTGATGTTGGGTAGGGGTCCTGCAGGGGTGTAAAAGCATGATTATTACATCTGTGTGTGCCATGGTGTGCAATGGGTGGGTGACCGTGTACCCCAGTGCTTGCATTCCTGTGTAGTACCTTGTGTGATGATGGTTTAGGGGGGTGTATGGGTATGTGCAGTGGCCATGCTTTGGTGATGGGTGTCCATGCTTTGGTGTTGCATGCAGGGCTTGGGTTTGGGATGGGTGGTTTGTGATATTGGGACATGTGTGAGGAGTAGGAGTGATGGGGTGAGGGCGAGGGTGGGGGTATGTGTTGGCATGCAGGTAGGGTGGGGTATATAGTAGTAAAGATTTGACTTACCAGAGTCCATTCCTCCAGCTACTCCTGCGAGGCCCTTAGGATGCAGAATAGCCAAGACCTGCTCCTCCCATGTTGTTAGTTGTGGGGGAGGAGGTGGGGGGTCTTCTGACAGTCCTCTGTACTGCGATCTGGTGTGTTGAGACCACGGAACGTACCTTCCCCCGTAGGTCATTCCACCTCTTCCTGATGTCATCCCTAGTTCTTGGGTGCTGTCCCACTGCGTTGACCCTGTCCACGATTCTTCGCCATAGCTCCATCTTCCTAGCTGTGGGGGTGTGCTGCACCTGTGATCCGAATAGCTGTGGCTCTACCCGGATGATTTCCTTCACCATGACCCTGAGCTCCTCCTCAGAGAACCTGGGGTGTCTTTGCGGTGCCATGGGGTGGTGTGGGTGATGTGTGAGGTGGTGTGTGTTGTGATGTGTGGGGTGATATTTAGTGGTGTGTTGTGTGAGGTGCGTGGATGTTATGTGGGTGATGGTATTGAGTGCCTGTGGATGCTCGTTTGTAGATGGTGGGGTCTCTCTCTGGCCTTCTTTAGCAATTCTGGTCGTAAGGGTTTGTGGGTGATGTGGGTCTGTGTTTTATATTGTATTGGGTGTGTGGGAGTGGTGTGTGTATGTGTATCAGGTGTGTGTACACAGCTCCATCAGTGCACCTCACTTCACACACTCCAGGCCCTCAGCTGTGCTGGTGCCAGAACCCCACACATGCTCTCTGCAAGTGTATTTCGAATTGTCCAATGTCGATGTGTTTTGTAAAAGTGTGTGTATTTTGAGCGTGGCGGTGTGTACCGCCAATGGAATACCGCGGTTGAAAGACCGCCGCGTGGATTTGTGGGTCGTGATAGTGTGGGCATATTCCTGTTGGCGTGAAGGTGGAGGATTTCTTATCGCCAGTTTATCAATGACCTTTGGTGTGGCGGACTTGTGTGGGTGCCTAGATTTTGGCGGATTCCGGCCTTCGGGTCATAATGGCCGTGGCGGAATTCCCCAGCCGCTGCGGTGTGTTGGCGGTCTTCTGCCCGGCGGTAAGCGGCTTTTACCGCCAATGTTGTAATGACCACCTGAGTGTAGGAAATCTAATCAGCTCAGACTACACTTATGTCTTAGGGTTACAAGAATAAGGCACACATGGTGTTAACATTGTATTTGCTGTAGAAATGTATGCATTCAAGAGTGCAGAATGGATAGTTTGTCTATCATTGTTAAAGCCACCAGCAAAGAATGTGTAGAAGATTAGGTTAGAGTTAAGAGGTTACAGGGTCACAGGTGCTCAAATGTTTTTCTGTTTCAATATATGACCTGCCAGCCAATCATTGTTTATTGTTTTGTAATAAATTATTGTGCGATTTTTTTATAAAAGAGACTCTCTATGCCACAGCAGGTTGCCTGCCTGTGTGAGGAGAACCAATTTCCCTGTTGCAACAGTAAAGAACTGGATTTTCATTGCCAAAGAAGAGTTAGTCTTTTTCCACATTTTTTAGATTTTATCCACCCTGCTACAAGGGCCACAGTATGTCAAATTACTACTAATAAATAGACCCAGAGATTTGGCAAGGGTGAGCACAATCTGACTAAGAAATACTAATCTGGCACCAGCACACTTCCAATCCCCCCCCCACACACACACGGGCACACCCAAACACACACACACGCAGACATAGGAGAAAATGGGAGAAAAACACAGAGGCATTGCCCACATGCCATAATGGGCATGGTATTGGCAGAGTAGTTTGGTAAGTATGGTAAATATGGGTTTGGTAAGTATTGGATTAAACATACAACTGTAGGGTGGGAGTGAATGATTTTGGCGGAGCTGTGAGCGGGTCTTAACACAGAAATACCAGTAACAGTTGCAATCAGTAGATGTGTGGATGAGCACAACCATCGGTAGGTGTAGGTATTAGGTGTATTTGAGGAACTATGTATTGTTGGTGTAATAGCATACCAGCTGGAAAACTGCAAGGGTTGTCTAAGGTTGGCATACAGGACTATGTTTGAGTCTTGTACCAGAAGAATAGTGAAAGCTGGGGGCCTCCAGAGTACAAGGCCCTGATTTATACTTTTTGGTGCAAAACTGCACATACGCAGTTTTGCACCAAAATGTTTACCACCGGCTTGCACCATTTCTGTGCCCCAGCCGGGCACCATATTTATGGAATGGTGCAAGCCGGTGCAAAGGGTAGGCTAGTGTAAAAACAAATTAAGTGAGTGGGGGGGGCTGGCAGTATGGAAGAAGGGAGTTTTGCACCAAAAAATGATGTTAGGCAGGTTAGAGTTAACTAGAAAATGACTCTAACCTGCGTAGAGTCATTTTCTGATGCAAAACCATCCATACCACATGACTCCTGTCTTAGAAAAGATAAGAGTCATGCCCACCACCCCACTGGCCAGCACAGCAGATCAGGGTCCCCTGGGCATGGCCATTGCACTCAGTGCCATGTAGGGGGCCCATTTCAGGGCCCCCTATGGCACTTTAAAAAAATAAATAATACTTACATGTATTTACCTGTACTTACCTGGGATGGGCCCCCCCCCATCCTCTGCTGTCCCTCTGGTGTGGGTGGGGGTGTCCCTATGGTATGGGGAGGGCACCTGTGGGCTTATTCCATGGTGTTCCACCATGGAAATAGGCCCACAGGTGCCCTAACACCTGCCCTGACCCAGGCGTTAAAAAATGGGGCAAAGTAAGCTTTGCACGATTTTTTGTCCCCTCCTCCCTCCCATGCACCATTTTTTCACGGGAGTATAAATATGGCGTTAAGGCCATAGAGTCTGTGTTTTGCACGGGAACGCCTACCTTGCATCTCATTAAGGCAAGGTAGGTTTCCACGTCCAAAAAATGACTTTAACTCCATAAATTTGGCACTAGACGGGTATAGTCCAAAGTATAAATATGGAGTTAGATTTGCACCGAATTAGAGTAAAAAAAATGACGCTAATTTGGTGCAAACAGAGTATAAATATGCCCTTAAGTGTGCTATATCTACAGAGCTGTGGATGGTAATCAAAACTGAAAAACCTTCAGCATACTCCTATTTATGACTGAGGCCCACAAGCAGATCAACGCCTGAAAAACTATGATCCAAGATAGCAAAGAGCTTTGCAACGCTGGGTGGAAATGCATTTTAGAAGTTTATTTCGGACCCAATTTGAATGAAGTAAGGAATAGAAAGCTTGAGTAGGGTGCGCTGGCGATGCTGTACATGACATAGTGAGCGGTGCGGTGGGTACGTGAAATGCTTTGTCAGAGCTATGAGTAGGTTTCTAGGTAATGGAACAGCAAAGAAAATAGTTACACTGCACAAGATGATCCAATGACAGCTATTCTTGGTTTAGAAGTTGTACTGAAATCATATTGTTGTGAGCCCCAAGCGGCCCCTGTACGATCTCTTCTCAACTTCAAGTTATGGATGAGAGAAATCCGTGAGGGAAGTCAGGAAAGTTCTTAAACTTAAAGCCAGCAAGAATAGGAAAGCAGGGGTGGGGGTCAGTAAATGTCTCACATTAAACATGTAACATTAATAATATGCTTGAATAATTGACCATGCATTCATTCAAAACCACAAAACCAGCAGCATCTGTCCCAAAAATAGGGGATGACTATGACACATTTTCTCACAAAATTGAACTGTGTTGTAATTAGTTTTTGTGTTGTGATGCTGTGGTGCATTATTTTGTTGCATTGTGGGATTTTGCTGTTGTGCTGAGATGTTGAATTGTCATGCGTGTTATGTTTCATGCAGTTGTGCTGTTGTTGTGCTGTATTAATGTGTTGTGTTGTGCTGCATTGCTTTTACACAGGTTTGGTGTAGATGGTATTGTTTGGGCCTGTATGAGTATTTAGTAAAATTAGTCACATAACCCCAAAACTCCGACTATGGACATTGTAAAACTACTGCTCTACATCTGACTATGAACGGACCAAGTAAATTCCTATAGGTTTCCACAAACCTCTTTGGAGAGTGCATGTCTGCGCAAGTCAGCCCTTCCTCCCTCCAGTGCATGTCCGCCCCTGTCCGGCCAACAGAAAGCATCCAAAAGTCACACCATCGGGTGTCAAGATGCTACCAAGATGCCAAAGGCACTGTAATCCCGACTGTACATGTTTATTTTGGTGCTGCCTCATGTGGAGTTAAAACGGCAAATTTTAGCTTGGCTGTTAGATTACTAATTCTTTTTTTTGAAGGCAGAGAATAACCACAAACTAAGGAAAACTGCCCCTCACAGTCAGCTCTGGCCACATCAGAGCACATTTTTAGCTCAAGCATAAGCATACCTCATCTTGTATACTTTTAAGTAAAGTTCCTCTGTGGGCTTCCAGCTTTTTTATTTGTTAGTTTGAGTGTCATTTAAAAATCCTTGCTTGCTAGTGGTCAGTTATGCCTCCTTGTCGCTTCTTCTTCTTCTGTGTGGGAGCAGGGACCAACTACTGTATAATTACGCTTTGTCCTGTTTATCTTGTCTGTAGGGGACTTTGTTTTTTACTTCATTTCCTGCTCCTGTCCAGGGAAGCTTCCCTTTCTATTTCCAGAGCGTTCTTGCTCTGAGTTTAGCTTAACTGTAAACAAGCCTATAAATCAGGCTGGTATCTTGGTCACATTTGGTCTTTGTGGGCTCTCTGCACCCTCTCTCAGCTGCCTTGCTCCCGCCCTTCCTTGGCTTGGATTTTCTTTACCGAATGTGCCTGCCTGTGGTCCCTAGTGCTGAGAGCAGGGGTTCAGGATCTCTTGTGCACAGCTCCATCAGTGCTCCTCACTTCACACACTCCAGGCCCTCAGCTGTGCTGGTGCCAGGACCCCACACACGTTCTCTGCAAGAGCACCTCAGTTCTTATAGTCAGTACACACACAGCTGTTCCAGTACTGGGACCTCGCACGCAGCTCCATCAGTGCACCTCAGTTCACACAATCCAGGTCTTCAGATGACCCATTGCCAGAACCCCTCACATGCTGTCTGCCAGAGAACCTCAGTTCTTTCAGTCAGTACACACTGCTGTTCCAGTACAGGGACCTCACGTGCAGCTACATCAGTGCACTTCAGTTCACACACTCCAGGCCTTCAGCTGACCCATTGCCAGAACCCCTGACACGCTGTCTGCCAGAGAACCTCAGTTCTTTCAGTCAGTACACACTGCTGTTCCAGTACAGGGACCTTGAGTGCAGCTACATCAGTGCACCTCAGTTCACATACTCTAGGCCCTCAGCTGTGCCAGTGCCAGAACCCCACACACGCTGTCTGCCAGAGCACCTCACTTCTTACAGTCAGTACACACACTACTGTTCCAGTACTGGGACCTCGCGTGCAGCTCCATCAGTGCACCTCGTTTCACACACTCCACGGCCTCAGCTGTACTAGTGCCAGAACCCCACGCCTCAGTTGTTACAGTCAGTACACACTGCTGTTCCAGTACTCAAACCTCACGTGCAGCTCCATCAGCGCACCTCAGTTCTACCCCGGCTAGGTCACTTCCTTTCCTATACTGTGACCCCGCTCACATACAGTTCTGCTACAGCAGCTAGATTCTAATATTCACTCCCACTGCCAAGCAAATACTGGACCCAATAGAGCAAAACACAGCTCAGCCAGTGCAACTCAAGTCTAACATCAAACGCCACTGTTGATGGGAACCACTAAAGCTCCACCAGAATCTATCAGTTCTAACATTCAGTGCACGTTTCTTCTCAGTACTGAGGCTCACACACATGCCCTTCAGGACTCCTCACTTCTGTGGTTCAGAGGCAATGCCACACCCATGCTGGGCCCCACTTGCAGCTTCACCAGCGTACCTCCAGGCTAACACTTGTCAACACTGGCACGCCAATATAGGTTCCACACATAACTCCATTAAGATACCTCACTTTTAACCTTGTGTGCCCGTTACTATTTCAGTATTACAGCCCAAATACAATTCTGTCAGTGCAGCTCAACCCTAACCAGCAGTGCCCCATTATTCCGATACCAGGACTGGGCTGGGACACAGCTCTGTCTATACCCCCAATCCTGATCCTAAGCACAACAATATTGCTGTATTGAGGTTCACATTCAACTCTGCTGATGCACCTCCTGCTGTTCTGCAGCATCCCCTGCTGTTCCACACTCTGATTTCTGTTTGAGGACATGGGAGCACCAATTAAATCTATTCTTAGCTGTCATGTTTATTTGAGAGAGTCTGTTTCACCTATCTCACTCCATTATTTCCTTTACTCTGCTTACGCTCAATGTTTTCTTTTTCACCCACTTTTCTCTTTCCAGCTCTTAAAAGCCACACTTTAGGTTTCGCTCTCTTTCAATGGTTTATTTTTACTCCATTCCTTTTTTTTATTTCCTTCTTCCTCTTGCTATCTTCTCTTTAAAACTCGCAAAAACCTGGTTATTTATTTCCTTGTTTCATTACTCTCTTTTTTCTTCATCAGGAGTTCATTCTTTCACTATTATTTTCTCTTCCTTTCATTCTTTTTTTCTTTTTTATTTGCTCTTTCCTTTGGCTTGGTTTGCGTTCTTTCACTTTTTTTTTTTAGATCTTTCTTCCTTCTTTTCTCTGGTGTTTTTCTTATCTTAATCTGCCAATTCACATTTTACCAGAAATCTCTCTTTTTCCCATCTGTGTGGGGAAGCCACAATTTACTTGTCGGGCCCGAAGTGTCAAAGTGGTTTTCCCATTCTGTGTCTGTGAGAAATGTTTCAGTAAATACATGCCTGGTTCTTTCGCTGCTTGTTTCTCTCATCAGATCTCTCTTTTCTCTAATGTTCCATTTTTCTCTTTCTTTTCACACTTCTTTCATTATTTTTTCCTCTTTGTCTTTCATTTGCTAGCTTCCTTCCCTTTTTTCTTTTGTCGCACACATTTGCTCTATTGCTTCTCTTATTTGGGTTTTCATTTTCTCATGCTTTTTTCCCTTCTTTCGTTTAGTTCCTTGCTACCCCTTATCTTTCTTCCTTTTGTCTATTGTATTCCTTTCGCTTCTCTTTTTCTGCCCCATCCACTTTCTCTCCTGAGGCCTAGTTATCAATGGAGCAACAGGTGCAGTGACACCAGGACCGAGAGACCTACGGACCTCACTCAACTCTAATTACTGCTATATTTTCCTACCGAAATTGCAGTCAACAATCTTCCTTTCTTACTCTAGGGCCCATGACACCGTTACTACGCCACTTGTCCTCTCCATCTTTACTCCCAACTCCCTCGATCCTTTCACCCTCCAATCCGTCCCAAATGTTATTTTTGTTATGGTGTTTTGAGCAACACAGTCCAATGCCAAAAGTTTATTTCTGTTAAAGGTTTATATGATGATTGTATGTTTTAAGATAGAGGAAGAAGGTAAATGGAAGTGCTTTAGTTATATGCAGGGCCACTGTAATTATATGTCAGGAAAAGACAGAATTATGAAGAAGGATTGACCAATTTATATGGCAAGAAAAGTCCAGTTATGAATTTACAATGTCAGTAGCTCAAACTCAAGAAAATGTGAGACCTATTGCATTGCAAATGCTTGTTTTTAACTTTCAGCCATGTTGCACACCAGCCACACTGCCGTACAACATGACTACAAAAAATTGACAACGCCAATAGTTCTCCCATAGGAGAGGCCTATTGGTCTTGCCAATGTTTGTTACCTTTTTGCCTACTCTGTGCTATCATTATTTTCTACCCTACAATAGCTTTCTTACTTACTGACCGTTATGCCAACTGGCATGTAAGGCACTA
Source organism: Pleurodeles waltl (assembly GCF_031143425.1). Classification (NCBI taxonomy): domain Eukaryota; kingdom Metazoa; phylum Chordata; class Amphibia; order Caudata; family Salamandridae; genus Pleurodeles; species Pleurodeles waltl. Next base: position 762,914,586 of record NC_090438.1, read on the forward strand.
ACGAATGACCTCCACTTCTATCTGTCTATGGCAAGTTTTTGTGCGCTGCCACAACTGTAAATTAGGGTTTTCATTCTGTTTCCACAATTCGCCTCTAGGTGTTTTTTGGCCTGACTCTCTTCTATTCGCCTTCTGGTGTCCAGTGGAGAGCTGTTCTTTTGATGAGGTCTTGTTCTCTTCTAATGGTGTGTCCTATCCATCTCCATCCTTTTCTCATAATGATTGTGTCCATGCTCTCTTGCTTGCCTCTGGTGACTAGTTCCTGGGTGGAGATGGTCTGCAGTCAGGAAATGTGAAAGATTCTTCTGAGGTTACTGGTGTGGAAGGCTGACTGTTTAGTGAAGCTACTTTTCATCATCTGCCACCATTCTGATCCATGCAAGAGTGTAGACAGAACACAGCTCTAGTAAAGCCTCAGCATGGTTTTGGTGCTGTACTCGGATTACTTCCAAGCATTGTTCAGCACCCTGAAGGCATTCCTGGCCTTGCTCATTCTGCTCTTCATGTCAGTGCCTGCCCCTGTATCATGGGTGATAGCACTGCCTAGGTAGGAGAATTCTTCAGTCAAGAATAGGCCCTTTCCGTTCACCTTGATTGGTGAAGGGTTTAGGATATCAAGTGGCAGGATTTTTTAATTCTGATTTCTTCGTGTTGATCTTAAGGCCTACTTGTTGCGCATAGATGTTGAGGTGAGAGGTCTTTTCCTGCATATGCTGGCATGTGTGAGAAAGCAAGGCTAGGTCATCTACATAGTCAAGGTCCTCCAGTGTAGAGAGTAAGGTCCATATGATGCCTCTGGGTTGATCTTCAGTTCTATATCACGTCAACCAGTAGATGACTAGGTTGAACAGGAATGCTGGCATCACCTTGTTTCATACCGGTCTTTGACTTTGAAGCTATATTCACTATGTCCTACCTTCTAGGTGAAATTATCATAGAAGCTCTTAAGGAGGAGAATTATTTGCTGTGGTATGCCAGAGGCTCTCAGTATATGCCAGCGGCTGTTACGGTGGATACTGTCAAAGGTTTTCTCAAAATCAATGAAGTTAATGTATAGTTGTCTCTGCCACTCCGTGCACTGCTTTATGATGTTGCGTAGCATCAGGATCTGATCACCGCACCCTCTGCCCTTTGCGGACCCCAACCTGTTCTTTTCTTAACTGCTTGTCGAAGGCATCACAAATGAACTGTATAATGACTTTTGCCAATATTTTCCTCAGGATTGAAGAAGAGTGATTCCAGGGCATTTGTTACAGTTTAATGCTCCCTTCTTAGAAATGTTGATGATTATGCCTTGGTTCCAGTCATCTGGTGCTTTCTTACAATCAAAACCAATGTAAACAGTGGTTTGGAGAATCTTGGCTGATGTTTCAGGGGCTAGCTTGGACATTTGTGCATTCAAGTTATCTTCACCAGGGGCATTTCCATTCTGAGAGATCCGATGGCCGTGACGATTTCATCTTTCAGTGGTGGGGAGGTGTTTACTTCCAAGTCTGTCTCTGCTTCTTGGATGTACGCTTCATTTGTTGGTGCTGGTCTGTTCAAGACTTCTTTGAAGTGCTTGACCTAGTGTGCTTCCCACCTTGCTTGTCTATAATATGGGTGTTGTAAATTGAACAAGATTTACCACTGACTATCTTCATGGTCTTGATGAACTTCTCCTGTTCTCCACTACTTGCTACCTCCTCTGCTTGGCTGGCAAGGTTACCCATGTACCCACAATTAGGCACTGCATTTATTAAATGCACTAATCAGAAAAAAATGCAATGCCAACTTAGATCCTGACTAGGGGGACATCATTGTTTTTTCTGACTCCTTCAAAACCCCCTGTTTTCACAGGGTTTGGAGTTCCAGGTTGTGCAGTATTTACCATACCCTTTGCTAACTGTCAGTAGGTCAATTCTGCTGGAATTTAACAGCATGGTATTTACCACAACATGCAGATTTTGGTTTGGCAACCACCAAAATCTGCATGCTATTGTCCCAAAACTCAGAATAGGTGCTGTTTATCATAGCCAATAAATTCCAAATTTATTGAGTCAGATTTTATCAGGTACGCCTAATAATACTACTCTCCCAACACACTCATAATCAAGGCTTCAGAATCTTCTTGCAGATACCAAATGTATAAAATCAGGTTTGTGATTGAGGGGGATGAAGGCCCGTCACTAGCAACAACCACAATCCCTGTCAGGGTGAACCGCAAAAATCATTAAATCGACTGTGCTTAACCCTCTGGTAGCTTGGCACAAATGCAGTCAGGCTTAACTTAGAGTCACTGTGTTAAGCATTTATACAGCACAGAAACACTAAGTGAAAACACAAGACAAACTCTATACCAATTTAGAAAGATAAGAGTATAATTTAATAAAGGAAATGAGACCAAAATGACACAAATCCAATCAGAAGAACCTGAGGTATGCAATTTTAAAGGTTTAACTAAAAATAGTGTCAAGAATGCATTAACTGTGGGTGTCTCTTCAAGCTAGATGGGACAAAGTCACAAGTTCAGACAGACCATGATGGCGTGTGGGCCAGATATAGAGACCATGTTGGTTCCACTGAAAAAGGTCACCTTCTCAAAGTTTGATACGCAGAGTTCAAAACTTCAGGGTTTCACAGGAGGTGGTCAGCTGATGCCAGCCAAGGGTCCATGACCTGGGGAGGCACCTCTTGGGGATCAAGAACTCACTCCAGCAGAGGCCAGCAGGGTTTAGACAGGTCCAGTTGCATGTCCAGGCAGGGCCAGTTGCAACAGGTCAGCTGGGAGGTTGCAGGGAGGTCTATGGAGTTTGTTGGGTCCCTTTCGCTCAGAACAGAAGGCCAGCCAACTGACCCTTGGAGTTAGCCTAGGATGAAAGGAGCTGGTCCAGTCTTCCTTCTCAGGGAGCAGGACAGGTCACAAGCACCAGGGTAGTTCTCTGAAGAACAAAACAGGCCTCAAGCTCGATGGCAGTCCCCTGGGAACAAGGCAGTCCTCAAGCAGCAAGGCAGTCCTCTAGTAGCAGCAGGGCAGTCCTCTGAGGAACAAGGCAGGTCTCAAGAAGGAAGGCAATCCTCTAGGGAGCAAGACAGGACTCAAGCAGCAGGCCAGTTCTCTGGGGAACAAGGCAGTCCTTCTGTAATGTCCACAGGCCGAGGAGTGTACTGATAAGTGGTTCAGGAGATCCAATATTTATACCTAGTGCCAACTTTCATGTGGAAGAAACTTCTAGACTTCCCCCATATCTGGTTCTGGAATTTCTTTCCATTCCCTGCCCAGGCTTCGTGGAACTTGGGGTGACAATAGGCTGTTATCAAGTTCTTTATGAGTGTTTTGAGGGCAGCCCCTTAGAAATTTAATTGGGGCAGGTAAAAGCTCAGCTCTTCCCATCGTGGCAGGAGGATCCATCCCGCGAGCATCTAGTCCCTATTTTTATCACTGTCGGAGAAGAAAACACAAAGGCCGAATGCCAACTAGACCCAGTCTTGTGACCCACAATGCAGTCTGCAGCACTAAATGGTAGGACACGAAAATGCCAACTTTCCATAAGTGGCATTTACCTAATTATGATTTAGAAATCTGCCTTTACCATTAAAGAGGATTTTAAATTGCAATTCTTTGAGTGTAAAGATGGCATATCTACCTGTTCCCAACCAAAAGATAGCACTTATTAAAAATGACAATGAAGGTTCAGGCCTGGAAAAAGATTTATTTTGCCAGGCCGACAACTAGAGGCTGCAACCCAGACCTGAGATGTTTTAAATGGCTACTTTTAGGTAGTGGTGTAATGAGTTCTGCTGCTCACTAGCAGAATTTAATTTACAGACCCTGGGTACCCGTGGTACCATATATGAGGATCCTACAAGTTAAATAAATGTACCAATCAGGTGTAAGCCAATTGTACCATGTTTTAGGGGAGAGCACAAGCACTTTAGGACTGATTAGCAGTGGTAAACTGTACAGAGTCATCAAAGCCAACAAAAACTGGCTCAGAAAACAAGAGGGGTGAAGACAAAGAGTTTGGGGGGTGACCCTGCAGAGAGGGTCAAGTACAACACATCTCGCCTCCAGCCAAAAGCCAGGGTAGACTAATCAATACCTTGATGGGCTTCCATGCTTAGGCAATCGAATGTGGGCAATGGGCCTCTTCTGCAGTGGCATTTGTCAGTTCTATGCCCCTCTGAGCTCAGTTGGATCCCTCAGGCAACCCTCTCCTGTACCATTGGACTGACTCATGGGGAATCCTTCGCCTCACCCAAGGACCCCATCTGTGAAGTTCCTAACCTTACTTTGGCCAAAAATGTATCCCAGTAGGCAGACAGTACTACAATTGGTAACAAAGTGAAGTGGTCCATTCCTCCCCTTGCATCAGACTTCTGCCCAAGAAAAACCCTGCCCATATGGTCAACCACTAGGAAAGGCCACTGACAGCTGTCAGTGTCAAGAGCCAGGCTCCAGGCCAACCACTGCTAGGGGGAAGCTCCACAGTGGGGCCTTGGGTAGGCTTTACTTCCAGCCTTGGTGCTGACAAGGAGTTCCCTAACTGCTCTTGAGAGTCTTTTGACCTCTGAGATTTCTCAGAGTGGGTAACAACTGCCCTGGGTGATAGACACCCTATTACCACTCTCCTTCCCACTGTTGCAAGAGTGGTAGCCTGAGACACTCACTCAGCCCAGATTGTACCCTAACACTGAACTGGTGCCTGGCATATCAGGACATCGAGAGGGAGACCAACCTCAGCAAGGGTGACACACTCTGTCTATGTCATGTAGGGGTGTGCCTGGTGCAGGTCTCCAGCCCTCTGTCTCTGTGACAGCACAGGGAGCATTTCCAGGTCAGAAGTGGCCTCATTGGGGTCAATCTTGGGGTGCTCTGTTCTCAGAGATGGCAACTTCTGATCTATGGGCCCTCCCACTGTGGACTGGTTCCACCTTCTGCTCCTCCATCTTGGCCTCTGTACCCTCCATAGGTTTCAGGGTGCACTGAGCGGCCATGCCTCCAAGCTCTTCTAACATAGGTGATAACTCATTTCCCAATAGGCATCTGGGGACAAAGAACTCCAGATATTTCCGATGGGGCAATGATAATCCCCGAATCCCAATGAGAACTGAGAGGGCAGCAATGAAGGACACACTGCAACCCTACGAGTTTTCCAGGGGAATGGGGGTTGGATGATAGAGAAAGAGAGAAATACCAGGACTTCTGCATATTCTGATTTCTCTACTCCAGACATCTGGATTCTGGTTCTGGATTCAGAATACTGGCAATCAGGATGATTCAGATACATGGGTCTGGATTCAGATTTCCCTGTAATGAAACTACACTTTAAAAAAGGAAAAACTAAACAGAGCATTGGCATTTAGCTAATGTTAAATCAGCATACCAATAATTTAAACTAGAAACACTCCCCAAGTATCATGTACAAGGATTTCACAGAGAGAAAATAACTGAGTTAATCACAACAAAACTACTGCAAATTCTTCAGTAGTTCAAGAGTCTCAAGAGTTCAAGGTTCATATGCAAATATGCAATGGCAATCGGATTATAGTTCCCAATTGTCCCAAAAGTCTTTAGAACACCAAAATCAGATTCTGATTGAGAAACCATGGGTGGAAAGCCAACTAGGAGCACAAGATCCAGGAAGGCGCAGCTATTACAACAAATATCTCTTTTCTCTAATGTCTTTCCAATCACAAGATTGATCCAAATAATATTGCTGGCTTTAGATAAGTTTGATTAATCAGTGCTGACCAAGATCCCAAATTAAACAGAAAAACTTGTGTTACATTATTTGGGATTACTCATGTCTTTTTTGCCAGTGCAAGAAAGCGCGATGCGAAAGATGAATTGCAAGCTGCCTGCCTTTTACAGGTACTGTTGTAATCGCGGAGAAGAACAGGAATACTAGGTCGAAGCTCAGGAAGTACATCACTACGAGGAGAAGCCTGTCGCTGTGAAGGTATGGATGCCGCTGTGAACAGAAGACTGTTGCTACGAAGAGAAGGCTGCTGAAGACTGGAGAAAGGTAAGCGTTGCTTTAAAGTTAAACTAGGCTAAGCAGGAATTTGTCTGAAATGCCGGCCTTTATAGCCAGCCTGAACCAGGTGCAAGGAAACACCTGGGCAAAACAGAGGAACTTGTTAGTCATTATTGCAAGTGGACATGTTTCTCAACTGTCTTTTTTCCATTAGGAGGGTCAATTAAAGAACCAGCAGTTGTCAACAGTTGACATGTGCTTCCTGGATTACCTCGGTGAGGCCCAGGTGGTTGTAGACAGTTGACATACGCTCCTGTGTGAGGCCCAAGTGTTCAGAAGTTTTCTTGACAGCAAGCATTGGTCTAGATCTGCTTTAAACATTGCCATAATGTAATTACAGAGTTGCCAAGTTACTTAAGGTTTCAAAGGCATAACATGATTTAAACTGGTACTGTTGAAACAACAAGAAGGTGGCTGTGTAGTAGGTTTGCACCTCAAAATTGTATCGGTAAAGTAAGCTGCAACAAATAACGTGTATCAGTCCGTAATGGAACTCCAGCGGGTGCCAAGACTAGTGAGCAAACAGCCACCAAGAATGCAAAAGTGTCAATTGAAAAAATCAAAAGACTTATTTCATTCATTAGGTTTCTATTTTTTAAATAATTTACTTTTTACTAAGAAGATGATGCAGAACCTTGCATCGTAGCCTCACATTTCCTTGGAACAAAAACTGCACAACACATTTCTGACCAGGACCTTGCATCGCCTCAGCTGTGCAACACATTCTCAACGCGGAACCTTGCAAGACTCTGCAACCAAGATTTAAGGTGCTCTTCTTCAGGAGGACTAACTGGTCCCCATAGCCCACTCGCACTCCATCACAGTCAGCCTGAACTTGTTACTTTCTTCTGGTCCGCAGCGAACAGATATCCATAGTTGGCACTTTTTGCTTTTTTGAGCTATTGTCAGTTATATATTTAAAATTGTATATCTCCAGTTCTACAGACTGGATTTTTGCTGTTTAGGCATTAAGGGGGTCATTCTAACCCTGGCGGTCCAAGACCGCCAGGGCTAAAATGACGGGGGCACCGCCAACAGGCTGGCGGTGCCCCGCTGGGCATTCTGACCGCGGCGGTTCGGCCGCGGTCAGAAGTGGAAAACCGGCGGTCTCCCGCCGGTTTTCTGCTGCCCAAATGAATCCTCCATGGCGGCGCAGCAAGCTGCGCCGCCATGGAGGATTCTGACACCCCATACCGCCATCCTGTTCCTGGCGGTTCTCACGCCAGGAACAGGATGGCGGTATGGGGTGTCGCGGGGCCCCTGGGGGCCCCTGCAGTGCCCATGCCAATGGCATGGGCACTGCAGGGGCCCCCGTAAGAGGGCCCCAAAAAGAATTTCAGTGTCTGCTTTGCAGACACTGAAATTCGCGACGGATGCAACTGCACCCGTCGCACCTTCCCACTCCGCCGGCTCAATTCTGAGCCGGCGTCCTCGTGGGAAGGGTGTTTTGCACTGGGCTGGCGGGCGGCCTTTTGGCGGTCGCCCGCCAGCCCAGTGCAAAACCCAAAATACCCTCAGCGGTCTTTCGACCGCGGAGCGGTATTTTGGAGGGGGAAGTCTGGCGGGCGGCCTCCGCCGCCCGCCAGACTTAGAATCACCCCCTAAATTATTTATTACAATTTACTCTACTTTTCACAATTGGTGTGGGATTTTTCTTGTGTTTCACTTTATTACTGTTTGAAGTGCTGCATAAATCCTTTACACATTGCCTCTAAGTTAAGCCTGGCTGCTCTTTTTTCAATTCTCCCTAGTTTTCTGATTGGCTGTTTTTCCTTTTCTAAATTTAAGTTCCCTACCTCTTTGTCTGATATCATGGAGATGGAGATGCTCAATGCGGATAGCTTCAGCAGGGCTAACCTGCAGAAACTCTGGATGGAGAGGGGGGCTATGTGTTGTAAAGAGGGTCACAAAGCTGGGTCTCCAGATAGCCCTCCATGCCTATGAGGAAGTCACAAGGATGCAAACCAATCCTGAAGAGTCTGAGAGTAGGATCTTAACAAGTATGATCCTAATGAGGGAGGACTTGACTTGAACAGAGGAGGCCCTAGCTGTGGGCCCGGAGCAGAAATTTCCAGGAAATTGAAACCATTTGCCCATTCAAAGGGAGCCCAGTGTGTCTTCAAGAAACTTGTCCCCAGAGAAGCTTGCAGACAGGAAGGCAGAAAGGAAGTTCAGGCTACAAATAGCCAAGCCTAAAATGGAGAAGCTTGCTCTGGGGGAAAAAAGATTGGCTCATGAGAGCAGCCTGAGAGAGCTGGACATCAGAGCCAAGTAAACCGAGTCCAGCAACAATAGTGGTATTGTTTACCCCAGTGTCGACTCGAAAAAAGGGTTCTCTTCCCATAAGATTTGGTGCCTAAATTTCTTGTGGGTGATGACATAGATAACTGCTTTAAGGACTGTGAGGTTTCCTTATTGATGAACCGAGTCACTGAGGAGGGTTGGGAAGCCAGTCTCTGGAGGCATATTCCCAATGAAGGGAAAGATGCCCTTTTAGCTCTAGAGAAAGCGGACAGTATCCCCTCAGGAAGGAGGCCCTGACCAGGATGTGTAGGCTGACCTCAAAAAGGTATCGGCAAAGGTTAAGGGATAACCAGAAGCTGCCTCATCAGACCTTGGTGGATTGTGTGGATCAGTTTTGCAAGGTACTGGATGGTTGGGTGAAGGGCAGTGAAGTAAAGGATTATCAACGTTGGTATAATTTGATTGCTAAAGAGCATATGTTCAGTCTTTGTTTTGCAGCTCTGCGCCAACACCTGATTAACAGCTAGCTCACTGATGCCAGAGAGCCTGCTAAGGAGGCAAACCACAGGCTCAGTGTGAGACAGTAGCCTCTTTCTAGAATGGTTACGACTACCTTTGGCCTATTTGTCAGTGTTTGTCAGTGTGTTTTTACTGTCTCACTGGGATCCTGCTAGTCAGGACCCCAGTGCTCATAGTTTGTGGCCTACATGTCAGTATGTTTTACTGTTTTGTCAGTATGCTTTATGTGTCACTGGAGTCCTGCTAACCAGAACTCCAGTGCTTATGCTCTCTCTGATTCCAAATTTGTACTTAAATACTGGTAACCTAGTATTCCTCTCCAAATTGGAATACTAGACCCCCCTTATAAGTCCCTAGTATATGATACCTAGGTACCCACGTCATTGGGGTTCCAGGCGATCCTTATGGGCTGCAGCATTTCTTTTGCCACCCATAAGGAGCTCATACAAACACTTCTTCAGGACTGCCATTGCAGCCTGAGTGACATAGTGTAAGCACTATTTCACAGACATTTTCACTGCACCAGGTCACTTATAAGTCACCTATATATCTAACCTTCAGACCCTGAAGGCTAGGTGCATAGTACCTGTGTATGAGGGCACCTCTGCACTAGCCACGTCCGCCAGGCCCATTTTCCCAGACTTCGTGAGTGCAGGGGACGCCTTTATAAGTGTGCACTACATGTGGGTCAATACATATATATAGCTTCACAATGGTAACACCGAATATGGCCATTTGAGGTGTCTAAGAACTGGAAATTGTACCCCCAATCTGATTCTGGTATTGGGTAGCCAATTCCATTCACCCTGGGGGCTTCACCATGGACCAACAGTACTGCTGTACCGGTCTTAGGAGGTTTTCCTTGCAGCCCCAGCTGCTGCCACTTCACAGACAGGATTCTGCCCTCCTGGGGCTTGAGCAGCTCAATCTCAGGAAAGCAGAGCAATGCATTTCCTTTAGGAGTGGGGTGTTACACCCTCTCCCTTTGGAAATAGCTGTTACAGGCATGGGAGGGTGTTTCCTCCCAGAGCCTCTGGAAGTGCTTTGAAGGGCACAGATGGTGCCCTCCTTGCATAATCCAGTCTACACCGGTTCAGGGACCCCCAGTCCCTGCTCTGGCACCAAACTGGACAAAGAAAAGGGGAGTGACCACTCCCCTGTCCATCACAACCCCGGGGGTGGTGCCCAGAGCTCATCCAGAGTGTCCCTTGGTTCTGCCATCTTGTTTTCAGGATGGTCAGGGAACTCTGGGAGCATCTGAGTGGCCAGTGCCAGCAGGTGATGTCAGAGACCCCTCCTCATAGGTCCATACCTGGATAGGTGACCAATGCCCCCTCTGACAGCTATTTAGGGTCTCTCCTGTGGGTGTTTCCTCAGATTCAGACTGCAAGACTCCAGCAGGACTCCTCTGCATCCTTTGCATCACCTTCTATTGTTGGATCAACTGCAGAACTGCTCCAGGAACTCTACAACTTCCAAGAAAGTATCCAAGGTGGATACTGCAACTCTGTAACTTCATCTCCCGCCAGCAGCTGCAACAGTTTCCAGGTCGTGCACACTCTAAGGACTGCCTGTCTTCATCCTGCATCAGAAGAATTGAAGGAATCTCCCTTGGAGTGACGGAGTCACTTCCCTGCTTCAGCAGGCACCTCACTGCAGCAACAACCGGTACTCTGGGTTCCCTCTTCTGATAACGAGCGTGGATCCTGGAACACAGGTGGTGGACTAAAGTGACCCTGACTGTCCAAAGTTCCAGCTGTCCACATTTAGTGGAGGTAAGAGCTTGCCTCCCTGTGCCAGACAGTACCCCTGCACATTGTGATTTTTGCAGCTCCAAGGGCTTCTGTGCACTTCTCCAAGAAATCCTTCATACACAGCGTAGCCCAGGTCCGCAGCATTCTATCCTGTGACGATCAGCTCAGTGAGTTGTTTCCCAGCAGCATGGGATCCCTTTGTGTAGTGCTGCAACAACTGCCATTTGCAACTCCTTTGTCCCCATGCTGCGGGACTCCTGTGTGTGCTGCCTGGTCTTCTGCGGGCTCTTTCAGATGCTGAGAGCCCCCTCTGTCTCAATCTTCTGGGTACAGTCAACCTGGTCCTTCCTGGGCCCGGACAGCACCATTTTTCAGGAAACATGAGTTTTGCATTTACCAAGGCTAGTTGGTGGATCCCGCAATGCAAACCATCCAGTGTGGGACATCTACTGCACCAACCAGGATCCCGTATCTGTCTTCTTTGGTGCAATACTGACTTTCTCTTCTCACCGATGGTTCTTCTTTTGCAGCTTTATCTGGTTTCGCAGGGCTCCTGTTCTCCCTGGACTCTTCAGTGCTTCTTGGACTTGGTCCCCTTCTTTCACAAGGCTTCGGGTCCAGGAATCCATAATTGGTGTCTTGCAGTCTCTTCTGGTTCTTGCATTATCTTCTATCACGACTTCTAGTGTGTTTTAGGAAACTTGCTGTGTTTTACTCCTGCTTTCCTGGGCTCAGGGGTGGGGTATTTTACTTACCTTTGGTGTTTTCTTACAATCCCAGTGCCTCTCTACACACTACACTTACCTAGGTGGGAAACCGACTTTCACATTCCACTATTTTAGTATATGGTTTGTGTACCCCCTAGACCCGTTGCAACCTATTGTGATTTTCACTATTTTCTGACGGTTTACTTACATGTTTTCGGTTACTAGTGTATATTTTGTGTATAAGACTTACCTCCTAAAGGAGTATAGCCTCTAAGATATTTTTGGCCTTGTGTCACTAAAATAAGGTACCTTTATTTTTGGTAACACTGAGTATTGTCTTTCATGCGTGTCAGTACTGTGTGACTACAGTGGTATCGCAAGAGCTTTGCAGGTCTCCTAGTTCAGCCTTGGCTACTCTGCCTACAGCTACCTCTAGACAGCCTGGCTTCTAGGCACTGACTACATTTCACTAATAAGGGATAGCTGGACCTGGTATAAGGTGTACGTACCTGTGGTACCCACTACAAACCAGGCCAGCCTCCTACACTCAGCACCAGGATCCATAAGAAGGTATTGAGGGGGGGTAATCACCGCAATTGTGGGCAGGGTGCCCACCAGAAGAAGGAGGGGAGGACAAACATTAAAGCACAGAGTTCTCTAAAGGTCCCCAAATACTTCCACAGGTAGGGCTCCAAGTCCCCACCTGAGCAGAAGAGGAAGAAATGGTTCCTCAGGGAAGGCACCCCCTAAAGTGCTTTGAGTGCCAACAGGTTGGGCACTACAAAGGGCACTAAAGTGTCTCTGGTTCCCTTTAAATGGGGGGGTCCTCAGGTTCCTCGAAAGTAGCCATGAGTCCATCCATGCCTGTGGATTGTTTGCTCTGGAATGATTTAGAAAACACTATCTGGAAAGAAGTGTCACGCAGGTCCCACCTGGTGATGCTGGGTGTTGCCTGTGTAGGTGTGCCTGACCACATGCTCCATGGCCACAAGAGAGTGTAGTCAGGAGGACCTGGAGCCTGGAAGCCCAGGTACCTGCAAAAGCCCAGGTAGCTGCCTAAAAGAGGAAGAACAAAAGGTATGGGAAACATGCTCCTTAACCCCTTCGCTGCCAGGCCTTTTCCCCCTCAGTGCCAAGCCTTTTTTGGGCTGTTTGGGGTGGTTCGCGCTTAGGTCCTCATAACTTTTTGTCCACATAAGCTACACATGCCACATTTGCAACCTTTTTTTCCAACGTCCTAGGGATTCTAGAGGTACCTAGACTTTGTCGGTTCCGCTGAAGGAGAGCAAGAAATTAGCCAAAATACAGTGAACATTTAGTTTTTTTTTTTTTTAAATAGAAAAAAGGGCTGCAGAAGAAGGCTTGTCGTTTTTTTCCCTGAAAATGCCATCAACAAAGGGTTTGTTGTGCTAAAATCACCATCTTCCCAGCCTTCAAGAACAGGAAGACTTGAATCAGAAAACAACATTTTTCAACACAATTTTGGCATTTTACTGGGACATACCCCATTTTCACTATTTTTTGTGCTTTCAGCCTCCTTCCAGTTAGGGACAGAAATGGGTGTGAAACCAATGCTGGATCCCAGAAAGCTAAACATTTCTGAAAAGTAGACAACATTCTGAATTCAGCAAGGGGTAATTTGTGTAGATCCTACGAGGGATTCCTACAGAAAATAACAGCTGAAATAAACAAATATTGAAATTGAGGTAAAAAAACAGCTATTTTTCTCAATGTTTTACTCTGTAACTTTTTCCTGCGATGTCAGATTTTTTAAAGCAATATAACGTTACGTTTGCTGGACTCTTCTGGTTGTGGGGATATATAGGGCTTGTAGGTTAATCCAGAGCCCTAGGTACCCAGAGCCAATAAACCCAGAGCCAATAAATGAGCTGCACCTTGCAATGGGTTTTCATTCTATACTGGGTATACAGCAATTCATTTGCTGAAATATAAAGAGTGAAAAATAGGTATCAAGAAAACCTTTGTATTTCCAAAATGGGTACAAGATAAGGTGTTGAGAAGCAGTGGGTATTTGCACATCTCTGAATTCCGGGGTGCCCATACTAGCATGTGACTTACAGGGCATTTCTAAAATAGACTTCTTTTTTACACACTGTCTTACCTTTGGAAGGAAAAAATGTAGAGAAAGACAAGGAGCAATAACATTTGTTTTGCTAGTCTGTGTTCCCCCAAGTCTCCCGATAAAAATGGTACCTCACTTGCGTGGGTAGGCCTAATGCTAGCGACAGGAAACGCAACATGGACCCATCACATTTTTACATTGAAATCTGACGTGTTTTTTGCAAAGTGCCTAGCTGTAGATTTTGGCCTCTAGCTCAGCCGACACCTAGGGAAACCTAAACCTGTGCATTTTTTTAAATCCAGACACCCAGGGGAATCCAAGGTGGGGTGACTTGTGGGGGTCTCACCAGGTTTTGTTACCCAGAATCCTATGCAAACCTCAAAATTTGGCTAAATAAAACACTTTCTCCTCACATTTCAGTGACAGAAAGTTCTGGAATCTCAGAGGATCCACAAATTTCCTTCCACCCAGCGTTCCCCCAAGACTCCCGATAAAAATGATACCTTACTTGTGTGGGTAGGCCCACGACAGGAAATGCCCCAAAACACAACTTGGACACATCACATTTTCCCAAAGAAAACAGAGGTGTTTTTTGCAAAGTGCCTACCTGTGGATTTTGGCCTCTAGCTCAGCCGGCACCTAGGGAAACCTACCAAACCTGTGCATTTTTTAAAACTAGACACCTAGAGGAATCCAAGATGGGGTGACTTGTGGGGCTCTCACCAGGTTTTGTTACCCAGGATCCTTTGCAAACCTCAAAATGTGGCTAAAAAAACACTTACCCCTCACATTTTGGTGACAGAAAGTTCTGGAATCTGAGAGTTGCCACAAATATCCTTCCACCCAGAGTTCCCCCAAGTCTCCCAATAAAAATGATACCTCACTTGTGTGGGTAGGCCTAGTACCCGCAACAGGAAATTACCCAAAACACCATGTGGACACATCACATTTTCCCAAAGAAAACAGGTGTTTTTAGCAAAGTGCCTACCTGTAGATTTTGGCCTCTAGCTCAACCGGCAACTAGGGAAACCTACCAAACCTGTGCATTTTTGAAAACTAGACACCTAGGGGAATCCAAGATGAGGTAACTTGTGGGGCTCTCACCAGGTTTTGTTACCCAGAATCCTCTGCAAAGCTCAAAATGTGGCTAAAAAAACACTTTCTCCTCACATTTTGCTGACAGAAAGTTCTGGAATCTAAGAGGAGCCATAAATGTCCTCCCACCCAGCGTTCCCCCAAGTCTCCCGATAAAAATGATACCTCACTTGTGTGGGTGGCCCAGGTGCCTGCAACAGAAAAATGCCAATAACCTGTAGAGATTGAGGGGTTAGCAGAGCGAGTTGATTTTACATGGTGACCTTTGTTAAACAGTCGTCTATCAAGTTCCCACACAATTTTCTCACTAACTCCAAAAGTGGATGGACAACCAGGGGATCAATATTGGAATCCCTAGCAATGTAGACCCGGAAATTATAAACATATCCTGTACTACTTTCAGACAGCATATACATCTTAATTCTATACCGTGCCCTCTTGCTAGGAATGTACTGCCTAAAAACCAAACGACCCTTGAACAGGACCAAAGACTTATCTACAGATATTTCTTTGCCTGGAACCTAGATCTCTGAAAAACGATCTACCAAATGATCAAGGACAGGTCTAATCTTAAAAAGACAGTCAGAATCAGGGTGATTTTGTGGCAAGACTAAAGCATTATCTACAAAATGCAACATCCAAAGAAGAAGCTCATACCGGTTACGACTCATAATTGCAGGAAATAAAGCAGTTGCCATCAAGGGACTAGTAGACCAATATGAAGACAGTGATGGCATCCTTGTCAGCCCCATCAAAAAAATTAAGCCCAATAATGTTTTCAACTCTTCCAGATTTGTGGGAATCCACTGGCTAGCTCTAGAGTGTGGCCTAAGTCTGGCAGCGTTGTCCCTCAAGTACTGCTCTGCATACAAATTAGTCTGCTCAACAATCTCTTCCAAAAATATTTTGTCCATAAACAACTCAAAAAAGTTGACAGGCAAAAAGTTTTCCATATTAACTCGACACCTTTGGAAACCAGTAAACACAGGCAATAGTGGCTGCTCCATGTTTGGTGCAACCCACGTGTCAGGTCTTCCAATGGGAAGCCTTTCTGCCGCTGCACCATTGGCACATCAGTGTCCTCTAAAACAGGCCCTTCATCAGCACTGAGAGTGGCTTCATCATCAGATGATTCCTCTCTGATAGAAAATTCACTTCCAGAATCTTGCACTTCCTCCTCTGGCTCAGATGCGGAGTCAGTCTCATAATCATGGTCAGAAGATGACTCAAAAAGCACATCAACAACCTGCTGAGCGGTCATCCTATAGCTAACCATGACCCTTCCTACAAAAATTAACTGGACAAATGCACCACCAACATACAGCACTGTGGAAGATAAGTAACAAACAAAGTGTAGCTTTATCACTAAGAGTTATAAACTCAAAAACTATACCGCTCACTTGCCTGAAAAAGCTTGACTCACCAGCAACTACTCTGCACAGCCACAGCAATCACCAATGATATCCCACTAAAAAGAGAAAAAAAAGCAAATTAGACATAAGAAAAAACAATAATCCTAAATCTAAGGACAATTTCACACACAATCCTGCATTCAGTACACCACCTACAAATATGTCATTCACGAATGGCAACAATACTCCTTTGGAGTACATTTATTTACTTACCTAAAACATGCAGCTACACAAACCGCAGGGTAACCACTGCCAAAACTGCAACAAGCCACAGCAAAGGAAGCAAAAGCTTTGAACTAGAACAAAGAGGAGAAATAAACTGTTATTATCGTAAATGCAAATACTTCACCAGTTGACAAACACCCCGCCACCAACCATTTTTAAATTTTCCCTCGTGTCTAGTGTTCTCTCCCAAGGGGGCAGAAATGCCATAGAATATATTGCCCCCTTTGGGGGGTGACACTTGCCTAAGGGGCCCCCCCCACACACAAAGCACACACATGATCCCTGACGCTAAGTGGATTCTGCCCCCTTGGGGGCAGATGGGCCTATAAAAAAAAATAGGCCGATCTGCCCCCAAGGGAGGCAGAACTGCCCAATAGTGTATTTTGGCCCTTGGGGGCGACCCTTGCCCAAGGGGGCAACCCCCCCCCCCCCACAAAAAAAAAAGAAAGAAAAAAGAAAAAATCCCTGGCGTCTTCATGGTTTCTGCCCCCCCGGGGGCAGAAGGGCCCAAACAAAATAGGCCAATCTGCCCCCAAGGAGGGCATAAATAGCATAGATTACCCCCAACACAAAATAAAACAAAAGAAAGAAAAAAGAAAAAAGAAAAAATCCCTGGCACCTTCATGGTTTCTGCCCCCCCCCCCTTGGGGGCAGATGGGCCTAAAGAAAATAGCCCAATCTGCCCGCAAGGGGGGAAAAACTGCCCAATAGTGCCTTTTGCCCCTTTGGGGCGATCCTTGCTCAAGGTGGCACCCCCCTCACACAAAAAAAAACAAAAGAATGAAAAAAAAATCCCTGGCATCTTCATGGTTTGCCTAAAAAAAAATAGGCCAGTCTGCCTCTAAGGGGGGCAGAAATGGCCTAGATTATATTGCCCCCTTTGAGGGGCGACCCTTGCCCAAGGGGCCACCCCCCACACAAAGCACACATACATGATCCCTGGCGCTAAGTGGATTCTGGGCCTAAAAAAAATAGGCCGATCTGCCCCCCAGGGGAGCAGAACTGCCCAATAGTACTTTTTGCCCCGTGGGGGCGACCCTTGCCCACGGAGGCGCCCCCAACACAAAAAAAACTAAAAAAAGAAAATAAATCCCTGGCGCCTTCATGGTTTCTGCCCCCCGGGGGCAGAAGAGCCAACAAAAAATAGGCCAATGTGCACCCAAGGGGGCAGAAATGGCCTAGATTACATTGCCCCCTTTGAGGGGGCGCCCTTTGCCCACGGGGCCACCCCCTCACACAAAGCACACGCACACACACTAATTTCCTGGTGTCTAGTGGGTATTCCTGCTGCCCGGGGGCCGGTAATCGGACGTAATGGTTACGTCCGTGGTGCCCAAGAGGCGCAGCCATGGACGTAACCATTACATCCGTGGCCCGCAAGGGATTAAACTCACATGATTTGGGAGAAGGTTAATGATAAGGGTGATGCTCCAGAACCTACACGGAAGGACATTGCTGCCCTGGGAAACCTACCTGAACTCACCAATTGGCAGAAGGAATGAATTCTGCTGAGGGCAGAAGGAGTGCCTTACTCTAAAGCAGAGGTCTTCAAACTGGTGGGCGGCCCCCTCTATGGGGGCCCCAAGTGATCCTAGGGGGACGCCAGACTATAGCCAAAAGAAGCCTTATACAGATAACAGGCCTTTGTTTTAAGCAGAAGCATGTTATTGCATTTAAAAAAAAGGTAACACTACTTAACTACAAAGTTTAAATAGGCCTAGACATATTTAAACATTGCCATCCTTATAAAATAAGGGGGGGGCCAAGAATTTTTATTTTCCAAATGGGGGGGTGCGGCATTATAACGTTTGGAGACCACTGCTCTGAAGGGTCTACGGCGGCAGGCTCAGGCCCAGGCAACTGCTGACACCTCTGATGATCACCTGATTTATTGGTAGAATCGTCTCCTGTATAGTGAGCCTAAGGTTCCCAAGTCAGTGGCAACCTGTGTGTTGGTGGTCCCCCAGTGCTACAGGGCCTTACTACTGAAGCTGGCTCATGCCGTTTCCCTGGCAGGTCAACTGAGGCAAGACAAGACTTTTGGCATGCTTGTCAACTACTTTTATTGGCCTATAATGCAAGTCATGCTCTACCTGCCAGGCCAGTGGGAAATCAGAAGGGAAGCTCAAGGCTCTCCTGGTTCTCCTCCCACTCATTGGCACTCCCTTTGAGAGGGTGGGCTTCAACATTGTTGTACCTCTGGACCCCAGGAGAGCCCTGGGCAAAATGTTCATCCTGGTCTTGGTGTACCATGCTACCCGGTTCTAGGAGGCGATACCTCTGAGGACAGAGACTAAACCTGCGGAGGGAAGGGCACTGATGGGGATCTTTACCTGTGTGAGGGTCCCAAAGGAGGTAATGTTTGATCGCTGCTGCCAAATTCATCTCAGTGTACATGAAGTCCATCTGGAACAAGTGTGGGGCAACCAACAAGTAGGGATAGGCGGAATGTTTAATTCTGCCAATGGAATTGGCAGAATTTGGCAACTCAGCATTATTCTTGGAATGCAAAGTTCCAGCCAAATTCCACAAATCACCGTGTGGTGGAATTTCCTTCACTCAAGGCTCCAGAAATGCAAGTGCAAGCGAAATTTGGCATCTCCTAGGACAAGCAGCCAGGGTCAGAGAGCTGCTTCTTGATTAGATTTGATGCCACTCAAGTAGATTTTCTACCTGAGCGGCAGCATAATCAACTTGAATGGCCACATCTTCTTGCATAATTCATGATGCAGTTATCGCTAATTCTTCAGAGGTGATTGGGCTTCTGACACTGAATTGTAGTGCAGGCAGTGCGACAAGCATATTTTCCACCCATTGGCAGACTTCCACAGAATCTCGCAGAGTTTTTATGTTTATTAGTGGAATTCGGTGGAGTGCAACTCCACAAGCTCTGCCAACCCCTGCCTACAAGTTCTCCATACCCTATAATCCCCATACAATGACTGATCATGGGCCAGTCAGAGACCTTGAGGCGGAAGTGGGATATCCTCCTGCCATGTCTGTTGTTTGCTGCAGGGAGGCTCAGCAGAAGGGGCTGGATTGAGCCTCTTTGAACATCTGTATGGGCACCCTATTAGAGGGCCTCTATGGCAGATGACGGGTGGGAACAAGGTCCCAAAAATGCCTGCCAGGAAGTGCTCAAGTACATGCTGGTCCTCAGCGACCAGATGAAATGCTCCTGGAAGAAAGCAAAGTAGAATCTAGAAACCAGTCAGGTGTTTATGAAGCAATTGTATTACCAGAATGCCACTGTCGTCAAGTTTCAGCCTGGCCAAAAAGTATGGCTGCTGGTGCCTGTGGAGCCCAGAAGGACACTTCCAGTTCAGAGTGATGTCCTTCAGGTTGAAGAATGCCCCTGCCATTTTCCAGTGGTTGATGAATCAAGTCCTTGCTGGGTTGGAGAACTTCAGTGCTGCCTACCTAGATGACATGCGGTCTTCACTTTTAGCTGGAAGGACCACCTGTGCCACTCCAGAGAAGAGTCTCAGGCTCTGCATAGAGCAGGCCTGACTATCAAGGCCAGTAAGTGCCAGAAACGGAAGGGTTTCATGGTCTACTTGGGTCACCAATTGGGAAGAGGCAACATAACAGCCACTCGAGGCCGAAAGTCAGATCCTTCTGGCTTGGAAACCCATCAAAACCCACAGGAAATTTGTCAAGGGGTATGGCACCATTGTTGCTTCCTTGACAGAGCTGAATTCTAAGAAGCAACCCAGAGAGGTTATTTTTGACATCACAAAGAGGGTCATGGGCAAGGCACCTGTGTACAAGACACCTGATTTCTCCCAGGAGTTCATCGGCCAGACTGAAGACTCAGAGCATGGCTCAAGGAAGAGGGCCTAGACCAATCTGTAGTCTTCATTACTAATGCTAATGCAGATGAGGGTTCAGATTCCCAAACTGTTGAGGTGGTACATCTCCTTACAGGGAATGGGCTTTACGTTAGAGAATCGCCCTGGAACTGTCTCTCCATGTCATTCCACCTTAGCGATGAGAACTCCCATGAGGGTGGGTAGTTCTCCCTGCTGTCAGCTGGGAGGAACACTTGTTGGATCTGACATCATTGGCTTGGTTTTCCCCCAACCTTTTTGCCTTCCACCCTCTTTATTTTTGCTGGCTTTAGGACTCTACACACTTAACCATTGAAAACCAGTGCTAAAGTGCTTTCAGAGGTACAATTGGCTTATACCCAATTGCCACATGTAATTTACTTGTAAGTCGCTAGAAAAATGGTACTGCATGTGGCTAGGGCCTTTTAATTAAATGCTACCAATGGGCCAGCAGCACTGATTGTGCCACCCACTTAAGTTGCCCTTTAAACATGTCTCAGGCCTGCCATTTCAGCCTCTATGTGCAATGTTAAAACTGCCATTTCAACCAGGGAAAATAAACCTGTTGCTATGCCCAAACCTTCTCTTGTAATAAATAATGTCACCCCTTGGGTAGGCCCTGAACAGCCTAGAGTCCATGGTGTAGTAATAAGTTGGACATGTGCTTTCACGTTTTACATGTCCTGGTAGCAAAAAAACTTCTAACTTTGTTTTTTACTATTACGAGGCCAACCTCTCCCATAGGATAGGACTCAAGTGAAGGACAAAGCAGGGCTCAAGCAGCAAGGTACTCCTCTGGGGAACAAGGCAGGCTTCAAGCAGCAGGGCAGTCCTCTTGCAGCTGCAGGGCAGTCCTCTGAGAAACTAGGCAGGCCTCAAGCAGCACGGCAATCCTCTGGAAAACAAGGCAGTCCTTCTTCTGTAATGTCCAGTCCCTATTCTGTAAGGTCTCAGCTCTGCCCTCCCATCCTGGAAGTGTAACCCATCTTGCCAACATCTAGTCACTCTCTGTCTCACTGTCTGAGAGGAATACACAAAGGTCAACTGCCAACTACACCCATTCATGAGACCCTGGAAACAGCCTGCAGGAAGCGAATGATTAGGACAAGAAAATTACAACTTTCTAAAAGTGGAATTTTTAGGTGGAGCCTAGGCAGCGCAAATGCGCTGTCTGGAAGACCTGTTGTATTGAAGAAAGGACTTTGCTCCCGCCTGCTGCTTGCCATAGGTTTAGTCCAGTGTGCCTCTTCTTTGCTTCCTGCTAAGTGGTTCACGATGCGATACATCACTTCTGTTTTTCCACAGAGGAGCAACACTCAACTAGTTTCCTTCTGCTTCTATTTTTCATCTGGTGTTCGGGCAAAGTATTTTTTTATAATTATTGCAGTGCAGTATGCCGCGCTTTAACTTTAAGTATGGCAGCCGCGCACACCACCACCTCCCCGTCATTCTGTTTGTTATTTGTATGTGTTTGCAGCGCCACGTGCGCTTTATCTTTAAGTATGGCGGCCCATCGTTCTATTTATTACTGGTATGTATTTGCAGCATGGCACACTGAGCTTTACCTTTAAGTATGACAGCCCATCATTCTATTTGTTATTGGTATGTATTTGCAGCGTGGCACACTGCACTTTACCTTTAAGTAAGGAGGCCGCGCACACCACCCGTGACCCACCCGCTGCAAGAGTGGTGCCTCAGCTGAGCCTGAACTGCAGTCATTTACAGTGAACAGCTATTATGACACGACAAGTCTAGAGTCCTGGACTGTCCATGGCCCGTGCACTGCTCTGCAAGGGGAAGTCTGTCGTCATGGCTGGCCGGCGCCGCATTCATGGTGCTCGGTAGATGATTCACCAACCCATAAGTGTCCCTGTCAGTTGGTACACTGTTACTTTTGTGTGTCCAGCACCTGCCTCAGTCTCTCTCCTGATGCGCAGCTTGCCCGGCGCCGTGCTTCGATCCGAAACATCATTTAATTTATTTTGTTGTGTGCACTGCAGCCTCAGCCTCTCACTCACCTGAGGCTTACCTGGTGCTGCAGCCTCGCTTCCAGTGTGCAAGTCTGTCAGCTGCCGTGACTGTCTGCCTTCAGGGAAACCCCTGCTCAAGAGGTGCACACACAGGCACCCCGACCTCCTCAAACACACTACAGTCTCTTCACACAAGAGGTCAAACAGTAGGCAAACTGTGCCTCACGAAACACAGATACTGCCAAAGCCATGTGCTGCCCCTCTCGCTAATATCATGTACGTGTTTCACTGCACTAAACTTACATGTTTGGCCTCATGCTGCTCACAATTTCAATTCAACTTTCAATGCGTCATTCAAGTTTAAATATATAGGGCATTTGCATTTCACTTCATGCCTTTTGTAGGTTTACTTGCATGCCATTCTGGTTTCAATGCATGACATTCATGTGTTGCTTTGATTCTGTCATTCACTCTGCACTGTATGTAAACTGTGTGTTTAGTGCATGACATTAACACAAGGCAAGTGGATGTCACATTCACGTTTCAGTGCTGCAAATCTTGAAAGTCAAAGTTGCCTGCATGTCTGAAGTATTTCAATCACTGCACTTGCTTTTTTTAGTTGCATGACATGCTCACCTTAATCATTTCACCTATACGTTTCTCTTTTCGTAGCTTTCTCACAATGTCAAAATACGAGCACAGGCTCCCCATGCAATCCAGGTGCTGCTCTTACACTATACCTAGCATGAGAGCAGTGTTAGGATTGGTCTGAGCGGCTTGGTCTGCCACTCAGACATTGCACTGGAGTCTGTGCTGTTTCTCCAACCTGGCTGTGCAACACAGCCTGGTTGGAGAAAGCTAAGTGCGCGTGTCAGTTTGGCCGGGCTAAGATGGCCGGCCAAACTGACAAGTGCACGCCGTTTAAGTCCACTCCACTCTTCCTCCCCCTCCCATGGCCCAGTCCTGCCCTTCCCTGCAGATGCTAGCTCAGCCAGCAGCTGAAAAATAAAATTATAATTAAATATTGTTTTATGTTTCAGCTGCTGGCTCTGAGCCAGTGGGGCAACGCTCCTTTGCCATTGCGGAAATGACGTTAGGCTGGTTAGCAGCAAAATATATGCTGCTAACCAGCCTAGCGTCATTTTGTGGCGCACAAGCAGCCACAAACATGACTCCTGTCTAAGTATAGACAGAAGTCATGCCCAACACCCCAATGGTCTGTACAGGGGACCAGTGTCCCCTGGGCAAGGCCATTAGACCCAATGCAGGCAGGGGCCCTCATGCCAGGGGCCCCCAATGGCACCCCTAAATATTATACAAATACTAACCTCTACTTACCTGGGATTGGGTCCCCCATCCTGTTGTGTCCCTCTGGTGTGGGTGTGGGTGTTCCTGGGTCTTGGGGTGGGCATTTGTGGACCCATTCCTTTGTGTTAGACCATGGAAAGGGGTCCACAGGTCCCCTAACACCTGGTCTGACCCAGGCATTAGATAATGGTGCTAAGTAGGCTTAGCACCATTATCTGGGCCTGCCTACTCCTTGCGCGTGGTCTCTGCGCCAGAGCATAGATATGCCAGTAGGGGGTTAGAGTCATTTCTAGGATGGGAACACCTTCCTAGCATCTCATTGATGCACGGTGGGTTGGTGCATCCTAGAAATGGTACTAAGCCCAATATTTTGACGCTAGAGGGGTCTAGCGTCAAAGTATAAATATGGAGTTAGGCTTGCGCTGTTTTAGTGTCAAAATAAATGATGCTAAAACGACGCAAGCAGAGTATAAATATGTCCCTTTGTCTCACATAATTACTGGGAGCCATTCAATTTAAGCATGTCAAACCCGCCTTAATTTAACCTAGGAAAAAGAGTTAGTAATCGCCAGGACATGGTACCCCTCATTGTTTGGGGAACAATGTAAAAGTTGCTTTGTATCACACCTTATAGATTCTGATTCTTGGGGTGTCTGATTTTATCAGGCACAATAAATACTGAGTATCAGTTGGGGGGGCTCCAGAAAGGCTGTCCTTCTGGGTCCTCATCTGAGGCTGGTGCAAAGGAGAGGGTCTACTCTTGGTCAGGAGGGTAACTTCCATTGGTGCAGCAGGTACCCTGGCATCGGGGCTCAGAGGCCTGAGGTCCACTGAACCCTGGTTATTGCTGTATTTTATAATTCTAACAGGAGCCAGAGACCCATTTTCTCCCTAGCATTAGTGTCCACCACAAGCAAGAGGTCCTAATGTACTGTAAAACCGATCTGATACTGTGTGAGAGATTGCCTCTTTGGGTTCAGGCATTACATCTCCTGGAATCTTTAGTGTTTGCTAAAATTTTAAGAACACAGCTTTGCCTGTTGCTAAACTTGTTTATTTTTTGTGTTACTACTTGTCCTGTCAAGGCATCTTTTCTGAGAAGGTGAGATGCCGTGCTTTGATCTCACTGAGTTACAATTCTTTTAATGATGTTCCTGTCCTTCCATGCGTTTATGGGACATGCTCTGCTCGTCTCTCCCAGTTTTAAGAGCTTACACAGGACATGGTATTTACTGAAGTGAAATGAAAGTGATTGGTACTTGCTGTGCTCCTAAATGAAATTACAACTGCAGGAAAGACCCTGTAACACTGTTAGGAAGAAACCATTTGCTGCACATACCTTTCAAAATAAGCAAGAAAACAACGTCCTCAATTGTTGAAAGTTTGTTACCATTTCTTTTCCTACTGCATATCAGGGAAAAGAAAGCTGTTATGTTCACCCCAAACCTTTTGCCTTCACCCCTCCTGTTTTATGAATCTATTTTTGTTGGTTTTTAGGACCTGTGCACTTTACCACTACTAACCGGTGCAAAAGTGCTTGTGCTCTCTCCCTAAAACAATGAACAATTGGCTTACATTTGATTGGTACATTTAATTTACTTGTAAATCCCTTGTACATATTACCACGGGTACCCAGGACCTGTAAATGAAATGGTACCAGTGGGCAGCAGCACTCATTGTGCCACCCACTAAATGTAGCTTTTACAAACATGTCTCAGGCCTTCTTTGCATTCTGTAGTGTAGTTTTAAACTGCCAATTCGACTTGCCAAAATATAATTTTTCCGAGCCCAAACCCTCCTTTTGAATAAATATAAGCCACAAATAAGTAGGCCCGGAGCAGCCCTTAGGCAGGTTGCATTGTGTTTAAAAAGCAGGACATGTGTTTTTAAGGGGAAACATCCTTTTTTACGACTTTTTTTTTACGAAGGTCGTGGTTAACGAAAGCGCAACAACGCTTTTTTTAACCACGACTTCGGTTTTTTGTGCCTTAACTACGTATGTTCTGAACAACGAACATGCGTGGTTAAGGTACAAAGAAGGGACTTGGCGAAGGTAAGTGGTGGGTTTAGGTTTTGGGGAGGGGGTGGGGGGTCAGGGGGTTTTAGGTTTAGGGGTGGGGTTGGGGGGGTGGGGCGTTTTTGGTTTTGGGGAGTGGGTGGGGGGTCAGGGGGTTTTAGGTTTTGGGGTGGGGTTGGGGGGGTGGGGCGTTTTTAGTTTTGGGGAGTGGGTGGGGGTTCAGGGGGTTTTAGGTTTTGGGGTGGGGTTGGGGGGGTGGGGCGTTTTTGGTTTTGGGGAGTGGGTGGGGGGTCAGGGGGTTTTAGGTTTTAGGGTGGGGTTGGGGGGTGGGGCGTTTTTGGTTTTGGGGAGTGGGTGGGGTTCAGGGGGTTTTAGGTTTTGGGGTGGGGTTGGGGGGGTGGGGCGTTTTTGGTTTAGGGGAGTGGGTGGGGGGTCAGGGGGTTTTAGGTTTTAGGGTGGGGTTGGGGGGTAGGGCGTTTTTGGTTTTGAGGAGTGGGTGGGGGGTCACGGGGTTTTCGGTTTTGGGGTGGGTTTGGGGGGGTGGGGCGTTTTTGGTTTTGGGGAGTGGGTGGGGGGTATGGGGGTTTTAGGTTTTGGGGTGGGGTAGGGAGGGTGGGGTGAGGGATGTAGGGTGAATGGTGCCTATTGCTAATGATTTTATCAGGAATGCCTTTACAATGAAATATCGTTGTTAAGGCATTCATGGTAAAATCATTAGTAGTAGCAACGAGGTCGGTGTTCCGACCTCGTTGTTAAGGCAGTAGTTTTTTTTGCAGTCGTTGTTTCGTTGTATATTCGTTTTTAAGTTGTACATGTCCCGGTAGTGAAAAACTCCCACATTTATTTTTCACTACGTGAGGCCTATCTCTCCCATAGGATAAAATTGGGTTACCTGTTTACTTTTAATAAGCAGTAACACAGATTGGAAACAGGTAGAATTGTCATGTGTATACTCAAATGAATTGCAAATTATAATCTTCGTTAATGGTAAAGTTGGATTTTAAGTCACAATTCTAACAAGCATTTGTAATGCAATAGGTTTCACATTTGTGAGAGCTGGAGCTTTTGACGTTGTAAATGACAATGTCCTTTAACCAACTTGCGCTTACCCAAATTAATGCAGCATCATGACATACAGAGAGTCTGTCCAGGTAGGACCTGTCTACTGTAAGCAAACTGAAATAGGATGTGAAAGGCCCCAGATCTCAGCTGCCTCAGCCTACTAATAAATTACGATAATCATTCACAGCCATCTCAGGGTGAAATCACTAGTCCATTGAGTTAATAAACCGGCGTTCTTGTACCAGGCTGGTGCCATGCTAATGCCAATGCAGTGCTATGTGCATTTAAACTAATGCTTTCAATCTATCCTGTTTTGGTTACTCCTCCTTCGTGGATAACCAAATATTAGGATTAGGGGCGCTAAGCGCTAGGATATATATTTATTCACCCATTCATCTGGGGAAGGTTTGTAAGAATCCCACACGCACTGCATTGAGAGATTTGTGAGATAAGGAAGAAATTGGGAGGGCTACCCAATGCCTTGACAGGTGTCTGGTGGGGCAGCTCCTCCGCAATTGCAAAGAATCATCGCTCCACTGACTCAGAGGCAGCAGCTAAAAAATAAAACAATATTTACTATTGTTTTATTTTTCAGCTGCTGGCTGAAGTCAGCATGTGGAGGGAGAGGTGGGCTGAGCCATGGGAGGGGGGAGGAGGAGTGGAGTGGACTTAAACGTGCGCTTGTCAGTTTGGCCGGCCGTCTTGGCCTGGCCAAACTCACATGTGCACTTAGCTTTCTCCAACCCGGCTGAGTTGCACAGCCAGGTTGGAGAAACAGCACAGACTCCAGTGCACTGTTTGAGTGGCAGTCCAAGCTGCTCAGACCAATCCTGACACTACTCTCATTCTTGATATAGTGTGAGAGCAGCAACAGGATTGCATGGGGAGCCTGTGCTGATGTCACAGGGACTGCTGAAGAGAAGCGAAGCAGCCGGCGGCCAGGCAAGTTTTTGTTTTTGGATTCTTTTATTATTCCCCCTCCCCCCAAGAAACCCAGCCACCGGAACTCCCTTGAGGTTTCCAGTGCCCACCACTCCCAGATTTCATGTTTTAGGTGAAAAAATAAAGGAAGTCCTTGGTAGAGGAGTGTAAGGATACCTATATACGTTGGTATCAAATGTCATGTTACTAAGCTCTCCGGTATGACTTTTTCCCAGAAGACTGTGAGGACATTACTGCTTTCAGGCAGCACCCAGTGGCCTGAGTCAGTGTTCTTTTAGCCAAACGATAGATAGAGTCAAACATGTTGCCCCCTCAAACGTCAAACGCTTTACGTAAAATGTTCACCTTAAACATATGCCTCCTTTTTAGCATTTAGAAAGACGTTTAACATCTCATTCAAGGGTGTGTCTTCTTGAAATGGAAAATGAAAACAAAAAAGAAGAGAAAAATAAGTTCTGAGAGTCCCAAAAGATGGAGAAAGGAATTGGCAGCTGCAGGGGTCATTAAAGGTTTAAGGAGCATTTTGAATGGTTCAGCAAGAGCTACAGACTTCAAGGTGCTACACTCTAATGCACGCCTGCAGTAAACACACCAGAAAAGCACTTGATGGGTTTTACCTTTGTTTGATTAATACTAGGCCTCCACCACGTTCATGTCCATCTGCGGCATTCAACCAAATGATGTACACCGTCACTGATACAAAAACAGTGCAGTGGCCATCTCCCTGCTTGGAAGCCATTCCACTAGAATTACCGGAGTCGATTTACAAACATTTTGTGCTGTGTTAGCATCACAAGAGTGAGGCTAAACAGCACAAAATGTGTTTTTTCCCAATTTACTTTCAAGCGCATCACTTGTTTTGTGCTGGAAAATACCCCAAAAATAACACAAAAGCAGCACAAAGCACTGCTTTGTGTTACTTAGCACCAGGGGGGCGTAACATGGGTGGTACATGGATGTTCACAGGCAACCCCCATGCCTATTGACGCTAAATCGTATCTACAAACAACAGAAGCAGGGTTTTGCACCAAAAGTTAACACCAGTTGAAAGCAGGAGTTAAAAGGAGAAGGCCCAGATTTAAAAGAAAATGATGGAGTGCGACACTGTGCCACATTTGGCAGCGTAGTACTCCGTCATTTTCAAAATGTAGGAAAGGCGCACCCTTTTGTTTCCCCCGCGCCGGTGCTAAATTTGCTGCAGAGTGCCAACGCAGCCATCCTTGCACCATGGTGCAAGAATGGCTGCGCTGTGGGGAAGATTGTTTTTGTGCAGGATGGAAGACCTTCCTGCACAAAAACAATCTTCAATGGCCTATTGCTCTTTCTATGGCAGCACACATGGAAAGAGCAGAAAACTAGGAGAAATTAAAGCATTTCTCCTCGTTGCACCATGGGTGGCGTTATATTTTGGCGCTGCCTCAGGCATGCCCACTGCAACACCCATTGCATGCCCCTTCCACGCAAAGTACTACGTGTGCAGGGGCCATATTCACAAAGTGGCGTTAAGCCACAATAAGTGGCTTAATGCCGCCTTGTAAATACGGCACAGTGCATAGCACCACAGGAGCATCACTTAAAGTGACGCTCCGGTGGCGATAGGGCCTTTTATATCTGTCCCGAAGTGTTTTTATTTCTCCTTTCTTTTCTACCTTGCATGCGTGCTGCACTGTGCAACACGCACACAAAGTAAGAAAAGTTTTAAAGTTTGCCTAAGTGTAGTATTTTGCACTGGAAGAGTAACCTTACAGTACAAAACCTATGCTGGACTCACACACCGTTGCACTATGGTGCAAAGGTGTGTGCGTGGTGCACGACAGCTGAAATCAGCACTTGGGCTAGAGAGAGGGGTGGAGAGTGACATTTCTTTGTAGATATGGCACTCTTCTGCTCCCTCCCTGTCACACATCACAGCATTTTTCATTGCTGTGCTGTGTGACACTTTTGTAAATCTGCCCCACCGTCCTCTCCAATCATCTCCCCTCTTCCTCCTCTACTCCTAAAACACAAGAGCACTTTTTTCAGTAGATGAAACAACTCTACTGTCAAGTCAAAGTTAAATGTTTACTAAAAAAAAAGTTTCCAAAAATCTTTTCACTAGATGGATTCCCCCACTTTTTATATTTATAGACATTAGTCTCTTCGGTAATGTGGTCCTTTGCTCTCAAGAAATTTTGCATGTCACCCGCAACCCGACCAGATGCTTCGAATATCCATGAACACATCTGTTGGCACTTTATTAACACACCAGAGCCTCTTGTTTGTAATAGTAAAAGCCTCATTGCCTCTTCTGAGGTCAGTGGTTCACGGGCGGTATCTTTCCACCAACAAGTGTTATTGACTGTTTATTTGGACTCAGTCAAATCTGTTCCAGATGGAAAAAGAAGTACAAAGGAGTCAGGCTAGATGTTGTTTTTAAGAACAGTTACTCTTTCATTTGGGATTAAACATTTGATCCAATAGTACTAGTTTCCAAATAGTGAGGGTGCTGCTGCCTCGCCACAACAAGCAGTTTATCTCCAGTGTGGATCTGCATCCACCTTTTGCCAACACAAATTTAAGCTAACACAAGTTACTCTAGAGTCAGGAATGCAAGATTGCCATTGACCTAGAGACACGTGTGATAGGATACTAGTACGTATGTATTGAAGATACGGGTGTGTATGCGCAAGCATGTGCTTGTTTGTGATACATCACATATACATGTGAAATCTTTCAGATACGTGTGTGTGCGTGCACCCATGCGAGTGTGTACTGCATGTGATCTATAAATTGGATTAGTCTGTTGGTGCATAGTTATGCATAGTTATGTCATCTGTATCCTGTAGAGGCTTCACGTGATACTGTTAGTATGTGCTGAGCTTGGGATCCCACGGTATGTATGGTATGTGGTTGAGAGAATGTGGAGATGCAGAGATTGCTAGTGTGTGTGTGTGCGTGTGTGCTTGGGGAATCCTGGAACTTAGTTACCTTGGGCGGGAGGATGAATACTGTTATGCTATGGAGCAGACGCTGTACCTAGTAGCCGAACATGTGACGAAGTTGCTTTTCCCTACCAGAATGGCTCCTGAATCATCTATGTGGATACCTGCCTTGCAGGTGCCTCTGTACCTTCATCTAGCTACCCTGACAGTATTGTCATTGAATGATATATACTTGCCATTGAATGGGATGTATTGTAGCGATGGAATCAGCCTGATATCAAGTGTGCCTGTTGGTATGCCAGGAAGTCTGCAATGGCATAATCTTTCAAGAGAATTTTATAGCTGGTGAGCAATTGAGGGACGTTTTAAGTGATGGGCAAAGTGGGCAACTGCCCCAGGGCCCCCGCAACTTCCAAGAGGACCACTGGTAATGTAATCTTCTCTCACTATGGGGGCCATTATGAACAAAGCTGTAAACACAGCTGTGTTCATGCTGGGGGTCTTTCCATAGACCGCCAGCCCCCTTCGAGACCCCGACGGCCGCATTATGAAAATTCTGCTGGGCCGGCGAGCGGAAACATTGTTTCTGCCTGCCAGCCCAGCAGAATGCAGGGCCATGACATTGTCGACAGCTCCCCATGGAGCTGTCGTCAATCCCTCAGTGCGGCGGGTGCAGCAGCACCCGTCGCGCAGATCACTGCCCGTAAATCGGGCAGTGACCTGCGCGACGGGGCACTGCACAGGGGTTCCTGCACTGCTCATGTCCAGTGCATGGACAGTGCAGGGGCCCCCTGAGGGGCACCGGAGCACCCCTTCCGCCAGCCCTTCCTTGAGGGGGGGTCCCACCAGGGAAAGGCTGGGGTAAACAGGGTACATTATCCGGAGGGCAGCGCTGCTTGTAGCACTGCCCTGTTGGATAATGTAATCCGCCATCGTCAGGCTGCCTGTCGGTGGTAGCCTGGTGGTGGTGGAGGGCCGCCAAAGGCGGCCCTCCATGTGTATATGATATGGCGGTTCAGACCGTCATGCCGGTGGCAGTCTTTTCTGCCACCAGCGGCATGGCGGCCTGAACCGCCGGGGTTCATAATGAGCCCCTATATCTTACCTTTGTCTACTTATGACTGTTTCCCTCCTTTAGGTAACTCCGAGAAATGTGGTGTGTGTGCCTGTGTATGTGTGTGTGCGTCAGATTATATTTGCACCTGGTATAATGTAAGCAGAGTAGGCATTCCCAGGCAAAAAGAATGAGGTGCCAGAGAGCTTTACAGCAAGCTGGTGGCAAGCCACGAGTTCCAGTGGCACAGGGCAAAAAAGTTTTTTAAAAATCTGATAGTACATTTTACGTTATTGCTCTCACAGTCACAAAGGGAGTGTCTAGAAAGTGTGGTGCTGCCGAAAGAGGACCTATACAGCTAATGATGCTAAAGAGACAGATTACAGGTGATGGACAGCCTGGCAGCAGGCTCAGCCTAAGACGCAACTGAAGTGAGACAGAAGCCTTGCTGATCCTGGACAGCTGTCGTGATATATTAGTTCTGTTTTAGATTTACAACTAGGTGCATCAGCTCATATACCAAGTTGCAGTGCATATTCTGTTCTTCAGTTCAAGACTAGAGCTCACAAATACATTTCAGGTTATCGCCACGTAGTATAACAGACGTGGTAAAAGATACACCACTATTACTAGGGCCACTAGAATTATATGGCTAGGGAAGACCAAATTATGAGACAGCATTGACTAGATAATTCTTCAAGAAATGGTAAATAATGCTATTTAACATAGCACATTTTGTGATAGTATTACTTTATTATTTTGACATTTTTACTCCTGCTGACACTGGGTAAACCTTTTACCTCATTAGTACCAATCTAATAACCAAATACAGCAATACGCAACTGAAGGGTGACCAGCCAACCTTTACAAAGGGCATTCCACTGTGTGGAAACAAATGTTGCAACCTTTTTTGTAACTTTTAATCAGCTTGAGCTACAAAGAGTTTTTTTTGTTAAAATCTGCAGATTATGCAGCATGTGATAGATTAAGTGGCAAATGCAGTAAATCCATAATTATGTGGAAAACGCAGTGGCCACAGAATCACATAATTCCAGTGGCCCTTGCTATTATGAAGAAAATTGTCAGATCCATCTCTAGTACTGGTGATACAACAAAATCTCCATCCTTGCCAAGGAATAAAGGGCCCGGGGCCAGATGTAGCAAAGGTTTGCGACTCGCAAACGGGCAGAATCGCAATTTGCGACAGTGCAAAATCGGAAATGGGATGCAAAAAGCCCATTTCCGACTCGCAAAAAGCGATGGGACCCGTTTGCGAGTCGCATCCGTTGCGACCCCATTTTGCGACCCGCAAATACCAAGTCGCAATTTGCGAGTCGCAAACCTTATGTAATTGCAACTCGCAAATTGCGACTAGTCGCAAAAAGGCCATTTTGCATGTCCCATTTACCACTAACTCAGAGCAGGTGGTAACCATTACCAAAGTATAAAAGGAGACCCAGAAGGCATCTGGGTTACACAAGATGGCGGAGATATACCTGATAGCAGTGAGAAGGAGAGTCCACGCAGCCCAGCAGAGGAGGAGGAGGGGCCACAGACAGGAGAAGATATATAGAACAAGGCAGACTCTTTTTCAGCAAACTGAGGATGAGATCTATGACAAATACCGCCTTAGCAGCGCAGCCATCCTAGAACTAATAGATTTACTCAAACCACAGCTAGAGCACCAAACTCTGCGTGGCTGCGCCATCCCTACGCATGTGCAAGTGCTATGCTCACTGCACCTCTTGGCCTCAGGGAGCTATCAGGGGGTCATTGCTGTGGCAGGTGGGGTATCCCAAAGTGCAGTGTCAAGGTTCCTCAGGGCCTTCCTAGATGCCTTAGTCACGCACATGTCCCACTTCATATACTTACCAAGGAATGAGGCAGAAATGAACAGCACCAAGCTGGACTTTTACCGCATTGCCCACTTTCCCCATGTCATAGGGTGTGTAGATGGGACACACATTCAAATATGCCCCCCTGCTAATCTAGAACACCTTTTCCGCAACAGAAAGTGTACCCACTCACTCAATATTCAGGTTGTTTGTGACGCCCATTATGTCATCACTGACATTGTAGCTAAGTTTCCAGGCAGTACCCATGACTCATACATTTTTAGGCATAGTGGGATACATCAACGCCTGGAACGTGGGGAATTCGGAGACGGTTACCTCCTAGGTAGAGCCACAGACACTTGCAGACATACACACAAGTCACTGTGCACGACAATCTGGACTTCCTAACAGTGTACTTTTGTGCCCAACAGGTGACAGTGCATATGCTCTCAGGCCTTGGATCATGACTCCGTTTTTAACACCCAGCAATGATTCAGAGAGGCAATACAACAGTGCACATAAGAGGACCAGGAACCTCATTGAGCGCACCTTCGGACTCCTGAAGGCAAGATTCAGATGCCTCCACCGCAGTGGAGGTGACCTCCAATACACCCCCATTACCGCATTTAAAATTGTGGTCACATGCGCCATCCTCCACAACATAGCCACCCGACGTGGGCTACCTCTCACCCCTGCAGACCCAGATCCTGATGATGAAGAGCAAGAACAACCACATCGCCATCATGGGGATAGGAGTTTGGCAAATCAAGGCAGACTGAGACGGGAACACATTGCAACACAATATTTTGGACAGTACGTGTCAACTCCAACCATACTCACCTATTAACCATTTGTTAAGTGGCAAAAAAATAACTGTTTTATTAGTGTATTAAATAAACTATTCACAAGTGAAGATTGTCCATCGGCAGTAAAATGCCAACCAGGCATGTGGCACATTAACGTCATGTGCCACATTTAATGGTCCAGGGAGATCTCTAAGACCTTCTGCCCCTCCTGCCAGCCTGGCTGGTCCCTGCTGCTTCCGTGGTGCTCTGCCTGCCACTCCTGACCACCCTGCTGTCAGTGACAGAGACACTGCTCACTGTTGAGCCCTCCTCACTGTCCTGGGGTGTTTCCCCTGTGGCCCTCGACATTTCCCGTGTCTCCATCAGTTCGATAATGTGGGTGAGACGTCCCAGGCCCCTTGCCACATCCCCAGCGAAATGGCCCATCTCCACTTGCAGCCCAACTGTCCTCCTCGACGGGCCTGTGGTATTCATGGCGAGCCTGCTGATGGATGTGGCCATCCTGTCCAGTCTGTGCATGATCTGCCGATCCCTGCGCCGCCCACCCTCTGCCTGGGCCAGTAGTCCTCCCGCCAGTTCCCTCATGGCAAGGGCAAGGTCCCCAGTGTTACTGCAGATCATGTCCATCCGTGTGTTGAGGTGCTGCATGCTGGCATGGTTGTAGAGCACAAAGCGGTGCAGCACACCACTAATTCTGCCCAAAATTCTGTTCTGCAGGCGCTGACCACGCAGCAGATGTGCCTCACTGGTGGTTGGAGGAAGTAGCCCGGATGCAGACTGTAGCCCAGATGGTATTGACCTGCGACGCCTGCGCAGCGGTGGCTGCCCTGTGCTTCCACCTGTCTCCTCCCTGCCTGTTGCTGGGGCAGCCTCTTGCGGAATTGTTGCAGCAGGTGTGGCTACTGCAGGGATGCTGCTGACCGTGCAGGTGGGGGTGCTGGGGGTCCTGGGGTGTCCTCATGGGCCTGGGTGCTTGGAGGGTTGGTGGTGTCTTGCTGGAGACCTGTGGGACATGGGGAACAGACTGTCAGTGTCTACTATCTATTGCACACTTCCTAATAAACATTTGCCTATGAACTGCCTACTTGACTACATTTCCCATAATGCATCATTCTGGCATTTGCTACCCTGAAATGGAGCTATTTTGGTTGTGCATGCCCCTGTGTACATGGTGGGTGGGGGTATGGCATTGATAGCGGTACAGGCATATCACATGGTACTCACCGGTTGATGTGCTGGGCTCTGAGGTGTCCAGGTCCCCAAATCCAGACACTGCCTCCTGATCCAAGGTTTCTTCCACCCTTTCTTCCAGGGGTGTGGGTGGTGGCACAGACGATGGTCCCCCTCCTGTGCCTCTCATCTCCCGGAGCCTTTCAGCCACCCTCTCCTTGGTCCGGGAGCAGAGGTCATACCACCTCTTCTTGATGTCGTCGATGGTCCTATGGCTCACCCCCAGGGAATTGATCTTGTCCTGGATGTCCTGCCACAGTTGTTTTTTTGTGGCCTCAGGAACATTGTGGGGTGCTCTCCCAAACAAGTCATCATAGTGCTGACAGCATTCCTCTGTCAGCACCTCCAGCTCCCTCTCAGAAAATTTGAGCTTCCTCTTTCTTGGGGTTCCCTCCATGGCAGCTGCTGTTTGTCCTGTGTGAAATTCAGCAGTTATAAAAGGGTGTGGTCCTCCCTCCTCCCAGGTGTATTTGTAAACTTCCTGGCTGTGATGTCATCATCATGTGCCAGGAAGTGTTTCCAGAGTGTTCTGGTGTGGTTTCTGGAGTGTTCTGCTGCACCTGTAAGCAATTTTCAAGGTAATCGCAATTTGCGACACCTACTCGCTAATTGCGAGTTCGTTTTTTGCACACTCGCAAAAAGCGACCTCGCAATCTGCGGACTCGCACACTGCGTTGCGAGTCCGGGTGCGAGTCGCTATTTCGGAAAGTTTTTTTTCCTTGCATTACAAATTGCGACTCCCATTTTGCGAGTCGCATGAACTCGCAAAATGCGAGTCGCAATTTTTTGATTTGCTACATCTGGCCCAAAATCTTTCATCATGACACAACTTGATAGAATGGTTAAAACTGAAATATGACAATAGATAGCTAAATAATTTGAGATTAATGCGTGTTCAGTACCAAGACCAGAGACACTTTTGGAAGTGTTTAAGGTCTGCAGTTGAGCGGTGTGTGTTGATAAGGAGGTGATCCGCCAACGTTCTCTTGAAACCAAACTACTCAAAGTAGAATCTGATTATGCGAGAATACATGATAATGCCACTCAAATGGAAATTAGTGACAGAATACGACACTGCTGGGAACTTCTGAACAGGTAATGTCACCCCTTGGCAGGAATGGGCAGGCTAGATGGCTTGAGGAGGGTGACAGGATGGCCAAGGCCTCAGCATGGGTCCTTAATGGATGGAAAATACAGGACAATGTTTTGCATATTTAAAACCCTAACCAGAAATTATTTTTTCACTCTGCAGAAATACTCAAAGGCTTTGTTGAGTTTTATTTACCATTCTATACCATTCTACAGCAATCTCACAGTCAAAGAGCTCTGAATCAGTGCTTAAATTAAGCCGATGGTTTCCGGTGCTTGACACATGCAGATATGATGGTTTACCACACAGTGGCGCTGTCTGTCTAATTTTGAAATAAACACAATAACAGTTTTTTGGGAATTCAGGGGCATATTTATACTCCGTCTGCGCTGAATGTGCGTCAAAAATTTTGACGCACAATCGGCGCAAACCTTGCCCCATATTTAAACTTTGACGCCCAAGCCTGAGGATGCCAGAATCCCACCGTGTGCGTCATTTTCTGGATGCGGGAAACCGCCTTGCGTTAATCATATGCAAGATAGGCGTTCCCGTCCAAAAAAAGACGTAAATGGTCAGGTGTCGTATTTATGCTTCAGGGCATAAATCCCGCACGGCCGGGAGGCGGAGTCGGAAAATTACGCACAGCCCGATTTGCGGCGAAAATTAACGCCTGGGTCAGGGCAGGCATTAAAATGGGGCAAACACACCTGTATTTAATCAGAACACACAGAAGCAACAGCAGAGCAGCAAAATGGAGACATGGAGGTGCTTCTCATCCAGCGTGCACACAGACGCAGAGCCCAGCAACAACAACAGCAGCTACCACAACATCAGCAGGGACCCCAAAGGCAGCGCAGAAGGCAGGAGAGGATATTCCGCAGCAGGACAACCCTTCATGGACTCAGGGAACATGACATCATCCAGAGGTACAGGTTGAATTGGCAGGCCATTCAGCAGCTGCTGCGCAACATAGAGCCACAGTTGGCACCCACCTTGCTGACACCCCGCACCATCCCAACAGAAACCAAGCTGCTAGGTGTACTTCACATGTTGGCAAGTGGCTCCTTTCAAAGCACTGGCGCCCTGGTTGCCGGGATATCACAGCCATCATTCTCTGCCTTCTTGCCCAAAGTACTGGATGCCATCATTGGACTCACACACCGCCACATCTGCTTCCCAAACAAACAGCAGAAGCAGCAGGAGACAAAACAGGCGTTTTACCTCATTAATGGATTCCCACGCGTCCTTGGTGCCATTGACTGCACACATGTACGCCGTGTGACACCTGCCGCAACTGAACACCTCTACCACAACAGGAAGCACACACACTCCATCAATGTGCAGGCCATTGTGGATCACCAAGGATTGATCACCAACATCGTGGCAAAGTATCCTGGGAGTGTCCATTACTCATTCATCTTCCGTCACTGTACCATCAATCAACACTTCCAGGATGGACGATATGGCAATGGACTACTTGTTGTTAAGTACAGAAACCTACTTATATACACACTGCACAGCAACCCTCTAGGACACACAACACATATACCACGACAGCAACATGTGGACAGGAACACACTGATGTTGTGACACCGCTAGCCATGTTTGATAGGTCTGCAGCGAACCTGTCACACATCTGAAATTAGAGTACAGTCTAATGTTAAAACGTCAATGATAACAACGTATGGAGAGGTTTGGCTAATTGTCACCTTGCAAAATGTAAGCATCTCACTGATGCTTAAATTAATCCATTGCATATGTCTAAAGGTATGGGATGTCCAGGGTACATAGATGCTAACGTGTTACCACCACTGTGAATTGGAATCTGTGTATGCAACTATCATCTCACCTCCAGTGGAGACACAGGGACACCTGTATCACAAGTCACAATGCTAGGGAGTGCACACTGTACTGCAAATCCCAAAACATACTGCTGACAACCGGTCAGCAGCCAAACACTTGTTCAGCCAAGGAAACAACCCAATGCAGATGGTACATCCTAGAAGCCTATGAAGCAACACAATAACACAAAAGTGTCACAGACAACACAAGACAACTACTGCCATGCAAGGTGATATTAATGGGGCAAGCTACATCA
Organism: Pleurodeles waltl; assembly: GCF_031143425.1. Taxonomy (NCBI): domain Eukaryota; kingdom Metazoa; phylum Chordata; class Amphibia; order Caudata; family Salamandridae; genus Pleurodeles; species Pleurodeles waltl. Next base: position 762,952,808 of record NC_090438.1, read on the forward strand.
ACATGATCCCAATCATTTTCTTTTTCAGCTGATCAGGGGTATGGGATCCAGCCATGGATTGTAACACCATTTGGCAACCCAAGCACTGCAGCAGAGCGTGCCTACAATGAGGCACATAGGAGGACACGCACCATAGTCGAGAGGACCTTCGGCATCCTCAAGTCGAGATTCAGGTGCCTCAACATCACTGGTGGCAGCCTTCTATATTCATTTTAACATGTGCCATCCTGCACAACATTTGTATATGAAGGAACATTCCCCTATTAGAACCAGAGCCACAAATGCCTGAAGAGGAGGAAGAGGAGGATGCTGGCCTGCAACATGAGGGGGAACAACAAAACACAGCTGCTGGATTGCGTAGTCACCAACATATTGTGAAAATTTATTTTTTTTAAACTCACCATCACCACTGTAGCAACATATGTAAATAAACACCTATAATAATCATCATATCATGGTCTGGGTAATCATTTTTGCTCACCTTTATCTCTAACTATCAGAATAACAGTGTAGCCTCATGGAGCATTGCTGAGATATCGATCAGGAAACAGAACATTCCAAAGCAATTGTGATGCTTATTACACAACAGTCACATACACACACACTGTAAATGACATATGTCCTGTACATTTCACCTTTGAAGGGCAATAGCAGAGGAGCACACCTATTTCACACATACATGTTGGCAACATGGTTCATCGCAGCATATGGCACACAACTAAGACACCATCAGTCTATAAGGGAAAAAATGACTCATACATGAGGCAGTGGATGTGCTATTGCATTGGTAACAGGAATGTATGACCAGACCCTTGACAGCAGTAAGTCGTACAGCACCTATCTTTGCAAGGACTATCTGTGACTAGAGTTCCATATAAGCAGAACATAGACAGTACAAGTGCCACACCTGTGACAAGCATTGCGCACATGACATTCCATGTACATGCCAGCACATATCCTAACTCCTGACACACCCATGCTCCTGGTCTCACCCCACCTGTCTGAAGAGGTCCCTGGAATTGTAGTATGTGTAGCCAGATAGTCCCTCCTCTCCACACACAGACTAACAATTGTAATCCAGTGTGCTTCACCCTTACCTATGGTATGCCATTGTCATAGTACATCTGACTGCATGGACGTCAGGTCGATTAATACACTGGCTTGCAGTTTCTAAGCCCTGTTATCACCTGTAGAATGCTTCCCATGTGAAAGTTACTGTTGGCCATTTGAACTCAAATCTCACCTACGGGACTTGTGAGAAACTGATGCAGCACACACCTGTGAGCACCTCCATGCAGACCACCCATTTGAACATGCACTGCCCTTGCAGATGCTTGGAACAGCATAGAAGTTGACATTTTGTCGATTACACTGTTATGCATTCCTAGAAAATAAGCCGTGTAACACAGCCCTTGGGTTTATGTGTCACCTTCCAAAACACAGGACAAACACAGTTTTCCATGTCAACTGTCTTGTTCTTCCTCCGACCAGTGTAAGTCAGACCACTGAGTATGTACCTTGTGAAATTGCTGGATCCTGATTGACCCTGCATCCTCTCAGCCTGACTGGCACCTGTCTGTGCGTTACCCTAAAGGTTCCTTGTGGCTAAATATGTACCACACTTGCTTTCCCAAACCTCACATTCCTCAGGGGGTATTTTGTCAGGTGCTTCCTCAATGCATACTAAAATACATTGTATAGCATCATCTGCTTTTTAATTGTAACATAATTGTACATTTGTCTTCGAATACCAAAATCATGGCCTATTCCTTGTCTGAGTCTCAGGTATGCATGAACGACAAAGTGTGACAGTGTACCAGGGCCGTATGCAGGGATTGGGTATGGTGCCTCCAGCAGAACCAGCAACCTTTGATAATGTGCATGAAAATTCCACACATGTAGGACCCTGACAGTTCACACGCTGAATCAGATTGCTCACAACATATTGATGGCCTGTGCGTGCTGAATAGCTGCAAGATTAATCAACACAGAGGCTATGATGTTCCCAGATGCAGTGGGAACTTTACTGGCCAACCTGTGTACAAATGTTGTAATGACACCTGCCGGAACATGACTCCTGAGATATGATCTCACTCAGCACACCAAGGTTGCCCTATTAACTGTCTCATAACACGTCTGCAGTGACAGGGTGGGACCATCCCCATGCAGGTTCTCATGTCCTCATCGTCTTTACTTCCTTTGATCTCCGAAGGATACTCTGTAGATACAGGAACAGCCGCCACTGACTCATGATGAGACCAGAACGTAACTGTGACAACATAGACTCCTAAAAATATACAGGATAAACATTGGACCACACACATGAACCAGACACCTCTGTGCAATTGATCACTGGAAATATGTGGCCACGTGCTGCCTCGTCTGCTGGTCCACCTCTGCCACAGGAGAGTTGTGGCTCAGTCATATGACCACAACCTTGCGGTGAAATTACAGTTGTGGGTCACCTTTGGCTTTCCGTGTCAATAACATGGTACCCACTTAGTCTGTACATGTGCCTGACTCACGGTGGGTTCACCAACAAGTGCCTAGGAAGCAGTTTCCAAATTTCCAGGACATGTGATGGGCAACTTTTGGACCATTGACATGAACAAGCGTCTGCCATCTATCCAATGCATGCTCTGTAATTTGTGGTGTCTATGTTACCCAAAATCTTGGAAGTGCACACAACAGATGTTGCTACATGTATGACTAACACATGTCCTCTCTCATTTCCACACTGACTTGCATCTAAGGTTTGGACACATTGTCTTCACATTCATGCAAGCATATTTTCAACAATGCATCTTGTGATGCACACACACTGGGTCAACAACTACATTAGTAGCCAATGCACACACATTGAGCCATAGGCATTGAGGTATTGTACTTATGTGCGTCACCTTGCTATCCTCTCCTGATGCCAAACATGCACAATTTGTACAATACATATATGTAGGCCACACATATGGCCATCTAGTGTGTCAGCCAAGAGTGAAAATCATGTTCAGGAAGTAGCAGATCATGGTCCGCAGCAGTATGGTGTCTCACATGTGCCCATACACCGTCAAGACCAAAGTGGGTGCAATCAGCCTATCTCAGTTTTGTCATAAATGTTACATTACATTAAAATGGTAAAATGACCCAAACTCAGATAATGCCCTGAAATTTTGACGCATACCCGTCAAAAAATGACGCACAAGCGTCAAAAAATGACGCTTATGCCCAAAAATGACGCATTATGCCCTGAAAATTGGTTAAGTGTTAGACTATTTCCAAATATATGGATGCAGGCTCATTTTTACTCCTGTGCGTCGAAAAAAATTACGCCCAGACTATATGAGTCCATTTTTTTTACGCATAACGATAAAAACGGCCACCATTTTTGGCAGGAAGTGATGTAACAGGATATCCTGTTTACAGATTATGTACAGTGGGTGTACTTTCACTTTCACTTTGCAGTCTGTGATTCTTCTAGACTGTGTGGCAGTGTTGAGAGTTTTGTCTGGTCAAATTGTGCTTTTGTCTCCTGTGTGGTCCATTACTTGTCACTTTTTGAATAAAATATTGTTGTTGTATCCTGTCTGAGTGTTTATTGTGTAGTATTGTCAAGTATTGTATTGTCTTTGTGGTTTTTGGGAGTCTGTTGTGGGTAGTGATAGTTTGGAGATAGTTGGGCTGTTTTAGTTGTTTAGTTTATGTTTTTCTTATTATACTTTCTCCCTATTCTCCTTTGTTCTCCTTTATCCCCTATTACCCTATTTTTCTGCTAAGATGTTGGGTAGGCCACGTCTTGGCAAGATGGGTGAGGAGGAGCTTGGGGGTTTCATTTACTTTGCCATTTCCTCCCCCTTATGATTGAGGCAGGTGGGCTGGTGATACAGGGGTATCACACCGAGGCACGGAGGATCCGGTGGGGAAACGTATTGCATCACTTGCAACACGTCTATCGGACCCCAAGGAATGACCACCAGCTGAAGCACCACTGGGCTAACCTCATCTCCAGGGAGCAAGATCTGCTGGACCACCTGGGAATTGTGATTGGTGGCCCTGTTGGTGAGTACAAATCATGTAAATGTACACGATTAAATGCTCTGTAGTGACATCAGATGATTTGTACAATATCTGCCGGCAATGTTGTTGAGTGTGTGGAATGCTTTGGAAACATACAGGGTCATTGATGGACTATGTTAAGGACCACAATTGCTAGCTGTCAGGAAGCAAGTGCTCTGCAAACTTACTGAATACTTTTGCTTAATGTAAGTTGGTGCCGCCTTTGTGTCTAACAGCAACACAAATCAGGAGCCAATTATGTATATATGTAGGTCACATTTGCCTGTGAGGTATAGATTTTCAAAATCATTAACAACATTTGTTGACGCAACAGCTAGACTGACTTTCGAAACACTACATGATGCTGAAAATGAGTGCAGGCTTCACGTCTATTGATGAAAGCAATGTGGCCCAAACATATGTCTCATGTGTGTCTGGTGAGTGTGTAAGGTAAGCGATCACGGAAGTTCTATAAATCTTAGGGATTATTGTGGTCCTTCGTCATTTCGGATAAATGTCAGATCTGGATTTGGAGACATAGGGAAAAAGTGCAAGGTGCCCTCAGCTAACATCTTAGACTCGTATTTGGTGTTTGTTGTTCCATCTTTCGTTTACGGATGGCTGGCCAAAGGTATGCACATGGGTTCATATCTCTATGGTAGGTGCAACTCATCATAGCTGGGCCACATCAAATGAAGAAACTGTAACATGAGGGCTTACAACTGTCCCTGCCCCTCTGTACATTATACCTGTGTGTCATAAATTTGTCATGGCCACAATGGCTGGTTGAATGGTAATGCACTCCTCAGGGAAAGTGGCTTTGGATGTCTCTCTTGGATACACATGATGAGACGAATACACTCCATTATTATGTCTGCTCACTAATAAAGGAGCATGTTTGCCACCACATGATAGTTAGGGCCACTGCATGTGTGCAGATATGTGTGTAAATTTCACAGGAGACCCATGGTATGTACATGTTAGCCGTGCTATATCGGATGCAGTATCATCATGTCTGAGTGGCTTTACTTACTTATGTAATCTTACACATAGTATTTGTCTTTGGAATTGTTAGACAGTGCACAGAATTTGAGCACATTTCTCCCTTCCATGCCTTACAGGTGGACCCGCACTCTACACTGTGGGCGAGGTGGCTTCATTCGAGGACCCAGACAACTCCAGTAAGTGTTGATATGTCTGTTATGTGTTGTGTTTGCTAGTGATGTGTGATGGACTCCTGTGTGTTGAACACATAGCAAGGTGTGATGCGCTGGCCCATCATTTTTCTTGTTCCATAAGTGGGATTTCATTTTATCACCATTTTAGAGTTGGCCAATGCTTATCCTATTGTCTTATTTAGGGATTCCAGGTCACTCCTGTAGGGCCCGCAATGTGAATGGGGATGAGTCATGTGGATAACACTTGTAACACCAAGAGTCACACTGGACCTAATCTGTGATTTAGTCAGCCAATCAGACCCACATTCTCCCAGAATGGGTCTGCAAAATGCTTACGCACATACTTCTGCTTCCCTATTCACTAATGTACTTATTAAACTGTAGGTTGAACTTCCTAGCAGCATGTAGCTCCACATGTAGTGCTACGAGTATGTGGTACTTGAGTTCAATGGCCTAGTTGTGCATGCAAATCATGGCCAGGGGTGTTCTTGCATCTCTGTGTGTGTTAGTTGTAAGTCATGGCTTACTGGAAATATATGATGAGGACAAAAGTCTGCATTTCCAGACATGTGTGGCGCTGGGATTGGACAAGGGTTTGCTGTCTCCTATTTGTAGATACACCTTACCTGTGGTGTGTGTGTAGAGCCAAATACATGACCAGCTTTCATAAGCTTCCTGGGTGTCCATGTTGTTTGAAATTGTTAGTTGTTTCTCCACCCCCCACCCTCAAACACAGGCATGGCTTTGTGAATAGTGTACCTAGGACTGATGACACAAGTTTGGTACACAGACATGTAAATCAGTGAATCTTTTGTCCGAACCTAGTATACACACTCATGTTTCGCACATGAGTACTATACTAGCAATTCCATTTACAACTTGCAGATCATGTGGCCTTAGATTTCCATCCCGTACAATGACATTTGTAGCCCTGGCATTGGCAGAGGATGTGCTGCATGATTGTTAGCTGACAACTGGCAGGACTCTGATGCTAAAACATACCAGTTGTTACCCATCTTGTAGGGTTTGGATGTGCCATGTGTGATATGACCTTTGTAGGCTGGCCTGCCATGTACTTCCTCAGGGACATTCAATGATCTGTATGATGATATGAGCTATTACAAGTACAGTAGATGTATTGTCTGATTTACTTCTTGTGCCATTTCACACAATGCAGTTCCTAATGTAATTTTTTTCATTTGTCTTCCCAGCTGCAAATATGACACCCATCCAGGTGCGGGAATTCCAAAGGCGGGCAATGAGGTACCAGCATATACTGCAGGTAGAGTCGGGGTACCGAAGAATGGCCCGCAGATACCGAAACGAACGGGCCTCCGGAGCCTGGAGGGCATTCCCACAGGGCAGACCTTCTTTGCCCACCACAGCCACCACCAGCACCACCACCACTACCACCCAGGTGGCACCACCAACAGCTGGGACCGTTGTGGCAACAACATCAGCAAGTGCTCCAGGCCCTAGCACAGCACCACCTGCAGGGCAGCCCACAGACATTGACCCTACACGGCCCCACACTTCCTCAGCTGGCACACAGACCACCCCAGCTGCAGCTATTGACCCTGCTGCTTTTGTGGAGATGCAGCGTAAATTGGACCGTGTCCTGCGAAAAAAGGGTCGCCTGCGGCAGAACGTTCGCCATATTAACCGGCGGGTGAGGTCCATTAAGCGGACCCTCCGAGGGGCCAACCTATAGACATTTTGATGGACATGATTCCCTCCCCTCCCCCCTCTTTCCTTATTCGTATACTTTGTGGGTTTAGGGGGCTTAGTGTTAGGTTGGTGTAGGCTGTTAGTTTAATTATTGTTAGTGGGTGGGGGGTGGTGGGTCCTGATTATTTCTACTGTTTCTATTTGAGTGTGTGTTGCAATGTTGGGGTTCTTGTGTGTTTTGAAAAAAAATATATAGAAAAATATTCAAATAAAAAATTACAAAAAAATATATATTTGTTTAGTATAGGATAGTATGTGTTTAGGTTAGTATCTGTTGTCCTCCATGTGTCCCATCTCATAAGGGGGTTGGGGGTTAATTTTTAGAACGTTTCGTTACATGTGATAAGTAAGTTTAGCTTAGGTTAGTTAGGGACAGTTGTGGGTAATGAGTAGTTAGGGTAGATTAGGGTAGGTAAGGCTTTTCCCCGAGTTTTCTCTTCTGTTTTTACAGTTTAATAAATATGTAGTAAACCCTTTACAGTATGTGTGAAATGCTTGTAGATCTGGGCCTTGGAATGAGTGTACATGATTTCTTTTGTATTCCAATGTGTGTCCTGTGCTACAAACACATCCCAAATTAGCTGTAACATTGGCAGCTACCACAAAGCTACCTTGCAAAGATTAGACCATTCATTGCAACCACCAATCACAGTTACTTTGGAACCCAACATGTTGTTTTCAATAAGTATGTTTTCAATGTCACATACAGTGCTTCAAGATTTGGTATTGGGGACACTGTGTTATGTCTGACTGCAGTGTGATGTTCAAGGAAACCCTTATAAGCTGATTGGTAGTAAGCACTCTTGTAGTATCATGTTCATGACTCACATAGATCATTTGTGACACTGTTCAGCATGATCACTTATTTGGATGTAAACTCAGACACCTTCATTCATGCAGTTTGCTGGCTGTTTGCTTAGATTTGTGGGCAATGTTATATGTGTTAGTTTTGCATGGAGGCAACATTTTGCTGGCACTATTTAATGGCTTAGATATCCCTTGAGGAAGCATTATTCTGTCCAACACACCATTATGGTGTATGGTAGAATCCAGGCCACTGTACATAGTATTCAGACCACATTATTTCAGGACAGTTGTATTGACAAGCTATGTAATTTGACAGGAGCCAAAATTCAGTGGTCTACTGCACGGTTGATGTGTTACATTACACAGAGACAAAGTGGTTGTGGAAGTGCTATTTATTGAAAAGTGCTGTAGTGCTATATGTACATTGTCCACGATTGTGAGTCCATTATAGTGACATCTTCCATTGTGATCCTACACAAGTGCTAAAGGAAAATGCATTTGACATGCTGGGGTGATGTGTCAGACAGTGCAGAGGGACAGGATTTGCCAATGAGTAAGCGAGAGTCAATCACAAGGCAGGCTGACAGGATATACAGTGGTTTGCAGAACAGTCATTGAGTACAGTTGTTGCAAGACTGGCATGTTACAAAGCGCAGGACTTTGGTAATAGTGGCCACGTGGCAGGGACTAGTGATTCCGGGTACTTTTACGTGTGAAGGTGATCTGTTCCATGTCTTGGTGGTGGTGGTTGTGAAGGGGCAACACACACCTCAGTGTTTGAAGATGTGGAGTCAGACATCCCGGTCGCTGCTACCTGTGAGGGTCTTAAGGGCAGTACTGTTGCAAGGAGGATCTGCTGGTTCTTAGGAATAGCAGCCACATCACGATGGTAGTCAGCCAGGTCGGCCCTGAGGGGGTCATGATTGCATTTGTGCATGCAGTGGAAGGTTTGGGGTGCGAGGTGTTGTGGCACTTACTGCAGTGGTGAATTCCTTTACAGTTTGCTGTAGTCCTTGTAGGATGGATGTTAGCGCTTGCATGGCTGCTGCCTGATCTGCAGATGACTTCATGCACGAACGCACCCCTTCTAGGCTGGCTGCCATAGTTTGCATCCCCACCCGCACCTCCTTGGCCAGCTCCCGCTTTATTCCGACTACAGTTCTCTCAAAGCTGGTGCCTGTGTCATCTGAGTCCTCAGCTGTATTGGAGCTGGCAGGTCTTACAATTGGGGTGGTGGGTGGGTCCTCTGTGATGGCTGCTTGTTCTGTGCTCCTCCTTGTGACTGAAGGTGGGATCTGGAGGGTTCCAAGGACATCTTGGAGGGTCTGGTGGCTAATGTTTGTCAGCTCGTCATCCATGTCATCAGGGTAGTCCTGGACAGGCATTTCCGCAGGAGATCCATCATCCTCTGCAATGAAATAGGGTACAATTAGTGTGTCTGTGTTGTGGCATTGTTGATGTGACATGCCTGCCTTGTGATGATTTCCCATTGTGATATTGTTTCCTGTTCATTGCTCCTGTCTTTCAGATGGGCATTCTCCCAGGCCTATGCCCCACCTGCACGTCACATGTATTGTGGTAAGTTTTTTGACTTGTCGGCATCATCTCCTCTAGGTGTTGGAATAGGCCAAATAGTGAATTGCCACCTTCTTGTCCTACTCAACCCTCCGTCTACATCCATTCTCATGGTGAGACCATTCACCGGTTGTGGGTGCTCTGATGGCACTAGCAGCACACTTAACAATCTGGACCTGCCCCAGTCGCTGATCTTTCACATCCACTTATATGTAGTTGAAATGTAGCGTATACTATGCATAGCATTGTTATGGCACAATATGGATGTTAGCATTGGTAATGTGTACAGCTGATGTTGGGGAATGTGTGGACATTGGATTGCCCTGATAGTCGTAGCAGTGTCCTATTTCCTCCTCTGACTGTGCACGTGTATTTCAGTGACCAGTTACATTTGTCCTCCCCCTCAATGCTGTTGTCTGAGCAGTATGACATTTGGGATGTTACATTGTGACCCAGGCACAGGATGTACCATGGCATATGCTGCATGGGTGTGAAATTAGTGCTGTGTATCTCCTAATGTTGATGACATTGGCTGATGTGTGCGGCAACTATGGGCATTCACAATTGACAGGACTGGAACATTTGTCTTGTTTCAGGGGATTGTTAAAGTTGTCATCCTAATTTAGGTGTGTATGATCCATGGGGACGTTACTGCCATTGGCTACTTGAGCTGCACACACAGCGGAGGTGGTCATGGCAACTGTTGTCACTGTTACATTCCAGTTGTCGGTATGGCTAGAGGTTGTTAATTGGACCCTAGTTAATGTAGGGGGTATAGTGGCTGACGTGTGACAGGATGTCAGTTTGACGTTGTGCTCTTCCCTCCTGGCGTGGCTTTACCTTTGCTACATCATTGGCATGGCAGCATACCCCCATGGAACTGTTGTTGGTGTTGTGTTATGGTGTGCCCCAGCTTTTCTCCGTACAGGCCATGCCCCCATGCCGTACCCCTTTACCCATGCCAATCCATGTATATGATGACTTCCGAGCATTTTGTAGTCGGTATCCCCCCCGGTTGTAGTTGACATTAGTGCATTTTAATTCCCCATGCGACTTACCCTGCATGTGCGTTGTCTCCTGGTAGTCTGCGCTGTCCTGTCCTTGAATCCCTGTGACGATCTCCTCAGGGATGACGGCTGCCACCATCTCCTCCATTTGGTCCAGGGCCTCCTGGTGTGCTGGACTCCCACCTCCAGTCTGCAGTACTGCCTTCATGTTCCTGCCCATCTTTTCCTTGGTCCTGCGCTTGCAGTCATGCCAGCGTTTCTTGCACTCGATGACTGTTCTGTGTACTTCTGCCACACTGTTAATCTTGTCATCAATTTGTTGCCATATTGCCTCTCTCCTACTGATTGGCAACTTTGAGGTGACAAACAGTTGGTGCTGGTGTTCCGTCACCTCTTTTACCAGAATTTCCTGCTCCTCTGCACTGAAGCAACACTTTCTTTTCTTCTTCTCCCTGTCCTGGTTCTTGTGTGGATCCTCCTGGCTGGTTCCTGGTCTGTTGTCATCTTCCTGGGGTCTGTACAGGCATCTGGACTCCATTTTGGCTCTCCTCTACTGAAATGGCTGTGTTTGCGGGGAATTTTGCCACTATTGCGTCAAAAAACGCTGCATATCCGGTTTGCGGTGTCGCAAATCGGCCCACAGTCATTTCCACTGCGTTAACGTCGTTTTCCTTTATGACTTGACGCTGCGGTGTGCGTAAAAAAAAAAAAGACTTACACCTGTGGTTTTCGCCGCCGTGCGTCAAAGTATAAATTTGACGCCTGCACAGTGCACCGAAATGGCGTTAGCCGGCAGTAATATTTTTTACGCAAAACTGCACCGGCGCAGTTTTGCGTCAAAAAGTATAAATATGGGCCTCAATGTACAATACAAATGGCTACCACTTGTCGCCCAAACCATGCTTCTGGCTTTGGGGTCCTGGAAGATTCTGAACTGTCACACATGTAGAATGTTGGTTAGTAGTTCTGTTGGTACTGTCATTGGCAGCGTTGACAGGAGCAACAGGTGATGCAGGTTACAGTTGTCTCCCGACAAGAGCCTTGGCATTCATGGTGTTTTTACAAATTAGGCACTGCTCTAAATATTTGGACACTTCAGCAACTGTTTCAGGAATTCCTGGGCAGCCAGACCATTCTTATCCAGTCTGTAGGAGGAGGCAAAATGCAGCACAATGTTGCCCACAGGATAGGATTCGCATTTCCCCTCCAAACAAATATACATTTTTCCAACCGTGTTTTGGTAAAAAACAGTAGAACCTGGATTTCCATGCTGAGTTTGTGGAGTCCTACAAGCAGGCAGGGCCTACCAGCACAGATGATGAGTAGAAGCAACGACACGCTCGTGGTGGTGAGCACCCTGCATGGCCCACTGAACAGGGCCATCACAGTCCTTTCTCTTGCTTAGCTGATGGGATCTTGCTTTATGAAGAGAAGAAATTGAGCCTGTAGCCTTGAGTAAGTCACAGAAGCAGCATCAGCCCAGAGGAGTTTGCAGCAAGAGTTGCAGTGTTCACCGTTTCGTACAGCTCGTTGTTGGCAGTCTACTATCTCAAAACCGCTACCCAAACAAGCTAGATTTCCACCCTTGTTGCAACACTGATGAGTTCTTGATCACTGATCTTTTTTCGGTACTTGAAACTGTTTCTTTATCTTGACCACGGACACATGCTTAGCAATTTAGATTCTTCCATGATGCAGCAAAATTGCTGTCTCTTGAAATTCTGTGATACCCTCGGCCTCAGGTATCAGTGTAGCTGCTTCAATAGTGTGAACATGTCCAGGTCTTGAACATCACCTTTAGCGCTAAGATGCAGATCTCACACCGGTCATAGCGACAATACCCATGCACCTCCCCTAGGCTCCTTTGCAGCCCCTATCCTCCAGAGCAACATCTTCCTCATGCTAGGGCATCTCCAGCTCCCCACCAAAACATTAGGTCAACTCTCATTCTCGAAGCAACCACCGAAAAACATATTAAAAACTCTTAGGTACATCCCTGGTTAGGCGGAGAAGTAGTGAAAACTAATACATTGAATGAAGAGTCTGGGTTTCCTACATAAAATAATGTGTTTTGCAGTTGTGAAGGGCTGTAAATTAAAAACTGCGTTAGTCCACACAAGAATACTACAATTATAAAAAGGCAAATCATGATTAAACAGGAGGTGGAAAGGAGATTAATAATAGCCTGTTAGCCTTCAAGTTAACACTTAATACCACCAACGAGGGTGTCGCTTTGCTAATTATGTGCACAATAAAAACTTTTAACACAATTAAACTCTCTAATAATGCTTTCTATTCTAGTTTAAATCAGACACGATCTTCATCTTGTGATTTGTTCAGTGGATTTTTACCAGATGACTCGACTGACATTACATCCAGGGGCCCTTTCCTCAAATATGTTTCTTTGATTATTGTTGTACTTCAGACTTTTTCCTAAATTTCCCTGACTAAGTTGCAATTAGCCAGACATTCTCAAATAAAACAGCTCTGTAAATAAGGCCCAAGTAGCCAGCAACGCCCTATATAACGGAGCCAGTGAATTTCTTTAAATATTTTGGTGAAATGCGTTTAGCTTTACGATGATTACATTAGACCAAATATAGTTTTGTGCAATAACATCATACATTTTCCAGACTTATATGAAGATATATACATGTGCTTAGCTTAGTTGAGGCCTGTTCTCCTCTATACTGGATTTATATTTAGAGAATTTATTTCCGAAATAGAATGTAAATATTCCTACCAATTGTAAAGTAAAGTTTCAGTTCTTTGAAGGACACCAAGGTGAGGATAACGGTTAACTCCTTCATTTATTTCACTCAGCAGTCTTAAACAGAATAATAAAAGGCCACAAATCCCATGACTCTTTGCAGTGGTTTATAACAATAACCATACAGAACATCCTAATAAATGCAGAGTCAAGAAACAGCACTTCCTCTTTCGAGTAAACATCCAGAATTCTGCTACAGCACCAAAAGTCTTGTTTCTGGTCCAAAACCTAGAGAAGAGAGAAGATAGAGAAAATAATGATTTCTCCTCGTTGGACGAAGCTTTCCAGTTCGAATCAGTATTAGTACATTACAAGAAAGTCAATACAGTACAGAACAACATGTGACATTATGCATCAAACCAAGTTTGAAAGTCAGATTTAAGCATTGCAAGGCATTGTGAAATCATGAGATACTTATCCAACATCAATCCAACATCACAGAGTCACCATCACCGAAAGAGAATGGGTATACCCAAAATGGTGGGCCAGTCCTCGCCTCCATGTCCTTAATAGAATTAAAAATTTCCTTTAAAATTGCTAGGAAATTTTTCATTCTGTGTATTGACCAGAGGCTTGGAGTATGCTAGTTTAAAGCTGGTCAACAACCAGAGAAGCCAAACGAGTGATCGGTTTAAAATAAAATGTCTTAAAAGTGGAGACGAATACAAATCAGCAGCTGTGAGGATATCTTCCAATCTGTCCCCAAGAGAGAAGGCTTTAGACGCCATAGTCCCTCTGGTAGAGTGTGCCCCAAAAGAGGACATGTTAATCCCTGCGTCTTGCAAAACCCATCTCACTCATCATGCAATCATAGTATCTGAAACTGGTTTAAAAGGCTGCTTGAGGGAGAGAAGAAGCTCTGTGTGCTATATGGTCTGTATTCTTCTGTCATATTTGCATACGCCCAAAGGCAATGGACTACACATAATTTTGGATGTGAAGGAAAAGTACTACTCTGGTATGGGATTTTGTCTGGCACGAAGTGGCAAAGGATATCCACTCCAAAGTAAACATATAAGCTGTAACATCCAGCGCTCTTACGTCTGACACTTTTTTACAGGAAATAAGGCCTAACAGAATTGCCAACTTGCCTGTTAGAGCCTTACGTGACAAATATTGGTTGTCTGGCCAAAAATCCAGTAACTAGAGAACTACATTAACATCCTAAAGGGAGGAGTACTTAGGCTCTGGAGGAAAAGATAAGCAAATGCCTCTCAGAAGTCTGAAGACCATCATGGAAACATCATGAACGGAAACATAATGAGTGGAAACATCATGAGCGGAAACATGCCCTGTCAAAATGGCTGATTGACAAGCATTGATTGTACGATAAGCTAAACCTTTTCCTTGAGTTCCGAGAGGAAACTGACTACATGGACTACATCTGCCCCCACAGATCCCGATCCCATCACAGGCACCAGTGTGACCATCTTCTCCAAGCCGAAACATATTGTTTAACCGTGGGGTCTTCCCAAGCCTGACTGATGAGAGAGGCAGCATACTCTGAAGGGCTGCAGACTGCCCAATGTCCCCTGTAATCTTCCAGACCATGAGGAGAAGAGTTCCGTCCTGAACCAAAGGATGTAGGTTGCCATGAGGGTCCATCAGTAGATGAGGAGTCTGGGGAAGTGGGAATAGAAAATCCATGGAAAGTTCCAGAAGTACTGGATTCCACACTTGTGACGTCTAGAGCGGCATCACCAAGATTACCTCTGCTTTCTGTCTGTTTAATGCTGTGATCCTCGCTATGTTTGAAAAGCAGGGAAATACACCCCCGAAAACTGGCTCCAGCCCTTTAGGAAAGTATCCATCGCTTCTGCCAGAGAAGCCGGACGCCAGCTGAAGAAGCTTGGAAACTGGTGGTTGAGTCCTGAGGCAAAAAGGTCCACTTGGCAAAGACCCCAATAATCCATTATCTTCTGAAAGAGAGATGGATTCAATTTCCACACACTGTAATCCTTGAGACATCTAGATTGACAATCCACTGACTGATTGAGTTCCCCCAGGAGATACTCCACTGTCACCTTCAATTGATGATCCCGACAGTACTCCCCAAATTCTCTCGCCATGCTGCTAGTACTTTGGACCAAGTGCCCCCCAGTCGAGTGATATATCGGACTGTCGAGACATTGTCCATCTTCAAAGGAATAGAACACAACACCTTGTTGGCCATAAGGCTCTTTATTGTGAAGGAACCTGCTAGGAGTTCCACACAATTTATGTGAAGTTTCTCTTCTTGTTCTGACCACTGTCCTCCTGTGGTAGTATCCCCACAGCAAGCACCCCAGCCTAAGTGACTGGCATCGGTTTTGAGTATGAGGATCGGGTCTGAGCCAAAGATGGCCCTGCCATTCTGGACCTGCATGTGATCAAGCCACCACTGAAGTTCTGTCCTCGCTACAGAGGAGAGGGAAATCTCCTGCGCATATGACAATCCTTTCCTGAGGTGTTGGGCTTTCAGGCATTGCAGCGCTCAATAGTGTAGGGGCTCTGGGAAGATCACTTGAAGCGACGAGGATAGTAGTCCTCCTATCCTGGTGCTGGAGTGAAATTTCTCCTTGTCCAGCGTCTTGCGTAGTTCCTGACGAACCAGGAGCATCTTTTTCTGTGGAAAACGAAGGGATTGTTGGACCGTCTCTACCTCAAATCCCACAAAGGTCATCCATTGGTCTGGAACAAAATCCAACTTTTGGACATTCAGTATAAAGCCTAGGTCCTGAAGAAGACCTTTTGTCAGCTGAACGTGAAAATTGAGTGTCCTTGTCCTGATGCATTAAAAGAATGTCGTCCAGGTACACTATAAACTGGACTCCTCGAGCCCAGAGCCATTCCATAATGCACCTTGGTGAAACACCGGGATGCTGAGGACCGCCCAAATGGTAGGCAGGTGAATTTGTAGATCTGGCCTCCCCATTTGAACTGCAGAAGGTTTCTATACGGGGGAAATATTGTAATGGTTAGATAAGCATCTTTTAGATCCAGACTTACTAACCAATCCGTCAGTAGTAACATGTCCCTGAGGAGGTAAATGCCCTCCATCCTCAAGTGGCGATATACCATCGAACTGTTGAATTCTTTTAGATTTATAACTGGTCTGAAACCTTTGTCCTTCTTTTCAACCAGAAAAATAGTGCTTAGGAAACCTCTGGGTTGTAGGAGTGATTGGGTGATCGCTCCTTTCTGAAGAAGTTTTCTCACTTCTTGATCCACCACTTGTGTGCCCTCTTGTGAGAAAACCAAGGGATGGGGCCGACGGAGTTAGCGGGGGTGTCCTATGTGAAAACCTTTCACTGTTTGCAGCACCCACAAGTCCTCCATGATGGACTGCCAATTGTGAATAAACCATTGCAACCTGCCTCCCACCCCTGATGGGGAAGAAGGGTATTGATTACCGACTGTCCCACCTAGCATGTTGCTGGCCCCTCTGAAGTATCATTTGCCTCCGTGTCCTCTGCCATGACCTCTAGAGGGGTAGAACCCTACAATTATTTTTGTGGTCTTGCCACTGGATGTAGTGCCTGGCCTATTTCAGAGGGTTTGAAGAGTTAGAGCGACCAGAGGAGCGCCACCTTCCTCTTCCGGCCTCATCAAAAACCTGTTGGGTAAAAACCTTCTTAATAGATTGCTGGGCTTTATCTAGTGGTGAGAAGTCATTCACAAAGTGTGACAGTTTCTTTATGAAAGGCTCCTTGAAGAGCCCTCCATTTGCCACCAGTTCAGCTTCTGCTGTTGCCAACTCCACTAGTCTGGGTTCTATTTTGATGAGCAAAGAACCTCAACACTCAGTAGACAGAGTGCAGTTGGCATTCAGCAAGAAACAAAGGGCGCGTTGGGCCCAACCTGATAGAATGGCGGGGTCAATCATATGACTAGATTCTCTGGTGTACTATGTCACATGTAGTATCCTAGTAGGAGGCCCCAGGACATCGAGGACCTTATCCTGGCAAGAACCCCAGGAATGGTCCATGCCCTTTTGTAGGGTCTTTACCAAATTTTGCCAGGAACGCAGCCATTCTGGCATCAATGTCTGGGGTAGCCGCCTCTTTGTTGGATAGAGAGGGCCTCAGAGATTCTGCTCTTAGGTGGCCCCAAACCTCCTGGTCCATGGTTTCCCTGACCCTGCGCTCAACATAGTTTGCCACTTCTGGGGAAGGGACACACTCACCCAAGTGGGGATGGTAAATGTTCTCTGGATTCAACATTCCTGGAAGCGTTGAAGAGACCGCTTGAGTGAAGCATACATCAGGGGCACTCCAAAGGCTGAGGCAGTTCCCAGGCCTGACCCCGCTCTGCGTACTCAACCACAGATGCGGCGAGAGGAGAGAACAGGCTGGATATGGAGCTCAGATCTCCCTGAGCACGATCTGGGGGAAAAGGAGCAGCGGTGCACCGCGGCAGCAATAAGCAGTATTAAAGCATTGCACTGTCAAAGTATACACAATAAAACACAGAATTACAATTTAGTATAACATTACAAGAAATGCAGACTCAAGGAAGCACTTATCTGGCTGCTGAGCAGCAAAGAAAGAGGAAGTGCTGTTAATTGATGGTACATTTATTGGGATGTTCTCTTTGGTTATTGTTGTAGGCTACTGCAAACACTCTTGGGACTTGAAGTCTTTCATTGTTGTGTTTAAGGCTGTTGAGTGGAATAAATGAAGGTATTAAGCATAATTCGAGCCTCCGGTACTGACATAGAATTCTATTATCAAATGTCAAACTTTGACTGCAGCATTAGTTCTCTTATTTAACAACTCCTTCCTTTTTTTAAAAATACTTTTTTCTAAATGTACCACTTAGGGTTCTACCATCCCATCAAATTTGCACCTGCTTGTGAATCTTCAGCTGGCTTCATCGGTGGAAAGCCTTGACTAGCAGTCCGTTCACTTCAAGGTCACAGTGACAGTCACCTGCACACTGACATCACAATTTTCCTTGCCTTGCACTGCCATAAGAAGAATAGAGAATTAGGGCAGAGAAAACAATTGTTGGGCCCTATGTGCAGGGAAAAGCTACCTGCAGGTTAGGGCCCTTGATTTCTTTGCTCGTAAAAATACAAGTGGATCTGACACTCCAGGAGGGACAGTTTCAGCACTGAGATGCCCAATAGATAGGAGGGGATTCTTAATTATGGCGGGCGGTCCTCCACCGAAGGTGAAGAGGCTAGGTCCTCTGCTGACGTGGCAGGCAGACATGCTGTGCATCATGGCCTAAACATAATAATTCAAAACATAGAACTGCTGTTCTACATACTAAACTTGCATTTTGGCATTTAGTGCCGGCTTTATGGAGGTGTGACTCGAGACACTGCACCTAGTGCAAAGGTCGAGGGGGCGCAATTTGACAGGGAGATGGAAGGTAAGAAGAGCCTGAAGAAGTCTTTGTGAGCTTGCCATTTTTCTAGGGTCTAATAACAAAATTACGATAACTCTGAGAGTCAATACACTCACTGGAGGGATCAATTATTTTTCTTGTCATGGTTTTGACTCATGTTAAAGTAGCAATAAGGGTTAATGTTTCCGCTGCAGAGCACTACGTGTAACATGCAGATCACATATATTTTGTGTAGATAGCTCATTGGGTTACTGCTTTTCTCACAGAGATCCTTTCATGACATAATTTACAATCCTTACATAAGTTACAATTTATATAAGTTACAAGTTACTTCCTTCCTCTATAAGTTATAATCCTTTTAATACAGCACACAGAGCTAGGAACTGGCATCAAAGTGCAGCTTGCAATAGGCATGGCATATGTTTAAAATCTTATTGTTTTTTCTTCAATGTTTTGTTATTTTAAGGTTACTAAAAATGGTTCCTTTGGGAAGTAATACACTTTTATTAGTATGATACCCCCAATCGTTGTGATACTTTTTAAATCTTCAGCTTATGTGGCTGATTTATAAATACTTTACACCTGGTTTGCGTCACAAAAGTGACAGAGACCTGGTGCAGTGTTGTTTTGGATTTTACTTTCCAGCGCAAATTCTACATTGCGTTGGAAAGTAGGCCAAAAATAATGCAAAGCATCACTATGTGCTTCTGTGCATCAAAGAGGCAAACCATAGGTGGTACATTCACATTCTTTTGCACCCACCCATGGATTTTGATGCAAATTCCTATCTACTAACTTTGATAGAAAGTGATTTACTCCAAAACTTTCTCCTCTAAAAGTCAAGCATAAAGTTGGAAAATATTCATTTTTTCCAACCTTTCCAACTTTGTAGGTGTGCTGTACAGTGGAGCACACATGCAAAGTGGGAAAACGTCAAACTTTGAATACCCTTCCAGTATAAAACCTATGCTTGACATCAAACACACACTCTTGCACTATGAGGCATAGGTGAGCTGCATTAAAACTTAGTAAATCTGCCCCTTCGGATCTCCAGACACAGCACTTTTAACATATACTGCCTACCAGTATAGATGACATGTGACTCTTATACTTTATAGTTCCCATTGTCTTAGTAATGCTTCAGATATATTGATTTACATAGCTGCATGACCTATTGTCTCTGCATGATATGTTTGTAATGTTAAGCGCTTTGATGCTCTAAATTGGGATGAGTAGTGCTACAAAAAAATAAATGTGAGAGAGGGGCGAAGAAGAGATAAGGGACATCATTGGAGGTTCGTAATGAGGGAATCCATGATGAAGGTCACTGTGGGAGTACCAACAAAGATAGTCGCACTGGGCGCTACCAACGCTAAAGCCAGCCTTGTCAGCATTAGTACACTCAGTTCAGAAGGCATTACAGTTTTAGAGAACTTCCATTCTATGAGAACATGTTATGGGATACATCACTGAACAAGAGAACTATTGCTGTAGTTCTAAAGTGTATTGAAAGTATTAATAAAGGAGTTGTTATGCAAGGTTAAAATAGGCCAAATGGCATTCTTGCCCAATAATATAATTTTTTCCCCGTTATATCCTTTTCCTTCAAAACCTGAACTAAGTAGTTTATGCCTACGTATATTTAAATGCACCAGGCAGTTATTTAGATTTGAGAACATACCTAAAACTTCAATATTGGAGCAGCTTAGAATTTGCTGCAACCTCTGACTTCACAATCATGACCTATATGTATTTATAACAACCATATAATGTGTTTTAAAATTTGATTAATGTAAAGTGGTGCACTCAATGTCAATAATGAAGTGCATTCACTGCGCTGTTAAGAAAAATGTATTCTGTGTGCCTTTACTTTATTAAATGAAGTATAATCGCTGAATGTAATTGTATTACTAGCCTCATGTTATTTGAATGTAAAAGCGCCAAAAATGATAACAATTTATGTAATGTGGGCATTAATGTTTGAAGTTAATGTTGAAAATATGGTTGTTAGTCAATTTTAAATCCATGTAATTATAATTCATACATTTATATTAACTGTAACATGAAGATTTGTTTGAATTGATGTTTTTGGCCTTCGTACAACTGTAGAAACTAATATGTGCACAGTATAATGTTAAAATAAATTTGCATTGCTAAATAAGATTTAAAGTTTACTCAACTAAGCCTGAATTTCTTTAATGTGAGAAACTATTTTTTGTTTTCTGCTGACATGTCATTTAATTGCAGATGTATTCGCATGAAGTGTTAGTTTGGAAATAGATGTGCTATTGTTTTACAAATAGAGAGTCTGAGAGAAAAACCTTGAAGGAAGTACACGAAGAGACCAAGAGTGAGATGACTATCCTGTATTCATATATGGTGCAAATGATGTCCAGAGGGCCAAGGACAACAGCTTTCTTAGGACTGCTCTGGGAGTGAAGCATGATGTTGCAAGTCACAGTGGGACAGATGAATAGAATGGAGCTTGTGATGGTGTGACCAGGAAGGCGTTACCTGACTGGAATTTTTGGTATTAACTAGGGAATTCACTAATTGATTGTAGGACACTTTCACCGGACTTTGAGCAGTACAGATGTCTGACTTTTGCCCTTTGTCTCCTATGCTTTGCTGAGTGGTGTTTACGCTTACACTTAACTCTCTAAGAACACTCTTGGCCGAGCTTCTCAAATGCTGACACCTACTTTTTACTTTCCCCATTCTGTAGTTCTAAAGTGTATTGAAAGTATTAATATTAGAGTTGTTATGTGAGGGTAAAATAGGCCAGATGTCATTCTTGCCCAATAATATATATTTTTCCCACTATACTCTTTACCTGCAAAAACGGAACTGAGCATTTTATGCCTATGTACATGTAAATGCACTAGGCTGTTATTTAGATTTGAGAACATACCTAAAACTTCAATATTGGAACAGCTTCAAATTTGCTGCAACCCCTGAAGTCATAATCATGACCTATATCTATTTATAACAACAATATATTGGGTTTTAACTTTTGGTTAATGTAAAGTGGTGCACTCAATGTCAATAATGAAGTGCATTCACTATGGTGTTAGGAAAAATTTATTCTGTGTTCCTTAACTTTATTAAATGGAGTATAATCACTTCTCTCATTTGCCAATAGTTCAACTTCTTTAGATGATTTCAGCTTGCACTAATGTGTAAGAAAACTGACCAGTGACTATTTTCAGAGGACCATATCCTACTTTTAATATTTTGTATTGATGTGATCAAATTCCTGGTTTGTCCTATGCTAATTTGTCTAAATTTCTTTAGAACATTTGGTTACCCAATTGCTATTCAGTACCTTTACAGTATGTTTCTGAGACTTTTTTTTTACATTAACCTGAGTATTACTTTGTAATAAAACCCTTTAACTTTCTTTCCAATTTGGCTTTTCATTGTGTGACCAAAATTGGTTACACTGTAAATTAATGCTGACATATTGTTACCTAATTTCCCAGTTAATCCTCTTGCAGGGAAAGATATTGTCAACCTCATGAAAAGAGCATACAAATGGCCCATCAAATCTGGTAGCAGAGGGATGCTTCCCTTGAGGAGTTAGGAAAATATGTAATTAGGGTGTCCGATTATGAAATTGTGCAAATCCAGCCCACAATTCTAAGCTTGTTACTCGTTTGGAGGATTGACGGAGTTCCAACATCGTTACAACTCAGCAGATGTGTATTAATAGGGTAGTGCATTGCATTGCTTATGCTTAGATTACAGTGTTGTGCTTGATTGTGAAGTGTTGTGGTGAGAAATGTGAAATTGTTGTGTGAATGTAGTGGGTATTACAAAGGAGATGAGGTGGTTATCATGACCTAAGACCCGGAGATAGATAAAAGTGTAGAAGACATTTGTCGTTGTTCTTGTCTTATGGTTAACAATGGTGTTTATGAGACGTTGTTAACAGTACCGCTAGAAAGGAATGTTTTTTCTATGATTGTGAGAGGTGGTATAATGAATCTCAAGCATGCAGGGAGAAACTGTCTATTCAAGTGAGAGCCGCTAGTCGAGGTTTCATTCAAGTTTGTATGAGAGTAGGTCAATAAGTGTAGCTCCAAACTGTTCTTGAAGTGATTGATTACCCTATCCCTTTAGAGGAGCAGGCAAAGTTGTTGAAAAATCATTTGCATTTGTTTTGCACGTAGATTTTGAGTGCGAGAGTGACTGCGAGAGAAATTGTAAACCAGGGTGAGCCTCACAAGGAGTGAGACTGACGTCACATTATACTGTGCTGAAATAGGTCGATTGGTGTAAAGCTGCGCTGGTATTGGTGGACTACGTCACAGAGAATCATGTCGGTAATGGTTGTGAATGCTGAACAGAGGATTGTGGGTCAAGAATTACTTCCTGATTGTAAATGAAAATAAATTTTGAAAACTTGAAATTTGATTGGAAAATGAAATACTTTCAATCTTTGCGAAGTCTGATGAAGGGACATACTTTTATACCAGTTAGAGAGGGAGTAGAGACTTCTACCAAAGGTACGTCAGGTCATTATATGGTGTTGAACGTAGGGCTTCACACATGTCTTTGGTTTGAACAATGGCACAAGATCACTGAGAAATAGGGTGCACTGGCATTTCCATGTTATGAAACACATACTTTGAGAATTATTGAAAATTTTAGACAAATTCTGTATGAGATTATACCGCCTCCTAGACCCGCACATTATGAATCACCTAATGCTTGGGAACACATAGCTCATCAGAGACAGAAAGAGAAATACGAGAGAAAGGTGAAGAAAGTGATGTGTGTTTGTGAAGCTACTAGATGGGATAATCAACAAAAAGCTTGGAGAACAAACATAATTGAAGGGACTAGACCATGTCCTACCTTGACAAGTGAAGATGAGGGAAAAACTAAACCAAAAGAAAAAGAAAGGTGAGACAAAGGAAACTGAGAATAGGGGGTGAAAATAGTGATAATGATTCGGATGAAGATTTCATAAATGAGCTGTTGTTGGATCGTCTACCACCATATAACATGAGGGGCAACAGAGACAATGGAAAATGAGAAGTTTGAAATACCTACAGCACCAGTAGAATTAAATTCAAATCAGACAGGAGGGGATTAAGGGATGACAGTCCCTCGGAGCCCAAATGCTTCAGCTACTCCTAAGGCACTGACTGTATCTGTTACAATTCATCCTGTAGTTCCATTATATGGACCAGGAGTGACAGAGAATAACACATATACATTGACCATCCCTACTGTTCCTTTAGAAAGGAGTGTCTGAGGTAATGACAATTCAAGGAATACGACAATAAGGAGACTTCCTTCAGGTCAGAGACAAATAAATGTATTGCAAACTCAGACCTGATGACAAGTCAGATGGGATTTTATCCTAATGCAAGATTTTCTCAGGGATCATCACCATTTTTTGTATCCAAAACCAACACTATTCCAAATGCTGATTGTAGTACTCCTAATAGAGGAATACTATTGAATATACCAAATTCTGCAATGTCCCTTGCCAATACCCCAGACTATGCAAATTTGAGTGCCTCCTGAAGAGAGATAGTACTGAATACCCCAGCAAAACAACCAGGTTTCATTGCTCCAGAATTAGATGATTGGCTCAAGGGAATAGACATTCCAATGAGACTGGAGGTTCAGGATACAGTGGAAGGACATTGTAAACCCCAGAAAGAGAAAGGGCAATAGTTGTGTCTAAATTGAAATTAGAATTAAATGAGATGATACTGGGAATTCTTGACATGTCCCAATTAGACACCTACTAAGAAGATAAACTACTGTTTGTATGCAAAGAGATAACGAGACATGCAGGGCAAGCTCATGAGAGATTACCCGAATAAGTTTGCAGATTTGAGGTTGATTTAAAGAAGTTCAAAGCATTACAAAGAAGCTATAACTTGTGTTTTAATGATTAAGATCTTGCTAACATGAGACCATCAGGAATCAAATCACAGATCAGGGAATTAATGGGCTACATGTGAAAAAGGAGTGAATTTGATAGATGGGAAGGAAGATGGGTAAAGAAGAAAGATCCATGAAAAGTAAGGTTAGATTTACCTCAGACTGGAACATATGAGGATGAGGAAAATATTCAAATGCTTCCAATGAGAGGTGTTCCTGGTGGAGATTATGTTCATGTACACTGGAGTAGAAATGAAATTGTGTCGTTCACAAATGACCTCTCAAAGTTGAGGGAGAAGCCTGTGGAATGGTGCAGACCGGCTGAGCGATTTGTGAATCTTTCAAAACTTTTGTGGGATTAATTGAACACTTTGACATTCTCGTTCCAAGTGATTTGTGGGTTGAATGCAAAGTGTCTTTTGATTGGCCTAGCAAAGAACCTATGAGACATCCAGTGACTGAAGCTCTGTCTCCAATAGAGATAAAGTTGTATCATCAGGTGATTTTGTTCTTGAAATAAAAAGTGTCACCTAAAGACTTTGATTGGGTTAAGATTGACAGAATGACACAAGAGTCTAAAGAGTCAATACATTCTTATTATGAGAGATTCTTGGAGGCATTCAAGCAGCATAGTGGTACAGAGACTAATAATGCGAAAGATATGGGACATTTTGTGTTCAGATTAGTGCAGGGATTGAAACCTGAAGTTAATACAATGATTCAGCAGCATTTTATTTGTTGGCAGATTAAGCTGATTGATGAGATTCTGAGAAATGCAAAATATTGCAGTGATGAATTGGAGATTAAACAAAAGAAATGGAAAGGAATGTTGATGGTGGCACAGATGAAAACTGCCCAGAGAAGTCAGAATCCACAGTTTGCAGGAAACATTGGTGCTATGCAGCAAGTCTATCAGCAGGGAGTTCCACTGATGCAAGAATGGAATGGATTTCAACAGCAGGGAAG
Organism: Pleurodeles waltl; assembly: GCF_031143425.1. Taxonomy (NCBI): domain Eukaryota; kingdom Metazoa; phylum Chordata; class Amphibia; order Caudata; family Salamandridae; genus Pleurodeles; species Pleurodeles waltl. The sequence goes on from NC_090438.1 coordinate 762,978,127, forward strand.
AGGACGAGGTGTCCCAACAGACCCGAATACAAGAGTGAATGTGGCGACTTTGAAAAGGACTAATCTGTGTTAGTTTGCAGCAAGGTGGGCCACTGGAAGAGGGAATGTCATTTTAATCTAAATAATGTGGCAAATGAGAATCAGGTACAGAATGGAGGATTTGTGCATTCTCAGGGAAACAATCCAGTTCAGCCGCACCATATACAGAGACACCGAATGCAAACGTTTAATGTGTCCCAAGGTCAATTGATGCACTTTCCACAAGCCCGATGCCCAAGCACAATAAAAATGTTCCCCTATCAAATTTGAATCAATTCCCAAATGCAAATACAAATCCCTTGGTGAGTCAGTACCCCATGATCCCAACAGGTGAGGATTACAATTCTGATCAATCCCAGTGACAGTGTCTGAGAGGAGAGGAGGACTGTGTTTTTGGAGCATCCTTAGAGGTAGACCAGAGTGATCCATTCGTGGATGGTGAAGTGAATGGCCATCCATGTAATTTGTAATCAACACTGATGCTATCTGCTCAACTGTGAGAACAGGAAAGGTTCCCAACCTACCCCTCTTGCGAAAAAGAATCCAAGTGGAGGAGTTGTAAAAAACAATTGACTAGCCCTGTGACAGAAGCTGTATCTGTAAATAATGATATTTGGGTTTTAAATGATGGAAGCCCTGTGTTTCCAGGTAGCTTAGTACTGCCTATGGCAAGACATTACCAGGGTCCAGCTCATGTGGGATGTGATGCAATGGTGAGATTGTTTCAAAAGACCAGGTTCAATTCTAGGTTTAGGCTGATGGCAGAAGCATTGTGTCACAGATGTGTTACATGCCAACAGATGAATGCTGGCAAACAAACTGCAGTAACACTGAGTCACATAGGAAAATGAGGAGTACATTTCAACACAATGCAGTTAGACTTCACCAAGTTACCCGTGCGTAGTGGACTGAGATACGTCTTGGTTACTGTGGTTATTTTCTTTTGTTGGATCGAAGCTTACCTGACTAGGAGAAATTACAGTCTCATAGTAGCAAGGTTATTGTTAAGAGACCTCATTCCACATTTGGGTTTCCTGTCTTCTTTGGAGTCAGACCGAGGGACTCATTTCAATAATGAGGTCCTGAAATTACTGTTTGCAGCATTGCAGGTGAAGCAGAGACTACATTGCAACTATAGGCTGTAAACTTCTGGTCTTGTTGAACAGAAAAATTATTGCTGAAATCAAAACTGGCTAAAGTGTGTGCTTCCACTTAATTGAACTGGCCTGATGCATTACCTCTTGTTTTGATGAGTTTTTGCAGTATGCCAGATAGCAGAACAGAACTGTCTCTCCATGAAATCATCATGGGACAGGCCACAAAATTACCAGCTGAGCCTGAAAATGCGCTTGTGACCATTACAGATGACATGGTACTTGATTACTCCAAATGACTGGTTGATGTGGTTTGTTCTGTGTCTCATCAGGTTGGAGAGACTGTAGCTCAGCCACAGCAAGAGCAGTGGCATGACCTCATCCCCTGTGACTGGGCTATGGTGAAGAAGCACTTACCGAAGACATCCTCGAAGCCACTGTGGAAGGGTTGTTCCAGACATTGGTCACAATGACAGACGTGAAGTATGGAGGTTTACCCAACTGAGTGCATGCAGCGCACACTCATGGAGTCCCGTGTCCCCTTGATGATACAACAGCACCTGTCCCTGAAGGGGCGGTTACAGTGAGATGAAGGGAGCACATTAATCAAGCTGTTGGGGACGAGCAAGTGACTGGGACAACACATGTTTTTGGTCTGAGGGGGGTCTGAGTGAGCCAACAGGTGAAGTCAATACAGAAGGGTCGCATCAAGAGATGTTGACTGTGCAAAACGCAGATGCTGATGAAGGACCTAGTGTTATAGCAAAATGATTTGTGCCTGGATACCAAACAGACTTTGCCTGAAGTATGAGTTCCACAAACTATTCCAGAAGACACTGAGGAGTCTGACCAAAAGACAGTGATGGTGAAGGGCCAGTAGTCCGGAGATCAAAGAGAGCAAGGGTACCATGTCAGAGATAGGCCTTACCTGAATGGACACATCTTGCTGCCAATGACTGGGAGAGACAATTTGGAATCTCTTGTTATAACAATTCGATTCCAGCTGAGCCTCCTTGAAATGCACTTTGTGGCAGAACTGTGCTTTGGATTCGCATTGCCACTAAACATACTGAGACATTTTACCTTGGATTTGATTATTAGTGAATTTGAACTGCATTTGTGTTAGAGACATTTGATAGAATTTGTAGAGAATAAAGAAGAGTACCAAGGTCCGAGTCTGCAGAATTCATCATAGTGTTGTCATTTAGAAGAATACAGAGCAAGGTTAAGAAAGACTAATGAAGGTTACAATTAACATTTGAACTTTGTTGTAAAGACAACTGCTTGCTGCTTCTTCGCTCAAATTGAGAGACTGAAAAAACTACTGCAATTGCTGCTGCTGCATCTTATTAAACTTAAACTGCCTGAATTGGGAGAAACCATGGAACCTAGAAATTACAACAATAATAGTAGACACAGCTACAATGTACAGGAGTGTTACTTGTGACAATTGTCGTAATGATTGCTTTGCTTATAGGATTGAGCTTACCTACACACTATAGAGGAGAAAACATTAGATCAACAAGTGCCACTGAAACCCCAGTTTCTACGGACAATAGAATGCATTCACTGAGCGAGAAAGACTTACATGTAGATACTTCTAGAGGAGATCTTGCATCAAATGTATAAGATAAATTGCTTTATGGATACATTGACACTATGGATGCAAAGAATTGCTACATGTGTACGCAATAGCCTGTATCAACTGCAGAAGGTGTAATATAGCACCATATTCCTTTGACTTTGGTTGTTACTTGTAACCTGTTGAGCCTTCTGTATGAACACTTTCAATGTTATTATTTGAACTATGATTTGGTCTTTTTAGAAGTTCCTGTTCTAAAACACTTGAACAAGAATCCCAAAGCAAATAACATTGGCACAGATGAAGGATTCTTTAAGCCTACTATGTCGCTACATATATTTTATGCCCACAGAAACAACTTAACATGTTCCTTGGCAAGAGCTGAGAAGGATATCTTGAACTTAGTGGAATACAGGAGAGGAAGAATGAAAATGAGAGAAGCAAAGAGTATAGTGGAACATAATTGGGAGCAAGAGGAAATAGAAAACTCGACTATAGGGAGTCAAGCTGCCTTATCACTGGGATTGGAAGTATAAAGGGAAATTATGCTTATTGAGAATGTGATCAACAACCAACACAAAGTTCATGGAAAGGAGTGAGTGTGACCACATAATCGAAATTAAAAGCAGTTGGATATTCATGTTGCCAGGACAAGATCCTGCTATACCTACAGTATATTTAATTTGTGGAGACCATGGTTATTTTAGGTTGCCGAAAAGATGGTATGGAACTTGCTATCTAGACATAGGCGGTCATTCTGACCCTGGCGGTCATAGACCGCCAGGGCCGGGGACCGCGGATGCACCGCCAACAGGCTGGCTGTGCATCCAGGCCGATTCTGACCGCGGCAGTAAAGCCGCGGTCAGAAAAGGGAAGCCGGCGGTTTCCCGCCGGTTTTCCCCTGGCCTGAGGAATCCTCCATGGCGGCGCTGCAGGCGGCGCCGCCATGGGGATTCCGACCCCCTTCCTGCCAGCCTGGTTCTGGCAATTTTGACCGCCAGAACCTGGCTGGCGGGAACGGGTGTCGTGGGGCCCCTGGGGGCCCCTGCAGTGCCCATGTCAATGGCATGGGCACTGCAGGGGCCCCCTAACAGGGCCCCACAAAGATTTGCAGTGTCTGCATAGCAGACACTGAAAATCGCGACGGGTGCAACTGCACCCGTCGCACCCTTTCCACTCCGCCGGCTCCATTCGGAGCCGGCATCCTCGTGGAAGGGGGTTTCCCGCTGGGCTGGCGGGCGGCCTTCTGGCGGTCGCCCGCCAGCCCAGGGGGAAACTCAGAATGACCGCTGCGGTCTTTCGACCGCGGTACGGTCTTCTGGCGGTTCCCTCTTGGCGGGCGGCTCCCGCCGCCCGCCAAGATTAGAATGACCCCCATAGTTTTTCCAAAGATATATCATGTGGAACATATCAATGATCCTGTATGGGAAACAAATACTAGAACTAACAAAAGGTACCAGTGGATCAGAAACTGTAGGAGATATTTTTGGTGCATTGATTCCATCTATAGGAGTGATTTCGAATGACATCAAGATTTAAAGTTGTCTACTATTGTAGATAAGTTGTCCACTACAACAACAGGTGCCTTATTCATTGTTGATACTATGATGATTGCCATAAGATCAGTGGTTTTTCAAAACAGACTTGCATTAGATATCCTTCTTGCAAAGGAGGGTGGGGTCTGTTGGATGTTGAAAATTCAACAATGTTGTATGTACATCCTTGATAATAGTAAGGAATTGAAGAAATACAGTAAGAACATTTCTGACTTGGAAGAAGACTTAAAAGAGCCATAAGCAACAGGTGCATGGGAAGTGATAGGTTGTGTACTTTCAGCTGTTGGCAAACAGTTTGGAAATGTAAGAAGTGGAATTGTTGGAAGCATCTTGTGATCTTTGTTGAGATCTTTGTTGTTAATTGCTGTTAGAATTCGGGTCTATAGTTGGCAGTGGTTTGTACCCTGTCCAAGTACGGACCCTCAATCCTGTCAGGGTCGGGGAGCCACACAGCTAAGTTAACCCCTGCTAACCCTCTTGGTAGCTTGGCACGAGCAGTCATATTTTAGAGGCAAAGTGTAAAGAATTTGTACACACACAGTAACACAGTGAAAACACCACAAAATTACTCCACAACAGTTTAGAAAATAGCCAATATTTATATGAGTAAAACAAGACCAAAACGACAAGAATCTAACATACATAAGTAAAGATATCCCTTTTTAAAGGTTTCAATGAGTCTTAAACCATAGGAATGAATGATTATGGGGGTTATTACAACTTTGGAGGAGGTGTTAATCCGTCCCAAAAGTGATGGTAAAGTGACGGATATACCACCAGCCGTATTACGAGTCCATTATATCCTATGGAACTCGTAATACGGCTGGTGGTATATCCGTCACATTTGGGACGGATTACCACCTCCTCCAAAGTTGTAATAACCCCCTATATCTGGTTAGCACAAACAACTGGGATGCGTCAAAAACAAAGACGATGCGGGCCACAGGGGAGGTGAGGTGCCGAAAAGCAAAGTGATGCGTTGGTTCCTTTCTGCGAGTGGAGGTAATGCGTCGACTCTTTCCTCGCAGGAAAGGTGGTGTGTTGATTTCTGGAAGTGCAGCCTCGGTTCCCTACTGCGGTGCGGGGTCAATGAGAAATTGACACCCCGGGTACAATGCGTGGAAAATCGAGACCTGCTGTGTTGATGGAGCCACTGGGAAATAGGAACTGCATCGATTCTACAGCTGCAAGACAGGGAAATGACCCTTAAAATATTTCAATGCAATCCCCATGTTACCCCATGCAATAGTGAAAAACTAATTTAGCAGTATTTCGCTATCAAAACATGTAAGCCACACCAGTACATGTTCTCCTTTTACATGGGGCTGTCTTGGGACTTACATGTATTAAAAGTGCAGATTTGGGCCTGGCAAGAGAGTGCACTTGCCAGTTCAAAATAGCAGTTTAAAACTGCACACACAGACACTGCAGTGGCAGGTCTGAGACATGTTTACAGGGCTACTCATGTGGGTGACACAATCAGTACCGCCAGCACACTAGTAGCATTTGATTTACAGGCCATGGGCACACATGGTGCACTATACCAGGGACGTCCTACTAAAGCAAATAGGCCAATCATGGAAAAACCAATTGCAGATATAATTTAGACAGAGATCACTTGCACTTTAGCACTGGTCAGCAGTGGCAAAGTGCCCAGAGTCCTAAAGCCAGCAAAAACAAAATTTCAGCACAGGATCAAAAACAGGAGGTCAGAAGCCCAAAAGACAGGGGAGACCACATCAAGGGCTGACAGGTCTAACAATTGCTCTTTGTGGATTAATCATATTTGGACTTTAAAAGGGATATAAGAGAGTGCAGATGAGCGTGAAAAGGAGCAGAGCAGACCTAAAACTTGAAAATAGATGAAGCACATATTATGATGACATAACGCAGTTAGAGCAACCCAGAAGATCTTTCCTGGATAACCCTCTAAGATTTTGATTTGTCTCTCTGATAAGAGATTACAGTTTGATGTGATTCGCCATCAGAAGGGGTACTGAAGCAGCGTAGAATTTGCTGCAAACCCTGACATCACAATCATGACCTATATGTATTGATAGTGATAATATTATGTGTGTTTTAAAATCTGATTAATGTAAAGTGGTGCTCTCTACATCAATTATGAAGTTCATTCACTATACTGTTAGGGAAAATGTATTCAGTGTGGCTTAACTTTATTAAATTAAGTATAATCATTGAGTGTAATTTTATAACCATCCTCATGTTATGTGAATGCATTTGTAACAGGCACAAGAACAATTTATGTATTGTATGCATTAGTGTTTTAAGTTAAATTGAAAATGTAGTTGTTAGTCACTTTTAAGTTCATGTAATTCCAATTTGTGCATTTTTATTAACTGTAACATGAAGTCTAACTTGAATTGATGTATTTGACGTTTATACAATTGTAGAAATTAATATGTGCACAGTATAATGTGAAATTAAATTTGCGTTGCTAAATAATGTTTAAAGTTGATTTAACTAGGCCTGAATTTCTTTAACATGAGAAACTGTTTTTCGTTTTATGCTAACATGTCATTTCAATGCAGATGTATTCACATAAAGTGTTAGTTTGGAAATAGATGTGCTTTTGTTTTACTAATAGTTAGTCTGAGAGAAAAATCTTGAAGGAAGTACACGGAGTGACCACGAGTGAGATGACGGTACTCTATTCATAAATGTTGCAAATGATGTCCAGAGGACCAAGGGCAACAGCATTCTCTGGACTGCTCTGGGAGCAAAGACTGATGTTACAAATTGCACAGTGAGACAGGAGAATACAATTGGGCTCACAATGGTGTGACCAGGAAGGTGTTATATGATTGGATTTTATGGTATTAACTAGGGCTTTCACTAATTTATTGTAGGACACTTTCACTGGACTTTGAGCAGTGCAGACCCCTGACTTTCCCCTTTGTTCCCTGTGTTTTGCTGAGTGGGCCTTCAGCTTACACTTAACTCTCTTAGAAGACTCTTGACTGAGCTTCTGAAATGCTGACACCTTCTTTTAACTTTCCCCATTCATTTTTGTCTTATTTCTGCTCCTCGCCTTTTTCCCTTATGTCTTTTTAGTTAGATTTTTCTGTTTTGCAAAAGTTTCGACTTTAGGAGATTTCCCTTATTTGTTCAATTTAGATAATTTCAACTTGCACTAATGTGTAAGAAAACTGACCAGTGACTGTTTTCAGACCACAAGATCCTACTTTTAATATTTTGTATTTCTGTGACTGAATTCCTGTTTCTTAATATACTAATTTGTCTAATTTTCTTCAGAAGATTTGGTCATCCAATTGCTATTCAGTATCTTTACAGTATGTTTCTGAGATTTGTCTACATTCACCTGAGTGTTAATTTGTAATAAAACACTTTAACTTTACTTCTGATTTGGGTTTTCATTGTGTGGTCAAAATTGGTTACACTGTAAGTTAATGCTGACATACAGTTACCTAACTTCCTAGTTAATCCTCTTGCAGGGAAAAAGATTGTCGACCTTATGAAAAGAGCATACAAATGCTCCATCAAAATTGGACATAAACATGCATTCCAGCCCCACACACACACACACACACACAACATTTCTATCTCTCCTGCCCTTTCCTGAAACTACTATTATATTCAAAGTTCAGTGGTTCATTGTAACAAACAACAAGGATGAGCCATACTCTGAGCCAATACTTTAGTGCTGCATGTTTATTTGTGCAGCAGGCCGCTAATCCATTTCAGCCATGCTGGGTTTGTTCACAGCAAAGTCACATAAACTTTGGTCATCATTTTACCCACACCCTCAATTGTAACATCACATACATTTGTAATACTTCCGTGCAACTATTACACATTCCCATATAGACTAGGTGTTTTTCTAATCTATATATAGACCAAAAGGGCAAAGGAAACTTGTTCTTACTTTCGTGATACACCAGTCCCCAAAGAATTCTAGTTCTCCATATGTCAAATTCCTGAAGTATCTGTAAGTACTATGAAGAAAGGCAAAACTCCTTTCCAAACAGAAAAAAAGAATAACAAAACCAGTACACAATGAGGCAATTCTCAGTGTCATTTCTCAATAAAATATGTACAGATGGGGACGACATTGCAAAGCAGTAATGTAGCTGGAATCTGAGTGCCTGAGCGCCTGAGTGCTCTTATTCTGTCACCACTGCTACTATTCTATGGAACCCTACTTCATCCCACTGCCTTTCGTGATCGTTCTTAAAATGTCTGGTGTGCTGTAACCAGTATCCCAATCCTGATAGCAAAAATGTGTTCTAAATGTCTTTTTTTCACTTGAAAATTGTACTTCCTGCATACTTCTTTTAACTTTGGCACTCTATGACATGGACGTCAAAGTCTGATTTGCAATTAACATTTTTTACAATTCTCCTGTGTCTAGTATCACGAAAAAAAGTGTATTCTTTACATTGTCACAACGTTTGCATATTTTGTGGTTATCACATTTGTAAAGACCTGAGTAATCCATGTAACCAGTCGCACAAAGTATTTTCACCTAGAAGATAACGCCTCACTAATTTATCCTTCAAGGAGTTACATTTACAAGATGTGATAGTGGGCCTGTCACTCACTACCTCCATTATCTGTTCATCAGACCTGAGAACATTCTAATGTTTTCATAAAGCTTTTCTTATCGGTTTTGAATTGTTCCCGAAACTAATAATAAATCTATGTCTTGTTACTCTTTTTATGGGAATTTCATAAAGAAACCTTTCCCTTTTTTTGCTCTCTATATGGCTTGTAAGATCACATGCTTTGAGTAACCCCCTTTCTTTAAATCTTGCATATCCAGGTTGACCTATCTATAACCCTCTTGTGTTCTGCAATTTATGCGCTTATATAACAACTCACCATATGGAATGCTGGCTTTCAGTTTACAAGTAGAGCAACTGGAAGTTCATAATATTACATTTCCAGCCATCGATTTTCTGACTAATAACGTCTCTAATTGATTGTTCCTATTTTTAAATTCAATCTTCCAAAATCTATCTCACTATCACCCATATGTGCTGAAAGCATAATATTTAAATGATTTATAATCAAAGTGAACAGAAACTCGTCTGAACAGTTATGGAGATCATCCAATATGCAAAACAGATCATTACTGCAGCGTAGCCGAATTACTATCAGTAAATTGCTACATTTTCACTGACCATACTCCCTGCTTCTCCCACCAAATTAGTGTAGGTGGGGCCAAGCAGGTAACCTAGGCATTCCATGGCATTTGCTTGTAAGACGGGTACTGAAATATGAACACACTTTAATCAAAACAAAATGCAATCATTTGTAAGAGCATGCTTGTGTTTTTCAACAAATTCAAGGACCTTTCTCTCAGAAAATGTTAGCATGCTTCCAATTATTCTGTGTGCATGATAGTAGCATACATACCTGTAGTAACCATGATAAATGTATCTTCCCAATGAATGTTCTGTATTTTGGGTAATCATTGGTGTTGCTCAGCTACGATGGTACATTTTCTATAGAGGGCAACAAGTAATGGTCAACACAAACAGTAGTGTTTTCCAAGAGGCTTTAATGTAATGACATGATTGGTATGTCTGGTGGATTATATAAAAAAATAAGGTGGATTAGTCAGATTCTTATGCACCTTGGAAAGGATGTTTATAGTGGGAACCGAAGGATAACGATTTTTCACACAACACTACTCTTTCTACTCCACTAAGCGCCTGTTTTTCCATCCTGTCAACATATCCCTATACTACAAAAACAAACCAGTGGTGCACACCAAGCAAAACAATATCTCTACTTAAGAGATAGTCAAATATCTTGAAGAAACCAATTAACATATCATAATAAATTCCCCTAGAATGCTTGCTGCTCTACTTCCTAAGAAACCAAAAATGGTCCACAGAAGAGGCAAAACTATTAGAAATGAAGTCTGCAAAAGTTTCTTACCACCGATAATGGAAAGCAAAGCAACATGGCTTCCCAAAAAAATTGTGGGTTTCTATAGGTGTGGGAATTGCAATATGTGCAACATGGCACTGCATAAAACTTCTGAATTCAGTTACAATGGTAGTGACAAATACAAAATTTCCACCTTTATCAACTGCAATACAAAATTTGTGGTATATATATTGGAATGTATATGTGGCCAGATATATGTGGGCAGTACAATCAGGCCCTTAAAGGAACGAATCCAAGAACATATCAGAGCCTTAAGAAATTATGATACAGCATCACCACTAGTACGGCATGTCAATGATAAACATCCACGAACTGAGGTCCCATTAGTAAAATACATGGGTATAAATCACATCCCAATAAATGTTAGGGGTGGCAATAGAACATTGGATTTGCGAAAAAATGAGGCAAAATGGATCATTAAATTGAGAACGATCGAAATGGGCATGAACTTGGATGATGAATTGTATCATTTCCTCTGAATGTATTCACTGGGTATACTACTGATGAAGAATAACATACATATGTATGAGCAACTTACTCTGGTGATATACATTGTACTACCATATTTTTGGGAGGATTTTTCCTTCTTTCACCCTAGTTTTCCTATATACTGGGGGGACTCTTTACTTCCTCACTCTGCATGTGCATTAATTTTGACACTTCTATATACATTTGGGGCATTTATTTTGTTGTAATCATGGAACTTGATGTCCGAAAGCTAAGGGAAAATTGATCTCTTTTGTTGGCAAATAGATCTAATTGGCATTCTTCCATATACTTTAAGTGGATTGCCGGCTTAGTAAAAACGGCGATTGTTTGGAGATACATATGATCTTTATATCGAAATCTCTCCTGTCATTGTGGCTGGGGTACTTGTTGAATAACACAATGTACTATAATTGCCATATAATAATGGCCGCCGTACTTGTATGCCTTGGACTTAATATGTCCATAGACTGGAATTGCCACATCAAAATGGCCGCCATATATACACATAAATAGACGGCAAGTCCTTCCTTGCTGTTTAGTAATTCTATTTTCAGTAATGAACCCTTTTTAAGATGGCCGCCATAGTCCTGTCGGACAGGCGGAAGTCCGTCTTTGCTGTTCATTAGCCTGCTTTGAAATTGAACGCGGCATTTTAAATGCCGGCACGGGGGTTACAGGCAGGACATAATAGCCAGAGGACTAACGGAGGGCACACGATTCCCTCCGTCATTGCTATATATGATCGCGTTTTGAAGAAAAAACGCGGCATGCACTAATGCCGGCGAAGGGCTCATATTGATTTTCGGGCCCACAGAAGACTTACAGGAGGCACATACTTCCCTCGACGTTTCTTTGCCGAGATTTATCAGCAGACGGGCTTGGAGAGTAAACAAAAAGAATAGAAAGAGGGGTGAATAGGTAAGTTAATAGCACGTTAGTTGGTAATGGTATTTAGTGTAAGTAATGGAAAAATTGCGCCATATTAATGTGTTTGTTTCATGGTTGGAAACTATGGAGACACTGATATAAATTCTGTTAGGTGAATGGACGTAGATAGAAACTAAAGGCTATTTGGTTTTGTAGAAAGGTTACTAGAGATATTTTATTTGTCTTTATTCCAGTTGACTCACCAATAGACGAAACTAGCAATGTCCAGTATTTAAATTGATTATGAAGAAGGAAAAGATGTGATTGATTGTGGTTTTGAAACAGGTCAGTAATGGCATTATAATGAGTAACTTCCACATTTTTTAGGAGTATTTTGGACAAAGCAAAAGGAGGTTAATGAAATGGTCTTTCTTTCCCCCCTCTTGTTATAGAGTATGGTAGATGTGATATGAATATAACGGACATAGAAGTGAGCAAAGGTACATAATTATTCTACACCATGGTATAAGGAGGGGTCACTTGAGGCATTGAGCGGTCTAATATTAACTAAATATGAATTCTAGATATGAACTGTTAGAATGCCAACAAAAGAGAAGTCTTTTTACACTTGGGTGTGCATGTGGCATGTTGAACTTTGGTTATGGCTTTGATATACCAATTTTTTGAGACGTGGGGAGTATTCTATGCTATATCTTTGGACATTAAATAACACTTTGCCACTAAAACTATGTGGTGGTGGTTCTCTTCTCTTCCTGTGTAGTTTCTGGTTTAGATTCAAATCAATATTATAAATATGATTTGTATAGAATATGTTGGACACCTAACTGACCAAAAGAATACCTTTGTTTGGTGATTTTGGAAAACAATAGGATAAAATGTAAATATGTTTTAACTTTTGTGTAAAATTGTATATATATGTTTGTCGTGTATTGATTGTTGTCTGTTGTGATTTTCTCAGCCTTGAAGAAGTCCAGTCAGGACGAAACACGTGTCGGCTGATGGCTATTCATTTATTTTCTTCATGTTTTGTATATATATGTATATGTTTATGTATTTAAGAAGATTTTTCCTTTTTGTATTAAAACTTATATTCGCATGGACATATTCATCTTTTGGTTAGTTGTATATTTGTTTACAGTATGTTCTGGTCAGATTTATGAATGTTTAGTTCATTTAAGGAAGAGAGAGGACCAAACAAGCATTCTAGGGAAATTTATTATGGTATGTTAATTGGTTTCTTCAAGATATTTGACTATCTCTTAAGTAGAGATATTGTTTTGCTTGGTGTGCACCACTGGTTTGTTTTTGTAGTATTAGAACGGGTTTACTTAGAAACTCGGTTTTACACATCAGGGCAACGATGTGTTTCAGTGTATGAGCACCCATAAGTTTCTTCTTACATAATTCGAATGTGCATTGATTTCAACTAGTGAGTTGCCATTTGTTTTTGAACATATCCCTATATTTCTGCTGTAACTTGACCTAATAATAATGCTTAGTGATCTTATAATAACATTGGTGGTCATTTAATTGACTCAGGGACTCCTGTATGTATTTCACTTTTGGTGAGATTACCACCTTCCCCCCCTTGTCAAAGGATTTATTGAATATTTAGCCTTCCTCAATCTTACCGTTGCTTGATAATGTTCATAAGTACTATTTTGATAGTGGGGCCCTTGTGTTCTCAGATGAATTATCCCATGAGTAAGTAAATCTAAAAAAATGTCTATTATATCTCTTAGTAATTGGAGCATAAATATTGATTTTGTTTTTTAAAGTGCTCCCACCCATCCATCAAGTTTTAATGACCATTTCATTTATTAAGTCAATAATCTGTTTATCATGTATGTTTTCATAAATGTCTCAATTGCCGGGCAACCTGATCATCACAGTCTAAGCTGCTCACAACATTTAGATTTTCTAAATCACCAAGGGTCAAGTCAGTCTCACAACTTTTATACACAGGTTTCCGTATGCTATATGTTTCCTTCAATGTTCATATTGTGGAGCATCAAGGTATAACCTTCATCTAGTAAGTAATAATTTCTGTATATTGATCTTGATCTAAGTCAACAATTATACAATATATGCAGAAACATGTTGTCACAACCCACCTTAAAACCCACCATAGGAAAACATAAGCACCAGAGAAAAAAGACAAAGGGAAAGCAATCCTGTCAACTGAAATCATATATTTCATTAAAATGATACCCGATCTTTTCACATTTCTGTTATGTGTAATTTACTTTTAACAAATTTACTTTCTATAGTATGGAAACAAGAAACATGAGAACCACACTGAACATCTCTACTCTCAGTGTTTGCTTTAATTCTCCAAATGTAAACTTTGTTTTAGATAATTCCCTTTCTGAAAGAACCCATCATGCAATGCATTGTGGACCCAGAGAACTTTATGCAAACATCTATAGAGGAGAAATAGTGCTGCAATTCAACAAACCCATTCTAAACCTCTGTCGTACTAATGTGAGATCCAATAAATGAATATAGAATTTTTGTTGAAATGATGGAACTAATGCTAGAATTCCATGTGGAGTCAGACATTAGACAACCTGAATTCTCACTTATCTCTGAGAGCTTGGCTGATTGTTGTAGGTGTAATGCACCTGCTTCCTCTCTAGATGAATTAATTAATTAATTGAGATACACAAGGCCATTGTGCTATCACTTTGATGTTTTGTGCTATGTGTGAGGAAAAACCAAGAAGTATCTTCTAATGCCTCTGTCTTCTCTACTCTGTAAACAAATCTCGCAGAAATATTCTGTACAAGTAAATGATGTCTGAAATACCTCCTCCACCCTTATATTTGTTGGATGTTAGAGTAGTCTCCCTTGATAAATTGTATGCGGCCTATTGCTTCTCCAGGCCAGCTCTTTCCTCTAAAAATATACCAAATCAAATAAAATAAAATATACTGCTCATAACCCAATACAGTGAAACTAGTAGATTATTGGCACAATAATTATGGGTCAGCAACTCAATGCTCTTAGGAACTATACATGACAAATAGAGACTAACCAAATATGGCACCCAACCAAATAAATTCAATCCAAAAGTCTTGCAAAAATGTTTAACGTGTTTGTCAGCTGACTTCTGGATAATAATCTCTCCCTAATTCAATGTGGCATTTGTCTAGGTAATTCTGTTGAGACTGCCCTGCTCTCTGCGCTAATCTACATCGTCAACAACCATCATAACAAACAGTTCTCCACTCTAATTCCTATATGTCAAGATTTGGGTTAGGGATGAAATCCCCAAAGAATACAGCCAACAGTCCCAATTGTCCACCTCTTCCAACCAAGATACAGAATAATAAAATGCCAGTTAGTAATTCAGGGTAAAATGGGGAAAAGAATAAGACCCAAGAGACCCTGCTTTGGAACGGTGCCATAGCAGCCTTGTATTGTCTCAGAAACATCACCCAGTAATCTTGACCGAACACGGAGACAAACAAGAACTATTCGATTTTTATGAGCAAATAATTACTAACACATAGCAAAATAAATATTGTATCATTAGCTTACCTCTTGCTCGGCTTAGAAGTGCTGTGATGAGCCCCATCCTACCATGATACAGGCCTGGAGTGAATTAATTAGAGAGAGTAACATCATAGTGCTGAGGGGGAATAGGCAGCCTCCTCTCAGCATCTCCATGTGAGCAGCTATCAATGCAGATAAGGAGGATATGCTTTGTAATGTGCAGGACGTGGAGGAAGGATCAGAGAAAACCAAAAGGATACTCATGAGGAGGGTCAGAGGCATAGGGAACTAGAAGCATAGAAAATAATAAGGTGCAGGGATGCAGAGAACAAGTGGTGAACTTGTTCATAATTGCAGGAAGCTGAATCAACTGGAGAATGTTGCCACGCCCCAGCACAATGTCTGTAAGAGCCTTTTATAGCACTTCAGCTCTTATTGCTCCTATTGTCTCACCCCTAACCTGAGAATGAGGATTGTGTATTCCTTATATTAAGTTCTATGTCCCCTTCTTCCATATATCCACGCCTGCCCTCATCTGATCTTGAAGAAAGGTCTGAACCTTGGGTATTGGACTGAATGCACTGTAGTCTCACGATTTTCTATTCTATTCCTGACACCATTTTTGCATTTCATAGCTGGTTCCACTCTTTTCTATGCAATAATTCTTTTTATGGTACCTTGGAATGCTTCAGTGACTACCTTCTAGCTTGTTCACTATGGAGTTCCCGAAGTCTGTCCTGGATTCCGTGCTGTTTATCTGTTTACAATACACTCTATCCAAAATGTTATCTTCAGTGAGCTTTGATTTCCACTTTGATATTTTCCTCTGTTTCTGCATCTCTGTACAAGCGAATGTCCGCCTTTCTCTGAGAAATGGATGTTATCTCATTTTCTCAAAATTTAGCCTAAATAAATAAACTATTTTTTTCTTTCCTGATGTATTTTTATCTCCTATTCCCTGTCTTCTCTTTTTACCTAGTTATACTTCCTATCTATCTTTCTGCATACAATTTCAGTAATGTTTTCGACTTATCTCTTAATTTCTCTTCTCAAATGTCCTCAATAGTTAGGATTTGTCCTTTTTAATTGTATGTATGTGTAAAATTAAGGGCCTCATTACGAGTCTGGCGGTCAGTAGGCCGCCATACTCATGGATGGCAGTCGGACCACCGCCAATTCAGTGGTTCTGGTGCCTCATCACAACCCTGGTGGTCGGGCCACTAGAGAACAGGATTGGAGATGCCGGCGGTCTGGAGGTGGTGGTAGTTCTAATCCACTAGTGCAGTGCTGCAAGCAGTTCTACCCCGGGGATTACGATCCCTTTCTCTGCCAGTGGCACCACCGCCATGAAAAGGCTGGCAGAGAACAGGTGCAGGAGGCCCTATGGGCTGGGCCTGCACTACCCATGCACTTGGCATGGGTAGTGCAGGGCCCCCCCCGGCCAGCACCCATGCAATGTTCACTGTCTGCTTTGCCGCCAGCTCGAGTGCAAGACAGAGACAATACTGTAGGCTGTTTCCCTCTAGGCCAGTGGGTGGAAACTCAGGTTTCCACCCGCTGACCTAGCAGGAAACTCTTAATGGGGCCAGTGGTAGCTTGAAAACCGTCTGCCGAACTCATAATGAGCCCCTAAGTCATTTAATTCCTTTTCTTCTAAAAAGGGCATCTTCAATTCTTAGTTATTTCTTGAATTAATTACTTTCCTTCTCTATACAGTGGTCTTTCTAAATATCAGATTTTGCCTCTCCAGGCTGTTCAAAATTTATGTCTCCATTTCCTCTTATCACTTTCCAACCTGCACATAGCTCTCCATATTTCTCTGAACATTGTTGAATCTCTATTTCTGCTCAAGGTAAGTTTTAATTTCTTTGTATGTACTTTAAATTTCTACACTCCTTGACCCTTCCATACTTGATTCATTTGTTTTCAGTGCTAAACATGAGGGGGATCCAGCAGCTACTACTGAGTCAGATCCAGGATGCCACCCTTGTGATATATGCTGACTGTCTCCAGCTGCAATCTGCTGACGCTGGAGCACCTGTACCTTTTCCGCTTCATGGTGAAAGAAGTAATTAGCAGGAGGCGAGGGGTTACCATTGACTTGGAGTCAATGGTAATTGCATTTCCTAAATGTCCATTTTGCATTTAGGAAATGCTTTGTAAATGTGCTTTGGAAATCACAAATAGGAAATCCGCATTTTTTGATTCCCTGAAGGGCTTTGTACATCTCAAAAGCCCATTTAGCATTTCCTAACAGCCTGAAATAGCAATTTGGACCGTTAAGAATTGCTAAATGGCTTTATACATCTGGCCCTATATGTGTAATTGCAGTGTTAAACATTAATATAACACCAGTAAGTATGTAGCACTCCCTTAGAATACATATACTACCTTAAAATAACTATAGATTGAGAGCTAGTATTGGCAGTGCCAGTATTTCTGGAGTTGGCTGCCAGCCTTTTGGCTTTGTTAATCCTTGTTTAATTTTGTTATGGTTTTTGCAAAACCTGATATTTATTTAAGCTGATGGGCTCACCTGAGTCTAGAACAAAATTCAATTAAGGTAAAACTATTTTTGGTCTCACAAAACACATATTGCCATACTAGTCCATGTCACTGAAGTGAACTACCTTGTACCTGAAGTGCCCTTTGTGAAAGGGCAGAATGCCTCACTTTGAAGTAAGCTAATGGCTAAAGTGGACTGACCCTTTGTCCCATTTTGTATGATGTAGGGCAGTGGTTCCCAACCTGTGATCCAGGGCCCTTGGGGGTTCGTGAAGCTTCCTCAGGGGACCCATGACTGCTTAGAAAATTAAATAATATTAACAGATCAATAAAGTGTATATAAATAAAGAGTTTTAATGTACAACTGAAGTTTTTTAAACATTCTGTTAATGCCAAGGAATTTGAAATTAGAGGGTAAAAATTAAACTTGTGTCCTCGCATTGATTTGTCGGAGCAGTGCAGGTGCATCAAACAGAATATAGTATGGACGATGTGCACCTTGAATTGACCTTAGAAAAGCTCCATCCTTCCTAGTAACATTAACATTTTTACTGTTTTATTTATAATTGTTTGCAAATTAAATGAAATGTGTTATCATTTGTGTATGTGTTGGATGAATGCTTGTTTCTGTATTTTGGTGTACTGTTTTGCGGTACAAATCATCGATGATGTTTAGGCCGGGGCCCCCATCTTCCAGTAATGACTCAGGCTCTCATTATGACCGCTGGTGGTCTCCAGACCACCAAAGCGGTGGTCAGACCACAACATTATGACTGTGGCATTACCGCCACGGTTGGACCTCCGGCACTGCCAGGTTTTGGCCATCTGACGGCCTGGCGGTGCCGGCGCTCCCAATCCACCAGGGCAGTGCTGCAAGCACCGCTGCCCTGGGGATTACGACTCATCTCTCCGCTGGCGTTTACATGGAGGTTTCACTGTCAAAAGGCTTGCAGAGGAGCAGCCAGGAGCCCCAGGAGGCATGGCGTGGCACTTGGCACAGGCAGTGCAGGGAGCCCCCCTGGCCAGCCCTGTCACGCATATCACTGTCTGCTTTGCAGACATTGATTTGTGCGATGGGTGCTGGTGCACCTGACGCACAACAGCATTGCTGCCCGCTCTATTGTGAGCCAGCGTCAGTGTTGGTGTGCATTTCCCACTGGGCCAGGGCCGGAAACTGTGTGCTGACCCAGTGGGAAACTCATAATAGGGCCAGCGGGAAGGAGACCACACTGGTGGTCTCCTGTCTGCGGAAGTCTGGCGGGCGGCCTTTTCTGCCCGCCAGACTCAAAATTAGGGCCTCAGTGTGGTGGGGACCCAGAATCCAATACTGATTGAGTGGGGGTCCCCAGGTTCTAGCAATGATAAAGTGGGCGTCCACAATAGTCAAAAGGTTGAGAACCACTGCTGTAGGGGGTGGAAGAATCAAATAAATGGCTCAATAACAGACTATTTGATGAAGAGGGTTGGCTTAAAGCCCCTGTAGTTATATTAAATATAAAAATACAATAAAAGCAAATGGTCTTATCTAACGCTGGACCTAAAAACTGTAAGCCTCTTCACTTCTGCTCCTTGATGTCAGTTCACGACTCACTGAGCTATACTGGAAGGTTTATATCTTGGGATCTGCAGGTAAAATTAGGATCTCTGCAGCAAAAGCAGTAACACACAGAGCTGTCTACATAAAATAAACATCTGTGATCTGCACATTATACATCGATCTATGTAGCAGGAACATTACCCTCCAATGATATTTTGTGATTATTCAAATCTGTGACTAGACTACACACATATTTCTCCAGCAAGCACTTAAAATATCAGAGTTGTATTACTGTTATTATACCGCAGGAATTGCCGAGAACAAAGAGACTTCTTTAGTAGATTCCTCAACCGTTAAGATATTTTAAAATTCAGTTAGTTTGCTACCAATTAAGTGAGAACAGATTAACTATCACATTTGTCTTTGTTGTAAATTTCTTTTGTATTTTTTAAAAGGAACAACGGTCCCTCAATGAAAGTATAAAAGTTAATGTAACATAGAAACACAATAGGGTCTATGCTTAGTTTCCAAATATATGGTATTGTACATTTATTGAAATTTTTAAGACATTGCAGTGGGTCAACAAAACAAACAAAAAGACTGATAATCACAACAAGGAGTTGAGTGTCCAGGCATTACTTATGTGACAAAAATTGCATTTCAAGAGAAAAGTCACAATACTCAACCCATGCTCATATCAACCTAATAGAAAATACAATGAATGAGTCAAGGTACTACAGTTGATGACATTTCAATCCCTTAGTCCAATGTCTGGATCATCATTAGGACATAGGATTATGCCTGAGATAAGGGGGTTATTAGTTGCATAACCCAATGCCTGTGGGGACAAACATAAGGTCCCAAATGTCTCATGTAGGAATAACATGTGCATATACCAGATAAAGCGTCACGCTCTGATATTCTGAAGTATAAAACCACGCTGCCTGAGGCAACCATGTACTTAAATCGGCACCATCATATATTCAGCCACCACTAATGATAGCGATGTAAGCCGTTGAGAATCCCAATGAACACAGATGGGAGCAGTGTCCCGTCCATGAGTGTTGCTCAATTACATAAGTGACCAGTGCAGCCTACTCACGTTGGGTGGTGAATCCTGGAAGCACAAGGATGTGAGAGCGTCCCATATACGAGTGCAGGGGGAAGTGAGCCGTGCTCTGTTTACAAGGGCCTGTGCGCATACATGATCATTTTCCATGTGTTTAGTGATAGGTCGGTAAAATTGGCTTGAATCATTTGGCGGACTGTTTTCGATTTATAAAATACTTTGACCCCTGGTCCATGAGTACCTGTGGGTTTTTTTGTTTTTGTAAACATGTCAATTTCTTTTGGGCAGACTTCTTTGTTAAAAGAATAGATGTAAGTTTGTAACTTGACTGTCAGACTTCTCGAGAATCCACCCCCTTTGTGCTCCTAATCCCAGAAACCAAATTCCAGGATCCCAGAGAAGTTTTTCTGTTTCTAGCACTTTGTCCCTCTTTCTAATCATTATAGGCCCCACTGTTGTGCCTTTGTTTCTTTTATCTTTTCTATGCACACCTTGAGCTCCTACTTGCTTTCACTCATGTGTTCTACCGGCTCCTACACTGTGAAATAAGCTCCCTTTTCATGGCAGATTTTCACCTACCTTATCCTAAGAACACCGATTGGCATCTTCTTATAAAGCTTAATTATATGTTGTAAAGTGCTTTTGTTGTATGGTTTGCTTTGAACAGCACTTCGGGTAAAAGTGTTATAAAGGACCTGACACGCAAACTGCGTTTTGTAGTAGTAAAGTAGTACTACAGTAAAACTATTTACTACAAAATGCAATTCACAAACCTACAGGGAAAATCTACATCTTCATCTTTCCTGTCTTTTCGATGAGAAGATCCTCAGAAATGGAACATTACTACTTAATAGTAAATGTGGGCGACACCGGGGGAGTAGCTGGCAAAGGGAGCATACTTACTACAAAATGGGAGGGGTTTAGTTAAGAGTAATAAGGGGTTTGGGTTTTTCCTATGCTTTTTCATGCAAAGATCTTGACCCCAACAGTGAAGTTCCCTATAGTAACATATAGGGAAAATTATAAAGGTTTATTTGAGTCAAAAAAATGAACACAAATATTTTTATGTTACCTATTAATCTATTTTAACTTATGTATGTAGTTTGAATGTGGAACCAAAATAAAAATGCAACAGCTCTATTAATTTAATTTTGAATTCAATCTTTAATTAATGTAAATATATTACATTAAATTAAAATTATTTTTCAGAAGTTTGCATTAAAAATAAATTCCCACCTAAAGTAAAACATAATAAATGTGTTACGCATTAATACTTTTTAAATTTATGTATACAATTAATTCAAAGCAACTTAGTTAGATTCAATAACATTTATTGGTATATTAATTTTTGAGTACGATAGAGGTTATAAAATGTCTTATAATGAAATAAACATATGTACTATGTTTATGAATTAATGTTAACATTAAATTATATTTATATTTTAACTATTTTAATCCACTAACTCCATTATCCTATAGGAGGGTGTTGCTATACCAGTGGGTAGCCATGTGTGTTGCTAGACTTACTTTATCTCTGAGCTGGAGTAACTTAGTACTGTTTTGGGTCCATTTTTGTCTGTAGTAACTGTAGGAGCGCAGTTTGTGAATAGTAATGGGCTTGCTCTTCCTTCCTTCTAAACTCCTCCATGACCCTCTCTAAACCCCTCCTTTCACCTCCCTAATCCCCTTCCCTTTAATTATAGGTATCCCTCATTTTCCAGCCATTCTCCTCTGTCCCTCCCACTTGTACTACTAAAATGTATACCTATGTGTTTGGAGACTTCGCAGTTGGGGAGGGGATCTCCACACATAAAAAGATAGGGTAGGCAGAAAGCATAAACTCCACACAAAGGTTTGTGAATAGCATTTTGTAGTACGTTTGTAGTATTATTGTAGAACTCAAAAAAGATTAGAAAATGCAGTTTGTGAATAGACCCCTTCATCCTCAGTTCCAAAATCAACATTCCGAATGATAGACAGCCTTTTGATCTCACTGGTGTGGGCTGGAAAGAGAAGTCGAGTACATCTAGATACTCTAAGACTAGGTAGACAGCAAAGGGGGGCCGGTCTCAGACCTGGAATTGTATTACATAGCAGTACAGCTTCAACATGCAGCACAATGGTGCATATAAGGAGACAATTTGGAAAAAATGCTGCTTGAGACTGGTGAGAGAAGACATGTTACCAATCTACCTGACTAAGAATAATTACTGGAAATAGTATAGGTCTGTTCAGTAGATCACTACAGATCTGGTGGGTGACTACAACCATTCCACCAAACAAGCGAGCCAATAACTATGACAAAATGGCTGGAGGGAAGCTGCTAAACACTGGAGAATCTATTCCATGGGGAGAGGTTCATTACTTCCGAGTAGGCAATTGAGTAGTTTGGAATCGTTCTGGGAAGTTGCTCCAATTTGATGAACTCACTAGAACAGTGGGGTGATTTGGACAGCATCCCCAGCTATGCCAAGTCGACCTCAGAAAACATGGAGATATTAATGGACATGGCTCAAGGTTGCAGACTGGTCTCACGCATATACGACTTTGAAAGTAGATAGGACCACCCCTAATCCCATCCAGAGAGCATGACAATCATGGAACAATGATTTACAAGAGCCGCTGATTAATAAGGAATGGGAGAAAACATGTCCCGACGTGCAAAAATTGCAATGTCACATTAAAGCAAGATGCACTTTCATTATCTTTATCACACATATCTTACCCTTTCCAGTCTACACAAGGTATATTCTGCTAAACTCCCTGACCTGCCCAAAGTACGGAGAGCGGGTGGTTACATTTTGCGCATGGTCTGGGCACGCAGAACTATGTCTGAATGCTGGTTAACATTTTTGATCTTCCTCCAACACACCACAGGTGTGAAAACCGAGTGACAATCAGACATTGTTTATTAGGGGTTACGCCCAGTAATAAAAAATATAAGATTCAGCACACATTTGCAGCACTAGGCATGCAGTTGTCGAAACACCTCATAGCAATATATTGCCTGTCACACAGGAGTCCCACAAAACATATGTGGCAAAAAGATTTGTTGGAGTGCTTACTGCCTGAAGAGTCACTCAATTTTTAAAACACGATTTTATGGGTTTTCCATAAGCAGTACATCATTCCCATCAACAACATGTGTCTCAGCGGGGCCACCGTGACAGGATGCAGGGGTACAGTGTGCAAGCAGAGGTATCACACAATGGAAGGCGGTGAGGGGGCAAAAACAAAGAGTGACAAATAAGAAAGAAAAAGTGTACCCATTATTATCGTGCTGTGAGAGAGAAGCGGGAGGCGGGGGACTGACAACTGAGAGAGAAAACCAGCGTAGACACATTCAAGAATGCAAACATTAAACCAATCAACCTATTGGAAAGGGCTCTGTAATGTAGCCCCTTTGCATTCTACTGATTTAATCAACTCTTTCCGCCCTATCAAGAGCCCAGGCCCATGTGGGGACTTCCAAAAGAAAGCCAGTTGTCGCCAAATCTGTGAATATGGACATAACTGCCTTCACCCAGGGCCTCGGGAAGAGTTCCAACGGGCAGAAAGTTTTAGAATGTTTTTCAACCATTGACTTTGGATATGAAAAATGTGAGTGTCCAGTATGAAGTAAAGGGCAATCCCACACCATGTGATAGAAGCACACCCCCTCAATGCTACACCGCGGGCAGAATGTTAGTGTGCTACTGGAAATATGACATTCATCCTCCTGAAAATAAAATAGGCCCAAAGCAAGAAATAATACTGTATAAGTTTAAATCTAGCATTCCTCGAGGTTTGTGAGCTGGATTACAGGATGGCATCCCAATCTTTGTCAGCGATCGGAGAGCCAAAATCCTCCACCCAATGGTTAGGCAGTCCTTGCATGTCAATCTTGGCCTGTTGTATCAATGTGCCAGATAGCAATGAGCTTGCCCAGTTCCTCCCAGCAGGTTATTGTGTAAATAACCTGGAGGCCATCATGCAGTGGGGGCTCAGAAACACCAAACTTCCAGCTGGCTCAAAGCATGGCCCTTCTGGCCCCATCTAGTAAGAAGCGATGGGAAAGGAGCTCACGTTCACTAGTAAGTTGCAGAAGGAGCCCCCCCATCGAACTCAGTCCGATCCTCATCCACTCCCGCAGAGCCCATAATCTCCCTGAGGATGCAAAGTGGGCAAGGCAGCTGTCAGAAGCTCACAAGCATAAGGGATTCTGGTCTGGGTCTTCTGTAGCGCTCTGGCCTACGCATATCGTAGTGAAGTAATCAGTATCTAATTTTTAGGATTCTGTGGCCTGCAGATGGGGTGTAGTATGAACTGGAGTCATATATCCCATGAGGCATACCCAATGTTCCTTGCCGCTGGGGCTTCTCATTTCCCTCTCTCCACCTCGCCACCCACACGAGTTGTGCGGCCACGAAATATAGGGGCATATTAATGGTAAAGTAGTGCATCATTCATTATGCGCCACTTTTCTAGCGCCCCATTGCGTCCCTCTAACGACACCATGTGTGTGCCGTATTTTCAATACGGCACACCATGGCAGTCGTGTCCACATTAGCGTCATAATTTATGGCACTAAGTGGAGCTTTGCTGGATTACCACCATATATTATGGCGCTAATGCAGAAAAGCACAGGGAGGTCCATTGTTTTCAATGGGAGTGTCATTTTAACACCTCCATTATGCAGGAGTTAATAATGACATTAAAAATGGCGTAGAGAAATCTAGTAAATTTCTCTGCACCATATTTTTGGACATCCCGATGTGGGACCGCCCCCTTGCATACATTATGCCTGGAGCAGACACATTGTGGCGGAGGGGTTTGAAAATATGGCGCGAGGGAAATGCCACCTTGACACCACATTTGAGTAAAAAAAAGATGCAAATGTGGTGCAAGGTGGTGCTAGAGGCATCATAAATATGCCCCATAGTTCATAATCCAGGACTGCCCTTTCCCCTCCGCAGCAGGGAGCTGTAGTGTGTTCCAAAGAAAGGCGCGGAAGGCGAGGTAAGTGGAACCAGGGAGCTATTCCATACAAAGGTATGTCCACGACTTGACATGTCCAGCCGGTGCAGATCTCAAGAGCTCTGGATTCCTCACTGTTCATGTAGCGAGTGTTACAATTCAAGCAACAAATAGAATATTAATGTGACATTGACCTTAAACAATATGTACTTTACCGCATCACCTTCTCCCTTATAAAAATAAAACAAAAACATAAAAGTAAGAAATGAAACAAACTTTCACAATAATACATTTCAAATAGAATTACCGGATCATCATAAAACCACTTGAGACTATGAAAGTGCATAACCATCAAACCTTTTGGGAATGTTTTCTGGTGTGAATAGCCACAGAACTCATACCCTAATCGATCTCTGGACACTGCAACACTCTCCGGCGACCTCCCAACGTTTTCTTCTGCACCATTGTTATCATCAACTTGTGTACTAATGGGTTGTATCCAATGTCGGCATTTTTAACAGAGCCTTTCCTCTTGCACGTTATATTTACTTGTTCGTGTGTAGTTTCGACTAGCTTCCTCTTGTTCCACATGCCCTTTCCCAACACAAATGCAGCATCTTTACTGACTCTATTCACTTGTACAGGCGCAGAGAATTTTGACTCTCCTTTCTTATTTCTAGTGGGATTTTTAATCATGACCCAGTCACCTACCGCAAGATCCATTCCAGTTTGACCATGTTTTCTATCCAAATTATGCTTCATGTTTGCTTGTTGCATTATCACCTTTGAGACTTGATTATCTCTATTCTCACTCCCACCATTGTGAGTTCTTTCACCCAGCCATGATGGAAGCAACAGTGTTTGCACATTTCTGCCCTTTAACCCTTTTGCTGCCAGGCCTTTTCCCCCTAAGGTGCCAGGCCTTTTTTTGGCTGTTAGGGGCAGTTCGCGCTTAGGCCCTCATACCTTTTTGTCCACATAAGCTACCCACACCAAATTGGCGTCTTTTATTTCCAACATCCTAGGGATTCTAGAGGTACCCAGACTTTGTGAGTTCCCCCTGAAAGAGACCAAGAAATTAGCCAAGATACAGCGAAAATTTTGTTTTTTTTCAAACAAATGGGAAAAAAGGGATGCAGAAGAAGGCTCGTGTTTTTTTCCCTGAAAATGGCATCAACAAAGGGTTTGTGGTGCCAAAATCACCATCTTCCCAGCTTTCAGGAACAGGTAGACATGAATCAGAAATCCCAATTTTTCAACACAATTTAGCCATTTTACTGGGACATACCCCATTTTTACTATTTTTGTGCTTCCAGCCTCCTTCCAGTTAGTGACAGAAATGGGTGTGAAACCAATGCTGGATCCTAGAAAGCTAAACATTTCTGAAAAGTAGACAAAATTCTGAATTCAGCAAGGGGTAATTTGTGTAGATTCTACAAGGGTTTCCTACCGAAAATAACAGCTGAAATAAAACAATTTTGAAATTAGGGTGAAACAAAACAAAAATTTTTCTCCACGTTTTACTCTGTAACTTTTTCCTGCAATGTCAGATTTTTAAAAGCAATATACCGTTATGTCTGCTGGACTCTTCTGGTTGCAGGGATATATAGGGCTTGTAGGTTCATCAAGAACCCTAGGTACCCACAGCCAATAAATGAGATGCAACTTGCAATGGGTTTTCATTCTAAACCGGATATGCAGCAATTAATTTGCTGTAATATAAAGAGTGAAAAATAGGTATTAAGAAAACCATTGCATTTTCAAAATGGGCACAAGATAAGGTGCTGAGAAGCAGTGGTTATTTGCACATCTCTGAATTCCGGGGGGGCCCATACTAGCATGTGAATTACAGGGCATTTCTCAAATAGACGTCTTTTTTACACACTGTCTTAGATTTGAAAGGAAAAAATGTAGAGAAAGACAAGAGGCAATAACATTTGTTTTGCTATTCTGTGTTCCCCCAAGTTTCCCAATAAAAATGGTACCTCACTTGTGTGAGTAGGCCTAATGCTCGCGACAGGAAACGCAATATGGACACATCACATTTTTACATTGAAATCTGATTTTTTTTTGCGAAGTGCCTAGCTGCAGATTTTGGCCTCTAGCTCAGCCTGCACCTAAGGAAACCTACCAAACCTGTGCATTTTTTAAAACTAGACACCTAGGGGAATCCAAGTTGGGATGACTTGTGGGGCTCTCACCAGGTTCTGTTACCCAGGATCCTTTGCAAACCTCAAAATTTGGCCAAAAAAAACACTTTTTCCTCACATTTCGGTGACAGAAAGTTCTGGAATCTGAGAGGAGCGACAAATTTCCTTCGACCAAGCATTCCCCCAAGTCTCCCGATAACAATGGTAACTCACTTGTGTGGGTTGGCCTAGTGCCCGCGAAAGTAAAGGCCCCAAAATACTATCTGGACGCATCAAAATTATCAAATACAAAACAACCTGTTTTTGCAATGGGGGGGCACCTGCGTTTTTGGTCCCGGGCTCAGCAGCCATCTAGGGAAACCTACCAAACCCAGACATTTCTGAAAACTAGACACCTGAGGGAGTCCAGGGAGGTCTGACTTGCGTGGATCCCCTAATGTTTTCTTACCCAGAATCCTCAGCTAACCTCAAATTTAGCTAAAAAATCTAATTTTTCCAGCATTTCTGTGTGCGATCACCACACCGGGACGTATTTCCTACCACCCAACGTTCCCCTCAGTCTAAAAATTATACTTCACTTATGTAGGTGGGCCAAGTGCCTGTGACAGGGAAGAGACAAAAATATGTCGAAATTAAGGGGGAACCAAAGCAGGTCCAAAACGGCAGTTTGAAAAAAAAAAATTTTTAGGCTGACAAGTGCAGCACAATTTTTATCGGTATAGATGAGACAAAGCTGGGTGGTATGAATTTTGTGGATTCCTGCAGATTCCGGAAGGTTCCTCACAAAAATGTAGGAAAAATGTGTGATTTCCAGCAAAGTTGGAGGTTTGCAGGGCATTGTGGGTAAGAAAATGGTGCAGGGTGCATGTGAAGCACACCACCCTGGAATCACCCAGATGTTTAGTTTTCAGATGTGTCTAAGTCTTGTGGATTTTTCTACATGGCAGCGAACGAAAGTCCAAAAAGTGCAGACCTCACCATTCCAAGTGGGATGATTTTGAGAGTTAGCCAAGCTCTCATGGCCCAAATGTAAAACCAAAACCCAAAATAATCAAATGTCCTCTTGCTTGCCGTGGGATAAGATGTTTTAGTGTGCGGGGGAAGAGCTGAAAGACTGTTAACCCCTTCAGTTGGGGTGGGGGTATAACCAGGCCCATACTGGTTGCTAGCCACCATCCCACTCTTTTTTTTCTTTTTTTCAATTGTCTGGCATCTAGTAGACTTTCTGCGCCCCCGGGGTGTGGATCGGGGAGGGGGATAATTGTCCTATCTGCCAATTAGTGGGCAGAACAACTTTGGCCCCATTTATTATTAATATTTTGGAAATCAAATCTTCCCTGGTCTCTGGTGGGCTTTTTGCTCCCCTTGGGGGCAGATGGGCCTTCCAAAACTGGGCCGATCTACCCCCAAGGGGGGCAGATATGACCAACAGTAATGTGCCCCCATGGGGAGCGGCCCTTGCCCAAGGGGCTGCCCCCCCAAACAAAACACACGCATACACACACACCAATCCCTGGTGGTTTCTGCCCCCTTACCCCCCCCAGGGGCAGATTGGCCTAAAAGAAATAGGCTGATCTGCCCCCAAGGGTGGCAGAAATGGCCTAAAATAAATTTGCCCCCCAGGAGAACGACCCTTGCCTAAGAGGTCACTCCCCTTGCGTGACATTGACGCAAAAATATAAAAATCCCTGGTGTCTAGTGGTTTCTGCACCCCTTGGGGGCAGATTGGCCTAACAAATATAGGCTGATCTGCCCCCAAGGGGGCAGAAATTGCCTAAGGGGTCGCTCCCCACTGATAAAATAAATAAAATAAACAACATGAAAAAATCCCTGGTGTCTAGGATTTTCTGCCCCCGGGGGCAGATCAGCCTAATTACAATAGGCTGATCTGCCCCGAAGGGGGGCAGAAATGGCCTACAACAAATTTGCTCCCCCAGGGGAGTGAACCTTGCCACGTGAAACTGACAAAAAAAAATCCCTGGTGTCTAGTGGTTTCTACCCCCCTTGGGGGCAGATTGACCTAATAAAAATAGGCCGGCCTAAATACAGTTTGTAAGGGGTCGCTCCCCATATATATAAAAAATATATATTATCCCTAATTATAGTAGGCAATCTGCCCCCAGGGAAGGTAGAAAAGGCCTAAAAATATTTTTTTCCCCTGGGGAGCGTCCCTTGCCCAATAATAAAAAAACAAAAAAAAATCCCTGCCATCAATCTGCCCCTTGGGGGCAGATTGGACTAATAAAAATATGCTGATCAAAGAGGACAGAAATGGCCTAAAAGTAATTTTGCCCCCCGGGGAGCAACCCTTGCCTAAGGGGTCGCACCCCATATATAAAAAAATATATATATATATTATCCCTGGTTTCTAAGAAATGGTCTAAAAATAATTTGGACCCCTGGGGAGCGGCCCTTGCCTCATGACAATAACCTACAAAAAAAAACAATCCCTGGTGTCTAGTAGGCATTACTGCTGAGAAAGACATCAAAGGAAAGGAAAGGCCTTTCCTTTCCTTTGATGCCTTTCTCGGCCCCTCCACATTGTTGTAATTTAGCAGTGATTAGATTAAGCATTAGCAGAAGACATCTTGTATTTAGTAACTATTGTGAACATTTTGCGGAATCCATTTTGTATTCATGGCAGCCATTTTCTCTGCTACATGCTGCCATGCGCTCACCATGTGCTCTGTCCTACCTTTCTGTTAACTGCTCTTGAAATCTGCCTAGTGACAAGTTATATTTAGCATCTCTTACTTTCGCACATGCTCAGTAAGGTCTGCAGCTGTTAGTCCTTGGAAACTGTTAGCTCCTCCTACCTGTCGACTGTGCATTTTCCACATGACCTTACATGTATACAAGTCTTGTTTCTATAATTGTACCATCTCCTTTTAGCCCCTGCTTGGGTATAAAAGGACCATGCTCTCTCAGTTCAGTGTGCTACTTCAGACATTACCCAAGGGTGCTGTCTGAACTGTAGTACCACCTCATGAGGTTAATAAACTTTTGTCTTTTATTCCAGTTTCTGTGCCAACTTCTTCCTACATGGTCTAAGGACTTTGTGCAGAGAAAGGTGAACCCCTTGCACTAGTAGGCCTTGCTGAGGCTTACTTCAACAAATTGGCGCCCGAATAGGGACTCATCGGCGACTCGGATGCCCAACGGATTGGTCGCGACGAAGGATTGGGATCTCGTTGCGGACGATCAATGCCTGAGGAGACCCGAGTCTTGGCAACCACAGCGTTTTTCCCTTCCTTCTGACTTGACCATCCAGGTGGCGCCGGTCCTCGACTGAGATCCTTTTTGTTCATTCGTCATACAGTGACCATTTGGTCGATTTTAGAACTTGGCAGTTGGAACATGGACACCCTGTGATTGGTAAGAGCCGTTTTACGGCACTTGCTGTGGGTTTTGATGCCTGTGTTTGGTAATGTAGTTTAGCACTACTTACTGCGGCTTTCGTGATTTGGGTGACTAGTCAATTTGTATTCTTTGGATTTGATATATAAATTGCAATTTATATAGGCAGGTAATGAGGAGAATTTTCTCAAATTTAATTTTGATTTGAACGGCACCTTAAGTGCTACTTTGATTATAATATTGCATATTCTGCACTATTTTTGGCATGCCTGTTTTTAGCGCACTTCGTAGGATGTGTTGCTTTTGTAATGGTACCAATTTGAGACTGGAAGAATCGCAACCGGCACCCCCAGAGGGGACGCCAAATAGAGATATGTATGTTAAACATGGTCTTTCTTCTATAATGTACAGCACATTATGGAATAAATACACCCGCGCGGATCCTGAGTTACGTTGGCCTATGCATGGGTCATTTGATTTGCGAAAGATTGAGTATGTGGAACAATGTATGTGTAAGCGAAAGTCTAGGCAAGATATGTTTGACTGTGTACGAATGTGGGAGAAAGAAGCGCGAGGACGAGTGAAGCGTGAGCAAGCCTTGCTTGAGAAAGAGCAGCGGAAGAATGTATATGTGAAAGCACTGGAAATGAGAAAGAAAGAAATAAATGACTTAAAGGAGCTAGAAGAGAAAGAACGTAAGCTACAGGTAACTGGCCAATACACTGTTAGGCAACCTCTCTATCCTATCCTTAATAAACCACATGATGATTTATTGTTACTAGATCGCCCTCCACCTCCGTATGTCGTCCCTTCTGCCCCTCATGAGTTACCTAAAGTCTCCAGTTCGGAGCAACAGAAGATGCGGGACAGTCGCTCTATGCTGTCTGCTGACCGTGCGTCTGAGCTTAGATCGATTGCTCGTAAAATCGTTCGTAGCGTTGTTTCTGCTTTTGAACTTTTAGACAACATGAAAGGGTGGACGGAAAAGGAGCAGCTATATTTTACTGAGGCATTTGGCTCAGAAGTTATTGAACTATATCGGAAATATTCTGATGAGTTAGAGCCCGATGATGTAGCAGCTGATCATAAGCAAATGCGTGATGGTCTTTTTGTTTTCTCCCAGGTGGCTGATGCAATCAGGCTTTTAATGAAATTACGTATTGTGGCAGTCCGTTTGCAAGAAGAGAAAAGGGCTGCGGACGCAGTTGCACGAGCATCTCAGACCGAAGGGGCGCAAGCTTCCATCTTTGAAACAGATAAGATTATGATAGTTCACGCGAAACCAATGCGGGAGGCCGCACCTTTGTATGTTCCTCCTAAAGGATTGGGTACAAATGATGATAAAACTTCTGTTGATGCTAAGGGTTATTTTATTTATAATTGGGTGTATACTCCTTGGAATAGGGCAGATGTAATGGCACTTAAAACAGCATTACCTGACCCGCAGAAAAATCCAGCCGCCTTTTATGAGGAAGTTGAGGGAGCAATTAGTTCTTGTACTATGACTTTGGACACCTTGATTCTTTTGTTTTACCTGAAGGTGTGGCTCTCATACAATATGTTGATGATATTTTGTTGGCAGCTGATACCCCGGAGCAATGTGAAAAGTGCACTTTGTCCTTACTTTCTTTTCTTGCTTCACACCATCATAAAGTGTCACGAAAGAAATTGCAATATTGTAGACCAAAGGTAACCTATTTAGGTCACCTTTTGTCTAAGGAGGGCCGTGCACTTACATCAGATCGTATTCAAGCAATTTTAGACACACCAGTACCCTCTACTCAGAAAGATGTTCGTGCATTCCTTGGTCTTACTTCTTTTTGTAGGCAATGGATATTAGGGTTTTCACACATTGCCAAACCTTTGCTAGCACTTTTGACTGAAGATACTCCAATGCCCCTCCCATGGACAGATGAATGTGAGACTGCTTTCCGGCAGCTGCGACAAGCCCTTTGTTCTGCACCAGTGTTAGGTACTCCAGATTACATGAAGCCTTTTGCACTTTACGTACACGAGAAAGATGGATGTGCATTGTCAGTTTTAGTACAGACACATGGCGATAAGCAGCGTCCCTGTGCATATTTTTCAGCAGTACTTGATCCTGTCACTCGAGCGTTGCCTGGGTGTTTTTGTTCAGTTGCTGCAACAGCTGTCTCAATACGTCAGAGTGAAGGGATAGTTTTGTCACATAAGCTGTTGGTGCTAGTACCCCATGCGGTTGATGCTCTTTTAAATCAAACAAAGACACAATATTTAACTAGCGCCCGTATGACAGGTTATGAGTTGACATTGTTGGCTCCTCACATTACACTGAAGAGATGTGCGACACTAAATCCAGCTACTTTGTTGCCATATCCGGTGACTCAGCCTCAGTCACAAGAAACACATGATTGTATATTCCTTACCGAAGAACAGACAAAGGGTTGTGTTGATTTACAAGATACGCCCCTTTTAGATGTAGACGGGGAACTGTGGGTTGATGGGTCTTGTTTGAAGTTGCCAGATGGTACGACCTCAGCTGCATATGCAATCACCACAATACACACGGTAGTGGAGACAGCTCGTATACCACAGAAGTCAGCTCAAGCAGCTGAACTAATAGCTTTGACACGAGCATGTGAGCTTAGTACTGATTTAAGTGTGAACATTTACACAGACAGCCGCTATGCTTTTGGAGTGGCTCATGATTTTGGTTTGCTTTGGAAGGAGAGAGGTTTTCTCACATCCCACGGGATGCAGATAATGCACGGAGAATTAGTGCATAACCTCTTGACTGCATTGACATATCCAAATAAACTAGCTATTGTGAAATGTAGTGCACATAAGAAAGTGACCGATAAGATAGGGCAAGGTAATGCGCTTGCAGACCGTGTAGCACGTGAGACTGCGATGCAGCGAAGTACTACTTCTATGTATGTAGTGAAGTCACAAGCTGAACGTTGGCATAATGCTAGACAAGACGTATTAGATATACAGAAATCTGCTTCTGTGAAAGAACGTGAGCAATGGTCTAAAGATGGAGAACTGGATGATGAGGGCTGTTGGCGGAATTAGCAGATGGATAAATGGAAATTGCCTATAGCTTTTGTACAACCTATGGTTCAGATGGCACATGGGCTGGCACATGTTGGAGCTTCAACAATAACGAAGTTGCTTACGCAAGTTTGGGAGCATCCAGAAATTTCCAGTACAGCTAAGAGAGTAGTACAGTCCTGTTTGATCTGCTTACAATACAATCCTGGAAAAGGGACACGTACTCCTGCAGGAGGGTTTGCTACACCAAGTGCACCTTTTGAAGTTCTCCAAATGGATTATATTCAGCTTGAACGCTGCAACAATTTAAAGTATGTCTTGGTGGTGGTTTGTGCCTTCAGTAAATGGATAGAGGCGTACCCCACAAAGGATAATACTGCCATTACCACAGCGAAGGTGCTTTTGAAAGACTTTTTCCCTAGGTTTGGTGTTTGCAGACTTTTATGGAGTGATAACGGACCTCATTTTGTCGGGGAAGTTATTAAGTATGTCCTGAAAGGATTAGGGATCAAACAGAAGTTCCATGCGGTTTTCCACCCACAATCAGCAGGGTTGGTGGAAAGGTATAATGCTACATTGAAGCTGAAATTAGCGAAGATACAGGCTTCCACATCCTTAACTTGGCCGGATGCATTACCATTGACATTATTGTCTATTAGGTCAGTGCCACACTCCCGACTTGGCCTTAGCCCCTATGAAGTAGTATTTGGGAGACCAATGAATATTTGGGGAGTTCTGTATATGATGTACCTTGTATCCTGATGAATGATTATTTAGCACAGTTAACCGACAATTTGGTTTCTATTCATCAACAGGTTCGAGAAGCACTTCCTGACAGATCTACAGGTGAAGGCCATGAACTCCGACCTGGTGATCAGGTGATGATTAAGTCTTTTGAAAGATCAAGCAGCTTGGAACCAAGGTGGCGAGGCCCAGAACAGGTGCTCCTTGCGACAAGGACAGCAGTTCGAGTGACGACCCGAAAGAATTGGGTCCATAGTACTCACTGCAAGAGAGTGCTACCTACCTTGGTGGAACCTGCTGTGCTGACCGATCATCGAGAGATTTTGACTACGGAGAAAGGCCGTGCTATATCACCCTACGAATCTGCAGAGGTCTTCCCGGACCATACGACTTCTGGAGTGTCGCGATATAATTTGAGACCAAGGAAAGAATCTGAAAATTGTTTTGAAAAGACTGGTTGAGCTACCGCCCTGGGTTAGTGAAACGGAGAGCCAATGTGGCAAGGGGGGTGGATCAGCCGTGCATTAGAGTAGTGACACCCGTCTTGGCCCGTGGTGAAGAAATCAGCGGCTGCCCAGGGATAAGAGCTCCAACGATTGTTTTTTAATTCATTTCTGAAAGGGTCGATTATCACTGTTGCTAAAATGAATAACAAATTGATCATTAGTATTATGGGGTTTGTTGTTGTTTTGGTTTGTTACAGCAACAATCACCTGGTTTATTGAAAAGAAGTCTCCTGCTCGAGAGTTTTTTGTTGCCACTACTCCACTACCAGAGGATCACTATTACTTTACGCTTCCCTATCAGGAGCAGAAGCACCGTCAATCGTACTTCAATAATACTTTCATTCAGATGTTGCATCATACTCATAACGCTACAAATACTACTAACTGTTGGGTATGTGGAATGATACCTGCGCATCAAAAGAAAGGAGGAACACCTTTCATTCCTCTTCCTTTTTCACACAATGGTTCTTGTCAAGCTTGGTACATGCTTTTGTTTGCATCTGGAAAACGTACGGAGGGCGGACTTCTTTTTCCCCTTAATAAAGTATGCTACCAAGACAAAGATGGGTATCCCCAAGCTAAAGGAACTAAATGGGAAACGGAAGAGTATCAACCGGACAATGTTTCAATACCATATGTCTTCACAAATATACGAGACTCTGACAAGAAAGAACAATTTGTGATTTCTATTACAAAAACTAAAGCAGATTTATGTATACGAAGCATTGGACAAATTCCAGTAGGGATAAGCGATTGTACCTTGATTTTAACTATTGAAGGTGTAAATAATAGTAGTTTTACAGCTTCACCTAATACATATTTTGTTTGTGGTAACTATGGATATTACCAACTACCTGTTGGAAGGTCCTGTGTGTAATAATTGCAATATTTTTTACATGCTGTATCTGTATTCAGTGTGGTCCAATGTTCTGCTCCATGTGTATTACTGCTTGTATGCCTACCAAAAGAAATATTACAGAAATGAAGGCACAACATATGTTAGATAAGGAAATAGCTGAAATGATGAGCATAAATATACAGGATGAATATTTAGATTATCCCAGAAAGACGAATGTCTTCAGCTAATGCTGAAAGGGTCGTCTGTTGTAATTTAGCAGTGATTAGATTAAGCATTAGCAGAAGA
The DNA here is from genome assembly GCF_031143425.1 of Pleurodeles waltl. Classification (NCBI taxonomy): domain Eukaryota; kingdom Metazoa; phylum Chordata; class Amphibia; order Caudata; family Salamandridae; genus Pleurodeles; species Pleurodeles waltl. The sequence continues at coordinate 763,014,211 of NC_090438.1, forward strand.
CATCTTGTATTTAGTAACTATTGTGAACATTTTGCGGAATCCATTTTGTATTCATGGCAGCCATTTTCTCTGCTACATGCTGCCATGTGCTCACCATGTGCTCTGTCCTACCTTTCTGTTAACTGCTCTTGAAATCTGCCTAGTGACAAGTTATATCTAGCATCTCTTACTTTCGCACATGCTCAGTAAGGTCTGCAGCTGTTAGTCCTTGGAAACTGTTAGCTCCTCCTACCTGTCGACTGTGCATTTTCCACAGGACCTTACATGTATACAAGTCTTGTTTCTATAATTGTACCATCTCCTTTTAGCCCCTGCGTGGGTATAAAAGGACCATGCTCTCTCAGTTCAGTGTGCTACTTCAGACATTACCCAAGGGTGCTGTCTGAACTGTAGTACCACCTCATGAGGTTAATAAACTTTTGTCTTTTATTCCAGTTTCTGTGCCAACTTCTTCCTACATGGTCTGAGGACTTTGTGCAGAGAAAGGTGAACCCCTTGCACTAGTAGGCCTTGCTGAGGCTTACTTCAACAAATTGGCGCCCGAATAGGGACTCATCGGCGACTCGGATGCCCAACGGATTGGTCGCGACGAAGGATTGGGATCTCGCTGCGGACGATCAATGCCTGAGGAGACCCGAGTCTTGGCAACCACAGCGTTTTTTCCTTCCTTCTGACTGGACCATCCAGGTGGCGCCGGTCCTCGACTCAGATCCTTTTTGTTCATTCGTCATGCAGTGACCATTTGGTCGATTTTAGAACTTGGCAGTTGGAACCTGGACACCCTGTGATTGGTAAGAGCCGTTTTACGGCACTTGCTGTGGGTTTTGATGCCTGTGTTTGGTAATGTAGTTTAGCACTACTTACTGTGGCTTTCGTGATTTGGGTGACTAGTCAATTTGTATTCTTTGGATTTGATATGTAAATTGCAATTTATATAGGCAGGTAATGAGGAGAATTTTCTCCAATTTAATTTTTATTTGAACGGCACCTTAAGTGCTACTTTGATTATAATATTGCATATTCTGCACTATTTTTGGCATGCCTGTTTTTAGCGCACTTCGTAGGATGTGTTGCTTTTGTAATGGTACCAATTTGAGACTGGAAGAATCGCAAACGGCACCCCCAGAGGGGACGCCAAATAGAGATATGTATGTTAAACATGGTCTTTCTTCTATAATGTACAGCACATTATGGAATAAATACACCCGCGCGGATCCTGAGTTACGTTGGCCTATGCATGGGTCATTTGATTTGTGAAAGATTGAGTATGTGGAACAATGTATGTGTAAGCGAAAGTCTAGGCAAGATATGTTTGACTGTGTACGAATGTGGGAGAAAGAAGCGCATGGACGAGTGAAGCGTGAGCAAGCCTTGCTTGAGAAAGAGCAGCGGAAGAATGTATATGTGAAAGTATTGGAAATGAGAAAGAAAGAAATAAATGACTTAAAGGAGCTAGAAGAGAAAGAACGTAAGCTACAGGTAACTGGCCAATACACTGTTAGGCAACCTCTCTATCCTATCCTTAATAAACCACATGATGATTTATTGTTACTAGATCGCCCTGCACCTCCGTATGTCGTCCCTTCTGCCCCTCATGAGTTACCTAAAGTCTCCAGTTCGGAGCAACAGAAGATGCGGGACAGTCGCTCTATGCTGTCTGCTGACCGTGCGTCTGAGCTTAGATCGATTGCTCGTAAAATAATTCGTAGCGTTGTTTCTGCTTCTGAACTTTTAGACAACATGAAAGGGTGGACGGAAAAGGAGCAGCTATATTTTACTGAGGCATTTGGCTCAGAAGTTATTGAACTATATCGGAAATATTCTTATGAGTTAGAGCCCGATGATGTAGCAGCTGATCATAAGCAAATGCGTGATGGTCTTTTTGTTTTCTCCCAGGTGGCTGATGCAATCAGGCTTTTAATGAAATTACGTATTGTGGCAGTCCGTTTGCAAGAAGAGAAAAGGGCTGCGGACGCAGTTGCACGAGCATCTCAGACCGAAGGGGCGCAAGCTTCCATCTTTGAAACAGATAAGATTATGATAGTTCACGCGAAACCAATGCGGGAGGCCGCGCCTTTGTATGTTCCTCCTAAAGGATTGGGTACAAATGATGATAAAACTTCTGTTGATGCTAAGGGTTATTTTATTTATAATTGGGTGTATACTCCTTGGAATAGGGCAGATGTAATGGCACTTAAAGCAGCATTACCTGACCCGCGGAAAAATCCAGCCGCCTTTTATGAGGAAGTTGAGGGAGCAATTAGTTCTTGTACTATGACTTTGGACACCTTGATTCTTTTGTTTTACCTGAAGGTGTGGCTCTCATACAATATGTTGATGATATTTTGTTGGCAGCTGATACCCCGGAGCAATGTGAAAAGTGCACTTTGTCCTTACTTTCTTTTCTTGCTTCACACCATCATAAAGTGTCACGAAAGAAATTGCAATATTGTAGACCAAAGGTAACCTATTTAGGTCACCTTTTGTCTAAGGAGGGCCGTGCACTTACATCAGATCATATTCAAGCAATTTTAGACACACCAGTACCCTCTACTCAGAAAGATGTTCGTGCATTCCTTGGTCTTACTTCTTTTTGTAGGCAATGGATATTAGGGTTTTCACACATTGCCAAACCTTTGCTAGCACTTTTGACTAAAGATACTCCAATGCCCCTCCCATGGACAGATGAATGTGAGACTGCTTTCCGGCAGCTGCGACAAGACCTTTGTTCTGCACCAGTGTTAGGTACTCCAGATTACATGAAGCCTTTTGCACTTTACGTACACGAGAAAGATGGATGTGCATTGTCAGTTTTAGTACAGACACATGGCGATAAGCAGCGTCCCTGTGCATATTTTTCAGCAGTACTTGATCCTGTTGCTCGAGCGTTGCATGGGTGTTTTTGTTCAGTTGCTGCAACAGCTGTCTCAATACGTCAGAGTGAAGGGATAGTTTTGTCACATAAGCTGTTGGTGCTAGTACCCAATGCGGTTGATGCTCTTTTAAATCAAACAAAGACACAGCATTTAACTAGCGCCCGTATGACAGGTTATGAGTTGACATTGTTGGCTCCTCACATTACACTGAAGAGATGTGCGACACTAAATCCAGCTACTTTGTTGCCAAATCCGGTGACTCAGCCTCAGTCACAAGAAACACATGATTGTATATTCCTTACCGAAGAACAGACAAAGGGTCGTGTTGATTTACAAGATACGCCCCTTTTAGATGTAGACGGGGAACTGTGGGTTGATGGGTCTTGTTTGAAGTTGCCAGATGGTACGACCTCAGCTGCATATGCAATCACCACAATACACACGGTAGTGGAGACAGCTCGTATACCACAGAAGTCAGCTCAAGCAGCTGAACTAATAGCTTTGACACAAGCATGTGAGCTTAGTACTGATTTAAGTGTGAACATTTACACAGACAGCCGCTATGCTTTTGGAGTGGCTCATGATTTTGGTTTGCTTTGGAAGGAGAGAGGTTTTCTCACATCCCACGGGATGCAGATAATGGACGGATAATTAGTGCATAACCTCTTGACTGCATTGACATATCCAAATAAACTAGCTATTGTGAAATGTAGTGCACATAAGAAAGTGACCGATAAGATAGGGCAAGGTAATGCGCTTGCAGACCGTGTAGCACGTGAGACTGCGATGCAGCGAAGTACTACTTCTATGTATGTAGTGAAGTCACAAGCTGAACGTTGGCATAATGCTAGACAAGACGTATTAGATATACAGAAATCTGCTTCCGTGAAAGAACGTGAGCAATGGTCTAAAGATGGAGAACTGGATGATGAGGGCTGTTGGCGGAATAAGCAGATGGATAAATGGAAATTGCCTATAGCTTTTGTACAACCTATGGTTCAGATGACACATGGGCTGGCACATGTTGGAGCTTCAACAATAACGAAGTTGCTTACGCAAGTTTGGGAGCATCCAGAAATTTCCAGTACAGCTAAGAGAGTAGTACAGTCTTGTTTGATCTGCTTACAATACAATCCTGGAAAAGGGACACGTACTCCTGCAGGAGGGTTTGCTACACCAAGTGCACCTTTTGAAGTTCTCCAAATGGATTATATTCAGCTTGAACGCTGCAACAATTTAAAGTATGTCTTGGTGGTGGTTTGTGCCTTCAGTAAATGGATAGAGGCGTACCCCACAAAGGATAATACTGCCATTACCACAGCGAAGGTGCTTTTGAAAGAATTTTTCCCTAGGTTTGGTGTTTGCAGACTTTTATGGAGTGATAACGGACCTCATTTTGTCGGGGAAGTTATTAAGTATGTCCTGAAAGGATTAGGGATCAAACAGAAGTTCCATGCGGTTTTCCACCCACAATCAGCAGGGTTGGTGGAAAGGTATAATGCTACATTGAAGCTGAAATTAGCGAAGATACAGGCTTCCACATCCTTAACTTGGCCGGATGCATTACCATTGGCATTATTGTCTATAAGGTCAGTGCAACACTCCCGACTTGGCCTTAGCCCCTATGAAGTAGTATTTGGGAGACCAATGAATATTTGGGGAGTTCCTAAACCAAAATCTGTATATGATGCACCTTGTGTCCTGATGAATGATTATTTGGCACAGTTAACTGACAATTTGGTTTCTATTCATCAACAGGTTCGAGAAGCACTTCCTGACAGATCTACAGGTGAAGGCCATGAACTCCGACCTGGTGATCAGGTGATGATTAAGTCTTTTGAAAGATCAAGCAGCTTGGAACCAAGGTGGCGAGGCCCAGAACAGGTGCTCCTTGCGACAAGGACAGCAGTTCGAGTGACGACCCGAAAGAATTGGGTCCATAGTACTCACTGCAAGAGAGTGCTACCTACCTTGGTGGAAGCTGCTGTGCTGACCGATCATCGAGAGATTTTGACTACGGAGAAAGGCCGTGCTATATCACCTGACGAATCTGCAGAGGTCTTCCCGGACCATATGACTTCTGGAGTGTCTCGATATAATTTGAGACCAAAGAAAGAATCTGAAAATTGTTTTGAAAAGACTGGTTGAGCTACCGCCCTGGGTTAGTGAAACGGAGAGCCAATGTGGCAAGGGGGGTGGATCAGCCGTGCATTAGAGTAGTGACACCCGTCTTGGCCCGTGGTGAAGAAATCAGCGGCTGCCCAGGGATAAGAGCTCCAACGATTGTTTTTTAATTCATTTCTGAAAGGGTCGATTATCACTGTTGCTAAAATGAATAACAAATTGATCATTAGTATTATGGGGTTTGTTGTTGTTTTGGTGGTTACAGCAACAATCACCTGGTTTATTGAAAAGAAGTCTCCTGCTCGTGAGTTTTTTGTTGCCACTACTCCAGTACCAGAGGATCACTATTACTTTACGCTTCCCTATCAGGAGCAGAAGCACCGTCAATCGTACTTCAATAATACTTTCATTCAGATGTTGCATCATACTCATAATGCTACAAATACTACTAACTGTTGGGTATGTGGAATGATACCTGCGCATCAAAAGAAAGGAGGAACACCTTTCATTCCTCTTCCTTTTTCACACAATGGTTCTTGTCAAGCTTGGTACATGCTTTTGTTTGCATCTGGAAAACGTACGGAGGGCGGACTTCTTTTTCGCCTTAATAAAGTATGCTACCAAGACAAAGATGGGTATCCCCAAGCTAAAGGAACTAAATGGGAAACGGAAGAGTATCAACCGGACAATGTTTCAATACCATATGTCTTCACAAATATACGAGACTCTGACAAGAAAGAACAATTTGTGATTTCTATTACAAAAACTAAAGCAGATTTATGTATACAAAGCATTGGACGAATTCCAGTAGGGATAAGCGATTGTACCTTGATTTTAACTATTGAAGGTGTAAATAATAGTAGTTTTACAGCTTCACATAATACATATTTTGTTTGTAGTAACTATGGATATTACCAACTACCTGTTGGAAGGTCCTGTGTGTAATAATTGCAATATTTTTTACATGCTGTATCTGTATTCAGTGTGGTCCAATGTTCTGCTCCATGTGTATTACTACTTGTATGCCTACCAAAAGAAATATTACAGAAATGAAGGCACAACATATGTTAGATAAGGAAATAGCTGAAATGATGAGCATAAATATACAGGATGAATATTTAGATTATCCCAGAAAGACGAATGTCTTCAGCTAATGCTGAAAGGGTTGTCTGTTGTAATTTAGCAGTGATTAGTTTAAGCATTAGCAGAAGACATCTTGTATTTAGTAACTATTGTGAACATTTTGCGGAATCCATTTTGTATTCATGGCAGCCATTTTCTCTGCTACATGCTGCCATGTGCTCACCATGTGCTCTTTCCTACCTTTCTGTTAACTGCTCTTGAAATCTGCCTAGTGACAAGTTATATTTAGCATCTCTTACTTTCGCACATGCTCAGTAAGGTCTGCAGCTGTTAGTCCTTGGAAACTGTTAGCTCCTCCTACCTGTCGACTGTGCATTTTCCACATGACCTTACATGTATACAAGTCTTGTTTCTATAATTGTACCATCTCCTTTTAGCCCCTGCGTGGGTATAAAAGGACCATGCTCTCTCAGTTCAGTGTGCTACTTCAGACATTACCCAAGGGTGCTGTCTGAACTGTAGTACCACCTCATGAGGTTAATAAACTTTTGTCTTTTATTCCAGTTTCTGTGCCAACTTCTTCCTACATGGTCTGAGGACTTTGTGCAGAGAAAGGTGAACCCCTTGCACTAGTAGGCCTTGCTGAGGCTTACTTCAACAACGTGATCAGAGGAGAAATGCAAAAGCATTTCTTCTCTGATCCGCACTGGAAGCTGTGCTTCCAGTATGGAGGGGCAGGCCTCTGATGAAGTCAGAGTGCAATTGCGTGCTGACATCATCAGACGCCACGGGGGCAGGGAGCGCGGGGGTGGAAGGGGAAGTGGTTCCCCTTCGATGCCTGCAGTGGGGGAGCCGAGGCGAGGCTCGAGGGGGAGCGCTAGCGCTCCCCCCATGAGCCAGTCCAAGGACGTAGCAGTTACGTCCTTTGCGCCTCAGTGCCGCAGCCAAGGACGTAACCGTTACGTCCTTGGCTGCCAAGGGGTTAATAGTAAAAAAGGGTTTAGACCTGTGGTACAATGTGGTATAATAATAAACCCAGACTTTTTACATAACAAACTTGTGTATGTCCAGCCCAGAAGCCAAAGCAATCTGCACGCCCTCCTTAATAACTCTATTGCCACGCTCAACCAGACCATTAGAAGAAGGCGAATGCAGAACTACTTTGAGTTGTTTGGTATCCATGCTAGCCAAAAGTCTCCTCATGCAGTCAGATACAAAATATGTACAATTGTCTAACTATAATTTTAGGTGCACCCTCCAAGATACAAATGTGCTTCAAAAATTTAACAACAGTGTCAGTGTCTGGTGACTCCACAAATGCATGATACATCCACTTTGTAAAGTAATCTCTGAGGAGTATGGAATACTTCATGTTGCTTGGTAATGAAGAATAAGGCCCTGAAAAATCAAAGCCCACTTTCTCCTAAGCATTCCCAGGGAAAGGTGTTGGATGCAGTGGAGTGTGTATACCCCTTCAATGCTTGTCAGAGAGGAGACACTCTGGACATTTGTCATTTGCAAGCTTAACATGACTGTCCAAAGCAGGCCATCAGTAGTGTTTCTTGATTTTCATGCACATCTTTGTGGAACCTAAATGACCTACATGCAGCTGAGACGCAATTGCATTGCACAGTTTTGTAGGTGGAACAAAACAATCTCCTCCAAGTATAACTACATTGACCACAGGTAATACCCCTGCAACTTGGGAAAAGTTTTTCACATCTCCCTCAAAACACCTCCCCTCTGGCCAACCATGCCTAATGTATTCAATCACCTTTTTCAAAATGCCATCTTCATCGTTAGCATTAGTCCAGTCATGACAGGCTGGCACCCATCCACAGCATCTACCAATGCTATGCATTCCACATCATTTGGCAAAACATCATCAACCTCAACATCAATAGCCGTGTGTGATAAACAGTCCACTCGAAAATTCTTTCCCCCTGGAATATGTTTGATGATTAAATTTTACTCCTGCAATTTAGAGACCAGTCTGGTGAGTCTGGTGGACATATTATTACGAGAACAATTGGTTAAAATATGCACACGTGGTTTGTGGTCTGCGTTCAATTCAAATTTGGTACCGGTATTTCTTGAACTTTGTATAGCCTACACACATGCTAGAGCTTCCTGGTCAATGGTGCTATATTGACACTCATACGGCCTTAATGTCCTGGATGCAAAGGGAATAGTTGTTTCCCAACCTGCTACCTTTTGACTCAATACAGCCCCTAAACCGCTTGCGCTAGCATCCACAGTGATGACCGATGGACGACTGTCACAAAATGCCCTTAACGCTGGAGCTGTTACAGTTATGTTTTTGACATTCTCAAAGTCCTTTTCAGTACATCTGACCATATAAGTTTCTGCCCCATTTTATTAGCATTCTCATAAATTCCACAGCTTGCGCATAACGTGGGACAAAATATGCTTAATATTTAGCAAGCCCCAGGATTGATCTCAGTGCATCCTTGTCCCCTGGTGTTTTTGCTTCCCTGGTCACTTTAATGAGTGACATTTTAGGCTCCATGTCATTAGACGACACAATATGTTCAAGATATTCCAGTTCATTAGGGGCAAACTTTCAATTATCTAGTCTTATCGTCATGCCACGTTGCATTAAAATTGACAAAACCTTTCTAAAAAATGTGTTAAGTTCAACAAAGTCTTTGGCAAAAATCAAAATGTCGTCTTAGTATGCCTGCACACCAGCAATGTCCTCAAACAAATTATCCATACATTTTTGGAACATGCTGGTGGCAGATTCCAGACCGAATGGTAATCTGAGAAATTGGTATGCCCATTACGGAGTCATAAATGTTGTTAAATCCTGTGAATCAGTACTTAATGCAACCTGATGGAAAGAAGACCTCAGGTCATTTGTGGAGAACCACTTAGCTTCACCCAAGGTGGCTAATAGGTCCAGGATCTTATGGGGTGGTTGGCAATCCACTCAAATATTTTTATTGAAGGCACAAAATTCAGCACACAATCTCACCTCTCCTGACTTTTTGCGAGCCACCAAAATGGGTGCTATGAACTGAGAACAATCCATACACTGAATTATACCCTGAGACAATCAAGCCTCAAAGCCCATATTTATACTTTTTTAGCGCCGCATTTGCATAATTTTTTAACGCAAAAGCGGCGCAAACTTCCAAATTACAATTGTATTTTGTAAGTTTGCCCCATTTTTGCATCAAAAAGCGGCGCAAATGTGGCGCTAAAAAAGTATAAATATGGGCCCAAGTGTTTTCTTAAGCTTCTCTCGTATACTTAATGGCACTGGGCCAACTTTTGGAGCTATTGATTAGGCATTGGGAACTAATTAATTTGATGTTCATACCCCTTGACTTTGCCCACATGGTTACCAAACAGGGGCTTCAAATCAACCAATACACTATCAACCGTTTCCTGTACATCACCAACAAATTAAACTGGAACGTTACCAAGCATTACAGGGTTGTCAGAACCTGGGATTAGGTATAAACCCATTTTGGCAAGGTCCTGCCACCCAATAATATTTCTGCCCTTAATCACAACATGGACTTTAGTGCACTTCTGCCTAACCAGATGGGAAATGTCAGCCCTGAAGTAACTGAGCATATCGATATCCTGTCCCCCGAACGCCCTGGGATTAACATCCGTGGGAGACAAAATGTAATTGGTGCCCCAAAATTTGTGAAATGTGGTGTCTCTCAGAATGGTGATGGATGATCTGGAATCAGCCAGGTCCATTAGTGTACATCATTAATGCGAGCTTCACACACAGGGCCATTAACAGGCGTAGGCTGATCTGTACACTCTAAAGTGAGAACAACGTTGTTTAACAATTCTGCGCACGAAACTACACCCACATCAACATTACTGACCTTGACTGGTTGTTTACCACTCTTATACACACTATGAAAGGGAAATTGCTGAGTTGAGTTTTTGATCCACATTTATAGCAAGACCCCAAAACGTTTTTGCCAATGCCTTTGAATGGTTTCACTTTTGTGTTGACAACACATAGAGACTTTGAATGATCATCATTGGGAACTACCACATTGACGCAAGGTTCTTGGTGAAGCATTCTAGAGGACATGAGTGCTCTGTTGATGCTTTTGGCTAACTCAAGTACTTCACCTAATGTCGGGTTTCTACAACTCAAAAGTCTCTCTTAAACCTTCATTTGGTAACCAGTAAATATTAACTGGTCACGAATGTGTGTACCAAGATTGGGACCAAACTCGCAAGTTGTAGCTAACGCCCTAAGAGCTGAAACATATTTCCTCACAGTTTTCTCTGGTTGTTTGTTTGGGCTTGCAAAAACTATTGCATTCAAGCATGATATTAGGCTCATGACAAAATTGTTTACGTAGACTGTTAATATAATCCCAATAGACAATCTACTCACCATCTCCAGATGGTGCCAGGCAGGTGGTAGACTGTCAAAAACTTGTTGGGCTATGCAGTCCAGGCTACCAAACAAGGGAAATTTGCGCGCAGGACTGTACTCATTAGCATCTATGGCAACTAGATGATTTTCAAACAACCTAAACCACTGACTCCATTTTATGAGTGGTTTCCCAGGTTGAGCTAGAAAGGAAGGAGGCTGCGTAACCTGCTGCAGAGTGGCCACTAATGAAGACTCGTGCCCTCATTCTCAGCTAAATAGTCGTGGATATTTGTCGCTAGGGAATCTTTGAGGACCGTGTGCTCTAGGGCGTAGACATTAAGGGCCTGATTTAGATCTCAGCAGATGGGGTTATTCTGTCACTAATGTGAGGGAAATCCACAGTATTACAATTCCTTTATATTCTATGGAAATTGTAATACGGTGGACGGAATAACGGTTATGTTTGTGACAGAGTAACTTGTCTACCAAGATCTAAATCAGGCCTTAAATTTCCAGGAAGCGAATGGAGGCTTAGTGGTTGTCCAAGCCCAGTGTCAATAAGAAAGGATAGTGATCTGAATGGATCTTGGCTAGATATCCCATGTGCGTTTTCATATTGTATAAAGTACTGTTAAACCAGACAGCCTTGGTATGGTCTACCCCCAAACGTTTTGCCTTCTTCTTATCTGTTTGATGAAATTATTTTTGTTGGCCGTAGGACTCTGTGCCCTTTGGCACTGCTAACCAGGCAAAATTGGCCTACACCCAATTGGCACATCTAATTTACTTATAAGTCCCTAGTAAGTGGGTACTACATATACCCAGGGCTTGTAAAACAATGCTACTAGTGGGCCTGCAGCATTTATTGTGCCACCCACTTAAGAAGCCCCTTAAAACTAATGCCAGGCCTGCCACTGCAGCCTTTGTGCACCTTTACACTGCCAATTCAACCTGCCAAAACAACCTTTTTGCCAAGCCTAAACCTTCCTTTTAATACACATAAGCCATTTCTAAAGAAGGCCCTAAACAGGCAATAGGGGAGAGTGCATTGTATTTAAAAGGACATGTGATTTTTAAGTTTTACATGTCCTGGTAATGAACACCCCCTAAATTCATTTTTCAATGTTTCACTACTGTAAGGCTTTCCTCTCCCACAGGATAACAGTGGAGTACCTTATTACACTTAACAAGTGTGAACTTTCAATTGGGAGCAGGTAGAAATATCATGTTTGGACTCAAATGAGTTGTAATTTAAAATCCTCCTGAATGGAAAATTTGGATTTTAGATTACAGTTTTAAAAATACCACTTTTAGGAAGTTATTTTTCTGCCCTAAACTTTCTAGGCATTGTAGTAGTTTCCAGCTGCCCGTGCCTGTTAATTGTTCTGTCATTAGCAATGCATAGTGGGCCCAGACAATGAACAACAGGGCTGGGTGTTCCTGGGAAAGGGTCATCCTGCTAGGATGGGGGCAGAGCTGTTGTGAGAAAGTAGCCTCTTTCTAGCATGGTTACCCCCAATTTTGGCCTGTTTGTGAGTGTGTGTCAGTGTGTTTTTACTAAGTCACTGGGATCCGGCTAGCCAGGACCCCAGTTCTCATAGATCAAAACCTATATGTCAGTATGTTTTTGCCTGTCTCACTGGGATCCTGCTGGTCAGGACCCCAGTGCTCATAGTTTGTGGCCTAACGTATGTGTTGTCAGTAGCGCTTGACTGTGTCACCGAGGCTCTGCTAATCAGAACCTCATTGCTTATGCTCTCTCTGCCTTTAAATATGTCTCTGTAGGCTAGTGACTTCATTTACCAATTTCAATTGGCACACTGGACCCCTCTTATAAGTCCCTAGTATATGGTACCAAGGGTCCCAGGGCATTGGGGTTCAAGGAGATCCATATGGGCTGCAGAATTTCTTTTGTCACCCATAGGGAGCTCAGACAAACCCTTGCACAGGCCTGCCATTGCAGCCTGCGTGAAATAACACACACGTTATTTCACAGCCATTTTCACTGCACTTAAATAACTTATAAGTCACCTATATGTCTAACCTTCACTTGCTAAAGGTTAGGTGCAAAGTTACTAAGTGTGAGGGCAACCTTGCACTAGCAAAGGTGCCCCCACATGGTTCAGGGCCATTTACCGGGACTTTGTGAGTGCGGGGACGCGATTACGCGTGTGCACTACATTTAGGTCAATACCTATATGAAGCTTCACAATGGTAACTCCGAATATGGCCATGTAAGATGTCTAAGATCATAGAATTGTCCTCCCCATTCCAAATCTGGTATTGGGGAGCCAATTCCATGCATACTGGGGGCTTCACCATGGACCCCCAGTACTGCCAAACCAACACTCTGAGGCTTGCACTGCAGCTACAGCTGCTGCCACCTCGCGGACAGGGTTCTGCCCTCCTGGGGTCTGAGCAGCTCAGTCCCAGGAAGGCAGAACAAAGCATTTCCTCTGAGAGCAGGGTGTAACACCCTATCCCTTTGGAAATAGGTGTTACAGGCTGGGGAGGGGTAGCCTCCCCCAGCCTCTGGAAATGCTTTGAAGGGCACAGATGGTGCCCTCTTTGCATAAGGCAGTCTACACCGGTTCAGGGACCCCTTGTCCCCTGCTCTGGCTCGAAACTGGACAAAGGAAAGGGGAGTGACCACTCCCCTGTCCATCACCACCCTAGGGGTGGTGCCCAGAGCTCCTCCAGTGTATCCCAGACTTCAGCCATCTTGCTTTGCAAGGTGTGGGGGCACTCTGGAGGGCTCTGAGGGGGCAGTGCCAGCAGGTGACGTCAGAGACTCCTCCTGATAGGTCCATACCTGATAAGGTAGCCAATCCCCCTCTATGGGCTATTTAGCGTCTCTCCTGTGTGTTTTCATCAGATTTTGCTTGCAAGTTTCCTTCAGGAATCCTTTGCAACTGCTACTTCATCCTCTGACCTCAGATCAACCGCAGCCTGCTCCAGGAACCGCTGTAACAGCAACAAAGTAACCAAAAGGGATACTTTTCTTCTGCAACTTCAGCTCCAGCCAGCAACAGCAACAGTTTCCACAGTGTGCATGCTCTGGGGACTCCATGCCTTCTCCCTGCACCAGAAGGACCGAAGAATTCTCCCGTGGGGTGACGGAGTCACTCCCCTGCTCACCCAGGCACCTTCTAAGACAACAACCGGTACCCTTGGACTCCTCTCACAGCGACGAGCGTGCTCCTAAGGACACAGAGGGTGGACCCCATCGACATAGACTGTCCTGAGGTCCTGCTGACGCGATTTTGAGGAGGTAAGACCTTGCCTTCCCTGAGAGCGATGGTACCCCTGTGTACTGCGTCTTCTTCACCTCCTGAGGCCTCTGTGCACTATTTGCAAAATTCCTTCGTGCACAGCCAGGCCCAGGTCCCCAGCACTCCATCCTGTGACGCCCAACTCACTGAGTTATTCTCCGGTGGCGTGGGACCTTCCTTTCTTGTGCTGTACCAACCGCATTCTGCACCTCCTGGGTTCAGCCAGTGCCATTTTGATGCAAAACCCATATTTGCCGTAACCAAGGCTTGTTGGCAACTTCCAACACGAAATCACATCTGCATCCATCTTCACGTAGTGGGACATCTTTCGCATCATGCAGGAACCCACTGGCATCTTCCTAGGGTGCATTGCTGCAGTCTTCGACTAACCGGGGACTCTTCTTTTGCACCCTCTTCTGGGTTGGCAGGGGCTCCTGTCCTTCCTGGAACTTCTTTTGACTTCTGGACTTGGTCCCCTTCTTTTGCAGGTCTTCAGGTCCAGGAGTCCAGCAGTTGTTGTTTGCAGATTTGGTTGGTTACTGCAATAATCCAATCACGAGGCGTAGTGTGTCCTAAGGAAACTTGCAGTACTTTACTCCTGCTTTTCTGGGCTCTGGGGTGGGGTGATTTACTTACCTTTACTGTATTCTTACTCTCCCAGCAATTCTGCACACACTACACTTGTCTAGGGGGGGAATTCGTGATTCGCATTCTGCTTTCTTAGTATATGGTTTGTGTTGCCCCTAGACCTATTTTCTCCCATTGGATTCTATAGCATTTCCTATTGTTTGCAGTGTTCTATAAATACTTACTTGTCTAATTTTTGTGTCTAGTGCATATATTGTGTATAATACTTACCTCCAGAAGGAGTATTGTCTGTAAGATATTTGTGGTGCTGTGTCACCCAAATAAATACCTTTATTTTTGGGAACACTGAGTATTGTCTTTACTTGTGTGTAGGTACAGTGTAACTATAAGTGATATTGCCTGAGCTTTGCATGTCTCCTAGTTCAGCCTAAGCTGCTCTACTATAGCTACCTCTATCAGCCTAGGCTGCTAGAACACTACTACATTTCACTAATAAGGGATAACTGGACCTGGTATAAGGTGTAAGTACCCAAGGTACCCACTACAAACCAGGCCAACCTCCTGCATTGGTGGTGCAGCAGTGGGATAAGTACTTGCAATTGCTTTACCACTTTTTTTACCTGTGCTTTTCACAAGAAAGGCTTGCACCAATACTTAGATCATATATAATATATACCTAGAAGTAATTTTCTAACTTTCTAAAAAGTTCTTTAAGCTTTGCAAAAAGTTTTACAAGGTTTTGAAAAGTTTTCTTTTTTTCTCTAAAAAGTTAGCTCTGTTATTCTACTAACGTTTTACTCACTTTCCCAAACTTTTTTTTCTCTTTCAATATGTCTTCTGTAGAAGCTACCCCTAGAGTTGTGAAAACAACATATGAAAGTCTTAACTTTAAAAGTTTGAGAGGTCTCTGTATTGAAAGACGTTTGGGGATTGGGAGGAACCCCAATAAGGAGTTCCTCTTAAATCTTCTCCTCCAAGATGACCAGGGACTCAGCACTGGTCCAGATCAGACAGGGGAAGAGGTAGAGGATGATTGCAACCAGGAAGGCTCAGAGGAGCAAACTGACAATCCTGGGGAGGGTCCTTCCACAGATATAACTGTCAATAAGCCACCTAGTATAACTGGTAGTGGGGAGGGTTCACACACAAGTAGGGTTCCCTTCTCCCCTAGAGGCCAGGTCACTAGAGTGGCCCCTATTAGAGATAGGTCTGCCTCTGCACACTCTTATGTTACCTCTGTTTCAGAGGCTTCACATAATTCTAACCTTAAGGCCCAGTCCCCAGATAGGGAACTCAGAAAGCTGAGGTTAGAGGAGGCCAGACTGAGGTTAATGCAGCAACAGTTGGCCTTAGACAAGGAATCCCTGGCTGTGGAGAAAGAGAGGCAGGGTTTGGGGTTAGTTACCCATGGTGGCAGCAGCAGTTTTAGACATTCAAATGTTAGGGAACCTTCATTTGATTCTAGGAACCTGCACAAAGTTGTCCCTCCTTCCAAGGATGGTGATGACATCTACAAGTGGTTTGCTGCACTTGAGAGGGCCTGTAAAGTTCAGATGGCCCCCCATGTACAGTGGGCTGCTATCCTTTGGTTATCCTTCTCAAGCAAGGGGAGAGACAGACTTCTTATAGTCAGACTGGATGATGCAGATAACTATCAAATTCAGAAAAATGCACTCTTAGATGGTCTGGGCTTAACCACTGAACAGTACATACAGTTCAGAGAGACTAGGAAGGAGTCATCACAGGACTGGACAGACTTTGTAGACTGTTCTGTGAAGGCACAAACAGCGAAGCAATAAAGAACAGAGCAATTAAAAGAGCAGAGCAATTAAAAGATCAGAGTATTAAAGAGCAGAGGATTAAAAGAGCACAAGAGCGCAAAATCAGCGTTAAAGAGGCAGAAAGCAGGGCACTGCCAAGAGTGCAGGATAAAACAAGGAAAGACACGAGGCTCTAAAAAGAGCAGAGCAATAAAGAGAACACAAAAGAGCAGAGCACAGTTAAAGAAGGCGGAAAGAAGGGCACATTCACAAAAGTGCAGAGGCAGAGGACAGTCAGAGGGCACAGATTGAAGAATGCAGCAGTTTAAGGAGCACAGATCAGGAAGCAGTGGGGGAGCGACAAGCAGCAATGGGGTGCTGGCACAAGGACCTGCTCCTGGTGTCTAATTTGCATCAGTCTGCAACAGCTGCCCAGACCAGTTTTTGACTTTAAAGAGGTGTGAAAATTGCTCCCAGACCAGAACAATGGCTTACGCTGGAGGGGAGTGCTCAGGAATTTAACTTACCTCAAAGGGGCAAAGTTGAGGCATGCCCGTTCACAGTTAGGTGCAAGGGGAAAGAGAAAGAAGGAATGCATTTGTTCTTCAGGTGCAGTATAGACAGTTAGGCACCAGTCCAGTAAAAGCTGGAGTTGTTCCCAGAACTGTTTGGTGTAGCTGAGGAGAAGGGGACTGTCCATTTCCCTCAATACACCCACAGGTGCCTTCCAGGGGCTTGTGCCATCTTGAATTGTCGTAGTTGGACTCTTGCTGTAGGCAAGACTGCTGGTTTAAGGATGACAGTACTTATGTCTGTAGGCGACTATGGCAGTCCTACAACAAATCACAGCTGTAGTCCCAACCCTCCCGGCTCACAAGCAGCACCTCACCAGAAACCCAAACAGTAAAAGGTGATTTGTGGCAGCCTTTACGCATGGACTCAAGAGTGTGACATCTCAGGGAGTGTCGTGGTTAAAATGAGATTACCCCTTTCTCACATTAACAACATGTCTCAATCAAACACAGGCAATAAAGAAGATGGAGTAAAGTTTCAATAGGTTTTATTTGAGCAAAACTGCAATCTGTGATAAATTGCATGGGCTGCAATGATTAGGATAATGAACAGTGCAAGAAATAGAATGGTAAAGACATGAGTCATTAATACAAAAAACCCCACTATCTTGCAATAACATGTAGTGGCATGAAGTGTGTAATATGTCCTAATACCCTAAAGTCACGTGCCTAATCTCTAATCTAAAGGAGAGCTAGGCATGTTAAACCTAATCTGCGAATGCCATGTCCATGAGAAGAGCCCCCAACCCTTGTTACCTTGGAATGAGGTATCTAGCTCAGACTCCATAGGGACACGAAGACTGGGTCAGCGTCAAGGCGACGTGCAGCATCGATAGCAGCGATGGCATCTGTCTGGTCGGAATCCCTCTGACTATCTGTTGAAGTGAGGAGTATTTATACAGATCTACTTGGACCACTGACGTAGGTTTTTTCCCAAATAATAGATAACAAGGCGTGCTTGGAATGGTAATTAATATAAACAATTCCCTCGAAAGCATGAAGAGGGAAAAAGAGGGAAAGTACCTAAAGTGAACACCTACAGTTTGTTTATCTTTGTCATTTGATATTGACGTCTTAGCACGGTGGCACTGATAACGCAAACTAAAACATGGGCCTAACTAAAAACAAGGCAGTCATCTTAAAGGATGTAATTAAATAAATGAGCTAAAACAGAGCAAGCTAAGTAGGGTAAAAGTCACTGGGTGACGGGGGCACGAGTCTGCAAGCCAAAGGCTAAGCTAACTCCTGCATCCCATTAAAACAAACTAAGATTCACTACAGAATTTCCCTTTGAATACGGCACTCTAGGATAGTTTTCAGGAAGGCAAGAAAGATGTGGTGTAAAAGTGGGTAGGATCGCCCAAGATAACTTTTTCCCGATTGGTTAGGGAGTGTCCAGGAGTCACCACCATCCACCGGCATCTACACTGTAGAAAAATGGACCTCACCACTCCCTACTCAGAACACTTGCTGGACCTGCTGAAGAATAGAACATTACTGAATGTGCTTTCTGAAACCTGTGAGGAGACCTGAAGGGCTGGACCAGCACCCACTTATACCGAGAACAAAGACGTGGACTTCTAAGGTATTTTGGCTAACCTCTTTTGTAGCAGGACACAAGTTGCACCTGCAAGAGGTCTTTTTCCTGAAGTGCCAAGCTTACTAGTAGCAACTGGAATTGGGCTGGATCCTGCTGGTGGTCTCTGCTGAAGTGAGTCCTGGTTCGTAAGTGCTGTCCCTGCGGTCTTGGTAACTTTAGACATGACACAAAGGAACTGCTACATAATATCTGAAAAGTTGAGACTTGGAAATTTTTTGACTTTTGAGACCTCCAGTGCCTCTGTGTGGCATCGTGGCAAAGGTGTCCAATTTTGATGAAACATACATACAGTTTCAGGCTTTCCATTCTGGAGGATTTTGAGCTCCATTAAAAAAAGTAAGGGGGTTATTCTAACTTTGGAGGAGTGTTAATCCGTCCCAAAAGTGACGGTAAAGTGACGGATATACCACCAGCCGTATTACGAGTTCCATAGGATATAATGGACTCGTAATACGGCTAGTGGTAAATTTGTCACTTTTCCGTCACTTTTGGGACGGATTAACACCTCCTCCAAAGTTAGAATAACCCCCTAAGTGTCTGATTTAGAGTTTGGCAGAGAAGGCACTCCGTCATATTGGAGTACCCTGCCTACCAAAGAGTTGGTCTGTCTACCTCATTTAGAGTCTGGAGAAACTATAAGTATAAGTATTTCATTGACGGAGACCCCGTTGCTCTGTCCATAGAATACTTCCTCTGATGGCCTGATGAAATAGGGGCCGTCGGAGGAGGGACTTTACACCGTCTAGCCTATCTAGGGTGGACGATGTAAAGTTTTTTTTCCCTGTCTGTCACCACCAAGAAAAACCTGCCAGCATGGGACAGGAAAAAAACACAATAATGACCACCTCACCCTGGGCCAAACGCCAATTATTTGTTTGTTTTTCAAAAACAAACTCCTACTCTGGCAGTTTTGTTTGGAAAATACTTAGAAAGTCTGATGGCCATCCATCATGGCTGATGGTACCATTCGTCAACCGTTTCCTATATTTACAGGAACCGCCATGATGGTGGTTCCTATGAATGCAGAGAGTTGTGCACAGGGCTGGTGAAAACACTGCATTTAGCAGCCGGAGCTCCCTTGGGATGGCAGAGGTACTCTCCTCCACCACCCTGATGGAGTAAATTCCATCTGCGTAACTATAAATCAGACCTTAAGTTCAAAGTTAGAAATTTTGACTGCTAGAAAGCACAAAAAGTATTAGCTCGACAAGAACACTTTGATGGTCACTAAATTTGAATTTCTCCCACTTTGAGTTTTTCCCACTAAAATCAACAGCTTCAGTGGGACCTCATCCTGCGCCTATCTGGCTTTTGGAGAGCTACAGCTGACACTCCCTAGAACTTTGCCCCGCTGAAGGATTTCAACTTCCATTTCGGAGACTAAGGGCATGATTTAGAGGTTGGCAGTCAGATTACTCTGTCACAAACTTGATAAATATCCCATCTCATGTATTACGATTCTTATAGGATATATTGGGATCGTAATAGGGCGAAAGGGATATCCGTCACGTTTGTTACAGAGTAACCCCATTCGCCAAACTCTGAATCAGCCCCTAGGTGAGAAAATAAAATCTTTGACCGGGAAGAACCCGTTTGTTCTCCATTGCGGTCTATCTGAAATCACGCCTCGGTCCTGGTCAACCACAAACAGTAACTATTGATACTTTTCTTGGCGCTTTTTGCCTTAAATCTTTAAAAATGTATATCTAGGTGTCCCTTTACTACATTTTCGTCATTTTGGTGCCATTTTGCTTTCTAAATGTTGCTATGTATTTAGAAATTGAAGTGAGATTTTACTATGTTTTGTTTTTGACCCTTTAAATGCTTTGGTACTTCTAAATGCTTTACATATTGTCTCAAAGTTAAGCCTGTCCACTCTGTGGCATAGCTACCAGGGGCAAATTAATAATTCAGTTTCTTGTGCTATCACTAAAAGATTGTACAGCCAATACACTAATCTATCCCACTTTATAGCTATCCACTGATATTTTTTACATTTTGTAATGTGTATGCATGTGTAATACAATGTATTATGTCCTGCAGTGGCAAACCGCACTACCAAGTGTGGGGAAATTCCATCAGACCGCAGAATCAATCAGTGGTCTAGATCAAATAAGTGATGCCCAAGGCTAAACTATTGCAACAGTGGCATTTTATTCACATCAAATCACCCACATTGATTGATTCCCACAAGACAATTAATGAGGATTGGATATAATTGTAAAAGGTTTGGGTTTCACACTTCCTCTCTATCCATAGCAGGTTCTTAGTTTGCCCTGCCAGACTAGCTCTGGAAGCCATTCTGAATGGCAAGAAAGGACCATGAATGGTCTTTCATTTGGCCTAAAATATTGCTTTGAGAGATGAGATGCTACCAAATGCTTCCATACACCCCATTGTGAAGTTCATACATGGGGATGCAATCAAACCTCTCTTCAACACTAACAATTCCTCCCTCAGCCAAAGAACCTTCACTGATGACCCCGAAATGGCAGATTCATTCCAACTACCCCCCATCAGCAATAAAAGTTCTGCGGTAAAAAACACACGGAGAAAGCACTTTTTACCTAATCACACGACCAAATCAACAAGAATAACATTTTGCAGAGCTACAAGTCCAGCTTCAGACCACACTTAAGTATTGGGACTGCCAACCTTCAAGTGGTCGATGACCATTCCTTAATAACAACATAATTAATACCCACCTCTTGGTTCAGCAGCATTCAGATGAGTTGCCCCAACACGGAAGGTACTGCATTGACCCCCTCGGGCATAACCATGAACAGACCACAACACTCGTCATTGAGGGATAAAAGGCCGCTTTAATAGAACAGGTCTGGCAAACAAATAACCTTGGCAAAAAGCCTCACAAAACTACTTGAACCTCACTAATACATAAATTACCTCCTATCCCCTCCCCCTCCCTCTAATACCCATTCCACAACTACCCTTTAACCCAAACACCTTGACCTGACCTACCCTTTACTTCTAAAATACCCTTGCCTGTAAATCCCTGTCCAGTCATCTTTATGTCGATTCCCTTCCCCACCCGAACTGCTTCTTGGCCCAAACCCCCCGCAGCCAGACCTGACTATCAGCGGCAGCCAACCCAACCTCCCCATAAGAACAACCATCAAACATTACAACACACAGACCTGCCCTCTTAAAGAATAACCTATGACAACCAAACGCCACAAAGCCTAGGTATTACATAAAACCCCACCCCAACCAAACCAAAGGAACAAAACAAACCAAAATAAATAATTAAATAAAATAAAATAAAATCCTGGGAGGGCGGGAGGGCACGAGCACAACACGCCTACTGGGTGTGACGACGGCCAAAGAGGCCGCCCACATCCAGCCCCTGCCATATATACCCTTGCCCAAAGCCCGCCTTATCCTGCCCTACCAACCAATCCCTAAAAAACTCGGGCCGTGGACTGTACCACGGACGCCCGACAAGCCCGGGGGGAGACCGGGCAAGCCCTCTACTCCCCCCAAGCCCCCATCGGGCATAACCATGAACAGACCACAACACTCGTCATTGAGGGATAAAAGGCCGCTTTAGTAGAACAGGTCTGGCAAACAAATAACCTTGGCAAAAAGCCTCACAAAACTACTTGAACCTCACTAATACATAAATTACCTCCTATCCCCTCCCCCTCCCTCTAATACCCATTCCACAACTACCCCTTAACCCAAACACCTTGACCTGACCTACCCTTTACTTCTAAAATACCCTTGCCTGTAAATCCCTGTCCAGTCATCTTTATGTCGATTCCCTTCCCCACCCGAACTGCTTCTTGGCCCAAACCCCCCGCCACACAGGAAAACCCGGTAGGCGTTTTCCTGCCCCACCCAACCCTACTATCTATCCCAGAGCTTCAACCCCAATAAATCCGCAATAAGCATACGCAAATCCAATAAATACAGCTCATTACCTAAAAAAGAAAGATGAACCCCATCCTGTCTGAACAAAGCCACCTCCGAACCCAAAATGTTATCATGGCTCAATATAGAAAACCCATGTGACTTACAAAAGTTTTTCATCTCTCTGTTCACTTTCCGCCTCTGCTTCTCAATACCTTTAAAAGAATGAGCACCCCTCCAGACCCTCCTAGGTACCAGGCTTGTCCAAACAATGTGAATTCCTGCCCACCTCTCCTTAATACGTAGTAAGTCCACCTTCATTGTCTTAATCAAACCAATACCTGAAAGCGCCACTAAATCATTTTCACCTAAATGAATTACCAACAAATCCGGACAAACCCCTTGCCTTAGCCTCTGAGATAAGACATACAGTAATTCCCCCCACCTCATACCACTTTTCCCCACCCAGCTAACTTTTACCATTATACCATCCAAGCCCAGCTGGCGACCAAAATGCCTTGCAGCTGCCTGCTTCTCCGCCCATCGCACAAAAGAATGCCCGACGATCCAAACCGCACAAACTCCATCTGGGCCCCCAACGCAACCTAAAAAGAAAAAGGGAGTGTTAATCAACAGCCTCTTACCCATCACCCAGGACACGCAGCATCAACCCTAAAGAAAGGCTGAAAGAGAAAATTAAGCATAAGCAGGGCATAAAGAAAACAGACCCGTTCCAACACTCCCCCCCCAAAAATCGCCCCAATCACTTAAAATTACGAACATACCGTTGAAAACACTGAGACCTCCATCTACCCAACTCCCGGATTACCTGATCACTCCTCCCAAGTCTTCTCGCTTCCGTCGCCGCCCCAATCCTAAAACAATCAGTCCCATAGCATCTTGGATCTAACCCCAACTCTCTAATACACATTTTCAGTACCGCCAAAACTTGAGACGCCATCAACGCATTCCCATCCTGATGAATAAAAACCAACCTTGCAGATTCAGGCAATCTAGCCCCAAATATTTCCCACAACCCAACCGGACAGTCTTGCATACCCGTGCGACGCAAAACCACCTCTTGCCCCCTACCCAACTGATCCGTTTTTGATTTACCCAACCAGATCACAATATCCCCACCACTTACCTGTACATTAGAAAGCAAAAGACCCTCCCTCTCACTCCCAACAACTCCGAAATACGAAAGGCACCATGAAATAACCACGCCATACATAAAGAGAACAGCCGAACTTCCCAACTTGAAAAACAAACACTCTTCAAACACCGCAAAATGGCCCTAAGTAACTGGGACGTAATCGGTCTTCTTCTGTCCCACCTAGCACCCCCGCCCTAGCCCAACCAGCCAATACCCTCCTACAAATCTCCCCCTCCACTGGATCGTAACCCCAAAAATACTTACCGTAAAAAGCAATCCCAGCCAACTTACCAGCAATCGTAACAGCCGACAAACCTTTCTCAATAAGATGCATTATGAAACGAACCGCTTCATCTCTTCTCCTCCCAATGACATCCGCCCCCCTTACTATTTTTACCGCACCTGCTTCCAAGAATTCACACCAAGCCTGCCAATAGCTCTTTCGCATCGACGGGGCTATAGACATCTGAACCAGCTCCAAAAGGCTCAATTTCCTATCTCCCACAATTCCCCCGGGATGCAAGTCTTCTCCGAATCCGCTCCCGGAGCCAGACCACGGAACCTCTGCCACTGAAAACAAGATAGGGCGTCAGCAATATCATTATTAATGCCTGGAATGTATTTAGCTTTAAACATAACGTTGAACCTCAAACAGTGCAACAAAAAGATTCGCAGCAACATCAACACCTTGTCCTCCTTAGCTTTTTGTCAATTAACTAATGCCACCACAGACTGATTGTCAACATTAAATACTACATTCCGATTGGCTAAATGAGAGCCCCAAATCACCAATGCCACCACCAAAGGGAAAAACTCCAAGAAGGCAATACTATGCTTTGCCTCTTTCCAACTGACTGGCCAGGCCTCCGCCACCCAATGGCCATCCCAAAACAATCCAAAACCATTCGCTCCTGATGCATCAGAGAATATCTCCACCTGCCAGAACCAATCCTCATCCTCCACCAACATGGAAACCCCATTGAATCCCTGCAAAAACCCCATCCACATCCTCAGATCATCCTTGATGGCGGCCTTAATCCGAATATGCTGATGTGGCAAGCATGCTCCTCTCATCGAAAAACCAAGCCTCCTACAGAAAGCCCGCCCCACTCTAACTACTCTGCATGCAAAATTTAGGTGACCTAGTAGAGCTTGAACCTGCCTCAACTCCATCTTCTTCTTCTTAACTGCCTCATCTAACAACTCAATCAACTGCTGAACTTTATCCTGAGGTAACCTCAACTCCATTCTCTCTGAATCCAACTCAATACCCAAAAAACTAATACACGTTGATGGCCCCTCCGTCTTCTCCCAAGCCAGCGGCACACCAAATTCCTCCATCAATCTCTGAAATTCCAACAACGATCTGCCACATGATCCAGACCCCGCCCTTCCGACGAAAAAGAAATCGTCCAAATAATGAGTGACTAAACCCACTCCATCCAAAGCCTGAAAACACCATTGTAAAAAGGTGCTAAACATCTCAAATAATGAACAAGAAACTGAACACCCCATAGGCAACATCCTATCCACATAAATTGCACCCCCAAATTGAATTCCCAACAGGGAAAAATCCTCTGGATGAACTGGCATAACCGAAAAGCTGACTGAATATCCGATTTTGCCATTTCGGCACCACGTCCACACCTCCTCACCAAAGCGACCGCTTGATCCACTGACGCATAATGCACAGCAGTGTCCTCCACTGCGATGAAATCATTAATCGAAACACCAGCAGGCCACGACAAATGATGGATAAGCCTAAACTCACCCGCCTGCTTCTTAGGGACCACACCAAGCGGCGAAATCGTCAAATTAGGCAACGGCCATTCAAAGAAGGGGCCAATTATCCTGCCTAAAAGCAATTCCTTCCTCAACTTCTCTTCAATCACTTCTGGGTACAGCCTCGCAGATTTCAAATTATTTGCCCACCTACGCAACCTAGGCCCTTGATAACACAACCTAAAACCTTCTTTAAAACCATAAAAAAGAACTTTTGCCTCTTCGACCCTAGGATAGCGCTGTAGCCAATACACAATAACACTTAAATCAATAGGAGAAGGCCCCTTTTCCCCCAACATGCTGAGTCTGTCCTCTACCCCTGTCCCCACCTCTAAACTGCTGTCCTTGACCACTCCACTGCATACCCCCGAAGCACTGATAGGATGGGTGCCTCCCACCACAGTGGGAACAATCGTGCCGAAATCTGCACGGCTGCCTGTTGCAGAAACCACTGTTAAAAGCCCAGCAAGATCCATTCCCTTGCAAGTAGCTACGCTGTCCAAACCCCACCCCAAACTGGGTGGGACGCCCCTGAAAGGGCCTATACTGTACAGGCAAACCACTAGCTGTGTGCGTGGTTGGAGCATACCTCGCTGTCCTTAACCACTGCATCCACAGCTCATTATCAATTTCACCCCAAGCCTTTGACGGATCCATAGCTTTCCGAGCCCGAAACTCTTCATCATAGCGAAACCAACCAAAACCACCATAATCCATCTGCGCTCGCCGCACTACATCCATATACTTAAAAAGAGCCACACAAGAATCAACATGCCGCTCACAGTAAACACTAGCATAAATGAGAAAAGCAGACGTCCAATTCTCTATGTTTGTAGGCACCCTAGGCCTCCTGAGTAACTCCCACTCCTCCTCCTTAGACCCTTCTTTTGCCTGAACTTCTCTATGGAGCAATTTGAAAACATCAGCAAATTCCCCTTTCCAAATCCTCTCTTTTAAATTCTGGGTGAGATGCGCCCCCAAAGGCATCGCCACCCCCATATAAGGTAATTTTTTATCCTTCACTGCGACTCCAGCATTAGCCGCCGCCACATTATGTACCTCGTCAGTTCCAACATTCGATGCATCTTCCTTCGTCCCAACTTCCGACTTACCTGCACCAGAGTTGAACGAATCCACCTGTATTGAGGCATCCACCCCGCCCTTCGTTAACAAAACCCCAATAGCACCCTTCAAGTTACCCCCAATCCCCTTTCCCACCTCACCTCTTGGTAGACTCCCCGCTACTGCTTGACGTCGCCTTGCAGGGTGATCGCCCCGGACCACCTCTGCCACCGATGGCGCAATTTCAGTAACCACAGCCGAAGAAACTGGAAGAGCCCGATCTTCCATCTCTTCCTCGAAGTCCAGAACTTCTTCTTCTTGGAGCTCCCACCTTCCCGTAGCGCCCCGGCTAGTGGAAGGGACCTCATCTAATGAGCCCGCACCGTGACCCATTAGCGACAATTCTGACTCCCGCGCTGTCAGGTAAGCCGCTCCGGACTTCACCCTCTCTTCTCCCCGGTGTGCCAAAGGCGCCCTGGCCTTAACCGGCCGACTCTGACCATCAGAAGGCCGCCCTGCCTCCCGATGCACCGTCAACCCCTTCAGTCCGCCCTGAAACCGAGGAGCGCCACACCCAACGCCTACATCCTCTACATCTCTCTGCCTCACCTCCTGTAAAACTTGAAACTTTCCTTTATTCAATTCACCACTAGACTTACCCCAAACTCTACCTTTAAATATAGCCCCATCCTGATCAACAAATTCAACCTGCTCACCTAAATCCAAACCTGCTTCAGTAACCACACTCTTCCTCCTCACCTCCCCGGGAAAACTACCCAATGAATCCTTATCAACCAAACCATAACCCTCAAACCCTGCAACAAACTGACTATCAGAAAACAATTCTCCATCACCAAATTCTAAACCAAAAGCCTCAAACCCTTCTTGCTCCTCATCGGATATCAGGATCACATCCTCTGACCTAATAAATTGCTCCTGAGCCTCCACATCCACCGCATTCCGCTTCGATTTTAGTGAAACCGGCACCTTTTCCCTTTCCTCGATGGGCGCCGCCATTTTGTGCATGCCTCCTAACTGTCTTTCCTCTAAGATGGCTGCCTGACGCCCGACTCTTTCTTTAGTCAGTTGGGCTTGTACAACTGACTTGATGCGCCCCGCCCCTCCCTCGCGCACACCTTCACGCTGCGCCCCCTGCCTCCCCAGCACCGCCTCCGCACTCGAGAGGGCCGCCCCTCTCCCCCCAGCCGCAACCCGCCGGGCTAAAGAGCCCCCCGAACGCCGCGACGACCTCCCAGCCCCCCTTCTGCGCGCAAACCACGTCGGGCTCCCTTGGACCTTCGCTGGAGTCTCCAAACGTTCATCAGGTGAGCGCGACGCCTTCCTGCCCTCAGCGCTCTTCGCCTTAAATTTTTTTACATTTTTGAGGTGAGGATGAGCACGCGATAACCGCCGCGCTCACTCCTCTAGAAGACAGCCTTTTTGGTCTCCTTAAGCCCACCCACGCCTCCTCCAAAACCCCTTCTTTTATCAAGTCCTCCCTGCCCTCGTCCTGCAGAATTTTTAGGGCTTGCACTACCTTACTGGGCTCCATAATTTCACGAAATACCACTACTAATAACTACCTTCTTCAATATGACGCACCATGAAACACCAAACAACACTTAACTCCAAACAGCTGAAAAACGCCTACCACACGCCTACCCTCTGACACGAGCACAACACGCCTACTGGGTGTGGCGACGGCCAAAGAGGCCGCCCACACCCAGCCCCTGCCATATATACCCTTGCCCAAAGCCCGCCTTATCCTGCCCTACCAACCAATCCCTAAAAAACTCGGGCCGTGGACTGTACCACGGACGCCCGACAAGCCCGGGGGGAGACCGGGCAAGCCCTCTACTCCCCCCAAGCCCCCATTCCTCAAACCAGCATCATTTTCAAGACCATCTCCATCACATAAAGGTCACATAAAGGTCAGTCTCTAAAGGCACAGAACTTCTTCTGGAGGGCACTGCCTGTTCCAGAGTTGGGACACAGCCAGACTAAAATGAAGAAGTATAGGAAGGAAAAGACCAGAAGGCAAGCCTTCTTTAACTTTGCCCCCAGGATCTGCAACAAGATACCCATCAATATCAAAACTAGGGGTGTGTGATAATTACTTGATTTTTTTTACAAAATTGCACTACATTACATAGATACACTTGAAATGCAAATCCGCCATTTAGCAATATATTTTAGCATAAAACGCATTGCTGGCTCAACGTTTTAAGCAAGAACGCATTTCACACTAAACAAAGGTGGAAGAAACAAAAACAATGGGAATATTAGCTGCTCACATTCTGCTGTCCACATGCGTTGGGTGCGTACTCTGTAAATTTGCACTGTGTATGGCATATAATTATGGAAAGTAGAGTAATTTTAGGGATTTCGTAAAGAACAAGCGTAAAACGAAATCCCTGAAATTACACAAATTACTCCAGTGTAATTTAAACTTCACACAGACCTAATCAGAGCATCCCCTACCTCTTAGGATTCAAAGTGGATTTGATTCATCACTTTATTGAGCAGAAGCACCGTACATGATCTAATCCCTTGTTAACGTGCTCATAAATCGTATCTTGGTCTCACATCTTCTTCCCACTGTCCTCTTGCCCACCAGCTAGCTTTACTCTTTAAAGAGTGCCAGTACTTACATTCATACACATCACACCACCAGGAATATTGCAAGCAACTCCATACAGGCTCCTACTGTTAACTTTTGCAGCACAGAATGTTTATAAACTTTGGTCAGCAAGATGCCCGACGTTGGTCCAATGAAACCTCTACTTGTAGAAATGGTATATCAGAGAGGAAGCCAGTCTGAACACAGTCTTTGACTTTTTGCACTAAACCCTCTCACACTTCTGTGATGTATAAAAAACTCAGAAAAGGTGACCTGAAAAATATTTTTCTACAGTGGATTTAGGTGGGCCAGTTCTCCAAGGTTCTGAAAAGTTGGCCGTTCCCCTAGGCTTGCTCCCAGGCACCTTCTACTGGTTAACATAGGATCAAGGAACCTATGAAAACGAGTTCTCTACAAATTATCTGAACATAACATAACCCAACAGAACATCCTTTGCTCTTGTCCTAAACTATAGGCTCATTATGAATTCGAAACAAGCCAAGACTATGAGACTACGATATGTATAAGCACTTAGGGCCATATGTACGAACACATTTTCCCATAGACACGTAATGGGTAAAACCCTTTGATACATCTGGCCCTTAGTGGCTGAAACTGACACTTCACCTTCATGTAACTAAGAAAGTAAGGGCCATATTTATACTTTTTGATGCAAAACTGCGCTATCGCAGTTTTGCGCCAAAAAGATTAGCGCCGGCTAACGCCATTCTGAAGCGCCAATGCGGGCGCCGTATTTATTGAATGGCGTTAGCCGGCGCTAGCCGGAACTTAGAGAGACCCGCTGCATCTGGTGTAGGTTTATTAGCACTGCGCATCCGTTGCTTGAAGCCAAGTAGCTTATGCCTGAGAGTGCATCTGTGGCGATTCGACCAGCAGCAGTGGGTGCAGTGTACTCTGTGCAAAGCAGTAAGTGTACAGCGACAAGGACACGCGCTGATATACCGAGCAAGTGCAGTGGCCGAGGGAGGGGAATTGTGTTGACTACATAAAACAGAGCAAAAGTAGAACTGTCTCTCACTGACCTGACCACCAGACTCCTCGTCTTTGTACAATACCCATCTGCCGACTACCCCCGACATGATATTTCAAACGAGCCCTCGCGTGTACCTGGCAGTTCTCTGGTGACACGTGCTACAAACGGGTAATCTCCTGTGAAACAGAGCTTCCTGTGTTTGGGGCTCTCCCTTATTTTAGATTTGCTAGGCCAAGGCCATCTAATGCACTAATAATGTATTTACGGAACACGTGTCGGCTTTGCAGGAATTTAATAGAATTTTCTGATCATTTTTAAATTGACTCAACTTAGAATAATAAGCTGATTGTACATTATGACTAGCAAATTGAATGTTCATCTTCTTTAAGACTACATGCTACTCTTGGGGTGTTACTTGCTACATGTGGCCGCCACTTGTGTTATCATTCGGATGGGAGGTGGCCTCCCACTTAAGACTGAACTGTTCCCAGTAGAGTGGGACGAGGGATGATTTGCATATGTCTGGTCCCTTTCTAAAGTGCACAGTGAGCAAAAAATATGATGCACTAGAATGTAGCCCAGTAGAGGTATGTAGAATGTAGAGGTATTTCAGTAGGAAAGAAGTTGAAAATGCAACGCAAAGATCAGCACACCAGGAGCCAATATTCGGTGGCTACATATATTCACAAATTATCAAACTTCAGGAAGAAATTCCATGAGGTAAATAGCTCTATTGAATAAGGATGGGGCACTATACTTCTTTGACAGTTGAATGTACGTTACAAGTAATATATTCTTTGATTGTTGCAAACCAATCGATCAGGGAGGAGAGATGGAATGTTTTCAGCCCATTTGTCCATAAAATGTGGGATATATCATGGTTCTTATGTTCATAAAAACAGGAGCAGAATAGGAAAGTAAGTAATGCCCCATTTTTAAGAGGCAGGGATAATCTATGCTAGTCCTTTCCTTGCTAAGTAATGTATTATACATGTTGAGGAGGGGGCTGGGCAGACTGGGACTTTGCCAGTGTCCAGAAAAGGTGCAATGTACCCACTACGTCGTAGCCCTCATAGTCCATAAACACCATGATTGTCCAAGTTCTACAGAGAGATTTGATTTTTGGGGGTTAGGGACATTCATAAAAGAGCACAGCCGGTGAGTCCTTTGACTGCACACCCCTGAGCATTAAGACATTGCTGTGACCGTAAATGGGGCCACCCTCATAGGTACATTATTTGTTTGGGCAGCTTCATTTTGAATGCATTTCAGGCTTTGCAGGCTTGCCAGTGGATGACTAGATTCGCACCAGTTTGTTCAGATGCAAGTACACAAGTTACTAGAACGTAGAGACAAGCAGGAGAAATGTGAGGCGTACTGAGTCAGGGTTGTCCAGTTTTGGCCTCAATCTCTATCCTAAACATTAATAGGAACATTGTGCCTTCGCTTGCATTACTTGCCCCTGCACCCAGACATTCAGCAAAAAAAGACACAAGCATTTGCAGCTATGTGCCTTGATGAGTACCTTATTGTTCAACTTCCCCGAGGGCCAGGGCTTTTTCAGAGGCTGCAGGAGAGGCAAGCAATTGAAATGAATTGGCTCAACAATGTCACACTAGCCGGGCCACATAAACATTCAGTCTATCGAATGTATTTGTCCTTCAAATATACTCCTGGTCCGTGTACAAGTTATATATTCTTAGCCTGGGATGGTAAACTACTGACATGCATTACACACATCTGGAAGGGGCTCATCCTCCCTCAGAGAGGGTTTCAATTATATAATCTTCCATGTCAATCGACGGCAGTGCGGCAAAGTTTGGGAGTATCAGCTCTCATGTTATGGATAGGCACACCAATCAGAGCAAGCTGAGACCCCCAGAATGCAGATTACACTTCAGTACAAGGGGCTCTTCTAGGTGTGGATGAGGCTCTAAATCATTCTAACATTTTCGCTCACAGGTTGGTGCTCTGCTAGTAACCTGATCGGTTTCACCAACTTACCCATCTGTAGAGTTGCTGTGGACGTTTCAAAATATATTGGGGTCTGTTTAGAGCTGTATCTTTATCCTTAGCTCGACGAAAATCTCTGAATGGCCGAGTTCTCCAGACAAGTCCCCTTTCTAAATAACTAACTGATTTCACTCCACCTGATACCTCTTAAAAACTCATGGACGCAGCCATATAGACACTGTGAGTCAGTCAGAAGCCCACCCATCTGTCACCAAACACATGCAGACCGCCTGCAACCCCCCCAGCTCTGTGCACTCTCGTGATCAATGCATGCCAGAAAACCTGGCCTCATCAAGCTCGTGCAAGGGTTATTTTTTTACTGTATGTATATGACACAACAATGAACAGAAAACACGTGTAGCCACCTAAACGAGGAGGACTTTTCCTAGCAATAAAATGTTTAAATTAGAAAACATCATTGGATATATTTTTAATTGGACAGTAAGGGTGCTTACTAGTAGGCATGTGTACTAAGAACAGGTGTGGAAAAGGTGCTGTTAGCCTGGATTCACAAAAGGATGATTAAAAAAAGAATAAACAATGGGAAAAATGCATTGGCAAAATGAAGTATTGACCCGCCAATCCTGGAGCTGAAGTGCATTTCTCTTTAGTCACATATGCATGTGATCAGGTAAAATACTGTCACTCACAGTGGAAAAGACCAATGACTGAAGTGGGCTAACCCACTGCCCATGCTGTACTGTGTGGAAGTGAAATATAAACATGGTTAACAGACCAATGAGTGATGAGGGCTGACGTAAACCCTTCTATTTATGTATATATGTAGATATTTTTATAATGAGTTTTTGGATAATATGAGACTGGGGGACATGTGAAGCTCCATCTATGTCAGACCTAGACCAGCATTGGCAAAGCCCACAAGTATCTTACGCCGTGCAGCATGGCTAGAGAATTCAAACAAAAAAAGGTGCTATGACATTGCAACCGCACTACGCATGTGCACTCCTGCAAAATGATTGGAGCACTTTTTTTTATTTACAGAGTTGATCAGTAAGTTTAAAAAAATATTATGTTGGGCAAAAATGTATTGCTTTTTTAGGCCAGGTGGTGGCAGTCACAAAAGCATCACAAAAGATGCAGGCTGAGGAAACAACTGAGAGGGCATAAGTGGCAGGAACTAACATGGGGGGAGGGGATGGGGGAATCAACATAGAAGGCTAGGGGGACTGGAAGCAACATGGAAGGCAAGGGTAGGGCGGAGAAGCAACAGGTGAGACAGAGCAACGAGGAGGGGGAGAAGCAGAGGGGCGAGATAGCAAAGCATGGGGGAAAGTACCTGAAGGCACGCACAACATGGAGGAGGCCGGGGTGAGAAGCATAGTGGCATCAGAGAGCAACAGGGAGTGCGACAGGAGGAGAGTAGTCCACCAGGGGACAGATGGAAAACACAGCGTTTAGCCAAAAGGAAAAAGGAGAGCTTGAAATGCAAGCAGTTGAAGGACACAAGTCATGCATCAATGCTCCAGGGGAGGGCAAACACAAG
Organism: Pleurodeles waltl; assembly: GCF_031143425.1. NCBI lineage: Eukaryota > Metazoa > Chordata > Amphibia > Caudata > Salamandridae > Pleurodeles > Pleurodeles waltl. The sequence goes on from NC_090438.1 coordinate 763,047,468, forward strand.
AAGAGGAAGGAAAGCACATACAAGCTAAAATGTAAAAAAGCAAATGAGACTGACAGGGAAAACAACCAGTGGTAAGAAATGGGCAAGCTGTAAGCCCACTGTATGCTGATAATAGGTCTTTTCGCCAACACACATCTGGTAGGCGAGACCTCAAAGCGGGCATTCTCTTCTTGAATATACCCAATGGTATCCTTCTGTTTGCATATGCAAGTCGAGCAGAGAAGTGCTGGTGTTCGCCTTTTAAAAAGTGGTGCTTGGTCTTAGATGCTGGCCATTTCTGCCCATCCCAATAGTATGGAGATGTTTTATAATACGCTATAATGCGGATGCAGGAACAATTTTAAAAGAAGCTGCATTTCTGCAATTATAGTTCAGTTGCAAAACATTGAAATATGCTTTACTCTAGAAAAGTACATTTTTTCAAAGTCACCATTTTAAAAATGCTTTCAGCGCAAAAAGCACGAATTAAGCATATAATTCCTGGAACTAAAATCAAATCGTATCAAGTTGTCTCCATGCTTTCCTATTTCTACCATATGAATGTAATTATGTTCTCTATGACTTTTAATTTCAGTTAATGGACAGTTAAGACAAATTTCCCAAGAAGGGTTATTAAAATTCTAATTACTAAATAGTCTTTTTCCTGAACCATAAATTACACGAAGCCATCTGAAAGGTTTTGTTTAGGTTACACATCTCAGTATATGTTATATGTGAATTAACAGATAAATTATGCCGATGTATTTTGCCTTAGATGCATGTGCCACCCGCCCCCCCCTCCCTTAACACCGTCCAATCCCCCCCCCCAAGCTCCCCGCCTCCCTTGAATTTGTAGTCATTCTCAGTTTGACCATTGGTCCGGACAACACTAGAATTAGCAACATAGTCTCTTGAATTTTTTTCCATCTACTGTCAGCATTTGTCTTTCTGCTGTAATTGTGGCCCCTTGCATTTCAGAGTGATTGGAAGCTTGGTAAATATGTTCTAGTTGTGTGATTGTAATAAAGTAAGCCCTTTGGAACTCGAGCTGTGGCAGTTCAAATTCCGTCCTGGTGTGAACTGGAGGACCGTGGACTGTTTTAGGAATGTAGTAACACTTGGCCAGACTAGTGTATTTCAATCTTCAGTTTGGTGATGCTGACATCTCATCTCACTTATTAGCCTTAAGCGGCGACTACCAGATTTTAGCTCGAGAGCTCCAAACAGAGCCCGGCTCCGGTGCGAATAGTGTATGCAACTTCTCTCAAAGGAATCAGCTATCAGGTACCGAACGTTTCATTGATCAAGTGGATTCGAGGGTGTTTTCCTTCTTAGCACGATTAGTCTGTTTATCGGTTGGGGCGGTTAATTTGCCGTGCTTTACCCCATGTGGACCAGCAGCCGTTGGCTAAAGAAGTGCAGGTTGGCCTGCATTTCGCAAGCTGTGTCTGCATGAACGTCATTTAGGGGTCACTAGGGGTCGCGTAGCTTCCCTCTTGCGACCAGTAGCAGTGCATTTGCGACACCTGGGATGAGAGGCAAATTCAGTGCCAGAAACACAGGAGCAGCTCGTTCTAATGGTCATCGTTTGGGGTGGCAATCTCCTTTTTTGTCAAATTTGATTACACTAATAGTGAATAATAACATATTATTCGCCATTAGTCTAATAAAAATGGAGTTCAATTAGCTGGAATATGACCCTCCCTAGCAGTTGAGGTAAGTGTATGCGTGTGTGAGAGTGTAAAGGTCAAATGGCCTGTGATGTCACTTCCGCTACCCCTGGCCTTTTCAGTTTAATTGAGTTCATGTGTGTCTGTTTACTACAGCGGAACACATGTGGAGCTCCGCGGTAACGCAAAATGATGGACCCGCCCTGCAGAATGCCACAAAGGGGCTCAGAGTCCCCCACATCTCACTGAATGGGGTCCCCCAAAAGGGTTGGGTCCCTCTGGTGGGTCGGAGTCCCCTGTGCCACAACTCTGCTGATGCTTACGTTGCACCCTTGGCAGAGGTCTGAATTTGGCAGTGCTGGGAGTGTTTTGTTCTTGTATTGCAGTGGCATTTATTTAGCTCTTCATGCCCCTGACGACGTTTCGAAGTGCAATAGATGCTGACTACTGGATGGCCGAAGGTGTGTGAGCGCATGCGATATGTCTTGTTATCATACATGCTCTGGACTCTACACAAGAGCAGTAACCTCTTTAGAACCGCAGACCTTCAGCTGCCTTCCGCTCAAGGCCTTCTATGAAGATGGCCTGTGCTGCCAGCAGAGATATTCTGGGAGGAACAGGATTCATAGAGCTGCGCGCACACCAGTGCATGGACCTTAAGTCCGGAACCTGTTAAATTTCGGGAAATAATTCAGTGACAGCTGTTTTAGTGTAAAAGGTCATTTATTAGGACAGGATTGCATAAGCAACATAACCTTAAATTTAACACGTAAACCGCAACTTTAATAACTCCCTCCCTTTAACATCTCCTCGCTCATCCATTCCCCTCCAAACCCTTATTTTGTTTCCATTCCCCCACGCACTCCTCTTTTCCTTTCATGCCCCATTTGGTTTGTGCGTCCCCCACTCAGAGCCTTCACCTGCTTGTTTATTCCCTGGAAGGGGGGCCCAGCCCGCATCTGACTCACCACCCTCCCCCATCTACTGCCCTCTCACTCCTGCAACCTGCCCTAACTGATGACTACCCTCCCCCTTTGATACCTGCCTCCAACTATCCATCCTTCCTACCTCCCTTCTAATTGCCGGGTGGGTGGGAGGCCAAACTAACAGCCCGATGGGCAGCGCGGAAAGAGGCCGGTCCCTCCACCCCCAACCCCTTTTATCCCCACCCCTTAAACCCACCCCCACTTATCTTACACCCAATCCTCGTCCCGCGCCATCACTTCCTTCCCGAAATGGCCCGCGGGAAGACTAGAGCGTGCTCCTGCTTCCCGCGGGCCTCTCCATCGGGAAATAATTCAGTGACAGCGGTTTTAGTGTAAAAGGTCATTTATTAGGACAGGATTGCATAAGCAACATAACCTTAAATTTAACACGTAAACCGCAACTTTAATAACTCCCTCCCTTTAACATCTCCTCGCTCATCCATTCCCCTCCAAACCCTTATTTCGTTTCCATTCCCCAACGCACTCCCCTTTTCCTTTCATGCCCCATTTGGTTTGTGCGTCCCCCACTCAGAGACTTCACCTGCTTGTTTATTCCCTGGAAGGGTGGCCCAGCCCGCATCTGACTCACCACCCTCCCCCATCTACTGCCAACCAGCACAAACCCATTTGGCGTTTTGCTGCCCCACCCCCCCAAGGCCACGCTACTGCAACCAGAACTTCTCATTTCTTGTTTGTAATCCACAAGTTCTCCCCCCACAACTCCTCAACCAGCAGTCTCAGATCTGTCAGACAATATGCATTTCCTTCTTTGGACAGGTGAACACCATCGTCTCTGAATAATGCTACCTCCTGCTCTGTAATGTTCTCGTGTTTCAGCATTTTTATCCCTTGTGCCCAGCAAAAAACCCTCATCGCTCTGTTAAGTTTCCTTCGAGCCCGCTCCATGGCTCCATATTTTACTGCCCCTCTCCACACCCTACGGCGAACAAATTCTGTCCACACCAAGCATGTACCATGCAGTTTTTGCTTGATAATCTTCAAGTCTCTCTGCATGTGCTGCAGTAGCGTGAGTCCTGATAATTTTACCAGATCATTCTCTCCCAAATGGATGATTAACAAATTCGGACATCCCCAGTTCAATAAGTTAGCTGTGATGAAAGGAAGCAGGTTACCCCACTGCATGCCGCTCTTTCCCCACCATCGCACCTCGTGCCGCCTGCTGGATAGTCCCAGGGCCCGACCATATATCTGTTTTTCCGCAAACTTCGCTGCCCAGTGGACAAATGAATGGCCAACAAGCCATGTTACCATCTTGCCCTGCGATGGACCAAACGCCTCTCCTGCAATGGAAAAAATAACTGTAACATGTGTTTTTTAAATATAACCCCCCCCCCTGCATAAAAAACCCTGCATCTGTCACTCCTCACATCTCAGGGTCTAACGTATCATTCACAACACCTTGATTTCCAGCGGCCTATTGCCCTGATCTTTGCCCAGTCCCAACCCAAATGCGCCGCGGCCGTAGCTGCCCCAATTCTAAAGGAATGTGTGCCAAAATCCATGGCCCGGCTGCCCGTACGTCCCAACGCCATCCTCAATACATGTAAAAGCTGAAAACTGGTGAGCTTGGACCCTGATCTGTGCATAAAAACCCCGGCTTCCCTGTTCGACATACATGAGGATTGAAACTTGCTCCATTCCGTAACTGGGCAGGCCAACACATTGCCCCCTTTTTCTAACCATACCCACTTTCCCCTGCCTAGCTGGTCTGTTTTTGATTGTCTAAGCCAGATCCCCAATCGATTGCCGTGCACGCACACCTCCCGGTAGCGTATCCCAACCGCTGTCCCAACCCCCAACAACTCTGACACTCGAAAAGCTCCAAAAAACATCCACACCATGCATAAGCGGAAAAGTGCCAACTCGTATTCGTCTGCGCAACATACCGGCAGTACGTGTAACAACTCCAGTAACAAATCAAAATCAATGGGTTCCCTGGCCGCTCTACCCTCAACTGCTCTAAATCTGCCCCAACCTTTTAACATCCTTCCCAACAGATCGTTTCTTGCCGGGTCGTGATCAAAAAACAACTTCCCATAAAACAATACACCTGCCAATTTTCCCCCGATAGTGGCTGCTGATAAACCTTTCTGAATCATGCACAGCACGAAGCGCAATGCCCAATGCTCTAGCTGTTTGTCGCTCTGTCCCCAACATTTTTCTGTAAACCGCTCAAAATACTGAAAATCCAACCAAGCCAGCCGGTAAATTCGCCGAGAGGATTCCGCTAAGGACATCTCCGCCAGCCCTGTGATCATCATGCCCCCCATTCCCAAATGTTTGCCGGGACCGATGTCTTGGTCTGTTCTGCTCCTGGCGCCAGGTTGCGGAAACGCTGCCACTGTGAACGAGACAGGGAATCCGCAATCTCATTGAAAACTCCAGGTATATGGACAGCTTTAAAGATCACATTCAGAGATAAGCACTGCAACATAAAAAGGCGCAACAAGCGCAAAACCCTCAAATCCCTCGCCTTCTGTCTGTTCACCAGCTCCACGACAGCCATGTTGTCGATTCTGAATAAAACTGTCCTATTTGCTAACTCCTGTCCCCATACTGCAATGGCCACCAAAAGGGGAAAAAATTCCAGAAAAGCAATACCCCTCCCTTGTTGCAACATAGTGCTGGCCACGCCTCTGCGCACCATCTGCCATCCCAGAAAATCCCACAACCATGTGCTCCCGCCGCATCTGAAAATATCTGCACCTGCCATACTGTCTCTTCCTCACAGAACCACATGGATACCCCATTGAATTGTTTCAGAAATGTTTCCCATACCCTAACATCCTCTCTGAGTCCCATTGAAACTCTTATTCTGTGATGTGGCATCACTGCGCCTGACATGGACAAACCCAATCGCCTGCAAAACGTCCTCCCCCCCTGACTGCCCTGCAAGCAAAATTTAGGTACCCCAACAGCTTCTGAGCTGTTCGCAAATCGATTTTACGTGCCTCCTTCACTATGTCCAAGAAAAACAGCATGTCTGTTACTTTTTTTGCCGGTAATCTGGCCGTCATTGTACTGGAGTCTAACTCAATACCCAGAAAGGTGAGAACCGATGAGGGGCCTTCAGTCTTTTCGGGTGCCAAAGGCACTCCCATCTGATGCGCCATGTCCTGAAAACTTGTCAGAGCCTTCCGGCACTCCCCCGAATCCATCTTTCCTACAAACAGGAAATCATCCAAGTAATGGGTCACTGCATAATGCCCACTGCTCTTGACAAATACCCACTGCATGAAGGTGCTAAAGGCTTCGAACAGGGCGCATGAAATCGCGCAGCCCATGGGCAGGACCCTGTCCACATATATTGCTCCTTCAAACTGCATGCCCAGCAAATCAAAATCTCCTGGGTGTATCGGCAATAGCCTGAAAGCTGATTGTATATCGCATTTTGCCAGTTCTGCCCCACAGCCACATGCCCTGACCAATTTAAAAGCATCGTCCACAGATGCATACACCACTCTGGTGTCTTCTGCCGCAATGAAATCGTTAACAGATGTGCCCTCCGGCCGTGATAGGTGATGAATCAACCTGAATTCACCCGGGGCCTTCTTCGGTACGACTCCCAATGGGGAGATCTTCAAATTCTGGCTCGGCCATTCATAAAATGGGCCCGCAATTCTGGCCAATGATAGTTCCTTGTCCAGCTTTTTCTTTACCAACTGTGGTAGTTCCTTTGCAGACCGCAAGTTGTCTGCCCAGCGCCTCCCCCGTGGGCCTTGGTAGCTGACCCTGAAACCCTCCTGAAAACCTTCTGCTAACTTGAACGCAGCTGCCCTATCCGGGTATCTGTGCAGCCATGTTAAGATGAAGTCTAACCTAACTGGCGTAGGCCCCCTTTGGAGCAGAAGCGCCCTGGGTCCCTCTACCTTTTGTAGCCCTCCATTGCTTGGCGGGACTGGAAAGTGAAAAGCATTGTGTGACCGGGTGACGGCCCCCGTACTTGGAGCAGTCATGTTTAAATTTACAAGGGTGTCTGGAGCAGAACCCCTTGTTGAAATTCCAGCACGCTCCCGTCGTGCTAGGTGTTGTTCTCTGTCCCACGCCCGCCCCCCCCGGGACGGGACGTGCCTGAAACGGCTTATAAACCACTGGTAAACCACTGGCCATATGGGTCGATGCCGTGGATTGTGACGACGCCATCCACTGCATCCATACTTCTGGGTCTACATCCCCCCCATGGCTTGTCTGGATTAATGCTCACTCGGGCTCTGAACTCCTCGTCGTAACTCAGCCAGGCAAAACCCCCAAAATGCATTTGCGCTTCCCTAATAATGTCCATGTATTTGAATAGTGCTATAGCCCTGTCAGGGTATTTTTCGCAATAAATGCTTGCAAAAATCAAAAACGCTGATGTCCAATTATACATATTAATTGGCACCCCCGGCCTACGGGCCAACTCCCACTCCTCTTCCTTAGACCCTTCTTTGGCTTGTATGTCCCTATGTAAGAGTTTAAAAACGTCTACATACTCATGTCTCCATATTCTGGCCTTTGTTTTCTCCGCTACGTGTGAGCCCAATGGCATAGCCAGACCCATATAGGGTAGCCTCTTTTTGTGCTCTCCTCCTTCCTTCTCTTCTGTCTCTGACTTCTCTCCTGTTGACTTGTCCCCGCCCTCGCTCTCGGTTGAAGCTCTGCCTTGCAACTCTGTGCCTTTCTCCCCGCCCTGCGTATCTTTAGCTGGTAATGGGTCAAGTATCGAACCGTCCCCTACCCCGACGGACTTGCAAATCGGAGCGTCATCCCCTTTACTGCCATCCCCCCAAACCGACCACCATTGCCCTTTACCTCTTCCTTGCGTAGCCACAGGCCGTGAAACCTTCCGGGCCCCTCGGACCCGTGATTGGTCTTGTCTCCTTTCATGTGGACCACTGCTGTTGTCCCGCTCCTGAAAAATAGAAGCGAAGAGAGGGGTTGCGCCGCTCCTGCGTCCTCTTCCCCTCCCCCTTAAGTTGTGTACCTCTGTCTCCCTGATCTCTCCCTCTTCCCATTCCTCCAGCTCCTCTTCATAGTCAAGTTCCAGCACATCGTCCTCACACACATCCATCCGTTTCTCAACATTCCCACTCATCATCATGTAGTTAGTAGCGATATCCTCATGACCCTCATGGCGTCCGCCATCCCTGTGTTGTCCCCGATCCTGCGGAGTAGAGAAGGCCGTCGGAGACCCCTCTAGCGCTTCCGACCAACGTGCGGGGCCATGTTGCGCCCCGTTGGTATCGCCTTCTTTCTGCCAACCTCTTGTATTGGCATTGACCTTCCGCGTCCAGCGTGGCCATATGCGCCACTGGCTCCCATCGCGCTGCCTAAACCACTATCCGCCCCAACCTCCTGTCCCCTACCGCTCGGGACCCATACCCAGCTGCCCCTTCCGACATCTTGTGGCATGGTTCCTATCTTTAGCTGCCGGCCGTATGGCACGGACATGTCTCGCTCCATGCATAATTGGGCCCATCTGTCCTCCGTTTCTGCCACTATGCGGCGTTGTTCCCTGATCCTGGCCTCTAGGTCCCATGCCTCGCCCACGTCTAGCCTGCCTGTCCAGGGGCCGGGGGACACAGCCTCCCTGCCCACCCCACGGGCATCTTTCGGCTGCCCCTTACTGGTCTTGCCCTTGCCCTGCCCACCCGCGTGTCTGGGTCCCTTACCTTTTTTTTTTGTATTATTGTTGGCCCCAGCCGTGTTGGCCATGCCCTTGGGTAGAGACAGGTCCATGGGCGTGGTTTCTATGATGGGGGCGGGGAGTTCCTGAACTAACGGTTCCTGAGCGGGGGCCCCTACCGCCAAACCCTGGTCCTGAGGTAACTCGATGTCCCCTGCCTGCTGGACTGGCGCTTTACCATCGTCTGAGGGGCCTGGCTCAAACGCAGGGCCCTCCCCGTCTCCTAATTGGCTGGTGGGTGAGTTTGCTCTGCGCGCCCGTTCCACCACCGCTTTTTTGGGCTTTTTGGCCCTCTCCGGGGATGTGCATGCGGCTACCACCGGCGCTACTCGGCTGGATGCGGCACGCGTCGGTCGTACCATCCCCACCCAGGCCTGTTCCAGAACCACAGGCCTGAGGAGGTCAGCCCGTCCCGCCTCACCAAGAATGCGAAGCGCGGCTTGTACCGCCTCCGCGTCGTGGCTAGCTGCCATGGCGCTGGGGCGGAGGTTCTTTTTAACTCTGCCTGTCCACACCCACCCTGCTGCGGGCCACCAAAGGTGTACTGGGGAAAAACCACGAGGGCCCTGCATACCCTGACACCTCCCTAGGGCCTTGCCCAGGTGCCTGACAGGAGTGGGTCCTGTTAGGTTGCTAACTTTTATTTTTTTATTTTTTGGGGTATGTGTTCCAGCTACCCAAGTTTATATGTTTATTATAAAGCTTTTTTTTGGGGGGGGCGAGGGGGCACTGGCCTGTCTCTTTGATCACTCAATTAGGCCCTACAGGCCGGTGGCCGTGGCTCCCACACGCCGTTTTGTCTCCCTATGTCCTCCCCCCCCCCCTGTTTATTCATATTATGGTTCTATTATATATATATATATATTTTTTTTTCTAGTTATTATATTTATTATTATTATTATATTTTTTTTTTTTGGAAAGCGCCCGCGGTCGGAACGAGCACAAACCGTTCCGCCGCAATCGCGGGCACTAATGGCCTAAACAGGCCTGCTGGCGGGGCCCCAGTGAGCCGCTGGTGGCTGAAAAACACTGCCGCCTGGAGCCGCGGAGCCGCGAGTGCGGCCCGGCCGTAGAAAAAACACGCGGTCCAAAAAAAAAAGGGGAGCGGCTGCTCGCAAAGGAGCGTGTTGCGACCCCCTGAAATATGTGGGGCCCGTGCTGGAAGGGGACACGCGCACCAGCAAAGGCTGCCAAGAGTAAAAATTGCCCCCCGACCCCGCCCGAGGCCCACACTACCTGAAATCCCCGACAGAAGCGAAATTCCCCTGGGACCGGCCAAACTAACCGCGCGATGGGCAGCGCGGAAAGAGGCCAGTCCCTCCACCCCCAACCCCTTTTATCCCCACCCCTTAGACCCACCCCCACTTACCTTACACCCAATCCTCATCCTGCGCCGTCACTTCCTTCCCTAAATGGCCCGCGGGAAGACTAGAGCGTTGCTCCTGCTTCCCGCGGGCCCCTCCAGTGGCGAAGCAGCAGTAAGACCAGACGCCAGTGACGTCTACTGACAAAAATGGTGCACGTCAGTGTTAGTAGGAGATACCTACTAGGTGCAGGGCAGGCATATTCACTGGAGTGTGTGCAAAGAACGATGAGGTAGTTATCAGATCTATGGGATTCTGGCTTTACTTGGAAACTAGTAGCCTACTCAACTGTGTATTTGGAAAATATGGGTATAATGAAAGCTGCTTAAAGGTGGAAGATGATGTTTGTTAAGAAACACTATACACTAGGGTCGAAAGGTAAACGATATTTGTGTGATGTTCCGTCCGTAACATCTCAGTACACTGCGAAAAATGTTCAACTGAAGCCTAGAAGTTGTTACATAGAGACCTAAAGATTAAATAGGGACACTGTGGAAGAGCTGTACATTTTAACTTATGTCTTTTGTTCAATCACTTGATTACTCTGCATGATCACTTCCCTTTTGTTTTTCACATCTTTGACGGTCATGTGTGAAAGTTTGGTTTGTTGAAACTTGGTATATGAATAATAACATACTAAGATTATGAGATCTGTGTGTGTCACATAATTCATTTACTGAAATGCTATGATCTGCTGACATAGTGCAAGACATATGAAGCTACATGTACTTCATCCACCAGAAATATTGTGGATTTATATTGTTTACAACCCTAGGTTCTGAGGTGCACCAGGTTACCTATTTGCAATTAAGGGTAAAGGTGGAAGGGATCATGCTACCTCACATGCCAGCACTCAGTAAGCTCAGATGTATTATGGTAGATGTAGGGCATGTCAACACCCACTTCAGTAAAAGTCTTTCGTTTTCACCATTGTTGGTGCAGCCAGTGATGTGTATCTCTAGACTCATGTTTCAGGATTGTTGTCCTTCTAAAGTAGGGATTAGCAAGTTGTTTTAGAGGTCCTGGAAATGCTACTCGCAGTCTTCTCAGGTCTCTCTGAGTGCAGGTGCATCAGCCAAAGCTCGTCAGCTCGCGGAAGCCCTTTCACACAAAGGAAGCAGGGAGCAATGATTGATGTACATGTGCACAGAGAGTATTATCATAGTTATGCAGATTGTTATTGTACTTTTTTACAAAAATACTGAAGTTTTAAATTTCTAAAATGTAAATATTGTTGTATAATTTCGCTTATAAGTATTTTAATGTATTATTTATGTAATTTGTATAGTGTCTATTTGCATGTTCAAAGTTTGTATTTTTTAAATATGTTTGCTATTGTTTAAGTATGTATAGCATATATACTTATATATGCATATTTGTGCATATATAAATATATATGTAAATATACTCTTATTTTAAGTGGCTTAGTGTTTTTATAGGCAAATTATGTATGTGATTTTTTAAATAATGTATTTTTTGTTTCAGGGCGTTGGTGTATTGAATTGTATTACATTTTTTGTTATTTTTTTCAATATTATTGAAGTTTTTTGTAATGGTTATAGTGTTATTTATTATTTGGGTTGTGGTTATTTTGGAGTTTTGGGTGGATATTTTTTCAATGTTTTTTTTTTTTTTAAAGTATTTTCTGATTTTTTTAGTCCATGTGTGTTGTTTTGGCGGTCACAACATTTTACTTCATGTTGGGGGCCAGTCAATCAGATCTCTTGATCCATTGGGACAGGTAGCAGCTCCCAGGGTTTGAAGTGACCAGAGGCAAAAAAGGTCTCTTGACCAATCATATTGCTCTGTTTTTAAAATGTGCGGTACTGCGGAAATACCACAGGAGCCTTGCAGGACCAACTGTACACAAATCACTATAATTTAAACACAGATGATTCGAAAATGGCTGACTTGATTACACCAAATAGCAAAAAGCACACTTTATCAGTAAAGTTCTCAAATCTGGCAAATTTGGTGTAATTCAGTTCAGCTGTTTTTTCTGTAGTGATTCCTAAATTCTCATATGGGAATTAACATTGAATAATCACCCTGAAACTGAAAGAACGTTTTTTGGAAGCTTGTGAGGATTTATCAAATGGCGGTGTCAAAGTTATTACCAAAACAAAGACACTCTTCTTATGGAAACTATGGCTGTATATATATATATATATATATATATATATATATACATTTATGTATATATATATATATATTCAGAGTCATAACAAGCTTTATTCGGTCATAAACCATCAAAGCATACAGCCCCAGCCATAATACTCCATATAAATTACAAAAATAGATAAAACAATTAAAATCTTCATACAATACCAGCGCAATAAAATGAATCAATTAATTCTTCAAGCCCCAAGCCCCAGAGCATACATAATTAATACCATTGATCAAACATACATAAAAAAATATATATTACTAGTTTTTTAAAAGGCGAGTACGTGTATGCCATGCAGCCACAAGGAACTTGCTAACTGCATGAACCAAGACGGTTGAAGTATCGCTCTTTAAAATCCTAAGGCAACAACATATTGTCTAAATGCCCAGATTCTGGCAAATTGGATGAATCCACTTGCGCCGGGCTGAAACATATGCTGGGCAAAAGAACAAAAAGTGTTTAACAGACTCAGAGGCACCTCCACAACCCTGGCATAGGTTAGATACAGGCAATGCCCTCCAACTACTAATGAAAGACATTAGCGGCAAGCACCCATAACGGAAACAGACATACAAGCTCTTGCCTAAGGATTCAGGAATGACATCTCAAAAGGATTCATACTTGGGGAACCATTTAAAAATCAAGAAATTGGTTGGTCAGCCACCCATGAATTGTATCAAGGAAATGATGATTCCTAACATAGGTCCAAGAGGCTAATTTCAAAGATTGCTTCTGGGCCTTTCCTAGACCCCAAGGATTCTCCCAATAGCTCCAGAGACCCAGAACACAAAACCAATTTGACACATGTTTAAACCATGGGAAAGAGGCTACATTAGGTCTTTTTAAAATATCAAAAAGTGAGTCCCTATAAATAGGGAGCTCCCAAGTAGACCAAGGGCCAGATGTATCAAACATTTTTGTGATAGTTGGTCCGTTTGCGATCGCAAAAATGCATTTTGGTATGTAACAAGTTCAATTTGCGATTCAGCGACTTGTTACCGAATCGCAAATTGGATTTGCGACTACATACTGATTCGGCATTAGGAAGGAGCGTGTCAAGGGTGTCCCTTCCTAATACCGAATCGCAGAGGTATGTATGATTGTTTTGTGACTGTGAATGCGGTCGCTAAACAATCGCAGTTACCACCTACTTCAAGTAGGTGGTAACCCATTCGCAAAGAGGAAGGGGACCCCAAGGGACCTCTTCCCCTTTGTGAATGCATGCAAAAAAAATGTTTAAGAGCAGGCAGTGGTCCCACAGACCACTGCCTACTCTTAAAAAATGAAAAGAAAACTTTTAATTTTTAATTTTTAAACGCATCCCGTTTTCCTTTAAAAAAAACAGTCTGCATTGAAAAAAAAAAAGATTGCTTTATTGAAAAGCAATCACAGACATGGTGGTCTGCTGAGCTCAGCAGGCCACCATCCCTGTGCTTGTAGCCATTCGCAATGGCTCGCAAATTGCGACCTACTTCATGAATATTAATGAGGTAGGTTCATTTGCAAGCACTTGCGAATTGCAGCATGAAACTCCTGGAGTTTCATACATTCCAATAGCGATTACTTAATTGCGATTCGCTAAAAATCGCAATTAGGTAATCACTATTGTGAAAAATGATACATCTGGCCCCAAATCCTTACCCAGAAAAGCAGCGGTTTTAGGGCTAACACATCTGACCCCTAATACAATTGAACCCAAGATCCAAAAAAATAGGAACCAGAGAAGTACTGCTTGGACACACAAGTAGTGCTCTGGCAAAGCACTTTTCACTGACAGATAATTTATGAGTTTTGCAAAAAACCCACACCTCAGCGCCATAGGCAGTAGCATTTGGTGCTTTTGCCAGGTAAATCTTTGGAGCCAGAGAGACAGTTCACATGTCAGTACTTTTATATAAGTGCAAGATAGACCCTGATCTGTTTTGGAGAAGAGACGCACTCTTACTAATCTGATTATCCCAGTTGAAATTATTAGCGATCCTAACACCCAAATAATCTATCGAACTGACTTTGTCCAAGGAAACCCCGTCTACAGTGATAGTGCATCTCGTGGCTGGCCCGGGACTAATCACCATCAATTTGGTTTTGCTGACATTCAATTCCAGCCCATGGTCTGCACAAAATGCTGTAAACTTATTAACAAGACTCTGTAGCTCCATCAGAGTTTTAGAAATAAGGAGGGAGTCATCCGCAAAAAGTAGTATCAGGAGTTTTTGAGCATTTAAAGAAGGAGCATCATTCTGTCAAAACAGACACAGCTTGAACCATCTCATTTATATGCAAGGTGAATAGTGTTGGTGCCAGGACACAACCTTGGCGAACCCCCCACTGGATAGGGATATGGTCAGTCAGTTCTCCTTGGTTGCCCCATCTCACCTGAGCATAGGTGCCCTCATGTAGCCGCTGTAAGAGATGAATTATGTTCCCCGGAGTACCTGTTTTGTATAGAACCTCCTCTAGTTTCCCTCTGGGGACCAAATCGAATGCGGTCCGGAGGTCCACAAAAACAACGTACAAGTTTTGTTTGGCAAGAGATACGTATTTCCAATATAAGAGGGACACCAGAAAGACTTGATCCACAGTACTTGTTTTGGAACAGAAGTCCACCTGTATCCACATATATGTGTGTGTGTGTGTGTGTGTATATATATATATATATACATATATACCTATATGTATATATATATATATATAATCTGGCTTAGTTACCCCCACTTTTTGCCTGATGTCAATGTGTTTGGACTGTAGTTCACTGGGATCCTGCTAACCAGGATCCCAATGACTGTGCTCTCTCCCCTAAATTTATTTGTTAGTAACCTTTCACAGCCACAATTGGCATACCAGTGCACCCATGTAAGTCCCTAGTATATGTTACCTGGGTACCCAGGGCATTGGTACACCAGGTGTCCCCCATGGGCTACAGCATGTATTATGCTACCCATGGGAGCCCATACAAACTGTGAATGCAGGCCTGCCATTGCAGCCTGCATGAAAGGGTGCATGCACCCTTTCACTGCCAAACCTGACTACTGCACTTAGACATTATAAATTGCCCCTCAGGTAGGCCCTTCAGCCCAAGAGCAGGGTGCATGTCTCTAAATGTGAGGGTACCCCTGCATGAGCAGGGTGCCCCCTATAGACTCCAGGCCAATTCCTGGACTCTGTAAGTGCGGGGAAGCCATCTTAAGGTATGTAGTGGACACTGGTCAACATGAGTGGTCCAACTACATGATGGCTACTCCGAACCTAGGCATGTTTGGTATCAAACATGTTGGAATCATGCAACTGCACCAATTCTAATGTTAGTTGCTTGATACCATGTACTCTGGGGGTTCCCTAGGCATCCCCCAATTCTGCCTGTTCAGCCTTACAGGGTCCAGCTGCCATCCCACGCTGCTGCTGACCCCAGACACTGTTCTGCCCTCCTGCTGGTGAGCCAGGCTCAAGCCAGAGGAGCAGAACAAAGGATTTCCTGCAAGGGAGAGGTGTGACCACCTCTCCCTGTGTATTATGTGTCTAAGGGCTGGGGTGGCCTCTGAGCACCACCAGACTGCTTTAAAGGGCACATTTGGTGCCTTCCTTGCATAATCCAATGTGCACCAGTTCAAGAACTC
The DNA here is from genome assembly GCF_031143425.1 of Pleurodeles waltl. Taxonomy (NCBI): domain Eukaryota; kingdom Metazoa; phylum Chordata; class Amphibia; order Caudata; family Salamandridae; genus Pleurodeles; species Pleurodeles waltl. Next base: position 763,062,934 of record NC_090438.1, read on the forward strand.
CTGTATCCTGCTCTGGCTAGAAACTACACAAAGTACAGGGGAGTGACCACCCTCCTATCCATCTCCTCCCCTAGGAAGGTGCACAGAGCTCTGCCAGGTGGACTCTTGATTCTGCCATCTTGAAAATAAGATGTGCAGAGGCCCTTGAAGCGTCTGACTGGTTAAGCCAGGTGGATGACATCCCTGACCCCCTCTGATAGGTGGGTCACTGCAGACAGTGACCAATTCCCTTTAGGGTTACTTAAAGGCTCACTAGCAGGTGGGTCCTCAGATTCGTCAAACAAGACTCTTCAAGGAACTCGCTGAAGACATCTTTTGCTCCTGGCCTCTGGAACAGCTGTTGGTCTTCGTTGGAACCAAACAAGTCTGCTTCTGGTGGGAAGACTCCCATTGCAACATTGTTTCTCTGGATCCTGCAAGAATTCTGCAACATCCAAAGCTGTGCATCCTTCATGGTTAAAAGGGCTATGTTTGCACCAGGAAGCACAAAGGAATCTCCCTTGGAGTGAAGGAGTCACTCCCCTGCAACCGCAGGCACCTCTGTCCACAGACATCTTAAGATACTGTAACACAGGTGGTGAGTCTGTGGCCTCCTCCGGTTTCTGCTTGTCATCTTCCCAAGTTCGGAGACTATGGGCCCCTGCTCCTGCTACTGGACTGGCACCCCTGTGAACCATGACTGTTGCATTTGCCAAAGCTTGTTGACTCTTCCTCCAGGAGATCGTCAGGCTCCAAGAAGCCCTGGCCTCCAGCACTCTGCAAACTAAAGATCAACTTCTGTCCTGCAATTCATGGGACGCAGGGCTTCTGTTTTGCTGGGCTGGTAAGGCCTTCTTGTGACTCCTTTTGTCCAGCACCTGTGGGTCTCTTGTGAGGGCTCCATTGATTTCTGCTGGCCTTTCTCTGTGCTGAGGACCAGCTCTGACTTCCCTTCCTGAGTAGAGCCTCCTGAACCTTGCTGTTCCCCAGAACTTTCCAAACTCTTCTTCAGCTCCTGTTTGCATTGGCCAGTGCTTGTTGATGACCTGGCTGGTCACTAACCCTCCTGCAATCCGGCAACTGTAGAGCAAAATCTCATAGGTGACTCCTGGGATCTTCTGCAGCTCCTGGACCCCACAGTGTGACTTCTTCGACTGAGTTGCAGGAACTTCACCTTCAGGAGTGTGGGCGTTACCACCTGCACCACCTGGGCACCTCCAAGGGTGCTAGACTCTGTCCCCTTCCTTTGCAGGTCTCCACGTCTGGAATTCATCCCTGGGTTCCACCGGCATGGTCCACGGGTGGTGACAGCATCCATATCTCATTATCATAGTTCAATTAAAGGCTGAGTGCCTAATTTAAAATGGGCCGCAAACCTACAACTCACCTACATGTCAGGCTCTGATGTAAGAAAATGAAGCACAACTGCACTAGCGCAGTTGTGCATAAAAAAAATAACCGCCAGCTAACGCCACTCCTTGGCACCATCCGTGCACCATTTTTAAAAATGACGCACCCTGATGCTAAGGAAAGTTTAGCGCAAAAAATGATGCTAACCGTTGCAACATGCTGGAAAGAAAAATGACGCTAATACTGTAGAAGTGGCCTTAGAAAGTTTTGCAGCATGTTTTTTGACGCTAAATGTGTTAGCGCCATATTTAACAGCACTAGCGAGCATGAGAAAAAATTGGGATATGAGATGGAAAATGCAGGCTAGGAGGGACCCCAGAGAGATCCCAATGAGCCTAGTACGATCCAGGAGGGACCAGCAAAGTCCCAGGAGAAGGAGAAGAGGAAGCAGAAGTGTTGCTTTAGTGAGGAGAAGAATGACATCTTGGTCAGAGAGGTGACGGAGCACCAACACCAGCTCTTCATCACCTCCAAATCGCCAATAGGTAGGAGAGAGGCTATATGGCAGGCAATAGCAGATAAAGTCAACAGCGCGGCAGAGGTGAAGAGGACTGTCACCGATTGTAAGAAGCGCTGGCCCGGTTGCAAGTGCAGAACTAAAGAGAAACTGGCCAGGAACTGAAAGGCAGCACTGCAGACTGGAGTTGGAAGTCCGGCACCCCAGGAGAACCTGGATGACCTGGAGGAGATGGTGGCAGCGGTCACCACGAAGGAGCTGGTCACTGGAATCGCAGTAAAGGACAGTGCAGACTACCAAGACCTACCACAAATGCACGGTAAGTTGCAGGGGGGGACTATCTGGAATTTCACAAATGGCAGAAGGGGGAGGCACACAGGACATACGGAATGCAAGCAAAAGGGTCGCATTGGGAGGCATAGTGCCAGAATCAAAAGGCGCCAACCCCACCCGGTCCTCGCTTTTAGTGACGCAATGGTGGTGCTATGCACTCCGCCATATTCACAATGTGGTGTTAAGCCACTTACTGTGGCTTAACACCACCTTGTAAATATGGCCCCTTCACACGCAGCACTTTGCCTTGAAGGTGCGTGTAATCAGTGAGGCTGTGGCAATGCCACAACAACACCATTGCATATTGTTGTTGCCCCAGATTTAAGACTATATGTAAACCTGAAGCTGTGAGTAAATCCAATACCACCCTAGGAGTGGTGTTAGGATGGCACAACAAGGCGAAATGCTTTCCTTCCTCCTCGTGTCACTGCCCTTCTTATGTGTGTTGCATCCAGCAGCACATATAGAAAGTGCAAATGCCCAGAAAAGATTGTATTTTCAGCAGGAAGGTGTCCCTTTCTACCCAAAATCCATCACCGCTGCAGTGCAGCTATCCTTGCACCATGGCACGTGGTTATGTGCATTGGCGCTCAGCAGCAACAATTGCCCTGATGCAGGGGCCAACACAGGGCTGCTCCATATATACTTTAAAATTGTACATCCAACTGTATTGAAAGTGACAGAGTGGGGCACTGCCAAATGTGGCGCTACGTTCCACTCCATCATTTTCCTTGAAACCTAAGAAATAATGGGCCAACATGGCAGGTGCGCCCACACCTTCCCCCCGATATGCACCAACAATTTCTCACCCATCCCAGCAATCACTTCACTGTTGCCACTAATCCACCTGCCCATGTGTAACACTCAGTGTGCAACATGTCCTACGCTAGTTGCACAGGGTGGCCCAACAACAACTCTCACACACCTCCATCCACCAATTGGGAATGGGCACAAAAGTGAAGATATACAACATATGGGGAATGTCTGTGATCATCATCTGTGCTGTCATTTCACCATGTAGCAAGGTAGCCTGTGTTGTGGGAATGGTTGGCGTTGTGCCCAAAGGGACACCTTCATGTGTAGGAACAGACACAAGTGGCATTAATGTAGCACTACGGGCCCAATGTCACTAGCCGTAATGCAACAGAACAATCATTCAAATAGTTGCCAATGTGGATCCAAACTGCCCTTTCCCCTCGTGCCACATTAACGAAGACACAAAATGCATGCATTGATCCTCATTGTATATTCTTATACCAACATATGCCATGTGGCAGATATGCTGTATGTAAGGAAACATCCCTTATTCAGGGAGGGAAGAACAAATGGGGCTGACAATCCATAAAGGTTGCACTGTGCTATCTAATTATCACAAGTGTGAGGCCTGCCAAATGGCAGATGACAAAGTGACACAAGCATTGTAAGCGATGGACCTCCCTGTGCCTTGCTACACTAGTGTCATCATTCATGATGCCAATGCAGTAAAGTGCCAAAATAGTGACAAAACTCATTAGACTGTGGGAATGTCCACCATGGTGAACAGGAATGTAAAAGACGTGCTTCCATGGTATCAGTGGCTGGGGCAAGGGGGCCTGCAACAAACATGGTGGCGTGGAATCAATGCACCAAATACCTTAAAAGGTTGTCCTATCTGTGATGCACAATGCAAAACACAATAAACAGCTGCAACCTGGGGTATGTAACATGTCACTTAGCCACCAGATGCAAGTAAATGATAAGCCATCTCAACAGCCACTACAGTCAAAGATTCACTATTTCATTGCAGATGATGATGCCTTACCTCCTGCAGACCTGCCTGTCCTGGATTTTACAGATGACATGGATGCCCAGCTGCTGACCATCAATGAAGAGACTCTCCAGGATGTCCTAGGTTCCTTCCAGACACCACGTCCAGTCGCAGGGAGGACACACAGCGTTGCGGGGTCTCCAAATGAACCACCCAACACACAACACGAACCAGTCCTGCCACAGCCCTGGATGCGGAGGACACAGACATCACCTTTCAGAGGACAGTTGTAGGAGTCCAGCGGGAGCTGGCACAGCAGGTGCAGGTGGGGATGTAGACCATGGCAGGCAGCCTAGAGGGAGTGCAGAGATGCCTCAGTCCGAAAAACAACAATTAAGCTGCCATCAGAGGCACCCACTCCCCTCTAAGTGGATTCCAGCAGTCCCTGTAAGACATAGCTGCTGTCATGAGGCACAGGTTTGAACAATTGAACTCCCAAATTGGCAGAAGCATGATAGATAACAGGATGGGGCTATAGAAAATGCACTGGTTTCCATACAGCGGGAAGTGGCCTCCCTCAGGAAAAACATGTCTGCCTACTAGCAGCAGTTCCTCCTTACTGCAGTGATGCCTTATGTATTCCCACATCTCTATCCCCTAATGTGTGTCTGACCCCCTCAACTTGTAACAACAGCACCACCCATGGCACAGGAGGCACCACACACATCAGAGGATGAAGATGTGGAAGGAACAACGTTCACACGTAAAACCACCCAGTAGCTGCATTCTTTGCCACATGGACAGTACCTCCTTAGTTCTGTGCTTAAGATCATGCCATTGCTATGACAGCTGGCAATGTGCCCTCTTCACTCAACCACTGTTGAATTACCTCCGGTGGACTGTTGTTGTCTCAATTCCTACCTATTGTCAATTTGGACACCTCCTCACTAATGCACACTTCTCCTCCACATGTCTCATGACATGTCCCTCACCCTTGGACTCAGAATGTACATCAAATGGCTCAGGATCTCTCATGGGGTCAGTGAACAGGACATTGTACTGCATTGGAAACTAAACTTGCACGTGTAAATAAATCACCATAATCACATGTATCATGCCATTTTTTCAGTGTTTAATCAACTCATATAAATGTCTGCATTCTGTGAACCAATGTCAATGAGAACAGAACCAAATGGCATGTGTGGCTTACTGTCAGACACAAAGGCACACACTAGGATTCAGACCTGATAAAAGTGACCAAAAGTACTGTGGACTACAAACAACTTACTGAGTCTCCCAACCATGCACTGAACATATATCCATGCAAGCTGACATATGGAATGAATGGTTCAGAACTCAAGTGTCAGGAAATTTCCCTGATGATTGTACCAGTACAGCAAATATGTGAGGAACTGAACAGCACGTTCAAGACTGTGACAGGCAGCTGTCAGTGTGCAAGTATCCATATCCAAAATAAGAAGGAGGTTAATGTGTTAATGTGCAAAACATTTCTAAAATGATTGTAACAGACCTTAGCAATGACAATTGATGTTGCATCATTACCTGTCAAAGATATTGTATCCTTACACAATCTGAGTGCCAGGAACTGCACTGAAAAATGTCTTGAGTAGCTGATGTCATAGCGCTGCCAATCAGACATGTCCTTGGTCATTGGGGATACACATAGTCATACATGTAAATCAATACTGAATGCATACCCTCAGGCAGTTCCCTAACTTGACCAGTACAGACATGAGAACATCCAGACAGTCAATCATCATGGACACCAAATTGTCAAAAAATAACAGAATTTATTGGTACCTAAAAACACAACCTATTAAAAACCTAACCTACTCACTAACCTACACTAAGCTAACCTATACTAACTTATCTGAACTTAACCCTACAGCTATCTATCCTAATCTAAATTTAACTTATACACTTAGTGCCACTTAATAAACATTGTCCCCCTACCCCACTTATGAGACAATAGACGTGTAGGACAACATGAACTAAAGCTACACATATACTAACTAATCCTATGCCCTAAACAAATATATATTTGTTCGTATTTTCTTAAAATAGATCTATTGTTTGGTATTTTTATATTTGTACATATACCCCTAAACATAACCACCACCTAACCATCCCCCCAAACAAAAACAATGCCTAAATCCTACCCCCAAACTACCCCAAACTAAATCCTGCTACTGAACTACTCTATCCTGCCTAACCTATGTCTACCCCCCTAAAACCCACTAAACCTTTAAACAATGCGGACTGTGGAAGGGAAGGTCCGGGGAAGTGGTGAGTTGCTACACCTACAGCTTCTTCAGCTTCCTCTTGATGTATTTTGGTATTTTGTCATTTCTGGCATTGTCTGCCTCCCGTCTGGCCAACATAACCATGGCCTCAGCCAGGTCTTTAAACATTTCCACCTCAAAGCTGGACCCAGTGGCAGATGGTGGTGGCTGTTGTGGTGCTGGTGCAGTCAAATGTGCTACAGATGCAGAGGGTGCCAGACCTGATGGAGCACCACTGACTCTGGGTGCTGAGGACACTCCTTTATTTGAGGTGGTTGCAGGCTGTTGAGCTGGCCCACCATTAAGGAAGTCCTTCCACGACCCCGACAACTTTTCAGTGCTGTACCTCCTTGCCATCTTCCTGTAACCAACCTGGACTTTGCAAATGTGCCAGAAATGTTCAACACATTTTGCAAAATTCTATTTCTGGGCTAGAGTCATTGTGGCAGCTAAAACATGAGGTGAACATGTCATCAGTAACCGCGTTGGGTAGAGGAAGAACAAGCATGCATTGTAAACTGCATTTTCTGATGACACATGTTGTCAACCAGTAAGCCAACAACAGGGGTCAGACCAAAGTCCATACAAATCTGCCTAGGAAGCATCTACAGTATTTTGTACATGTCACAGGGATAATGGCTCCCCAAAGTTGCACACTAGGGCCAAGATATGAGAGGGTCTAGGGCCTTCTTGCACCACATTAGCATCATAAGCAATATGATGCTAATAAGGCACAACAAGGCCAAATGGTCAGCAGAATATCAACTTAGTGGTGCAGTAACTGCTATGTGCCACTTTGTAACCCCTTGCACAACAATAGGCCTGTGCCAGTCATGATGTATGCAAGGGTGGCGTTACCCCGGTAGGGTGACTGCCAAAGTGGCACACTGCAATCTAAGAGATTCAACTGCCTCATTTTGTTTTTGCAACTCTTGTTGCCAGCTCAGAGCTGGAATTAAAAGGGGGCACACCATTGGCCACAATGTGCCCCTATGTACAGTACAGGGTTAGCATTAGATTCTCTTGCACTAACCATGAATTGTACATCATTTCTATCAAGATGCTAACCACAATTGGCATATACCCAGTGCCATGGTGGGGTGTATATCATATACGGCACACAGATGGTGGCAGACAAGGGGGAGCTAAGGACCGCAAAAGAAGTGACGCAGCACTGAGTGCAGTGCCTGTTTACTTGTATCTGCCTCTATCTGTGCACAAACTTGATACATCTCCCAACTACCAGGTACACACTTACCATGCACATTTCATACACATGTGATGTGATCATGCTTGCTCACAACTATCATGATGGCTGAAAGCTGTTGTTTCATCTGCACACATCTTATTTGTTACAATCCACAGACTTGTCTCATATCCACCTGAAGAAAACCACAAATCTCTATGTGTACTCAAATGACTGTTATCCTTCTCAAAAGAGCTCCTTACACATCCGTTGCCTCACTTCATTACTGAAGAGCAGTGAAGCACCAAGTGTCGCCCTGCAAAAGCCCCTTGGAGAGCTCTACCTGGGTATATATATTGTACTGTGTTCTGACTACAGTTCTGCAACTTGTGCAACACAGTGCAGGAACAGGTGCTCTGAAAATATGTTTTAAACACCCATGCATTGCAGAATGCCAGCACACCTGACACATATCGCGACTGACATCAATGTGTTTGTCGGCATAAAATCATTTCCTGAGGCCCAATAATCCATGGCAGCACACGTTGGCACCTGTGCATCATTCAAATTATTCAACATCCTCTGCATACCATCAGACGTGATGTCGGTACCCAAGGATAGATGATGGTGTCCATATTGACACACATGCCATTTGTACATGGCTTAACCCCTACGCTGCCAGACCTTTTCCCCACAGGTGTCAGACCTTTTTTTGGCTATTTGAGGCAGTTCACGCTTAGGCCCTCATAACGTTTTGTCCACATAAGCTGCCCAAGCTAAATTTGCATCCTTATTTTCCAACATACTAGGGATTCTAGAGGTGCCCAGAGTTGTAGGTTCCCCTGAAGGAGTCCAAGAAATTAGCTAAAATAAAGCGAAAACTTCGTTTTTTTAAAAATAAATGGAAAAAAGGGCTGCAGAAGAAGGCTTGTGTTTTTTTTTCCCTTAAAATGGCATCAACAAAGGGTTTATGGTGCTAAAATTGCCGTCTTCCCAGCTTTCAGGAACAGGCAGACCTGAATCAGAAAAACACATTTTTCAACACAATTTTGGCATTTTACTGGGACATACCCCATTTTTACTATTGTTAGTGCATTCAGCCTCCTACCAGTTAGTGACAGAAATGGGTGTGAAACCAATGCGGGATCCCAGAAAGGTAAACCTTTCTGAAAAGTAGACGAATTTCTGAATTCAACAAGGGGTAATTTGTGTAGATCCTACAAGGGTTTCCTACAGAAAATAACAGCTGAATAAAACAAAAATTGAAATTGAGGTAAAAAAACAGCAATTTTTCTCCACGTTTTACTCTGTAACTTTTTCCTGCGATATCAGAGTTTTGAAAGCAATATACCGTTACGTCTGCTGGACTCTTCTGGTTGCAGGATATATAGGACTTGTAGTTTCATCAAGAACCTTAGATACCCAGAGCTAATAAACGAGCAGCACTTTGCAATGGGTTTTCATTCTATACAGCAATTCATTTTCTGAAATATAAAGAGTGAAAATAGGTATCAAGAAAACCTTTCTATTTATAAAATGGGCACAAGATAAGGGTTTGAGATGCAGTGGTTATTTTCACATCTCTGAATTCTGGCGTGCCCATACTAGCATGTGAATTACAGGGCATTTTGCAAATAAACATCTTTTTTTACACACTGTCTTACATTTGGAAGGAAAAAATGTGGAGAAAGACAAGGGGCAATAACACTTGTTTTTCTATTCTGTGTTCTCCCAAGTCTCCCGATAAAAATGGTACCTCACTTGTGTGGGTAGGCCTAGGGCCCGTGAAAAGAAATGCTCCAAAATACAACGTGGACACATCACATTTTACCCAAAGAAAACAGAACTGTTTTTTGAAAAGTGCCAAGCTGTGGATTTTGGCCTCTAGCTCAGCCGGCACCCAGGGAAACTTACCAAACCTGTGCATTTTTTAAAACTAGACACCTAGGGGAATCCAAGATGGGGTGACTTGTGGGGATCTCACCAGGTTTTGTTACCCAGAATCCTTTGCAAACCTCAATATTTGACTAAAAAAACACTTTCTCCTCACATTTCGGTGACAGAAAGTTCTGGAATCTCAGAGGAGCCTCAAATTTCCTTCCACCCCGCATTCCCCCAAGTCTCCCGATAAAAATGGTACCTCACCTGTGTGGGTAGGCCTAGTGCTCGTGACAGGAAATGCCCCAAAACACAACATGGACACATCACATTTTACCCAAACAAAAACAGAATTTGGCCTCTAGCTCAGCCGGCACTGAGGGAAACCTACCAAATCTGTGCATTTTTTTAAACTAGATACTTAGGTGAATCCAAGATGGGGTGAATTGTGGGGCTCTCACCAGGCTCTGTTACCTAGAATGCTTTGCAAATCTCAAAATGTGGCCAAAAAACACTTTTTCGTCACATTTTGGTGAAAGAAAGTTCTGGAATCTGAGAGGAGCCCAAATTTCTTTTTTAGCCCGCATTCCCCCATGTCTCCCGATAAGAATGGTACCTCACTTGTGTGGGTAGGCCTAGTGCCCGCAAAAGGAAATGCCCCAAAACACTATCTGGACACATCAAAATTATCAACTGCAAAACAACCTGATTTTGCGGGGGCACCTGCGTTTTTGGTCCTGGGTTCAGCAGCCATCTAGGGAAACCTACCAAGCCTAGACATTTCTGAAAACTAGACACACGAGGGAGTCCAGGGAGGTGTGACTTGCGTGGATCCCCCAGTGTTTTATTACCCAGAATCCTCAGCAAACCTCAATTTTAGATAAAAAATCAAATTTTTCCCACATTTCCGTGTGGGATCACCGCACCGGGACAAATGTCCTACCAACCAACGTTCCCCTCAGTCTCCCGGTAAAAATGATGTCTCGCTTGTGTAGGTGGGCCAAGTGCATGTGACAGGGAGGGGCCAAAAACATGTTGAAATTGAGGGGGAACCAAAGCGGGTCCAAAAGGGAAGTTTGAAAAAAAAAAATTTAGGCTGACAAGTGGGGCAGAATTTTTATGGGTATAGATGAGACAATGCTAGGTGGTAGGAATTTTGTGGATTGCTGCAGATTCCAGAAGGCTCCATCACAAAAATGTGGGAAAATGTGTGATTTCCAGCAAAGTTGTAGGTTTGCAGGGGATTGTGGGTAAGACAATGGTGCAGGGTGCATGTGAAGTATACCACCCTGGACTCACTCAGATGTTTAGTTTTCAGATGTGTCTAGGTTTTGTGGATTTTTCTACATGGCAGCTTCCCAAAGTCCAAAAATTGCAGCCCTCACCATTCCAAGTGGGACGATTTTGAGAGGTGGCCAAGCTCTCATGGCCCAAATGTAAACCCAAAACCCAAAATAATCAAAAGCCCTCTAGCTTGTCATGGGATAAGATGTTTTAATGTGCGGGGAGAGCTGACCTCTTCAGTTGGGGTGGGGGCATAACTATGCCTATACTGGTTGGTAGCCACCAACACACAGGCGTGACACCTATTTCCTAGGAGGTGAGTCTCTTGTAGGAGAACCATATCATGGGATTTTGGTTCGATGTCCTGGAGCATCAATCCCCATCTGACTTTGTTGCCTAGGCCATTGACATTCCTGGATACTATCCTTAGGGTTGACCTATTAACTTTGGACATCCCACTGTATGGTTAATGGACCACACAAGGAGGGGGCCGCCCAAAGCTCTTTGGGCTTCAGACTGTGAGAGTGAATATCCTGTGTGTCTCAGTAATGTTGACTGGCCATATGTTTATTGCCTGAGCATTAATTACAACAACTATCCAATAACCACTCTTCATTCATCACTTCCCCCTCCCTGCTACACTGCACTTTAGAATCCAGATGGCCCACCTCTCCAACTGCGGATAGCACCTGTTCCCCCAAACAAACATAATGCTAACTAGTAAGAGTCACTACGCCCTTCTGGCCCCCACCCAGCCCCTTAATGGAATGTCTTTACCAAGTTAGTGTCTTTTTCCTATGTCTCAAACTTGCCCAAATCACAGCTCTAGATCCATCATGGGCTGCTCCCAGCACACCCACGCAATGCTCTGGTTCATCTCCTGTGCCACATTTACAATCCCATGAGCCCCTCTCATCTCCCCATGGGTTCCAAGATCCATTTAGGTGATCAGGATGATGACCCAGGCTAGGCGTAATTTGTTTTGACCCGCACCTCCACTTCAAGTGTTTCACTATTCTTCTTTGCCATGCCGCCACCCCAGCCACTTAGGGAGGTCGCAGTGTCTTGACCCTCCTGCCATCTGACAATCAATCCAGCCAATCACGACCGGCTTCTGGGCTTGATAAAAAGTGAGTTTTGAATGTTGCAACTAATGATAAATGTGCCAGATAAGTCTTTGTTTACTTGTGGTCCCATTCCCTTGGAGCCTCTTCACCTAGAGTTAACTGCGGCACAGCCTCTGGACCCAAAGGCTGAAATTGGGGAAGAAGGTAACCCGACATTTACCTATATGCAATGGAGGGGCACTGCGAGCTGCTTAGAGAATCACGACCCGGTATTGGATGTTTATGTGTCTTGCTACGATGGGACAAGGGTGTGCTACAGGCTTTCCTGGTGCACCTGGGATGCGGTGGGCTCCCCCCACCTAAAAGCTTTTTGGAAGTCCACATGTTTGCAGCAGTCTCAGGATGAGATCATCCACAAACAGGTCCATGGCTGGACCCTTGGTATTTGGAGGTACCACTAATATCTATACATTATTTTTGCAGGGCCAGCCCTCCAAGTCTTCCAACTTCTGTCACAATTGTTCTACTGTAGCTTCACATCAGTTGTCATACATGGCTACATGTTCACATTTGCATTCCACAACCTATGTACAATTCCCAATGAGTGTATTTTGGTACTGTGATGACTCACCTGAGCTATGAGTAGAGGGAATTACACAATCAAGCTACGTAATGTATCACACATACGATTTGCCAACCGTCTATGATCTGTTAGTACATTGCTTGACTTACATGCACATTTCAAGTAGATATTTATTTGTATTGGTCCCTGTATGTCATTCTCTTGTTAGTAAATGTGAGTGGCACTGAGAAGTATGTTATCAGTACTCACGTCTGATATTGTCATTCAGACTTAGCCAGGTTACCTAGCAGACACAAACCTACCAATGGATGTACTTGCTAACCATTTCCTACCTAGCCCATACATCTGTTCAGCAGTCTTCATGTATATTTCCTGGATTGCTACAGTCATATGTCAAGCCAACACACTTGGGTGATATGTGTGTGACAATGTACAATGTATTAGCTACAGACAATGCCTACATTACACCAACACATTCATGTGGTAGTCAATTATTTTAAAGATGTTTAATGTTCCTGAGAATGTAGCAGATTAAAGTGAAGGTGCACAGCAACCAGTGCAGGGCCACTTTTCTTTTCCCCTTGGCATCCCCCTCCCGCCACCATGTGTGCGCTGTATTTTACAGACTGCACACCATGGACGGGTTAGGGGGCAATAGGGTGCTAGGTATTTGACGCAATTGATGTACTGTTCAGGGTCAGTGCTAAAATGTTGGCCCTTACCCTGAACAGTACTCAGGGACCGATTGGTTCCAATGGTGTGCCCCCTTTAAACAGCTGCTCTGAACAGGTGTTAAAAGAAGCAGCAATATATGGCACGGTTGTCTTACTTAGATTTCGCTGCTTCATTTTACCCCACCCCAACACCAGCTTTACACCCCCTTGCTTAATGTCTGTCACAGGCATTTTGTGGCACAAGGTGTTACATAGTGGCGCAATGCATGACTTGCGCCACAATGAGTTTCTGCTGCTTAGATATTTGCCTAGTTGAGTCACATTAGTGACAGATATTTGACACTGATGTAGAACTAGATGCACTAACCCCTCTTAAATCAGGGCCTACGTTCCAACATTGTTTACAACTGTTGTGGTGTAGTCATGCTCTCAGAGATATGGGCAAGTTTCATTTGATATGTGATGGTTGTAGAAGGCTGGCCAGGTTTGTAGGGGGTACCAAAGGTACTTACACCTAATACCAGGTCCAGTTATACCTTATTAGTGAAATGTAGTCAGTGTCTAGAAGCCAGGCTGTCTAGGGGTAGGTGCAGCTGAGTAGCCAAGGCTGAACTAGGAGACATGCAAAGCTCTTGCAATACCACTGTAGTCACACAGTACTCACTCGCATGAAAGAAAATACTCAGTATTACAAAAATAAAGGTACTATAGTTTAGTGACAAAAATGCCAAAAGTACCCTAGAGACTATACTCCCTTAGGAGGTAAGTAATATACACTATATACACATTAGTATCCAAAAACAGGTAAGTATACAGTTAGAAACCAGTGCAAATAGTGAAAATTACAATAGGTTGCAATGGACCTTAGGGGAACATAAACCATATACTAAAACAGTGGAATGCGAAAGTCAGTTTCCCACCTAGGCAAGTGTAGTGTGTAGAGCGGTGCTGGGAGTGTAAGAAAACACAAAAGGTAAGCAATAGACGCTACCCCAGAGCCCAGGAAAACAGGAGTAAATCACAGTAGAAGTCGTGATATAAAATTATGCAAGAAGTAGAAGAGACTGCAAGACACTAGCAATGGATTCCTGGACCTGAAGATCGGTGGAAGAAGGGGACGAAGTCCAAGAAGCACCGAAGAGTCCAGGGAGAACAGGAGCCCCTGCTAACCCAGATGAAGGTGCAAAAGAAGAACCCCTGGCGAAAAGACAAAGGGGGTCATTCTGACCTTGGCGGTCCATGACCGCCATGGCGGAGGGCGGCGGAAGCACCGCCAACAGGCTGGCGGTGCTTCCTTGGCGATTCTGACCGTGGCGGTAAAGCCGCGGTCGGAAAAGGGGAGCCGGCGGTTTCCCGCCGGTTTCCCGCTGGCCCACGGAATCCGCCATGGCGGCGCTGCTTGCAGCACCGCCATGGGGATTCCGACCGCCTTCCCGCCAGCCTGTTTCTGGCGGTGTCCACTGCCAGAACCAGGATGGCGGGATCGGGTGCCGTGGGGCCCCTGGGGGCCCCTGCACTGCCCATGCCACTGGCATGGGCAATGCAGGGGCCCCCAAACAGGGCCCCACAAAGATTTTCACTGTCTGCTTAGCAGACAGTGAAAATCGCGACGGGTGCCACTGCACCCGTCGCACCCCTTCAACTCCGCCTGCTCCATTCCGAGCCGGCTTCATTGTTGAAGGGGCTGTCCCGCTGGCCAGGCCGGAATGGCCGCCGCGGTCTTTCGGCGGGAACCGCTTGGCGGGCGGCGACCGCCGCGGTCAGAATGACCGCCAAAGTCAGTTATGTACCCAAGAAGACAGATGCAGGTTCCTGGTTCTTGCAGAATATGACCCACGCCGGAAGGATGATTGGAGTCTGGTTTTCGTCTTTGGATTCCACCAACAAGCCTTGGCACACGCAAAGCTTGCGGTTAGAAGAAAATGACGCTGCCCGGGACCAGGAGTGGCCTGGTGGCCTCTACCCAGAAGGGGTAGGCAGAGGGGGTTCTCAGCAACTCAGAGAGCCCTCATAAGACCAGGCAGCATGCACAGGAGTCCCACAGCATGGGGACAAAGGAGGTGCAAATGGAGGCCCACGCAGCACGACACAAAGGGATCCCACGCCGCCGGAGAACCACTCAGGAAGCTGTGCGTAGAAGGATGGAGAGCTGGGGGCCTAAGCTGTGCTGTGCACGAAGAACTTCTTGGAAGGTCGCACACAAGCCTTGGCAACCGCAAGTTACGTGGTGCTTGGTGGTACTGTCTTGCGTGGGGAGGCAAGCACTTACCTCCACCAAAGTTGGACAGCTGGACCTTGGGACTGTTGGGGCCACTTTAGTCAACCACCCGTGTTGCTGGATCAATGCGTGTCATCTGGAGAGGAGACCCACGCCACCGGTCATCGCTGTAGAAAGTTGCCTGCTGAAGCAGGGAAGTGACTCCGTCACTCCACTGGAGATTCCTTCGGTTCTTCTAGTGCAGGCTGAAGACAGGCGGTTCTCAGAGGATGCACAACCTGGAAACAGTTGCAGTTGCTGGCAGGATCTGAAGATGCAATGTTGCAGAAGTCGTCTTTGCTCCTTTGTTGCAGTATGTAGAGTTCCTGGAGGGTTCAGCGGTGGTTCAGTCAGTAGAAGATGAAGTAAAGGATGCAGAGGATTCCTGCTGGAGACTTGCAATCCGAACCTGAAGAAACACCCAGAGGAGAGACCCTAAATAGCCCTGAAAGGGGGATTGGTCACACCTAACCAGCTAAGCACTAGCAGGGGAGGGCTCTGATGTCACCTGCTGGAACTGGCCACTCAGATGCTCCCAGAGTGCCCCACCATCTTGGAATCCAAGATGGCAAAACCCAGGGACACTCTGGGGGAGCACTGGGCATCACCCCTGGGGTGGTGATGGACAGGGGAGTGGTCCCTCCCCTTTCCTTTGTCGTGTTTCGTGCCAGAGCAGGGAATGGGGGTCTCTGAACAGGTGTAGACTGGATTATGCAAGGAGGGCACCATCTGTGCCATTCAAAGCATTTTCCAGAGGCTCTGGGAGGCTACCCCTCCCATGCCTGTAACACCTATTTCCAAAGAGAGAGGGTGTAACATCCCTCTCCCAAAGGAAATCCTTTGTTCTGCCATCCTGGGCTTGAGCTGCTCAAGCAACAGGAAGGCAGAAACCAGTCTGTGAGGTGGCAGCAGCTGAGGCTGCCTGGAAACCTCAGAAGGCTGGTATGGCAGTACTGGGGGTCCACTGTGGAGCCACCAGAGTGCATGGGATTGTACAACCAATACTAGAATCAGTATTGGGGTACAATTCCCAGTTGTTAAACATCTTACATGTCTATATTCGGGGTTACCCTTGTGAAGCTGGACATAGTTATTGACCTATGTCCAGTGCACGCGGAAAATGGTGTCCCCCTGCACTCAGGAAGTCCAGGAAAATGGGCCTGGACAACGTGGAGGTACTGCTGCTAGTGCAGGGGTGCCCTCACACAGGTACTTTGCACCCAGCCTTCAGGGTTGGAAGGCCTGACATATAGGTGACTTATAAGTGACCTAGTGCACAGAAAATGGCTGTGAAAGGGTGCATGCACCGTTTCACACAGGCTGCAATGGCAGTCCTGTAGAAGCCTTTGCATGGGCTCCCTATGGGTGGCAAAAGTAATGCTGCAGCCCATAGGGATCCCCTTGGACCCCAATGCCCTGGGTACCTAGGTACCATATACTGGGGACTAATAAGGAGCGACCAGTATGCCAATTTGGGATGAAATACTGGATTACCAGTGAGTAGTGACAAATTTGGAAACAGAGAGAGCATAAGCACTGGGGTCCTGGTTAGCAGGCCTCCAGTGACACAGTCAAGCATCCTTACCAAAACAGTGAAACATACTGACAAGCAGGCCAAAAACCATAAACACTGGGGTCCTGGCTACCAGGATCCCAGTGTCACAGTCAAAACATACTGACATCAGGCAGAAATTGGGGTAACGTGCCAAAAAGAGGGTTCTTTCCTACACAGGTGTAAAAGAGTACGCTATGTACGTTCTGAGTTTACATGATTTTATTGATTTATTTACATGGTGATTCTTGGATACAGTTCTAAGTGAAGAAGTTCTGCACTATTAGTTCTCTTCTGCATATTCCTGCAGCAGTGTTTTGTTGTCCCACCTCCTCCAGTTGTACACCATTGTTGTCATCCTCCTCATTTGGGACATCTACTTAATCATCCCAGGGGACATGTGTGCGTAGACAAATGTTGTTAAAAATGGCATACACAAGGATTATTTTACAGACAAGGGGTGAGCATATAACTGTCCTCCTCTTCCTTTGAGATGTAGGCACCTGACTCTTGATTAAAGGAAGCCAAATGTCCTCTCCATGACATTTCTGGTCCTTATTTGGGCTTCATTGTATGCCCACTCTGCATCCGTTGTTGGATTTCCAAAATTTGGATGCGGTAACCTTGGTCAACTGCAAAGGAATGTGAGAACATGTGTCAATCATGCACCTTAGTTAATTGCTAGGTGGCATGGCCCGTATTTGTTTTGAGTGGATTGGTGTATCAGGCTTACATATGATATTATGTGTGTTCCTGTGTGGATGAATGGTTGGATTGGTCTGTGGTGGTGGACTTTCCGATCATGGGTTGTGATTTAGGCACATGGTGTAGGAAAGTACCATCTTGCCTAGCATGTTACCCCCATATTTCACTGTATATATGTTGTTTTAGTGTATGTGTCACTGGGACCCTGCCAGCCAGTGCCCCAGTGCTCATAAGTGTGCCCTGTATGTGTTCCCTGTGTGATGACTAACTGTCTCACTGAGGCTCTGCTAACCAGAACCTCAGTGGTTATGCTCTCTCTGCTTTCCAAATTGTCACTAACAGGCTAGTGACCAATTTCACCAATTCACATTGGCATACTGGAACACCCTTATAATCCCCTAGTATATGGTACTGAGGTACCCAGGGTATTGGGGTTCCAGGAGAATCCTATGGGCTGCAGCATTTCTTTTGCCACCCATAGGGAGCTCTGACAATTATTACACAGGCCTGCCACTGCAGCCTGAGTGAAATAACGTCCATGTTATTTCACAGCCATTTACCACTGCACTTAAGTAACTTATAAGTCACCTATATGTCTAACCTTCACCTGGTGAAGGTTAGGTGCTAAGTTACTTAGTGTGTGGGCACCCTGGCACTAGCCAAGGTGCCCCCACATCGTTCAGGACAAATTCCCCGGACTTTGTGAGTGTGGGGACACCATTACACGCGTGCACTATACATAGGTCACTACCTATGTATAGCGTCACAATGGTAACTCCGAACATGGCCATGTAACATGTCTAAGATCATGGAATTGTCACAATTCCATGATCCCCCGAGTCTCTAGCACAGACCCGGGTACTGCCAAAATGCCTTTCCCGGGGTTTCACTGCAGCTGCTGCTGCTGCCAACCCCTCAGGCAGGTTTCTGCCCTCCCGGGGTCCAGCCAGGCCTGGCCCAGGAAGGCAGAACAAAGGACTTCCTCAGAGAGAGGGTGTTACACCCTCTCCCTTTGGAAAAATGTCACTGTAGACTGACATAGGTGAGTGACAATTCTACAAGTATGGCACCAATGTAAGTGAAAGGTTTCAAGACTGGGTACTTCAGTAAACATCTAATGTTCCATGGGATATGTGAAATTGAAGCTATGGTATGGGTATGTGATGAGGCTATACCAGGTGATACAGTGGACCTATCAGTGTGGCTCTTGCCTTGTATTAAGTGTACCATGACCCTGACTTCTGTATCCTGTGTTTTCGCAATGTATGACGGCTTAACATACATCCTGATGCTACTCTCAGTCATGCCCTATGCGCTGTTTGCTACACTACCTATAAATGTGTGTAGAACTACATATCTACTTATTGGACATCTGTCCTGTTACATTTCTGTTGAAATGAGTCTCCTGCTGATGGAGTCCCCATTTGATGTCCATACCAATGGGTGTACAATACAGAGGCATATAAGCAGTCCAGGGTTGGCATGCATGCCTATTATATATGGACGATAAAAGACACATACACAGGACCTGTGTTTAAGTTTTTTGTGCATATCAAAAGAATATCTGTGACTATAAAACAAATATGTGATGGGTGAAGTCATGGTGGATGACATCATCAGGGTAGCTGTTACACCAGTTGGAAACACAAGTCCATTGACCTTGTACAATAGGAAAATGGAGTTAGGTCTCAGGACAGTCAACAGGGTGTATCTGTGGCACTCAATGGGAACAGTTCAGGAGAGGATCACTTCCTGGCAGTGGGTTTGGTCTTAGCATCTGCTCGTGCTGGATGGCTGGCTGGACGTCCATGTTTGCGGTGGGGCTGTTTAGCTACAGAGGGAGGGGCGTCTGAGGCATGCCCTTCCCCTGGCAGGACCCTCCATTCCACTAGCAGCCAGAGATGTGGAAAGGACTGATGTTTCATTGCTAGTGGAAGAGGCCAGATGTGGGGAACAAAACCGAATTAGGGTGGTATTCAGGTCCCTCAGCACACCTGCCATGGAAGCTAGGTGGGCATTTTGTGTCTGCCACTGCACCGTGACTTCCTGGTGGTGGCCCCTCTGCAGCATTTGAATTTCCCCCAACATCGTGATGACTTGGCCCATCATGCCTCAGGACCTTTGGTAGGCTCCCAAGACTTGGGAGTTGGTTTCTTGGTCAGTTGTGTCCCATTGAGGCCCCATCCTCTGGCCTACAGCATCCCTTCCACACACCCTACTCCCACGTACCTGTGTCCCTGGCACAGTGTGCCCACACCCAGTAGCTTCAGGTCCATCATTATAAGGGGTGGCAAAGTTAGACTTGGTTACCTGTACTGTGGGGCACACAACAGATGTTACAGTCCTTGTGACACAGGTTTGGGGGTTAATGGTTGCCTGTTATGTCGATGCAACAGGGCTGGGAGGAGTGTGGGAAGAGTGAGGCTGAGAGTTGTTGACTAACCACGTTTCCCAGATGGGCTAGGTTGTTCATCAGTGTCCAGATATCCAAGGCTGTTGTCCTCACTGGGGCCTTCATCCAGAGGGGGAGTGACAGTCTCTAGTATCCTCTCCATGGTGGCAATGGCAAGGTTACCTCTGGAGAGAGTGAGACACAGAGTTCAGGTTAAAATGGGTGTATTGTTGCATTTGTGTGAGATGCAGACAGTGCCTTAACATGATTCCCAGCAATGACATTGACAGCTGTTGCACAGCATACCTTAGTAGTACATACAACTGTATAACTTGATTTCCATACTCCATGTAAAGAGTTTTAAGACTAGGTTGGTAGTGATTGTACTGCTGATGGCATCTGATATTGTCTGATTATGGACATGACTGTTCACCTCTATTACCTAGTGAACAGTCAGGCATGGTAAATGGCACAACTTAGAGCTGTACAATGCACATAGGTGTCCTTGTAGGAACACAGTATGTGAGTAAGCAACGGACATTGACCTGTATCTGGATGTACTGCATGTGCATCGACTCAGCCATTTGACTTTCCAAACCAGGTGAGTATATTTATAGTTTGGGATCTTTAATCTATGGCAGTTATTAATGGGCACACAGCTATAGCTGTGTTCTGCCGGGGATGCAGGTGTGAGTGAGCCATTGCATTGCTGTCATTGACATGTACTGTTCCACACTAGTACTATCAAGATGGTATGGATGGTAAATTAGTTATACATGCATGATGTGATATTTTGTGCACATTCCAGGATATCACAATGATGGGATGGTGCATTCAGGGAGTTGTAGTGCTATGAGTAGCCAGTAATTCATGTGCCATTTCCAAGGACTGTGAGCCCAGATGAGTTCAGTGGAGATGTAGCATGTCAGAAATGGGTATTAGGCAATTTGGGGTATTAGGTGAGGTGTGGTGGGTGGATGTTATTTGGAATGGGTTTAGGTGGTGAGGGAGCATGCAGGACAGAATTGTGTGACATGAATGTTGGGGTACTTACCAGACTCTACTCCCCCAGGTATTCCTGTCAGGCCCTCAGGATGCAGGATGTTCAAGACCTTTTCCTCCCATGATGTGAAAGTAAGGGGAGGAGGTGGATGCCCACCACCAGTCTTCTGTACAGCTAGCTGGTGCCTGGATGCCATGGAACGCACCATCCCCCGTAGGTCATTCCACCTATTGCTAATGTCCTCCCTTGTGCTTGGATGACTACCTACAAAATTTACCCTGTCGACTATTCTTTGCCACAACTCCAATTACCTGGCAATAGATGTTTGTTGGACCTGGTCTCCGAACAGGTATGGCTATACCCTTACAATTTCATCCACCATGACCCTCAACTCGTCGTCAGTGAAACATGGGTGTTTTTGTGGGGACAGAGTGGCGGTTGTGGAGACGGTGTGTAGGGTAGCTGTAAGTGAAAAGGTGCAGTCTTTGGTAAATGGTGAGGTGTAGGTGCTGTAATGTGAGTGGGTGATGGTGGTAGCTGATTGTGTGTGCTACTGATGTGTGTAATGTGAATGTTGTGCTGATGTGGGGTGAGTGCTGAGTGAAATATGGATGTGTGCCTATGGTGTAAAATGCCAAAATCTATCTTTTTTGACTTCTCAGTGTATGTGAATAGCGTTCTGGATGGAAAGGATTGTTGGTTCTGTTGGGTGTGTTATATAGTGCAGTGAGTAGGTGTGTCGGGTGTGTGGATGTGTGGGGTATTCAAACTATCCAATGTGGTGTTGTGTTCTGACTGAGTGAGTTAAGTCCACCGCAGTTTGCACCGCCAATAGTTTTCCGCACTGGTAGAACCGCTGTCGTGATTTGTGGATTGTAATTTGATAGGTGGATTTTTGTCAGGCTGGCGGTGCTGGTGGTGGAACCGCCTCTTTTCCGTCCTCCAGTGTCCTGGCGGTTTCTGAAATTTGGCTGTTTTTTGGTGGTGCTCATAGTGTGACTTTTAATATGGTTGTCACATGAACATCAACTTGGCGGTCTTTTGGCTGCCGCCACCGCGGTGGTCTTACCGTCAGACTGCCAAACTCATAATGAGGCCCTTAGTGTACCTTTGTGCCACAGTGTGCCTGTGCAAAGCATCATGTATGCACGGGGTGTGTTCCCCCATTGGGCAAAAGCTAAAATCGTGCAGAGGAATATTAGAGGTCCCATTGCGGAATTTTTATCTGATGCTTTTGATGCCTGCACAGAGCAGGCGTAAGTATGTGGCACACCACTGCTTTAAGTGTGGCCTTATGTACTGTGCAGGTCATAAACTGCTTCAACAAATATTTTTTAAACTGTTTCCTGACTGTGATGCAATTTTGTAGATCAATGGTAAAAGCATTAGGAACGTAAATGATTCCTTGCGATATATATAATTGAGGATTGTGTAGATTGGAGCGGGAGCATAAGCCAAATTAGCACATACGAAGTTACGATAGGAGGCACATTATTGAAATAGTGTGTGAGAACAAAATGTCAGATAGTTAACAAACAGCTCTGAACATTATCTATAATAATAGATGGAGGTGACAGGGTATATTGTATGGACCTATGGGGTACATTTATATAGAATCATCATGTAGATATATTGATTTGTGAGGTGGGACATCCTGTAGCAAGATACAGCAATTAGAACCCTTGTGTCAGAGGCACTTAGCCATTACAAACTACATGTGATATGCAATGCAGGTTTGTGGTGAGGTATAATAAACAGTGCACCTTTTACATTAGGCACTCAGCCTTTAATTGAACTATGATGATGGGATATGGATATCAAGCAAGGAGACAGCACAGCCTTTAGATAGAGGCAATATTACTTAAATTGAGGTATTATATGAATAAGTATGATAATTAGCCACTGTATTCAAGGCATTAACTACAGAAGTTTCTGGAATACGATAAAGAAGTGTAAACCAGGCGAATTGTGTCTGCACTTAAGTGGTATAACACACACTATTCATTTTCAAGCACCCTCCGATTGTTTAGTTGTACATATCAAAGCTTAAACTATGGTGAAAACATCAGATGATGTTCATAGGGTGATGGGTTTAAGTATTTTTTTTATGTGAACTACATGGTCCAGAATGCCTCAAGGCCGGCAGGGCGAACTGACTGTATTTAGTGTGAAATGGTAGAAGGACTCACTAACCGTGAGCAAGACTCGTAAGAGCTGAAACGTGTTGGTGGTTGCTGAAGGCTAATAAAGACAAAGATACTGGAAATCCGAAGTGCTGTGAATTATTCTTTGTTATATTGATATCACCAGGGCCTGTCTGCCTCATCACCAGCACTGGCAGTAGAGTGCTACGCCAAGCCATATTTAGAATATATAAATATATATATGCACATATATACATATATATTTTTGGTTGTTGTTGGAAAGTGGATTATTGGTATATTTAGCAATAGGCCACCAACCCCCACTAGGTTCAGTTAGGTCTCAATAAATTAACCCCAGCTCAACCCTTGGTAGCTTGGCAATGAGCAACAAGCCTTAACTTAAGAGTCAAAGGTCCTTATCAAGAGTTTGGTGGGTGGCGAAGGCCGGCCGCCACACTCTTTGGGTCAGAGAACTGCCACTCTGGTTTTCTGCCCGCTTACCCTATCATGACTTTTCTGCTGGGCCAGCAGGCGGAAACAGCGTTTCCGTCTGCTGGCGTAGCAGGAAACTCACCACAAAATTGACGCTGGCTCAATTATGGCAGACATATTGTGGTACGCTGGGTACGACAGCACCCGTCGAGCTTT
Organism: Pleurodeles waltl; assembly: GCF_031143425.1. Taxonomy (NCBI): domain Eukaryota; kingdom Metazoa; phylum Chordata; class Amphibia; order Caudata; family Salamandridae; genus Pleurodeles; species Pleurodeles waltl. The sequence goes on from NC_090438.1 coordinate 763,086,536, forward strand.
TCATTACTCCATGGGGGCCCCTATACTGCCCATGCACTTGGCACGGGCAGTGTAGAGGCCACCATAGGGCCCCTGGCACCCCATCTCTGCCAGCCTTTGCATGGCAGGGGGACCACCATGCAAAAGCTGGTGGAGAGGGGAGTCATGATCCCCAGGGCAGCGCTGCTTACCAGGCTGTCAACTGGCGGCAACCTGGAGGTGCCAGCGGTCGGACCGTGGCGGCTCTGCCAGGGTCATAATGTGGAGGCCGGAACGCTGCTTTGGTGGCAATCCGACCGCCACCGCGAGTCTGGTGGTCCAAGGACCACCAGACTGTTAATGAGTACCAAAGTGTGTAAAGCATTCAAGTATCAAAAAACATAATTAAAACAAATAAAATCAAATAAGGAGAACCAGAGATATGAATTTTTAAAGAATTAATATTTTCTAGCACATAGAAACAAAAAGTGTCAATATGGTCATCTGGTCGCACTTCGACAGGGCCAAAGTCAAAGTTTCAGGCCGACCGGGATGGAGCCTTGCTCGGCTACAGCCAGCGGGAGGCCTCTGTCAAAGGTTTACCTTCGGACTTAGTCATTTTCTTGACGATTTTCTTCAGGGGGACAAAGTCACAAATTCGATCTGACCTTCCTGGAGCCTTCTTTGGATATGTGTTGCAGGAGACTTCGGCAAAGGTTTCTACGATGTCAGATTGCCTTTCCAGGAGCCCCCAGTGAAATCCTGGAAGTTCAGGGCTCCTGAACTTTTCAGCGGGACGAACCAACAAGGCAGGCCGGGTCGTGGTCGACGTAAGCCGTATTGACTCTTGACAGCAGGTCGGTCCCTTTGTGGATAATTTTTCCAAGAGTTCTCCAATCTTCTCCAAACTTCTGAATGTTTTTCCAGAAGGTCTTTGAAGGTCTTTTAGGAGTTCACAGCTCATCCCAAGGTTCCAGAAGCTTTGAGTTGCTCCTTGAGGGTTAGGACTCCAACTCCCAGAATGCACCTGGCTCAAACTCCAAAATGACCACTGGACATTGATTAGCTGGTCATTTTCTTCAGGATTTGATGCACGGGACTCTGGTTAGCTATTTTTCAAGTGTAGCAAGCAGGGAGTCACTTCTGGAACCAGTTGAAGCTAGCTAAAGTCCTTCTTGTGGTGAAGCCCAAGTGTGCAGCTGATGCAGTCCTTCAGACTTCAGTGTCCAGGTGCAAGTCAGGGGTCCAGCAGGGCAGTCCTTCTTCTTCTGATGTTCTTCCTTGAAGGGATCTGAGGTGTGGGTGCAGCTCTGCCATATTTATCCTTGCTCCTGGGGTGGAAAGCAGGGGGTCCCAGTTTTCCAATCACAGGGAGGCTCCTTCCCCCTTTGATGACCACTTCCTTGGGACTGTGGCAAAAATCAATCCCAAGGAGCAACATTCTTAAGAAATCTAACATGGCTGAAAGTGATTTTTGGAGGTTAGAGCTGGCTGAGCCCACCCACTGGTGTGGCAAAAATCCTAAACACACCTTTCTCCTGCTTTCTCCTAATCTAATCAAGAGGGCACCTAATTGTCTGAGATTGTAGGAAATGGAGGAGGTCCTGAGCTGCTCCAAAGGTCCTTCCCTGCCTTTGAAGACCAGTTTGGCTGCTCTCCCCCCATTCTGTTTCACCATCAGCTGAGGCAGATCTCCTCCTCCAGGCACATCCATTGTGTTCAGCTCAGACCACTTCACACCTCATCAAAGCAGCCTGGCCAGGCTCCCATAGGCTGGCCAATCAGAGATGGGCACTACAGAGCTGAAGTTGGCAACTTTCAGGTAGAGTTTTAAAACTCTTTAGCTGAACTAGTTGTAGTAAATCCAACAATGGCACGTTGTAGGATTTATTATAACAATTAATTTGATACCAAACTCAAGGTATCTGTTTCTTATAGGGTCTTCGTTAATTAAAATAAAGTCTCCCCATGTTAGCCTATGGAGGCCATTCACTACAGCGAGGGAAAAATTTATTTTACCTCACCAGAGCTTATAAATCAATTTTTATAAGGTCCCTGCTTATAGTTACATGGTGCCCAATCCTAGGGACAAATAGGGTACACCTTAGGGGTGACCTATATGTAAAAATAAGGTACTTTAAGACTTTGGAAGTACTTATAATTCCAAGTTTAATTTGCATATAACTACCTACCTATAAGTCTCTAGTATATGGTAGAGCATGTAGGTTTAGGCACCCAGCATAGGTAGTGCACGGTGCCCAGTGTCATTTTAAAGGCAGGCCTGCCTTGCTGGCACATAATCTGAGTGAGCCACTTTTTTTCAATTAACACTATGGGGGAAACCAATTCAGAGGAGTACACAGGTTCAAACACTCCTTCATCCAACAATTGTTCGAGCAACAAACTAAGATCATTTCTGACACCTAGAGGGGCATCTCTTAACGTGTGCCTAACTGGAAAAGCTTCCTTTTAGGGTTAAGTGCGCAAAGCGCTCCGGCCCCTGTTGTTATCTCTCCGTGGGCTTTTAACCACACCCATGTCACACCCGTCACTTTCATTGGTTTGTGGGCTTGCTTTTAATATTCAGTTGATTTCATTAGTTCAAGGCATGCATACCTCATGCCTTTTCTGGTGTTCAGCCCTCCTCGAGTGCACCGGTAAACTACTGAAAACATACGAGGCTCCATGTTTTCAGCATGGTTTCGGGACTACTTTTTATTTTTATTTCCTACGCAGAGCGATCCTGCTAGAGCTGTAATCAAGCGATTTGCATGACATCGACCCTGTTATGTGGATATTTGCACTTTTGCCGGTTACATGGATAATTGCACTTTTGCCGTTAAATGAATAGTTGCACCTTTGCCGATATGTTTCACCGCGAGTGAACTTCTGTTTCCTTTTGTGTGTCTGCTTCGCGCTCATGGCGACCGTCAGCTCGCTTATGTGAAACTGTTTTACTTTTCATTTTCAGTTTATGTGGCAAGAAGTTTGTTTAGGAGTTTGCAAAGCTAATAGCTCTAACTCATTTTTTTTTTTCGCTCATGGGTGCTGTTGTCAAAAGATGTCAATTAACTTGTTCGCACTGTGTGAATCCTATTGCATCGCAAAAGGTTGTCCTTTCGCTCCTTATGTGGAGCAGATATTTCAAAAGGCGTCCGGCTTGTGTGGCTACCGTCTCAGTGTCTTTTCATTTGATTGTAATGACGTCACAAGCCACAGTCTTAAAACAGTACCCCTCTTTAAGCATCCCGGTATGAAAATTATACATGACCATATGGCACGGTGCATAGATTTTCAGCGAGAGAAGAAACGAGCCACACCAATTTCTTTCTGGTGTTTAATCATAGGGGTATCCAGAGACTCTCTTCTGTATATAACTCAAAGTATAAAGTTCACCTCTCATTACAATATTTATACACCCATATTTTGGCCAATTTCAGCAGTTTACACACTTGACCTATACACATCACTTGGATCGTGGATAACTATGAATTCAAGGCACGGGCAGGCCTTCTTCATGTGCAACTTAAAGGCATTTGTTTTCCTGCCACCCTTGCCCTTGTTTTGCTTTAATGCCACGGCCTCTGTACTGCTCACTCCTGGTATGTAACATCTGCCAAAACATGCAAAGGGGCAGGAGCAGAGAATAGTAACTGCTGTCTGTCAGCCCCTTCAGCAGCGAGCTTCTACCTCTTGGACATTTTGTCACATAGGTTTTTTTGACAGTGCTCTTTGCAAAATAAATCTAATTAATTCAGTTCTAGTTTAAAAGATTTCACCTGTGTTCATTGATTATGTTTTTATAATAAGTCAAACTATTACCATTAATTGTAGGATTTGCTTTTTTTTATCTTACTCAGTGTCCACATTTAGTGAAAGTAGAGCTTAATTTATAAATAATCACTGCCTAGAGCTTTCCCTTGGAATTCATGGCTGTTGCATTTCAATGTGAATACTGAGGCACCATTACTCTAGTTTAGTTTAGTTTAGTTTATAAGATTTGTAAAGCGCATGGCGACCCGAAGGCATCCCAGCCCTAAAAGCAGCAACGCACAAATAGGAGGGGGGATCAATGGTAATTACAGAATAAAAATGTTTTTAGCTTTTTCCTAAAGAGGTGTTCGGAGGATTCATTACGGAGCTCCAAAGGAAGGGTATTCTAAAGGTGGGAGGCCTTACTGGAAAAATAATTGTTGCCCCAGGCTCTCTTAGATCTTAATTTGTAAATAATCACGTGCTGGTGCCTAAAGCTTTCCTTTGCAACGCACAGCTTTTGCAGTTCAATGTGAATACCAAGGCACCATTATTCTAAAGCCATCTTAGGCATTTTTAATATATGTACAACCACTTTTAAGTCCTTTAGTGGAGTGCTTAATTTGTACATAAATACGTGCCAAGGCCTAAAGCTTTCCCTTCCTTTACAATACGTGGCTTTTGCAGTTCACAGTCAGTACTGAGGCACCATTATTCTAAATCCATTTCTGACATTTTTAATATATGTACAACCACTTTTAGCCCCTTTAGCTCACAGTGCTGAATTTGTAAACAATCACGTGCCGGTGCCTAAAGCTTTCTTTTGTAACATGTGGTTGTTGCAGTTCAATGTGAATACTTAGGCACCATTACTCTAAAGCCGTCTCAGGCATTTTTAATATATATACGGCAACTTTTAACCTGTTCAGAGCAGTGTTTAATTTGTAAATAATCATGTGCAGGTGCCTAATGCTTTCCTTTACAAAATGCGGCTGTTGCAGTTCAATGTGAATACTGAGGCACCATTATTCTAAAGCCATCGCGGGCATTTTTAATATATGTACAGCTACTTTTAAGCCCTTTAGCGCAGTGCTTAATTTGTAAATAATCATGTGCCAGTGATTAAGCTTTCCTTTGCAACGTACAGCTGTTGCAGTTCAATGTGATTACTGAGGTACCATTATTTTAAAGCCATCTCATGCATTTTTAATATATGTACAACCACTTTAAGCCCCTTTAGCTTGCAGTGCTTAATTTGTAAACAATCACATGCCGGTGCCTAAAGCTTTCTTTTGCAACATGTGGTTGTTGCAGTTCAATGTGAATACTGAGGCACCATTATTCTAAAGCCATCTCGGGCATTTTTTATTTATATACTGCCACTTTTTACCCCTTTAAAGCAGTGTTTAATTTGTAAATAATCATGTGCAGGTGCCTAATGTTTTCCTTTACAAAATGCGGCTGTTGCAGTTCAATGCGTATACTGAGGCACCATTATTCTAAAGCCATCTCTGGCATTTTTAATATATGTACAGCTACTTTTTAGCTCTTTAGCGGAGTGATTAATATGTAAATAACTACATGCTGGTGCCTAAAGCTTTCCTTTGCAATGCACAGCTCTTGCAGTTCAATGTGAATAATATTTATTCTAAAGCCATCTCAGGCATTTTTAATATATGTACAGCCATTTTTAACCCCATTAGCTCACTCTTGCAGTGCTTAATTTGTACATAATCATGTGCCAGTGCTTAAAGCTTTCCTTTGCAACGCGCGGCTGTTGCAGTTCAATGTGAATAGTGAGGCATCATTATTCTAAAGCCACCTTGTGCATTTTTAATATATGTAAAGCCACTTTTAACCCCTTTAGGCAGTGGTTCCCAATCTGTGCGCCGTGGCACCCAGGTGCGCCATCTAAACTAGCCAGGGGCGCCATGCACCAAGCACACGTTTGGGAACGAAATGAGGAATAGCTATAAATATCTGCTGTCACTACTTGCCCTGGCCTCCTGCTAACTGCAGTGTTAATGGATGACACTGAAACATAAAACCATCTCTCAACTCAGAGTTATTTAACAGGTGAGCTAAACAGTTCAGAAGTGTTGCTCGAGTGAATTTTAGAAATCCCTTCATGCAGTTTAACAAAACCTTTTGTGCAGTATAATTAAAATACACATGCTAATTCGTATAACCTCGCCCTAGGTAAGGAGACAAGGAAGACTGCTTATAAAGGTCATTAAGGGTGAACATTAATTTAATGCACAAGCTCCAAAAATAAAATAAACAGTAAAGAAATATGCAGTAAAGCACTGTAAAGGGCATTTCTTCCGTTCAGCAAATAATGCATAATCAGGCCTTCATGGAAGACCTGCTGTCACAGACAACTAATTCTGTCCCTTCAAGGATAGGTCACAAACACTTCACTCGGAATAAGCCACTCTAAGACAAACACTTTTGAAAAATGTGTGCATTGCAGATGCATTGTCTGTATGTAGGTACCTTTATTGTCTTGTGCACTTTGTTTTTCTTGTCAGCAGGGCCCTACAGATAGGCAGTTTATTACACAGCTAACATTTGTCTATAGGACAAAGATCATAGGATACTCAGCCTAGTGACTGCAGTCAGACCTTGGCTGGATGCCTGCTAATGCACCACAGCCCACCTTCCACTGCACTCTTCTTCCATACAAGGTATGTTACAGAGACCGGTAGAGCTGTAAACTATTGTACCAGTAGACATTGTACCTTAGTGAGCCAGTGAAACAGCAATAACGTGCTTATAAATGCCAGGTAGTGCATGTCAGCAGTGTCTGATCGCCTTAAAACGTGTAAATATTACCTATTTCAGCTGCGTACATGTGATATTTAACCAACTGAAGAAAGCTGCAATAGTGCTTAATTAAAGTCCCTTACTTCAATGTGATCTGTGCATGAAACGGAAAGCACATCCAGCTTTACTAGCACAGATTCTTTGTTAGAAGTAAATGAAAGGATTTGTTCTCTTATCATCTTTATCTTATTCTGTCATTCTTACTTTCATCACTTTACTAGCAACAAAGCTTCTGCTTACTCCAAATAATATTCCTTCTTACTCTTGCAGCTATTCGCGGTCTGTTACTCTGCTAAATATTCCTACTCTTAACTCTACTTCCTCCTTCTTACTCTGAATACTCCTATTCTTACTCCTACTGAGTCTCTCCCACCTGCAGCAGCAGTTCCTGCTCTAACCTGCATTTCAGCAAAGAGAGAGATGGGTGTCTCAACTGCTACAGTTTTGCATGTGTGAGAAATGCAATGATGAGCGCAGGGTTTGGATAGCCATCTTAAAGGGTGCTCAGAGATTCGCGCTGCCCTTCTTTTCCTTTAAGGAAAACAGTGACCTGCCTGCTGCTGGAGGAAGGTTGGCTTCCTCAGCATCAGGTTCATGTCTGAGGGGATATCACCTTCTTAGTGTACTGGCACAGAGATAGTTTGAATAGGAAGTTACTCCCATTGCATTTCAGTTATAGCTCAGCTATATATGGCATTCGGATGCCATCTGCAACAGACTTTTCTATTGAAGGTCCTTCTGCGAATGTAGCCAACACTGCCCTTTTCAGGTTGCTGATGTTAATTCTTAGTGGTTGTGTCATATTTGTTGCTAAGGATTGTCAGAGATATGTATTCTATTTAGTTCTGTGACATGCAGAATATGATGCAAGCTTCTGCCACTGAAGAAGATGCTTTCATGGCAGGAACGTGTGGTTTAAGGCTTCAAGGCCTGTAGTAAAAAGGAGAGGTGGTAAAGTGAGTATTTGTTGCTGATAAAGTGCTTTATTACAGCATCAGTTCAGTGACAAAGTAGATCACAACTACGATAATAATACCTTCACAGCAATTAATTTCAGGGAGGAAAATGGAAGTACCCCCGATGCCGGGCTTACATCCTCCCACCTGCCAAAAAAAGTTACGTAACGGTGAGCCACGGCCAACTGCCAATAGGTCAAGGGAGCCGCAGGTCGAAAAAGTTTGGAAACCACTGCCTTTAGGTGACAGTACTTAATTTGTAAACAATCACGTGCTGGTGCCTAAAGTTTTCTTTTGCAACATGTGGCTGTTGGAGTTCAATGTGAATACTTAGGCACCATTATTCTAAAGCCATCTCAGGCATTTTTAATGTATACATACAGCCACTTTTAACTCCTTTAGAGCAGTGCTTAATTTGTAAATAATCATGTGCTGGTGCCTAAAGCTTTCCTTAGCAACCTGCGTCTGTTGCAGTTCAATGTGAATACTAAGGCACTATTATTCTAAAGGCATCTTGGGCATTTTTAATATATCTACAGCCACTTTTAAGCCCTTTAGCGGAGTGCTTAATTTGTAAATAATCATGTGCTGGTGCCAAAAGCTTTCCATTCCTTTACAATGCGTGGCTTTTGCAGTTCAATGTCAATACTGAGGCACCATTATTCTGGAGCCATCTCTGACATTTTTAATATATGTACAGCCACTTTTAACCCCTTTAGCTCGCAGTGCTTAATTTGTAAACAATCATGTGACAGTGCCCAAAGTTTTCTTTTGCAACATGTGGCTGTTGCAGTTCAATGTGAATACTTCGGCACCATTATTCTAAAGCCATCTTGGACATTTTTAATATATATATACGCCCACTTTTAATCCCTTTAGCTCGCAGTGTTTAATTTGTAAACAATCACGTGCCAGTGCCTAAAGTTTTCTTTTGCAACAGGTGGCTGTTGGAGTTCAATGTGAATACTTAGGCACCATTATTCTAAAGCCATCTCAGGCATTTTTAATGTATACATACAGCCACTTTTAAACCCTTTAGAGCAGTGCTTAATTTGTAAATAATCATGTGCTGGTGCCTAAAGTTTTCTTTTGCAACATGTGGCTGTTAGAGTTCAATGTGAATACTTAGGCACCATTATTCTAAAGCCATCTCTGGCATTTTTAATATATGTACAGCCACTTTTAACCCCTTTAGCTCGCAGTGTTTAATTTGTAAACAATCACGTGCCAGTGCCTAAAACTTTCCTTTCCAATGCGCAACTGTTGCAGTTCAATGTGAATACTGAGGCACCATTATTCTGAAGCCATCTCTGGCATTTTTAATATATGTACAGCCACTTTTAACCCCTTTAGCTCGCAGTGTTTAATTTGTAAACAATCATGTGCCAGTGCCTAAAGTTTTCTTTTGCAACATGTGGCTGGTGGAGTTCAATGTGAATACTTAGGCACCTCCATTTTGTGTTCCTCTGTGCATCTCTCCTGTGTCCTGATACAGCCCAGTGTTCAAGGATTGCAAAGAGACCTAGGTAAGGAGCCCAAAGATATTTTCTAGTCAAATAGTATTAATTGTTCAAAAAGTGTTTGTTTTACTGTGGACTCTCTGTGTTTTCAGGCAGCCTGGCCTCTTTTAAAGTGGTGTTTGTTTCAAAATCGTTTTTGCTGTGACTGTGTGAATTCCCTTGCTAGTTTGTGGCTCCCCCCCCCCCCCATTCCCCCCCCCCCCCCGCCCCCCTTTTTTCACCCCTATTCTTAGTAAAAAGACTACATAAATCTTTCAGAGTGTGGTTTTAGGAGACTGTTTTTAATCTGTTTGTGTGAATTAAATTGTGCTTAAAAGCTGTCTGCCCCCCCTGTATTTTTTTGCCTTAAAAAAGCCAGATTTTAGAGTGTGCGCCCAGAACTATTGCAGTGTTTGTCTCTTAAACAATCTCCCCCTTACCTGAAAAGTAGACTCTGCTAGCTTGGAAGTGTGGATTCAGCCTGTCTGTATCCAAGGAGATACTGAATAGAGCAGCAATAGCCTCCCCCCAGGCCACAGGGACTGGACTTTAGTTAACTTGCTCCTTATATAGGTTCCTCGTGGTTGTTGCATATGCTGTTGTGATTGGTTTTTGGGAGATGGTGTTTTATTGGTTGCTAGCTCCAGAGATGCATTTTATGATTGGTGGATAGGGCTGGGATTCTGATTGGCTGTTGGTACTAGGGCTGTGATTGGTGGATAGGGCTAGGATTCTGATTGACTGTTGGTTTTAGGGCTGGGGCTGTGATTGGGGGTCAGGAAATAGGGCTGTGACTAGTGATTAGGGCTGGGCCTCCCATTAATTGGCTAAATCAGGGTTTAAAATTGGATTGGCTAGGATTAGGACCAGCTTCTTATTGGCCAGTAGGGCTATAAAAGGCTAGGATTCAGGGCGTCTCAGCCCGGGCGTCGAGGCAAAGGGCGGAGAGGACAAGGGCAGCTGTCTGTTTGGGTCTGTTCGGGACAGGTAGGGACTAGGGACTAGGGCCAGAAATGCTGCCCAATTCCCATTCCACCAGGAATGGTTTCTGCCCCAACACATCCCTCAACATGCAAACACATTATCTGCAAAGATATCCAACTCATGCATCACAAACTGACCATAGACATATTGCATTGCCCTACCACCCAACACAATACCCTACATACAACACATATACACATACACCCCATAACTACTACAGTCAAACACCTTCATACTCACAGCAAACACTACTCTGTCCCCTCCCACTAACACTACCTGCCACCGCCCACACAATACAAAACTACAACATACAATTCTCTCAGTTTCAGTCTCCCAGATACACACTCTCTACACATACTAACCAAAAACACTATCCGCTGTTCGCTTCACACAGACCGCCTGAACTCATAACAATGCCAAAACCCTGCCTTCAAACACATCTTCTACACACACTCTTCCCCTCTGCTCACCAATTACACACAAACATACAATCCCCATATTTCACTCCACCACACATATTACCTCTTCCAGTCATCTCAACTAATACTTATCTCCCTGACACACATCCATCACCTCATATACACCTCATACATTCATCTCCAAAACACATCAACACCCCATCTAACACTCAAATTCCACTTAACAGCACTAACTCACATACAAGTCCCTCACCAAAAACAACTACACCAATAGCCCCTCTCATTATTCCACAAAAACAATACCAACCACAAACATCAGCACATCAAAGCAACACAAACTTACATTACACTCATCATCATACCCACTCTCACCCCCAAGACTACACAAAGGATACAAATTCCATCCTATCTCCACCCCTACCCCCCCACTCTTCACAAACACCTACCACAAGCACCCCATCCCAGCAACCTTCATTCAGTCGCCTCTCCTCCATTGCACAATTTAGAGCCTTACATCATGATCCACATGCTCCGCCACCACCCCTAACCCATACTCCATCCACACTAAACAAACGCAAACACAATAAAAAACCGGCCACTCATAGCAACCTCGCATCCCCTTGTTTGTTTCATAATAAAACTACCCTACAAAAAACACTACACTCCTCATGGCTCTCTCAGCCACCAAGTTCACCACCCACACACACAGACCCAACAAAATGCCTCCTTAACCTGCTGGAAGAGGAACACTATGTTGAAAAGCAAGACTATTGTGAGCCTCAAACAGTTAACACAATTAGCAACTCTCCTGCTTCAAGCTCACATTATACTACTTACCCTTCTACTAAACAAAACAACACTACCACAAACACACCCTATCTAAACTGCCAGCCCATAAATGCTCGATCACTCTCAAAAAACAAGCACCACATCTACGACCTTCTCACAGACACACAACCTGACTTACTATTCATTACGGAAACCTGGTTGGGAGATGACATGGCACCAGTATTGCACGAAGCCCTTCCTCCAGGCTATCAAAACATCACACAAAACCGTATAGGCAAGAGAGGAGGTGGACTAGCTATTATATTCAAACAGGCAATAATCCTCAGTAAAACAGACAACATCTCCATACAAGGTTGTGAAGCCCTCCTTACCAGATGCCACCCTACTCCAACTTCCACCTGTAACTTTCTCCTCCTTTACAGACCTCCACCTAACAACTCCACTTTCCCAGATGCCTTTCTTGACATAGTCTCAAACCTTATTACACTATACTCCAATCTATGCATTCATGGGGATCTAAACATTTGGTTTGACAAACCCAATATGCCCCATCCAAAAGCTATCACCACTGGCCTACTCGCATTGAATCTACATCAGATTGTACACAATCCCACACACATCGCTGGTCACATCCTAGATGTCATTTTTGCTAAGCCTGAACTTGTTACTATTCATAGCATCACACCAACCACCTGGTCAGACCACCATCTGATAACTTTCCGACAGACAACTCCACAAATCAACACACCCCACAACCACTTACATACATACACCCATCGGCCATGGAGAAAACTCAATTTGGATCACTTAGAAACACAACTAACAGCAAACACAGATCTAGATACAATCAATTCTGTACCTAAACTTTATGAGTGGCTACAGGAAGCTTTTGATGTCCTAATACCACTCAGAAAAACTAAACATGACAAAAGAAAACCAACACCTTGGAGAAACACAGAACTTAAAAAGATAAAGAAACAAATCAGAAAGTTGCAGCGGACCTGGCTCAAAACAAACAACAGTCAAGACAAACTGCAGCTACACAAACTTAACAGGATATACAAATCATCAATCAAAAAAGCTAAAAAAAGATACTACTCAGACAGAATTCTAAATGCTAAATCTACAACCAAGGAATTTTACAAAATTCTCAATGAATTTCGAAAACCCACATGCATGGAAGGAAGTCATCCCACCACTCAAGATTTCACAAACAAATTGGCAACGCACTACACAACCAAGGCAGAGACATTGGACTCCTATTTAAAACAGAAGAAAACCATCAGCACCAACCCCTTTACTAAAATACCCTTTAAGAATAAACCATCCCAACCTCTACAGTCCTTCAAACAAATATCCCAGGATGGATTTGGTCAAAGCAAGCAGACCTTCTGGTTGCCCTTCTGACCCTTGCCCACCACAGATCTTCAAGAACATCCTGCTATCTACTTCCGCTGCCACACCTGTAAGAAGAATCATCAACAACTCTTTAACTTCAGGAACTTTTCCTACAGACCTGAAAAAGGGATACATACGACCATTATTAAAGAAAACAAATCTAGACCCGCAAGACCCCAACAACTACAGACCTATCACAAATGGACCTTTCCTGGGCAAATTGATAGAAAGAGCAGCATTCGCCCAGATTTCACAATTCATTGAAGACAATTCTATACTTTCAGACTTCCAAACTGGATTCCGCCCAGGAAGAAGCACTGAATCGGCACTCATGGCAATCTGGGACGATCTTAAAAACACAGTTGACCGAAATGGAGTTGCTGCACTACTTCTCTTGGACCTCTCAGCTGCCTTTGATACGGTTGACCATGACACCCTAACTCAAAGACTCCACGAAGCCGGCATACAAGGGATTGCGCTCGACTGGATTACTTCCTATCTCCAAAAAAGAGCAAATATCATCCACTCACCCCCCTTCTCATCCGAACCCTACCTCACAAAAACAGGGGTCCCCCAAGGGTCAATCATCTCACCTTTGCTTTTTAACATCTACATGATATCTTTACCAGAACTGATCAATGATTTCCATCTCACATGCTACAACTATGCAGATGACACACAAATACTACTTCAATTAGAAGACCCCAAAAACATTGAAAACTCTCAAATCTTCAGTTGCCTCAGAGCCGTTGATCAGTGGATGACCTGGAGCCATCTCAAACTAAATACCTCCAAAACTGAAATACTCATATGTGGTGACTGGAAACATTATGACCCTCTGTGCGTCTGGCCTGACGATCTCGGACCACCTCCTCAATTATCCAAGGAAGTGAAAAACCTAGGAATCACCATGGATTCCAAACTAACTATGAATGCCCAAGTAGACAAATTAGCACGCACAAGCTTCATCACCTTAAAGACTTTACAACGCATTTTCCCTCACCTCGGATTTCCACACAAGGTGCAAGCTACTATCTCACTTGTATTATCCAAACTGGATTATGCCAATAGCCTCTACCATGGATCATCTCTATCTGTTATGAAAAAACTACAACGTATCCAGAATTCCGCAGCCAGGCTACTACTACATATAAAGCCGCAAGCCCACATCTCAACTGCCTTGAGAGCACTACACTGGTTACCCATTGCCAGAAGATGCACTTTCAAGCTGCTTTGTATCACCCACAAAGCTATACATGGAACAGGACCGCTTTTCATCAGAAAGAAAATTACCAAATACATCCAACAAAGAACCCTCCGCTCAAGACTGGCACCCCGCCTTAGAACACCACCATACAATGGAATTCATTACCCCCAACTATAAGAGCCACAGATAACTTTCTTGTTTTCAGGAAACTACTCAAGAGTTGGCTCTTTCCTTCATAACCACCTTTTTCAAACAACTATGAACTGCATATGCCTATGTGGATAATTATTTTTTTCAGATTATACAGTATGTATATTTCTATGTATTTATAGTTTCTTTGGAAACTAAAGCAAGGCTGTGCGCTCAGAGATCCCATAGCAGAAAAGATCTAGAATCCATCCTGGAGGTGAACTGATGATGTACTGGAGCGTAATCTGTATCTGACTGAGACGCGCGGGTTCTATCTTCCTCTGCTGGAGACACAGAGTAGAAGGTTCTCCCTTTATAAAGCACCTGTAAGCTCCGCCCGCTGAGCCACGCCCCGTCCACCCTCGAAGTAGGTAAAGGAATTCCCGCCTTTTACCACAATGATGGACAGCTTTCCAAAACGACCCCAATGCGTTTACCGCCGATTCCGGTGGTGCGTTTGTTTGATGCTCAGAAGCACAAGGACATCTCCACAAAGACACACTAGTAACAATCACATTGCCAAAAGCACACAAGGTTGCTGGAGACGTTTACCCCGTGGCCCATCACGTACCCTTAGTGTACAATATAAACGGGGCGTATAAAACATGCTAGGTAACGCTTACTGACATACTCGTAGAAAATACTCCGGTTGGGTAGGCCACGATGCTCATTTTACAGAAACTAAACCTCAAAGGAAGCACTTCCAAATATAAACGTAGCAGGTGCCGCAGTTGAAGCTCAGCTTCTGGAAAGGACAAGCCACCCTAACTCTTGGGCTTGGCAAAGATAAAGCAAGGCTGTGCGCTCAGAGATCCCATAGCAGAAAAAGATCTAGAATCCATACTGGAGGTGAACTGATAATGTACTGGAGCGTAATCTGTATCTGACTGTGACGCGCGGGTTTCTATCTTCCTCTGCTGGAGACACAGAGTAGAAGGTTCTCCCTTTATAAAGCACCTGTAAGCTCCGCCCGCTGAGCCACGTCCCGTCCACCCTCGAAGTAGGTAAAGGAATTCCCGCCTTTTACCAGGATGATGGACAGCTTTCCAAAACAACTCCACTGCGTTTTACCGCCGATTCCGGTGGTGCGTTGTTGATGCCCAGAAGCACGAGGACATCTCCACAAAGACGCACTAGTAACAATCACATTGCCAAAGGAAAACAAGGTTGCTGGAGACGTTTTTACCCCGTGGCCCATCACGTACCCTTAGTGCACAATATAAACGGGGCGTATAAAACATGCTAGGTTATGCTTACTGACATACTCGTAGAAAATACTCCGGTTGGGTAGGCCACGATGCTCATTTTACAGAAACTAAACCTCAAAGGAAGCACTTACAAATATAATCGTAGCAGGTGCCGCAGTTGAAGCTCAGCTTCTGGAAAGGACAAGCCACCCTAACTCTTGGACTTGGCAAAGATAAAGCAAGGCTGTGCGCTCAGAGATCCCATAGCAGAAAAAGATCTAGAATCTTTCCTGGAGGTGAACTGATGATGTACTGGAGCGTAATCTGTATCTGACTGTGACGCGCGGTTTCTATCTTCCTCTCCTGGAGACACAGAGTAGAAGGTTCTCACTTTATAAAGCACCTGTAAGCTCCGCCCGCTGAGCCACGCCCCGTCCACCCTCGAAGTAGGTAAAGGAATTCCCGCCTTTTACCAGGATGATGGACAGCTTTCCAAAACGACCCCACTGCGTTTTACCGCCGATTCACGTGGTGCGTTGTTGATGCGCAGAAGCACGAGGACATCTCCACAAAGACGCACTAGTAACAATAACATTGCCAAAGGCACACAAGGTTGCTGGAGACGTTTACCCCGTGGCCCATCACGTACCCCTAGTGTACAATATAATCGTAGCAGGTGCCGCAGTTGAAGCTCAGCTTCTGGAAAGGACAAGCCACCCTAACTCTTGGGCATGGCAAAGATAAAGCACGGCTGTGCGCTCAGAGATCCCATAGCAGAAAAGAGCTAGAATCCTTCCTGGAGGTGAACTGATGATGCACTGGAGCGTAATCTGTATCTGACTGTGACGCGCGGTTTCTATCTTCCTCTCCTGGAGACACAGAGTAGAAGGTTTCTCCCTTCATAAAGCACCTGTAAGCTCCGCCCGCTGAGCCACGCCCGTCCACCCTCGAAATAGGTAAAGGAATTCCCGCCTTTTTACCAGGATGATGGACAGCTTTCCAAAACGACCCCACTGCGTTTTACCGCTGATTCAGGTGGTGCGTTGTTGATGCGCAGAAGCACGAGGACATCTCCACAAAGACGCACTAGTAACAATAACATTGCCAAAGGCACACAAGGTTGCTGGAGACGTTTACCCCGTGGCCCATCTCGTACCCCTAGTGTACAATATAAACAGGGCGTATAAAACATGATAGGTAACGCTTACTGACATACTCGTAGAAAATACTCCGGTTGGGTAGGCCACGATGCTCATTTTACAGAAACTAAACCTCAACAGAAAGCACTTACAAATATAATCGTAGCAGGTGCCGCAGTTGAAGCTCAGCTTCTGGAAAGGATAAGCCACCCTAACTCTTGGGCTTGGCAAAGATAAAGCAAGGCTGTGCGCTCAGAGATCCCATAGCAGAAAAGATCTAGAATCCAACCCTGGAGGTGAACTGATGATGAACTGGAGCGTAATCTGTATCTGACTGTGATGCGCGGTTTCTATCTTCCTCTGCTGGAGACACAGAGTAGAAGGTTCTCCCTTTATAAAGCACCTTAAGCTCCGCCCGCTGAGCCACGCCCCATCCACCCTCGAAGTAGGTAAAGGAATTCCTGCCTTTTACCACGATGATGGACAGCTTTTCCAAACGACCCCACTGCGTTTACCGCCGATTTCCGGAGGTGCGTTGTTGATGCTCAGAAGCACGAGGACATCTCCACAAAGACGCACTAGTAACAATCACATTGCCAAAGGCACACAAGGTTGCTGGAGACGTTTACCCCGTGGCCCATCAAGTACCCTTAGTGTACAATATAAACGGGGCGTATAAAAACATGCTAGGTTACGCTTACTTACATACTCGTAGAAAATACTCCGGTTGGGTAGGCCACGATGCTCATTTTACAGAAACTAAACCTCAAAGGAAAAACTTACAAATATAATCGTAGCAGGTGCCGCAGTTGAAGCTCAGCTTCTGGAAAGGAAAAGCCACCCTAACTCTTGGGCTTGGCAAAGATAAAGCAAGGCTGTGCGCTCAGAGATCCCATAGCAGAAAAGATCTAGAATCCATCCTGGAGGTGAACTGATGATGTACTGGAGCGTAATCTGTATCTGACTGTGACGCGCGGGTTCTATCTTCCTCTGCTGGAGACACAGAGTAGAAGGTTCTCCCTTTATAAAGCACCTGTAAGCTCCGCCCGCTGAGCCACGCCCCATCCACCCTCGAAGTAGGTAAAGGAATTCCCGCCTTTTACCACGATGATGGACAGCTTTTCCAAAACGACCCCACTGCGTTTACCGCCGATTTCCGGTGGTGCGTTGTTGATGCTCAGAAGCACGAGGACATCTCCACAAAGACGCACTAGTAACAATCACATTGCCAAAGGCACACAAGGTTGCTGGAGACGTTTACCCCGTGGCCCATCACGTACCCTTAGTGTACAATATAAACGGGGCGTATAAAACATGCTAGGTAACGCCTACTGACATACTCGTAGAAAATACTCCGGTTGGGTAGGCCACGATGCTCATTTTACAGAAACTAAACCTCAAAGGAAGCACTTAGAAATATAAACGTAGCAGATGCCGCAGTTGAAGCTCAGCTTCTGGAAAGGACAAGCCACCCTAACTCTTGGGCTTGGCAAAGATAAAGCAAGGCTGTGCGCTCAGAGATCCCATAGCAGAAAAAGACCTAGAATCCTTCCTGGAGGTGAACTAATGATGTACTGGAGCGTAATCTGTATCTGACTGTGACGCGCGGGTTCTATCTTCCTATGCTGGAGACACAGAGTAGAAGGTTCTCCCTTTATAAAGCACCTGTAAGCTCCGCCCGCTGAGCCACGCCCCGTCCACCCTCGAAGTAGGTAAAGGAATTCCCGCCTTTTACCAGGATGATGGACAGCTTTCCAAAACGACCGCAATGCGTTTACCGCCGATTCCGGTGGTGCGTTGTTGATGCTCAGAAGCACGAGGACATCTCCACAAAGACGCACTAGTAACAATAACATTGCCAAAGGCACACAAGGTTGCTGGAGACGTTTACCCCGTGGCCCATCACGTACCCCTAGTGTACAATATAAACAGGGCGTATAAAACATGATAGGTAACGATTACTGACATACTCGTAGAAAATACTCCGGTTGGGTAGACCACAATGCTCATTTTACAGAAACTAAACCTCAACAGGAAGCACTTAGAAATATAAACGTAGCAGGTGCCGCAGTTGAAGCTCAGCCTTTGGAAAGGACAAGCCACCCTAACTCTTGGGCTTGGCAAAGATAAAGCAAGGCTGTACGCTCAGAGATCCCATAGCAGAAAAGATCTAGAATCCTTCCTGGAGGTGAACTGATGATGTACTGGAGCGTAATCTGTATCTGACTGTGACGCTCGGGTTCTATCTTCCTCTGCTGGAGACACAGAGTAGAAGGTTCTCCCTTTATAAAGCACCTGTAAGCTCCGCCCGCTGAGCCACGCCCCGTCCACCCTTGAAGTAGGTAAAGGAATTCCCGCCTTTTACCAGGATGATGGACAGCTTTCCAAAACTACCCCAATGCGTTTACCGTCGATTCCGGTGGTGCGTTGTTGATGCTCAGAAGCACAAGGACATCTCCACAAAGACGCACTAGTAACGATCACATTGCCTAAGGCACACAAGGTTGCTGGAGACGCTTACCCCATGGCCCGTCACGTACCCTTAGTGTACAATATAAACGGGGCATATAAAACATGCTAGGTAACGCTTACTGACATACTCGTAGAAAATACTCCGGTTGGGTAGGCCACGATGCTCATTTTACAGAAACTAAACCAATAACAATAAAATACACACACACTCTTTTTAAACCTGTCTGACTAAGTATTTTTTACCCATGATTCTAATTATGTATTGTATGTGCATATGTGTGTGTATTCATGTGTGTGTGTGTATAAATATATATATATATGTGTATGTATGTGTATATGTTGTTTCTGTGCCTGGCATGTTTGTGGATCATTGCATGGGTTGTTATACTAGATATCTATGAATTTCTGCTCTCTTTTTATCACACTTATCTACTCATCACTCTTATGTCATGTCTCTATCAAACTATCCTCCATTCTCACTTGGACTCATCCCAAATCCCTTCGACCACTTTCATCTCCTAAATATCTCTGCCTAAGCTCTTCCCTCCACCTCCACATCTAACTCACCAAACCTCACTCTACCTCTGTGACCTCCCACACAACCCTACTAAATTCTCCTGCATTCATCTCACCCTGCTACTATGCTCTCCCTAACCCTTCCACATCCTCTTTCTCCTCCGCTCCCCTTTTATTCATCTCAAGCCTTTGGATTGAGTAAATGAAGGATAAACTCCCAACTAACACTTCTGGATTTCTTTCCTCCTCCACCCCTCCATTACTCCAGTCAATCTAACTAACAAACTCTCATATCCGCAACTCAAATTAACTCATAATAATACTAAAACTGTACTCCTTATTTAAATTATACTAATCCATCACTAATTCTTGTTGGGTACCGGAGTAGCGTGCTACTCATCGAAAAGCGCTTCGACGCCTCGTCAGGGGTAGTAAGCGCTATATAAATACGATTACAATTACAATTACAATTATTCTAAAGCCATCTCGGGCATATTTAATGTAGACATAAAGCCACTTTTAACCCCTTTAGAGCAGTGCTTAATTTGTAAATAATCATGTGCTGGTGCCTAAAGCTTTCCTTTGTAACGCACAGCTTTTGCAGTTGAATGTGAATACTGTGGCACCAGTATTCTAAAGCCATCTCAGGCCTTTTTACTATATGTACAGCCTTTTTTAACCTCTTTAGCTCAACATTGCAGTGCCTGGTTTGTAAATAATCATGTGCAGGAACCTAAGCTTTCCTGTGCAAAACACTGCTGCTGCAGTTCAATGTGAATATTGAAGCAGCGTTATTCTATAGCCATCTCAGAAATTTTAAATATATGTACAGCCACATCTAATCCGTTTAGCGCAGTAAATAATCAAGTGGCTGTGCCTAAACCTTTCCTTTCCAATGTGCGGCTGTGACAGTTCAATGTGAATAGTGAGGCACCATGATTCTAAAGCCATCGCAGCCATTTGTAATATAAGTACAGACACTTTAAACCCCTTTAGCTCATAGTACTTAATTTGTGAACAATCATGTGCTGTGCCTAAAGCTTTCCTTTGCAATGCGCAGCTGCTGCAGTTCAAAGTGAATACTGAGGCAGCGTAATTCTAAAGCCATCTCGGGCATTTTTAATATATGTACAACCACTTTTAACCCCTGTAAAACAGTGCTTAATTTTTAAATAATCAAGTGGCGGTGACCTAAAGCTTTCCTTTCCAATGCAAAGCTGTTGCTGTTCAAGGTGAATAGTGAGGCACCATGATTCTAAATCCATGTCAGCCATTTTAAATATATGTACAGCCACTTTTAGCTCCTTTAGCTCACTATTGCAGTGCTTAATTTGTAAATAATCACATGCCGGTAGCTAAAGCTGTTCTTTGCAATGCATGTCTGTTGCAGTTCAATGTGGATACTAAATTAAAGCACCATTATTCTAAAGCCATCTTGGGCATTTTTTATATATGTACAGCCACTTTTAACGCCTTCAGCTCACTCAGAGCTTAATTTCTAAATAATCATGTGCAGGCGACTAAGGCTTTCCTTCCCAACATGCAGCCGTTGCAGTTCAATGTGAATACGGAGGCACCATTATTCTGAAGCCATCACAGGCATTTTAATATATGTACAAACTCGTTTAACCACTTTAGCTTGCAGTGCTTAATTTATAATTACAGTCTAATGCCAAAGGTTTATTTCTGAAAAAGGTTTTTATTAGGTTTATATGATAATTGTATATGTTGTATTAATCTTTCCTTATTGAAATTATTACCATGATTCAGGCCAACTTAACATCCTTATTACACTCTGACTGTTTTCTCTTGTTACTCCTCAGAGGATGTTTTGTGTCTTTTTTTTGGGGGGGGGGGGTTGTGTTAGCCAACCAGCAACTCTGATGATGCGGTGCTGAAAGTGGTATTCTATTTTAAATAAGTATGGCAGATTTAAATTAGGATGCAAAATGGCAACATTTTCATTTTTTGCTGCGGATACAGGAAGAAGGTAAATGGAAGTTCTTTAGTTATATGCAGGGCCACTGGAATTTTTTGGCAGGAAAAGACCAAATTATGATGGAGGGTTGACCAATTTTTGTGGCAAGAAATGTCCAGTTATTAATTTATAGTGCCAATATCTCTAACTCAAGCGAATGTGAGACCTATTGCATTGCAAATGCTTGTTTTAAGTTGATCTTGTGAGAAAACCCCTTGATCATGGCCATTTTCTTTCTGACATTTTTTTGTATTGTGCAATGGCCCTCTCAATACCTTGGTCTACGACCGTGCAGTGCTCTGGAACTTCAGAGGATGGATCCAAAATTAGACCAAAATTGCCCATGTGCCTCCATCCTAAAACGTGTTTACCTTTATCCACAACATAGATTTTCCCTAAAATTGAGTGATTATCATATGATACAGAAGCCACAAAAATCCTGGAGTGTTAATGCGAGCTTGGCTGTAACCGCATACCCTAGTGTAAATGTTTTCCAATTTCCTTCCACACCAATGTTCCATGAAGAAGACTCTAGACACAATAGAAAATGGCGAATCAGAATCCACAAGCATCAAAGTCTTGACACCATAGAACTTCACATGTGTGAGGTAATGACATTTTGGCATCTATGCCAATAGAAAGCACATTGCAGTGATCAGTATTTTCCACACCCATCATCAGAATTGAATTTTCGCACTTCTGACTGACTGTGACTTTTATCTTCCTCAATTAAATTCACTTTATGTTGAGATCTGCATACCGAAGAAATGTCTTTTTTTTACCACATTTAAAACAATCTTTTGTAATTGTAGGACAACTGGATTTATTAGCATGTGCGGCAGACCCGCACCTAAAGCATTAACTTTTCTTGCCCACAGGTTTGTTTAGACTGTTACAAAATGTTCTCTTGTTGAAATTACGAACGGCGGCCACCTCCATATGATTATCCTTACTGTCATTCAATAACCTACATGAGCATATAGACCGCTCTATTCCTTTAGCCACTTCCACAACTTACTTTAACAAGGGATTTTTGTGACATAGATGTTGCTCTTGAATCTTCTTGGCATAGCAGTCCATAATCACATGGTCACGGATGTATTGTTCAGAAATAGAACCAAAATCACACATAGAAGCAAGGATGCGAAGCGCAGCCAATTATGCGTCAACAGGTTCAGAAGCAAGCTGATGATGTGAATAAAAATTGAAGCGCTCCATTACCACATTCGGTTCAACAGTAAAATATAGCTTTAACTTATCAAGAGCTCCAGTAAATATGTCATAATCAGCTTCTTCGGTCCCTGCGGGTGCTTTGTGAGGTGGCAAATGGTCAAAGATTTCTTGCGCTTCAGCTCCAATGGAATTCAATAATAGACCTTTTTTTACTGGCCACTGAAAATGAATCAGCATCAATTGCTATCATAAAACTGTTGAATAACATAGTCACATCCCTAGGAATTTGCAGTAATGGTGGTGGTGGTTTAACGCACTGCTGCATATTGAGAAATAATAGCAGTACAACACAGTAGTCAGTGTACAGAAAGGTAAAGGTGAGAGAACGTCACAGTAGTCACTAGCAAATCGCTTTTCAATAAGTCAAAAAGGCAGCACACCTAAACAGTTGATAAACCACCAAAACACAGAAAAAAAAAACCCAAAATAGCCTATATACTCATGAGTGGCCGTGCACAGGTAATATAAGTGAGCGCATGTATTCGCTGATGAGATGCGCTGTAAAAGTGTGAAAAATGCAGTAAACTTCCTGGATGGTGCACAAATGGGGGTCACATAACGTGACAGGTTCCCGGGGGGCTCATAGTAGAATTGCGCTTTAACAAAACAAACAACACGCACTGCTTCAAATATGGCGGCACGTCACCTATGTGCTCGCCGGATATCTTGCAGCATAGGTAAGCACAAAATGCTGCTGTCAGAGGAGCCGTTGGGAAAGACGCTGGAGTTACCACTGCCGGTCTCAAAACGCCAGGAAAGTTAGGGTTAAGAAAGCAGTGGAGAGCAGCCAGATGAGCATGGAATGACACTGAGGTAGGAACTGCGTGTTTCAAAGGTTAAGCACAAGTTGGCAGTGATGGCTGGAAGCTTCAAAGTCTTTGTGCCAGTCATCAGTAAACTCCTCCCTCTTAATTGACGGGCACAACTGGGGACAGTCCAGATCGTTGCAGTGTTGCATGCTAGTGACGTAAGTGGTCGCTGGACACTACCATTAGCGAGGAGACCCGGAGGAATGTTACCTGAAGAGTGCCACTGATGCCAAGCGCAAGGGCCTGCGGTGATTGTCGGCAGATCTACTGGGTACACAGCCAGGGCACGATCGCGGGACATGCCGCTCTCTGTAAGGCCCATGCTGTCGGCCCCACCAACCACGCCCGCTAAGCCACTGAGCCTGCTGCTACCACACTGCGGTTTTGTCACAGCCCACGGGAGGCCGTCCTTCAGGACATACGGCCCCACCTTCTCCACGTTTCTGCACGTGTGCCTAAACAGGCCCACGATCCTCTGCAATTTCTGCTACAACTGGTCTGAAGACTACTCAAGGCTTGCTCCAGCACGCATCCCTGAAAGTGGTGGCCCGGTGAGTGCAACAACATCTTCTAACCCTGCTACTGACTTACCGCACAGCAGACATACTTTCCCACTCACATAATGTCAGCCATTCTGCCCGTGGAACCTTTCCTTGTCGACGGGCCCCTTCTGCTCAAGCTCCAAGGTGGAGAGACTGGGTGGAGAGGGTCCTACTGTTTTTTGAAGTGACCAAAGTGGAGGACACTCAGAAGCGTGCCATTATTCTGCATTTAGGGGGTAAGGATATAAAAAAAAATTCTAAAAACCTCCTTGAAGATGTCCCCAAAATGCACACCGCCTTGATTGCCGCCATAAATAGACACTTTGAGCCCATGGCCAACACTGATTATGAGCGTTTCATCTTCAGATAAGCCAGACAACAAGCAAAAGAGTCAATAGACTCATTTCACATTAGGGTGAGAGACCTGGCTAGCACGTGCAGATTCGCAGACGAAGCAGAAGAGATAAGAGGGCAAATAATACAAGGATGTGCGTCGATAAAACTCAGAGAATGGATCCTTGAAGAGTCAGGAAGGTTCCTGCCCGACATCCTAATGATGGGACGCACAAAGGAGTTGTCAAGAGCCCAGGTGTCTCATATGGAGGCAGCCCTACAAAGACCCATAAAAGAGGAGACCGTCAACGTGGTTGTTTCACCCACGAGCAAAGCAAAGTACTGCACATATAATCCGCCGACAAGACAGTACTGATACTATGGCGGACCGTCACACAGACCATCTGAATGCCCGGCAAGAGGAAAAAATGTGCAGGCTGTGGAAAATAACACAATTTTGGAAAGGTATGCAGGTCAAACAAAACACGAACTGGCAGTCCATCCGTCAATGTGACGACAAGCAAGTCAGAACACAGCAGCAACATGGACGACGATGAAGCTGAGGAGCACGTCATTCATTCCCTATTTACAATTGGAAACATTGCCTAATCGTCAACGAAACTACTAAGATGCCAAATCCAAATAGGCACCCATGAAATTCTAGCAGTTGTCGACACTGAAGCGTTGATAAACATCCTGGCTGCAGACGAGTAACGTCAGATGGCTCCAGTCCCAATGTTGACCAAAACCAAGATCAAGTGTATGCCTTTGGACAGAGTACACCGCTGGCCTTGAAAGGTGTCTTCCAAACCACCATCACATATGAATCCAAAACCATCCCTGCAAGAAGGTATGTAGTGGACGAAGGACATGGAATGTTGCTAGGTTGTAAGACAGAGGAAGACCTAGGGGTGGTCACTTTTGCATTCAGCATACACCGGGAATCGGTGACAGAACTCCTCACCCAATACCAAGAAGTGTTTGAAGGAATCGGGTGTTTGAGGGGCAAATAGGTGAAGTTACACATTGACAAGATTGTGCAAACGGTCACACTTCACCACTGGCATATTGTGTTCCACCTAAGACCACAGGTAGAAAAGGAGCTAGATCACCTTGAGAAAGAAGGCATCATAGAGAGAGTAACAGGAACAACGCCTTGGGTTTCACCAATCGTAGCAGCACGAAAACCCAAGCAACCTGGAGAAGTCCGCATCTGTTAAGACATGCGCCTCCCTAATGTCGCCATCAAACGAGAGAGACACCTAACACCCACGATTGACGACATAATAGCTGAGCTCAGTGGGTCTTGCTGGTTCTCAAAGCTTGATCTAGGGTCAGGATACCATCAGCTGGTATTGTCTAAAGAGTCGCATTACAGCACAACGTTTTCCACTCACGTAGGATTGAGGAGGTACAAGCACCTGAACTTAGGAATCTCCAGTGCAGCTGAAGTCTTCCAAAATGTGATACACGAACTATTGGCAGACCTGCCAGGTACGAATAATGTCAGCGACGACATCCTGATTCACGTGCCAACCATAGCGGAACACCACTCACGGCTCAGAAGTGTGCTACAGAGAATTAAAGAATCTGCACCGTAATTAAAGAATCTGCACCGTAGAAAATGTGAGTTCTTCACGAACTGGAAACAATTATTTGGATACGTGTTCTCAGCCGACGGAGTAGCACCAGACCCTGCAAAAGTGCGAGATGTCGAAGACGCACCTCCTCCTCCCTGTGTGACGGAGGTTAGAAGTTTTTTAGGTATGGTGAACAATTGTGGCCGTTTTATCAAAGACTTGTCATCTCTCATTCAACCTCTCCGAAACTTGACCAAATCGTCAGAGCCATGGACCTGGAGCACGATCGAACAAGCAGCATTTGAAGCCATCAAGGATGCCCTGTCCAGTGATACGACTCTGAGGTACTTTGACTCCAGCAAGGAAACCAAAGTCACAGTCGATGCAGGACCAAAAGGACTGGGAGCTGTGTTGTTCCAGAAGCAAGATGGCAGTGACTGGTCCCCGGTAGCCTTTGCCAGCAGTTCTCTAACTGAAACTGAGCAAAGAAACTCCCAGATAGAGAAGGAAGCAATCACTGTGCACTGGGGCTGTAGACATTTCCACATTTATGTGTATGGTCGCCCCTTCCTAGTAACAACCGACCACAAACCCCTCATACCCCGGTTCAACAGTACAGCATCAAAGCCCCCTCCTAGGATAGAGAAATGGATGTTCCAACTACAGGACTACAGATGTCAGTTGGAATATCCTCTGGGTTCTGATAATCCTGTGGATTATCTGTCTAGACACCCCCGAGCAGCCTCAGACAGTGAAGTACATGACGCACAAGAACAGAAGACTAAGTCAAATACGTCTCGGACCGGCCCAGGCCATTACCCCTATCCATGAGCGAGATAGTCCAAGCTATGGCCAGTGACGAATGCCTTCAGAAGGCATTGAGAGTGATCCAGACCAACCAGTGGTTCGTAGTGAAGAAGCAGCTGCCAACCCTAACTTCTGTCTTTCAACGAGTTCTAGGAAGCTTGTACAATGTTCGGGATGAGCTAACGGTGGATGCGGATGGATGTCTCCTCAGAGGGTGCAGGCTATTAATCCCATCATCTCTCACATCCAGAGTAGTGTAATTGGCTCACAATGGTCACCAAGGCATGGTTAAGACCAAGAGCCGTCTGAGGTCTAAATTATGGTTTCCCCTCATAGATGAACAAGTAGAAAGCATGGTGAGGTCATGTGAGTGGTGTCAAGCATCCAGAGAACCAAGCCGACCGGCTCCAGTTGAAACCGTGCCCAGTCCAGGGTTGCCATGGGTATCAGCGAGTCTTGACTTTGGGAGCCTCCCTGATGGCTGCCACACTATGGTCATGATCGATGACTTTTCAAAATACACAGAAGTAGAGATCATACATGCTCTCACAGCCGAAGTGGTGATACCCTGCATTGAGAAAATCATGGCCACTCATGGTCTCTTCTCCAAGATTAAGACTGACAACGGCCCGCCTTTTCAGAGTCGAGAACTGGTGGGGTATTTTGAATGTGCTGGTGTCTGACATCGGCGGATCACGCCACGGTGGCCCCTGACCAACGGTGAAGTTGAGCGCTTCATGAGAACTTTAAACAGGGTAATACACATTGCTCATGCTAGTGGTCAGTCCAGTGATTATGCTATGTATTTGTTTTTGCAAAACTATCGCCAGACTATACACTCCACCACTAGTCGAGCTCCTGGACATGTGGAATTTGGGAGGGGAGTGGCTGACTCCATCCCACATCACCAGTCCTGGGTCCCCAATTCCATAGATTTTGAATAAGTCCAAGAGCGACAATCTGCTACGAATCGCTACGCCAGTCGCCGATGACAGGCTATACCATCAGACCTCAAAGTTGGTGATAAGGTGCTGTTGAAGGAACTGTCCGCAGACAGTAAATTCCACATGCCTTTTGACTTTGTTCCCTGGACAATCATCCGTCGGAATGGATCTTCTGTAGTAGCCCAACGTGGCGCTGATGTCGTGACCCGCAACATATCTCTATTTAAGAGATTTCATCCCTCAACAGGCATCCTGCAAGAGCCGGACCTGCCAGTAATGGCAGATGATCTGTTGTCGCTACCTGATGGAGATGCCGGTGTGAGCCTAGTCCTGAAGTGTCGGATGACACCTTGCAGATTCCAGCTCAAGATGCTATCCCGTGAGTGGCTTGAGTCAAAACACTGGCCCAGGAAAGTCAGAGGGCACAATGTACCATTTACGCAGCAACCCAGCCCCATCAGTGAAGCTACGTGATCACCTGTTGAATGTGTGACTCGATAGCATGTGATCTAAGTATCTTGTTTTGGTTTTTGGGAGGAATGTAGTGTTGCGCACTAGTGACGTAACTGGTTGCTGGACACTACCATTAGCGAGGAGACTGGAGGGAAAGTTACTAATAAAAGTTGCTCCTGTATTTCCCCCCCTTTTTGTTTGCCCGTTATAGTCTGCCATGGTCGTGAGGCAGTATGTAAAAAGAAAGGCGTGGTCCAGGGTGTGACTAGAGGCGACGTGGGCATGCGATCAGAGGCCAGAACAGGAGAGTGCCGTCTGCCAGCAACACCTTGTCACAAACGAACTATAGTCAAACGTGTGCTTTGCATTTTGTTCAGACTTAGTGCCGGCAGACGCTGACACTACAATTGTCAACAAAATGTGGTAGAGAAGGTCGGAAATAGGTAGGTGCACATAACTGTTTATTCTAAATGATGTCTCTATCAGCAGAGGTGGTGACCAGCGGTAGCGGTGGCCAGAGCTAAAATGCCAGGGGACTCAAATGATACATTCTGAAAGGGAACTTAACAATAAGAGATCATGGAATGGGCCACTTATGCAGCTTGGGCACAAGCAAGCACGAGGGAGCAAATAAGGAGCTACAACTAAGACTAACTAACCTTACAACACAACACATAGGGAAAATGAACTGTGGGGGGGAAGATTTACTATACAAACCAAGCAACACTGGGGAAATGTTGGACTTTGGGGGTTCAATTTTGCTACTCACATCAATCTTAACAACATTGGACAACTGTTGGACTTCGGAGGGGTTTCAGATTTACTATTAAAACGCCAAGCTTTACCACATTGGGGAACGCGATGAAAGTGTTGAATTTTGAAGGATTATTATTTACCAGTCCCATGCGAAACCTAGCAACACTGGAGAAAGGGTTGACTTTGAGGGAAAGTGGTTCATATCTACTATACCTACTCCAAAGTTATCCACATTGGGTGAAGGACTGGACTTTAGGGGTGTCAGGTTTACTGTTGCAACGCCAAATATAATCACATTGAGAAAAGTGTTGGATTTTGGGGTGGTTACAATTACTAGACCCACTCCAAATTTAACAACATTGGGGAAAATATTGGACTTTGGGAGGTTGAAATTCACTATTGCAACTCAAAACCTCAACACATTGATGAAAGTGTTAGACTTTAGGGGTATTCAGATTTACTATTCCAATTCCAGACTTAACCACATTAGGGAAAGTAATGGATTTTGGCAGGGGTGGGGGGTCAGATCTACTATGCAAACTCAAAACGTAACCACATTGGATAAAGTGTTGAACTATAAGGGTTCAGATTTACTGTTCTCAGTCAAACTTTACCACATTGGGAAACTGTTGGACTTTGAGGGGTTTAGAATAAGTATTCAAACTCCAAACTTTACTACACTGGGGAACGTGTTGGATTTTGGGGGGTCACATTTATTACTTCCACTCCAAACTTAACAACAGTGTGAAAAGTATGCGGTTGGAGGTGAAGTGTCAAATTTTCTATTGCAACTCCAAAATGAACCACATTAAGGAAATTGTTGTACTTCAAGAGGTACATATTTACTATTCCAACTGCAAACATAACTTAATTGGAGAAAGTATAGTTCTTTGGGGGTTTGTGTGTAGGGGGAGGTAAAGTGCACAATACCCACTCCGAACTTAACTACAATGTGGAAAGTGTTGGTATTTGGGGGTTTAGATTTACTATTCCAACTTTAAACTTTACCACATCGAGGAAAGCATTGAACTCCACTCCACTCCAATCTTAACCACATTGGGGAAAGTGTTGGAGTTGGGGGAAGGGGGTTCAGAGTCACTTTTCCATCTTTAAATTACCACTGTGGGGAAAGTGTTGGGCTTAGGCTGATTAAATCTTACAAATTCTATATTTTGGGCTACCTCATTTCACCCCCACATGGTCTGATGTTAACATTACAACTACAAAGTAGAAAAAAATCCTAACATGAAAAGTTCTGCTAGTAAAAATAAATCCTGAAAAGTTGAATTTCTCACTCATGATATGAAGCCACTCAGCAGGTTTCTACAACAGCCTTTATTTCAAAAGTTCTGTTTGTCACAGCATTAACCCATTCAGTTTTCTAACACTGTGCACACACCTATTTATAAGCTGCACCTGCAACCTGTGCATAATCCCTAAGGGGCATATTTAAAAAAGAGTTGCACTGCCCTTGTGCCACGCAATGGAGCGCAAGAGTGATGCAACTCTTACATTAGAATTATCAAGCCACACAAGGCCACTTTGTGTGGCCTGATATAGCTAGAGTAACACAATGCAGCTTAAATGACTGTGCTGTGTTACTCTGCAATAGGAAGGCATTCAATAGGTGAAGAGTGGGTGTTCTCATGCTTGTGGTGTATTCCCAGATTTACTATTACTGGTAGATCTGGGAATGCTTCAAAATGTTACACCTTCCCAGGTGAGGCGCATCAAGGAGAAATACCTTTATTTCAACTTGGTACTTCCTCTGTGCACACACAGAAAGAGGAAAATGCCTGAGAGGATTGTTTTTGTACACAAAGGTGTCCCTTCCTGCACAAAAACAATCCTGTCTGCAACACAGGCACCCTTACACCATGGTGCAAGGGTGCCTGTGTTGGCACTAGGCAGCCAAAAGTACACCAGCACAATGAAAGGACAGGAATGTGTTGTATTATGTTACATATGGTGCATTCCTCCCCTTCCACGCAGCTCAGTACAGAACAGCAAGTTTGCTTGCTGCAATGAGCTGCTTGAAAGCTATGTAAATATGCCGCTAACAGTGCAGGAGGCTATCTTACAGCCTCATATGAAAATGTCACTGATTTTAAATATACAACAGTGATAGACATGTATGTTTTTGAGCATAAGAGAATAGCACATTAAGCTTATAGGCAAATGAAAGCTGTGTCTTCCACTGCATTGCTGAAAGTGTTAACTGGGTCGTGCAACAGTGACATGAAGAGTCGATACAATGAATGTAGTATGCATTAAACATCCATTGTTAACATCTACTGGCAGGCATTAAGACACATGACGGTCTACCACAATGTAAACATTAATGTCACTTGTTACATCAAAGGCAATTATATAGTGGTTCTTAAATCAGGAGTGCCATTACATTGCATGTTTTTACATCAAGAGTACCTTTATATGGCATGCCTTTACATTTCTGGTTTCTGGTCCTTTACTTCACAGGGATTACGTTTAACCCTTTATAATTTGATTTATTTCTTCTAATATCAAATTATTATTATATATATATATACACACACACACATACACATATATATATATACATACATATATATGTAGCTATATATAGTTACATATATATTTAAATATATACAGATATATCCATATATATTTACAAAGATTTTCAGAACAGAGAACATGCGCATTCAGTGTTCCAGAAATGTATTCAAAATACACAAAAACATCCAGCCCAAGAGGCTAGACGTTTTTGAGTATTTTGAATGCATTTCTTGAACAGTGAGTGCATGTGTTCTCTGATTTGTACTGCGTATGCCGCTCCAGCTTCCACGTGCCTCTCCGTGGGAAAGAACCCAACAGCAGCAGTAAGCGATATTCATATATATATATATATATATATATATTTATTTCACAGTAAGACCACCAAATCCAAGGATTACTCAGACAATTCCTGCATGAGAAAGTTAAGTTTATTGCCAAGCCTCCCCGATTCATTTTGGCCGTAGCCTTGATCACGGTTCATGAGTGAAGCTGACAAACCCTATTTACATATTCTCTTGGTAAACAGTGAAGACAGACTCAGTGAATGGTTAAAATACCAGGTACTCTTAACAAATAACACAAGTGGCGGTCATGATAGAAAAGAGCATTGTCTCATACAATCAGGGCATTTGTTTATACAACATCATAATACAATAAGAGATACCCACTGAATGCTGTCCTAAAATGCTTAGAATTTGTCATCAATTAATGTTTTTAAACTACATTCTATGCGCGAATTGTCAAAAATATATCAAGGGACATTGTCAAATACAATTTGGGCACTGGTTCAACATCCTGATACAATATGAGATACCCACTGAATGCCGTCCTAAAATGCTTATAATGTGTCATCTATTTATTTTATAGACAAATAAATCTATGTGAAGAAATTCAATACAATTTTAGTTCGTTTAATTGTATTAAATATATTAAATATAATTTTAATTTTTACATTTGATTAAATTACTTCTTTATTCATGTTTACATTAAAAAGTTATCAATTTTTCATAAGTTAAAAAATGTATATTCATTTTACATTATTACTATTAGTTAAATTCCATTAGTACCCCTATATACTATCCATCCCTGAGCCCTAAAATCTTCTCAATACTGCAATACACTGCCCACAACGAGCCCTGGAAACTCCTTATAACCTTTGCACATAACCCACCTCTGAGCCCTAAAACTCCTTATTACCCATACACATTACCCATCCTTAAGTTCTAAAAACCCCTTACTAACCATAAACACAAACCATCTCTGAGTCTTAAAAACTCCTCCGTACCCCTCTACAGTGCCCATCTCTGCACCCTAAGACCTATTACTAACCTTATACACTACCAATCCAGAGCCCAAATGCCTCCTTACTACCCTTGTATACAACCCTTTCTCAGCCCTGAAAACCTCTCATTACTCCATGCACTATCCATCCATGACCTCTAAAAACTCCATGCTATCCCTATACACTACTCATCCATGAGTAATTACAAACTTCTTACTACCTGTATAGTCAACCCATCCCTGATCCCTAAAACTCCTTACAGCCCCGATACACACAACCCATCCCTGAGCCCTAAAAGCTCATTTTTACTCCCAATGACAAGCGTTCCCCAAGCACTAAAATATCCTTACTGCCCCTACACAAAACCCACCATTGAGCCCTAAACACTCCTTACTATCATATACATTCCTCATCCCTGAGCCCCAAAACCTCCTTACTACTCTTGTATACAATCCATACCTGAGACCTAAAACTCCTTAGTACCTATAATAGACAACCCATTCTGAGCCTTTGAAACCTCTTATTACCCCATACACTATCCATCCATGAGTTCTGAAAACATCATGCTACCCCTATACACTAACCATCCATGAGTCATTAAAGACGTCTTACTACTTCTATACACAACCAATCTGGAAACCCTAAAACCTTCTTACTGCCTCATACACTACCCATCCCTGAGCCATAAAACCTTCTTACTACTCCTACACACAAACCCATCTCTGAGCTCTAAAACCTCCTTCTTACTCCCAACCACAACTCTTCCCTGAGCACTAAAATTACTTTACTTCCCCTACACATAGGGGCGTAGCTGGGTCAGTAAGTCTGGGGGGGGTATGAGCTTCAGACTTTCTGACAATCACACTGGCATATCTTGTTATTCATTATATGAGAAGCGGCGCATGAATGGGGGCTTAAGGTTCAGTGGAAAAGAAAAGGAGTACTGATTGTGAAGGGGTACTTACACAGTATTTTGTATAATACCATGTTGTAAAGGCCTTCAAATCAGCGATGAGTGCTTTTGTCTGAGTGAGATTAAAAAATTCCAGGTGAAATCTGAAAGGCACCTCACCATACACGACTGAAAGCTCTTGTAGCCAACTATTTATTAAATTATACATTTATTAGGTGGGGTGACACCTCAAACACCCCCCTTGAAGCTACAATACTGCCTAGACACAACCCACCATTGAGCCTTAAACACTCCTTATGACCCATATACATTACTCATCCCTGAGGGCTAAAATGTCCTTACTACCCAAATAAACTACCCACCTCTCAACCCTCAAAAACACTTACAACACCTATACACAACCACCCAAAAATTATTACATATTAGTTGTGCATTTTGTGCACTAAATAACTTCAAATTAAAATAGTTACTTATTCATTATTTAAACTTAATCATTTAATTCTAAAGTTAAAGTCATTATTAACTTATAATAATTTATTAAGTGTTCAATTAATTTAGCATATTATTAATTTGTATTGATTAAGTTTAATTTACTGTTACAATATATTAATTTGATAGATAGATAGATAGATAGATAGATAGATAGATAGATAGATAGATAGATAGATAGATAGATAGATAGATAGACAGATAACACGGGTAAACATTCTTATCGAGTGTTGCCAGTGGTTTCAAAACTCATGTTTAACAGTACTAAATTAGTTTACAGGATATTTAGCTTCTCTAAACAAACAAAAAAGTTAAAGACAGCATTTGTCTTTCATTGCAGGAAAAATGATTTCACAATGACAATGTTGCCCTTAGACCATTAATCAGTATATCTAACAAGCTCACTAATACAGTTCCATTGTTGATGCAAGCATTTGCAAATAAATTCTCAACAGAGTGTGAAAACAAACATTGTAAATGCAGAACCAACTCATCAAAAAGTTGCACTGTCCCACATTACATTTTCTTTTCTTTCTCTATATATGTTGTGTTAACTTACACTATATTGTCAATGTACTACAATAAAGGACATTTTTACAATGCTTGATTTAATTTTCCTGTAATGTGCCTTGCATCTAATATTTGATTAATAATAATACATATTGTTACATAAAACACATTTGAATACTACCACATTGTCCCCAACAAAAACACACATTTCTCCAAACATTGCTAGGCATCTATATCTGCATTCTCTAGAAAACAATTAATTCCTAAACAGATGATGCTCGAATGCTTGACATGTGCCTAAAGAATGCTACAATCAATTAATAAACCATGCAGTACAAAAAGACATAACAGGTAACATATGTAGTATATAATAATAGAGCGTTGGGAGGAATGCCCCATTTCACACAACTGCCAACTCTATTTATAAATCATGAAAAAGCATTTATTTGCAATTCATTGTAAGCACTACTCATTCACAACTAAATTGTAATTCTCATAAATGTAATACTTTAAGCCATATAACCACTCTTGAATACACACAAAGTCAACTTCTTGAAGAAAGTAACAGTGGTCAGTAGAATAAAACACATTCACAATTTCACATGAATCTTCAAACAATACTGTTAAGGAAGTCCATTATTTCTAATAAAAACAACACATTGACAGCCAACACATGTTTCATGGTTACAACACTGCTTTTTCAGGGCTATAAGATAACAAATTAACAGCTTGAGTCACAAAATACATTTCTTCTGTGTTTACTGTGATACATTGTGATAGACAATTCAAAAAGGAGAAGAAAAAGAGATATCAGTACAACATTTACTTACATTTTCTTTAGCAATATATCTATTCAAACATCATTTTTAAGTACTGGAATTGCTATACAGATTCAATACAATTTAACATTTCCAATTTAGCAAAGAAACCTCTCTGTCTAGCCTTTGTGTTGGTTACAAACAACTGATGCAGAAAATACTGAACGCCATAGACTCTTTTAGCACTGATGACAATCTTCCCTGGACTATGATATAGATTCCACAGAGCCAGAAAACAAAAGAAAGGAATACTCTCCATATTATACATTTATTCTAAAGGTTTAGTTTTTGACCCCAAAATCCTGCCTCCCTCCTTATCTATTTGTTAAAACTCCTCAACATACAACATTATACGTCTCCAAAAGTTTGCAAAAACCACGTCCTATATACACCTCATCATCCAAATAAAAGTACACAATAATACCCAAGGATCTTCACGCATAATTTCGAAAATACAGAAAAGAGCAGTAAAATTCATTACAGCCTCACAGTCTAAGGGCTACATCAACTGGAGAGAAAAGCTTAGTTACTGGCTGTACATTTACCTGGTTTGCTGTTTCAATGTACGCTGTGAGTCAAAAGAATCAAATCCAATCAGAAGACCCTCTCCGCTTTTATGCTATTGCCTAACGGGTCAGCATCTGATTTTTGAACCAACCAATTAGCACTGACTCTACCTTTCAGTATCAATATTCTAATATTCAAAAGTAACCATTTTTAAACATCCATAGCTAAATTACACTCTTCAATGTAGTGCATTAATTAACATATAATATCTGATTTCATTCTCATATTGAAATAAAAAATAAAATCAAATGCTAAAAACAATAAACACATCTAACCTTGCAAAATGTAGTCATGAACCCTCTCACTTATGGGATAGCCTCTGTTTAGTCTCACTCCACAAACACACATAGGTCTTCATTATGACTCTGGCGGGCGGCGGAGGCCGCCTGCCAAAGTCCTGTGTCGGAATGACCCCATATGCGGCCGTCACTCCGTGATACCTATTATGAGTTTCCCGCTGGGCTGGCCCAGCGTGAAACACACCACAACATTGACGCCAGCTCGTAATAGAGCATCAGCATGATGAGGCTGTCCGTGGGGGCCCCTGCACTGCCCATATCAAGTGCACCCCCCGCAACCCTTTTTCCACCAGCCTTTGCATGGCAAAGCTGGCAGAAACGGGGGTCGGCAGATTGAGACTGCTAACACCGCCAGGCTGTCGGCTGGCAGTAACCTGGTGGTGCCGGCGGTCGGACCGTGGCGACTCTGCCACGGACATATTATGGCGGTCGGACCGCCCCTGTCAGCAACAGTCCAAGCGCCACCGCAGGTCTGCCGGACCGTGGACCGCCAGACTGGTAATAAGGCCCAAAGACTGCAGTGACACCAAAATTATCATTGTGTCTCTTGTCTCATATACTCTTTCAATATTTTTTGCTTGCAACATGACATCAGACATCACTTTCTAACAACTACTCTAACTGATTTTTAAAGACCCACCAATTGGTACTGGCTCTACCTTTCAATATCCATATTCTGAACTAACCATTTTTCAACGTCCATAATCAAATCCCACTTTCGAGTGTATCACATGCATTTTATATCTAAATTCAAACTAATATTAAAATTAAAAGTAAAATCAAGTGACAAAAAACGATGAACACATCTCACCTTGCAAAATGCAGTCACAAACCATGGTCATTTCACTTACAAGATGTCCTCCTAATAGTCTCACTCCACAAACGTACAGACTATAGTGCCATAAAAATTATCAGAGTGCATTCTTGTCCCATTTACTCGATCACTATTTTTGTAGTATCCAAAGGAATGTCCTCTCATGAGATTTTCAAAATTGACATAATTACCTAATTCTTGCATCCAACCTAATTCCAATTGCTGGGGTTTCATGGCCTGGAAACATGGCTGACAGAACATGAGATATCGTGCTCCCAGCTAGCCAGACCTCAAAATTCCCTTAATCTTGCTGAATCCTGCACTTCTGAGGCCTCTATACCTTGCGACTGCTTACCATTGCACCAAAACCTGCAACAACATGAGCTGGAGGAAAGAAGAAAGGCACCTGTGTTTGCGGCCTGCGAGGGCCTTGCGGAACGAGTTCCAGCACCTCGCTGCAGTGAGCACGGAACTGACAAGCCTACCTGTTGGGAGCAGTGATTGCTGCCACCAGTCAGTTTTTGGTCCCAGCGATGCCTGCGGAGGACCCCCCCCCACGGGCAGGGTGCCCCCAGATGATGCCAACCTGCCCCTGACGTCCAGGTGAGTCAGGCTGGGAGGCGTATATAGTTCGGTGCCGCCGCGGCCACACCTGTCCGCATAGAGGAGAGAGCTGAGGCTTGAACAGGTGGGGAGACCCTGAGGACGGGGCGGTTTGGGATGCTATATTGGCTCTCCTGTGGCAATGCACACACAGCAGGTCACTCCAGCAACCCTCCCTTCAGCCCGGCTGACCTGCATAGCCCACTGTTGCTTTGAGTGCTGCAACTGGTGGGGGACCCCGACCCCAATAGGTATACCATCTGAACATCACCTAATTGCAGCTGCAAACTCTTAGAGAGGGAAACGTTAGTGCAGCTGCTCCCGACCTGCCAGCAAGTACTTTGATGCTTTGAGGTGAGCTCGCCCTCTTCACAGTGTGCTTGCCATCAACTAGGTCTTTGGTGGGCAGTGACTGGGGTGGTCCTGGTGCCTGTGGGGAGCTGTGACCGGCACAACTTGGGTCCGGTTGTTCCTAGCAGATGTCCCCACGGCCTCGGGGGAGCAGAGGTCACTAATGTAGCACCATGCTACATGTGACAAAGTCCATCAATAATAGTATTCCCAAGCTTAGAAGACACAGAGACAAATTGAAATACCAAATTCCTTTATTCAGGATAAAGAGGACCCAAAACTGCACTGACCACTAGTAGGCTTAGGCGAAGCAGGTAACTGAGTCCCTAATATTCCAGAACCCACACAGCAGCCAATGAAGCCACAGTTCCATAAAAGAACGTTACACATGTGTGAAAAACAAGCACTGAAAAACAAAACACATATGTAATACATAAACACCACAGCACCCCCTTTCCTTAAAATAAAAATGGAGCCTTACACAACAAAAAGAATAACAAATAAAAAATACTAAACAAAGAGCATATAATAGCTTGGAAAGAATGAGACGGTGCAATAAAATAGAAAAGAAATTCATAACCAACTGTGATCAACATAAGATGGACAGTTGCGCAGTTAAAACAAGACATAATCATGTAGTTTAGGAGGTAACTTCATACTAGGCATTCCACGTGTGGATCCAGGTATTATCAAACTCCAAGCAGGATTGTGGCTACTACTCTCAGCTGCATTCTCTCTAGTGGTGGTTTCGTAGTCACTCAGCTTTGCCCTTTCATTTATTTGAGTATTACATAAAGACGCATGACCTTTCTTCTGTGTGAGTGTAAACTCAGTGACTGATTGGCATCATTGGCTGTTTTTGCAGAAAGCTCAGAATCTGTGGTGTTCATACAATCAACATTGGTAGACAGCATCAAACTCCCAAATTAATTTTTTATAGTACATTTGCCTGAAAACTTCAGCTTGTGAGTTGGATATAGGAACAACACTGTTCCTGTTCCACCACCCTTTCCCTTTCAACGATACTGAAGCTTTACTGGATCTGACAACATTTATAGGTAAGGAAAACCTGGATTCACATTTGTTTACTCTGAATGGTATCGTAATTAAACCTGGAAAAAACACAAGGGTAGTAAGGGTGAAAGGTGCTGCACATCTAGGCAGTAAAACAATGATTTTTGACAAGCAAAGAGGTTAATGCAAAGTCTGGTGCAACTTGGCCGAGTGCCTTACTACCCAGTAGGCACCAAAACGGGTACCAGAGTACCCAAGGACAAAATTGGACAAGATGGCCACAGCACACAGAATGTATAGTCCAACAGTGTGGCAGGGATAAGTATCCCTGATGGTACGTTGTAGGTCGGAGAAAGTGAGAGGTTGAATAAAGTCTCAAGTCTTGTTTGTAGATGGTGTCTTTATTTGTAGATGCTATGGATCATAATGCCATCATCGAGCCAACACGTGTTTCGTCACACATGTTTCGTCACACATGTGACTTCATCAAGGCTGGGCCGTCCGGCCAGACTGGTAGGTAACGAAGGTACGTATTGAAGGTGCCCTGTGATCAGCTGAGAGAGCCCTTCTTAGAGTAGACCTGTGAGTTATAGGGCTGCCCAAGCAGCAGCAGGTGAGTAAGGTATTGAACACGTATGGTAGGACAGGTATAGGAGGCCCAATGTTTGTCAGACACAATACACTGAGGGCAATTGTCAATATAATAAGATACTTGCCAAACCATGCCACCAATATGTTAGCCTGATTTATTTTTACAAGTAGCTGAAACCCCCATATGACCTTCTTGAGCAATGCTGATTATTTTGGCTCTGATCCCAGTAGGTGGAACAAATACATCACCTCTTAAAAAAACATTGCCTTCACAAGCCAATCAATCAATCAGAGTTTTATAAAGCACAGCTACTCACTCGTTGGGGTCTCAAGGCACTGGGGCGGGGGGTGTAGTGAGTACCGGAGGTGGATTAAAAAGCCATGTCATCAGTTCCTTCGTGAAGCTGGGGAGGGAGGTGGTTTATCTGATGTGGATGGGTAGGACTTTCCAGGTGATGGCGGCGAGGTAGGAGTAGGAGCGTCCTCCTGTTCTGGTTTTCCGGATGCGGGGTACTTCTGCGAGAGAGAGCTGGGCTGAGCATAGGGTCCTGTGCTGTGGGGTACCTGGAATTTGAATCCCTGGTTAAGGTAGGCAGGTCCGGGGTTGTGGAGGGCTTTGTGTGCGTAGGGGAGGATTTTGAAAGTGGTTCTTTTCTCGATGGGCAGCCAGTGCAGTGTGCGTAGGTGTTGTGAGATGTGGCAGTGTCGGGGTAGGTCGAGGATCAATCTGGCGGTGGCGTTCTGGATGTTTTGCAATTTGCGGGTTACTTTTTTGTTGATTCCGGGGAAGAGAGTGTTGCCGTAGTCCAGTCAACTCCTTGGGAATTTGCTCAAAGCATCTGAGTTCACCAGAAAGTTTACTTTCAGGAGGTCAGCTTGTTTTTATAAACTGTAACACTTTACTCAACACAAAGTCCTTATCCTTAGCTGCATTCCAATCAACCTCAGTGATGTGACCACTGCAAGCAGCTAACGTATCCACTAAAACCACAAAACACTCATCTTCATGATCAACTTCCATGGCTCCATGATGAGGAAGAGGAATGCGTGAAAGGCAGTCTGCTCCTACATTTCTGCCCTCTTGGATGTATTTTACTAGCAAATCATGCTCCTGCAGCTTAGCCAATAAACAAACTAAATGAGCAGATGCTTTTCCAAGACCATTACCACTGAGATGATATATAAGTGGTTTGTGGTCCATTTAAATATGACAAGAGGTGCCCCATATGTAGGTTTTAAATAAATGTTTGCACTCCCCACATACATGCCAATGCCACTTTTTCAATGGTGCTGTACTTAATTTCAGCTTCTGAAAGAGTAATGGATGCAAATGCTACTGTGTTCTCCTGACCACTGACCAAATATTGCCCCAAGATCTTTCAGACTGGCATCAACAGCAATGTAAGATTTGCCTGCCGAATCGAATGCTTGTAAGGCTGGAGCTGTAAGTACTAATTTTTTATGCCTTTAAAAGCATAATTGATTTGTTTGTTCCACTCAAACCTACAACCTTTTTGAGTAAAGATCTTAATGGAAGGACAGCTAAAGCATTGCCAGGTACAAACATGGCCTAATACTCACAGAGTTCCAAAAAAGAGCACAAGGCATCCTTATCACAAGGTGGAAGTGCATTCTTGATGGCTTCCAGGTTGCAATATTTTGGTTGAATGCCCCGCTCTGAAAATGGTGTGGCCTAAATTTTCCACCTCTTGAACCATTAATTTACATTTGTTGAGTTTGACAGGCATACCCTTTATGAAGTACTTTTTGCAAAACATGCAAATGATCTTCTTAAGTCTCTGTAAAAATCTGAATATTTTCTTGGAATGCTTGAACATTCGGTAAACCTCCAAATAGTCTATCCATCATTTTTTGGAAAACTCTTGCCACGGACACAAGTCCAAATGGCAAAAACATAAATACTTGAATG
Organism: Pleurodeles waltl; assembly: GCF_031143425.1. Taxonomy (NCBI): domain Eukaryota; kingdom Metazoa; phylum Chordata; class Amphibia; order Caudata; family Salamandridae; genus Pleurodeles; species Pleurodeles waltl. The sequence continues at coordinate 763,127,979 of NC_090438.1, forward strand.
CCCCAAATGGAGTGGCAAATGTTGTGAGCATTTGTGAATCTTCACTCTAAGGAATTTGATGGTACACTGAGTGAAGGTCTATGATAGAGAAAAACTTAGCATGTCCCACATCAGCAATCATTTCCTGTATCTGTGGAAGGGGATGACAATCCACCAAGGTATAATGATTGAGATAGGTCAAGTCCTCACACAACCTGAAATCTCCAGACCTTTTCTTTACAAGAAAAGTCAGAGAAACCCACTCTGAGGAGTTTGTTGGAGCAATGATGTCTTCCATCTCTAATTTGATCAATAAATCTTTCAAACCTTGTCTAACACTCAGTGGCACCAGCCTGACTTTATTCACCACTGGGACTTCATTTTTCTTTAATTTAATGCTGTGTTCGAAACATTGAATTCTACTGACCTGGTTGTTAAGCTCTCAGGGAATGATTTAATCATATGATCCATGACTTCACCACCATATTAACATTCAACACAGGCTCAACATCTTTCAAATTTGGCATTTCCCCCAAAGCTACCAGAACATCATCTTCAGGATATAAAATAATACCTAACTTGGCTATGTCTTTCCAGTCCACAATGTCCCTGCCTTTGATTGTGACATAAACATTTGTGACAGTGGTTCTTCCAAGACACTCCAATGTAGACCAGAAGAAACCCCAGTAGATCAATATCTTGATAACCAAACACTCTGGGACCCATATCAGGATCAGCAAGTGCCACAGATTCAGGTCACAACTTAAAGTAAGTACGATCAGCTAGAATCATGACAGTTTCTCCAGAATCTGCCATCACCGTAAGATTTTTGCCATCAATAATATTTTCACATATAGGTCCCTTAATACATCTCTCAGACTTACCAGAAGATGATTCATGCATATCCACTGTTAATAGAACATTACAGAATCAGCACACTCCTGCGTCTTATCACATGATTTTAACACTTCTAGGGCTAACCACATTCGAAACACCTCTACATCTCTACACGCTCCCTGGAAATGCTCCAGCTCATGACATCGATTGCATGTCTTACCAACGGCGGGACAAGAAAAATTGTTACCAATGTGGTTTGTTGACCCACAGCGATAACATACTCATTGGCCAAATCTTTCTTGCCCTTTAGTCACCGCACATACTGTATCTTCCTCAATCACACAACTCACTGGAGGATGGCCCCCTTTATTGGCTAAAACTGTGGAACATATTTGCTTACACCTAGCAAAGTAGAATCTTTCTAACGTTTGATTAATTGGACTACTGTTTTTTCATCCTCTCTTTCACTTCCAAGAATACATTCCATGGAACATCATCACCTTGCGGTGCAGGAATGGGAGACAAACTGTAAAAAGCGTGGTTGAGCAGCTGCTCCCAATTGATTGAATAGAAGCACCATTTTCTTGTTAGATTGATAATCATTAGCATCAATTGCAGTTAAATAATTTATGCCATTTTGTAACCAATCATACCATTTGCTTTCAAGCTTTCCCGGTTTCTGAAGAAAATGTGGTGTTTGCACTACCCCTTGACTCATTGCCATTGCAAAAACAACAAAAAAGTAGAAAATGCCAAAAACAATAAAATACACTTAAATGCCTAGCCTGACAAAGTGACTGTTCAAAAAAGTTGTTTTGAGAAAAAAATAAAATGATATCCATACAGAGTGCAAATAACTTGCAAGTGATTCAAATGTACTTTCAAATATATAAATTGCCTTGAATGCCTGGGCAATAAAAGTCATATATGTAAAAACATGTCCATCACAATGATGAAAAATAAAAAATAATAATATGGAGCGCAAAATCAATGCAATCAGTTAAAATATACCTTTATAATAGAAGTTTGTGTGAGGTCCCGACAGCTGCGAAGGTAAAATGCGGGATATGCACTTGCAACTTTCTTTAATAATGCCGGCTGCCGAGAGTACAAGATCTGTAAAACTAAAAAAGCCGCCCAATGAAACATGTTACTCTGTGACGTTCTGATGTAGCATGCGGTAAATCAGCAACCAAGTAGAAACTAAATGTGATGCTCGGCGTAGGTGACGCAGCTGCTGAAGAACTCAGATTTTCCTAGCCTTGGTGTCTGAAAGGCTAGATTTTATTAAAGACACAGAGGCGAGTATTATGCATTCTTTTCTTACTTTAATAAATACAGCAGCCAAGAAACTACAAATCCCAGAAACCCTGGGGAAAAAACTACAATATCACATCACAAAGGGGATAACCAATGACACGTTGAGTACGAGTACAATTATCTTGACTGAGAGCAACAAGCCCTCTTTTCTTGCGAGAGTCAGTCAGAAGAATAAACCGAGAGCCAAATCAGAACCAAATAGAAAGTCAAAAGGGGGAATGAGAAATCCTTAAAGAAATCCATCAAGAACAAAGCAGGAGAAACTGGCAACCAGGAAGTTCGACATGGCGATGCCGGACATAGAGAACCTGAATGTGAATCAGCCGGATGTAGCAGTGCTGGTTGAAGGTAGAGGAACTGCGGAAGAAATAACAGGAAGGGTTAATGAAACTGCGGCGGGATAATACTCGCCTCCGTGTCTTTAATAAAATCTAGCCTTTCAGCCACCAAGGCTAGGAAAAATATCAACTTTATTACAAGACCGGAGGCTCATATTATGCTAGTTCAAAGCAAGGAAATAACATTGTCTAGTGGGTGATCAAGAGGTTTACAGTAAAATGTTCTAAAAGTGTTAACGTTTGACCAATCTGCAGATCTGAGAATATCGTATAACCCAGCCCCTGCCCAAAAGGCACGAGAGGCCGCAGCCCCTCTCACCAAATGAGCACCAAAGGAAAGGGTAGATATACCCACTAGGTACATGAGCCTTTTAATCCAACAGGCCAGAGTAGGAGCAGGCACATGTTTATTTGGTTTCTGAAAGGAAATAAGTAACTGCGAAGAGGAAATGCTTCTAAGATCTGCAGTACGAGAAACATAAGTCGTCAAACAGTTACCAACACACAGCTTGGGTTGAGAGGGGGAAAATGGGTAATACACAGATGCTAAATTAGTTTTGATGCGTCTACTGACCTGGAAGTAGACGCCCAACGAGGAATAACGGAAAGAGGAAACATCTAAAGATTTTACATCAGAAACACGCTTCATAGATACCAAACACAAAAGCATTGTCAATTTGGCAGACAAATGTTTGAGCGATAACTCAGCATTATCTGGCTATGCAATAAAAAGATGAAGTACAGTATTAACATCCCACATGACATTGTATTTAGAAGTTGGAGGTTTAGCAAAACGTACTCCCTTCAAAAGTAGGCAGACTAATGGATGTTCGCCAATAGGTCTTCCGTCCGCTTTGAAATGCTCTGAAGAGATTGCTGACCTATATGTATTAATAGTCCGATAAGCTTTACCTCGAGATGCTAAAGAGGCAAGGAAATTGACCACCAAGGTTACATCCGCCAAAATGGGATCTGAATCCCTGTCCAAACACCAGCTACACCACGCCAACCAGGCAGACTTATAGACCTTGGTTCTGCCTGGAGCCCAGGACTATTGGATAAAAAGGATAGCTTCCTCCAAAATTCCTGGGGCTCTCCAGGAAGTCCCGAAACCCTCCAAGCTATGAGATGTAGGGCGTTCTCTATGACTAGGGGATGAGGAAGACCCTGGGGGTTCAAGAGTAAAACGGGAAAGGGAGGAATCAACATAGGGAAATCTGAGGTTAGCTCCAGTAGGATTGGATACCAAGATTGGGACAGCCAAAAGGGAGTGATGAAGATGAGGGATGACTGTTGTCTGCGTACTTGTGCTAGAACACGAGCAATAAGAAGAAGCGGAGGGAAGGCGTAGAGAAGGGAAGGGGGCCATGACTGAAGGAAGGAATCCGTGGCCATCGCCAAAGGGTCTGGACTCCAGCTGAAAAAGGAAGGAAGTTGAGTGTTGAGCCGGGAAGCGAAGAGGTCTATTGACATTAAGCCAAAGATAAAAGAAAGATGATTGAAAACAGAAGGATGCAGGTGCCAGTCGCTTGAGTCGTAAGTATGCCTAGAAAACCAATCGGCCACGACATTGAGTTGGCCCAGTAGATATTCTGCCCTGACCGATATGTTCTTCTGCAGGCAGAATTCTCACAGGCTTCTGGCCAGTAAAGCCAGAGGTCTGGATCTGGTACCGCCCAAACGATTTGTGTACCTGACCGCTGACAGGATGTCCATCCAGAGTAGCACCATGCACCTTACCCTGCCTTTTGTAAAGAACTGGATGGCAAAGGAACCTGCAAGCATCTCTAAACAATTGATGTGCAGTGTTGACTCCAGAGTGGACCATGAACCCCCAGTCGAGAGTTGACCGCTTCATGCTCCCCAATCTGTCAGACTTGCATCTGACTCTAAGACAAGATCTGGGGCGGCAGAAAAAATTGTTCTCCCATTCCAGGCATCTAAATGACTGAGCCACCAAAGGAGTTCCTCTCTGTATTCGGAATCCAAAACGACTGGGTCTGAGTAAGCAAGACCTTGATGAAGATGACAGATTTTTAGTCTTTGAAGGGCCCTGTAATGTAGAGGCCCTTGAAAAATGGCCTGAATGGAAGCGAGAAGGCCCACCAACCGAGCCAAAGTCCTGAGGGAGGTGCAGGAAATGGATAAGGCGTGACAAATCTCTTTCTTTATCAAATCTACTTCCTATTGAGGAAGTTGAAGTATCAAATCGACTGTATTCACTAAAAAAACCAGAAATGTTAATTGCTGAGCAGGTACAAGAACCGATTTCTGAGGGTTGATGAGGAAACCCAGACTTAACAAAAGATTCTGACAAAGATCTAGATGATCCAAGAGACGGGACCTGTCTTGGGCCATTAGAAGGAAGTCGTCTAGATAGACGATGAGCCTGACACCCTGACCCCTGAGGAAGGCAATTACCGGTTTGAGAATCTTGGTAAAGCACCAAGGGGCTGAAGACAGGCCGAAAGGAAGCGTCTCAAATTGGAAGAAAGAATCTTCCCACTGGAACTGTAGGAACTTTCTGTAAGCGGGATGAACGGTGACCGAGAGGTAGGCGTCCTGGAGATCTAAACAGACCAACCAATCACTCTGAAGGAGAAGGTCCCTGAGATGAAGGATAGTCTCCATCTTGAAATGATGATACGCTACAAAATCGTTGAACAGTTTTAAGTTTATGACTGGACAATGTTTGTTGTTTTTCTTGTGGACAAGAAATATAGTGCTCAGGAAGCCTGTAGGATCGAAGGAGACCCTTTCTTTCGCATGTTTCGCCAATAAACTTGTATCTCTTCCTGAACCAACAGAAACTGGTTGTTTGAAAAATAAAGAGGTTGAGGAAGATGAGTCTGGAAGGGACGCTGATACAACTCTATGCAATAACCCTGGGCTGTTTTTATAACCCAGGGATCCGACGTGAGAGACAACCAAACATTTAATCAGCTTGCTAGTCTGCCTCCTACGGGAGGAAGTCCAGAACTGAAAGCTCTTACCTGCGTTTTGATCACCCTTGGGCTTGAAACCCCTGCCGCGGCCTCCACGGAAACGTCAGGGATAAAACTGGGGTTTGTATCCCTGATGGAAGTCCTGCTGGGAGTCTTGGTTGAAGGAACCTCGGTTAAGGTATTGTCCTCGTGATGCATAACGGCTGCAAAGTGACTCCTTCCTTTGCCGGTCCTGCCAAAAACCTGTTGAGAAAAAAATTTCTTCATGGAAGACTGGGCCTTGTCAATAGAGGCAAAGGTTGACACATATCTACTCATTTCTTTGACGAAGGAGTCACCAAAGAGAAGACCTTCAGCCTTAGGTCCTTCTTCTTTGGTTGCCAAGGAACTCAACTTAGGATCAATTTTAAGTAAAAGACTCTTGCGTCGTTCTTGAGAAATATAAGCATTGGCATTGCCAAACATGCAAATTACCCTTTACTCCCAATTGGAAAGAGTCTCAGGATCCACCTGACCAACCTCTGTTCTAGCCTCTTCAGTGAGATCCAAAATCCTTGTCAAAGGACCAACCAGATCAAGAAGTCTGTCCTGGCGGTTAGACTAGGCTCTATAAACCCCTTTCTTGGGATCCTTTCTGAACTCGGTGAAAAATAACAACATATTTGGATTAATAGAGGGGGTATCAGCCACCTTGGAAGGAAGGGAAGGTCTGGGACATTCTGACTTTAACTTGTTCCGTCATGACTTGTCTAAAGCATGCCTCAAATAGAAGGAAACATAGTCTGAGACATGCTCAGAAGGGAACCACTCTGAGGAATTAGGGTGGTGGATCGACATAGGGTCGAACATGGGTTCCCCAGACTGGTCCACCAAATCATCGGACAGTGCAAGGGATGAAATTGCAGTTGGAGAAATTTTCTGCCTTTTCTCCAAAGGCCCGTGATCAGCAATATCATCATTGACAATAGCGTCAAAAGTATCATCCCCATCACTGTCCGTATACCTGAGGTTAACAATATTAAGGGGGAAGAAGGAAGCCCCGAAGGATTCGCCTCACGGGTGGGAGCTGCATGTTTCGTTCCCTTTTTTTAAGGAACTTCACCAGAGGGCTGTAACATCTTAGATAGGGAGGCTTCTAAGTTTTTGGAAATATCCAACATGGAAACTGAAACAGGATGCTGCACAGAATCCTTAATACAGGACTTCAAATTATATTTTAAAAATTTAGCTTGTTCATCCCCAGACATAATGAAGTATTAGGGAAAAAATGCCAAATGAGAAACAATCAAGAATAATTAAATAATAATAGTATTAATAATACTAAACCCCAAACCCAATAAAAAAGGGGGATAACAACGATCAATTGTGAAGAAAAAGGAACTGTCAGGGAAACCAGACATGCAAGGTTTAACCAAACTCTGGCAGGAGAGGGCGTGTGCCGAGGCAGAGCAGGGAAGGAACTGCTGCAGTAACCAGAAACGCCCCCAGAGGCAAGAGGGAATGCCTGGAAGGGAGCCGAGCTAAAAGTGAAGGGAGCGGCATCGAAAACGAAACCGCCGGAGGCCTCGCAATCAAGGAACGAAGCGGCACACAACAGCCATTAAGGACCACAGCGGCAGTTGAAGAACGAGGCGAAATGCCTCAGGAAAGCAAGCGCGCGTAGCAGAACGTGCGAAACGAGCGCAAGGCTCGAACAGTAAAGGAAAAAGGCAATAATTGAAATATAAACAAAGAAAAATAACACATTGAAATATAAATATACATGAAGCGAGCAGAGTACTTATCTTGACTGCGAGCAGCAAGAAAAGAGGGCTTGTTGCTCTCAGTCAAGATAATTGTACTCGTACTTGATGTGTCATTGGTTATCCCCTTTGTGATGTGATATTTTGGTTCCTTTTCCCAGGGTTTCTGGGATCTGTAGTTTCTTGGCTGTTGTATTTATTAAAGTAAGAAAAGAACGCATAATATGAGCCTCCGGTCTTGTAATAAAATTCATGCTGCAACACAGCAACGAGAAGGCAATAATGAAAGCGATGACGTCCTCCGTGAGAAGAGCCTCTGGGTACTTCCCAATAAAGGGTGACGAGCTCACCAGGAGCTACGCAACAATCCAATGTGAAGAACACACAGGTGGGAACTGAAACTAACATCAGCGGTTTCATTTAAGCAGACAAAATCCTTCCAGTAATTAGAAAAGTGTAAAATGTATCCTGGTATCGAAACATGCACTATATGAAATGCACACTTTCCAGTAGATGTGGAAATCGGGATCCCGAACGTCCGTGTTCTTTTGAATCACTGTCGGTGTGCCCTCCAAGACGAATGTTGTTAACACCCAACTCCTGGTACCAAAATGTAGCACCACTCTACAGATGACGAAATCCATGAATAATAGTATTCCCAAGGTTAGGAGATGCAGAGTCAAATTGAAGTACCAAATTCCTTTACTCAGGATAAAGAGGACCCACAATAGCACCAACCACCAGGAGGCTCAGGGGAAGAAGGTAACTGGCTCCTTAATATTCCAGGACTCACACAGCGGCCAATGAAGCCACAGTTCCATAAATTAACATTACACATGAGTGAAAAACAAACACTGAAAAACCAAATATATATGTAATACATATTCACTACAACTCTGCTCCATGATTGCTAGAGTCTGGTCCCTCTGCACTGGAACTACACACCTGCAAGCTATTCCATACTAGCAGTGTGTCTCCACCTTCTCTGCATACCACGGATTGGGTGCTTGAAATTGCTAGAGTGGCACCCCATTAGCATGGAGGCACAGACACAGCACCTCTAGACACACGGAGAGGGCTGTTTCCATTATCCTTATCCACGCAACATCATTGCAATAGCAACCACTCCTGAGTTGCTGGGGCAGTGAATCATTCCATGTGCATGCACCCTCCTGGCAACACGACCTGAGTGTGGCAACTGGATTACAGTCGGTCACCCACAGCAAGTGTAGTACCCCGTGTCCTGGGAATCAACATCTGGGGTTAGAGGACTACCTGAGGACGCCAGGGGTAAGGAAAGGTCGACCTGCGCAACTGCTACAAACACTATCACTCATTACACCATGCCGCAACAACCCACCCAAAAAATAACAAGACAGTTGGGCATTACTGAAATAGGAGAACCACTAAAGGGGGGCTCTGAGTGGTCAAGGGTAGTGCTGTTAGCTGCATACAAGCCTCTATGATTGCCCAAGAACACAAAATTGAGACAGTGTCTATAGATGTAAACTTATTATGAGCAGACCTACGAAACGTAGCAGACAAAGTAACAACAGCTGAAGCCAACATCACAACCTTTCAGGGGGAAGTGCCAGTCCTAAAACACTAAATGGTCACAATGACAACTACAGCAGCGGAACTAGGCAGACGAGCTGATGATGCAGAGTGCCGCTCCCGCCGAGGCAACATCCGGGTCTTGGGCTTTCCCGACACAGCAGAGGGGCCCTGCACAGAACAATTCCTGGAAACTGGATTCAGATGGTGCTGAGGCCTGTTTGTAGTGGAAAGCGCTCACAACGCTGTTCAACATTTACATGCCCCCCCTCGCACAAGTGGCCCGCCGTCACGACCTCAACATCATCACCTACGCCGACGACACCCAGCTCATCCTCTCCCTCACCAACGACCCCGCCACCGCCAAAGCCAACCTCCGCGAAGGAATGGAAGCAGTCGCCGACTGGATGAGAAATAGCCACCTGAAACTCAACACCGACAAGACAGAAATCCTCATCCTCGGGACATCCCCCTCCGCCTGGGACGACTCGTGGTGGCCCACCACCCTCGGGACGGCCCCGACGCCCACCGACCACGCCCACAACTTGGGATTCATCCTCAACTCTGCACTCTCCATGGACAGACAAGTCAGCGCCGTCACCTCCTCCTGCTACAATACCCTCCGCACCCTCCGCAGGATTTACAAGTCGATCCCGACCGACACCAGGAAGACAGTGACCCACGCCCTCGTCAGCAGCAGATTGGACTTCGGCAACGCACTCTATGCAGGAATCCCAGCAAAACACCTCCAACGAATTCAACGCATCCAAAACACCTCAGCCCGACTCATCACCAATACACCCCGCCACAGCCACATCACCCCTCACCTCAAAGAGCTCCACTGGCTTCCCGTCGACAAAAGGGTCACCTTCAAGCTCCTCACCCACGCACACAAAGCACTCCACAACGCCAGCCCCACCTACCTCAACAACAGACTCAATTTCTACACGCCAACTGTGATCCGCAAGCCTCGCCCTCGCCACAGTCCCCCGCATCCAACGAACCACCTCTGGCGGCAGATCCTTCTCCTACCTCGCCGCCAAGACCTGGAACACGCTCCCTACCTACCTCCGACAGACTCAAGACCCACTCGCCTTCAGAAGACTACTCAAGACCTGGCTCTTCGAGCAGTAACAATCTCCCCCACCCCTCCAAGCGCCTTGGAACCCTAACGGGTAAGTAGCGCACTCTATAAATGTCTGTGATTGATTGATTGATTGACAAAGATTAAATGCCCCCTCCATGCCCTGGGGCTCCACCCCATGCCGTCATTGCCAAAATCCTTAAGTACTGAGACTGTATAGTAACAATGGCCCGTGATGGAGGCGTGGCCAAGCAAGATGGCCGGCGGGACGCGCTCCAAGTGAGCTCCCACCTCCCCGGCTTGACACTATTTTAATCCTGGGGTGCCTGGGATGATTGGTGCCCCCCATCAACACGGGAAGGTGCCCTGAACTTATTGGCAGGGGGTCTGCATAGGCACCGCTTGTGGGGTACACAAACAAATGGAACAAGAACTCACTAGTTTGGAGGATAAACTGGTGGTTCTGCAACATCAGACACCGACCACAAGAGAGGTTGAAAGGGGGTAACTCAGGTTGTATAAGTCAGTTAACAGCTACTGGGACACGCTATGCAGGATAACACTTAGAGCATACAGGCAGCGCTTGCACAGGGAAGGGCTGGCGGTGTTTGAGGAAGCCTGGCTGCGAGGCACGTTGCCGGACACCATGTGCCAAGGCGTTGTGTGCTTGATGCTCAAGCCTGGAGGGGATCCTGGTCATCCTTCCTCTTATAACCCGCTTACTATGCTGAACAGCGATGTAAAGATCCTGTGCAAGGTATTGGCTACTCGGCTTCGTGTGGTAATCCAGAGCTTGGTGCATGATGATCAATGAGGTTTTATCCCTTGTCTTAGCATGACCTACAACTTGTGTCGCTTGGCACATGTTCTGCATGAAATGGAGGGTGAAGAGGACGAATTGGTGTTGGTGTCATTGGATCTTGAGAAGGCCTTTGACACAGTGGAGTGGGGCTATTTTCTGGAGGTGCTGCAGGGCATTGGGTTTGGCCCACACTTTCGAGCATGGGTGAGACTGTTGTCTCCCTCCGCATGTGTCTGGGTGAGAGGAGAGCTCTTGGAATTCTGTTAGATTGGTAGGGAAACCAGGCAGGGTTGCCCACTCTCGCCGCTACTTTTCACATTGCCTGTGGAGCCGCTGGCGATCTGGCTCCGACAGGAGCTGGAAGCTTTGGGTATCTGGGTGGGGCAGATTACCCACATCATTTCCCTAAATGCAGATAATTCGTTGGTGTATCTTCAGGAGCCTAGTGTTTCGGTGCCTCTGTTGCTGTGGCTGTTGGAAACCTTCAGAGTTGTGTCTGATCTCCAGGTGAACAGGAAAAAGTCACTTCTGTGCCTCAGGAGGATCTACCTGGGGTAGGGCTCAGGTGGGAGTTTGAGAGCTTCCGGTATCTGGGTCACTCACACTTTGGCGGCACATGAAAAATATAATGTAGAATGAGTGGTTACCGGTCTAGAACGCTCGGTTTTGTTCTGGAACAGATTACCTCTTTCAGTGATGGGGAGGGCGGCTGTGGCTAAGATGGTGTTCCTGCCAGAGTGTCTTTACCTAGTTCAGAACTCTCTGTTTCCATTATCCGCTCTGCTCTTTAGCTTACTGATTTCATTTGTGTGGGCTTGGCGGCGCAGTAGGGTGGCATTGTTGGTGCTGCAGAGGGATATGGAAGAGGGAGGGCTGGCAATTCCATATATTAGACATTATTATTACGCAGCGAATCTACAACATGGTGCTAAGTGGATGACTGAATCGGACAATTGGGATAAGAGATTGTTTGCTGGAATGCTGGGTGGGAGGATGTTGGCGCATCTATTGATGTCAGGTGATCAAGCGCTCCTTACTCAAAATGCATATATGGAAATGGCTGCTTGCGTGCCTGGCTGACAGGGCAGAGATGCCTAACTGAACTATTTAGTAGGTCCATGTTGGACCCATTGGGGAAGCTGTGTTAGTCCTGGCACACACTTGTAGTGGACATTAGTAGTCATATAGTTGCATTACGATTGTCCATGAGAGGGATGGGGGGGAATTTTGCATATAGCTGGGACCAAACTGGGGTGGCATGGTGAGCAGAAGAAATGATGGATTAAACCCAGATCTGTGACTGGTGGTGAATGTTTGATTTGTTCCGCATTCCATCCATCGTCTTTTCTTTTTACTCCTTAAGACACAGCACTTACAGTAGACTAGATAGGGTGCATGTGGATGGGACCCTGCTGCAGGAAGCTGTAGAGATTACACACTTAGTGAGGTTCTTATCCAATCACTCTCAAGTTAGCTGTAAACTGGATTGGGCTAATGCTTTGCAGGCAGGATAGACATGGAGCCTTCCAGCAGACATTCTAGATGATTCGGGTGGGCTGTGAGATGTTGGTGTGCTCCCTCACTGAGGCCCATATTTATACTTTCTTAGCGCCGCAATTGTATTTTGTAAGTTTGCGCCATTTTTTGCGTCAACAAACGGCACAAATGCAGCGCTAAAAAAGTATAAATATGGGCCTGAGTATCTTGTTATGAACTGGGGCTCCACCTCACATAGGTCCACTGACTGGAAAGTCCTTATAGCAGTATTGAGGGGTGCTTGTTTGGGCCTCACATGTTGAGTCCGCTGACAGCTTCAAGCAGACAGATGGCGGGAGGAAACAAAATTAACAGTGATACAGGCGTTGCTTCCAACATCCCCAGACCTGCATAGGTGCTAATTGCTGAGCTGTAGACGGCTGGGAGAACTATGGGACTACCTGGACTAGTACAACCATATGTCAGTACCGCCAAAGATTACACAGAGAGGGGAGACAAGTCTTTTAGTCTGTGTACTACATAGAGAACAGACCCTTCCACTTGTGACTCACTGAACTACTCCAGAGGGAGCTATGGTCACACCCAGGGCCGCCGTAGTGTAAGTGTTTCAGCAACATTTGCAGTGGACCTGGGCATGCATGCATATATTTATGGTCCCTTCCAGGCTAATGTGGGTCTTCCTAAACTAGATTTGGAGTCCGTTGAGGCTCTAGATGCTCCCTTAAGCTTGGAAAAATTACAAACAGTGCTACGAGTGCTGCAGCGCATGAAGACCCCAGGTAGTGACAGCTTACTGCCTGAGCTTTTTGCCTGAGCTTTATGAGACGTTCTCAGGGACCTTGAACCAAAGACTCTCAGAGGTCCTCCTAGAGGCCCGAGAGGCGGGCATCCTACCACAGTCCCTAAGAATTGGGGAAATATTTATGATACTTAAACCAGGGGGAGATGAACCTGACCCAGCTGCTTATCGACCACTCACAATGATAAACTCCGATATACAAATCCTCTATAAGGCGCTTTGCATTTAACTGCATCTATATGCTGCACCTAGTGCACGATGATCAATGTGGCTTAATTCCTGGACCTAACCCCAGGATGAATCTGAGAGGATTGTCCCATATAATATACATCGTCAAACTTAAGGAAGAACAAATGGTGCTGGTCTCCATCGACTTGGAGTAGGTTGACACCAAGGACTGGGGATACCTACTAGAAGCCTAGGGTATTCTGGGTTTTTTCATTTCTGTGGGTGGGTGTGCTTACTCTACACTGAGCCCGGAGTAAGGGTATGGGTCGGACGCTTTTGCTCCGAATCATGGTCATTAGGCCGGGAAACACATCAGGGTTGCCCACCTTCCCCACTCCTGTTCGCATTGAGGATTGAGCCACTAGTGGTATTGGTGCATAGAGAACTACAGGAGAAAGGGATAGGAACAGGAGACGTATGCCACGTCATATCCCTATATGCAGACGACGCCTTGTGTTATTTGACCTGTGATGCAGTCCCCGAGCTGCTTTACTTGCTGGAAGAATTTGGGAGCATATTTTGGCTATGACTTAACTGAGCCAAATTACCAGTCGCGGCTTGCGGTGTAAAAGGGGTCAAGGCGGCGTGCACGGGGGGTCACGGGGAGAAGAAAATATTAATAATTTTTTTTTTAAATAATAAACTTACCTGAAAGCCGCACCACACTGCTCCTCGGCTGGCTGCAGGCAGGCACAGGCTCCCAGCCTACCCTGCGGCCAATCCTGATGCTACTCAGAGCAGCGTCAGGAATGGCTGGGAGCTCCTAGGCAGACTGGGAGCCTGTGCAGGCTGGGCTGGAGAGAGCCCTGTGCACATATGTGTTTGGCCAGCCCGTGTACGGCCAAACACACATGCGCTCTGAGGGGGAGTGCCGAGCACTTCCCCTCACACTCATCACCCCCGTGGCCCGCCCCTTTACAAGGATACAATAATAAACGCTGTTTATTATCGTTTCCTTGTAAATGTTTTGCAGCTGCCGCTGTTGGTGGGGGGACGACACTCGTCCGCCCTCGTGGAGGAGCCACCCTTGTAAATAACTGGGTTCCCCCTCTCTTGCCTGGCCGGGACGCCAACTGAGCAGTTGCTGTCCGTGGGTCAGTTTAGCTACTCGTGGATAAAAGTCGGGCACACCCAGAAGCATTAGCTTCACTTGAATGTTGAACATGTAACTGAGGAACTAAAATCATCTGTACTCTTTTGGAATATGTTACCTCTTTCATTAATGGGCCACATGGCTATAGCCAAGATGGTTCTGCTCCCCAGATGCCTACATCTTACATAATTCCTCGTCTCCTATAACATCTAGGCTTTTTCGACAGTTAGACTCCCTCATTATAGCTCTCCTGTGGATGGATGGGAACATAGTAGTGTAGCCCGGACTACAATAACCAGACACTATGACGACGGTGGTCTGGAGGCCCCAGAACTTGATTTATATTATTTTGCCGCCCAACTACAACACGCAGCTCATTAGCTAGATACCACTGACAATTGGGAAAAGTGATTATTGACTGGTAGAATAGGGGTGAATCGCTTTCATGAACTCTTAATGGAGGGTGTGGGACTGCCGTTGGATGTCCCTTAAATAGTCAGAAATACGGCTAAAACCTCTATGAGAAATGATGGACAATATATCCTTTCAAAGGTGGCGAGATGGTGGATGTAAACTCCTCGGGACCTGCACCTAACTGAGAATTTCCTCCCATTCGAGGAAGCACACCTTGCCTTCTTCCTTGGGCCTGGTCAATTTCTGCAACATGTTGAATTGGGGATATAGCCAGGGAAGCCTGGCCATCCTTCCCATCTGCTCCACCACCCTCACATACCCTGGGAGCGCTACTGACATGCAGCGCAGGCTGCCGCCTGATCAAGTTGGTATATAAAGCCATGCACTCTGATGTAATGAGCCCTCCCCCACCGTCACGTCTTGCCTGGGACGTAGACTTGACCAGTCTACTTACTGGGGGAGACTCGACAAGGGTTAACAGCCTCACCTAGACCGTCTCCTGTAATTTAAGTTAGTACACTCATTTTTTCCACAGGACCAACCTCACCCCAGGCGCTTACATCGCATATCCCTTTCTTGTGCAGACGTTTGCCCCAGATGTGGTGTCGGAAGAACTGATTTCATGCATTTAGCCTGGCAATGTAGGGAGGTGTAGGGATTCTGGACCCGGGCGGTAGCAGAGATACAAAGAACCATACATATACCATGTGACCACACACAACAGTGCTGTCTATTAGGCAATATTAAATGGCCTAAGGGCTAGAAAATGGTATACTGATTTTTGCATCTGGCATTAGTCATGGCCAGGTGCTGGATATCTGAGCCAGAGAGCACCTCACTTTAATTTCTGGCGCAGTGATGTGTTAGAATGGTCTGTAACTGATGAGTCTTACATGATGAGTAGACGAGATGACAATGTAGTAGAGGATCTTGCTATCTGGAGCGAACTATGAGATGTCTTCCTAGATCCAGAGGAAATGGGGACTTCATCCGACAGTGAGAATGTTGAAACTGAAGAGGGTGATGGGGAAGAAGTGATTGGAGTCAGTGAGAACTACTCAAAGCTATGATGAATGTATACGGAGCTGCGGTCTATTGAGGGTTTGGGGCCCCAGCAAATACATGGGGTCATATTGGCCATACTATTATTTTTCTGACTCATTGACGCTGTCTTGCATATCTTTGGTTTTACCCAATACTATTCTGCTTTTGCTAAAACTGAAAAATAAATATTAAAAAAAATATATTCTAATTGACACAGCTCACCACACAACAAACTAATTTCCAGCAATTTCTAACTTCTACAACAACTGAACCAATTTCATGAAAAACAAAATACCCTTGCAACAGTCAATTAATTATTCCAAAACACTAGTACTACCTGACAACATGTACAATAGACTCAAACCTCTTTCACCTAGCTGAATGAATCCCGATGTGAACCATTACACCACAAGAAACCAATTCCACAGCAACACAACAAACTCACATGGTATGTAAAGAAAATAACTCATAATTTCATTCATTTAACTAGAAATGTCAGACCTACCCACAAGAATATTTTGTTATTAAACCTGAAAACCACCATCATAGATCTAAGTCCTCTGTTATATGCAACTATTAATGCAGAAATGTATGAAACGTTGTCTGTCTGTGTTGAGACCATATATCACAGACCTCAACCTATCAATCCACCATGCCTCTTTGAATCAAAGTCTATGTTCTCGGTCTCCTCCTCTATAATGTTTCAGAACATGATCAATCCCTATTAGTGAAATCTGACTAATGTCCAAAGATCTGTGTTTTTCAGATAAATGTCTACTAATCGGAGACCTATTGTCCTTATTTTTAATTGAATTAATATGCTCTTTCCATTTCTCCTTTAATGGCCTGATTGTTGACCGTGCATACTGCAACAAACATACACATTCAATAATATGGATGCAGAAGGTAGTGTTACAATGAATGAATTCCTTGATTCTAAAATTCTTACTGCAGTCATAGTTGGCAAATGTTGAGGATTTATCTTTAGCAAATTTACATCATAAACAAGGGTTACATTTAAAGCACCCACTGACCTTACTTTCCATCCAAGTCTAGGCTTTCTTCTGCGTAAATTTAAATGTGCCACTTGGACTTAATATATTTTTAAGTGTATCTGCTTTCTTGAATGTTATTAATTGACAATTTGGATTGAACTTTGCCAGATCCTGATCCAATTTTAAAATAGCCCAAAGTCTCTTTAAGACAATGCAGATCTTTTTATTTTCAGAGGTGACATAACGGTCATAATGGTCCTAAATTGCCATCTCAGGTTCTAGTGACATTGATAAGCCATTCAGCCTTTGGCCTTATGTTTTGTAAATGTCACCAGAACCACTCAATGGCAATATTGGCCCTTGAGATACAGTTACTTATTATGTTCTCTCTTTCTCTCTCTCTCTCTCTCTCTCTCTCTGTCTCTCTCTCTCTGTCTCTCTCTCTCTCTCTCTCTCTCTGTAGGTACAATTAGGCTTCAATGGTATAGGAATTCCTGAGAATTGTGTTCACTAATAACTTTGACCCCATTTGACAAATCTTCAAGACACTTTCTAGACCTATTGTCTTTCCTGCATTGGGAGAGGATGGGAAGTTTTGCATTGATTGGATAGGGGGGTGCAAAAATAAGAGAGGGGGGTCCCAAAACGTGTTTTTCCACCAATGCATTTTCCATAGACTTTTTTATCTTACGTAGCACTAAAATGGCTAAACGGATTTACATGATATTGGGCAGAATTACACATTAAGGTGCACAGATTATCATTTTGGGTGGTATAGGTAGGTAGGGTAAGTATATTTTAAGTTATATGGCATTACATCTTAGCAATATCTGTTGTAATATCGTCATGAAATTTCACAGTATTTGTGGTACATAGCAATGACAAGTCATTACGTGATGGGTGAATGACTACCTTTATAAAAGTTACCAGTCATGCTGTTTTTATGAACTCATTCGCTGTGTTCTGCGTTTCACACCTAGATATAGGTAAGCATTTGATATTTTTCCCCTGCCTAGTACCAATTTATTAAAGTGGGAATAGGTAGGGAGAAATGTTTACAAGGTTCTCTATATTAAACAAAACATACGAAGTGCAGCAGTATTGTTTTGGGAGTCCAGTGGTACCAAAAATGTATTACAAAATATGTTTAAAAAAATACTACACCGTATTACCCTGAATAGTTTAAAATTATAGTGTGCTACAGTGTAATTTCTATTTTTTTAAATATTTAAATATTCCCCAAAAATTATCTGCAGTACAGCAGTGATACCTACAAATATTGTACTATTTAAAAAAAAAAATTTAAAAGGCGCAGCTCACCCCAAACTGCTGTAAAAACATATCAAAAATTATATATTGATTTCTCTACCTATTAACACTTTAATAAAAGGATAATAGGTGGGGAACAACAATAAAACCTACTACTTACGAACATCGAAGATCCTAACCCAAAACACAGTGAAACGCAGAAGCAGCCAAAATGTGCTAAAACCTACATGACTGTATTTTATGTTTGGTAAACAGACATTAACCAGTCACATACTCCCTTATCATGCACATATAATGCAGACTGCAAACTTAGCCAGCAAAATATATAACTAAGCATTTTAAAACTTTGAACTTTAAGACTATTTACACTATCCACACATACTATCAAAAATGATCATTTACATCAAATAATGTATTTTCCTGCCACATACATCTACATCCATAGACACACTTTCACTCTCTGCCTATTTCAATAACCACACTCTACACCACTCCACTCTATGTCACTGCACTCTACGCCACTCTACTCTATGCCATTAAACTCTATGTCACTCCACTATACGGTAATCCATTGTACGCCACTTTACCCTACCCTACTCCACTGTACACAACTCGACTGTACACTACTTCATTGTAGGCTATTATACTCTGCACCACTCCATTTTATGACACTCCAGTATACGCACCTCCACTCTATGCTACTCCACTGTATGCTGTTCCGCTGTGCGCAACTCCATTCAACAACACTACATTCTATGCTATTCTGCTATATGCCATGCCACTGTACACTACTTCGGTGTACAACACTGGACTGTATGCTATTCCAATCTACGCCACTGCACTCTACACCACGCCACTGTATGCCACTCCACTCTACACCACTCCACTGTACACTATTATACTGTACATCATTCCATTTTATGCCACTCCACTCTATGCCACTCCACTCTACCTTACTAAACTCTATGCTATTCCACTGTATGACACTCCACTCGACACTACTCTACACTATTCCACTATATGCCACTCCGTATCACTGCACTTTACACCAGTAACACTGAACCTTATTCCACTCTACACACACTTCACTGTACACTACTACACTGTATGCCACTCCACTGTACACCATTCTACTCTATCCTGTTCCATTGTACGCCACTCCACTCTACAACAATCCACTCTACACCTCTACAAAGTATGCTATTACACTGTGTGCTACTATAATCTACCCTGTACACTCTGCCCCATTTCACTGTACAACACTCCACTCTACAGTACTACAGCATTCCATCTACAATACTCCACTCTGCACCACTAAATTGTACACTACTCCACTCTACATCACTTCAGTCTATGCTATTGCACTGTACATCACTTAATTGTACCTCATTCTACTCTACACTTTCTACTGTACGCACTCCCCTGTATTCCACTCCACTCTATGCCGTTCCACTCTATGCCTCTCCACTCGACACTACACTACACTATACAGAAATCCACTAAACACTATTCCACTGTATGCCAGTCCACTCTACTACACTACACTCTGCCACTCTAATCTATGCCAGTCCCCGTACGCCAACCCACTGTGTGCCACTTCACTGTACGCCATTCTACTCTAACCCACTGCACTCTGTCATCCCACTGTACGCCATTCCACTGCATGCAAATCCAATATTCCCCACTCCACTACATGCTATGTGCACTATATGATATGCGTCCTGTATGCAATTACACTCTACACATCCAACTTCATGCTATTTTACTATATCCCCACTCCACTTTGCCACACACCACTGCACACCACTTCACTTTACAGTATTCCAAATCTACACCACTATACTCTACAGCACTCTAGCCTATGCCACTCCACTCTAAACCACTCCACTCTACGCTACTCCACTGTATTTGATTTCAGTATATGCTACTATATTGTATGCTACTCCACTGTATGTCTCTCCACTCCCCTGTACATGACTTCACTGTATGGGACTCCACTGTACGCCACTCCCCTCTACCCCTTTCCACTCCATGCTACTCCACTCTACTCTATGCCACTACACTTTACACTATTCCTCTGTATGCAACTCCACTCTCCACCACCTCACTATGGGCCATATGTACGAAAGCTTTTTCCCATAGACACAGAATGGGTAAAATCCTTTGGTACATCTGTCCCTATATTCCACTCCACTGTATGCCACTCCACTTTACTACACTGTACTCTATGCTATACCTCTGTACATAACTCTGCTCTACACCTCTTCACGCTGTGCTATTCCAATGTATGCCACTCTACTCAACCCATATCCACTGTACTTTATTGCGTTGTACACCACTCCCAACTATGCTCTCCATT
Source organism: Pleurodeles waltl (assembly GCF_031143425.1). Taxonomy (NCBI): domain Eukaryota; kingdom Metazoa; phylum Chordata; class Amphibia; order Caudata; family Salamandridae; genus Pleurodeles; species Pleurodeles waltl. Next base: position 763,148,278 of record NC_090438.1, read on the forward strand.
CATGCTACTCCATTCTACTCCACTCTACCATTCTCTCTCTGCTCCACTCCACTATGCTCAGCTCAAGAACATCAAACTCCACTCACCAACACTGTACGCCTATCCACTGAACCACTTTATGCTCCACTGTATAGCACTACACTGTACAACAATGTACTCATGTAAATGCCACTGTACATCACTCTAATTTACTCTATAGCACTTTATACACTCTATAACATTCCACGCAACTCCCTCTATGCGACCCCACCCCAGTTAACAGGCTCTATTCTATGAGACACTACTCCACTCTACTCCACAACTGCACTCTGTGCCACTCCACTGTAATCTACTCTTTGCCACTCAACTCTACAACAGTCTCTCCCACTCCACTCTCCCATAATGTACCACATTCTGCTCTACTCCAGGCCAAGCCACTGTACAACAATTTAATCCACTCTGTAACTGTCTACTCTCCTCCATTCTACAACACTTTCTGACACTCTACAGCACACCAGTCAATTCCACTTTATCACACACCACTCCACTCTACAACAGTTTACTCCACTGTATAATATGTTGCTCCACTCTATTGGACTCCATGTCACTGTACTCTGGAATACACTACTCCACTCTATGCCTCGCCACTTCACTGGACTCCATTACACTTTACTCCACTGCATGGCACTTTACCCCACTCTACACCACTGCACAACAATCCAATCTACAACGCTCCACTGTACCACAAGCTACTCCACTCTATACAACTCCACTCTACAAGACTGCACTCTACTCTGTGCCTCTCTATGAACATTTTCTCCACTCAATGCCCCTAAACTACACTACACAATGCCCTACTCCACTGTATGCCCCTACACTCCAGTGTGCAACACTCTACTCCACTCTACAACACTCTCCAACATTCTATGAAATACCACTCCACTATACTGTACAAAACACCACTCCAGTTTATAAAAATGTCCTTTGTTCATTGTAAGAAAACACCTCTTTTTGACACAGTCAGCCCCCACTTTTTTCCTGGTATGTGATGTAGCCTAGAAGTTTTCCAGGGCCCCTGCTAACCAGGTTCCCTGGGTAAGAGCTCTTTCCTTAAACTGTTGCAATGCATTGGCACAATTGGCAACACCTTTAGCTGCCACTATAAGTTCCTGGTAAATGGTACCTAGGTACCCAGGGCATGGGGTACTAAGGGTAGGCCCCTGAGGGCAGCAGCACTGATTGTGCCATCCTTTAGGAACATGCATCCAGATGCACCCAGTGCAAACCTAAAATGCAAAATCGACCTGGCACACTGCATGTGTGACTTGTCTACTATACAGTGCATGCACTATGGGTAAGTCATCCCTCTGGCAAGCATTCCAGTCCTAAGGCAGGGTGCACTATAGTGTATGTGAGGACATAGCTGCATGAGCAATATGCCCCACTGTGTCCTTGCCAAATCTGGGACATAGTGAGTGAACAGAGCAGCCATTTTAATAAATGTGCTAGGCACTGGTCACATATGGGTTTCACAGCTACATGACGGCCACTCTGAACCCTGGGTTGTTTGGTATCAAACAACTCAGAATGATAAATCTAAACTGGTACCAGTACTGGATTTATTACCAAATGTACCCAGGAGTCACCTTAGAGGTCCCCCCTGCAAGAGCTAACTACCCGAGCATGGTTGCTGACTGGTCCAGACCAGCCTGCCACTGCCAGACACAGGGGCTCATTCTGAGCCCGGCAGGCGGTGGGAGCCGCCCGCCTGGAGGGAGCCGCCATATGGCCGCTCCGCGGTCGAAAGACCGCGGAGGCCATTCTGGCTTTCCCGCTGGGCTGGCGGGCGACCGCCAGAAGGCCGCCCGCCAGCCCAGCAGGAAACCCCTCCCCACGAGGAAGCCGGCTCCGAATGGAGCCGGCGGAGTGGGTATGTGCGACGGGTGCAGTGGCACCCGTCGCGTATTTCAGTGTCTGCAAAGCAGACACTGAAATACAAAGTGGGGCCCTCTTACGGGGCCCCACAACACCCCATACCGCCATCCTGTTCCTGGCGGGTGACCCGCCAGGAACAGGATGGCGGTATGGGGTGTCAGAATCCCCATGGCGGCGCAGCAAGCTGCGCCGCCATGGAGGATTCTGCAGGACAGCGGAAAACCGGCGGGAGACCGCCGGTTTTCCTGTTCTGACCGCGGCTGAACCGCCGCGGTCAGAATGTCCTGAGGAGCACCGCCAGCCTGTTGACCCCCACAATTCTGTACCCTGGGGTGAGAGATCCTTCTCTCAGGTATGTAGAACAAAACCCTTCCTGGGTGGAAGTGCTAAAATGCCTCCCTCAGGAATGTGCACTGCCCTGTTGGTGAGCATCAAAGGGCTACTGCCTTTGAAACTCAACCTCGAGGCCTGCTGCTAGCAGCACTTGGCTGCCCCATTGCAAACCTCCACTTTTGGTGGGAGCAATGGCGGAAAACTCAAACAAAGGACAGGAGGAATGGCTCTACCTGCCATGCACCACCCCTAAGGTGTTGCATGTGAAGTGGACTCTCCATTTCACTTTCCTCCATCTTAGATGAAAGGAAGATAGCCAATCAGGTGTAGGGAAGTGACCTCTGTTCACATGCAAAGGTCACTTACTGGGTGTAGCCACCCTACGGTAGATGACCCATTGGTCACTACCAGGTTCCCCCTAAAACATCACAAAATAAAATAAAATAATGGACGGAGTGTTGAAACTTTTCAAACACTCACCCACAGTCACAGATCTGGGTTTAATCCCTTGTTATTTTGCTCACCACGTCACCCCAGTTGGGACCCAGCAATATGCAAATCAGTCTTCAGCCTGTTCCCCATGGGAACAGTCCAGCCCGAACTGCTAGGCCAGGTCCTCCCTGAACAGGAAACAAGCATCCTGGGACCCATTTCAGGGTATCACCTTCATCAGCCAGACTAGCTTATATCCAGTGCGCAGCGAGCAAGGGACCCACGTCCGGGCATACCCCTGCCACTTAGGGCACACAAAGCAATATCACAAGACAAAATAAATTGATGGACGGAATGTTGAAACTCCCCCCTAAAACACCCACTAAATACAGTATTTAGTGGGCATCCATAGACCAAGAAATCAGATTCGATGGACAGAGGAAGACCAGCAACAACAAGATCCAAAGGCACGAGTACTGTGGACCTGCTGCACAAAGAAAAGGTGCCCAACCTGCCTGCTGTACCCAGGACCCAACAATCACCATTGAGGAGCTGCTGTACAACTGGAAAAACTCTAAAAGAACAACAGAGAACTCACAAGGAACCAATAAGCCAGTGCAGTCCACTTCACTGACAGGATGCTAGCACCAGAACCGGATGCCGCAGCCAGACCAAACTTCACACAGACAACCATGAGGAGAAACCCTGCCAGTGTGCCATATTTAGTGGCAATGTGTCCGCTAGCTGCTGAACCAATAACCTGGGTATTGGTCACCTAGCTTTGGACATCCTGAAAAACAGTCCACCTGGCTCTGTAAAGATACCAGGAGTAAGTCCCAGTTAAGGGACTTCAGAAACAACCTGGACCTCCTGCCAGAGCACCCCCGTTGCCCTGCAATTGACTCTCAAACCGATCTAGCTCCTGCTTCTGAGGGCATCCTTAAGCACAGCTCCTGGGTCTGCACCCGGCTGCCCTATGCCCTGTACCGAAGATCCAGCTGTGTTCTTAGGGTCCCCCACCCCTTGCGACTTTGACACTTCAAGTGGACCCCTAAGGATTCACCTTTAAACTTACCTATAAAGTGCTTTTTAGTGATCGCCCGCAGTGGCCCTGCACCAGCTCCTAGAGACCTTTTCCCGCTGGAACCAGGAGCCGCCCGAACTTCTCCAGCTGTCACAGTGTGTCCTCCAATGGCCTCGACCAACCTGCAAAAGAAGAATTTGGTAAACCTACAGTGTGATTTTATATGCATTTTAAATGTTATCCTCCATGAATTCCGATGGTGCGTAATTAAGCATTATTATAAGTATTAAACTTCAAAAATTCATATCTCAAAACACACTTTACCAATTCTGACGATCTTGGTCTTAAAAAGGACATATAAATCTGAAGTACTTTTATAAATTGGTCCTGAGTTATTCCTTTCAGTGTGTGAGTTGCAAGATTGATACTGTGAGTACAACAAATGGTTTGCACTTCTCCAAGATTGGCCAAACTGCTCGACCAAGCTACCATAAAAATTAGTCCATTAGGTAGTCTAGTTTTTACCCCAGTAACCCAACGTGTGGTTGCCTGGACCCCCTACACAGTGTGCTTAGCATTGCATACTACATAGAGGGCCAGCCTCCTACATTTGGTGGCAGCGGTAGGATAAAGGCTTTGCATTTGCTGATACCACTTTGTCAATTTTTTGAACACACGGATAACTCACCAAATTGCTGTTAGCTTAATTCTTTTTGTTTTTCAATTGGCTAGAATATTTTTCAATTTTTTAAAATAATTGTTAGAGGCATGGTTAGGTTCATATAGCAGTAGCAAAGGCTTAAAAGTCCTTACTTTAGTTGGCCTATCCAAAAAGAGGATTCAAAATTCTTAAAAAGGCCCCAAGGTTAGTAAAGTAAAAATATCAGATGCAGAGACCCAGAACCAGTAGCTCAACCTAAAATCTTACGAGGTATATAGCTATGACAAATTAAGGAGTCTCTGCAGACTGTATCAAATTTGTACTGGAAAGAGCCCCATTGCAGAGAAACCTAGGTTTCTGGTTGCACAGTATGAAAGAGATAATCCTCCAGATGAGAGAGATGATGATCCAACTTTGATGGATGGAGAAACTGTGGGCAAAGGGGATGGGGGTAGCGCCACTCACTCTAGCACTAGTGCATCCACAGAAGCAGACCGGGACATTGCCAGCCTGACCAAAAGACTGGCCTTAGAGAGTCATTTTTTGGAAATAGAGAAACAGAGAAAAGAGTTGGGCCTAGGACCCACGTCTCGTGGCAGCATACAAGTACTGAAGGAGAAATCCTTCAACATCAAACTCCCAAAAGGAGTTGTCCCTCATTTTACTGAAGGGAATGATATAGTCAAATGGTTTTGTGCCTTTGAAAGAGCCTGTATTGGGTGGGAAAGTGAGAAAAAGCATTGGGGCACACTGTTGTGGGACATATTCTCAGGAAAGTGCAGGGATAGGCTCCTGACACTGAATGCGGCAGATTCTAAATCCTATGACCTCATGAAGGGTACCCTGATTGAGGGCTTTCGATTTACAACTGAAGAGTGCTGTATAAAGTTCAGGGAGGTTCGAAAAACCCAGAGCCAAACTTGGGTAGACTTTGTGAACTCTACAGTAAAAAAGCTGAGTGGTTGGGTAGCTGGGAACAAGGTTCAAGATTATGATGGGCTGTACATCCTGTTCATGAAAAAGCATCTGCTAAGTGGTTGTTTCAATGATAGGCTACATCAACACTTGGTAGACCTGGGTCCACTTTTCCCTCAATAACTGGGGAGGAAGGCAGACCATTGGATCAAAACAAGGATAACCAAAACTACCATTGGTGGGAGAGACCAAAAGAAAGAGGCCAAAAATCCCCCCCCCCCCCAAAGGAAAGATGGGAACTAAAGCAAAAATAACAAAGAGCCTTCTCAAGGCCCCCAAAACTCTGCACAGGAGGGTGGGCCCAGAGACTCCTTACAGTCCAAGGATGGGTACAAAGGGAGACATTTTGACCCCAGCAAGGCTTGGTGCCATGACTACAAACCTTAAGGGCACCAAACGGGAGACTCTGGCTGTAAAAACAGAAAGAATGTCTCTGGTCACTCTGCAGTAACTGCAGTTGCCAACCTCCAGATGGTGTCAGAGGTGTGGCTTGACATTGTCAGTGACCCCACAGAGGCAACATTAGTCACTGAGGGTGGGGTAGAATTGTCCTGTGCTGCCTGACCAAGTAATATGCAAAAGTACAGGCAGCACCCTTTGCTTAATGGGGAGGAAGTAGAAGCACTGAGGGACACAGGAGCCAGTGTTACCATGGTAACTCAGCACTTGGTCCATTCAAATCAGTTGCTGGTAGGGAAGTCTTATCCTGTCACCAATGCTGACAATGAGACAAAGTTCAATCCCATGGTTATGGTAACCTTTAATTGGGGGGATAGCAGGGAAAAATAAGTGGTTGGGTCCTCATCCACCCCAGTAGACTGCCTGCTTGGGAATGACTTGACGCATTCCCCCTGGGCTGAAGTAGAACCAAAGCCCCATGCACCTCCTTCTTGGAGGGAACTGAGCATGCAGAGCTTAGGCCTTACCACCCAGAGCTCTTGGGCGCAGGGGGGCCCTCCAGGGAAGATCTGTGCCAAGGTCAGATGACCTGTCCCACACCTGAAGGCCCGAAGCAGCAAGCTGCACAGGAAAAGCTAGAAATGTTAGTGGTACCCACAGGGTTTATTGGGAGGAGGGGCTCCTATACACTGAGGCCAGAGACCTTAAGCTTGGTGCAACCCTGAGGGTGGTAGTGCCCCAGCACTTGTAAGAATGTCTCCTTACTTTAGCCCATGACATTCCACTAGCTGGGCATCTGGGCCAAAATAAAACTTGGAGTAGGTTAATTAACTGCCTTTATTGGTCAGGAATATCTAAAAAAGTGAAGGGCTTTTGTCAGTCCTGCAATACCTGCCAAGCCAGTGGCAAAGCAGGTGGACCCCTAAAGCCCCGCTTAATGCTACTACCTGTAGTTGCAGTACCCTTTGAACTGGTATGGTCGACATTGTTGGCCCCCTTGACCCTCAAAGAGCTTCAGGACACAGATACATACTAGTGGTAGTGGATCATGCCACTAGATATCCTGAGGCTCTACCACTTAGAACCATTACTACTCCTGCAGTTTCAAAAGCTTTCCTGGGTATTTTTTACCAGGGTTGGGTTTCCCAAGGCAGTAGTATCAGACAAGAGTTCAAACTTCATGTCTGCATACTTGAAACACATGTGGAAGGAATGTGGTGTGACCTTTAAGTTCACCAACCCATACAATCCTCAAGCAAATGGGTTGGTTGAAAGATTCAACTAGACTCTCAAAGGCATGATTGAAAGACTCCCTGAAAAGCTCAGAAGGAGATGGGATGCCCTGCATCTTTGCCTGCTGTTTGCCTACAGAAAAGTGCCACAAAAGGGAGTAGGTTTCTCTCCATTTGATCTTTTTTTTGGATGCCCTGTTAGAGGACCACTACATCTTGATAGGGAAGTCTGGGAGAAGCCTCTCAAAGAGCCCAAGCAAGATATAATGGACTATATGCCTGGCCTACATTCAGGAATGGCTGATTACATGGATAAAGCAAGCAAAAACCTGCAGGCCAGCCAGGAGCTGCAAAAGCTCTGGTATGGCCAGAAAGCTGCTATGGGTGAGTTCCAACCAGGGCATAAAGTTTGGGTGTTGGAGCCTGTTGATCCAAGGGCCCTCTAGGACAAATGGTTTAGACCCTAGCCCATATTTGGAAGAAAAGGGGAGGTCACTTATCTAGTGGACCTGGGCAGTTGCAAAAACCCCAAAAGAATTATTCATGTGAACCGCCTAAAACCCTCCTTAGACAGAGCTGATGTGAACATGCTCATGGTTACAGATGAGTGACAGGAGGATGAGAGTGAGCCTCTCCCTGATCTCCTCTCCAGCAACCCACAAAATGGTTCTGTGGATGGTGTGGTCTTATCAGACACCTTCAGAGAGCAATTGCAGGCTGATTGCAGGCAAGTCCTCAACCAGTATGCTGAGTTATTCTCCCTGGCCCCTGGAAAGACAAACCGGTGTACCCATGATGTGGACAATGGAGAGAGCTTGCCTGTCAAGAACAAAATTTACAGACAGTCAGACCATATCAGGGAGAGTATCCAAGCAGAAGTCAAAACAATGCTGGATTTGGGTGTCATTGAACTCTCTGAGAGTCCCTGGGCTAGCCCAGTAGTTTTAGTCCCCAAACCTCACTCCAAGGGAGAGAGAAAGGAAATGAGTGTTTTTGTGGATTACAGGGGCCTCAACTCTGTCACAAAATCACAAAAACTGATGCACACCCAATCCTAAAAGCTGATGAGCTCATAGACAGACTAGGGGCAGCCAAATATTTGGGTACCTTTGATTGAACACCTGGGTACTGGCTGATTGGCCTGACCCCAGAAGCAAAAGAGAGGTCAGCATTTTCTACTTCTAGTGGGCATTATCAGTTCACAGTTATACCTTGTGGACTAAAGAATGCACCTGCCACCTTCCAGAGATTGGTGAACCAAGTCATTGCTGGACTGGAATCTTTTAGTGCAGCTTTTCTGGATGACATAGCTGTCTACGGTTCCACCTGGCAGGATCACCTTATCTACCAAGGGAAGGTCCTTGAGGCTCTGCAGAATGCAGGCCTCACTATCAAGGCCAGTAGGTGCCAAACAGGGTAAAGTTGTTGACTTGGGCCACCTGGTTGGTGGATGTCACGTGCAACCCCTCCAGCCCAAGATCCCGACCATTATGGCTTGGGAAGCTCCCACAACCCAGACACAGGTCAGGGAATGCCTTGGCTTGACTGGGTACTATAGGAGATTTGTGAAGGATTATGGCACCATAGTTGCCCCTCTCACAGAACTAACCTCCAAGAAAATGTCCAAAAAGGTTAACTGAACAGTGAGTTGTCAAAAGGCCTTAAATCCCATGTGCTCTGCTCCAGTCCTACAAGCACCAGACAACTCCAGGCAATTCATAGTCCATACAGATGCTTCTGAAATTGGGATAGGAGCGGTCCTTTCCCAGAAAAATGATGATAGACATGACCAGCCAGTTGCTTTTAAAAGCAATAAACTATTCCCTAGGGAACAAAACTAAAGTGCCATAGAGAAGAAAGCCTTTGCTGTTGTTTGGGCCCTGAAGAGGCTGAGGCCATACCTGTATGGCTCTCACTTAATAGTTCAGACTGACCACAGGCCTCTCAGATGGCTACAACAGATGAAGGGTGAAACCCCAAACTGCTTAGGTGGTCTATTTCCATACAGGCAATAAACTTTCAAGTGGAACACATACCTGGGACTGTCCATGCCAATGCAGATGGCCTTTCCAGGTTCTCCCACTTAGATGATGAAAACTCACTAGGGAAAGGGTAGTCTCATCCTCTTTCATTTGGGGGTGGGGTGGGGTGTGTTGGTGTGAGAAAAGGCCTCTTTTTAACATGGTTAGCCCCCACTTTTTGCCTGGAATGTGATGTAGCCTAGAAGTTGTTAGTGCCCAGTGCCCCTGCTAACTAGGTTTCGTGGGTCAGAGCTCTTTCCTTAAACTGTTGTGATGCATTTGCACAACGAGCAAAACCTTTAGCTGCCACTATAAGTCCCTAGTAAATGGGACTAGTCCCCCACTGTGCCCTTGCCAAACCTGAGACAAAGTAAGTGAACAGAGTAGTCATCTAAAATACATGTGCTAGACTCTGGTCAAACACTGGTTTCACAGCTACATGATGGCCACTCTGAAACCTGGGTTCTTTGGTATCAAACACCTCAAAATGATAAATCCAAACTGGTACCAGTACTGGATTTATTACCAAATGTACCCTAGGAGTCACCTTAGAGGTGCCACGTGCAAGAGTTAACTACCTATGAGTTCCACTTCACTGACCAGATGCTAACTCCAGAACTAGACAACGTAGCTGAACCAAACTTCACACTGATGACCAGGAGGACAAACCCTGCCAGTGTGTCAAGTTTGGTGCTACTGTGCCCTCTTGCGGCTGAACCGTAGCAATACCCTAGGTATTGGTCACCTAGCTTCAGACATCCCAAAAAACAGCCCACCTGGAATTGTAAAAGGATCAGGAGCAAGCCCCAGTTGAGAGACTTCAGCACCAACCCAGACCTCCCACTAGAGTGCCCCCATTGTCCTGCAATTGACCCTCAAACTGACCTGCCTCCTGCTTCTGAGGGCATCCTTGCGTACAGCTCCTAGATCACCGATTCACTCTGCACCCAGCCACCCAGTGCCCTGCACCAAAGATCCAGCTTTGTTCTAAGAGTCCCCCACCCCTTGCGACTTCGACTGTCCAAGGGGGCCCAAGGACTCACTTTTAAACTTACCAGTGCAGTGCTTTTCCGAGTGGCCCTGCACTAGGTCCAGAGACCTTTTTCTACCTCTGCCGCCAGAACCGTAAGCTCTCTGAACTTCTCCAGTCGGAGACCAACCTGCAAAAGAAGAATTTGGTAAACCTACTGTGTGATTTTATATGCATTTTAAATGTTATCCTCCATTAGTTCCTATGGTGTGTAATTAAGCATAAAAAGACTATTTTTAATAAACTTCGAAAATTCATATCTCAAAACACACTTAACCAGTTCTGATGATCTTGGTCTTAAAAATTACATAAAAATCTGAAGTATTAGTCTTGAGTTATTCCTTTGAGTGTGTGACTTGCAAGATTCATACTGTGAGTATAACAAACGCTTTGCACATCTCCAAGATTGGCCTAACTGCTCGACCTAATTGCTCGACCGAGCTACCATAAAACTTAGTGCATTAGGTGCTCTGGTTTTTACCCAAGTAAACCAATGTGTGGTTGCCTGCACCCCCTGCACAGTGTGTGTAGTAGTGCACTCTATATAGAGGGGAAGCCTCCTACATTCATTATCTACAAACCAAACTTAAACTACACAAACATTTAAATTTCTAAACGTATACCTTTAATTTAAAATGTACGCAACACCTTCAAATTATTATAACTCGTATAGCTCCAAACACTGTGTATTCAACTTGGTGGGCACACTACATTAACTATAACTCGGGCCTTCTCCATACAATACTCATACCATTTTATATTATCTCACTTATACTACCTAAAATAATAACATTTGCAAGAACAGTTATGACATCGGAAATCCACACTTTTCTGAGCGCATAGTGCATGGTAGACTGACGAGTATAGTTAATGTAGTCTGGATACCTAGTTGAGTACACTTAATAAGAAGGTGCGCAAGTTATAATAATTTGAAGGTGTTGGGTAAATTTCCCATACAACGGGGTTCATATGGTATGCTGCACCACTTCATAAAATGTCTACCGTTAGCTCTTGGGAAATAAGCAGGTAAAGGCTTTCACCAGAACAGCATATCTAAACAACTGGACATAATTGAGCAATAGTTTCTTGGTAAAGTTGCAATACCTACCAATCGTAATTCCAAATGTAAGAAAATCGACTGAGTTTCTTTTGCGATTCCGGTGGGTCGCAAATAGACCTGCCTGGTTAATATTAATGAGGTAGGTCGCAATTTGCGGCCCACCGAGAATCACAAAAATCACATGGATGGTGGCCTGCTGGTGTCAGCAGACCACAATGTCTGTGATTACTTTTAAATAAAGCAATCTTTTTTTTTTAAACGCACCCTTTTTCCTTAAAGAAAAACAGGCTGCGTTTAAAAAGAAAAAAATGAAACGCTTCAGTTTTATTTCTTAAGAGTAGGCAGTGGTCCGTGGGACCACTGCCTGCTCTTAAAAAACGTTTTTGCATGCTTTCTCAAAGGGGAAGGGGTCCCTCAGTGACCCCTTCCCCTTTGCGAATGGGTTAGCACCAATTTGAAACTGGTGCTAACTGCGATTGTTTTGCTACCGCTGTCATTCATACCATCTAGGGCCAGATGTATCATTTTTTTAAATTATGATTACCTAATTGCAATCTTTAGTGAATTGCAATTAAGTAATCGCTATTGGAATGTATGAAACTCCAGGAGTTTCATACCGCGTTTCGCAAGGGCTCGCAAATCAACCTACCTCATTAATATTCATGAGGTAGGTTGCAATTTGCGAGCCACTGCGAATGGCTACAATCACAGGGATGGTCGTCTGCTGGGCTCAGCAGACCACCATTTCTGTGATTTCTTTTCAATAAAGCAATCTTTTTTTTTAAATGCAGCCCGTTTTCCTTAAAGGAAAACAGGATGCGTTTAAAAATGAAAAATTTAAAGTTTTCTTTACATTTTATAAGTGTAGGCAGTGGTCCGTGCAGTGGTCCGTGGCACCACTGCCTGCTCTTAAAAAACGTTTTCGCTTGCATTCACAAAGGGGAAGTGGGGACCCCTTCCCCTTTGCGAATGGGTTACCACCTACTTGAAGTAGGTGGTAACTGATTGTTTTGCTACCGCACTCACGGTCACAAAACAATCATACATACCTCTGCGATTCGGTATTAGGAAGGGACGCCCTTGACACACCCCTTCCTAATACCGAATCGGTATGTAGTCGCAAATCCAATTTGCGATTCTGTAACAAGTTACTGAATCGCACATTGGACTTATTACAAACCAAAACTCATTTTTGCGATCGCAAATGGGCCGTTGGTCTGGTTGCGATCGCATACATTTTTGCTAAATCGGGCCCTTAGATTCGGTATTAGGAAGGGGTACCCTGGACATGCCCCTTCTTAATACCAAATCGCAAAACCCAAAACAACTTACTGAATCTCAGTTTGGGCTTTGTACATCCCAAAAAGCATTTTTCTAGTAGCAAGCTTTTGCGCCTAGAAAAATGCTTTCTACATGTGGTCCTTAGTGTCTAAAAAGAGGTAGGCATCTCACAGTCTCAAGGAAATAAAGCTCCAGGAATGTTACAGCATGGAGATCCAAATACTGTTCCAGGTAAGGTGCCCTTAAATTGAACCGACCCTGTTACTTGTTCTTTTATGATTTTGGCAGGAATATGTGGAGCTCCAATCAACAGTTTTTTTGCTGAAAGTGCATACATAAATCAGGAGCTCACGCTTCTGTCAGGAACGTCTGCAGTACCCCTGAATGCCTGGAAAGTAACCAGCTCAATGAGAAGAAGAAAGTAAATCTGCCTCTGGAAGCATGATTTCTCTGGGCAGACATTTAATTTAAAAATGTGCCTGTCCTTCGTTCCCTTAATCCTTCAGCCTGCACAACCAGTTGGTTTTGATGTGTAGAACAGATGGGATTCCAGATGGTTATAGTGGAGCGTTGAATGAAATACCGTTGTTCTGCACTTTGTAATCAGGGGCCAGATTTACTAAGATTTTGCATCTGGTCGTCTCATATTTTTGGCGCAGCCCCAATGCAAAATCTGTTTTGAGTTTACATGGCTTTGCATGCCTTTGTAAAAAAAAAAAATAAGGAACGCAATATAGTGCAAAGCGCTACCTTGCGTTACCTTACGTCACGTACTTGGTAGGCCTTTACATACCATTTTTCCACACATTTTCCCTTCCCCGTGTATTGACGGTTTCATGAAGGACGTTAAATTTGGCCTTGGTTCGCCTTTTACTACCGGGGCTATGAGGTGGTTGTGGGTCCATGTTTAATGTTTATTGTGCTGTAAAAGTTTTTTTTATGATAATAATAATGTAAGTAACGGTTTAATTTCAATCAAAAAGTAAGAAGCCCAAAAAACGACACACCCCATTTAAGTGCGTGAACAATGGAAACAAAGATATAAATTGTAAGAGTTCTGGCCCCTGCACTATCATGTTTACCAAAGTAATTTAAACATAGTATGAAATTGCATTCAAAAAATTAAAACTCTAAGGCTCATATGTATGAAGGCATTTTACATTTCCTAACGGTGCGCTTCACAAATTCAGGCTATTGGGAAATGCAAAATGTCATTTCGGAATGTGCAAAAGGCATTTTTTGGTGGTGCAAAATGCAGTTTCTATCAAGTAGAAATCGCAATTTGGGAATCGCTAAATGGGAAATCGCAAATAGGGATTTCCGAGAATCACTAACACCATGTACAAAAGAATTCCTAATTGCGAATAGTTGCAAAACGGCCATTTAAGAAATGCAAATACCATCAATCTGTATCAGGTGGTAACCAGGTGCAAACTATAAAAAGGCACCCAGAATGCATCTGGCTCTTTCAGAATGGCGCTCTGTATGTCTTGGTGGGGAGGATAAGGATTTTGGCTGACAGGCAGAGAAAGAGGTGAAGATGGGAGAGGATATTTAGGGTGAGGGTCGCACTGTTTGAACAGACTGAGGAGGAGATATAGAACTACAGATTCAGTAGTGAGGTAATTCTGGAATTAATTGCTGAATTACAGCATCAGATACAGACCCAACACTCCGAAGCAATGTAATCCCACCACATGTGCAGGCATTGTGTTGACTATACCTTTTAGCTTCTGGCAGTTACCAGGGAGTCATAGCAGTGGCAAGGGAAGTGTGCATTTTCCAGGTTCTTTTTACAGGTTTCTGGAACATCATGGCTAGCAATGTTAACCAATACATATCTTTTCCAAATACAGCCCAGTAATTGCAAACAGACCAAACTAATGTTCTACCATGTTGCACAGTTCCCCAATGTTATTGGCTATGTTGATGGCACACATTTTGCCATATGTTCACCCTCAGCAAATGAATTATTCTATAGAAATAGGAAAATCTCACACTCACTCAATGTACATGTAGTGCGTGATGCTTCATGCATTATAACAAACCTTGTGGCCAGATTCCAAGGCAGCAGACATGACTCCTTTATGTTGTGCCACAGTGGAATATAACCAACTGTCTCAGGGTGAATTTGGCAATGTTTTTTTACTTGGCAAGAGAATTGCTGACTCAATTCGTACAGTAGCCAAAACTGTATGTGTGACATGACTTAATATTTTATCCTTCTCATGCTCTTAAAGGAGACAGCGCATATGCCTTGTGTCCTTGGATACTGGCACCATACTTGACTCTAAAAAACAGAAGAGAAAGGCAGTACGACAGGGCACATAAGACAACAAGGTTAATAATCGAATGTGCCTTTGGCATACTGAAGTCCAGATTCCGATGCTGTCACAAAACCAGTGAGGAACTACCCCCACTACAGGTTCAACAGGACGGAACACGTGCAGCAGAGGGTAATGCTCATTGCACAGAGATCACCAACAACTATTTTTGAGATAAGAATGAGTACCACATCTAAGAAATAGACATCACACATGATGGTAATGCTTCATGCAGAACTGCAAGATCACGTTTTATTCAGGTTGTGACAATGTATCTCCCCTTAATCAACCGTATCCATAGAGGATGTAGTATTGTGTCAACAAAAGATGAAAAAACAAACAAAACAAAGTAGTCTCATTACTATGAGTGTTCACTGGATTCACTCTTTATGGCCTCTGGGGTTGGTTGTCTTCTCAGAAAGACTGGCCTGTGAAAGAAGGGACATGTAAGATCCTAAGGTATTTCCACCTGTACGCCTGGTACAGCATCCTTCTTGCATAGATATTGCACTGATGCTAGAGCCGTCTTCACACTCAGGTAGCGGCAGAATGTTGGGGACTGACAGGTTGTGAGTCTGTATGATTTCAAGGGCTGTGGTTACTTGTACTAGCCCATGTACAACATCCTGACAGCAGTGCCCCATGTAATTTTGTTTGTTGACAGTTCTCCATGCAAGAGTAGTCATAGATGGTTGCTCTTGTAGCATTTGGAGTTGGGCTACTAGGCATAAGAGTTGAAGATGTGCTGTCTTCCATTTCCACATGTGTGTGAATAGCGTTGTCAGCCTTAATCGTTTCTGACACATCCTGGGTGTGATCTGTGGAAATGTATGTATATAGTTAGTGTAAGTAAATGGTTAAGGACTGTTCACAATATTATTGAAACTGTGATTCATGTGTTTGTGACATGTATATAATGTACAGATATGTGTAGAGTAGTCTTCAACAATCAGTAAGCATGTAACTTAGATGTGCTACAACTCCCATGATGTATTGCCAAGATACAGCAAACATCTCAATGGAATTTTGTTTACTGAGATGTTGTACTTTAGTAATTACAAACAATATGTTAGGTAATTAAAATGGGAGATGACTTACCCTGGCTGGAGCCTGCAGGACCGGAGGTGTTAATGTCTGACACGCCTACCAGACTTTTTGGTTCCAGTGTCCCCTCGATCGGTGATTCCATGGGAGTTGGGAGGGGGTATTTGGAGAGCCTACCATGTCTGCCATGACCCACAGCCATGCTACTGATCTCCTTCTCTTTAGTGAGGGATCTTAAGTCATACCAGCGTTTCTTGATCTCTGGTACGGTTCTCTGGGTGACACCAAGGGAGATCACCTTCTCCGGGATGCTGTTCCATATTTTGCTATTCTGACTCTCAGGAACAGTGAATGATGCCTTCCCAAAGAGCTGATCCATATGTGCCACAGATTCTTCAGTTAGCGCCTCTAACTCTTTTTCGAAAAAAATGACTTTGTAGTTCCTGCTGCCAGAATCCTTGTCCCCATTATCCTTGGATATGGTGTAATTCAGGAATAGGTATTCCACTGCCAGTGGTGAGACAGATGCACTCCTTCCTTCCAATACCTTCCTAGGATTCTGGGTTGTGCAACACCCTGTATTTCTTAACTTTCTGGTGTTACAATATTATTCTGCATCCAGAATATAACTTTTCCTTATCGCAATTTCCTAACTTGAGATTTCCTGTTTGCAATCGTGAATTTGTAGAAATTGCTATTAGTGGAATACAATCTTACATACATCTCATTTTGTGATTCCCTAATACCGATTTCTAATTTGTTATTTGGAAATCACAAAACCTTACGTTCGCCCATATGGCTCCAAATTTCTTGCCCTCTATACCCTTACCCATTGATGTAGCAGGTAGCAACTTTACCCTTGAGTCTCACCCACCATCTCTGGAACATTCTCCTCCACCACTCTAAATATTAAGAAATAAGTATGGCAGGCAAGATGCACTGTGTGTCCCGATTTAGAAATCCTTTACATTGCAACTCTCTGTTTTCTGACATAGGTAAGTATTGAATTAGCATAGTGAGTCAAAGAATGGCTAGACAAGGCCTTCGTTCTTGTCAGAGCAGCATGCAAGGCCTAAAAAGATTCTGCTAGATTGATGGAATACGGTTATGGGTGGGGATGGAATCTGGCTGTGATTTCATCTGAAGCCTGTATTTCAGAAAGCCACTCAATGGAGCCTCAACATCCAGTGGATGCTGTATCCAAACAAACATTTTGGGGAATCATATCCCCACTCTATATTTGGAATTTTGGATTTCCCGAAAGAAACAAAACTGCCCATAATCCCATTGGCTTAATGGAATGAGAATCCCACCTGCTTGCATGTGAAACAATGGTGTGTTCACCCACTGATGGTAGGTGTGATTTATCCACTGGGACCAACAGTCAAGAACCAACTGTTTGAAGACTGTTCTATATGGCAACTTTAGCAACGCAAAAGGATGATGGATGGAGTGCTGAAACATTTCAACCATTCACACCCAGTCACAGATCTGGGTTCTCTGGGTTCAATCCATTGTTCTTTTGCTCACCATGCCACCCCAGTTTGGACCGAGCCATATGCAAATCAGTCTTGACCCTGTTCCCAATGGGAACAGTCCAGCCTGAACTGCCAGGCCAGGTCCTTCCTGGACCGGAAACAAGCATCCTGGGACCAGTTTCAGGGTATCACCCTTCATCAGCCATGCTCGCTTGAATCCAGTGGCACAGTGAGCAAAGTACCGACGTCTGGGCATATCCTTCCCACTTAGGGCAACATTAGCAACACAAAAGGATGATGGACAGAGTGCTGAAACTTTTCAACCACTCACCCCCAGTCACAGATCTGGGTTTAATCCATTGCTCTTTTGCTCACCATGCCACCCCAGTTTGGATCTAGCCATATGCAAATAAGTCTTCACCCTGTTCCACAGTCCAGCTGAACTGTCAGGCCAGGTCCTCCCTGCACCGGAAACAAGCACCCGGGTTCTATATGGCACCCTATATATTTCTTTGATGGACATCAGCCAGCACCAGTGTTCACATAATAGGCTCTGGAGTAAAGTTAGTAATGGTGGTACTTGTGTGCTATTTTGTTACATAAAATGCATATAATGTGTTCACTATACATTGGGTTGAATCCTCTTTCAATGCCCAGGCCACAGGACTTTAGTACCATCTAGACATGATTGTTCTCCCAGGACCCAAAGGCATGGTGTTGTACATCTCTCAAGTGTTTGTGGCATTACTCTCACACTTCCTACTGACACCCTGCAGCAACCACATTCCCTCTCTATGTCACGCTAAAGTTCTGTAAAGCACTTACTTGCTGAATTCCCTTTAACTGGCAATTCATGGAATAGCAGGGGAAATAGTAAACAAAGAACTCGGCCTGCTCAATGGATTCAATAGCATTGCCTTACTAGTTTTGTTGGGACAGTGCTCTTTGGAGGTTTCTAACCTAGATGGTGGCTCCTTTCATTTATCTCCCTGAGGTGGATATGAGTTTTGTGGACTGCAACAATTATTTTTGCATTGCTATGTTGGGTGAGCTCCAGTCAACTGTCATTTTAATTGTGGAAGTTTAGCATGGATGTTTCCTTTACTTTACTTCCCTAAATTGATCAAGGATTGGGAAGCCACAAAATTAACAGCTGTAGGAAGTGGGTTCCACCCATTTAGTCCACCAGGATTTTTTTGCAAATGGCTACCCATTTTTTTGGTCTTTACGATGAGTAAGGCTTAATACCTGAGTTTTACTCATGGTAAATTCAATTCACGGTAACAGGGATGAGCATGTTAACCACCAGTGTCTGCCTTTTAAGACAAGGTCGCTGCTGCATAGTTAGGGTAAGAGGCACAGGGCTGCTTACATGTGAATACATGTGCTGGCTGCACTGTGAGACTACTGTTCTGCACAGCCTGGTATGAGTACATAGGTAGCCTGTCACAAAAGTGATTCTGCAAGGATTGGTGCTGACCTGAGGTAAGTCTTAGAATAAGAGTGGGCATACATAGTGTAGAACTGTAGTGCTTACTGGAAAATCTGAGTTGTTTACACTGTATTATAGATATCAACAAAATGTGCCCTAAAGTACAGTTTCACTCCACTTAAAACTACAGGGTCCAACAAAGTACCAGAGTGGAGTAAAACAAGTACACTAAGTTTGAATTTGTAGTATCCTACAACTCTCCCTAATGGGACTTCAGGATTTGTCATATTTCTCTGGCTCAGATGTGTGGCCTTTGTTCCCCATTGTGGCCCAAGTTAATTACTCTGCTCCGCAGCAGAGGGATTAAATGCCTCCCTGCAAAAAAGGGCAGTTAACAATGATTGACTCAGTTCCTGGGAAAGGAAAGGGTGGGGAGGAACTCTGCATCTGATAACTAGCTTGTCACATTGCACCTAGGTCCGGACAGGTCCAGGTCTATTGGAACATAGGAGGGAGCACAGACCTCTAAAACCAACACTGGAGGGGCTCACTCTAGTTTTGGTAGGAAGGGATCAGGCAGATGTGTCAGCTAAGGGAAGAGTTAAGGCACCAGAGGATCTCTTTCTATAAAAGGCCTGGTTTGTCCCAGAATACTGTGCCGGAGAGTTGGGACAGGGGCAGAAGTATGATGTGGCATTGTCGGATAGGCCAGGGGTGCATGAGCACTACAACATTCAACCAACACTTAGAAACCCCTGCACAAGTGAAAGACAGCTGAGAAGACCCTGGACATGGGAGGTGGCAACTGTGGAAGAAAGCCCAGATGGAAAGAAGAGCCACCTGATGCCCTGCAAAGATGGACTGATGACTTTGACACCAGCTGACCTCAATGACTAGGATGGATCTCTACCAAGCCAGTGACACTGGTCTCTCCTATGCCCCCTGAAGACTGGTTTGGGGAAGGACCTTGCCTCCACTGCCCCCTCCTGGCACCTTTCAAGAGGCTTGGAGGCTCTCAGGCCTGGCAAGTGTGGAAAGGAGTGTTTTCTGCTGGATAGTTGTGGAGGGGCTGCACAAGATACCCCCATCAGAAGGAGGGGAGCACCATTAGCCAGGTAGAGGACAAGGCTGGTTCAGGGAGACAGCAAAAACAACTGCCACAAAATGCACCCTGGGGTCATCCCTAAGTAGATGTTATTGTTAAATTATTCCCCTTTTGAGAGGGGGTATGCATGGAACTCTTTCCCCATTCCAATTTATGCCCTTGTAGGCTCTGATCTCCCTGGTGCCCCAGTGGGCTATGTAACAACGAGAAGGTCTTGTTGCTGCCCTCCGTACCCATGTCCTGAGGGACAGACATACTCAGCACCACAGGCTGCTTGTACTGCGGGAGCAGATAAGGACTTGATCCCGCCAGTTTAGGAGCAAGAAGACAGATGCCAACTCCAGTACAGCACATGAGCTGCACGCAGGGAGCCAGCAGAGTCACTGGAACATTCAGGCTTGTTCCACAGCCCACAATGAATGGCCTTGTCTGTGGGACTGTGACACCCTGATACCAAAGAACAAAAGAAAATTGATAATTTATTTCTGCTTCTGGAAGCAGCCCATTAATTATTATCAAATTCGGGCTAGGTGGGACCATTATGCCCCATGAGGGGATTAGAGATTGCATCTTGTTTCTTTTGGTGCCTCAAAGATGGGCTCAAGCACCACCAACATGTGGTAAATGCATTGTGGGAGGCTGCAGGAGGTGCAGACCCCCCTAGGAATGTTTTAAAGAAAACTACCCCTAAGTCTTCATGGGCCTTAAAAGGATGAAAGCAGGAGAGGCTTACCTTATTTTCAAGCATTTCTGGAGCTTTTGCTGATCGGCTTGGGGCCCAGGAGCCCCTTGTGGTTGTTCTGAAGGCTGCATTATGTGGTCAATAGACAGTAAGGAAAGACTCATACATGTTTATTTGAATTCAAATGCTTTAACAACAATATTGGTATTTAACAATGAATTTTGTCCCATTAATGAATGTTATTGGTTAGCAATACTGTGTTTACTTTCAAAGGTGTAATAAGGTTCAAACATGGTGGTGCGGATTCTATTAATGTGGTAACATCCTCACAAAAGCAATAGGTCTATCTTGCATATACTGACATCCCTTATAAGGTGTTACTTTGACAAAGTAAAACATGCGATCATCATAATTAATTTGGTGACCCCTTGACAAGGCCAATAGGCCTGCTTTATTTAAAATGACACCTTCATCTATTTTGATGTTACAGATGGTATACATGGAAGACTATAGTGCTTATGGGGTTCATAACCCACTAGGGGTGTAATGTGACATGAGGGTACCAACAAAGGTACTTCCATCTTCCTGATGTAGATATGTGTAATTGAATGCGGAGGATCTAGTAGTGTGTGTGTGTGTGTGTGTGTGTAATAAAAGTACCTTCCTTGTTTTAAAAGGTGAAGCACTGACTGGACAATTATTTATTGTGCTGTTGTCGCATGAAAGCAAATTGGGATGACTAGCCCCATCGCCACATCTGAGTAGGCCTTGGGCTACTCTGCTTCGCTACCCTCAGAGAGTCAAGTGCTACAATGGGGTACTTGGTTCAAAGTAAGGAGACTGTTGTGGACCTATGACTCATGAAGGACTCACTCCCTTCTCAACTAATAACCACATAACCTTCCATTCAGGTTTCTGTTTAGGTAGATAGATTTAGGGTGCAGGCTCCCTTCATCAACCTCCCCTGACGTACTTGAGGCTTGGCACCGAAAACATTTGATTTAAAATGCACATTCATAGGATGGTGTTTTCATACGTAGTTGAAGACTATGTAGGTTGTGAAGCATATACATGTCCTAGATCTCCTGGATGAAACTGATGTTGTCATTCTTAATCTCTTGTAATGATTTCTAGAGATCTTTTGTTGTTTTTGCTTATTCTTCATCTTACCTCCTTTTTTGTCAGTAAAAGAAAGCAAGGGATAGTGTTTATTGGTTTCTAAGGGTTCCAGTGTGTTGGGATGTGTTTGAATTTGGTTCAGGAACTTTCAGGACAGTCAGGTGTTACTGGTGACCCCCCCATATGTGTCAACTGCAGGCTTTTACCTATGGGTTCTGGGCCACATTTAAATTTTTTTCTATAACACATTTTATTATAGTTTTATTTCACAAATATGGTACAATAGCACAGGACACACATTTATAAATGTGGCATAAAAACTTTCACAGCACAAACGACATATTGGACAGATGTTATGTTATATTTGTTCATCCGAAGTTTCCACAAGTGCTTCAAAAGGAACAGCCCTTCTGTGCAGGGGACCTCTTCTTACATGTTCCTCTGCAACAAGCCGGACCAAACATTGTGCTCATTGGGCACTTCCCTGGTAGCTGCCGGCTATGGGTCTGCTTTCAAAGAAGTATGGGCTGGCATAACCCAATAGTGCCCCACAGCCACATTGTAGCAATGGCGTCTTGCAGCATGGGGCTTATTGGAAGATTCTAGCATGGGGCTTATTGGGAAATTCTAGCAATGGTTTTAAGTCCTGTATTGTTCCTCTGAACCTTCATTTCCCTGTTATCATCGTAATGTAGTTTGCTTTATCCAACTACCCCATATTTTTTTAAACTTTTTCTGGTAGCACTCTTTCAGTGGCCATGCACCAATCCATATTACAAGATAATTCCTTACATTTTGGGGTGTTGCACACCCCCAAAGCTGCAAAACTTGCCATTTTGCTACTATTAGTCCCAAGTTCACAAAAAAAGCTTCTAGTACTGATTAATGGACTGGTTTCTTCATAGCATAGCAGGACCACCAGTGCTTCGAGTTTTGGCTTTCCTCCTATTGTTTTGTCTATCAATTTCAGGAGTTGATCCAAAAATGCCTTAAGTGTATATGAACAGGCAACTCATTCCAAAGTCCTGTAGGCATGTGTCGACTGCAATGATATTGAAGGGGTAAGATGAACTTCGGTCATGTACATTGCATGTAGTATTTTTTATTAGAAGTGGTGGAAGCCTGACCTTACCAATACCTCTCTGGGGTGCATCAGGGCCATTTCCAAGTTCATCTACGCTATGTGTCCCATGTTTTTTCTCCTACCTGGATCTGGACCATATCTTTATTGTACTTTAAAGTTAGCACCAAGTACCCCTTTAGCATTTGACATGGGCTAGGAACTGAGAACTCAGTGTAGTCAATTATAACACTTTATATCATTACTATTAAGCTAGTATTTTCACTTTAAAAAGAAAAAGTGCTAGGTGTGTCACAAAGTTTAATATTACCCATTAAAGTATAAATAAATAAGGATAAATGTTACATCCGCAGAAAGAATTCACTGTAGAGCAGCTTTGGTTTGCCGAAGGTGGTGGCATAGTCATCTGGTTCCGTTCCGCACCAGCAAAGGTGACCACTTAGGCCCTCATTACAGCATTGGTGGTAAAAACCGCCTATCGCCGCGGTGACGGATGCCAAAAGACCGTTGCCACAGCTACCAGCCATCCGCCATATTATGACCACAGCCAGATTTCTGCCAGAAGGATGGTGGAAATCAGTCTGTGGCCATGCCGGCGGATGGCGGTAAGATGGCGCTGCTGCCAGCAGCAGCGCCACTCCAGTAGGCCGCCTCCAGCCGTATTATGACCAATAATACGGCCTGGCGGTTTTCTGCTGGCAGACGCTGCTGCTGGCAGCAGCGCCCCATCCCGTCTCATGCCGGAGGACCCCCTGAACACAGGTAAGTGGGTGCTCCGACAGTGGAGGGGGTCGGGAGGTGTTTTGTGTGTGTGTGTGTGTGAATGTTTGTGCGTGCGTGTATGCGGGTGTGTGTTTCATTTTGAATGTGTGTGCATGTATGGATGTATGAGTGCGTGTATGTTGTGTTGTGTGAATGCGTGTCTGCGCGTGTGTATATAAGTGTGTGCAGATGTGTGTGTGAATGGATGTATGCATGCGTGGATGCATGTGTGTATGGGTGTGTGTATGCATGTGTGTGAAGGGGGTGTGAATGTAGGGGGGGCTTGGAGAGGAAGGGTGAGTAGTGGGGACTCTGGAGAGGGACGAGGTGGGTGACCCCTATCAGTGACAGGGAAGGATTTTCCTGTCACTGATAGTGCCTACCGCCATGGTTTTCGTGGCAGTAAGGAAGCCACAAAAACTATGGCGGTAGGCGGGGTCATAATCCCGCAGGCGGTACAGTGACGGCCGCTGGGCTGGAGATAGATATTTCCAGCCTGGCGGCTGTCACCGCTGTGGCGGTCGGAGTGTTACATTGGAGGGTTGGCTGCCAATGTGATAATATGGCAGTAGGTACCGCCAGCCTGTTGGCAGTACTTACTGCCATGTTACCACCGACCGTTGGGGTCAAAATTACCCCCTAAGTGTGCAGGAAGGATTTATTATTTGATTCGCCCAGTGCTGGTCTGTTTGTGGCAGTGGTAGCTCTCAAGCAGTTTCTCTGGCCAGGAGGTCAGAGCAAGAAGTACTCGTGTATACGGAATCAGCAACACCAGTTGGATCAAGGGCAGGATGCGGGGCAATTCATCTCTCTTTATGCACCTTCCATACAAGAACAATTTCATTCTGCTATGACAGTGAGTTTGGTTAGGGTTATATTAATTCCTAACCAAGTTGATCGTGGTCTGAGATTGTGTAGTAAGAGCTTTCCTGTCCAAGATGGTCTTAGACATTTTCTTGTTCTACTCATATGTAGGAGAGCTTGAATTGGGGAAGGATGCATCACAATCCATTCAATTCTCTCATTGTTCATGAGTTCATCACTCACCTTAGAAACTGTCCCTGATTTTTACATTTTTTTCCTGCAGACCTTTTTCCTGTTGAAGTCATCAGCTCGGGTGATTATGATAGGCTCTTTATTCTATTTTCTTGGAGGGCATTTTTTGGTATCTTGCATCCCACCCATGGACCCCAATCAGTGATAAACCCCTGGAACACTGACTTGGGGTTTTTGCCCAGGGTTTATTCTTGGCTGGCAGACAAAGATAGGAATTCCAGAGGCCCTCTCTATTTTGAGTTATGCCTGCTTTGAGCATGATGAAGAGCTTGACATAAGTCTCCCATGCCATAGTCCTGTGCATAATCAGCAGGATGAGTAGACTGAATTGCCCATTTGCTGATAGGAAGTGAAAAAAGAAGAGAGAGGCATTCTCACTGATCACCACCACATACCTGACTGAAGTGACATTGTTAATCAGAGTGAAAGCAGGAAGAGAAAGGGGAAGCCTTTGCACTTCAACAGAGAATCAGCCCCACCCACCATGTTTGGGTCCTGGCACACTTCAATGGCCAGCCTGTGGAATGTGGCTTCCCTCAAGTTCCCATAAGAACCTCTAGCTCCTTTCTTGTCATTCATCCACACACACAGGAAATCCAATATGTACATTCAGCGACGTCAACACACACATATCTCTTTTTTCTCTCTCTCTCTCCCCTCCTTCCCTCACACTACCACAGAGATGTAATAAAGGACTAAGTTGGGCTTGGTTGTTGGAGACTGCATTAACCATTTACAAGGAGAGGCCTGTAAGCATATCAGTGGTGCAGGTAATAGGTAACATGCATTTTCAAAGCCAATGAGTCTCACCTTTGAAAGGCATTTATTGACCTTTTGGCTTCGCTAGTGATTCCTACCGAAGGTGAACAGCAATGGCAAAAAGAAAAAGAAATGCTCGTTGCCAATGCTGAACAATAGTGGAAAATAAAGAAATGGCCACCCCATCGTTATATATTCAAAGACATATCTCACTGAGCATGCACGCATATACATCATGACCCTTCAACCGTTTCATTCAATTTACAGTTCTAAGATGCCAGAGGTCCATGGTAAGTCGAAAGAAAAAAAAGGTTCACATTATCAAGAAAAGAGAGGTTCAGCAGCAAATTGCATCTGCCAATCCTTCCAAAATAGGAACAATAATAATCATTTCAGAAATAAGAACGCAGAAGTGAGGGGGCGAGGAGCAATGGAAGATTGAGTATGGGGAAAGCAAGTCTGCCCTACAGAGTGGCGGTAGCAGCAGTTCTTCTTGATGATGGATGTAGAGTCTTTTAAGTGTAAAGGAAGCTTACTGTCTCCAGAAACAAAACCAGAGGCCAGAATCAAATTGGATGTCTAGAACAGTCTCACAAAATAATTACCAGCAGGAAGGAAAAACCTGAAGACTAGAGAAACCTTCCAACTGTCAGGCCAAGCAAATGGCGAGGAGCACGGAGTTGTCAAGAAAAAATTATCCTGGAGAAGGCAGAGATTTCAAAATTCTAGAGAACAAGCAAGCTAGCAAGCACAATTTCGAAGTAACTGGACTAAAAATTGACTTCCCTTTTATAGTGATAAACAGGAATAATTCAGGAAGTGGTTTGGCTATGTTGGATTGGGAGCAAACAATGAATATTAAAACATAAATATAAGTACCAACGATGTAGGCCGCATTTGGAGGAACAAAACTCTCAAATAAATGATCTATGCAGTTAGAGCTGCCAGGATTTCTCTAAACCTTTCCGCATGCAGCCTTTTATATATGCCAGCATGAGGAAAAAGAACTGCCCCAAAATGTACTGCACTGCTCAATTGAGCCAACATGCACAGAAGAAACAAGATGGCACCCTTGGATGTCGCCGCACCTGGAAATTCAAGCACACTGAGGAACGAGTAGGAGCCAGCAAAGGACTGTAGCCACTGCGGAGCCTGTGTTCGAATTAGGGTTCAGGTAAAATAAAGGTAGACCTTTACAGCAGGGATCCTTGGTGGTAAAAAAAATTGAGACTGTAGCAGTGGGAGAAGCAACTAACTAGCTATCAAAGGAGGGGGGCAGCAACACAGACAGCAAGGTGTAAGAATTTGGGGTAAGCAGCACATGAGGAAAAAACACAAGATAAACATAGACTTTCATGGAATGTTGCAAGAAAAAGAACACAATAGTTCCCTGACTGTCAGTCATGGAAAGATGCAAGTCTTCCAATCAAAATGACAGTAAAAAAGCTTTGCTCCAGGGGATGAACAATGACAAGAAAATGAATCAGAAATTGAGATTGACAAGAAAGCCAACCAAGGATAAGCAATAGACTCACCCAAAGCACATATTAAGTAATGGTATTGTACACAATACGTCTTTAACAACAGGCAGATAAGGCTGTGCATAGTTAAGACCTAAACAGGGCCTAACCCTCTTTCTGTAATCATTTGCTGGCCCCACTGATAGTCCCTTTAAGGCCAGGTTAATAAAGAAGTTACTCTCAAATTCTGGGGGTTTTGACTGTTCCTTCTGAACTCAGAGCCATGCACATTACATGGAAGACCGTAATGAACATGCAAGATGAACATGTTCGGGAAGGAAAAAATTTAAAAAATGAGATATACCATGTTTTTCCTAGCAATCTAACATAACAGGGGCACACTCTCTCCAGAGCCATGCAGGAGACATGTTCACCTCCACAGTATGTGTCTGGAGTCAATCAACAAAACCATCAATAAAACAGGGATGCACCCTTTATGTTTACCTCACTAGACCAAGCTAGTTTAGGCAAGTCGGCCTGTGGCCTGCAAAGAAACAACAGCTTTACAAAGACTGTGGACAAGGGCATGGTCACTGCTATCAACAGAGGCAAAGGAATGTGCTGCCTGCCCTAACTCTTCACAGACAGAAGCCACACTTGTGCCTGTTGCATAGAGGGAAAGTTTCATTGCCAGATTTTCCTTGGGCACCTGGCACATCATCAAAACAGATAAAGAGACCATCATAGGGCATAGCAGTAATCCTTGTTGTAGGGTTGCCATGAGAATTAACAAATGCTGTTATGATTTCTTCTTGTGCCTAGCCATCAGAGGTGCTTTGTCTTTTTGTTATTTAACATCCAAACATGATTCTAAATGTTCTTACCAGCAAGCGATCATAAGCGTATCTTCTAGTATGTCTTCTGTAGTCATTTTCTCTGTCTTTGCCTTCCAATCAGGGGGCTGAATACAGTGTCTACATGCAAGCACAAACCACTCCAAGACACACTGCATTATAACCAGGGTTTTAAGGTCTCAACACGAGGCTGGCAGAAGTAGATCTTCACAGTGCCCAGGGCCCAAGGGGCATATTTATACTCCGTTTGCGCCGGAATTGCGTCGGTTTTTTTTACGCAATTTCGACGCAAAAATAACTCCATATTTATACTTTGGCGTTAGACGCGTCTAGCGCCAAAGTCCATGGAGTTAGCGTCATTTTTTAGCGTGGACACCTACTTTGCGTTAATTATATGTAAGGTAGGCGTTCCCGTCTAAAAAATCAACTCCGAGGCATGTGCGTCGGATTTATACTCCCGGGCAAAAATCACGCCCGGGAGTGGGCGGGTCAAAAAAAATGACGTACGGCCGCTTTTGCGCCGTTTTTTTGCGTCTGCAAAAGGCAGGCGTTAAGGGACCTGTGGGCTCTGAAGGAGCCCAGAGGTGCCCTCCCATGCCCCCAGGGACACCCCCTGTCACCCTTGCCCACCCCAGGAGGACACCCAAGGCTGGAGGGACCCATCCCAGGGACATTAAGGTAAGTTCAGGTAAGTATTTTATTTTTATTTTTTTGTGGCATTGGGGGGCCTGATTTGTGCCCCCCTACATGCCACTATGCCCAATGACCATGCCCAGAAGTCCCCTGGGCATGGTCATTGGGCAAGGGGGCATGATTCCTGTCTTTGCTAAGACAGGAGTCATTTCTATGGGGGTTGGGAGTCGTAAAAAATGGCGCAAATCGGGTTGAGGCGAAAAAATTGCCTCAACCTGACTTGCCCCATTTCTTGACGCCCAAGCCCCATATCCCCCTACGCTGACGCTGCCTGGTGTACGTCGTTTTTTTTAACGCACACCAGACGGCGCCGGCGGCTAACGCCGGCTAACGTCATTCAATAAATACGGCGCCCGCATGGCGCTTCAGAATGGCGTTAGCCGGCGCTAATTTATTTGACGCAAAACTGCGTTAGCGCAGTTTTGCGTCCAAAAGTATAAATATGGGCTCAAGTGCTTTCTGCAGAGCGGCTCATAGCCTTCCTTTTCTAGGCAGGCTTTCCTTTGTGTAAGGGTACATCCACTATCTATCACCAGCAGTCAGCCAGCTAATTCCTTCAAAGAGGTTTTAAGGTATGTCTTCCTTCAGAACTTCCAGGTTCCTGTTTCTGAGCCTGGCAAGGATTGTTGATTTCAAGTTACACAAACCTTGGAGCTCAGAAGTCTTTCTTGGTCTCCATTGACGAGGAATTCTTGGCACTGGCTGATGAAAAATCCTGGCTTTCTGACTAGGGGTTTCAGCCCCATATTTATAATCGTTTAGTAAACAGAGAGTGTGTATTACATAAGCCCTGCGTTGGATTAAAGTGGTTGCTGCCTTATTTCATATTCCTCCAAAACTGGTCAAGTCACAGGCCCTCATTATGAACGTGGCGGTGTGGGCCGCCATGGCGGCGGTGGCGGGAAATCCTACCAGCCAGCATGGCGGCCTACACCGCCACATAATGATGCCATGGAGGGCCGCCATGGGCAGCCCTCACCCACTGCCAGGCTGCCTCCGTCAGGCAGCCTGGTGGTGGACGGCATCATTATCCGACAGGGCAGCGCTGCTTTTTTTATGATCCAGTGGACATGCCACTTTCTTCGTATTACTTGTGTGAATCCAGTTCGGAATTCAAGCACACTTCACAGCTGTGGTAGTTGTCAAAACTACCTAATAAGGTCCCTTCCAACGAGGCTCCATAAACGTCTTTCTCATGTGTGTTCGGATCACAAAACAGTCCCCAGCTCTCAGGTTGTGCCCTGGGTCATGGATTGGTGGCAGTGTGGTGGCTTCCTCCTTCTGAGAAAAATAGCGAACCACATCAGCCAGACCTTTGCAGTAATCCAACACCATATCATCTGTAATGTTGACAAGTGCATTTGCAGGCACCGATTGTAACCTCATTGCTCTGCTCATGAGGATCTCATGCGGTGAAAATCCTATCTTCCTGTTAGGTCTGTTTCTCATTGACATCAACACTAAAGGCAATGCGTCAGGCCATTACAAAATCGTGGAAGCACACATCTTTGCAACTCTTGACTTCAATGTACCATTCATCTGTTCCACTAGTCCTGATGCTTCAGGGTGGTAACTACAATGCAACTTCTGCTGAATGTTCAATGCTGCACATAGTAATTTAATTACTTCAGTGTTGAAGTGACTTCCCCTATCTGATTCTAAAGAGATCAAAAACCTGAAACATGGCATCCATTCCCTAAGCAGTAGTTTAGCTACTGTGAGAATATCATTTCTTTGTGTAGGGTAAGCTTCAATCCAGTGACTAAAGATGCAGACAGTCACCAACACATATCTCAAACCTCCACACACAGGCATCTCAATAAAATGTATTTGCATTCTGCTGATTGGACCTCCCGCTCTTCCAATGTGGCTCAAATTAACCACTGTCCCTTTCCCTGAGTTTAGTTGTTGGCAAATGACACATCGATGGCAAACTGCCTCAGTAACTTGTCTAAACTTTGGGTTAAACCAATCATGTTTGAACAAACCAATCATTGCATCCCTCCCAATATGTGCTTGACAATCATAGTACCTCGCCATTTGAGACAACAGGCTATTTGGCAAAACCAATTGACCCTCTTCTGAAATTCACAATTCATCTTGTCTTTGCACACATTTCATTTTGCTCTATGAACGCTTTTACTGCCTGTCAACATTATTCTGCAATGCTTTAAATTCTTACAAAGTATCAATTATTTTCAATGCATAACTTGCACAAGTTTTGTCTTCTTCAGGTAACAGTTCCCACTTGTCTTTGAACAATATACAGTTCAATGCGCAAAACCATGCGACTTGATCCCCATATCCATTTCACAATGACACAAAGTCTTGCGACTTCAGATGTGCACTGCATTTCACCATGGCAATCTTTTCAGGCATTTGAAAAGCAGGTAACAATTCTTTAATTCTCTCACCATTTGTTACTGGTGAACCAGAAGAGGTCAGGAAACCTCTCTGTGACCACAACCGGCCAAAATCATGGACTATTCCAAATCCATACTGGCTATCCGTATAGATTGTAACTTTCAGCTCAGCAGAAACATGGCACGCTCTAGTAAGGGCTAACATTTCCTCTACTTCGGCAGAATACACTCTTTGAAGCCAAGAAGCTTCCAAGGTACCAGTAACTGTGCACACAGCATATCTTGCTGTCAGTGTCCCTGTATTGTCTCTCAAACAAGAACAATCAGGAAAAATATTTTGGTCATTTTCTTCCAATTGGGTATCTCTAATGTCAGGTATTGGTTTTGTGCACAAATCAGTTACTTCAAGACAATCATGCTCAACATGTTCCTCTTTTTCAATTTCAGCATTTTCACATGGAAGTAAGGTTGCCGGGTTCAGCACTGTACATCTTTTCAATGACACATTTGGTGACCCTAGAATACACGTTTCATATCTAGTCAACCTTGCACCAGTCAAACATTGGGTTTTCGTCCTTGTGAGTAAAATCTCAATAGAGTGAGGGACCATTACAGTCAAGGGATGTCCCATCACAATGCCCTCACACTGTGTAAGGCTCTGACCAACAGCTACAACTGCACGCAAACAACCCGATAAGGCTGCTGCAAATGGGTCCAAAGTAGCTGAAAATTCTGCTACTGGGCAGTTTACCCCTCCATGGACCTGTGTCAAGACAGACAAAATATATGCATCATGATCATGACAAAACAATGTGAAAGGTTTTGTGTAATCAGGCATACCCAATGCTGGAGCCCTGCACAGACTCTCTCTCAAATTCAGTCAACGCTTTAATTTCATCCTGGTCTAACACTATGGGATCAGTGACTTCCTTAAGGGTCAGCTTCTGCAATGGTCTCGTAATGACTGAAAAATGTGGACTCCATTGGCGACAATAACCTACCACTCCCAAAAACATCCTGACATCTCTCTGTGTAGTTGGTGGATTTATCTGCAATATGGTTGTAATCCTTTCCCTGGATATCTTTCTTGAACCCTCCTTAATTTGGTGACCCAAATATTTCACTACTTTCTGACAGTACTGCAATTTAAGCGGCGACACCTTGTGACTATTCTTTCCCAAATGGTTCAACAGGGCAATCGTATCATACTTGCACTCGTCCTTTGTCTTGGACGCAATCAGCAAGTCATCAGTGTACTGCACCAAGGTCGATTGGGAAGGCAATTAAAATCACTCCAAATTATTTTTCAAAATCTGATTGAATATGGAAGGTGACTCTGAAAACCCATGAGGAATTCTGCATCAGCAATAAACTTGATTCAGGAATTTAAACCAAAAGTGAAATTGACTATCCTCATGAAGAGGCACAGAAAAGAATGCTTGTGACAAATCGATGACAGTGAACCACTCGGCATCACATGGAATCTGGAACATTATTACAGCTGGATTTGGCACCACAGGACAACATTTTACCACAATGTCATTTATTTTTCTCAACTCCTGAACAATCCAAACCTTCCCACAGGGCTTCTTCAAACCCAAATATTGGTGAGTCACATGGACTGCTCAATACTTTCTTCAGAGCCCCTTGCTTTACAAAGTCTACAATTATCTGGGTTACTTTCATCAGGACATCTTGCGGCATATGGTACTGTAGAAGTTGAGGAAAAACTGCATTCGGCTTTACAGTAACTTTGACTGGCGCCACTCCCTTTATCATACCTACTTCTTTTCCTGCCAGATCCCACACTTTCTCTTTAACCGTTCCCTGTAAACCATGACAAAGCTGTTTCACTGTGAACATCCGGAAAAATTCAATCAAAGGGTACTCCTCATTTGTGGTTTCATATTCTGTTTCTGGGGCTTGGTCCTTTTCATCATCGCTATCCGTCTGAATCTCAATTTCATCATTTGAACAAGTAATCAAACACCTTGTTTTACATAACAAGTCTCTTCCCAGTAGGGATACCGGACTTGAATCACAGACTACAAATTTATGCAATCCCTGAAAATTGCCAATCTCAATTTTAACTTGTTCTGTAATCAGGTTAGTCAAATACTGGTTTGCTACTCCCACAACCTGAACTGTTCTTCCTGAAAGGGGTAAATTTGGAACTTCTGCACTTCTCAATGTAGACCGAGTAGCTCCTGTGTCAACCAAGAATGAAACCTTGTGACCCATAACCTTTCCCTTCACAGCGGGTCCTCTTTGATCTACTTCTAATGAAGTTGCAAGCACACATGGCTCCTCATCTGAACTGTCACTCGTCCATTCATCATTTATTCCATTCTCACTGTGTAATGGGAATTGGTGCACTGTGTAACTACTTCTGTTATGCCTCTGACCTGTGACCTGCTGAGCAAGCATCATCTGTTGCTGCTCCATCGTAGCTTGAGGTATTTGAATTTGCTGTCTAGGTTCCATGAGAACCTGCTGTTGAATCGACTTCAACTGTGACACTTGTGCACAGGGAATTTGCACCTGCTGCACGGGTTGAAAATTTTGCACTTGATTCCCATTGTTCTGAAAATTCAGATTAGGACCTCTCTCTCTCGGTCCCTTCACATTCTGGAATTAATTGATGTAATTACTCTGCTGAACGACAACCTCTTGCACCATCATTTCACACTCCTGTTTCCAATGTCCGCAAATGTGACATGGCAATAGCTTATTCATTTCCTGCACATCATTCTGAACCACTACAGTATTCAAGTCTGGACCACGATTCATATTGCCACCACAACCTCTACCTCTCATCTGTGGCTGAAACATCATGTTTCCCTGCTGCTGCTGTGGTAACTAATGTGAAAAATTCCCTTGCACTCCTGTTTGATCGACTTTAATCTGCATCACCATTGCCTTCTCTTTTAACATTTTCTGCTTCAACTCAATCTCATTACTACAGTATTTTGCATACTGCAATACCTCATCAATCAGCTTTGCTTGCCAGCAAATCAAATGACTCTCAATCATTTGGCTAATTTCAGGTCTCAATCCTTCCACAAATCTGAACATAAAATGAAGCATGTCTTCACCTCAATTGACTCTGTACCACTGTAATGCTTAAATGCCTGCAACAATCTCTCATAATAGGCATGTATCGACTCCTTTGCTTCCTGGGCTGTCTTGTCAATCAATATTCTTGGGCGAAATTCTCAATTTCAAAAACTCAATCACCCTATAGTAATATTTAATTACCTCAAGAGACTGTTCACTTGTAATCTTGTCTCTCTGCAGTTCACTTGTTGGCCAATCTACACTCCTCTTACACTCGATCCACAGATCAGCTGGAACTATCTCTAGTAATGTGTTCAAGACCTCCCAGAGGCACTTTGCAAGTTTCACAAACCTGTCTGTTTGCTGATACCACTCTACTGGCTTTTCTCTCAATTTTGGATAATCACTTGTAAATGACAGAATGTCACTTCTGTTCCACGGAACATGAACAAAATCCCCCCTGGAATTTGTCTCATTGATAAAAAAATTACTGGATCTCTATCTTGCTACACATTTTCAGTCAGCTCCAAAGAATCCTCTTTTTTTATTGTCTCTTTTCTTTACCCATCTGCCTTTGTCTAATGCTCCCCAGGTCTGAGCACTTTGGAGCAATTCTTTAAGGTGTGCCTTCATTCCAGCACATCTCATGTGTTCAAAATCTTTCGTGTCAAAATCTAATCTGTAACTCCTTTTCAAATGCTTTGTTTTCCCCCCATAGTTCCCTCAATGAGTTCACCCGCTTCCATGCCATGATCTTGGTCCATCAAAAGTCTGTCCCACAGGAGAAACTACTCAAGCATTTTCAGTATGTCCTCCCCTCATTAGGTTCTGGGACATTGTTCCCTGTTCACCTACAGTCAGCTTCTTCTGTGCGAATAATGGTACCGCTGGACCAACAGTAATAGGTAGTGATATAGCTGCTGGGGCTGTTCTAGCACTTATGCTCTGTGGGAGAGTAAATCCCATTTTCTGATTTATCATCGGAGTCATATCTGACCATGTCCCTATCACTGAAGGAAATCTTGGCATTACCTGCGGCTGCACATAGGGCAATAAAATTGGAGTTGGCTCAGCCTGAACCAGTATCGGTCTCGGGAAGACCTGTTCCATTGGCACCACTAAGTTCGAAGTCGTTTAAATAATGGGC
Source organism: Pleurodeles waltl (assembly GCF_031143425.1). Lineage (NCBI taxonomy): Eukaryota > Metazoa > Chordata > Amphibia > Caudata > Salamandridae > Pleurodeles > Pleurodeles waltl. Next base: position 763,183,056 of record NC_090438.1, read on the forward strand.
ACCATCAGGATAGATTCTCTGCACCTGTGGCAGTTGCATCTGGGTCTGCACGACAGGAGTGGCAGGTAAATTAAGACCACTTTGCAACGCATTCTGTGTCAGGTTAGCATTAACCTGCACCGGACTCACTGTCTCATTAACCTGTGTCAGGGCTGTCGGATCAACACTGGGACTTCGACCACTCTCATGCACTGTATATGGTGGTGGTCGATCTCTCAATAACTGTGTAATAAACTCATCATAGTCCGAGTACTCCTCTTCGTTTGAAGACTTTGTAGCTTCCTTAATCTCGGACAGACTTTTATTAGTTTTCCTAGTAGCTTTCTTCCCTTCCTTATCATTCTTCTGCGTTATTGCCGGAAACAACTTAATCCCTTGCACAGTGTCCATCCTCCACGCTTTCTGAACACAGTCCCATCTAGCCTCCTCTATAGTCATCTCTGCCTTTCTCATCCTCCTTTCAAATTTCAGATGCTGTTGCTCTCTGGCTACTAGCTCCCAAATTGCTATGCCTCAAACTGTGCTGGTATCGGAAGGGCTTTGGTTCATATAGCGCCATTCGTAAATGCTCTAAAACCCTCAAATTGAACATCCCATTTGAAGGAAATGCTAAGTTCCCATCCTTCTCTGTCAATTTGCACCATTGCTTCAGCCAAAGACATGGCGCGACACCCTTCTCTTCCATTACAATGTAAGCCGGTGTACCTTCTGGCGGTGTAGCCTACACTCGTTGTAATATACGCATCTCCCCTTATGGCACTTTTTAAAGCTTTGAAAAATGTCATCTTTTCTACCTTTTTGTTATTCAAAATCAAACCAGGAAGTGACTCTAATCCCAAGATTCCTTTCACCTACGTTTCTCAACCAATTGCCTCTCACGGACAGCTGGCAATCCGTACTCGACCCTTCTCACTAACCGACCTATCCCAGCACGGCTCCAATGTCGTCACACTCACACGTACCAAAAACAAATCTGCTGGTTTACTACAGGAAAGGTAACACAATTGTTTCAGAAACCTCACAGATTTTTCACTGGTGGCTCTTCCCGCACTTACAGCTACTCCTTCTTTCTCTGTCACCCAGATTCGCAAGCAAAATTCGATCCGCAAATTTTACTTTCAACTGATCAATGGGTCTCTCCTGGTGCACATAGGACTCACCAAATATTAGTCAAAATTTTCTTTCACTCACTTTAATTCACACACTGACTTGTTGACCACACTCGATCAACCTACTAAACCAGACAGATTACAACATAAAACCAAGTGTCTAATACACTTTTCAATATACTCTGAGTCTTAGACCATGCAGGGTGCGTACATCAACAACCACGTGACAATTTTTGAGCACAAAGCGCCACACACATATGAAGATCGACGACTTCCCTACTCTCACACCATGGTGTACGCACACTCCTTCTACAACTTCATTTGGAGTATGCAAACTCCCTAATACCCTCACAAACGTCACAATTCACCTCAATTTGCATCAGGTGTGCAAGCGCAACCTATCTCATTCACCCTGTCACTAGAACGCCGGAAACATCCTCAAACAACCATTAGCAGGATCCAGGATCTGAGAAAGTCATTTCTGGATTTAAGGGAATATATTCTCTCCAATTAGCATCATTGAAAAAACAAAATCCAAATCTCAATCATAATAAATTCTGCTACCACCTCTGGGACCTTTAATCCTACTACTATTCTCTGTTAACATCGGTCACTCTGTACCAAACGTCTATGGCAGGCTCTTAAGGAGACAAACCATCAGTCTGCTACCATCTCTGTTGGCGCTTCTGCCCTTAATAAGTACACTTACAAAGGGACACAAATAGGTTGTTGAACCTTTTGACTCACGATGAAAATGTTCTTACCATAGCTCCAGTACTTAATCAACAATCAATACACAATAATCAATAATCATTAGCAATCAATAATCAATGGAGTCAGGACATTGTCATACACAAATAACCACACCTTTTAGTGAAAGTTAGAATATTTATTCCCCTATATTAGCAATGCTAGACTCATGTAGATTAACCTCAAAATCAGATGAAACACATACAGAAACAATACTAGCTATCCAAAGCGACGGAAAAAACGTAATCTAATCAAAACATGAACAAAAACACATTCTAAGGTTATGGTGCAAATCAATAGCAAAGTCAATTGTGTCAATGTAATTATATACATGAAGTTTAGCAGAGAAATTAATCAAACATTATTCCCTGTTATCATAATTCATTAGTGAGAATCCTTAACTAACATCAGATTAGCATAAGCATGTTGGGCTTCATGCAAAACAATTTAGTAACACAAATTTGGAAAAACATCTAACTATGACTCAAAACAGCGCAGTTGGTACCAAGAAAGAAAAAGCAAATATGCATAATAATTACAGTTTATGTTATACCTTTCCTCAGTATGGATCAGCAAAGCAGAATCAGTCTTCGTCCTCAGGACATCAGTCGATCAGCAAGGCATCAGGATTCAGCATCAATGTTCGGAAAAGGCAAAGTCTCTAAGCATTAAAGTTAAGCACATCTCTTGTCAAGACGCAATAAGGGTAAAAGTAAGGGCAGAAAGAATAACGAAAATGCCTTTCGGCCAGCAATCAAAATGGGCAATGGTCTAAATGAATGTCTTCTCTCCGTGTGATCCTGTTAAGTAAAAACTGTTAAAACTACCCTCCATATCCCTATTGGTCAGTTAATTGTATGTTCACACATTGTCCAATAAAACTAAAATCCCAAATCTCTAAATTCTAATATTACTCCGTTCACATGTCTTTGATTGTTTTGTCTTGCAATGTCCTCCTCATCAGGTTTGTCAGGTAACAATATTGTTGCAGCTTCTACTCTAGTCAGTATCTTCATTGTTCTTGTCCTGGGAAAGTCAGTCTCACACACATTAAATATAAAATGTTGCATTAGCTGGAACGTCATCTTCTAGCAGTCGGTTCTCATGAGAAGTTTTCGTTATGAGCACATTTAAACAATATAATAGAAATTTCACAGTTAAACTCCCTCAGACAGCCATTTAATTAAACACTAAGAAATACAGCTTTTCATGGGGCCTGGCAAGTAGGCCAAGACACTCGCTAAGTTAAGGTCTACAATTAATAAAACTAAAGCTTATTGCATAACTCTTAATATGACATATTACTGCATTAGTATAACATATATTCAACATTTCATAATATTAAATCACTGATTACTACATTTCGTTAACATTGGTGGCCATTCTTTATAATCACATTTTCAAATGTGTGCATTATTTTTCTACGCTATTGTATTTTCTACACAAACTTATTATTCAAAATACATAGACACTCATTAATATTTTAACACCTGCCCTAGCAATAGCAGTGCTTAACTTGTGCTTGTTGTTTCCTGAGCAGAGCACAAGCACTTATTTTTGAGGGCTGGCGCTTAATTTTCTGCCTCAAGCATTAACTACGAGCAAAAGGCACATATGAGAAAGACAGAGGAAGAGAAAAATGAAAAAGAGTCACAATAGGAGAAAGCAGAAAGCTGCAAGAGTGAGCTGAAGGGGCAGGGAGTGGCTTTAAATGTATTGAAGAGGCCCGGGCTGGCTTCAGGACTATGCTGCCTCAGCATTCCGCATTCGTACATTTAATTGCAGCAGCCACAAGTTTAAGAGGAGGGCTTTGGGCACCGGCACTTTTTATTTACAAATTAAGCACTGGCTGGGAGATATGGTCATGAGAGAATTCAACCATGGTGCTGAATGAAGGGACTGAACAGGAATGATTCCGCTGGTTGGATAATGCTTTTTTCAGTGCTGCACATTTGAAAGATAACGTGGTCAGAAAAGTGTGAGAAGGCACCTTTGATTACAATGTAAATTATTAGAGGTGTTACAGCACAGAGGGTGTTTAGCTGTATAGCGGTATTAGAAATGCGTTTTCGTCTCTGGAATGCTAATTAAAAGGAACATCAACAGTTGCAGGGAGAAAACCTTAAACATCAAAAGGAGCAAAACCAAAGCATGTAATGAGGCTATCGTTTGTTCTTTGACAAGTATATGATTTATTTATGGCCAGGCGCTCACAGTGTTTTGGAAAAAAGAGAGGGTGACACACTAAAAAAAGGAAATACATTTTCCCCTTCAAGATAACTTTATATGCCTTTCTACCAGAACAAGACGTTACTGAATGAGGGCCAGCTTCATAGATCAGTCCCGTTCCTATTTAGCATGTGAATTCAGTGCTGCATTCATCTCAGCAGGGCTTTAATTGGACTGGTTACATCCAAGTCTCAACTCCAGTAGCAATTAAAAATGGACATTGAAACGGGTTCCTCTCTATCCCTAAATTCATGTCCTTAACACTACTGAAAACACTGGTCGATCTCTAAACAATAAATGCAAAAAACATTAAAGTAATCCTTGTCATTCACTTAGTTTCGGATCATATTCCATATGTTTAACACTGGGAGATTAAGTAAACTAAATCCAGGATGCTGTATTGCTATATTTGTTAGTGTAATTTATTACTCTTGTATGGTGCATACTTTGAACTAGGTAGCCTCATAGATGTCATTTAGGGGTCGCAGTTGCGACCCCTGGCTTGCCCTTTGTGACCCATGGCACTGTCTTGGCGAGCCCTGGCCTCAAAGGTGGCTAATTCAGTGCCAGGAACACAGTGGTAGCATGTCCTTATGAAGGTCAGTTGGGGCTCTACTCTCTTTGTTTGCTTCAAATTTTATTACACTAATGGTGAATAGTAATACATAATTCACCATCAGTGAACTAAAAATGGAGTACAATTAGCTGGAATATGCCCTTCCATGGCAGGTAATGTAAATAAAAAATGCTTTTGAATGTATGTTGTGTGAGTGCTTGTGGGTGACAGTGTGTGTATGTGAGAGAATAAGTGTGAATTTGTGTGTATGTATAATTATGTGTGTGTGAGTGAAAGTGGAGGTCTAAGGGCGTGTGATGTCACCTCCCATACTCCTGGCATTTTGGTGAATTGATGTCCATGGGAAGCCTCCAGGTCTTTATAGCGGGCCCAATCGCAATGTAGCTGAGGCTGAGGGCATTGTCGGTTTCTTTCTCACATTGCCTGTTACTGGGTCAGAAAGGTATTCAGAACACATTGTCATCCAGTCCTTGGCCTCTGCATTGCTCAAAGGGCAATGGTCATGCATTCCAGTTGCAATTGATATTCTGTGCAAATGTGTGTGAGGAAGGTAGTGATGTGTAGGTTCCCATTATGCTAATGAGGCTACTGGATTTGAGAGACAGGGTCACATAAATTGTGGATACTAAGTATGATTCCACACCACATGACACCTATCGGCCTAATCTGGGTTCTTCGGGTAACTAGCAGCGCCTCATCTCTGGCCAAGATGATTGTGGCAACCGGGGGCATGACAAAAAGACTCCTCATGAGAATCGTGGTCGATCAGATCCCATCCCTTCCTCTCAGTTACCAAAAAATCTCAAACAGGCAAAGACAACAGAGGCAGAATATAGTTCAATAAGGATTTATTGAAGTAACTGCATCTTAGATAAAAATAAAAGCAAGCAGGTGACTAACAGAGTAAAGCACAAGAATAGTCCTACCATACTGTCACTAAGAATGTTTATGTATATATTTCTCCTAACTACACTATGTCTGAGCACAGCGTAATAAGCTTTATCTGCCCTTCGGGTTTCCCCCACGGGGGTACAACATCCCTCATACTTGGAGGAAGAAGCTTGTAATCTAGAAAGATGCCGTCCCCATGCGGATCAGGGGGCCAGATGTCTAACAAGTAGCTGCAGCAAGAAGTCAGCAATCAGCATGCAGTTGTGCTCATCTGGCTGGAATCTCCCTCTAATGTGTCTGAGACAAAGGGGTGTTTTTATAATAAAACATCTGACATTGTAAGAAATAGTCCCCACGTATGAGTGTGTGTTTTCTGTGAATGTTGGAGACACAGCATACCACGTTTGTCGGCAACCCTATCTGACTGTAGCCTTGGAGAAAGCACAAAGTGAAATAAATGTCCTACTAAGAACATAATGCTTTCCTAGGTGAAAGTATAATGAGATAAAGAAAATAAAACAGCACTGCAAATGTTGCTATTGCTATAAAAATAAAGCAATGCTGAATGAAATGTAACAGGGTTATTGTGCACAGCGGCAGGCCTAGCTAGCTTGAACCAACTTGTCTAAAACATGGCTAAAATAGCTACACAACAGTAGAGAGCTGTCCAAATACTGATAAGGCGAAAGTAAAAGAAACTCCTGCACACATTTGGATGGGTAAAGTCTTACGTAAGTTGTGCACAGAAAATACTGCACATTCATAATTTTGCAGCTCACAATGGGGAAATGGGGAAGTGATATTATTGCATTGTCCTCAAATTTGTGCTACATAGCTCGGCATGGAGAGGTAATCCTGCACCCAGTAATGACTGCTCCAGTTGTAGCTGTATATACCAGATGCGGTATTTCTAAATAAATTGAGAGGCAACCTATAATACGGCCCTGCAACAGTGTAAATGAATTCCCCAAAATTATATTGTGGCATTATTCTTTGAAAAAACACAATTCATTCACATTGAGAGGGTACTATGAGGCCAAGCAGTTAGGACTTGTACTATGGATCATCAGGTTCAGGTAGAAGGGTCACATCTCACACTTCATCCGGCCAACTTTTGAGCAAGTCTCTTTATTTCCTTGAGTTAGCACAGACCACCAAGTTGTATCTTAACGATGGCCGATGAGAGTATTGCAGTTCTTTCAAATTTATTTAGCAAGAGTATTTTTGGATTTTACTTGTTTTAATTGGCAATATCCTTCATTTTCAGAAGTCCAAGAAAGACATTAGCTATTTCTAACAGACTGACGATAATAGTTGTTTTTCAATTTCGGTACTTACATCGGACTTAAGGTCATTTAAATGATTTATCAACGCAGTTTTCCTCTCCATGAAGATGATGTCTTTAACTAGAGAAACGGTTTAATTAAATGAGATGTGATATTTCTGCACCCAGCTGCCAATTTCTGAAACTTCTCCCTAGTTCCTCTTCACTGTGTTATGTTAAAAGAATATGCTTAGCACTGAATTGCCAATGGTATTGCCTCTGAGTGTTGTGGAACATCTCCATTAATTTAAAGTGTTAGGCCAAGTCCTTAGCCTTCTTAGTTTTGTAAAAACTAGGGACTTAACAATTGGTATGATGTTCAAACGCCTTCAATCTATCACCTTAAATAGGTCACACAGCAAAGGTGCCTAGATTTGATGCATGAAGTTCACAGTGTGAGCTGCATCAAATAAGGTTTTGTTACTTCGGCTGTGTTTGTATTTTCAGCATTTACCGTATTTCCTTGACTTTAAGCTACAGTGTAAAATAGGTTCCATTTGGTACCTGAGCTAGTGATGTGTGGAAAAATGAAGCCTTATTTATTGGGTGGGAATCTAAAAGCAGTCTGGGAATCAAAAAGGCTTGCGATCTGAAAGGAGGTTGTGCTGTTTTGTGATGCATGATTTTGGTGTACAAACATATGTTTTTAAAAACATTTTGGTTAAAGCATCGTACAGTTGTACCATTTGAATGAAGATTAGAAACGTCTAAAAAGACCACCCCTATCTTGCTGTCAACTCTATTGCAGCCGTACCAAAATACATTTTGCACATAGCCAGGAGAATCGTGCACATACAGGGTCTCTTACCGCACAGGAGCAAATTTAATTAAAGGGAACATTTCTGGTAAATGCCTGAAATTTAAAAAAGGGCAGACTGAATATTTTTATAGTAACCAAAAATGGATATAAAACAAACTTTAGAACGTTTAAAATTGTTGTTCTTGCAATCTTTTGTGATACAGTTATCCAGTGAAGGCAAGGAACTGAGCCCTGTATTTCTACAGACATGTCACCCTACTGTAGGAGGCTGGTTCTCCATATAGTATACAAAAATGTTGTGCACTGTGTAGGGAGTTCAAGCAACCCTACCTTGGTTTGCAGAGGTAAACACTAGACGACCTAATACTCTAATGTTTATGGTAGCTCGGTCGAGCAGTTAGGACAATCTTGGAGAAGTGCTAAGCATTTGTTGTACTCACAGTATCAATAAATATGGTCACACACTCGAAAGCATAACTCGAGACCAATTTACAAACATACTTCAGATTGTTATAACATTTTTAATCAGAATCGAAATCAGGTAAGTACTTTTAAAGTTGTGATTTTACAAAGTTTAGCAAAAATAGTTGTTTTTTGCGTAATTACACACCATGGGAATCAATGGGAGAAAACTTTAAAAATGCATATAAAATCAGGCAATGCGTTTACCAATGTCTCCTTTTGTTTATGGGTCGAAGTTGTCGAGATGTCCTATCAACTAGCTGGGGAAGATCGGGTGGCTCCCGGTTTTGGCAGGAGCAGCTGCTGAAAAGCCCTTGGTGCTGGTGCAAGACCATTGCTGGGGACCACTTAAAATGCACAGGCGGGCTTCAAGGTGAGTCCGGTGGTTCCCCGTGGACTGTGGAGGTCACAAGGGACCCTTAGAGCACAGCTGATTCTCTGGTGCAGGGCCTGGGGATGCCGGGTGCAGAGCAGATAGGTGAGCCAGGAGCTGTGCACAAAGGTACCCTTGGAAGCAAGAGACAGGCCACTTTTAGGGGGGATTGCAGGTCAGCAGGGCCACTCTGGGGGTGGTTCTTAAGTGTCATGAAGTCCCTTGACTAGAGCTTGCTCCTACTCCTTTGAGAGTCCGGACTGGACGTTTCGTCTTGGTGTCTGATTTTGGGTGTCCAATACCCTGGGCTATTGCACGGTTCAGCCACTAGAGGTCGCAGTGCCACAAAACCTGGCACACTTGGAGGATTTGTCCTCTGGGTCTGTTGAGTGGAATTTGGTCTGGCTGCTTAGTCTGGTTCCTTGGTCAGTGGCCTGTCAGTGAAATGGACTTCGCTAGTCTTCTGCTTCTTTGTTGCAAGGAGTGATGCCTTCACTCTGGAGGGAGGGCTTTGGCAATTTTCAGAAAGGTGGTGGTCCTCTGGGGTTTTATAGAGTCCATCCAATGTTGATGCAACCCCTCAGCAGTGATTGTCAAGTTCTGGGTGCAGCAGGCAGGGTTTGACACCTTTGTCTTTTGTGCAGCAGGAATGCAGTACTCGAGCCTCGGGTCTTCTTTGCTGCAGGCCTTCTTGTACCCTTGGAATCTGATCTGCAGGTCTAGGGGTGCCTACTAAATACTGCATTTAGTGGGCATTTAGAAGAGTACATAGTAGTGACCCATGAGTCAACTCCCTTAGGGTGGCTACACCCACTACGTGACCACTTCCTGTGGGCAGAGGTTCCTTCCCTATCCCTGACAGGCTATTTTCCTACCATGCAAGATGGTGGAAAATGAAATGGAAGGGTCGCCTCACATGCAACACCTTAGGGGTGGTGCAAGCTGGGGGTGGCCACTCCTCCTGTCCTTTGTGCATTTTCCTGCCATTTGTCCCACCAAATGTGGGGATTTGCAATGAGGGCCGCCATCTGCTGCTAGCAGCAGGGCTGGGGGTTGAGTTTCAAAGGCAGTAAGCTCTTTGAAGGCTGCTGGCAGGGCAGTGCACAATCCTATGGGAGGAGGTGTAACACCTCTGCCCAGGAAGGCTTTTGTTTTCGGAACCCAGAGACCACAGGTTCTCACCCCAGGGTTCCAGAATCTTTTCCAGTGGTGGCAGGCTGTTTGGGACCAGCCAGCAACCATGCCATGGTTAGTTAACTTTTGCAGGGGGCAGTTCGAAGGTGGTCCCTGGGTGCAATAAATCTAATACTGGTACCAGTTTCGATTTATTGTTCTGAGTTGTTTGATACCAAACAACCCAGGGTTCAGAGTGGCCATCATGTAACTGTGAAACTCGAACAGACCAGTGTCCAGCACATGTAAAAAGGCTGCTCTGTTTACTTACTATCTCCCAGGTTTGGCAAGGACACACTAGGGGCATATTGCTCATGCATTTATACCCACACATGCATTAGAGTGCACCCTGCATTAGGGTTGGAAGGCCTACCAGAGGGGTGGGTTACCTATATTGCATGCAGTGTGTAGTGGGCAGGTCACACAGGCTGTATGCCATGTCAGGTTTGCATTTTGGGATTGCACCAGGACACTCAGTCTGCAATTGCAGTCCTGGGTGCACTTGGATGCGTGGTCCCTGAGGGTGGTACATGTGTTTTAGGTATGCAGACATTGTAGTGAATCCTATTTTGTTTTAATGGAAAGTAGGAGTTAGCTTAGCCTTCTGGCTTGTAGACTTGTGCCCCCGTCACCCCATGAGTTTTACCCTGCTTAGTTTGCTCTGTTTTAGCACAATTATTTAATTATATCTTTCCAAGATGGCTGCATTGTTTTTAGTTAGGCCAATGTTTTAGTTTCATGTTATCAGTGCCGCTGTGCTAAGGCGTCACTATCAAGCGACAAAGAGAAACAAACTGTAGGTATTCACATTGGGTACTTTCTCTCTTTGCGCTTTCGAGGGAATTCTTTATATAAATTGCCACCCCAAGCATGTCTTCTTATTTATTGTTTGGGAATAGGCCTAAGTCAGGGGTCTGATCAGATCTGTATAAATACATCTCATACAGACAGATAGTCAGAGGGAGTCCTACCAGATGCCAGTGACGCTATCCATGCTGTACGTCACCTTGTTGCTGACCCAGTATTCGTGTCCCCATGGAGTCTGATCTAGGGACCTCATTCCAAGCTAACAGGGGTTGGAGGGCTCTTCTCATTAACACAGCAATGGCAGATTAGGTTTATCACACCTAGCTGTCTTTAGGTTAGGGGTTACGTTAATTATGTTAGGGTATTCAGACATATATCATATCTCATGTAATTTTATGTTATTACAAGATGGTGGGGATCTTTGTATTAATGACAGACGTGTTCACAATTTTGTTTCTCGCACTGTTCATTATCCCAATCATTGCTCCCTTGCAATTTATCCTAGATTGCAGTATTGTTAAAAAAAAGCTTCTACTGCATCTCTCTCATTGCCTGTGTGTTTGATTGAAACATGTTGTTCATGTCAGAAAGGGGTAATCTCCGTTTAACCACAACACTCCCTGGGATGTCGCAGTCTTTAGTCCATGCCTAAAGGCTGCCACAAATCACCTTTTACTGTCTGGGTTTTTGGTGAGGTGCTGCTTGTGAGCCAAGAGGGTTGGGATGACAGTTGTGACTTGTTTTAGGATTTGCATAGTAACCTACAAAAATAAGTACTGTCATCCTTATATCAGCAGTCTTGCCTAGAGCAAGAGTCAAATTATGACATGGCGCCCCCAACGATGGTGTTTAGGCACTAATTTACGGATACCATGACTATCACTGTCTCACATAGAACAGGTACCCTAAGTACCAATATACAGAGATGTCCATGGTCTTGGGGAAGATCCTCTTCAGCTGAACAGGGAGCACCTACTTAGGCTGTAGTTTGTTCGAGCTCAAACTATTAAAAGGACTTTTTCTCCCAACTTGATGTTCCACTTCCTTACCATTTCACAATACGCCATAGACATTCCCGAGAACGTTAGACAAGCATTATCATTACACCTCATAGTGCATGGCATATCTGATGAGGGCTGGCATGTCACATTCACAGTAGAAGCTAGTGAAGCGTACCAAACATTCTACTCTTGGGTCATCCTTCCCGAGGAAGACCAAAGATCATTCACATTCCACACATACAGAATTGAACATTGAAATACCGATCACTTATCAAGAAACATCAAAACTGGTTTAATGGCGCCCTACCACAAGTAATACAACCCATGAGACTAGGGGCCACATGAAGGTAGGTTCCGAATTGCGATTTGCAAATTGCGAGTCAGAGCAACTCGCAATTTGCGAGTCGCAAATCGAAATGTAGGATGGTGTCCCTGACACCATCTGTGACTCACAAGGGGGTCGCAAAGGCCCACCTCATTAATTTTCATGAGGTGGGTCGCAATGTGCGACCCCCTTGCGAGTGGCGGCATTCACAGGGATGGTGGCCTGCTGCAGACAGCAGACCACCATGTCTGTGACTGCTTTTTAATAAAGCAGTGTTTTTTGTTTTTTTTGTAATGCAGCCCGTTTTCCTTAAAGGAAAACGAGCTGCATTACAAAAATGAAAAATGAAACGTTTTTGTTTCATTTTTTCAGAGCAGGCAGTGGTCCTCTGAAAAACTTTTTGCAGTTCTATTCACAACGGGGAAGGGGTCCCCTGGGGACCCCTTCCCTTTTGCGAATGGGTTACCACCCATTTCAAATGGGTGCAAACTGCGATTGCTTTGCGACAGCATTCGCGGTCACAAAGAAATCCTGCATTGCACTGCGACTCGCAATTAGGAATGGGACACCCCTTCCTAATTGCGACTTCGAAACCTATTTTGCGATTCGGTAACCAGGTTACCGAATCGTAAAACGGGTTTTGTGCATTGCAAAGTGCATTTTTCACATTGCAAACAGCGAAATTCGCTGTTTGCGACATGCAAAATGCTTCCTACATCTGGCCCTAGGTCCCTTAGGTAATGACGGACCAAGGTGGCCTATGTTTGCAACATACACACCTCACCCAGGTATACAAAAGCTGTTAGCTGATCTGCACAATTTATACATTGAGCTAGTAACACTATATAGACAACTTGTTCAGTTTGTAATGCGAACTCTGAACACTACACCAGTGCGTCCAGCACCACCAGCACCTGCTGGTTACCAATTTTCTACTACTGGGATTTATCCACAAACAGTACATTCTATCATGGGTAAAGCGCCCACAGAACGAGAGAAAATCCTGTTCTGCATAGCCCAGAAAACAAATCAGCTGAAGCTGTGTTTTTTACCCATATGGGACCACAGGAAAAACATAGAATTCTCACTATGTGCTTGCCTTTCGGGATGGTCCCTCGGTGGATGACTGCGCCACATGGGGTATAGTCTTTGCTGCAATATATACTACCACACATGGTACCCCAACTCTTACCAATTTACCGGAAGTGTTAAAACAAATACGGGATGAGCACAGGGCTGCACCAGTACTAGATTTGATGATGAAACTAATGCTTAACTTCGACACAGTGTCCTCAATAATTCTCGGTAACGTTAAAGGGGAAGCGGTAGCATTAGCTACACGCCAGTAGCTCCAGGAAGTTCCACAGTTCTACCAGGAGAAAGAGCTACTTAAAATTATTTCCAATACCTATGCCAGTATAGGATGGGACAATTTGGGAGCCAAGCCGAAAAAGCCTGAAATACAAAGTGCCCTATGGAAGGTACTAAACAAGCACAGGAGGGTTCTAAAAAGTGCTGGGGTAAACAAAAACAATTTAAAGATAAAGTCAGAGAGCAGATTCTCCTCACCCGGAGAATCCCGACAGGAGATATAATCTCAGAAATAGAGAAAATATAAAAACTCCTGACAGATATACTGATTCACGTCCCTCTCGTTCCTTTCAGAATGCACCGAATAGACGAGGCAAGAGAGGGGCCCATCCACACCGACGTCCTGAATACGTGTAACAGAAGAAAGGCTTACCACAGTCTTCAGACAAAAAAGAAGATAAATCCCCACAACAAAAGCCACAGTTTGAAAAGAAAAAGCTGGCACCACTGTCAATTAAAAATGACAGTACACTTTAGAACATTGCTGATGAACAATACGTGGGCAGTGACACTGCTAGACAGAGCAGCAGAGGTCATAATATGTCACCAGAGTCTGAAAGATCACATGGATGCGAGCGCAACTAGCGATTTTATTACAGTTGAGACTGCAGATGGGCGTATCCTCCCACCCGAACGGGTTTATGATTTAAACATTCAATTTGAGGGAGACGTAGAGTGCACCATTAGTGTGATATTCTGGGATGAACTTAGTTGTGATATCCTGAGCACGTCCATAAGCTCTCACATGAGGAAGATGTAATCTTGCCTTCTTTCTCTGATCTTGTTCCAAAGGCGGGAAAACAAAACTACGCTGTCAATTGGGCTTTAACGCAAGCACCTGCATTATATTGCAATAATGTAGGTTGGGACAGGGATTCACTTTGTCATGTAATTCCTATTAGGTCTACACCCCAGCCTCAGCCGCAAAATCCTGTTAAACATGAAGCAAAAGCTCCAGTGAGGGAGATCTTCCCTCAGCTTGAGTACCAGGGAGTAACTGAGCCCTGTGTCTCTACAATGAATAATCCATTATTCCCCGTTGGAAAACCAGACCATTCGTACAGAATAGTCTTAGATTACAGACATCTAAATAGTCATACACACACATACGCAATACAAAATTCACACGGCACAGCACTTATTAACAACATAGTACGCAAAAAATATAAAACAACATTGGATATTTTCAATGTTTTTTTCTGCCTGAACTTAGCACGTGAAAGTCGGGACCTGAGTACATGCTCATTTGGCTCACAACAATGCTTCTGCCATTCGCCCCAAGGCTACAAGAACAGCCGAGGGCTGTTATCAGACCGTGCAACATCAATATTACATGATATTGATCCTGAGGTGTTGTCTTACGTGTATGACATCTATCTCACAGATGACGACTACAACATTCATCTTCCCAGGGTCGATCGGATCATTTTAGGATTTGCAGCCCTTGGTTACAAATTTAATTTTAGGAAAACTAAAATAGCCTTTCTCAACATATTTTTCCTGGGCTATGAGGGCAAGAGCCTGGCTCTGCACTTTCTAGAAAAATGTTCTCAACTCCAACAACCAAATACAATGAAGAAACTAAGGTCGTTACTTGGAAGAATTTATATTTCTGACTATGCACAACGTATCAAGCCACTTTATGACTTAATACGCCCTGATTTTTCTAGCAGACACTGGACAGTTGAACACAAAAGCATCATTAGGGAATTGCAGCAGGACATGCTAGAAGCAAAACACTTACACACCCGTGACAACAAAACAAATTTGGTCATCAGAATACTTGCTGGTGCCGCCGGGTTCACTTATGTAACCTTTAACAAGGGAGACACAGTGGCCATAGCATATAAATCACATTTATACTTCAATACAGAACGATTCGCACCCACAGAAAATATTCTAACTGCTGTACAGATGGCTGTCATGAAGGAGAGACCACTTGCCCAGAGGAAACGCATTATTGTTGTTACCCCGGTGCCAGCCTTAGAGGCTGTCACCAAAGCAAGCATTACAAACGCTAAAGCATTACATCCATGCTGATTCAGTGGGCAACCTCCCTGACTGCCACCGTACCTCTATATATTTTGGCACTTGACAGATACCATGCTGTCATTTACACTGATGGTTCAGCACAACCAGCTGTAGGTACCAAACATCAATACTCAGCCGCTTGCGCAGCCGTGAGCGGAGTGATGAAGGATGGTGTATTACACCCTCATAATCCCTACATGCAGACTCTAGGGAACTGCACAGCCCAGCTGGCTGAACTCAAAGCCCTTCTACTAGCGCTAGAACACATACAGCAAGGACTACTCTAATTGGCTGTGACTCATACTACTGCGTCCAGTCCTACAATGATTTTCGTAATCATTGCAAATTGAATGAGATTAGCGATTCCAAAGGGAACACCATAAAACACAGAACTTTCTGGGGGAGGGAGACATATCTCAAGGGTAAGCTACCTTGTGTCCATGTAGTACATACATTGGGCCACCAACGTGTAGGAGTACACGTTATCAGCAACACTTTGGCTGATGAAGCAGCCAAATCTGCAGTAGCTACGGCTTCTGTAGCTGCAGTAACTTGTTCTCAGACAAGATTGGATAATGAAATTCTGACTGCTGTGAAAGCTTTGGCTGATGGCAATCCTCTTCCAAAAGCATACCCTACAAAATATTCGTAGCAATCAGTGCACAGAATGTTGCTTATGCAACAATTCCTGGGGTTGGAGACCAAGCAATCCCCAACCAAGACCAGATACTAGATCTCATCAAAGTAGCGCATGAGGGTGTTGCATATGCTCATGCTGGTATTTCAACCACAATATCACTCTTACAGAAACGCTTCTGGTAGCCAGGTCTATACAAACCGACAAAGCAATAGTCCTTTGTTGTGACATTTGTCAGCAAATTGAGGGCTCAAACGTCAAACGCCCTCCAAAGACATCCCTCCTAGTGTCCAACAGGCCACTACAATGTGTGTACCTGGACCATTGTGGTCCCCTTCAACAAATACATCTTAGTCACTGTAGATTCTTGTTCTAGATTCCTGTGGGTATGGCCAAATCAGCCGGATGATGCTAAAACTGTTATGAAAGACTTGCTGATCTTAATCGGTACATATGCGGTTGCAGTATTCCATTTGGACCAGGGCCCTGCCTTTGCCTCTAAGGCATTCAGGGACACCATGGGGAAAATGGGTGTTAAACTCCATTACTCCTCACCATACCATCCAGAGGGAAATTCGGTTGTGGAGAGGAGGAATTGAGATCTAAAGCAGTCCTTGACAGCCAGAGTATTAGGTTCAGGCCGCAGTTGGCTTCATCACCTGTACGGGGTCCAAAGAGCACTGAATAATCTGCCAAGAAGGTCCTTTTAGGGACGCACTCCCTATGAGGTTCTCTTTGGGATACCTATGTATGTCTCAGGTTTTGATGGCCCTGGTATGGTGGCAGCAGATACACCATTTGACATAAATTAAGGTCTCACTGTCTTACAGGAGCTTCAGCAGTTTTGTGGTGATAATTAATCTGCCAGTGCTGCCACCTTGGGAATAAGGGATTTGCCAACAACTTCTACTGGCTGGATTCCTAAAGTTGGGGATATGGTTCGTGAGAAAGATCGCTGTGAAGAAGGAATTTGGCCCATCCTACAGAACTCCGGTCCAAGTCCTGGCATACAAAGTACCAACACTGTCACCCTACCAACGTTGCCTGGTTCCAAAGCAAACAGATTTGTCTCCATTGACAACGTCAAACTCCACCACGTGCCCGATCCTGCACAGTAGACCCAGAGGTCCCTTGGGTAGTTCCAAGTCCCATCTCACTACCCAACAGAACATAACTCTTCAAAGAAGAAACAACAACACTTCTGATTACACAAGCATGTCCAACAATGCTACAAATGCCTCCTCGAGCATGGGGAGGTCGAAAGATTTGCTTCTATTCCAACACAATACAAACTGCCAACATCATCTACTATGATCCTCCATGTGAAGTGAATCCATCTACCAGTAATGCACCTGCTCCTGCATTTGCAGAGACTGCTTCTGGTTACTTCATTGACACTGATGACTTTTCTTCAACTTCATCCACTCCTGTGATTGGAACTGTTTCAAAGACACGTAAGCTGTATATATGGCTTAAAAATAACCATTTAATTCATCCATGGAACTATTTATGGTTATTCTTGACGTTATTTACATTCTTTCTATGAATTGGTTTTGTGTCTGTTTCCTTTCTGCTCATAAATGGTCATTACCTTCCTAAACGGTCCTCTGTTGAGCCTGTTGATGAAGTCGTAACTCCATATCATTCCTCACATGAAGTCCAAAGAGACTTGTCCCTTGTCAACAGTTTAGCTGTATCAATTCCCGATGTGAATGTGTGGGATAAAGATCCATTCGATATATATACGATCCCACTGAGGTCATTCAAATTTCATATGTCTTCAACATTTCTATGACTGATGTAACTACACCTGGTGTTGTATCTGATGATTGGGATGTAAAAACATTTGATTCTATGTTAACTGAAATGAAAGACTATGTGGTATTTGAAAGTGATGATGTGCATACCAACAAAAAGAATTATGGGGAAATGTTCTGCTACAACAACTGGGGACATTACTACCTGCTCTGTGCAACTAGACATAGGTCAGTATTCAATTACACACAGTGGGAACACTGTTCAACTCCACCTGTGGGAAGCCCAAAACTTTATTCAGACAACTTCACATACTTTTCTGGGAATGACACAAAAAATTCAGATTCATATTATTTTAAGTTAGCACCTTCCAAAATTCAGAAAATGTTGCTAACTGACACAAAACTGATTTATTCAGATTCCTTTGTTTCCTTCTTGCAGTTGTAGGTAACGAATACTGGAATAACACTATTGATGTAAAGAGTGTATGGGGAACACAAGATTGTCAAATACAAGGTAGGGAAGCTTTATTTAGAGCGTGCATTGTTCCTGTGCAAATTATTTTTTTTAATGACACCATTCAACAGACATCTTGTCTGGGCTTAGCAAAAATGAAGGAAATGAGTTCACCCAGTATCCCCAAACCAGCAAAATTTATAAAGTGGCAATACTTCCTGAATGTCACTGAGGAAGAACTAGATGCAAATGTTCAGGCTGGTACCTATAACTCTTCACTTTCCAGTCCCGGCGGGTAGTTAGTATGGCCAATAGACACAAATGGGTGTCAGGCACATTTTGTGAATTCCTCAGGGGGTTTCAAAATTAGCTGGCCAGGCTCTCACTTTGTCTCAGGTCAACACACGGGTAGAGTTATAACATACAGTGTGGGTAAACTGTGCCAACAGTGGGCACAGACTAACTCATTAGTCGCAGTTAAGGAAGATCTTAACGGTGATTCTGAAGATATAGACTTGCAGGACTTCTTGTTAGGTCCTAGAAAGCCACGCTTTAAAAGATTCATCTAAGCAATATATAACGAGATCTGGAAGCTTCCTCAGATAGAAACTGCTGTGCGTTGAAGGCAGATAGACAAAGAAAATTTGGAAAAGGCTTCAGCTGTTGTCGACAACGGCATGAACACTCTGTCCAACAGGATTTATTCCCTTAATAACATAGCGATGTCTGTAATTGATATTATTCAGACAGACATGTCCATTATATACCATGGACAAAGTCAGCTGCGTTCCATCATGCAGTTAGGTTGGACATTACAGACTCTGAAAAACGACTGTGTTCAATGGAAGTATATTAACGGTAGCAACTTGTTTGCTGCTTTTAATTTGTCCAGGGACAACAGACATTGGCTGAAAGGGAAGCAAGTTTCACCATGCTTCACATAGAAAAGTTAGAGAAGTTGCCTTTTACAGTTGCAGAAAATCCATCAACGTTATGGCTCCTACATGGTATTATAAATCTGCCCATTTCCACTTATCGTTTTTCGAATTGCCTGAAACATCTTGCTGTGGGCGGATACAAGTGGCTAGGCGATAGCTACATTAAAGAAGAGTGGGAGTTGCCCTTTGAATATAAATGTTTGAACGGCGAAACGGAGGTCTTTCTTAGCGGAAGCGAATGTGACACTACTGTTAGTCATTCAATGATCTGCAAACAGGTGTCCCTTCATGGCCTTTGCAATGCAGGGATCGCAAACTTGTTTTCTGAAGGGTATTCCCGTCCCTTTGATTTAACCAGCAATTCATGTACTTTCAAATGGAAGTTATGTGGTGCTGAGCGACCAAAGCTGGTGCGGTATGCGACCAGGAATTGCCTACGCAATTTCAGTCTCTAAGGTCATTACGTGTTGTGCACATGTTCATTCCCCCCACACAAGAAATAAGAGAAGCAGAAATGTGGCCTCACATTGATACTACTAATGTAAATTATGACAAGCTGAGCAGACCTAAGGCACTACTGTTCCAAAAACAGGTTGCTTTGATATCGGCTAGAGAGACGTATGCTCTCCAGATAGCAAGATCATCAGCCGAGATACAATCCCTATTAAATACCAACTTCCCCAAGCACTTTGGAGAGCTGGTGTCCGGAATTTTCAATGTTTCGAGCACTATGGGGATTGTCCCTTTCGTTAGGGCTCTTGGGTCTGGATTTGTGTCCATCTTCCAGACTGTCTTCGGAGTCATTTCTTCAACCATGTATTCACTCTTTTCCAGTGTTTTTAGAGGCTTTCCTTTGACTTTGGCATTGGCGTTAATAGGCAGGATACTACTGCTATTGCTTCTGATTTGCAGTGGTTTTGCCTTTCCAGCTGAACAGAGTAATGGGGCCCCTACCACCAGCCCAGCTGTGCCGTGAACGCATGGTTCAGTTCTTTAATGCTCTGTTGCTGGAAGAGTTGGAGCGTGACTGGTGACAGCTCAACTGTGCTGTGAAAGCATGGTTCAGATCTTCGATGCTTGCTTGCTGGAGGAATTGGAGCATGATTGGTCATTGTCATTCAGACCAGTCCTATAGTGCCTGAAGCCAGTCTTTTGCTGCGTGTGGTGCCTCTTCGAACATTTGCCAACCGTGTGCCTTGCTGTTACGCCAGTACCTCCTGTGGACCAAGCACTGCTGATGTTCCCGATGAGGGTTCATTCACGGTCGTACTGTCATCTTTAAACTAACAGTCTTGCCTAGAGCAGGAGTCAAACTATGACAACATGAAATTAGAACCTCTGTCTGATACTACTTCCTTAGGGAACCCAACTCTGGTTGGTACAGGAGCAGTGATAGTTGTAAAGGGTATATCCCCAGGATATCTAGTGGTACGATACACTACCACAAGGATATATCTATTGTCTGATGCTGTCTGAGGCTCAAGGGGGCCAACAATATCATCCCCTGCCCCTTCAAAGGGTACCCCAACCACAGGTAGTAGAATTAAGGGGGCCTTTTGGTGGCCACCCGCTTTGCCACTGGCAAAAGTCCTTCACTTTCTGGGACATTACAGGCCAGTAAAAATGATTCACTAGCCTGTTCCAAGTTTTATTTTGGCCCAAATGCCCAGCTAGGGGAATGTCATGGGCTAGAGAGAAGAAACACTCTGTACTGCTGAGGCACTACCACCTTCCTGGTTGCACCAGGCTTGAGGTCTCTGGCCTCAGTAAACAGGAGTCCATCCTCCCAATAAACCCTGTGGGTGCCACTGACACTACCCTTTTCTTCCTTTGCAGCTTGCTGCCTCAGGCCGTCAAGAGTGGGACAGGTTCTTTGTACCTGGCACAGATCTTCCCTGGAGGGTCCCCATGGGACTAAGAGCTCTGGGTGGTAAGGCCCAAGCCCTGCAGGCTCAGTCCCCTCTGGGAATAACAGATCCTTTTCCTGAGAAGAGGGTTTCTGACCTGTGATCTGTATAGAAGCTGGCTCCCCATTCTTCTTGCCTTTTCTCTTGGAAGGTTGGTCCACTATTTCACAATCCAACAATTATTTTTCTCTCTGAAGTTTGCTCTGTGCCTAGTCTTAACACAGGCCCATGCTGGGATCTCAAGCATGGCTGCATGGGTCTTCAGTTCTACTTCAGCCAAGGGGGGATGCTCCAGGTCATTTCCAAGCATACAATCTACTGGGATGGATGGGGATACAACCACTTCTTTCTGTCCAACTACTCCCCCTCCAATCAAATGTTAACATAGCCATGAGTTGGACCGTTGCCTCATTGTCATCATTAGTGACAGGATAACACTTCCCTATCAGGGACTGATTTGAGTGGACCAAGTGCTAGGTCACCATGGTGAACTAGCCCCTGTGTCCCTCAGGGCTTCAACTTTTTCCCCATTTATCAAAGGGTGCTGCCTGTATTTTTGCATATTGCTAGTCCAGGCAGCACAGAATAATTCTACCCCTCCCTCTGTGACTAGTATAGCCTCTTTGGGTTCACTGACATGGTCAAGCCACAACAGTGATCCCATCTGGAGATTAGTGACTGCTTTCACTGCAGGATGGTTAAAGGAGAAGTGTGGCTCAATGGTTAGAGCGGCAGACCCTGAAGCAGAGATCTGGCTCAAGACCAGGGTTCAAGTCCCACTTCAGCAGGTCTTGGGCTCAATTCCCCTTGACCAGATAATTCTTGCCTCAGTGCCTAATCTAATTCATGGGTCCCACTCTACAACTCTGGGTAATAGCTTGCTTAATCTCCACAACGGCCCCAACAGTGCTTGGATGCCTGGCTTCACCCTGGGGGTGCTCAGGAGTGGGTGCCTCACAGGGAAAAGCCAGGAGGGGTTCCATAGCGGTATGAGTACAGCGCCTTGAGACCCTAACGGGTGAGTAGTGCGCTATACAAGTGCTAATTTACATTTAATTTACAAAGGCATTTGTCTTTGTCTTGTTTTTACAGCTATAGTCTCCAGTTTGGTGCTCTCTATTCTTGCAATTATAGCACCAAGCCTTGTTGGGATCAAAGTTGTTTCCTTTGTACCCACCCCTAGACTGTGAGGAGTCTCTTCGCCCACCCTCCTGTGCAGGTTTTTTGGGTGCTTTGAGAAGACTCTTTATTTTTATTTTGGTTCCCATCTTTCCGTTGGAGGGGCTTTTTGGTCTCTTTCTCTTTGTCTCCCCCATCAGTGGTAGTTTTGGTCACCCTTATCTTGACCCAATTGTATGTCTTCTTCCCCAATTCTAAAGGAGAAAGTGAACCTAGGTCTACCAGGTATTGATGTAGCTTCTCATTGTAACAATTACTTAGCAGATGCTCTTTCATGAATAGGTTATACAGCCCATCATAATCTTGTACCTTGGTACCAGCTAACCAACCACCCAGCATTTTTACTGAATAGTCCACAAACTCTACCCAAGTTTGGCTCTGGATTTTCAAGCCTCCCTGAATTTTATGCAGTACTCTTCAGTTGTAGATCCAACGCCCTCAATCAGGGCACGTTTCATAAGGTCATAGGATTTATAATCTTCCTCATTCAGTGCCGGGAGCCTATCCCTGCAATTTCCTGAGAATAACTCCCACAACAATGTGTCCCAATGTTTCTTTACAATTTCCCAACCTCTGCAGACTCTTTCAGAGGCAGAAAAACATTTTACTACATCATCCCCTTCTGAGAGGGGAGGGACAGCTCCTTTTGGGAGTCTGAGATTAAAAGGTTTCTCTCTCAATATGTATATGCTGCCACCAGAGATGGGTCCTAGGCCCAACTCTTGTCTCTTTGCTTCAATTTCCAAAAGCTGAGCTTCCAGGTTCAGTCTTTTGGCCAACCTGGCTAAAGCCAGTTCTTATTCTGTGGGTACACTAATGCTAGGGGTAGAGGAGCTACCCTCATCCACAATATTTTCCTCTCCAACAGATGTTTCACCATTCATGTCTTTTGTGGAGTGGGTTTCCTTATACTGGGCCACCAGATACCTAAGCTGGTCTAATTTGACATGTTTGCCAGTAGGGATTCTGTACAGCTTGCAGAGTTTTCTTGACTGGGCATAGTTATACACCATGTAAGGGGCCTGGCTGAGCTCCTGGCTCTGGTTTTCTGTGTCTGTCAATGTTTTATGCTACTGAAGTTTGAACCTTTTTAGAAATTTGGAATCCCTTTTGGATATGGACAACTAGAATAAGTACTTTTAATTCTAACACTTGTTGTAAGGACCTAACCAGGGCCCTAGCAGTTAG
This sequence comes from Pleurodeles waltl, assembly GCF_031143425.1. Lineage (NCBI taxonomy): Eukaryota > Metazoa > Chordata > Amphibia > Caudata > Salamandridae > Pleurodeles > Pleurodeles waltl. The sequence continues at coordinate 763,206,299 of NC_090438.1, forward strand.
TTTAAAATTTTGCAAAAATTTTTGCCACTTGAAAACAAATACAGTTAAGCTAAAGACAATTTGGAGAGTTATTTGTATGCTCACAAACTGACAAAGTGGTATCAGCAAATGAAAAGTCTTTATCCCACCATTGACATACCAAATGTAGGAGGCAGACTCTTTATATAGTGTACAAAAATGATGTGCTGCGCTGGGTAGAGAGTCCAAGCAAACCCGACCTTAGTTTACAGAGGTAATAATAAGACCACCTAATGCTCCCATTTGTATGGTAGCTTGGTCGAGCAGTTAGGCCAATCTTGGAGAAGTGCTAAGCATTTGTTGTACTCACAGTATCAATAAATGTGGACACACACAAAAAATAATAACTCTAGACCAATTTACAGAAATGCTTTTGATTTTTATAAAATCTTTAGGACCAAGATGACTAAAATCGGGTAAGTATTTTTTAAATTATGATTTTTCAACCTTTAGCAAAAATACTCTTTTTGTGTGTAATTACGTACCACAGGATTCAATGGGGGAAACATGTAAAAATACATATAAAATCAGGCAATGCATTTACCAATGGCTTCTTTCGTTCCTGTGGACCAGCCAGGGAACTTCGGGTGGCTCCCAGTTTCGGCGGGAGCAGCTGCTGAAACGTCCTTGGAGCTGGTGCAAGAATCCTGTGGGGGACCACTTGGAAAAGCAATGCACTGATCGCACTTCAAGGTGAATCAGGTGAGTACCCTTGGAGTGAAGAGGTTGCAAGCGGTGGGGGAACCTTAGAGCACAGCTGGTTCTCCGGTGCAGGACCCAGGGAGGCAAGGTGCGGGGCAGATAGGTGAGCCAGGAGCAGTGCGCAAAGGTGCCCTTGAAAGCAGAAGGCGGGTCACTTTGAGGGTGGATTGCAAGTCAGCACAGCCACTCTGCGGGGTGGGTCTTACGTGTCCTAAAGTCCCTCAACTGGGGCTTTCTCCTAGTCCTTTGAGAGTCCAGAGTGGACTTTTCTTCTTGGTGTCCAACGTTGGGTGTCCAGTTCCCTGGGCTATTGCACGGTTCAGCCACTGGAGGTTGCAGTGCCACCAAACTTGCAAGATTTGTCCTCTGAGTCCATCAGATGGAATTTGGTCTGGCTGCTGTCTCCGGTTCCTTGGTCAGTGGCCCTTCAGTGAACTGGACTTCACTGGTCTTTTGCTTCTTTGTTGCAGGGAGTGATGCCTTAACTCTGGAGGGAGATCTTTGGCAATTTTCAGAAGGGTGGTGGTTCTCGGGGGTTTTGTAGAGTCTTTTTGATATCCATGCAACCCCTCAGCAACGACTGCAGAGTCCTGGGTTCATCAGGCAGGGTTTGACCCCTTTGTCTTTGTGCAGCAGGAATGCAGTACTCGAGCCTTGGGTCTTCTTTGCTGCAGGCCATCTTGTGCCCTTTGAATCTGATCTGCAGGTCTAGGGGTGCCTACTAAATACTTCATCTAGTGGGCGTTTAGAGGAGTACCCAGTAGTGACCAATGGGTCATCTACCTTAGGATGGCTACACCGACTATGTGACCATTTCCTGTGGGCAGAGGTCACTTCCCTATCCCTGATAGGCTATTTTACTACCATTCAAGATGGTAGATAATGAAATGGAGGGGTCACCTCGCATGTAACACCTTAGGGGTGGTGCAAGCTGGGGGTGGCCACTCCTCCTGTTCTTCGTGCATTTTCCTGCCTTTGGTCATGCCAAAAGTGGGAGTTCGCAATGGGATGGCCATCTGCTGCTAGCAGCAGGGCTAGGGGTTGAGTTTCAAAGGTGGTAAGCCCTTTGAAGCATGCTGGCAGGGCAGTGCACATTCCTGGGGGAGGAGGTGTAACACCTCTGCCCAGGAAGGCCTTTGTTTTCTGAACCCAGAGAACACAGGCTCTCACCCCGGGGTTCCAGAATCTTGTCTGAAGGTGGCAAGCTGGTTGGGACCAGCCAGCAACCATGCCGGGGTTAGTTAGCTTTTTCAGGGAGCAGTTCTAAGGTGGACCCTGGGTACATTTTGCAATAAATCCAATACTGGTACCAATTTTGATTTATTGTTCTGAGTTGTTTGATACCAAACACCCCAGGGTGCAGAGTGGCCATCATGTAGCTGTGAAACTCGTACTGACCAGTGTCCGGCACATGCATTTAAAATGGCTGCTCTGTTCACTTACTATGTCCCAGGTTTGGCAAGGACACAGTAGGGGCATATTTCTCATGCATATATGCCCACACATACATTATAGTGCACCCTGCCTTAGGGCTGGAAGGGCTGCCAGAGGGGTGGCTTATCTATATTGCATGCAGTGTGTAGTGGGCAAGTCACACAGGTTGTGTGCCATGTCAGTTTTGCATTTTGGAATTGCCCCAGGACACTCAGCCTGCAATTGCAGTGCTCGGTGCACTTGAATGCATGGTCCCTGAGGGTTGCACAATCTGTGCTGCTGACCTCCGGGGCTTACTCTTAGTATCCCATGCTCTGGGTACCTAAGTACCATTTACTAGGGACTTATAGTGACAATGCATCACAACAGTTTTGGGAAAGCGATCAGGCGCAGAGAGCCTGGTTAGCAGGGGCCCTGGGCACTAACAACTTTGGAACCACATCAAATACCAGGCAAATAGTGGGGGGTTAACCATGTCAAAGAGGCACTTTCTCATACCTACATCCTTCAAATACATCAGGTAAACTGGAAGCTCCTATAAGCGTTTTGCATTTTTGAAAGGTGCATCTTTAGCACTCAGGAATGAAGGTTATAGGATTTGATTAAATACACTTTCATAGAGAACAACTGGACTGATGCCCATACTGCCATTTGGCAAATCATGCAAAAAGACGTGTTAGAAAATACAAGGACATGTCTGCAAACAAGGGACCAGAGAGGAAACCTAGTCATTAGAAGTTTTCCTAGCACTTCATGCTACAAATACATACTATACAATAAGAGACATTGGGCCAGATGTAGCAAAATGCTAATTTGCGACTTGCAAATTGCGAGTCCCTGCGACTCGCAATTTGCAACTCGCAAATTGGTATGCAGTACGGTGTCTCAGACACCGTCTGCGACTCGCTATGGGGTCGCAATGACCCACCTCATTAATATTCATGAGGTGGGTCGCTAATTGCGGCCCCATAGCGAGTCTAGGCACTCGCAAACATGGAGGCCTGCTGTCGTCAGCAGACCTCCATGTTCGTGACTGCTTTAAATGAAGCAGTTTTTTTTTTTTTTTAAGTGTAGCCCGTTTTCCTTAAAGGAAAACGAGCTGCACTTAAAAAAAAAACGAAACCTTTAGTTTCTGGGTTTTTTCAGGGCAGGTAGTGGTCCCTTGGACCACTACCTACCCTGAAAAAATATTTGTGGGTCTATTCACAAAGTGGAAGGGGTCCCATTGGGACCCCTTCCAATTTGCGAGTGGGTTACCATCCACTTGAAGTGGATGGTAACTGCGACATCATTTGCGACCGCATATGCGGTCGCAAATGGTATTGCATACCACTCAGAATCGCAAATAGGAAGGGAACACCCCTTCCTATTTGCGAGTGGGTTACCATCCACTTGAAGTGGATGGTAACTGCGACACCATTTGCGACCGCATATGCGGTCGCAAATGGTATTGCATACCACTCAGAATCGCAAATAGGAAGGGAACACCCCTTCCTATTTGCGATTCTGAAATGCATATTGCGAGTCGGTACCGACTCGCAATATGCATTTCTGCATTGGGAAACGCGAATAGCGAGTCGCAAACGGCAATTTTTGCTGGTTGCGACTCGCTATTTGTTTTCTGCATCTGGCCCAAACTGCCCAGAACGCCAAGATATCATTTATATTCAGGTGCTGAAGAGGAATTCGCTCTAACAAAGAATGTTTTCACAGATGTGCAGGCTGCCGTTTTAAACAAGACACCTCTTCCACAGGGTAAGACGTTTATAGTGCTAACCCCAATACATAGCTTAGGATCAGCCATAAGAGTAAATCACAAGCACATGCCCTTCAACTGCATTGGGTGTGATTGGTCTCGAAACAGAAGGTGTCAGATGAGCATGACCCCACACTTACGGATCAGGAGTTTTTTTGCAATATTAGCAGAAAATACCACAAACGGTGCATTTCCTTCCATTAAATGAATGTAGAAGTGTGTTTTGTACAAATGGCTCTATGCAGCATGCAGTGGGAGCTAACCATAAATACTGTGCTGCTTGTTTTGCAGTTCAGGAAGTTTCCAAGATGGGAAATTCCAAGCACTTCAACTTCACACTAAAACACTTGGGGCCAGATGTAGCAAAGCTTTAACGACTTGCAAACGGCGAATCGCTAAAGCCACTTTGAGATGTAGAAATGCATTTTGCGAGTCGGAACAGACTCGCAAAATGCATTTCCAAGTCGCAAATAGGAAGGGGTGTTCCCTTCCTATTTGCGAGTCGAAATGGTATGCATTTTCATTTGCGACCGCGATTGCGGTCGCAAATGAAAGCGCAGTTACCATCCACTTGAAGTGGATGGTAACCCAGGCGCAAACGGGAAGGGGTCCCCACGGGACCCCTTCCCCTTTGTGTCTGGCACAAAAAAGAATTTTTCAGGGCAGGCAGTGGTCCAACGGACCACTACCTGCTCTGAAAAATACCGAAACTAAAGGTTTCGGGTTTTTTTTCAAAGTGCAGCTCGTTTTCCTTTAAGGAAAACGGGTTGCACTTTGAAAAAAAAAAACTGCTTTATTTAAAAGCAGTCACGGACATGGTGGTCTGCTGTTCCCAGCAGGCCACCATCCCCGTGAGTGCCCTGAATCGCTATGGGGTCGCAAATTGCGACCCACCTCATGAATATTAATGAGGTGGATCTTTGCGACCCCATAGCGACTCGCAGAAGGTGTCTGAGACACCTTTCTGCATCCCAAATTGCGACTTGCAATTTGCGAGTCGCAGGGACTCGCAAATTGCAAGTCGCAATTTGGGAATTTGCTACATCTGGCCCTAGGTGGTTCTACCACACAAATACCAGCAAATCATGCGATATTAAAGCTAATCCTTCTGTTTTTGTCTAAAAGGTTACACATATTATTCAATTGTAGCCTAAAATCAATGCACCAATCACAATGAATATATAAGCAATTCAAAAAGGAGATACATTCCATGCGTTGCTGTCTGCTACATATTCCTACAATCTTACTCAAGATAATATTCTACATACGTCATCCAGAAGTCTGAAGATGGGCGTGTACAAATGATATATGTCTACTACACTAGCAGTTTTATATCAGCCACGTTGTTTTTGAGCCTCATTTATAATGTAATTCTATGTTATACCAAGATATGCAAGCTTCCTCGTTTGAAAGAGCCAAAGCCGTGGTTTCACCTTGGCACTTGTAAACAAGAAACCTAGGGCCAGATGTAACAAGGTTCCAAATTGCGAGTTGCAATTTGCGAGTCCCAGCAACTCGCAAATTGCAACTCGTAATTTGGAATGCAGAAAGGTGTCTCAGACACCTTCTGCGAGTCGCTATGGGGTCGCAAAGACCCACCTCATTAATATTAATGAGGTGGGTCGCAATTTGCGACCCCATAGCAATTCATGGCACTCACGGGGATGGTGGCCTGCTGGGAACAGCAGACCACCATGTCCGTGACTGCTTTTAAATAAAGCAGTCTTTTTTTTTCAAAGTGCAACCCGTTTTCCTTAAAGGAAAACGAGCTGCACTTTGAAAAAAAAAAACGAAACCTTTAGTTTCGGTATTTTTCAGGGCAGGTAGTGGTCCATTGGACCACTGCCTGCCCTGAAAAATTATTTTTTTGGCCAGACACAAAGGGGAAGGGGTCCCGTGGGGACCCCTTCCCGTTTGCGCCTGGGTTACCATCCACTTCAAGTGGATGGTAACTGCGCCTTCATTTGCGACCGCAATCACGGTCGCAAATGAATATACCTAGCTTTGCGAGTCGCTAATAGGAAGGGTACACCCCTTCCTATTAGCGAGTCGGAAATGCATTTTGCGAGTCGGATCCGACTCGCAAAATGCATTTCTGCATTCCGGTGAGGCTTTTGCGACTCGCAAACGGCGTTTTTCGCCGTTTGCGAGTCGCAAACGCTTTGCTACATCTGGCCCCTAGATCCCTATTCGTACGACAGAGAGGCCACTGTTGTGTATCTTCCTCTCAAAGTCCTTTCACAAGTCCTCACATGAAAAACAGTCATACCTGTATTATTTCCTTATCTTTAGGTTTATTTTAACCATGTGACTTATTTGCCTTAGTGAATAAAAGGCATAAAAAAGTACTCTGGTTCTTAAAAGTATTAGCATTAAAATGTTTTATAACTGTACAAGGGCAAAGTTAAGTTGGTTTATTAAACAACTGCTATCTACTGTGCTTTTGTTTCAAACAGGTTACAGACTTTTAGTAGGCAGACAGTGTGACTTTATTTAACACTGGCATTCTTCAAAAGTTGTTGATGACATTATTTCTTCTCTGGGAGTATGCCTGCTATACTCATATATCTTCTGACTGCAAACAACTAGAATTGCAAGATAACAAACAATATGTTTAAACAAGCATTCAAACCATTCGCACAAATGATTCATCGAGATGCCTTCCTGAGACACTTGCCAGCGTGGGGTATACGACGGTGGTCTAGCCATGTCTAATCTATATTTCTATTATTTAGCAGTGCAGGTACTCACTATCAACGAATGGCTCACAGGGGGCTTGCACAACCCAACCTACCGCTTATAATTGTCCACAATGGGGCTCTCACATCTTATGGACCTGCTCTATGGAGTCCCATAGCCAAGACCACACCAGAGGTCACCAGCCAAGTCCTGTATGGTTGGCGGGTGGCCCAGAGTCATACAGGGTGATGGACCGGGTTACCCAAACCACCCTTCTATGGAAGGGAACATGGCTACGAGAGGTAGCTAACTTAGAATGCTTCACACAATGGGACGACATAGGAATCACGGTGATGGGGGATGTCTGCGAGGGCACACATACGTTGTATTTTCACCAACTCCAGGAGACATATGCACTGACCCACACGCAATTTCATAACTTTTTACAACTTAGACAAGCATTGCATGCCCATGTTGACAAGTATGCCCACATACCCGAGTTGAGCCCAATGGAGGCAAAGGTCATGATGGGGGCTTTGGGCGCTGGAGTATCTCACAAAACTACCGCTCCCTTGTGCTGAACACTTTGCCACCTCTCCAGCCTCTCCGGGCCCGCTGGGAATCTTGGATTGGCCCCTAGGACGAGGAGAACTGGCAGGACGCTCTAATGGCACTGCGTGCCCTCACAATCCCAGCTAGGTTACGTATGGTGCAGATGTACTACCTACACTGAGCCTATATGATCCCAGCCTGACTCTTTCACGCCGGGCTACGACCGAACTCTCCATGCAACAGATGCTCATATGCACCAGCAGACTTCTTCCACGTGGCTTGGTGGCATGGTCCTGCCCCGGGATTCAACGATATTGACAGTGCATCCTAGATGAGCTCTCCACACTGCTGAACCTTGCTCTGGAGCTCTCCCCTAAAGTGGCCCTTCTGGGGGTGATGGAGGATGTCCGAAGCTCCCAGGCGGCACGAACACTTGTGTTCTTATAGCCAAAAGAGACATTGCCAGGCACTGGGCATAATACCCCCCCCCCCTTCGTTAAAGCAATGGAGGAGGGGGGTGGTCAGTTGCGCCCAAATGGAACGACCTGGTTGGGCCCTATATGTAATATGTAATATGGAATCTGTAACTGAGAATAAACATTTCCCTCAACATATGTATCAAATGGTCTGGCTACTCTGTGAATTTCTACCTGTGATTCTGAGATAATGAAATGTGTCTTCCTGAATGTGACATGTTGTTTTATAAATAAATCAATAAAAATTGGTTATAAAAAAAAAACATGCGTTCACTGCTAGGGTATTGCATGCAGTTGTTTCATCACACCACAATTTGAGTGAGAGCTACTACTGATCAGTGAAAATCATTGTGAGCTACTGAAGTCTAAGCAACTCGCACATTGTTACCAGACAACACCACACCTAGCTTTATGCTTAATGTGCCTAGAGCCAGATACTATGGTTTCAAAAAAATGCTTTGACTAGGGTCTCTATGACAGGGCTGGCATGTATTTCAGTGAGAGCATGGCCCTTTGGGATGTATGAACATGTGTATGCAAGAATGTGATATATGTGTACAGGTGAATGACAGACTGCGTCGTATGACATACCTTTCACCATATGTGGCACCGTTACATGTATAACACAAAGTTACATCCATTTATTTATTTTTTAAATGGAAGAAATGTAAAGTTCAGAAAAATGTTCTACAAAAGTGTTCAGAATAGAAAACATTTTTCTGCACTTTAAATTTCCCCCACTTAAAATAATGGCTGTGTTTTTCCCTTTTAAATATGGCACTGTGTTGAGAAAATTAATCTATATAGTTAATTTTATTATATGGATTCCATAAAACTCGTCATTTAAAGTATCTCCCATTACCAAGTGACACATTTACAAACACAAGACATCTTTGCTCCCTGTAACTTGCAGATGTGGTATCATGTTTAAAATAGAAACATACATTTGTTTAAATGGGAGGAATTTTAAGTGAAGAAACATGCTTCATAAAACATTAGGATGTAATAAGGTTAATTAAAATTGGAGAAAGACATTAAGGGCCTCATTATGACATCAGAGGTTTCCTCAGGAACCCGACGATGCCAATGGCGCAAGAAGACCGCCAGTGCTGTCAGTGTGTAGGTGTCTGAGCATGTTTGAGTAAATCCGTGTATGGATGAATGTGAGTGAATGCATGTATGGATGTGGTGGTGCATGGGTTCATGCGTCGTGCGTGTGGGTGTGTGTGCATGATTGCGGGGGGGGTTGGAGGGGCCCTGTGATTCTAGGGGGAGTGGGTCTTGGGGGGGGACTCTGTGATTCTAGAGGGGTGGGGGTTGAGGGGACGCTGTGATTCTAGGGAGGGAGGGGGGTTAGGTGATTGCTGGGTGGGGAGCATTCTACCGGTGACAGGGAAGGAATTCCCTGTCACTGGTAGCCCTACCGCCATGGTTTTCATGGCGGTGGTACCACTGTGAAAACCATGGCGGTAGGCTGGCTCATTATACCTCTGGCTGTCATGTGTGGACCGCCGGGTTGGAGATGCACATCTGCGGCCCGGGGGTTTATGCCGCCATGGCTACGAGTGGTAATGTGGCAGGTTGGCTGCGGCCAACCCACCGCACTCATAATGTGGCGGTATATACCGCCAGCCTGTTGATGGCGATACCGCCGCATTAACCCTGGCGCTCAAAAGACCAAAAGGGTTCAAATGAGGGGCTAAGACTTTCTTCACTTTAAATTTTTTCCATAAAAAAAAAATAATAATTCAGTTATAACTATGGCACAATGTCTACTGGCCGCTGGGAGCAAGAGGCCTGCTGCTTGTAAATGTGACACTTTGAAATGGGAGAAAATTAAAATGAAGAATTAATCATTTAGGTAACTTTTCATTTTCATTTTCTCCCTTTGGAAAGCATTAAGGAAATATAATTTTGATCTTGCACTCCAATATTAAGTTGAAAAGGACTATTATTTAAGAGTTAAATACCTCAGTACTTCACTTCTGTGCCCCAGCTGAGCTCTGTCCATTATCAGGCTCTGCTATCTTCAGCTTGACGATAATAATGAAAAGTAAACACAGCTTTTCCTCAACTTTAAAAGAAAATTGTGACCATATGCTTTGCTTATTTAAAAATGAACTCCAGGTGAGCTACTCTGAAGGTGTCTGGGAGCTACTGGGAGCATGCAATCGGCTAGTTGGAGACACCTGGTATAGGAAGTTGCTTGGTATCTCAATGTATGTGCCAGATAACCTTCTCCCTGTGGACACGGAGTCACAGCCTGATTCACATCTTAAACCTTTGCCGGCCCTCCTGGAAATGAGGGTGAAACTTTCAGCACCAAAGGTTTCTCTAAATTCCATCTCAAAAGGCTGCTTGAAAGTGGCTCCCTAAGCTAGGAAAAAACTGATCAAAGAGAAGTTTCCAGACAAATCACCATTTAGGTAATGCAACAGACCAGCTGTTCCCCTTGTTCAGGTAAAATGCACTTGCATCGAAATCCTACCTCCAGTGTGCAGAGTCAAGAAGAATGAGTAGGTGTCAACTGATATCATTAAGAAATACCATGTGGCTGATGCTGTTCAGCTGACCCTTGCAAGTTCCAAATGCTACCAGAATATTCCAGTTCACACTCTCCATATTCTGGAGTTACCCCAAGAGTAGATCACCCAAGCTGGGATTGTATGTCTACTAGGGAAGAAGCTAAATCTTGTCATCATCAAATCCTGATTTGTTCCTAGTGGCGCATGTACCCTTTGCACCACCACAAGAAGTGCTTGGAGTAAGTTACCTTTCTTCATCTAAATCTCTTAATCTTTCACCTAAAACTATAGAACAGTGAGCATGGATTGTTACCTTCCACTGGAGCTTCAGCAGGTAGATCCATCTACCTACATCTTACTTTTCGGTCACAAAGAGTGGCACATCACTCGTGTTGTGGATTACTTTGCAGAGCATCACCATGAGGACAGTGCATGGGTGTTATCTTCCTGAACACTTCCATACATATCCTGTTTCGCAATAGTTACAGCAACATTCATACTCTCATTGTGTGTCTCAGAGTTATCACTAGTTAAAATCCCTGTGTACCTGGTGCCTAACGGAATATGTTGGCATAAAGTTCCTTATAAAATTTTGGATTCACATACCACATTTTCTGTGCATTCCTCTGGATGACATAGTCACACCAGGTCCATTTGATAGCCAGTGGGACAGCAGTGCGATAAGCAGATATTGGGTGATCTTACACTTATACATCACTTGATAATGAGGATCCTTATTTCAATGCTGTTAGCTATCAAGTATTCTTTCAATCTTTATGACAACCCCTACATTCATTACTCTAGTGGCCAACGTGAACTTAATAAGTTCACTCAATGGGAAAAACACTGTATTGCACCATATGCAGACAGTCTTAAAAAATATTTGTATTTTGATCTTGATTACTGGTATGAGTCTAGTGTGCATTTTAGTTCTATGATCCAGGGGCACTGCCTTACTATTGGTAATATGTCACAATGCTATCTATTCACCCCAGGTTCTTCAAATCTTTCAAGAATGTAATTACAAATAGTTGTATACTACAGTTCTAATATATCGTGCTTGAGGGACTGAATCAGTGGGAAATTAAAGCTTCTGGCATTATGTTACCTGCATGTCTCTAACCCCACAAGTTATTCAACAAACAACATTGCGATTAGCTCCACTTAAGTCTTTGGAGACCCTGCTAGCTCCTCAAAATAAGTAAAAACACTTCATAGATTGGAAATGGGGAATAGCATTACCTAATGTTGAAGTAAATAAATTGTTCAAAAAAGCTCATTTAAAACATTGCTAAATGCGATGAAGTGGTTTGATCTGAGGGCTAGTGCAAACCAGTGCACTTCAAAATCCTGTTATAGGACCTCAAGACTACCAACGAGTGGTCCAGATCCAAAAAATAAACTGTTTACTTTTACTACCCCTAACATGAGTAAATTTTGTGTCCACCTTCGAGATAACTTCTTTTAAGTTGCACAAGCAAATGATACCTAATGACATGAAGGTAACTGCTTTTAGGTCCAACTCTTGCAGTTAAGCTTTGATATGTTCTTATATACTTATAGAACATGTTTTGTACCTTTGGTGATGCCTTACCTGGTAGAGATTCTATCTTGCCACAGATTCCTTACCCTAGAATATTTCCCAGGCATCCGACTGGATCCAGAAAGTTTTCTAAGCAGTCCACTGGCGCATGTGTATGTGGTGTAGTTTCACTCTGCATGAGGTCAGTGGTGTTGCCTATATAGTTGCCACCCCCAGTGGGCTGAGCTCAGCTTTGTGACTATTTTCCACACAAGGAGCACAGAGCCATACTGAGGTATTGTGACCATAGTGCCCAAATGAGGTCTCAAGGATCTCTTATAAAGGAAACCACAGTTCTCCAAGTGGGGAGGATGGGAGGGGCAGTAAGCAATCTGAGGCTAGATAGAATCCCTACCATATAATGTGTTACAGAAGGTAAGTATTTTATTCATCTGATATAGACTTCTAGCCACAGGCTCCTTGCCTTAGAATAGATACTAAAGCAATATCTCCCTGGAGATGGGCCTGCAGACTGTTTACACTAAAAGGTTCTGGAGGACCAAATGGGTGAAATGCCCAACACAGTGGACTGGAGTGGCTAGGCAGCAGTGCTTGGCAATCGTGTGCAGCGATGCCCAGATAGCTGCCTGAGGGATATCCAGGACAGGTACTCCGCGAGCTAACACAGTAGTCGCAACCTTGGCTCTGGTGGAATGAGTCCACAGACACTCAGAGGGCTGTTTCTTCGCAAGTGCAGAGCAGAATTTGATGCAGAGAACAATCCATCTGACAATGGTTCTCTTTTACACTGCTCTGCCTTTCTCTGCTCCAATAAATCTCACAAAGAGTTCATTGTCCACCCGGATGCCTTTAGTACAATCAATGTAAAACGATAATGCTCTTTTTAGATGTAGGTGGTGGACTCTCTCCTCTCCCTTGGAAAGATAAGGTGGAGCAAAGAAAGTTGGCAGTGTAATGCTCTGTCTGACATGAAAAGGTGTCATAACCTTGGGAAGTAAGGATGCTCATGTCCTAAGGACGAGCTTGTCCAGGAAGGAGGTAGCTTACAGGTTTAACGGAGAGGGCTTACAACTCACTAACCCTCCTGGCAGATGTAATAACCACAAGAAAAACTGTTTTGATGGTGGGTAGTCGGAGAAGGCAGCAATGCCTGGTTTTAAAAGGGGAACACCTCAGAAAAGTGAGAACTCAATTAGGATACAATTATTGCAAACCTTTCTGGAATGGGGATTGTAGGAAAGTACCCTCTTTTTGGCATGGTTACCCCCATTTTTTGCCTGCTGTCAGTGTGGTGTGACTGTGTTCACTGGGATCCTGCTAACCAGGACTCCAGTGACTGTGCCCTCTCCCTCTAAATTTGGTTGCTTAGGACTTAGCACATCCCACAATTGGCATGCTGGCGCCCCCATATAAGTCCCTGGTATATTGTACTCAGGTAACTAGGGCATTGGGGCACCAGGGGTTTCCCATGGGCTGCAGCATGTATTGTGTCATCCATGGGAGCCCATGCAAAATGTTTCTGCAGGCCTATCAGTGCAGCCTGCGTGAAAAGTTGCATGCACCCTTTCACTACAGGTCACTGCACCAGGTCACAGTAAGTCACCCCTAAGGTAGGCTTCCCTAGTGCAGAGGGCAGAGTGCAGGTACCTGTGTGTGAAGGCGCCCCTGCATGAGCAGAGGTGCCCCTACGAACTCCACCTCCATTACACTGGACTTTGTGAGTGTGGGGAAGCCATTTTACCCGTGTACTGGACAGTGGTCACTACATGTGTCCAGCTACATAATAGTAACTCCGAACCTGGTCATGTTTGGTATCAAACATGTCAGAATCATACCCCAATACAGTTGCCAGTATTGGTTGTATGATTCCATGCACTCTGGGGGCTCCTTAGAGGACCCCCAGCATTGCTCTTAATAGTCTTCGGGAATTTTCCGAGCAGCCTGCGATGCTGCCACCCATCAGACAGGTCTATGCCCTCCTGCTGCTTGACCAGCTGAGGGTAAAGGTAGAACAAAGGATTTCCTGTAGGAGAGGGAGGTAACACCTTCTCCCTTGGAAATAAGTGTTACATGGCTTGGGAGGGGTAACCTCCCTAAGCCACCAGTATGCTTTGAAGGGCACAGTAGGTGTCCTGCTTGCATAAACCGGTTTGCACCAGTCTATGGACCCCCGGTCCCTGCTCTGGTGAGAAACTGGACAATAGAAAGGGGGGTGACCACTCCCCAGTCCATCACCACCTCAGAGGTGGTGCCCAGAGCTCCTCCAGGTGGCCACTTGATTCTGTTATCCTGAATCCAAGGCAGGCAGAGGGCCCTGGGAGCATCTGAATGGCCAGGTCAGGCAGGTGATGTCACAGCCCCCTCCTGATAGGTGGTCACTCTACTAGGTGAATTATCCCCCTCCCTGCGCTATTTAGGGTCTCCTTCTCAGGTGTGTCCTCAGATTCTATGTACAAGATTTCAGCAGGACTCCTCTGCATCATTTACTTCATCTTCTTGCTACCAGGACTTCAACTGGACCCCCCAGGAACCCACAATCTGCAACTCCAGCCTGCACAAGAAGTAAGAAGGAATCTCCCTTGGAGTGAAGGAGTCACCAACTGCAACGGCGACCGGCTTTGTGGATCCTCTCTCCTCCAGAACTACGTAGATCTTGCATCACAGGTGGTGGTCTGGAGTTGTCCCCTTGGTCCTTTCAACCAGGTTTCCAACTTGGGAGACGGTAAGCCCTTGCCTCTCCTTGCAGGATAGTCCTATGCACCGCAAATCTTGCATTTAACAAGGCTTGTTTGCTCCTCCTCAAGGGATCTTCAGGCTCCACGTAGCCCCAGCTCCCAGCACTCCATCCTGTAAAGAACAGTCTCCTGCCTGCTGCTGCAGCATTGTGGGACTTCTCTTCAGGTGTGCTGCGTGGGCCTCACTGCAACTCCTCTGCCTGCTGCCCGTGGATTGCCCATGAGGGCTGCTTCCACTTCTTGTGACTCTCCCAGCCACTGAGGGTCACTTTGAACTCCCCTCCTTGGGGGAGTCCCCTGGGTCTTGCTGGTCCTCTTCATCCTTGCAAAACCTTCATCTCCGACTCTTACATTTGCCACGGCTTTTTGGTGGTTTTCCAGCACCACTGACTGACTGAATCACGACTTCCGACGTGGGACGTCACTTGCATCCCTTCTGGAACTCCTCTTCTGCTCCTGTGCTGCACTGCTGACTTTCATAACACAAAAGGATGGTGGATGGAGTGCTGAACAATGCAAACACTAACCCCCAGTCACAGGTCTGGGTTTAATCCATTGTTCTTTTGCTCACCATGCCACCCCAGGTTGGACCCAGCCATGTGCAAATCATTCTTGACCCTGTTCTTCATGGGAACAGTCCAGCCCGAACTGCCAGGCCAGGTCCTCCCTGGACCGGAACAAGGGTCCTGGCGCCAGTTTCAGGGTATCACAGCAGGGTATCTGCAGCAAACATCTAAATAAAAACTTGCAGTCTTCTGGGCTTCATAATTCTGAAGCCCCTGGGTGTTCCAAGTTCAGGGGGGCATTGTTAATTTTATTGCGGGGGGCACCCAGCCCACCTGCAGCCCCAGAGGCCACCATCTCCCCTGGGCTTTCATGAATTGTAACCCCGACAGCCCACCGCAGCCCTGGGCACCACCACCTCCCAGGTGCTTCAATCTAATTCTATGCAGGGGGACCTCCGTCTCCCTGGGGTTTTCATGAATTGTAAGGAGGGGCAGCCTGGGCACCCCCCCACTGCAGCCCCGGGGCCGCCACGTCACCAGAGCTTTAATATAAATCTATGCAGGGGTGGCACGCGCCCCCCACAGACCTGGGGACCTCCGCCTCCCCAGGGCTTCAATCTAATTCTATGTGGGGGGCTGCCTTTCCAGGGACCACCTCAGGCTATTATTACATTTAATGTAGGGGCGACCACACAGTCCCCCTGCAGCCCTGGGGACCGCCACCTCCCCGGGGCTATAATTGAATTAAATGCAGGGGGCCGTTTGGCACCCCCCGCATCCCCGGGAACCACCACCTCCCCAGGGCTATTACTACATTTAATGTGGGGGAACTGTGCGGCCCCAGGGACCACTACTTCCCCAGTGCTTCACAGAAATATGGTTATTGGGGTGTGTGCTCCACCCCCCTGCAGCCCTGGGGACCACCCCCTCCCCGGGCAAACTGTAAAAAATAGAAAGGGGGTCTAAACACCCCCCATTTTTTTTTAGAATTCTTTGGGGGAGGAGACCCTCAACCTCTCCATTTATTTTCAATAAATTAATTATATTTTCATTGGTGATGAGCCCTCAAACTCCATTAGTAATTACTCTTACCACCCTATGCACCTACCTACCTCTAAACCATAAAAATATCCTCACCACCCTATGCCCCTACCCATACCTAAACCCTAAATTACCCTTCCCACCCAATACCCTTACCCGCCTCGAAGCCCTAAAAATACCCTTTCCACACAACACTAAAAACACCCTTACAATCCTATACTCCGACCAATATAGTATAGGATTGTAACATATATGTGTGTGTGTGTATATACATATATATATATATATATATATACACACATATATGTTTTCACTGAAAAAAACAAAGGCTACAGGGATGTTATAGTTAGGAAATAGAATTGAAAAAAAACTTAACAATTCACTAAAAAACAAAGGTTACAGGGATGTTATAGTTATGTTCAGATTTTCCACACCTAAAACCATACAAATTCAGTAGTTATAGTTATATTATCTCAAAAAACTATAACTTGCGCGCCTGCCATGTACAGTTTTCTCATGAAAATTTTTATTATAGGGGGCGTGGCCTAAGCGTCCAAGCTGTAGGACGTAGACTTCAGAGCTCCCAGAAACCTCGAAGCTCTGAGGCCCAAAAATCCTGAATTTTGAATCACAATAGACTATAGTGGGGTATAGGCTTCACATCCAGGACCCAGTGAGGGGGGAATTCAAGGTCTGTCCGCCCTTCTGGAAGATGTTGGGGACAAAACAAAGACTCATGCTCCCGGAACAGCCTATTGAAAAAATGGTGTCCCCCATATAGTGATTATATGACTGCTGAGTGTGGGGCAGTTGAAAGAGGGCTATACTAGCCTACTATAGAGTCTAGGGGGAAAAAGGGGGAGCATTTTTTGGTCCTAGACTACCTGAGCCTGAGAGGGATGAGACCCATGGGTGTGCGGGGCTGCCCTCTTCTGCAGATACACAGAACCAGCACATAGTTGCATGAGACAGGAACGGGCTGAGAAGGACCAGATGCAGTGAGACTGTCTGAAAGAGGGCCCGTGATGCCAGATCTGGGAACAACAACAAGCAAGTTACACAAGGCATACTAAGAGAGAATACTGGACTAACGGTAGTTTGAAGGTGCGCCAAATTATACATAACACAGTTCTACAGGGTAAACCCTCCAGATTCTTTTCTGTGGAACATACACCCAGGGTTTCATTATATCTATCGCAGCTTGAGGCGAACCCACACCTGATCACAGTGCACCTAATAAACTTTAGAGCTAGAGACGCTATCTTCCAAAATGCAAGAAAACATGGCCGTGGTTTATAGATGTATATGAAGTACACCTATACCCGGACTAAATAAATTTGGTGCAGAGTCAACGATAAGCCTTTGTACCTGTCAAGAAAGTTCTCTTACAAAAATAACTAAAATACTCACTTCTTTACCTGGAGAAGCTGAGAGTGGAGTGTGAGGGAAAAGGTAATTTCTTTTCAAATGCATAAGACACCTGGTCCTGGTTCGAAAACTGGGGCAGAGAAAGAAGATGGATGGGAAGCTGTGTTGAAGAGACAAAGAAGCAAAAAATGGGGAGGGAAAATCAATGTCCCCTTACCCACAAAGGCATAGATGAAAACTGCGCTGGAGCAAACAGTTCAGGAGCTGCAAACTACACAGATGCTCTTAGCACTAACAAGTGGAGATCCCTTGCCCCAGAGCGTGGAAGCAGCAGCTCGAACAAACTGAAACGGAATATGAGAATGAGGAGGACTGGGTGCCGCTGGTGACGCTCATGACATTAGAGCACTTGGGGTAAAGTGGTCCATGTCACTGACAGGGTCTGGTAATAATGGACAAGGCCTCGGGACACAGGGGAGGTGGGGATATGGTCATATGATACTTTTTACACCTGAGAACACAACAGGAGGCCGACAGCTGCGCCCCAGCGATAACTGCATAAGGTATTTGTTAATGTTTTGGTTTGGGATCTACACAGGCCATGAATTTGGGGGGGTAGTTACTTGTAAAACCTCTGCATGGTAAGGTAGGGTGGGAGGGTTTGTTTGGGGGAATTTGATGACAACAAGACACACCCGCAATTGGAGTGGTCCTTCATCTAGGTCCATCTGGGAAGCCAGTCTCTATTAGAGGAAAATTAACTATTTCAGTCATAGCACATTCACACTCTTTGCGATTGTAATATTAATGGCCTGGACAATAAAGTAAAGAGGAGTCTAGTGCAAAGGGCCCTGAATAGAAATAAACCTGATGTTGTATACCTGCACATTTGATTAATATGCAACACAATAGCATGAGGCGTGGGAGATACAAGGTGGCCGGTTGCACACAATATTCTTTGGGTTCCAGGGGGATCTTGATATTGATCAGAAGAACACTCCTGTTTCACACAAAGCGTACCTGGATAGACACAAATTGATGTTACATTTTAGTCCAGGGTAACTATGAGGGAGAAGAAATCCTGTTAGCTAATGTATATGCCCCCCGGGTTTGCAGATGGAAACATTGTGGAAAATGGGCTGTATACTGATGGAGGCATAGCCAGGGCTGGTGCTGCTGGGTGGAGATTTTAATCTGGTTTTGGATCCCACAATGGACAGGATGAATAAAGGGAAACTGGTGGGGTTCATGCAGGCACTGGCTTTATGTGATGTATGGCGAACTCTCCACCCCAAGGAAAGAGGGTACACCTTGTACTCTGGGCCCCACAACATGCATTCACGGATAGATTACCTTCTCTCCATAGGTGATTCGCATTTCAGGTTTAGCGAGATGGACTACTTAGCCTGATCTCAGTGACCATTATCCCTTGAGAGCAATGTTTACTGTTAAATCACCAACATTCAGGGGGCCATGGTAAATGGAAACATGGCGCCTCACCAACAAGCAGGAAGTTAAGTGTCTAGACAAAGCCACCAAATATTATTTTGAAGAAAACAAGCACTCAGTGAAGAGCCAGTAATACTGTAGGAAGCATAAACGGCCACAATTACAATTAAAGGGTCATCACTGGTGAGATAGGAGACAGATAGGAGAGATGCATTAGATTGGCCACCTTGGAAGGGAAATTGATTCAGCTAGAAAAGGAATATGCAGAGAATCCTATACCCGCAGGGAAAGCAGACATGGATATAAAGAATCCAGAGTACCAGACGGTAGCCAAACACGAGGCAAGAACATCCTACTTGGCAAAACAGAAACAGGTTTATGAAGAGGGGAACAAAACGAGCAAACCACTTGCATGGATTGGGAGCAAAGAGAGAGAGAGTATGACCATCAGACAGACATGGACAGACTCTGGGGATATAGTGAGAAGAGATGATAAAATAGCAGAAGAGTTTGGTGGGGATTTGGAACCCTTCTATAAACCCCAATTGCAAATTTCTGAACAGGAAGTGCCACAATTTATAAAGGACTGTCCCATGAGATGGCTGGGTAGGGAATGAGTGGCGGTTTGAGAGATGGAATTACAGTAGAGGAAGTCTACTCTGCGATGAGTCAAATACAATTTGAGAAGGCTCCGGGTCCGAATGAACTTCCAATTGAGCTGTTTAAGAAACTGCAGTAGTAGCCAAGGACTCCACTTCAGTTTGCATATGTAAAGGTGTTTCAAGATGGGACACTACCAGATGACATGAGGGTCGCTACAGTTATAATGATCCTGAAGATACGCAAACACCCAGACAGGAGTGGTTCCTATTAGACCAGTATCACTGCTAAATGTCAATGTTAAGATACTGGCAAAACATTTAGCAAGTAGACTAAGAGACCCATTACCTCTTCGGCGGTCCTTTCATAGGACCGTCGAAGCCGCAGAAGGTAAAAGACCGCCAGTAAAGTAGGATTTTTGCCTGCCATATTAGGAGTTTTCCACTGGGCCAGTGGGCGAAAACAGTGTTTCGTCCCACTGGCACAGCGAAAAATTCACCACAATATTGACGCCGGCTCGTAATCGAGCCGGCAGCAATGTTGTGGTGTGTTGTTTGTGACAGCACCCTGCGGGCAGTGAAATGTGTGACGGGGATGTCCATGGGGGTCCCTGCACTGCCCATGCCAAGTGCATAAGCAGTGCAGGGCCCCTTTTCTGCCAGCATTTGCATGGCGGTGAGACCACCATGCAAAGGCTGGCGGAAAGGGGACTCGTAATGCCCAGAGCAGTGCTGCTTGCAGCGCTGCCCTGGCGAATTACGACCACTGAGATCGCCAGGCTGTCGACAGGAGGGAACCTTGCAGTGTCGGCGGTCGGACCGTGGCCTATCTGCCACGGTCATAATAGGGCGGTCGGACCGCCCTGTCTGCGGCGGTCTGACCACCATTGCGAGTGTGGCGGTCTTGAGACTGCCACACTCGTAATGAGGGCCTAAGTGGGTAATACAGAAGTTAGTAAAACTGGACCAGAACGGGTTTATACTAGGTCACACGATCAAGTTGAATTTAAGGAGACTACATAACAATCTCGCTGCAGCACGGGGATCACCAGCAGGGACAGAGACCGCCTACTTTTACGCAAATAAGGCCTTCGACTCAGTCGAATTGACCTACCTCTTTGGCGTTATGACTAAGATGGGGATTGACCCTAGATATATGAGATTGGTTAGACTGCTATGTGAAAGTCCTATGGCAAGATGTGAGGGTTAACATGCACATGTCAAGAGCATGCAATATAAGTACAAGCACAAGACACGGATGCCCACATTTGACAATGCTGTTCGCGCTTGCTAAAGAAGTCTTAGCAAAAACAACAGAAGATGGACGGAATGCAGAACAAATCAAACACTCACCCCCAGCCACAGATCTGGGTTTAATCCATCAGTTTTTTTGCTTGCCTTGCCTTGCCATTCCAGCTCAGACCCAGCCATGTGCTAATCAGTCTTGACCCTGTTCCCCATAGGAACAGTCCAGCCCGAACTGCCAGGCCAGGTCCTCCCTGGAACAGAAACAAGCATCCTGGGAACGGTTTCAGGGTATCACCCTTCATTAGCCAGGCTAGATTGAATCTGGTGGCATAGCAAGCACGGGACCCACGTCTGGGCATACCCTTCCCACTTGGGGCAACAAATGCAAAAACAACAGAAGATGGACGGAATGCAGAACAAATCAAACACTCACCCCCAGTCACAGATCTGGGTTTAATCCATCAGTTTTTTTGCTTCCCGTGCCATTCCAGCTCAGACCCAGCCATGTGCAAATCAGTCTTGACCCTGTTCCCCATGGGAACATTCCAACAGAACTGACGGCCAGGTCCTCCCTGGACCAGAAACAAGCATCCTGTGACCGGTTTCATGGTATCACCCTTCATCAGCCAGGCTAGCTTGAATCTGGTGGCATAGCAAGCACAGGACCCACATCTGGGAATACCCTTCCCACTTGGGGCAACAAATTCAAAAACTACAGAAGATGGACGGAATGCAGAACAAATCAACCTCTCACCCCCAGTCACAGATCTGGGTTTAATCCATCAGTTTTTTTGCTTGCCGTACCATTCCAGCTCAGACCCAGACATGTGCAAATCAGTCTTGACCCTGTTCCCCATGGGCACAGTCCAGCCCGAACTGCCAGGCCAGGTCCTTCCTGGACCAGAACCAAGCATCCTGGGACCGGTGTCAGGGTATCACCCTTCATCAGCCAGGCTAGCTTGAATCTGGTGGCATAGCAAGACCGGGACCCACGTCTGGGCATACCCTTCCCACTTGGGGCAACAAATGCAAAAACAACAGAAGATGGACGGATTGCAGCACAAATCAAACACTCACCCCCAGTCACAGATCTGGGTTTAATCCATCAGTGTTTTTGCTTGCTGTACCATTCCAGCTCAGACCCAGCCACGTGCAAATCAGTCTTGACCCTGTTCCCCATGGGTGGGAACAGTCCAGCCCGAACTGCCAGGCCAGGTCCTCCCTGGACTAGAAACAAACATCCTGGGACCGGTTTCAGGGTATCACCCTTCATCAGCCAGGCTAGCTTGAATCTGGTGGCATAGCAAGCACAGGACCCACGTCTGGGAATACCCTTCCCACTTGAGGCAACAAATTCAAAAACTACAGCAGATGGACGGAATGCAGAAAAAATCAAGCTCTCACCCCCAGTCACAGATCTGGGTTTAATCCATCAGTTTTTTTGCTTGCTGTGCCATTCCAGCTCAGACCCAGCCATGTGCAAATCAGTCTTGACCCTGTTCCCCATGGGCACACTCCAGCCCGAACTGCCAGGCCAGGTCCTCCCTGGACCAGAACCAAGCATCCTGTGACCGGTTTCAGGGTATCACCCTTCATCAGCCAGGCTAGCTTGAATCTGGTGGCATAGCAAGCACAGGACCCACATCTGGGAATACCCTTCCCACTTGGGGCAACAAGTTCAAAAACTACAGAAGATGGACGGAATGCAGAACAAATCAAACACTCACCCCCAGTCACAGATCTGGGTTTAATCCATCAGTTTTTTTGCTTGCCGTGCCATTCCAGCTCAGACCCAGCCATGTGCTAATCAGTCTTGACCCTGTTCCCCGTGGGAACAGTCCAGCCCGAACTGCCATCCAGGTCCTCCCTGGACCAGAAACAAGCATCCTGGGACCGGTTTCAGGGTATCACCCTTCATTAGCCAGGCTAGATTGAATCTGGTGGCATAGCAAGCACAGCACCCACGTCTGGGCATACACTTCTCACTTGGGGCAACAAATGCAAAAACAACAGAAGATGGACGGAATGCAGAACAAATCAAACACTCACCCCCAGTCACAGATCTGGGTTTAATCCATCAGTTTTTTTGCTTCCCGTGCCATTCCAGCTCAGACCCAGCCATGTGCAAATCAGTCTTGACGCTGTTCCCCATGGGAACAGTCCAGCCCGAACTGCCGGCCACCTCCTCCCTGGACCAGAAACAAGCATCCTGGGACCGGTTTCAGGGTATCACCCTTCATCAGCCAGGCTAGCTTGAATCTGGTGGCATAGCAAGCACAGGACCCACGTCTGGGAATACCCTTCCCACTTGAGGCAACAAATTCAAAAACTACAGAAGATGGACGGAATGCAGAACAAATCAAGCTCTCACCCCCAGTCACAGATCTGGGTTTAATCCATCAGTTTTTTTGCTTGCCGTGCCATTCCAGCTCAGACCCAGACATGTGCAAATCAGTCTTGACCCTGTTCCCCATGGGCACAGTCCAGCCCGAACTGCCAGGCCAGGTCCTCCCTGGACCAGAACCAAGCATCCTGGGACCGGTGTCAGGGTATCACCCTTCATCAGCCAGGCTAGCTTGAATCTGGTGGCATAGCAAGCACGGGACCCACGTCTGGGCATACCCTTCCCACTTGGGGCAACAAATGCAAAAACAACAGAAGATGGACGGATTGCAGCACAAATCAAACACTCACCCCCAGTCACAGATCTGGGTTTAATCCATCAGTGTTTTTGCTTGCTGTACCATTCCAGCTCAGACCCAGCCACGTGCAAATCAGTCTTGACCCTGTTCCCCATGGGAACAGTCCAGCCCGAACTGCCAGCCAGGTCCTCCCTTTACCAGAAACAAGCATCCTGGGACCGGTTTCAGGGTATCACCCTTCATCAACCAGGCTAGCTTGAATCTGGTGGCATAGCAAGCACAGGACCCACGTCTGGGAACACCCTTCCCACTTGGGGCAACAAATGCAAAAACAACAGAAGATGGACGGAATGCAGACCAAATCAAGCTCTCACCCCCAGTCACAGATCTGGGTTTAATCCATCAGTATTTTTGCTTGCCGTGCCATTCCAGCTCAGACCCAGCCATGTGCAAATCAGTCTTGACCCTGTTCCCCATGGGCACAGTCCAGCCCGAACTGCCAGGTCAGGTCCTCCCTGGACCAGAACCAAGCATCCTGGGACCGGTGTCAGGGTATCACCCTTCATCAGCCAGGCTAGCTTGAATCTGGTGGCATAGCAAGCACGGGACCCACGTCTGGGCATACCCTTCCCACTTAGGGCAACAAATGCAAAAACAACAGAAGATTGACGGATTGCAGAACAAATCAAACACTCACCCCCAGTCACAGATCTGGGTTTAATCCATCAGTGTTTTTGCTTGCTGTACCATTCCAGCTCAGACCCAGCCATGTGCAAATCAGTCTTGACCCTGTTCCCCATGGGAACAGTCCAGCCCGAACTTCCAGGCCAGGTCCTCCCTGGACCAGAAACAAGCATCCTGGGACCGGTTTCAGGGTATCACCCTTCATCAGCCAGGCTAGCTTGAATCTGGTGGCATAGCAAGCACGGGACCCACGTCTGGGCATACCCTTCCCACTTGGGGCAACAAATGCAAAAACAACAGAAGATGGACGGAATGCAGAACAAATCAAACACTCACCCCCAGTCACAGATCTGGGTTTAATCCATCAGTTTTTTTGCTTCCCGTGCCATTCCAGCTCAGACCCAGCCATGTGCAAATCAGTCTTGACCCTGTTCCCCATGGGAACATTCCAACAGAACTGCCGGCCAGGTCCTCCATGGACCAGAAGCAAGCATCCTGTGACCGGTTTCAGGGTATCACCCTTCATCAGCCAGGCTAGCTTGAATCTGGTGGCATAGCAAGCACAGGACCCACATCTGGGAATACCCTTCCCACTTGGGGCAACAAATTCAAAAACTACAGAAGATGGACGGAATGCAGAACAAATCAAGCTCTCACCCCCAGTCACAGATCTGGGTTTAATCCATCAGTTTTTTTCCTTGCCGTGCCATTCCAGCTCAGACCCAGCCATGTCCTAATCAGTCTTGACCCTGTTCCCCATGGGAACAGTCCAGCCCGAACTGCCAGGCCAGGTCCTCCCTGGACCAGAAACAAGCATCCTGGGACCGGTTTCAGGGTATCACCCTTCATTAGCCAGGCTAGATTGAATCCGGTGGCATAGCAAGCACGGGACCCGCGTCTGGGCATACCCTTCCCACTTGGGGCAACAAATGCAAAAACAACAGAAGATGGACGGAATGCAGACCAAATCAAGCTCTCACCCCCAGTCACAGATCTGGGTTTAATCCATCAGTATTTTTGCTTGCCGTGCCATTCCTGCTCAGACCCAGCCATGTGCAAATCAGTCTTGACCCTGTTCCCCATGGGCACAGTCCAGCCCGAACTGCCAGGTCAGGTCCTCCCTGGACCAGAACCAAGCATCCTGGGACCGGTGTCAGGGTATCACCCTTCATCAGCCAGGCTAGCTTGAATCTGGTGGCATAGCAAGCACGGGACCTACGTCTGGGCATACCCTTCCCACTTAGGGCAACAAATGCAAAAACAACAGAAGATTGACGGATTGCAGAACAAATCAAACACTCACCCCCAGTCACAGATCTGGGTTTAATCCATCAGTGTTTTTGCTTGCTGTACCATTCCAGCTCAGACCCAGCCATGTGCAAATCAGTCTTGACCCTGTTCCCCATGGGAACAGTCCAGCCCGAACTTCCAGGCCAGGTCCTCCCTGGACTAGAAACAAGCATCCTGGGACCGGTTTCAGGGTATCACCCTTCATCAGCCAGGCTAGCTTGAATCTGGTGGCATAGCAAGCACGGGACCCACGTCTGGGCATACCCTTCCCACTTGGGGCAACAAATGCAAAAACAACAGAAGATGGACGGAATGCAGAACAAATCAAACACTCACCCCCAGTCACAGATCTGGGTTTAATCCATCAGTTTTTTTGCTTCCCGTGCCATTCCAGCTCAGACCCAGCCATGTGCAAATCAGTCTTGACCCTGTTCCCCATGGGAACATTCCAACAGAACTGCCGGCCAGGTCCTCCCTGGACCAGAAACAAGCATCCTGTGACCGGTTTCAGGGTATCACCCTTCATCAGCCAGGCTAGCTTGAATCTGGTGGCATAGCAAGCACAGGACCCACATCTGGGAATACCCTTCCCACTTGGGGCAACAAATTCAAAAACTACAGAAGATGGACGGAATGCAGAACAAATCAAGCTCTCACCCCCAGTCACAGATCTGGGTTTAATCCATCAGTTTTTTTCCTTGCCGTGCCATTCCAGCTCAGACCCAGCCATGTCCTAATCAGTCTTGACCCTGTTCCCCATGGGAACAGTCCAGCCCGAACTGCCAGGCCAGGTCCTCCCTGGACCAGAAACAAGCATCCTGGGACCGGTTTCAGGGTATCACCCTTCATTAGCCAGGCTAGATTGAATCCGGTGGCATAGCAAGCACGGGACCCGCGTCTGGGCATACCCTTCCCACTTGGGGCAACAAATGCAAAAACAACAGAAGATGGACGGAATGCAGAACAAATCAAACACTCACCCCCAGTCACAGATCTGGGTTTAATCCATCAGTTTTTTTGCTTCCCGTGCCATTCCAGCTCAGACCCAGCCATGTGCAAATCAGTCTTGACCCTGTTCCCCATGGGAACATTCCAACAGAACTGCCGGCCAGGTCCTCCCTGGACCAGAAACAAGCATCCTGTGACCGGTGTCAGGGTATCACCCTTCATCAGCCAGGCTAGCTTGAATCTGGTGGCATAGCAAGCACGGGACCCACGTCTGGGCATACCCTTCCCACTTAGGGCAACAAATGCAAAAACAACAGAAGATTGACGGATTGCAGAACAAATCAAACACTCACCCCCAGTCACAGATCTGGGTTTAATCCATCAGTGTTTTTGCTTGCTGTACCATTCCAGCTCAGACCTAGCCACGTGCAAATCAGTCTTGACCCTGTTCCCCATGGGAACAGTCCAGCCCGAACTGCCAGGCCAGGTCCTCCCTGGACCAGAAACAAGCATCCTGTGACCGGTGTCAGGGTATCACCCTTCATCAGCCAGGCTAGCTTGAATCTGGTGGCATAGCAAGCACAGGACCCACGTCTGGGAATACCCTTCCCACTTGAGGCAACAAATTCAAAAACTACAGAAGATGGACGGAATGCAGAACAAATCAAGCTCTCACCCCCAGTCACAGATCTGGGTTTAATCCATCCGTTTTTTTGCTTGCCGTGCCATTCCAGCTCAGACCCAGACACGTGCAAATCAGTCTTGACCCTGTTCCCCATGGGCACAGTCCAGCCCGAACTGCCAGGCCAGGTCCTCCCTGGACCAGAACCAAGCATCCTGGGACCGGTGTCAGGGTATCACCCTTCATCAGCCAGGCTAGCTTGAATCTGGTGGCATAGCAAGCACGGGACCCACGTCTGGGCATACCCTTCCCACTTGCGGCAACAAATGCAAAAACAACAGAAGATGGACGGATTGCAGCACAAATCAAACACTCACCCCCAGTCACAGATCTGGGTTTAATCCATCAGTGTTTTTGCTTGCTGTACCATTCCAGCTCAGACCCAGCCACGTGCAAATCAGTCTTGACCCTGTTCCCCATGGGAACAGTCCAGCCCGAACTGCCAGCCAGGTCCTCCTTTTACCAGAAACAAGCATCCTGGGACCGGTTTCAGGGTATCACCCTTCATCAACCAGGCTAGCTTGAATCTGGTGGCATAGCAAGCACAGGACCCACGTCTGGGAATACCCTTCTCACTTGGGGCAACAAATGCAAAAACAACAGAAGATGGACGGAATGCAGAACAAATCAAGCTCTCACCCCCAGTCACAGATCTGGGTTTAATCCATCAGTTTTTTTGCTTGCCGTGCCATTCCAGCTCAGACCCAGCCATGTGCAAATCAGTCTTGACCCTGTTCCCCATGGGCACAGTCCAGCCCGAACTTCCAGGTCAGGTCCTCCCTGGACCAGAACCAAGCATCCTGGGACCGGTGTCAGGGTATCACCCTTCATCAGCCAGGCTAGCTTGAATCTGGTGGCATAGCAAGCACGGGACCCACGTCTGGGCATACCCTTCCCACTTAGGGCAACAAATGCAAAAACAACAGAAGATTGACGGATTGCAGAACAAATCAAGCACTCACCCCCAGTCACAGATCTGGGTTTAATCCATCAGTGTTTTTGCTTGCTGTACCATTCCAGCTCAGACCCAGCCATGTGCAAATCAGTCTTGACCCTGTTCCCCATGGGAACAGTCCAGCCCGAACTGCCAGGCCAGGTCCTCCCTGGACTAGAAACAAGCATCCTGGGACCGGTTTCAGGGTATCACCCTTCATCAGCCAGGCTAGCTTGAATCTGGTGGCATAGCAAGCACGGGACCCACGTCTGGGCATACCCTTCCCACTTGGGGCAACAAATGCAAAAACAACAGAAGATGGACGGAATGCAGAACAAATCAAACACTCACCCCCAGTCACAGATCTGGGTTTAATCCATCAGTTTTTTTGCTTCCCGTACCATTCCAGCTCAAACCCAGCCATGTGCAAATCAGTCTTGACCCTGTTCCCCATGGGAACATTCCAACAGAACTGCCGGCCAGGTCCTCCCTGGACCAGAAACAAGCATCCTGTGACCGGTTTCAGGGTATCACCCTTCATCAGCCAGGCTAGCTTGAATCTGGTGGCATAGCAAGCACAGGACCCACATCTGGGAATACCCTTCCCACTTGGGGCAACAAATTCAAAAACTACAGAAGATGGACGGAATGCAGAACAAATCAAGCACTCACCCCCAGTCACAGATCTGGGTTTAATCCATCAGTTTTTTTGCTTGCCGTGCTATTCCAGCTCAGACCCAGCCATGTGCTAATCAGTCTTGACCCTGTTCCCCATGGGAACAGTCCAGCCCGAACTGCCAGGCCAGGTCCTCCCTGGACCAGAAACAAGCATCCTGGGACCGGTTTCAGGGTATCACCCTTCATTAGCCAGGCTAGATTGAATCTGGTGGCATAGCAAGCACGGGACCCGCGTCTGGGCATACCCTTCCCACTTGGGGCAACAAATGCAAAAACAACAGAAGATGGACGGAATGCAGAACAAATCAAACACTCACCCCCAGTCACAGATCTGGGTTTAATCCATCAGTTTTTTTGCTTCCCGTGCCATTCCAGCTCAGACCCAGCCATGTGCAAATCAGTCTTGACCCTGTTCCCCATGGGAACATTCCAACAGAACTGCCGGCCAGGTCCTCCCTGGACCAGAAACAAGCATCCTGTGACCGGTGTCAGGGTATCACCCTTCATCAGCCAGGCTAGCTTGAATCTGGTGGCATAGCAAGCACAGGACCCACATCTGGGAATACCCTTCCCACTTGGGGCAACAAATTCAAAAACTACAGAAGATGGACGGAATGCAGAACAAATCAAGCTCTCACCCCCAGTCACAGATCTGGGTTTAATCCATCAGTTTTTTTGCATGCCGTGCCATTCCAGCTTAGACCCAGACATGTGCAAATCAGTCTTGACCCTGTTCCCCATGGGCACAGTCCAGCCCGAACTGCCAGGCCAGGTCCTTCCTGGACCAGAACCAAGCATCCTGGGACCGGTGTCAGGGTATCACCCTTCATCAGCCAGGCTAGCTTGAATCTGGTGGCATAGCAAGCATGGGACCCACGTCTGGGCATACCCTTCCCACTTGGGGCAACAAATGCAAAAACAACAGAAGATGGACGGATTGCAGCACAAATCAAACACTCACCCCCAGTCACAGATCTGGGTTTAATCCATCAGTATTTTTGCTTGCTGTACCATTCCAGCTCAGACCCAGCCACGTGCAAATCAGTCTTGACCCTGTTCCCCATGGGAACAGTCCAGCCTGAACTGCCAGGCCAGGTCCTCCCTGGACTAGAAACAAGCATCCTGGGACCGGTTTCAGGGTATCACCCTTCATCAGCCAGGCAAGCTTGAATCTGGTGGCATAGCAAGCACAGGACCCACGTCTGGGAATACCCTTCCCACTTGAGGCAACAAATTCAAAAACTACAGAAGATGGACGGAATGCAGAACAAATCAAGCTCTCACCCCCAGTCACAGATCTGGGTTTAATCCATCAGTTTTTTTGCTTGCTATGCCATTCCAGCTCAGACCCAGCCATGTGCAAATCAGTCTTGAACCTGTTCCCCATGGGCACAGTCCAGCCCGAACTGCCAGGCCAGGTCCTCCCTGGACCAGAACCAAGCATCCTGGGACCGGTGTCAGGGTATCACCCTTCATCAGCCAGGCTAGATTGATTCTGGTGGCATAGCAAGCACGGGACCCACGTCTGGGCATACCCTTCCGACTTGGGGCAACAAATGCAAAAACTACAGAAGATGGATGGAATGCAGAAAAAATCAAACACTCACCCCCAGTCACAGATCTGGGTTTAATCCATCAGTTTTTTTGCTTGCCGTGCCATTCCAGCTCAGACCCAGCCATGTGCAAATCAGTCTTGACCCTGTTCCCCATGGGAACAGTCCAGCCCGAACTGCCAGCCAGGTCCTTCCTGGACCAGAAACAAGCATCCTGGGACCGGTTTCAGGGTATCACCCTTCATCAGCCAGGCTAGTTTGAATCTGGTGGCATAGCAAGCACGGGACCCACGTCTGGGCATACCCTTCCCACTTGGGGCAACAAATGCAAAGACAACAGAAGATGGACGGAATGCAGAAAAAATCAAACACTCACCCCCAGTCACAGATCTGGGTTTAATCCATCAGTTTTTTTGCTTGCCGTGCCATTCCAGCTCAGACCCAGCCATGTGCAAATCAGTCTTGACCCTGTTCCCCATGGGAACAGTCCAGCACTAACTGCCGGCCAGGTCCTCCCTGGACCAGAAACAAGCATCCTGGGACCGGTTTCACAGTATCACCCTTCATCAGCCAGGCTAGCTTGAATCTGGTGGCATAGCAAGCACAGGACCCACGTCTGGGAATACCCTTCCCACTTGAGGCAACAAATTCAAAAACTACAGAAGATGGACGGAATGCAGAACAAATCAAGCTCTCACCCCCAGTCACAGATCTGGGTTTAATCCATCCGTTATTTTGCTTGCTGTGCCATTCCAGCTCAGACCCAACCATGTGCAAATCAGTCTTGACCCTGTTCCCCATGGGCACAGTCCAGCCCGAACTGCCAGGCCAGGTCCTCCCTGGACCAGAACCAAGCATCCTGGGACCGATGTCAGGGTATCACCCTTCATCAGCCAGGCTAGATTGAATCTGGTGGCATAGCAAGCACGGGACCCACGTCTGGGCATACCCTTCCCACTTAGGGCAACAAATGCAAAAACAACAGAAGATGGACGGAATGCAGAAAAAATCAAACACTCACCCCCAGTCACAGATCTGGGTTTAATCCATCAGTTTTTTTGCTTGCCGTGCCATTCCAGCTCAGACCCAGCCATGTGCAAATCAGTCTTGACCCTGTTCCCCGTGGGAAAAGTCCAGCCCGAACTGCCATCCAGGTCCTCCCTGAACCAGAAACAAGCATCCTGGGACCGGTTTCAGGGTATCACCCTTCATCAGCCAGGCTAGTTTGAATCTGGTGGCATAGCAAGCACAGCACCCACGTCTTGGCATACACTTCTCACTTGGGGCAACAAATGCAAAAACAACAGAAGATGGACGGAATGCAGAACAAATCAAACACTCACACCCAGTCACAGATATGGGTTTAATCCATCAGTTTTTTTGCTTGCCGTGCCATTCCAGCTCAGATCCAGCCATGTGGAAATCAGTCTTGACGCTGTTCCCCATGGGAACATTCCAACAGAACTGCCGGCCAGGTCCTCCCTGGACCAGAAACAAGCATCCTGTGACCGGTGTCAGGGTATCACCCTTCATCAGCCAGGCTAGCTTGAATCTGGTGGCATAGCAAGCACGGGACCCACGTCTGGGCATACCCTTCACACTTGGGGCAACAAATGCAAAAACAACAGAAGATGGACGGAATGCAGAACAAATCAAACACTCACCCCCAGTCACAGATCTGGGTTTAATCCATCAGTTTTTTTGCTTCCCGTGCCATTCCAGCTCAGACCCAGCCATGTGCAAATCAGTCTTGACCCTGTTCCCCATGGGAACATTCCAACAGAACTGCCGGCCAGGTCCTCCCTGGACCAGAAACAAGCATCCTGTGACCGGTGTCAGGGTATCACCCTTCATCAGCCAGGCTAGCTTGAATCTGGTGGCATAGCAAGCACAGGACCCACGTCTGGGAATACCCTTCCCACTTGAGGCAACAAATTCAAAAACTACAGAAGATGGACGGAATGCAGAACAAATCAAGCTCTCACCCCCAGTCACAGATCTGGGTTTAATCCATCAGTTTTTTTGCTTGCCGTGCCATTCCAGCTCAGACCCAGACATGTGCAAATCAGTCTTGACCCTGTTCCCCATGGGCACAGTCCAGCCCGAACTGCCATCCAGGTCCTCCCTGGACCAGAAACAAGCATCCTGGGACCGGTTTCAGGGTATCACCCTTCATCAGCCAGGCTAGTTTGAATCTGGTGGCATAGCAAGCACAGCACCCACGTCTTGGCATACACTTCTCACTTGGGGCAACAAATGCAAAAACAACAGAAGATGGACGGAATGCAGAACAAATCAAACACTCACACCCAGTCACAGATATGGGTTTAATCCATCAGTTTTTTTGCTTGCCGTGCCATTCCAGCTCAGATCCAGCCATGTGGAAATCAGTCTTGACGCTGTTCCCCATGGGAACATTCCAACAGAACTGCCGGCCAGGTCCTCCCTGGACCAGAAACAAGCATCCTGTGACCGGTGTCAGGGTATCACCCTTCATCAGCCAGGCTAGCTTGAATCTGGTGGCATAGCAAGCACGGGACCCACGTCTGGGCATACCCTTCCCACTTAGGGCAACAAATGCAAAAACAACAGAAGATTGACGGATTGCAGAACAAATCAAACACTCACCCCCAGTCACAGATCTGGGTTTAATCCATCAGTGTTTTTGCTTGCTGTACCATTCCAGCTCAGACCTAGCCACGTGCAAATCAGTCTTGACCCTGTTCCCCATGGGAACAGTCCAGCCCGAACTGCCAGGCCAGGTCCTCCCTGGACTAGAAACAAGCATCCTGGGACCGGTTTCAGGGTATCACCCTTCATCAGCCAGGCTAGCTTGAATCTGGTGGCATAGCAAGCACGGGACCCACGTATGGGCATACCCTTCCCACTTGGGGCAATAAATGCAAAAACAACAGAAGATGGACGGAATGCAGAACAAATCAAACACTCACCCCCAGTCACAGATCTGGGTTTAATCCATCAGTTTTTTTGCTTCCCGTGCCATTCCAGCTCAGACCCAGCCATGTGCAAATCAGTCTTGACCCTGTTCCCCATGGGAACATTCCAACAGAACTGCCGGCCAGGTCCTCCCTGGACCAGAAACAAGCATCCTGTGACCGGTTTCAGGGTATCACCCTTCATCAGCCAGGCTAGCTTGAATCTGGTGGCATAGCAAGCACAGGACCCACATCTGGGAATACCCTTCCCACTTGGGGCAACAAATTAAAAAACTACAGAAGATGGACGGAATGCAGAACAAATCAAACTCTCACCCCCAGTCACAGATCTGGGTTTAATCCATCAGTTTTTTTGCTTGCCGTGCCATTCCAGCTCAGACCCAGCCATGTGCTAATCAGTCTTGACCCTGTTCCCCATGGGAACAGTCCAGCCCGAACTGCCAGGCCAGGTCCTCCCTGGACCAGAAACAAGCATCCTGGGACCGGTTTCAGGGTATCACCCTTCATTAGCCAGGCTAGATTGAATCTGGTGGCATAGCAAGCACGGGACCCACGTCTGGGCATACCCTTCCCACTTGGGGCAACAAATGCAAAAACAACAGAAGATGGACGGAATGCAGAACAAATCAAACACTCACCCCCAGTCACAGATCTGGGTTTAATCCATCAGTTTTTTTGCTTCCCGTGCCATTCCAGCTCAGACCCAGCCATGTGCAAATCAGTCTTGACCCTGTTCCCCATGGGAACATTCCAACAGAACTGCCGGCCAGGTCCTCCCTGGACCAGAAACAAGCATCCTGTGACCGGTTTCAGGGTATCACCCTTCATCAGCCAGGCTAGCTTGAATCTGGTGGCATAGCAAGCACAGGACCCACATCTGGGAATACCCTTCCCACTTGGGGCAACAAATTCAAAAACTACAGAAGATGGACGGAATGCAGAACAAATCAAGCTCTCACCCCCAGTCACAGATCTGGGTTTAATCCATCAGTTTTTTTGCTTGCCGTGCCATTCCAGCTCAGACCCAGACATGTGCAAATCAGTCTAGACCCTGTTCCCCATGGGCACAGTCCAGCCCGAACTGCCAGGCCAGGTCCTTCCTGGACCAGAACCAAGCATCCTGGGACCGGTGTCAGGGTATCACCCTTCATCAGCCAGGCTAGCTTGAATCTGGTGGCATAGCAAGCACGGGACCCACGTCTGGGCATACCCTTCCCACTTGGGGCAACAAATGCAAAAACAACAGAAGATGGACGGATTGCAGCACAAATCAAACACTCACCCCCAGTCACAGATCTGGGTTTAATCCATCAGTGTTTTTGCTTGCTGTACCATTCCAGCTCAGACCCAGCCACGTGCAAATCAGTCTTGACCCTGTTCCCCATGGGAACAGTCCAGCCCGAACTGCCAGGCCAGGTCCTCCCTGGACTAGAAACAAGCATCCTGGGACCGGTTTCAGGGTATCACCCTTCATCAGCCAGGCTAGCTTGAATCTGGTGGCATAGCAAGCACAGGACCCATGTCTGGGAATACCCTTCCCACTTGAGGCAACAAATTCAAAAACTACCGAAGATGGACGGAATGCAGAACAAATCAAGCTCTCACCCCCAGTCACAGATCTGGGTTTAATCCATCAGTTTTTTTGCTTGCTGTGCCATTCAAGCTCAGACCCAACCATGTGCAAATCAGTCTTGACCTTGTTCCCCATGGGCACAGTCCAGCCCGAACTGCCAGGCCAGGTCCTCCCTGGACCAGAACCAAGCATCCTGGGACCGGTGTCAGGGTATCACCCTTCATCAGCCAGGCTAGATTGAATCTGGTGGCATAGCAAGCACGGGACCCACGTCTGGGCATACCCTTCCCACTTGGGGCAACAAATGCAAAGACAACAGAAGATGGACGGAATGCAGAAAAAATCAAACACTCACCCCCAGTCACAGATCTGGGTTTAATCCATCAGTTTTTTTGCTTGCCGTGCCATTCCAGCTCAGACCCAGCCATGTGCAAATCAGTCTTGACTCTGTTCCCCATGGGAACAGTCCAGC
The DNA here is from genome assembly GCF_031143425.1 of Pleurodeles waltl. NCBI lineage: Eukaryota > Metazoa > Chordata > Amphibia > Caudata > Salamandridae > Pleurodeles > Pleurodeles waltl. The sequence continues at coordinate 763,241,343 of NC_090438.1, forward strand.
CCGAACTGCCAGCCAGGTCCTTCCTGGACCAGAAACAAGCATCCTGGGACCGGTTTCAGGGTATCACCCTTCATCAGCCAGGCTAGTTTGAATCTGGTGGCATAGCAAGCACGGGACCCACGTCTTGGCATACCCTTCTCACTTGGGGCAACAAATGCAAAAACAACAGAAGATGGACGGAATGCAGAACAAATCAAACACTCACCACCAGTCACAGATCTGGGTTTAATCCATCACTTTTTTTGCTTGCCGTGCCATTCCAGCTCAGACCCAGCCATGTGCAAATCAGTCTTGACCCTGTTCCCCATGGGCACAGTCCAGCCCGAACTGCCAGGCCAGGTCCTCCCTGGACCAGAACCAAGCATCCTGGGACCGATGTCAGGGTATCACCCTTCATCAGCCAGGCTAGATTGAATCTGGTGGCATAGCAAGCACGGGACCCACGTCTGGGCATACCCTTCCCACTTAGGGCAACAAATGCAAAAACAACAGAAGATGGACGGAATGCAGAAAAAATCAAACACTCACCCCCAGTCACAGATCTGGGTTTAATCCATCAGTTTTTTTGCTTGCCGTGCCATTCCAGCTCAGACCCAGCCATGTGCAAATCAGTCTTGACCCTGTTCCCCGTGGGAACAGTCCAGCCCGAACTGCCATCCAGGTCCTCCCTGAACCAGAAACAAGCATCCTGGGACCGGTTTCAGGGTATCACCCTTCATCAGCCAGGCTAGTTTGAATCTGGTGGCATAGCAAGCACAGCACCCACGTCTTGGCATACACTTCTCACTTGGGGCAACAAATGCAAAAACAACAGAAGATGGACGGAATGCAGAACAAATCAAACACTCACACCCAGTCACAGATATGGGTTTAATCCATCAGTTTTTTTGCTTGCCGTGCCATTCCAGCTCAGATCCAGCCATGTGGAAATCAGTCTTGACGCTGTTCCCCATGGGAACATTCCAACAGAACTGCCGGCCAGGTCCTCCCTGGACCAGAAACAAGCATCCTGTGACCGGTGTCAGGGTATCACCCTTCATCAGCCAGGCTAGCTTGAATCTGGTGGCATAGCAAGCACGGGACCCACGTCTGGGCATACCCTTCCCACTTGGGGCAACAAATGCAAAAACAACAGAAGATGGACGGAATGCAGAACAAATCAAACACTCACCCCCAGTCACAGATCTGGGTTTAATCCATCAGTTTTTTTGCTTCCCGTGCCATTCCAGCTCAGACCCAGCCATGTGCAAATCAGTCTTGACCCTGTTCCCCATGGGAACATTCCAACAGAACTGCCGGCCAGGTCCTCCCTGGACCAGAAACAAGCATCCTGTGACCGGTGTCAGGGTATCACCCTTCATCAGCCAGGCTAGCTTGAATCTGGTGGCATAGCAAGCACAGGACCCACGTCTGGGAATACCCTTCCCACTTGAGGCAACAAATTCAAAAACTACAGAAGATGGACGGAATGCAGAACAAATCAAGCTCTCACCCCCAGTCACAGATCTGGGTTTAATCCATCAGTTTTTTTGCTTGCCGTGCCATTCCAGCTCAGACCCAGACATGTGCAAATCAGTCTTGACCCTGTTCCCCATGGGCACAGTCCAGCCCGAACTGCCAGGCCAGGTCCTCCCTGGACCAGAACCAAGCATCCTGGGACCGGTGTCAGGGTATCACCCTTCATCAGCCAGGCTAGCTTGAATCTGGTGGCATAGCAAGCACGGGACCCACGTCTGGGCATACCCTTCCCACTTGGGGCAACAAATGCAAAAACAACAGAAGATGAACGGATTGCAGCACAAATCAAACACTCACCCCCAGTCACAGATCTGGGTTTAATCCATCAGTGTTTTTGCTTGCTGTACCATTCCAGCTCAGACCCAGCCACGTGCAAATCAGTCTTGACCCTGTTCCCCATGAGAACAGTCCAGCCCTAACTGCCAGCCAGGTCCTCCCTTTACCAGAAACAAGCATCCTGGGACCGGTTTCAGGGTATCACCCTTCATCAACCAGGCTAGCTTGAATCTGGTGGCATAGCAAGCACAGGACCCACGTCTGGGAATACCCTTCCCACTTGGGGCAACAAATGCAAAAACAACAGAAGATGGACGGAATGCAGAACAAATCAAGCTCTCACCCCCAGTCACAGATCTGGGTTTAATCCATCAGTTTTTTTGCTTGCCGTGCCATTCCAGCTCAGACCCAGCCATGTGCAAATCAGTCTTGACCCTGTTCCCCATGGGCACAGTCCAGCCCGAACTGCCAGGTCAGGTCCTCCCTGGACCAGAACCAAGCATCCTGGGACCGGTGTCAGGGTATCACCCTTCATCAGCCAGGCTAGCTTGAATCTGGTGGCATAGCAAGCACGGGACCCACGTCTGGGCATACCCTTCCCACTTAGGGCAACAAATGCAAAAACAACAGAAGATTGACGGATTGCAGAACAAATCAAACACTCACCCCCAGTCACAGATCTGAGTTTAATCCATCAGTGTTTTTGCTTGCTGTGCCATTCCAGCTCAGACCCAGCCATGTGCAAATCAGTCTTGACCCTGTTCCCCATGGGAACAGTCCAGCCCGAACTGCCAGGCCAGGTCCTCCCTGGACTAGAAACAAGCATCCTGGGACCGGTTTCAGGGTATCACCCTTCATCAGCCAGGCTAGCTTGAATCTGGTGGCATAGCAAGCACGGGACCCACGTCTGGGCATACCCTTCCCACTTGGGGCAACAAATGCAAAAACAACAGAAGATGGACGGAATGCAGAACAAATCAAACACTCACCCCCAGTCACAGATCTGGGTTTAATCCATCAGTTTTTTTGCTTCCCGTGCCATTCCAGCTCAGACCCAGCCATGTGCAAATCAGTCTTGACCCTGTTCCCCATGGGAACATTCCAACAGAACTGCCGGCCAGGTCCTCCCTGGACCAGAAACAAGCATCCTGTGACCGGTTTCAGGGTATCACCCTTCATCAGCCAGGCTAGCTTGAATCTGGTGGCATAGCAAGCACAGGACCCACATCTGGGAATACCCTTCCCACTTGGGGCAACAAATTCAAAAACTACAGAAGATGGACGGAATGCAGAACAAATCAAGCTCTCACCCCCAGTCACAGATCTGGGTTTAATCCATCAGTTTTTTTGCTTGCCGTGCCATTCCAGATCAGACCCAGCCATGTGCTAATCAGTCTTGACCCTGTTCCCCATGGGAACAGTCCAGCCCGAACTGCCAGGCCAGGTCCTCCCTGGACCAGAAACAAGCATCCTGGGACCGGTTTCAGGGTATCACCCTTCATTAGCCAGGCTAGATTGAATCTGGTGGCATAGCAAGCACGGGACCCGCGTCTGGGCATACCCTTCCCACTTGGGGCAACAAATGCAAAAACAACAGAAGATGGACGGAATGCAGAACAAATCAAACACTCACCCCCAGTCACAGATCTGGGTTTAATCCATCAGTTTTTTTGCTTCCCGTGCCATTCCAGCTCAGACCCAGCCATGTGCAAATCAGTCTTGACCCTGTTCCCCATGGGAACATTCCAACAGAACTGCCGGCCAGGTCCTCCCTGGACCAGAAACAAGCATCCTGTGACCGGTTTCAGGGTATCACCCTTCATCAGCCAGGCTAGCCTGAATCTGGTGGCATAGCAAGCACAGGACCCACATCTGGGAATACCCTTATCACTTGGGGCAACAAATTCAAAAACTACAGAAGATGGACGGAATGCAGAACAAATCAAGCTCTCACCCCCAGTCACAGATCTGGGTTTAATCCATCAGTTTTTTTGCTTGCCGTGCCATTCCAGCTTAGACCCAGACATGTGCAAATCAGTCTTGACCCTGTTCCCCATGGGCACAGTCCAGCCCGAACTGCCAGGTCCTTCCTGGACCAGAACCAAGCATCCTGGGACAGGTGTCAGGGTATCACCCTTCATCAGCCAGGCTAGCTTGAATCTGGTGGCATAGCAAGCATGGGACCCACGTCTGGGCATACCCTTCCCACTTGGGGCAACAAATGCAAAAACAACAGAAGATGGACGGATTGCAGCACAAATCAAACACTCACCCCCAGTCACAGATCTGGGTTTAATCCATCAGTATTTTTGCTTGCTGTACCATTCCAGCTCAGACCCAGCCACGTGCAAATCAGTCTTGACCCTGTTCCCCATTGGAACAGTCCAGCCTGAACTGCCAGGCCAGGTCCTCCCTGGACTAGAAACAAGCATCCTGGGACCGGTTTCAGGGTATCACCCTTCATCAGCCAGGCTAGCTTGAATCTGGTGGCATAGCAAGCACAGGACCCACGTCTGGGAATACCCTTCCCACTTGAGGCAACAAATTCAAAAACTACAGAAGATGGACGGAATGCAGAACAAATCAAGCTCTCACCCCCAGTCACAGATCTGGGTTTAATCCATCAGTTTTTTTGCTTGCTATGCCATTCCAGCTCAGACCCAGCCATGTGCAAATCAGTCTTGACCCTGTTCCCCATGGGCACAGTCCAGCCCGAACTGCCAGGCCAGGTCCTCCCTGGACCAGAACCAAGCATCCTGGGACCGGTGTCAGGGTATCACCCTTCATCAGCCAGGCTAGATTGAATCTGGTGGCATAGCAAGCACGGGACCCACGTCTGGGCATACCCTTCCGACTTGGGGCAACAAATGCAAAAACTACAGAAGATGGATGGAATGCAGAAAAAATCAAACACTCACCCCCAGTCACAGATCTGGGTTTAATCCATCAGTTTTTTTGCTTGCCGTGCCATTCCAGCTCAGACCCAGCCATGTGCAAATCAGTCTTGACCCTGTTCCCCATGGGAACAGTCCAGCCCGAACTGCCAGCCAGGTCCTTCCTGGACCAGAAACAAGCATCCTGGGACCGGTTTCAGGGTATCACCCTTCATCAGCCAGGCTAGTTTGAATCTGGTGGCATAGCAAGCACGGGACCCACGTCTTGGCATACCCTTCTCACTTGGGGCAACAAATGCAAAAACAACAGAAGATGGACGAAATGCAGAACAAATCAAACACTCACCACCAGTCACAGATCTGGGTTTAATCCATCACATTTTTTGCTTGCCGTGCCATTCCAGCTCAGACCCAGGCATGTGCAAATCAGTCTTGACCCTGTTCCCCATGGGAACAGTCCAGCACTAACTGCCGGCCAGGTCCTCCCTGGACCAGAAACAAGCATCCTGGGACCGGTTTCACAGTATCACCCTTCATCAGCCAGGCTAGCTTGAATCTGGTGGCATAGCAAGCACAGGACCCACGTCTGGGAATACCCTTCCCACTTGAGGCAACAAATTCAAAAACTACAGAAGATGGACGGAATGCAGAACAAATCAAGCTCTCACCCCCAGTCACAGATCTGGGTTTAATCCATCCGTTATTTTGCTTGCTGTGCCATTCCAGCTCAGACCCAACCATGTGCAAATCAGTCTTGACCCTGTTCCCCATGGGCACAGTCCAGCCCGAACTGCCAGGCCAGGTCCTCCCTGGACCAGAACCAAGCATCCTGGGACCGATGTCAGGGTATCACCCTTCATCAGCCAGGCTAGATTGAATCTGGTGGCATAGCAAGCACGGGACCCACGTCTGGGCATACCCTTCCCACTTAGGGCAACAAATGCAAAAACAACAGAAGATGGACGGAATGCAGAAAAAATCAAACACTCACCCCCAGTCACAGATCTGGGTTTAATCCATCAGTTTTTTTGCTTGCCGTGCCATTCCAGCTCAGACCCAGCCATGTGCAAATCAGTCTTGACCCTGTTCCCCGTGGGAACAGTCCAGCCCGAACAGCCATCCAGGTCCTCCCTGGACCAGAAACAAGCATCCTGGGACCGGTTTCAGGGTATCACCCTTCATCAGCCAGGCTTGTTTGAATCTGGTGGCATAGCAAGCACAGCACCCACGTCTTGGCATACACTTCTCACTTGGGGCAAGATGGACGGAATGCAGAACAAATCAAACACTCACACCCAGTCACAGATATGGGTTTAATCCATCGGTTTTTTTGCTTGCCGTGCCATTCCAGCTCAGATCCAGCCATGTGGAAATCAGTCTTGACGCTGTTCCCCATGGGGACATTCCAACAGAACTGCCGGCCAGGTCCTCCCTGGACCAGAAACAAGCATCCTGTGACCGGTGTCAGGGTATCACCCTTCATCAGCCAGGCTAGCTTGAATCTGGTGGCATAGCAAGCACGGGACCCACGTCTGGGCATACCCTTCCCACTTAGGGCAACAAATGCAAAAACAACAGAAGATTGACGGATTGCAGAACAAATCAAACACTCACCCCCAGTCACAGATCTGGGTTTAATCCATCAGTGTTTTTGCTTGCTGTACCATTCCTGCTCAGACCTAGCCACGTGCAAATCAGTCTTGACCCTATTCCCCATGGGAACAGTCCAGCCCGAACTGCCAGGCCAGGTCCTCCCTGGACTAGAAACAAGCATCCTGGGACCGGTTTCAGGGTATCACCCTTCATCAGCCAGGCTAGCTTGAATCTGGTGGCATAGCAAGCACGGGACCCACGTCTGGGCATACCCTTCCCACTTGGGGCAATAAATGCAAGAACAACAGAAGATGGACGGAATGCAGAACAAATCAAACACTCACCCACAGTCACAGATCTGGGTTTAATCCATCAGTTTTTTTGCTTCCCGTGCCATTCCAGCTCAGACCCAGCCATGTGCAAATCAGTCTTGACCCTGTTCCCCATGGGAACATTCCAACAGAACTGCCGGCCAGGTCCTCCCTGGACCAGAAACAAGCATCCTGTGACCGGTTTCAGGGTATCACCCTTCATCAGCCAGGCTAGCTTGAATCTGGTGGCATAGCAAGCACAGGACCCACATCTGGGAATACCCTTCCCACTTGGGGCAACAAATTAAAAAACTACAGAAGATGGACGGAATGCAGAACAAATCAAGCTCTCACCCCCAGTCACAGATCTGGGTTTAATCCATCAGTTTTTTTGCTTGCCGTGCCATTCCAGCTCAGACCCAGCCATGTGCTAATAGTCTTGACCCTGTTCCCCATGGGAACAGTCCAGCCCGAACTGCCAGGCCAGGTCCTCCCTGGACCAGAAACAAGCATCCTGGGACCGGTTTCAGGGTATCACCCTTCATTAGCCAGGCTAGATTGAATCTGGTGGCATAGCATGCACGGGACCCACGTCTCGGCATACCCTTCCCACTTGGGGCAACAAATGCAAAAACAACAGAAGATGGACGGAATGCAGAACAAATCAAACACTCACCCCCAGTCACAGATCTGGGTTTAATCCATCAGTTTTTTTGCTTCCCGTGCCATTCCAGCTCAGACCCAGCCATGTGCAAATCAGTCTTGACCCTGTTCCCCATGGGAACATTCCAACAGAACTGCCTGCCAGGTCCTCCCTGGACCAGAAACAAGCATCCTGTGACCGGTTTCAGGGTATCACCCTTCATCAGCCAGGCTAGCTTGAATCTGGTGGCATAGCAAGCACAGGACCCACATCTGGGAATACCCTTCCCACTTGGGGCAACAAATTCAAAAACTACAGAAGATGGACGGAATGCAGAACAAATCAAGCTCTCACCCCCAGTCACAGATCTGGGTTTAATCCATCAGTTTTTTTGTTTGCCGTGCCATTCCAGCTCAGACCCAGACATGTGCAAATCAGTCTAGAACCTGTTCCCCATGGGCACAGTCCAGCCCGAACTGCCAGGCCAGGTCCTTCGAGGACCAGAACCAAGCATCCTGGGACCGGTGTCAGGGTATCACCCTTCATCAGCCAGGCTAGCTTGAATCTGGTGGCATAGCAAGCACGGGACCCACGTCTGGGCATACCCTTCCCACTTGGGGCAACAAATGCAAAAACAACAGAAGATGGACGGATTGCAGCACAAATCAAACACTCACCCCCAGTCACAGATCTGGGTTTAATCCATCAGTGTTTTTGCTTGCTGTACCATTCCAGCTCAGACCCAGCCACGTGCAAATCAGTCTTGACCCTGTTCCCCATGGGAACAGTCCAGCCCGAACTGCCAGGCCAGGTCCTCCCTGGACTAGAAACAAGCATCCTGGGACCGGTTTCAGGGTATCACCCTTCATCAGCCAGGCTAGCTTGAATCTGGTGGCATAGCAAGCACAGGACCCACGTCTGGGAATACCCTTCCCACTTGAGGCAACAAATTCAAAAACTACAGAAGATGGACGGAATGCAGAACAAATCAAGCTCGCACCCCCAGTCACAGATCTGGGTTTAATCCATCAGTTTTTTTGCTTGCCGTGCCATTCCAGCTCAGACCCAGACATGTGCAAATCAGTCTAGACCTGTTCCCCATGGGCACAGTCCAGCCCGAACTGCCAGGCCAGGTCCTTCGAGGACCAGAACCAAGCATCCTGGGACCGGTGTCAGGGAATCACCCTTCATCAGCCAGGCTAGCTTGAATCTGGTGGCATAGCAAGCACGGGACCCACGTCTGGGCATACCCTTCCCACTTGGGGCAACAAATGCAAAAACAACAGAAGATGGACGGATTGCAGCACAAATCAAACACTCACCCCCAGTCACAGATCTGGGTTTAATCCATCAGTGTTTTTGCTTGCTGTACCATTCCAGCTCAGACCCAGCCACGTGCAAATCAGTCTTGACCCTGTTCCCCATGGGAACAGTCCAGCCCGAACTGCCAGGCCAGGTCCTCCCTGGACTAGAAACAAGCATCCTGGGACCGGTTTCAGGGTATCACCCTTCATCAGCCAGGCTAGCTTGAATCTGGTGGCATAGCAAGCACAGGACCCACGTCTGGGAATACCCTTCCCACTTGAGGCAACAAATTCAAAAACTACAGAAGATGGACGGAATGCAGAACAAATCAAGCTCTCACCCCCAGTCACAGATCTGGGTTTAATCCATCAGTTTTTTTGCTTGCTGTGCCATTCCAGCTCAGACCCAGCCATGTGCAAATCAGTCTTGACCTTGTTCCCCATGGGCACAGTCCAGCACGAACTGCCAGGCCAGGTCCTCCCTGGACCAGAAACAAGCATCCTGGGACCGGTGTCAGGGTATCACCCTTCATCAGCCAGGCTAGATTGAATCTGGTGGCATAGCAAGCACGGGACCCACGTCTGGGCATACCCTTCCCACTTGGGGCAACAAATGCAAAGACAACAGAAGATGGACGGAATGCAGAAAAAATCAAACACTCACCCCCAGTCACAGATCTGGGTTTAATCCATCAGTTTTTTTGCTTGCCGTGCCATTCCAGCTCAGACCCAGCCACGTGCAAATCAGTCTTGACCCTGTTCCCCATGGGAACAGTCCAGCCCGAACTGCCAGCCAGGTCCTTCCTGGACCAGAAACAAGCATCCTGGGACCGGTTTCAGGGTATCACCCTTCATCAGCCAGGCTAGTTTGAATCTGGTGGCATAGCAAGCACGGGACCCACGTCTTGGCATACCCTTCTCACTTGGGGCAACAAATGCAAAAACAACAGAAGATGGACGGAATGCAGAACAAATCAAACACTCACCACCAGTCACAGATCTGGGTTTAATCCATCACTTTTTTTGCTTGCCGTGCCATTCCAGCTCAGACCCAGCCATGTGCTAATCAGTCTTGACCCTGTTCCCCATGGGAACAGTCGAGCCCGAACTGCCAGGCCAGGTCCTCCCTGGACCAGAAACAAGCATCCTGGGACCGGTTTCAGGGTATCACCCTTCATTAGCCAGGCTAGATTGAATCTGGTGGCATAGCAAGCACAGGACCCACGTCTGGGCATACCCTTCCCACTTGGGGCAACAAATGCAAAAACAACAGAAGATGGACGGAATACAGAACAAATCAAACACTCACCACCAGTCACAGATCTGGGTTTAATCCATCACTTTTTTTGCTTGCCGTGCCATTCCAGCTCAGACCCAGCCATGTGCAAATCAGTCTTGACCCTGTTCCCCATGGGAACAGTCCAGCACTAACTGCCGGCCAGGTCCTCCCTGGACCAGAAACAAGCATCCTGGGACCGGTTTCACAGTATCACCCTTCATCAGCCAGGCTAGCTTGAATCTGGTGGCATAGCAAGCACAGGACCCACGTCTGGGAATACCCTTCCCACTTGAGGCAACAAATTCAAAAACTACAGAAGATGGACGGAATGCAGAACAAATCAAGCTCTCACCCCCAGTCACAGATCTGGGTTTAATCCATCCGTTATTTTGCTTGCTGTGCCATTCCAGCTCAGACCCAACCATGTGCAAATCAGTCTTGACCCTGTTCCCCATGGGCACAGTCCAGCCCGAACTGCCAGGCCAGGTCCTCCCTGGACCAGAACCAAGCATCCTGGGACCGATGTCAGGGTATCACCCTTCATCAGCCAGGCTAGATTGAATCTGGTGGCATAGCAAGCACGGGACCCACGTCTGGGCATACCCTTCCCACTTAGGGCAACAAATGCAAAAACAACAGAAGATGGACGGAATGCAGAAAAAATCAAACACTCACCCCCAGTCACAGATCTGGGTTTAATCCATCAGTTTTTTTGCTTGCCGTGCCATTCCAGCTCAGACCCAGCCATGTGCAAATCAGTCTTGACCCTGTTCCCCGTGGGAACAGTCCAGCCCGAACTGCCATCCAGGTCCTCCCTGAACCAGAAACAAGCATCCTGGGACCGGTTTCAGGGTATCACCCTTCATCAGCCAGGCTAGTTTGAATCTGGTGGCATAGCAAGCACAGCACCCATGTCTTGGCATACACTTCTCACTTGGGGCAACAAATGCAAAAACAACAGAAGATGGACGGAATGCAGAACAAATCAAACACTCACACCCAGTCACAGATATGGGTTTAATCCATCAGTTTTTTTGCTTGCCGTGCCATTCCAGCTCAGATCCAGCCATGTGGAAATCAGTCTTGACGCTGTTCCCCATGGGAACATTCCAACAGAACTGCCGGCCAGGTCCTCCCTGGACCAGAAACAAGCATCCTGTGACCGGTGTCAGGGTATCACCCTTCATCAGCCAGGCTAGCTTGAATCTGGTGGCATAGCAAGCACGGGACCCACGTCTGGGCATACCCTTCCCACTTGGGGCAACAAATGCAAAAACAACAGAAGATGGACGGAATGCAGAACAAATCAAACACTCACCCCCAGTCACAGATCTGGGTTTAATCCATCAGTTTTTTTGCTTCCTGTGCCATTCCAGCTCAGACCCAGCCATGTGCAAATCAGTCTTGACCCTGTTCCCCATGGGAACATTCCAACAGAACTGCCGGCCAGGTCCTCCCTGGACCAGAAACAAGCATCCTGTGACCGGTGTCAGGGTATCACCCTTCATCAGCCAGGCTAGCTTGAATCTGGTGGCATAGCAAGCACAGGACCCACGTCTGGGAATACCCTTCCCACTTGAGGCAACAAATTCAAAAACTACAGAAGATGGACGGAATGCAGAACAAATCAAGCTCTCACCCCCAGTCACAGATCTGGGTTTAATCCATCAGTTTTTTTGCTTGCCGTGCCATTCCAGCTCAGACCCAGACATGTGCAAATCAGTCTTGACCCTGTTCCCCATGGGCACAGTCCAGCCCGAACTGCCAGGCCAGGTCCTCCCTGTACCAGAACCAAGCATCCTGGGACCGGTGTCAGGGTATCACCCTTCATCAGCCAGGCTAGCTTGAATCTGGTGGCATAGCAAGCACGGGACCCACGTCTGGGCATACCCTTCCCACTTGGGGCAACAAATGCAAAAACAACAGAAGATGGACGGATTGCAGCACAAATCAAACACTCACCCCCAGTCACAGATCTGGGTTTAATCCATCAGTGTTTTTGCTTGCTGTACCATTCCAGCTCAGACCCAGCCACGTGCAAATCAGTCTTGACCCTGTTCCCCATGGGAACAGTCCAGCCCTAACTGCCAGCCAGGTCCTCCCTTTACCAGAAACAAGCATCCTGGGACCGGTTTCAGGGTATCACCCTTCATCAACCAGGCTAGCTTGAATCTGGTGGCATAGCAAGCACAGGACCCACGTCTGGGAATACCCTTCCCACTTGGGGCAACAAATGCAAAAACAACAGAAGATGGACGGAATGCAGAACAAATCAAGCTCTCACCCCCAGTCACAGATCTGGGTTTAATCCATCAGTTTTTTTGCTTGCCGTGCCATTCCAGCTCAGACCCAGCCATGGGCAAATCAGTCTTGACCCTGTTCCCCATGGGCACAGTCCAGCCCGAACTGCCAGGTCAGGTCCTCCCTGGACCAGAACCAAGCATCCTGGGACCGGTGTCAGGGTATCACCCTTCATCAGCCAGGCTAGCTTGAATCTGGTGGCATAGCAAGCACGGGACCCACGTCTGGGCATACCCTTCCCACTTAGGGCAACAAATGCAAAAACAACAGAAGATTGACGGATTGCAGAACAAATCAAACACTCACCCCCAGTCACAGATCTGAGTCTAATCCATCAGTGTTTTTGCTTGCTGTACCATTCCAGCTCAGACCCAGCCATGTGCAAATCAGTATTGACCCTGTTCCCCATGGGAACAGTCCAGCCCGAACTGCCAGGCCAGGTCCTCCCTGGACTAGAAACAAGCATCCTGGGACCGGTTTCAGGGTATCACCCTTCATCAGCCAGGCTAGCTTGAATCTGGTGGCATAGCAAGCACGGGACCCACGTCTGGGCATACCCTTCCCACTTGGGGCAACAAATGCAAAAACAACAGAAGATGGACGGAATGCAGAACAAATCAAACACTCACCCCCAGTCACAGATCTGGGTTTAATCCATCAGTTTTTTTGCTTCCCGTGCCATTCCAGCTCAGACCCAGCCATGTGCAAATCAGTCTTGACCCTGTTCCCCATGGGAACATTCCAACAGAACTGCCGGCCAGGTCCTCCCTGGACCAGAAACAAGCATCCTGTGACCGGTTTCAGGGTATCACCCTTCATCAGCCAGGCTAGCTTGAATCTGGTGGCATAGCAAGCACAGGACCCACATCTGGGAATACCCTTCCCACTTGGGGCAACAAATTCAAAAACTACAGAAGATGGACGGAATGCAGAACAAATCAAGCTCTCACCCCCAGTCACAGATCTGGGTTTAATCCATCAGTTTTTTTGCTTGCCGTGCCATTCCAGATCAGACCCAGCCATGTGCTAATCAGTCTTGACCCTGTTCCCCATGGGAACAGTCCAGCCCGAACTGCCAGGCCAGGTCCTCCCTGGACCAGAAACAAGCATCCTGGGACCGGTTTCAGGGTATCACCCTTCATTAGCCAGGCTAGATTGAATCTGGTGGCATAGCAAGCACGGGACCCGCGTCTGGGCATACCCTTCCCACTTGGGGCAACAAATGCAAAAACAACAGAAGATGGACGGAATGCAGAACAAATCAAACACTCACCCCCAGTCACAGATCTGGGTTTAATCCATCAGTTTTTTTGCTTCCCGTGCCATTCCAGCTCAGACCCAGCCATGTGCAAATCAGTCTTGACCCTGTTCCCCATGGGAACATTCCAACAGAACTGCCGGCCAGGTCCTCCCTGGACCAGAAACAAGCATCCTGTGACCGGTTTCAGGGTATCACCCTTCATCAGCCAGGCTAGCTTGAATCTGGTGGCATAGCAAGCACAGGACCCACATCTGGGAATACCCTTCCCACTTGGGGCAACAAATTCAAAAACTACAGAAGATGGACGGAATGCAGAACAAATCAAGCTCTCACCCCCAGTCACAGATCTGGGTTTAATCCATCAGTTTTTTTGCTTGCCGTGCCATTCCAGCTTAGACCCAGACATGTGCAAATCAGTCTTGACCCTGTTCCCCATGGGCACAGTCCAGCCCGAACTGCCAGGCCAGGTCCTTCCTGGACCAGAACCAAGCATCCTGGGACCGGTGTCAGGGTATCACCCTTCATCAGCCAGGCTAGCTTGAATCTGGTGGCATAGCAAGCATGGGACCCACGTCTGGGCATACCCTTCCCACTTGGGGCAACAAATGCAAAAACAACAGAAGATGGACGGATTGCAGCACAAATCAAACACTCACACCCAGTCACAGATCTGGGTTTAATCCATCAGTATTTTTGCTTGCTGTACCATTCCAGCTCAGACCCAGCCACGTGCAAATCAGTCTTGACCCTGTTCCCCATGGGAACAGTCCAGCCTGAACTGCCAGGCCAGGTCCTCCCTGGACTAGAAACAAGCATCCTGGGACCGGTTTCAGGGTATCACCCTTCATCAGCCAGGCTAGCTTGAATCTGGTGGCATAGCAAGCACAGGACCTACGTCTGGGAATACCCTTCCCACTTGAGGCAACAAATTCAAAAACTACAGAAGATGGACGGAATGCAGAACAAATCAAGCTCTCACCCCCAGTCACAGATCTGGGTTTAATCCATCAGTTTTTTTGCTTGCTATGCCATTCCAGCTCAGACCCAGCCATGTGCAAATCAGTCTTGACCCTGTTCCCCATGGGCACAGTCCAGCCCGAACTGCCAGGCCAGGTCCTCCCTGGACCAGAACCAAGCATCCTGGGACCGGTGTCAGGGTATCACCCTTCATCAGCCAGGCTAGATTGAATCTGGTGGCATAGCAAGCACGGGACCCACGTCTGGGCATACCCTTCCGACTTGGGGCAACAAATGCAAAAACTACAGAAGATGGATGGAATGCAGAAAAAATCAAACACTCACCCCCAGTCACAGATCTGGGTTTAATCCATCAGTTTTTTTGCTTGCCGTGCCATTCCAGCTCAGACCCAGCCATGTGCAAATCAGTCTTGACCCTGTTCCCCATGGGAACAGTCCAGCCCGAACTGCCAGCCAGGTCCTTCCTGGACCAGAAACAAGCATCCTGGGACCGGTTTCAGGGTATCACCCTTCATCAGCCAGGCTAGTTTGAATCTGGTGGCATAGCAAGCACGGGACCCACGTCTTGGCATACCCTTCTCACTTGGGGCAACAAATGCAAAAACAACAGAAGATGAACGAAATGCAGAACAAATCAAACACTCACCACCAGTCACAGATCTGGGTTTAATCCATCACTTTTTTTGCTTGCCGTGCCATTCCAGCTCAGACCCAGCCATGTGCTAATCAGTCTTGACCCTGTTCCCCATGGGAACAGTCCAGCCCAAACTGCCAGGCCAGGTCCTCCCTGGACCAGAAACAAGCATCCTGGGACCGGTTTCAGGGTATCACCCTTCATTAGCCAGGCTAGATTGAATCTGGTGGCATAGCAAGCACAGGACCCACGTCTGGGCATACCCTTCCCACTTGGGGCAACAAATGCAAAAACAACAGAAGATGGACGGAATGCAGAACAAATCAAACACTCACCACCAGTCACAGATCTGGGTTTAATCCATCACTTTTTTTGCTTGCCGTGCCATTCCAGCTCAGACCCAGGCATGTGCAAATCAGTCTTGACCCTGTTCCCCATGGGAACAGTCCAGCACTAACTGCCGGCCAGGTCCTCCCTGGACCAGAAACAAGCATCCTGGGACCGGTTTCACAGTATCACCCTTCATCAGCCAGGCTAGCTTGAATCTGGTGGCATAGCAAGCACAGGACCCACGTCTGAGAATACCCTTCCCACTTGAGGCAACAAATTCAAAAACTACAGAAGATGGACGGAATGCAGAACAAATCAAGCTCTCACCCCCAGTCACAGATCTGGGTTTAATCCATCCGTTATTTTGCTTGCTGTGCCATTCCAGCTCAGACCCAACCATGTGCAAATCAGTCTTGACCCTGTTCCCCATGGGCACAGTCCAGCCCGAACTGCCAGGCCAGGTCCTCCCTGGACCAGAAACAAGCATCCTGGGACCGATGTCAGGGTATCACCCTTCATCAGCCAGGCTAGATTGAATCTGGTGGCATAGCAAGCACGGGACCCACGTCTGGGCATACCCTTCCCACTTAGGGCAACAAATGCAAAAACAACAGAAGATGGACGGAATGCAGAAAAAATCAAACACTCACCCCCAGTCACAGATCTGGGTTTAATCCATCAGTTTTTTTGCTTGCCGTGCCATTCCAGCTCAGACCCAGCCATGTGCAAATCAGTCTTGACCCTGTTCCCCGTGGGAACAGTCCAGCCCGAACAGCCATCCAGGTCCTCCCTGGACCAGAAACAAGCATCCTGGGACCGGTTTCAGGGTATCACCCTTCATCAGCCAGGCTTGTTTGAATCTGGTGGCATAGCAAGCACAGCACCCACGTCTTGGCATACACTTCTCACTTGGGGCAACAAATGCAAAAACAACAGAAGATGGACGGAATGCAGAACAAATCAAACACTCACCACCAGTCACAGATCTGGGTTTAATCCATCACTTTTTTTACTTGCCGTGCCATTCCAGCTCAGAACCAGCCATGTGCAAATCAGTCTTGCCCCTGTTCCCCATGGGAACAGTCCAGCACTAACTGCCGGCCAGGTCCTCCCTGGACCAGAAACAAGCATCCTGGGACCGGTTTCACAGTATCACCCTTCATCAGCCAGGCTAGCTTGAATCTGGTGGCATAGCAAGCACAGGACCCACGTCTGGTAATACCCTTCCCACTTGAGGCAACAAATTCAAAAACTACAGAAGATGGACGGAATGCAGAACAAATCAAGCTCTCACCCCCAGTCACAGATCTGGGTTTAATCCATCCGTTATTTTGCTTGCTGTGCCATTCCAGCTCAGACCCAACCATGTGCAAATCAGTCTTGACCCTGTTCCCCATGGGCACAGTCCAGCCCGAACTGCCAGGCCAGGTCCTCCCTGGACCAGAACCAAGCATCCTGGGACCGATGTCAGGGTATCACCCTTCATCAGCCAGGCTAGATTGAATCTGGTGGCATAGCAAGCACGGGACCCACGTCTGGGCATAACCTTCCCACTTAGGGCAACAAATGCAAAAACAACAGAAGATGGACGGAATGCAGAAAAAATCAAACACTCACCCCCAGTCACAGATCTGGGTTTAATCCATCAGTTTTTTTGCTTGCCGTGCCATTCCAGCTCAGACCCAGCCATGTGCAAATCAGTCTTGACCCTGTTCCCCGTGGGAACAGTCCAGCCCGAACTGCCATCCAGGTCCTCCCTGAACCAGAAACAAGCATCCTGGGACCGGTTTCAGGGTATCACCCTTCATCAGCCAGGCTAGTTTGAATCTGGTGGCATAGCAAGCACAGCACCCATGTCTTGGCATACACTTCTCACTTGGGGCAACAAATGCAAAAACAACAGAAGATGGACGGAATGCAGAACAAATCAAACACTCACACCCAGTCACAGATATGGGTTTAATCCATCAGTTTTTTTGCTTGCCGTGCCATTCCAGCTCAGATCCAGCCATGTGGAAATCAGTCTTGACGCTGTTCCCCATGGGAACATTCCAACAGAACTGCCGGCCAGGTCCTCCCTGGACCAGAAACAAGCATCCTGTGACCGGTGTCAGGGTATCACCCTTCATCAGCCAGGCTAGCTTGAATCTGGTGGCATAGCAAGCACGGGACCCACGTCTGGGCATACCCTTCCCACTTAGGGCAACAAATGCAAAAACAACAGAAGATTGACGGATTGCAGAACAAATCAAACACTCACCCCCAGTCACAGATCTGGGTTTAATCCATCAGTGTTTTTGCTTGCTGTACCATTCCAGCTCAGACCTAGCCACGTGCAAATCAGTCTTGACCCTGTTCCCCATGGGAACAGTCCAGCCCGAACTGCCAGGCCAGGTCCTCCCTGGACTAGAAACAAGCATCCTGGGACCGGTTTCAGGGTATCACCCTTCATCAGCCAGGCTAGCTTGAATCTGGTGGCATAGCAAGCACGGGACCCACGTCTGGGCATACCCTTCCCACTTGGGGCAATAAATGCAAGAACAACAGAAGATGGACGGAATGCAGAACAAATCAAACACTCACCCCCAGTCACAGATCTGGGTTTAATCCATCAGTTTTTTTGCTTCCCGTGCCATTCCAGCTCAGACCCAGCCATATGCAAATCAGTCTTGACCCTGTTCCCCATGGGAACATTCCAACAGAACTGCCGGCCAGGTCCTCCCTGGACCAGAAACAAGCATCCTGTGACCGGTTTCAGGGTATCACCCTTCATCAGCCAGGCTAGCTTGAATCTGGTGGCATAGCAAGCACAGGACCCACATCTGGGAATACCCTTCCCACTTGGGGCAACAAATTAAAAAACTACAGAAGATGGACGGAATGCAGAACAAATCAAGCTCTCACCCCCAGTCACAGATCTGGGTTTAATCCATCAGTTTTTTTGCTTGCCGTGCCATTCCAGCTCAGACCCAGCCATGTGCTAATCAGTCTTGACCCTGTTCCCCATGGGAACAGTCCAGCCCGAACTGCCAGGCCAGGTCCTCCCTGGACCAGAAACAAGCATCCTGGGACCGGTTTCAGGGTATCACCCTTCATTAGCCAGGCTAGATTGAATCTGGTGGCATAGCATGCACGGGACCCACGTCTGGGCATACCCTTCCCACTTGGGGCAACAAATGCAAAAACAACAGAAGATGGACGGAATGCAGAACAAATCAAACACTCACCCCCAGTCACAGATCTGGGTTTAATCCATCAGTTTTTTTGCTTCCCGTGCCATTCCAGCTCAGACCCAGCCATGTGCAAATCAGTCTTGACCCTGTTCCCCATGGGAACATTCCAACAGAACTGCCTGCCAGGTCCTCCCTGGACCAGAAACAAGCATCCTGTGACCGGTTTCAGGGTATCACCCTTCATCAGCCAGGCTAGCTTGAATCTGGTGGCATAGCAAGCACAGGACCCACATCTGGGAATACCCTTCCCACTTGGGGCAACAAATTCAAAAACTACAGAAGATGGACGGAATGCAGAACAAATCAAGCTCTCACCCCCAGTCACAGATCTGGGTTTAATCCATCAGTTTTTTTGCTTGCCGTGCCATTCCAGCTCAGACCCAGACATGTGCAAATCAGTCTAGAACCTGTTCCCCATGGGCACAGTCCAGCCCGAACTGCCAGGCCAGGTCCTTCGAGGACCAGAACCAAGCATCCTGGGACCGGTGTCAGGGTATCACCCTTCATCAGCCAGGCTAGCTTGAATCTGGTGGCATAGCAAGCACGGGACCCACGTCTGGGCATACCCTTCCCACTTGGGGCAACAAATGCAAAAACAACAGAAGATGGACGGATTGCAGCACAAATCAAACACTCACCCCCAGTCACAGATCTGGGTTTAATCCATCAGTGTTTTTGCTTGCTGTACCATTCCAGCTCAGACCCAGCCACGTGCAAATCAGTCTTGACCCTGTTCCCCATGGGAACAGTCCAGCCCGAACTGCCAGGCCAGGTCCTCCCTGGACTAGAAACAAGCATCCTGGGACCGGTTTCAGGGTATCACCCTTCATCAGCCAGGCTAGCTTGAATCTGGTGGCATAGCAAGCACAGGACCCACGTCTGGGAATACCCTTCCCACTTGAGGCAACAAATTCAAAAACTACAGAAGATGGACGGAATGCAGAACAAATCAAGCTCTCACCCCCAGTCACAGATCTGGGTTTAATCCATCAGTTTTTTTGCTTGCCGTGCCATTCCAGCTCAGACCCAGACATGTGCAAATCAGTCTAGACCTGTTCCCCATGGGCACAGTCCAGCCCGAACTGCCAGGCCAGGTCCTCCCTGGACCAGAAACAAGCATCCTGGGACCGGTGTCAGGGTATCACCCTTCATCAGCCAGGCTAGATTGAATCTGGTGGCATAGCAAGCACGGGACCCACGTCTGGGCATACCCTTCCCACTTGGGGCAACAAATGCAAAGACAACAGAAGATGGACGGAATGCAGAAAAAATCAAACACTCACCCCCAGTCACAGATCTGGGTTTAATCCATCAGTTTTTTTGCTTGCTGTGCCATTCCAGCTCAGACCCAGCCATGTGCAAATCAGTCTTGACCTTGTTCCCCATGGGCACAGTCCAGCCCGAACTGCCAGCCAGGTCCTTCCTGGACCAGAAACAAGCATCCTGGGACCGGTTTCAGGGTATCACCCTTCATCAGCCAGGCTAGTTTGAATCTGGTGGCATAGCAAGCACGGGACCCACGTCTTGGCATACCCTTCTCACTTGGGGCAACAAATGCAAAAACAACAGAAGATGGACGGAATGCAGAACAAATCAAACACTCACCACCAGTCACAGATCTGGGTTTAATCCATCACTTTTTTTGCTTGCCGTGCCATTCCAGCTCAGACCCAGCCATGTGCTAATCAGTCTTGACCCTGTTCCCCATGGGAACAGTCCAGCCCGAACTGCCAGGCCAGGTCCTCCCTGGACCAGAAACAAGCATCCTGGGACCGGTTTCAGGGTATCACCCTTCATTAGCCAGGCTAGATTGAATCTGGTGGCATAGCAAGCACAGGACCCACGTCTGGGCATACCCTTCCCACTTGGGGCAACAAATGCAAACACAACAGAAGATGGACGGAATGCAGAACAAATCAAACACTCACCACCAGTCACAGATCTGGGTTTAATCCATCACTTTTTTTGCTTGCCGTGCCATTCCAGCTCAGACCCAGCCATGTGCAAATCAGTCTTGACCCTGTTCCCCATGGGAACAGTCCAGCACTAACTGCCGGCCAGGTCCTCCCTGGACCAGAAACAAGCATCCTGGGACCGGTTTCACAGTATCACCCTTCATCAGCCAGGCTAGCTTGAATCTGGTGGCATAGCAAGCACAGGACCCACGTCTGGGAATACCCTTCCCACTTGAGGCAACAAATTCAAAAACTACAGAAGATGGACGGAATGCAGAACAAATCAAGCTCTCACCCCCAGTCACAGATCTGGGTTTAATCCATCCGTTATTTTGCTTGCTGTGCCATTCCAGCTCAGACCCAACCATGTGCAAATCAGTCTTGACCCTGTTCCCCATGGGCACAGTCCAGCCCGAACTGCCAGGCCAGGTCCTCCCTGGACCAGAACCAAGCATCCTGGGACCGATGTCAGGGTATCACCCTTCATCAGCCAGGCTAGATTGAATCTGGTGGCATAGCAAGCACGGGACCCACGTCTGGGCATACCCTTCCCACTTAGGGCAACAAATGCAAAAACAACAGAAGATGGACGGAATGCAGAAAAAATCAAACACTCACCCCCAGTCACAGATCTGGGTTTAATCCATCAGTTTTTTTGCTTGCCGTGCCATTCCAGCTCAGACCCAGCCATGTGCAAATCAGTCTTGACCCTGTTCCCCGTGGGAACAGTCCAGCCCGAACTGCCATCCAGGTCCTCCCTGAACCAGAAACAAGCATCCTGGGACCGGTTTCAGGGTATCACCCTTCATCAGCCAGGCTAGTTTGAATCTGGTGGCATAGCAAGCACAGCACCCACGTCTTGGCATACACTTCTCACTTGGGGCAACAAATGCAAAAACAACAGAAGATGGACGGAATGCAGAACAAATCAAACACTCACACCCAGTCACAGATATGGGTTTAATCCATCAGTTTTTTTGCTTGCCGTGCCATTCCAGCTCAGATCCAGCCATGTGGAAATCAGTCTTGACGCTGTTCCCCATGGGAACATTCCAACAGAACTGCCGGCCAGGTCCTCCCTGGACCAGAAACAAGCATCCTGTGACCGGTGTCAGGGTATCACCCTTCATCAGCCAGGCTAGCTTGAATCTGGTGGCATAGCAAGCACAGGACCCACGTCTGGGCATACCCTTCCCACTTGGGGCAACAAATGCAAAAACAACAGAAGATGGACGGAATGCAGAACAAATCAAACACTCACCCCCAGTCACAGATCTGGGTTTAATCCATCAGTTTTTTTGCTTCCCGTGCCATTCCAGCTCAGACCCAGCCATGTGCAAATCAGTCTTGACCCTGTTCCCCATGGGAACATTCCAACAGAACTGCCGGCCAGGTCCTCCCTGGACCAGAAACAAGCATCCTGTGACCGGTGTCAGGGTATCACCCTTCATCAGCCAGGCTAGCTTGAATCTGGTGGCATAGCAAGCACAGGACCCACGTCTGGGAATACCCTTCCCACTTGAGGCAACAAATTCAAAAACTACAGAAGATGGACGGAATGCAGTACAAATCAAGCTCTCACCCCCAGTCACAGATCTGGGTTTAATCCATCAGTTTTTTTGCTTGCCGTGCCATTCCAGCTCAGACCCAGACATGTGCAAATCAGTCTTGACCCTGTTCCCCATGGGCACAGTCCAGCCCGAACTGCCAGGCCAGGTCCTCCCTGGACCAGAACCAAGCATCCTGGGACCGGTGTCAGGGTATCACCCTTCATCAGCCAGGCTAGCTTGAATCTGGTGGCATAGCAAGCACGGGACCCAAGTCTGGGCATACCCTTCCCACTTGGGGCAACAAATGCAAAAACAACAGAAGATGGACGGATTGCAGCACAAATCAAACACTCACCCCCAGTCACAGATCTGGGTTTAATCCATCAGTGTTCTTGCTTGCTGTACCATTCCAGCTCAGACCCAGCCACGTGCAAATCAGTCTGGACCCTGTTCCCCATGGGAACAGTCCAGCCCGAACTGCCAGCCAGGTCCTCCCTTTACCAGAAACAAGCATCCTGGGACCGGTTTCAGGGTATCACCCTTCATCAACCAGGCTAGCTTGAATCTGGTGGCATAGCAAGCACAGGACCCACGTCTGGGAATACCCTTCCCACTTGGGGCAACAAATGCAAAAACAACAGAAGATGGACGGAATGCAGAACAAATCAAGCTCTCACCCCCAGTCACAGATCTGAGTTTAATACATCAGTTTTTTTTGCTTGCCGTGCCATTCCAGCTCAGACCCAGCCATGTGCAAATCAGTCTTGACCCTGTTCCCCATGGGCACAGTCCAGCCCGAACTGCCAGGTCAGGTCCTCCCTGGACCAGAAACAAGCATCCTGGGACCGGTGTCAGGGTATCACCCTTCATCAGCCAGGCTAGCTTGAATCTGGTGGCATAGCAAGCACGGGACCCACGTCTGGGCATACCCTTCCCACTTAGGGCAACAAATGCAAAAACAACAGAAGATTGACGGATTGCAGAACAAATCAAACACTCACCCCCAGTCACAGATCTGGGTTTAATCCATCAGTGTTTTTGCTTGCTGTACCATTCCAGCTCAGACCCAGCCATGTGCAAATCAGTCTTGACCCTGTTCCCCATGGGAACAGTCCAGCCCGAACTGCCAGGCCAGGTCCTCCCTGGACTAGAAACAAGCATCCTGGGACCGGTTTCAGGGTATCACCCTTCATCAGCCAGGCTAGCTTGAATCTGGTGGCATAGCAAGCACAGGACCCACGTCTGGGCATACCCTTCCCACTTGGGGCAACAAATGCAAAAACAACAGAAGATGGACGGAATGCAGAACAAATCAAACACTCACCCCCAGTCACAGATCTGGGTTTAATCCATCAGTTTTTTTGCTTCCCGTGCCATTCCAGCTCAGACCCAGCCATGTGCAAATCAGTCTTGACCCTGTTCCCCATGGGAACATTCCAACAGAACTGCCAGCCAGGTCCTCCCTGGACCAGAAACAAGCATCCTGTGACCGGTTTCAGGGTATCACCCTTCATCAGCCAGGCTAGCTTGAATCTGGTGGCATAGCAAGCACAGGACCCACATCTGGGAATACCCTTCCCACTTGGGGCAACAAATTCAAAAACTACAGAAGATGGACGGAATGCAGAACAAATCAAGCTCTCACCCCCAGTCACAGATCTGGGTTTAATCCATCAGTTTTTTTGCTTGCCGTGCCATTCCAGCTCAGACCAAGACATGTGCAAATCAGTCTAGACCCTATTCCCCATGGGCACAGTCCAGCCCGAACTGCCAGGCCAGGTCCTTCCTGGACCAGAACCAAGCATCCTGGGACCGGTGTCAGGGTATCACCCTTCATCAGCCAGGCTAGCTTGAATCTGGTGGCATAGCAAGCACGGGACCCACGTCTGGGCATACCCTTCCCACTTGGGGCAACAAATGCAAAAACAACAGAAGATGGACGGATTGCAGCACAAATCAAACACTCACCCCCAGTCACAGATCTGGGTTTAATCCATCAGTGTTTTTGCTTGCTGTACCATTCCAGCTCAGACCCAGCCACGTGCAAATCAGTCTTGACCCTGTTCCCCATGGGAACAGTCCAGCCCGAACTGCCAGGCCAGGTCCTCCCTGGACTAGAAACAAGCATCCTGGGACCGGTTTCAGGGTATCACCCTTCATCAGCCAGGCTAGCTTGAATCTGGTGGCATAGCAAGCACAGGACCCACGTCTGGGAATACCCTTCCCACTTGAGGCAACAAATTCAAAAACTACAGAAGATGGACGGAATGCAGAACAAATCAAGCTCTCACCCCCAGTCACAGATCTGGGTTTAATCCATCAGTTTTTTTGCTTGCTGTGCCATTCCAGCTCAGACCCAGCCATGTGCAAATCAGTCTTGACCTTGTTCCCCATGGGCACAGTCCAGCCCGAACTGCCAGGCCAGGTCCTCCCTGGACCAGAACCAAGCATCCTGGGACCGGTGTCAGGGTATCACCCTTCATCAGCCAGGCTAGATTGAATCTGGTGGCATAGCAAGCACTGGACCCACGTCTGGGCATACCCTTCCCACTTGGGGCAACAAATGCAAAAACAACAGAAGATGGACGGAATGCAGAACAAATCAAACACTCACCACCAGTCACAGATCTGGGTTTAATCCATCACTTTTTTTGCTTGCCGTGCCATTCCAGCTCAGACCCAGCCATGTGCTAATCAGTCTTGACCCTGTTCCCCATGGGAACAGTCCAGCCCGAACTGCCAGGCCAGGTCCTCCCTGGACCAGAAACAAGCATCCTGGGACCGGTTTCAGGGTATCACCCTTCATTAGCCAGGCTAGATTGAATCTGGTGGCATAGCAAGCACAGGACCCACGTCTGGGCATACCCTTCCCACTTGGGGCAACAAATGCAAAAACAACAGAAGATGGACGGAATGCAGAACAAATCAAACACTCACCACCAGTCACAGATCTGGGTTTAATCCATCACTTTTTTTGCTTGCCGTGCCATTCCAGCTCAGACCCAGCCATGTGCAAATCAGTCTTGACCCTGTTCCCCATGGGAACAGTCCAGCACTAACTGCCGGCCAGGTCCTCCCTGGACCAGAAACAAGCATCCTGGGACCGGTTTCACAGTATCACCCTTCATCAGCCAGGCTAGCTTGAATCTGGTGGCATAGCAAGCACAGGACCCACGTCTGGGAATACCCTTCCCACTTGAGGCAACAAATTCAAAAACTACAGAAGATGGACGGAATGCAGAACAAATCAAGCTCTCACCCCCAGTCACAGATCTGGGTTTAATCCATCCGTTATTTTGCTTGCTGTGCCATTCCAGCTCAGACCCAACCATGTGCAAATCAGTCTTGACCCTGTTCCCCATGGGCACAGTCCAGCCCGAACTGCCAGGCCAGGTCCTCCCTGGACCAGAACCAAGCATCCTGGGACCGATGTCAGGGTATCACCCTTCATCAGCCAGGCTAGATTGAATCTGGTGGCATAGCAAGCACGGGACCCACGTCTGGGCATACCCTTCCCACTTAGGGCAACAAATGCAAAAACAACAGAAGATGGACGGAATGCAGAAAAAATCAAACACTCACCCCCAGTCACAGATCTGGGTTTAATCCATCAGTTTTTTTGCTTGCCGTGCCATTCCAGCTCAGACCCAGCCATGTGCAAATCAGTCTTGACCCTGTTCCCCGTGGGAACAGTCCAGCCCGAACTGCCATCCAGGTCCTCCCTGAACCAGAAACAAGCATCCTGGGACCGGTTTCAGGGTATCACCCTTCATCAGCCAGGCTAGTTTGAATCTGGTGGCATAGCAAGCACAGCACCCACGTCTTGGCATACACTTCTCACTTGGGGCAACAAATGCAAAAACAACAGAAGATGGACGGAATGCAGAACAAATCAAACACTCACACCCAGTCACAGATATGGGTTTAATCCATCAGTTTTTTTGCTTGCCGTGCCATTCCAGCTCAGATCCAGCCATGTGGAAATCAGTCTTGACGCTGTTCCCCATGGGAACATTCCAACAGAACTGCCGGCCAGGTCCTCCCTGGACCAGAAACAAGCATCCTGTGACCGGTGTCAGGGTATCACCCTTCATCAGCCAGGCTAGCTTGAATCTGGTGGCATAGCAAGCACGGGACCCACGTCTGGGCATACCCTTCCCACTTGGGGCAACAAATGCAAAAACAACAGAAGATGGACGGAATGCAGAACAAATCAAACACTCACCCCCAGTCACAGATCTGGGTTTAATCCATCAGTTTTTTTGCTTCCCGTGCCATTCCAGCTCAGACCCAGCCATGTGCAAATCAGTCTTGACCCTGTTCCCCATGGGAACATTCCAACAGAACTGCCGGCCAGGTCCTCCCTGGACCAGAAACAAGCATCCTGTGACCGGTTTCAGGGTATCACCCTTCATCAGCCAGGCTAGCTTGAATCTGGTGGCATAGCAAGCACAGGACCCACGTCTGGGAATACCCTTCCCACTTGAGGCAACAAATTCAAAAACTACAGAAGATGGACGGAATGCAGAACAAATCAAGCTCTCACCCCCAGTCACAGATCTGGGTTTAATCCATCAGTTTTTTTGCTTGTCGTGCCATTCCAGCTCAGACCCAGACATGTGCAAATCAGTCTTGACCCTGTTCCCCATGGGCACAGTCCAGCCCGAACTGCCAGGCCAGGTCCTCCCTGGACCAGAACCAAGCATCCTGGGACCGGTGTCAGGGTATCACCCTTCATCAGCCAGGCTAGCTTGAATCTGGTGGCATAGCAAGCACGGGACCCACGTCTGGGCATACCCTTCCCACTTAGGGCAACAAATGCAAAAACAACAGAAGATTGACGGATTGCAGAACAAATCAAACACTCACCCCCAGTCACAGATCTGGGTTTAATCCATCAGTGTTTTTGCTTGCTGTACCATTCCAGCTCAGATCCAGCCATGTGCAAATCAGTCTTGACCCTGTTCCCCATGGGAACAGTCCAGCCCGAACTGCCAGGCCAGGTCCTCCCTGGACTAGAAACAAGCATCCTGGGACCGGTTTCAGGGTATCACCCTTCATCAGCCAGGCTAGCTTGAATCTGGTGGCATAGCAAGCACGGGACCCACGTCTGGGCATACCCTTCCCACTTGGGGCAACAAATGCAAAAACAACAGAAGATGGACGGAATGCAGAACAAATCAAACACTCACCCCCAGTCACAGATCTGGGTTTAATCCATCAGTTTTTTTGCTTCCCGTGCCATTCCAGCTCAGACCCAGCCATGTGCAAATCAGTCTTGACCCTGTTCCCCATGGGAACATTCCAACAGAACTGCCGGCCAGGTCCTCCCTGGACCAGAAACAAGCATCCTGTGACCGGTTTCAGGGTATCACCCTTCATCAGCCAGGCTAGCTTGAATCTGGTGGCATAGCAAGCACAGGACCCACATCTGGGAATACCCTTCCAACTTGGGGCAACAAATTCAAAAACTACAGAAGATGGACGGAATGCAGAACAAATCAAGCTCTCACCCCCAGTCACAGATCTGGGTTTAATCCATCAGTTTTTTTGCTTGCCGTGCCATTCCAGATCAGACCCAGCCATGTGCTAATCAGTCTTGACCCTGTTCCCCATGGGAACAGTCCAGCCCGAACTGCCAGGCCAGGTCCTCCCTGGACCAGAAACAAGCATCCTGGGACCGGTTTCAGGGTATCACCCTTCATTAGCCAGGCTAGATTGAATCTGGTGGCATAGCAAGCACGGGACCCGCGTCTGGGCATACCCTTCCCACTTGGGGCAACAAATGCAAAAACAACAGAAGATGGACGGATTGCAGCACAAATCAAACACTCACCCCCAGTCACAGATCTGGGTTTAATCCATCAGTATTTTTGCTTGCTGTACCATTCCAGCTCAGACCCAGCCACGTGCAAATCAGTCTTGACCCTGTTCCCCATGGGAACAGTCCAGCCTGAACTGCCAGGCCAGGTCCTCCCTGGACTAGAAACAAGCATCCTGGGACCGGTTTCAGGGTATCACCCTTCATCAGCCAGGCTAGCTTGAATCTGGTGGCATAGCAAGCACAGGACCCACGTCTGGGAATACCCTTCCCACTTGAGGCAACAAATTCAAAAACTACAGAAGATGGACGGAATGCAGAACAAATCAAGCTCTCACCCCCAGTCACAGATCTGGGTTTAATCCATCAGTTTTTTTGCTTGCTATGCCATTCCAGCTCAGACCCAGCCATGTGCAAATCAGTCTTGACCCTGTTCCCCATGGGCACAGTCCAGCCCGAACTGCCAGGCCAGGTCCTCCCTGGACCAGAACCAAGCATCCTGGGACCGGTGTCAGGGTATCACCCTTCATCAGCCAGGCTAGATTGAATCTGGTGGCATAGCAAGCACGGGTCCCACGTCTGGGCATACCCTTCCGACTTGGGGCAACAAATGCAAAAACTACAGAAGATGGATGGAATGCAGAAAAAATCAAACACTCACCCCCAGTCACAGATCTGGGTTTAATCCATCAGTTTTTTTCCTTGCCATGCCATTCCAGCTCAGACCCAGCCATGTGCAAATCAGTCTTGACCCTGTTCCCCATGGGAACAGTCCAGCCCGAACTGCCAGCCAGGTCCTTCCTGGACCAGAAACAAGCATCCTGGGACCGGTTTCAGGGTATCACCCTTCATCAGCCAGGCTAGTTTGAATCTGGTGGCATAGCAAGCACGGGACCCACGTCTTGGCATACCCTTCTCACTTGGGGCAACAAATGCAAAAACAACAGAAGATGGACGAAATGCAGAACAAATCAAACACTCACCACCAGTCACAGATCTGGGTTTAATCCATCACTTTTTTTGCTTGCCGTGCCATTCCAGCTCAGACCCAGCCATGTGCTAATCAGTCTTGACCCTGTTCCCCATGGGAACAGTCCAGCCCAAACTGCCAGGCCAGGTCCTCCTTGGACCAGAAACAAGCATCCTGGGACCGGTTTCAGGGTATCACCCTTCATTAGCCAGGCTAGATTGAATCTGGTGGCATAGCAAGCACAGGACCCACGTCTGGGCATACCCTTCCCACTTGGGGCAACAAATGCAAAAACAACAGAAGATGGACGGAATGCAGAACAAATCAAACACTCACCACCAGTCACAGATCTGGGTTTAATCCATCACTTTTTTTGCTTGCCGTGCCATTCCAGCTCAGACCCAGGCATTTGCAAATCAGTCTTGACCCTGTTCCCCATGGGAACAGTCCAGCACTAACTGCCGGCCAGGTCCTCCCTGGACCAGAAACAAGCATCCTGGGACCGGTTTCACAGTATCACCCTTCATCAGCCAGGCTAGCTTGAATCTGGTGGCATAGCAAGCACAGGACCCACGTCTGGGAATACCCTTCCCACTTGAGGCAACAAATTCAAAAACTACAGAAGATGGACGGAATGCAGAACAAATCAAGCTCTCACCCCCAGTCACAGATCTGGGTTTAATCCATCCATTATTTTGCTTGCTGTGCCATTCCAGCTCAGACCCAACCATGTGCAAATCAGTCTTGACCCTGTTCCCCATGGGCACAGTCCAGCCCGAACTGCCAGGCCAGGTCCTCCCTGGACCAGAACCAAGCATCCTGGGACCGATGTCAGGGTATCACCCTTCATCAGCCAGGCTAGATTGAATCTGGTGGCATAGCAAGCACGGGACCCACGTCTGGGCATACCCATCCCACTTAGGGCAACAAATGCAAAAACAACAGAAGATGGACGGAATGCAGAAAAAATCAAACACTCACCCCCAGTCACAGATCTGGGTTTAATCCATCAGTTTTTTTGCTTGCCGTGCCATTCCAGCTCAGACCCAGCCATGTGCAAATCAGTCTTGACCCTGTTCCCCGTGGGAACAGTCCAGCCCGAACTGCCATCCAGGTCCTCCCTGGACCAGAAACAAGCATCCTGAGACCGGTTTCAGGGTATCACCCTTCATCAGCCAGGCTAGTTTGAATCTGGTGGCATAGCAAGCAAAGCACCCACGTCTTGGCATACACTTCTCACTTGGGGCAACAAATGCAAAAACAACAGAAGATGGACGGAATGCAGAACAAATCAAACACTCACACCCAGTCACAGATATGGGTTTAATCCATCATTTTTTTTGCTTGCCGTGCCATTCCAGCTCAGATCCAGCCATGTGGAAATCAGTCTTGACGCTGTTCCCCATGGGAACATTCCAACAGAACTGCCAGGCCAGGTCCTCCCTGGACTAGAAACAAGCATCCTGGGACCGGTTTCAGGGTATCACCCTTCATCAGCCAGGCTAGCTTGAATCTGGTGGCATAGCAAGCACGGGACCCACGTCTGGGCATACCCTTCCCACTTGGGGCAATAAATGCAAAAACAACAGAAGATGGACGGAATGCAGAACAAATCAAACACTCACCCCCAGTCACAGATCTGGGTTTAATCCATCAGTTTTTTTGCTTCCCGTGCCATTCCAGCTCAGACCCAGCCATGTGCAAATCAGTCTTGACCCTGTTCCCCATAGGAACATTCCAACAGAACTGCCGGCCAGGTCCTCCCTGGACCAGAAACAAGCATCCTGTGACCGGTTTCAGGGTATCACCCTTCATCAGCCAGGCTAGCTTGAATCTGGTGGCATAGCAAGCACAGGACCCACATCTGGGAATAACCTTCCCACTTGGGGCAACAAATTAAAAAACTACAGAAGATGGACGGAATGCAGAACAAATCAAGCTCTCACCCCCAGTCACAGATCTGGGTTTAATCCATCAGTTTTTTTGCTTGCCGTGCCATTCCAGCTCAGACCCAGCCATGTGCTAATCAGTCTTGACCCTGTTCCCCATGGGTACAGTCCAGCCCGAACTGCCAGGCCAGGTCCTCCCTGGACCAGAAACAAGCATCCTGGGACCGGTTTCAGGGTATCACCCTTCATTAGCCAGGCTAGATTGAATCTGGTGGCATAGCAAGCACGGGACCCACGTCTGGGCATACCCTTCCCACTTGGGGCAACAAATGCAAAAACAACAGAAGATGGACGGAATGCAGAACAAATCAAACAATCACCCCCAGTCACAGATCTGGGTTTAATCCATCAGTTTTTTTGCTTCCCGTGCCATTCCAGCTCAGACCCAGCCATGTGCAAATCAGTCTTGACCCTGTTCCCCATGGGAACATTCCAACAGAACTGCCGGCCAGGTCCTCCCTGGACCAGAAACAAGCATCCTGTGACCGGTTTCAGGGTATCACCCTTCATCAGCCAGGCTAGCTTGAATCTGATGGCATAGCAAGCACAGGACCCACATCTGGGAATACCCTTCCCACTTGGGGCAACAAATTCAAAAACTACAGAAGATGGACGGAATGCAGAACAAATCAAGCTCTCACCCCCAGTCACAGATCTGGGTTTAATCCATCAGTTTTTTTGCTTGCCGTGCCATTCCAGCTCAGACCCAGACATGTGCAAATCAGTCTAGACCCTGTTCCCCATGGGCACAGTCCAGCCCGAACTGCCAGGCCAGGTCCTTCCTGGACCAGAACCAAGCATCCTGGGACCGGTGTCAGGGTATCACCCTTCATCAGCCAGGCTAGCTTGAATCTGGTGGCATAGCAAGCACGGGACCCACGTCTGGGCATACCCTTCCCACTTGGGGCAACAAATGCAAAAACAACAGAAGATGGACGGATTGCAGCACAAATCAAACACTCACCCCCAGTCACAGATCTGGGTTTAATCCATCAGTGTTTTTGCTTGCTGTACCATTCCAGCTCAGACCCAGCCACGTGCAAATCAGTCTTGACCCTGTTCCCCATGGGAACAGTCCAGCCCGAACTGCCAGGCCAGGTCCTCCCTGGACTAGAAACAAGCATCCTGGGACCGGTTTCAGGGTATCACCCTTCATCAGCCAGGCTAGCTTGAATCTGGTGGCATAGCAAGCACAGGACCCACGTCTGGGAATACCCTTCCCACTTGAGGCAACAAATTCAAAAACTACAGAAGATGGACGGAATGCAGAACAAATCAAGCTCTCACCCCCAGTCACAGATCTGGGATTAATCCATCAGTTTTTTTGCTTGCTGTGCCATTCCAGCTCAGACCCAGCCATGTGCAAATCAGTCTTGACCTTGTTCCCCATGGGCACAGTCCAGCCCGAACTGCCAGGCCAGGTCCTCCCTGGACCAGAACCAAGCATCCTGGGACCGGTGTCAGGGTATCACCCTTCATCAGCCAGGCTAGATTGAATCTGGTGGCATAGCAAGCACGGGACCCAAGTCTGGGCATACCCTTCCCACTTGGGGCAACAAATGCAAAAACAACAGAAGATGGACGAAATGCAGAACAAATCAAACACTCACCACCAGTCACAGATCTGGGTTTAATCCATCACTTTTTTTGCTTGCCGTGCCATTCCAGCTCAGACCCAGCCATGTGCAAATCAGTCTTGACCTTGTTCCCCATGGGCACAGTCCAGCCCGAACTGCCAGGCCAGGTCCTCCCTGGACCAGAACCAAGCATCCTGGGACCGGTGTCAGGGTATCACCCTTCATCAGCCAGGCTAGATTGAATCTGGTGGCATAGCAAGCACGGGTCCCACGTCTGGGCATACCCTTCCGACTTGGGGCAACAAATGCAAAAACTACAGAAGATGGATGGAATGCAGAAAAAATCAAACACTCACCCCCAGTCACAGATCTGGGTTTAATCCATCAGTTTTTTTCCTTGCCATGCCATTCCAGCTCAGACCCAGCCATGTGCAAATCAGTCTTGACCCTGTTCCCCATGGGCACAGTCCAGCCCGAACTGCCAGGCCAGGTCCTCCCTGGACCAGAACCAAGCATCCTGGGACCGGTGTCAGGGTATCACCCTTCATCAGCCAGGCTAGATTGAATCTGGTGGCATAGCAAGCACGGGTCCCACGTCTGGGCATACCCTTCCGACTTGGGGCAACAAATGCAAAAACTACAGAAGATGGATGGAATGCAGAAAAAATCAAACACTCACCCCCAGTCACAGATCTGGGTTTAATCCATCAGTTTTTTTCCTTGCCATGCCATTCCAGCTCAGACCCAGCCATGTGCAAATCAGTCTTGACCCTGTTCCCCATGGGAACAGTCCAGCCCGAACTGCCAGCCAGGTCCTTCCTGGACCAGAAACAAGCATCCTGGGACCGGTTTCAGGGTATCACCCTTCATCAGCCAGGCTAGTTTGAATCTGGTGGCATAGCAAGCACGGGACCCACGTCTTGGCATACCCTTCTCACTTGGGGCAACAAATGCAAAAACAACAGAAGATGGACGAAATGCAGAACAAATCAAACACTCACCACCAGTCACAGATCTGGGTTTAATCCATCACTTTTTTTGCTTGCCGTGCCATTCCAGCTCAGACCCAGCCATGTGCTAATCAGTCTTGACCCTGTTCCCCATGGGAACAGTCCAGCCCAAACTGCCAGGCCAGGTCCTCCTTGGACCAGAAACAAGCATCCTGGGACCGGTTTCAGGGTATCACCCTTCATTAGCCAGGCTAGATTGAATCTGGTGGCATAGCAAGCACAGGACCCACGTCTGGGCATACCCTTCCCACTTGGGGCAACAAATGCAAAAACAACAGAAGATGGACGGAATGCAGAACAAATCAAACACTCACCACCAGTCACAGATCTGGGTTTAATCCATCACTTTTTTTGCTTGCCGTGCCATTCCAGCTCAGACCCAGGCATTTGCAAATCAGTCTTGACCCTGTTCCCCATGGGAACAGTCCAGCACTAACTGCCGGCCAGGTCCTCCCTGGACCAGAAACAAGCATCCTGGGACCGGTTTCACAGTATCACCCTTCATCAGCCAGGCTAGCTTGAATCTGGTGGCATAGCAAGCACAGGACCCACGTCTGGGAATACCCTTCCCACTTGAGGCAACAAATTCAAAAACTACAGAAGATGGACGGAATGCAGAACAAATCAAGCTCTCACCCCCAGTCACAGATCTGGGTTTAATCCATCCGTTATTTTGCTTGCTGTGCCATTCCAGCTCAGACCCAACCATGTGCAAATCAGTCTTGACCCTGTTCCCCATGGGCACAGTCCAGCCCGAACTGCCAGGCCAGGTCCTCCCTGGACCAGAACCAAGCATCCTGGGACCGATGTCAGGGTATCACCCTTCATCAGCCAGGCTAGATTGAATCTGGTGGCATAGCAAGCACGGGACCCACGTCTGGGCATACCCATCCCACTTAGGGCAACAAATGCAAAAACAACAGAAGATGGACGGAATGCAGAAAAAATCAAACACTCACCCCCAGTCACAGATCTGGGTTTAATCCATCAGTTTTTTTGCTTGCCGTGCCATTCCAGCTCAGACCCAGCCATGTGCAAATCAGTCTTGACCCTGTTCCCCGTGGGAACAGTCCAGCCCGAACTGCCATCCAGGTCCTCCCTGGACCAGAAACAAGCATCCTGGGACCGGTTTCAGGGTATCACCCTTCATCAGCCAGGCTAGTTTGAATCTGGTGGCATAGCAAGCAAAGCACCCACGTCTTGGCATACACTTCTCACTTGGGGCAACAAATGCAAAAACAACAGAAGATGGACGGAATGCAGAACAAATCAAACACTCACACCCAGTCACAGATATGGGTTTAATCCATCATTTTTTTTGCTTGCCGTGCCATTCCAGCTCAGATCCAGCCATGTGGAAATCAGTCTTGACGCTGTTCCCCATGGGAACATTCCAACAGAACTGCCAGGCCAGGTCCTCCCTGGACTAGAAACAAGCATCCTGGGACCGGTTTCAGGGTATCACCCTTCATCAGCCAGGCTAGCTTGAATCTGGTGGCATAGCAAGCACGGGACCCACGTCTGGGCATACCCTTCCCACTTGGGGCAATAAATGCAAAAACAACAGAAGATGGACGGAATGCAGAACAAATCAAACACTCACCCCCAGTCACAGATCTGGGTTTAATCCATCAGTTTTTTTGCTTCCCGTGCCATTCCAGCTCAGACCCAGCCATGTGCAAATCAGTCTTGACCCTGTTCCCCATAGGAACATTCCAACAGAACTGCCGGCCAGGTCCTCCCTGGACCAGAAACAAGCATCCTGTGACCGGTTTCAGGGTATCACCCTTCATCAGCCAGGCTAGCTTGAATCTGATGGCATAGCAAGCACAGGACCCACATCTGGGAATACCCTTCCCACTTGGGGCAACAAATTCAAAAACTACAGAAGATGGACGGAATGCAGAACAAATCAAGCTCTCACCCCCAGTCACAGATCTGGGTTTAATCCATCAGTTTTTTTGCTTGCCGTGCCATTCCAGCTCAGACCCAGACATGTGCAAATCAGTCTAGACCCTGTTCCCCATGGGCACAGTCCAGCCCGAACTGCCAGGCCAGGTCCTTCCTGGACCAGAACCAAGCATCCTGGGACCGGTGTCAGGGTATCACCCTTCATCAGCCAGGCTAGCTTGAATCTGGTGGCATAGCAAGCACGGGACCCACGTCTGGGCATACCCTTCCCACTTGGGGCAACAAATGCAAAAACAACAGAAGATGGACGGATTGCAGCACAAATCAAACACTCACCCCCAGTCACAGATCTGGGTTTAATCCATCAGTGTTTTTGCTTGCTGTACCATTCCAGCTCAGACCCAGCCACGTGCAAATCAGTCTTGACCCTGTTCCCCATGGGAACAGTCCAGCCCGAACTGCCAGGCCAGATCCTCCCTGGACTAGAAACAAGCATCCTGGGACCGGTTTCAGGGTATCACCCTTCATCAGCCAGGCTAGCTTGAATCTGGTGGCATAGCAAGCACAGGACCCACGTCTGGGAATACCCTTCCCACTTGAGGCAACAAATTCAAAAACTACAGAAGATGGACGGAATGCAGAACAAATCAAGCTCTCACCCCCAGTCACAGATCTGGGATTAATCCATCAGTTTTTTTGCTTGCTGTGCCATTCCAGCTCAGACCCAGCCATGTGCAAATCAGTCTTGACCTTGTTCCCCATGGGCACAGTCCAGCCCGAACTGCCAGGCCAGGTCCTCCCTGGACCAGAACCAAGCATCCTGGGACCGGTGTCAGGGTATCACCCTTCATCAGCCAGGCTAGATTGAATCTGGTGGCATAGCAAGCACGGGACCCACGTCTGGGCATACCCTTCCCACTTGGGGCAACAAATGCAAAGACAACAGAAGATGGACGGAATGCAGAAAAAATCAAACACTCACCCCCAGTCACAGATCTGGGTTTAATCCATCACTTTTTTTGCTTGCCGTGCCATTCCAGCTCAGACCCAGGCATTTGCAAATCAGTCTTGACCCTGTTCCCCATGGGAACAGTCCAGCACTAACTGCCGGCCAGGTCCTCCCTGGACCAGAAACAAGCATCCTGGGACCGGTTTCACAGTATCACCCTTCATCAGCCAGGCTAGCTTGAATCTGGTGGCATAGCAAGCACAGGACCCACGTCTGGGAATACCATTCCCACTTGAGGCAACAAATTCAAAAACTACAGAAGATGGACGGAATGCAGAACAAATCAAGCTCTCACCCCCAGTCACAGATCTGGGTTTAATCCATCCGTTATTTTGCTTGCTGTGCCATTCCAGCTCAGACCCAACCATGTGCAAATCAGTCTTGACCCTGTTCCCCATGGGCACAGTCCAGCCCGAACTGCCAGGCCAGGTCCTCCCTGGACCAGAACCAAGCATCCTGGGACCGATGTCAGGGTATCACCCTTCATCAGCCAGGCTAGATTGAATCTGGTGGCATAGCAAGCACGGGACCCACGTCTGGGCATACCCATCCCACTTAGGGCAACAAATGCAAAAACAACAGAAGATGGACGGAATGCAGAAAAAATCAAACACTCACCCCCAGTCACAGATCTGGGTTTAATCCATCAGTTTTTTTGCTTGCCGTGCCATTCCAGCTCAGACCCAGCCATGTGCAAATCAGTCTTGACCCTGTTCCCCGTGGGAACAGTCCAGCCCGAACTGCCATCCAGGTCCTCCCTGGACCAGAAACAAGCATCCTGGGACCGGTTTCAGGGTATCACCCTTCATCAGCCAGGCTAGTTTGAATCTGGTGGCATAGCAAGCAAAGCACCCACGTCTTGGCATACACTTCTCACTTGGGGCAACAAATGCAAAAACAACAGAAGATGGACGGAATGCAGAACAAATCAAACACTCACACCCAGTCACAGATATGGGTTTAATCCATCATTTTTTTTGCTTGCCGTGCCATTCCAGCTCAGATCCAGCCATGTGGAAATCAGTCTTGACGCTGTTCCCCATGGGAACATTCCAACAGAACTGCCAGGCCAGGTCCTCCCTGGACTAGAAACAAGCATCCTGGGACCGGTTTCAGGGTATCACCCTTCATCAGCCAGGCTAGCTTGAATCTGGTGGCATAGCAAGCACGGGACCCACGTCTGGGCATACCCTTCCCACTTGGGGCAATAAATGCAAAAACAACAGAAGATGGACGGAATGCAGAACAAATCAAACACTCACCCCCAGTCACAGATCTGGGTTTAATCCATCAGTTTTTTTGCTTCCCGTGCCATTCCAGCTCAGACCCAGCCATGTGCAAATCAGTCTTGACCCTGTTCCCCATAGGAACATTCCAACAGAACTGCCGGCCAGGTCCTCCCTGGACCAGAAACAAGCATCCTGTGACCGGTTTCAGGGTATCACCCTTCATCAGCCAGGCTAGCTTGAATCTGATGGCATAGCAAGCACAGGACCCACATCTGGGAATACCCTTCCCACTTGGGGCAACAAATTCAAAAACTACAGAAGATGGACGGAATGCAGAACAAATCAAGCTCTCACCCCCAGTCACAGATCTGGGTTTAATCCATCAGTTTTTTTGCTTGCCGTGCCATTCCAGCTCAGACCCAGACATGTGCAAATCAGTCTAGACCCTGTTCCCCATGGGCACAGTCCAGCCCGAACTGCCAGGCCAGGTCCTTCCTGGACCAGAACCAAGCATCCTGGGACCGGTGTCAGGGTATCACCCTTCATCAGCCAGGCTAGCTTGAATCTGGTGGCATAGCAAGCACGGGACCCACGTCTGGGCATACCCTTCCCACTTGGGGCAACAAATGCAAAAACAACAGAAGATGGACGGATTGCAGCACAAATCAAACACTCACCCCCAGTCACAGATCTGGGTTTAATCCATCAGTGTTTTTGCTTGCTGTACCATTCCAGCTCAGACCCAGCCACGTGCAAATCAGTCTTGACCCTGTTCCCCATGG
Organism: Pleurodeles waltl; assembly: GCF_031143425.1. Classification (NCBI taxonomy): domain Eukaryota; kingdom Metazoa; phylum Chordata; class Amphibia; order Caudata; family Salamandridae; genus Pleurodeles; species Pleurodeles waltl. The sequence goes on from NC_090438.1 coordinate 763,279,661, forward strand.
GAACAGTCCAGCCCGAACTGCCAGGCCAGATCCTCCCTGGACTAGAAACAAGCATCCTGGGACCGGTTTCAGGGTATCACCCTTCATCAGCCAGGCTAGCTTGAATCTGGTGGCATAGCAAGCACAGGACCCACGTCTGGGAATACCCTTCCCACTTGAGGCAACAAATTCAAAAACTACAGAAGATGGACGGAATGCAGAACAAATCAAGCTCTCACCCCCAGTCACAGATCTGGGATTAATCCATCAGTTTTTTTGCTTGCTGTGCCATTCCAGCTCAGACCCAGCCATGTGCAAATCAGTCTTGACCTTGTTCCCCATGGGCACAGTCCAGCCCGAACTGCCAGGCCAGGTCCTCCCTGGACCAGAACCAAGCATCCTGGGACCGGTGTCAGGGTATCACCCTTCATCAGCCAGGCTAGATTGAATCTGGTGGCATAGCAAGCACGGGACCCACGTCTGGGCATACCCTTCCCACTTGGGGCAACAAATGCAAAGACAACAGAAGATGGACGGAATGCAGAAAAAATCAAACACTCACCCCCAGTCACAGATCTGGGTTTAATCCATCAGTTTTTTTGCTTGCCGTGCCATTCCAGCTCAGACCCAGCCATTTGCAAATCAGTCTTGACCCTGTTCCCCATAGGAACAGTCCAGCCCGAACTGCCAGCCAGGTCCTTCCAGGACCAGAAACAAGCATCCTGGGACCGGTTTCAGGGTATCACCCTTCATCAGCCAGGCTAGTTTGAATCTGGTGGCATAGCAAGCACGGGACCCACGTCTTGGCATACCCTTCTCACTTGGGGCAACAAATGCAAAAACAACAGAAGATGGACGGAATGCAGAACAAATCAAACACTCACCACCAGTCACAGATCTGGGTTTAATCCATCACTTTTTTTGCTTGCCGTGCCATTCCAGCTCAGACCCAGCCATGTGCAAATCAGTCTTGACCCTGTTCCCCATGGGAACAGTCCAGCACTAACTGCCGGCCAGGTCCTCCCTGGACCAGAAACAAGCATCCTGGGACCGGTTTCACAGTATCACCCTTCATCAGCCAGGCTAGCTTGAATCTGGTGGCATAGCAAGCACAGGACCCACGTCTGGGAATACCCTTCCCACTTGAGGCAACAAATTCAAAAACTACAGAAGATGGACGGAATGCAGAACAAATCAAGCTCTCACCCCCAGTCACAGATCTGGGTTTAATCCATCCGTTATTTTGCTTGCTGTGCCATTCCAGCTCAGACCCAACCATGTGCAAATCAGTCTTGACCCTGTTCCCCATGGGCACAGTCCAGCCCGAACTGCCAGGCCAGGTCCTCCCTGGACCAGAACCAAGCATCCTGGGACCGATGTCAGGGTATCACCCTTCATCAGCCAGGCTAGATTGAATCTGGTGGCATAGCAAGCACGGGACCCACGTCTGGGCATACCCTTCCCACTTAGGGCAACAAATGCAAAAACAACAGAAGATGGACGGAATGCAGAAAAAATCAAACACTCACCCCCAGTCACAGATCTGGGTTTAATCCATCAGTTTTTTAGCTTGCCGTGCCATTCCAGCTCAGACCCAGCCATGTGCAAATCAGTCTTGACCCTGTTCCCCGTGGGAACAGTCCAGCCCGAACTGCCATCCAGGTCCTCCCTGAACCAGAAACAAGCATCCTGGGACCGGTTTCAGGGTATCACCCTTCATCAGCCAGGCTAGTTTGAATCTGGTGGCATAGCAAGCACAGCACCCACGTCTTGGCATACACTTCTCACTTGGGGCAACAAATGCAAAAACAACAGAAGATGGACGGAATGCAGAACAAATCAAACACTCACACCCAGTCACAGATATGGGTTTAATCCATCAGTTTTTTTGCTTGCCGTGCCATTCCAGCTCAGGATCCAGCCATGTGGAAATCAGTCTTGACGCTGTTCCCCATGGGAACATTCCAACAGAACTGCCGGCCAGGTCCTCCCTGGACCAGAAACAAGCATTCTGTGACCGGTGTCTGGGTATCACCCTTCATCAGCCAGGCTAGCTTGAATCTGGTGGCATAGCAAGCACGGGACCCACGTCTGGGCATACCCTTCCCACTTGGGGCAACAAATGCAAAAACAACAGAAGATGGACGGAATGCAGAACAAATCAAACACTCACCCCCAGTCACAGATCTGGGTTTAATCCATCAGTTTTTTTGCTTCCCGTGCCATTCCAGCTCAGACCCAGCCATGTGCAAATCAGTCTTGACCCTGTTCCCCATGGGAACATTCCAACAGAACTGCCGGCCAGGTCCTCCCTGGACCAGAAACAAGCATCCTGTGACCGGTGTCAGGGTATCACCCTTCATCAGCCAGGCTAGCTTGAATCTGGTGGCATAGCAAGCACAGGACCCACGTCTGGGAATACCCTTCCCACTTGAGGCAACAAATTCAAAAACTACAGAAGATGGACGGAATGCAGAACAAATCAAGCTCTCACCCCCAGTCACAGATCTGGGTTTAATCCATCAGTTTTTTTGCTTGCCGTGCCATTCCAGCTCAGACCCAGACATGTGCAAATCAGTCTTGACCCTGTTCCCCATGGGCACAGTCCAGCCCGAACTGCCAGGCCAGGTCCTCCCTGGACCAGTACCAAGCATCCTGGGACCGGTGTCAGGGTATTACCCTTCATCAGCCAGGCTAGCTTGAATCTGGTGGCATAGCAAGCACAGGACCCAAGTCTGGGCATACCCTTCCCACTTGGGGCAACAAATGCAAAAACAACAGAAGATGGACGGATTGCAGCACAAATCAAACACTCACCCCCAGTCACAGATCTGGGTTTAATCCATCAGTGTTTTTGCTTGCTGTACCATTCCAGCTCAGACCCAGCCACGTGCAAATCAGTCTTGACCCTGTTCCCCATGGGAACAGTCCAGCCCGAACTGCCAGCCAGGTCCTCCCTTTACCAGAAACAAGCATCCTGGGACCGGTTTCAGGGTATCACCCTTCATCAACCAGGCTAGCTTGAATCTGGTGGCATAGCAAGCACAGGACCCACGTCTGGGAATACCCTTCCCATTTGGGCAACAAATGCAAAAACAACAGAAGATGGACGGAATGCAGAACAAATCAAGCTCTCACCCCCAGTCACAGATCTTGGTTTAATCCATCAGTTTTTTTGCTTGCCGTGCCATTCCAGCTCAGACCCAGCCATGTGCAAATCAGTCTTGACCCTGTTCCCCATGGGCACAGTCCAGCCCGAACTGCCAGGTCAGGTCCTCCCTGGACCAGAACCAAGCATCCTGGGACCGGTGTCAGGGTATCACCCTTCATCAGCCAGGCTAGCTTGAATCTGGTGGCATAGCAAGCACGGGACCCACGTCTGGGCATACCCTTCCCACTTAGGGCAACAAATGCAAAAACAACAGAAGATTGACGGATTGCAGAACAAATCAAACACTCACCCCCAGTCACATTTCTGGGTTTAATCCATCAGTGTTTTTGCTTGCTGTACCATTCCAGCTCAGACCCAGCCATGTGCAAATCAGTCTTGACCCTGTTCCCCATGGGAACAGTCCAGCCCGAACTGCCAGGCCAGGTCCTCCCTGGACTAGAAACAAGCATCCTGGGACCGGTTTCAGGGTATCACCCTTCATCAGCCAGGCTAGCTTGAATCTGGTGGCATAGCAAGCACGGGACCCACGTATGGGCATACCCTTCCCACTTGGGGCAACAAATGCAAAAACAACAGAAGATGGACGGAATGCAGAACAAATCAAACACTCACCCCCAGTCACAGATCTGGGTTTAATCCATCAGTTTTTTTGCTTCCCGTGCCATTCCAGCTCAGACCCAGCCATGTGCAAATCAGTCTTGACCCTGTTCCCCATCTGAACATTCCAACAGAACTGCCAGCCAGGTCCTCCCTGGACCAGAAACAAGCATCCTGTGACCGGTTTCAGGGTATCACCCTTCATCAGCCAGGCTAGCTTGAATCTGGTGGCATAGCAAGCACAGGACCCACATCTGGGAATACCCTTCCCACTTGGGGCAACAAATTCAAAAACTACAGAAGATGGACGGAATGCAGAACAAATCAAGCTCTCACCCCCAGTCACAGATCTGGGTTTAATCCATCAGTTTTTTTGCTTGCCGTGCCATTCCAGCTCAGACCCAGCCATGTGCTAATCAGTCTTGACCCTGTTCCCCATGGGAACAGTCCAGCCCGAACTGCCAGGCCAGGTCCTCCCTGGACCAGAAACAAGCATCCTGGGACCGGTTTCAGGGTATCACCCTTCATTAGCCAGGCTAGATTGAATCTGGTGGCATAGCAAGCACGGGATCCGCGTCTGGGCATACCCTTCCCACTTGGGGCAACAAATGCAAAAACAACAGAAGATGGACGGAATGCAGAACAAATCAAACACTCACCCCCAGTCACAGATCTGGGTTTAATCCATCAGTTTTTTTGCTTCCCGTGCCATTCCAGCTCAGACCCAGCCATGTGCAAATCAGTCTTGACCCTGTTCCCCATGGGAACATTCCAACAGAACTGCCGGCCAGGTCCTCCCTGGACCAGAAACAAGCATCCTGTGACCGGTTTCAGGGTATCACCCTTCATCAGCCAGGCTAGCTTGAATCTGGTGGCATAGTAAGCACAGGACCTGCATCTGGGAATACCCTTCCCACTTGGGGCAACAAATTCAAAAACTACAGAAGATGGACGGAATGCAGAACAAATCAAGCTCTCACCCCCAGTCACAGATCTGGGTTTAATCCATCAGTTTTTTTGCTTGCCGTGCCATTCCAGCTTAGACCCAGACATGTGCAAATCAGTCTTGACCCTGTTCCCCATGGGCACAGTCCAGCCCGAACTGCCAGGCCAGGTCCTTCCTGGACCAGAACCAAGCATCCTGGGACCGGTGTCAGGGTATCACCCTTCATCAGCCAGGCTAGCTTGAATCTGGTGGCATAGCAAGCATGGGACCCACGTCTGGGCATACCCTTCCCACTTGGGGCAACAAATGCAAAAACAACAGAAGATGGACGGATTGCAGCACAAATCAAACACTCACCCCCAGTCACAGATCTGGGTTTAATCCATCAGTATTTTTGCTTGCTGTACCATTCCAGCTCAGACCCAGCCACGTGCAAATCAGTCTTGACCCTGTTCCCCATGGGAACAGTCCAGCCTGAACTGCCAGGCCAGGTCCTCCCTGGACTAGAAACAAGCATCCTGGGACCGGTTTCAGGGTATCACCCTTCATCAGCCAGGCTAGCTTGAATCTGGTGGCATAGCAAGCACAGGACCCACGTCTGGGAATACCCTTCCCACTTGAGGCAACAAATTCAAAAACTACAGAAGATGGACGGAATGCAGAATCAAATCAAGCTCTCACCCCCAGTCACAGATCTGGGTTTAATCCATCAGTTTTTTTGCTTGCTATGCCATTCCAGCTCAGACCCAGCCATGTGCAAATCAGTCTTGACCCTGTTCCCCATGGGCACAGTCCAGCCCGAACTGCCAGGCCAGGTCCTCCCTGGACCAGAACCAAGCATCCTGGGACCGGTGTCAGGGTATCACCCTTCATCAGCCAGGCTAGATTGAATCTGGTGGCATAGCAAGCACGGGACCCACGTCTGGGCATACCCTTCCACTTGGGGCAACAAATGCAAAAACTACAGAAGATGGATGGAATGCAGAAAAAATCAAACACTCACCCCCAGTCACAGATCTGGGTTTAATCCATCAGTTTTTTTGCTTGCCGTGCCATTCCAGCTCAGACCCAGCCATGTGCAAATCAGTCTTGACCCTGTTCCCCATGGGAACAGTCCAGCCCGAACTGCCAGCCAGGTCCTTCCTGGACCAGAAACAAGCATCCTGGGACCGGTTTCAGGGTATCACCCTTCATCAGCCAGGCTAGTTTGAATCTGGTGGCAAAGCAAGCACGGGACCCACGTCTTGGCATACCCTTCTCACTTGGGGCAACAAATGCAAAAACAACAGAAGATGGACGAAATGCAGAACAAATCAAACACTCACCACCAGTCACAGATCTGGGTTTAATCCATCACTTTTTTTGCTTGCCGTGCCATTCCAGCTCAGACCCAGCCATGTGCTAATCAGTCTTGACCCTGTTCCCCATGGGAACAGTCCAGCCCAAACTGCCAGGCCAGGTCCTCCCTGGACCAGAAACAAGCATCCTGGGACCGGTTTCAGGGTATCACCCTTCATTAGCCAGGCTAGATTGAATCTGGTGGCATAGCAAGCACAGGACCCACGTCTGGGCATACCCTTCCCACTTGGGGCAACAAATGCAAAAACAACAGAAGATGGACGGAATGCAGAACAAATCAAACACTCACCACCAGTCACAGATCTGGGTTTAATCCATCACTTTTTTTGCTTGCCGTGCCATTCCAGCTCAGACCCAGCCATGTGCAAATCAGTCTTGACCCTGTTCCCCATGGGAACAGTCCAGCACTAACTGCCGGCCAGGTCCTCCCTGGACCAGAAACAAGCATCCTGGGACCGGTTTCACAGTATCACCCTTCATCAGCCTGGCTAGCTTGAATCTGGTGGCATAGCAAGCACAGGACCCACGTCTGGGAATACCCTTCCCACTTGAGGCAACAAATTCAAAAACTACAGAAGATGGACGGAATGCAGAACAAATCAAGCTCTCACCCCCAGTCACAGATCTGGGTTTAATCCATCCGTTAATTTGCTTGCTGTGCCATTCCAGCTCAGACCCAACCATGTGCAAATCAGTCTTGACCCTGTTCCCCATGGGCACAGTCCAGCCCGAACTGCCAGGCCAGGTCCTCCCTGGACCAGAACCAAGCATCCTGGGACCGATGTCAGGGTATCACCCTTCATCAGCCAGGCTAGATTGAATCTGGTGGCATAGCAAGCACGGGACCCACGTCTGGGCATACCCTTCCCACTTAGGGCAACAAATGCAAAAACAACAGAAGATGGACGGAATGCAGAAAAAATCAAATACTCACCCCCAGTCACAGATCTGGGTTTAATCCATCAGTTTTTTTGCTTGCCGTGCCATTCCAGCTCAGACCCAGCCATGTGCAAATCAGTCTTGACCCTGTTCCCCGTGGGAACAGTCCAGCCCGAACTGCCATCCAGGTCCTCCCTGGACCAGAAACAAGCATCCTGGGACCGGTTTCAGGGTATCACCCTTCATCAGCCAGGCTAGTTTGAATCTGGTGGCATAGCAAGCACAGCACCCACGTCTTGGCATACACTTCTCACTTGGGGCAACAAATGCAAAAACAACAGAAGATGGACGGAATGCAGAACAAATCAAACACTCACACCCAGTCACAGATATGGGTTTTATCCATCAGTTTTTTTGCTTGCCGTGCCATTCCAGCTCAGATCCAGCCATGTGGAAATCAGTCTTGACGCTGCTCCCCATGGGAACATTCCAACAGAACTGCCGGCCAGGTCCTCCCTGGACCAGAAACAAGCATCCTGTGACCGGTGTCAGGGTATCACCCTTCATCAGCCAGGCTAGCTTGAATCTGGTGGCATAGCAAGCACGGGACCCACGTCTGGGCATACCCTTCCCACTTGGGGCAACAAATGCAAAAACAACAGAAGATGGACGGAATGCAGAACAAATCAAACACTCACCCCCAGTCACAGATCTGGGTTTAATCCATCAGTTTTTTTGCTTCCCGTGCCATTCCAGCTCAGACCCAGCCATGTGCAAATCAGTCTTGACCCTGTTCCCCATGGGAACATTCCAACAGAACTGCCGGCCAGGTCCTCCCTGGACCAGAAACAAGCATCCTGTGACCGGTGTCAGGGTATCACCCTTCATCAGCCAGGCAAGCTTGAATCTGGTGGCATAGCAAACACGGGACCCACGTCTGGGCATACCCTTCCCACTTAGGGCAACAAATGCAAAAACAACAGAAGATTGACGGATTGCAGAACAAATCAAACACTCACCCCCAGTCACAGATCTGGGTTTAATCCATCAGTGTTTTTGCTTGCTGTACCATTCCAGCTCAGACCTAGCCACGTGCAAATCAGTCTTGACCCTGTTCCCCATGGGAACAGTCCAGCCCGAACTGCCAGGCCAGGTCCTCCCTGGACTAGAAACAAGCATCCTGGGACCGGTTTCAGGGTATCACCCTTCATCAGCCAGGCTAGCTTGAATCTGGTGGCATAGCAAGCACGGGACCCACGTCTGGGCATACCCTTCCCACTTGGGGCAACAAATGCAAAAACAACAGAAAATGGACGGAATGCAGAACAAATCAAACACTCACCCCCAGTCACAGATCTGGGTTTAATCCATCAGTTTTTTTGCTTCCCGTGCCGTTCCAGCTCAGACCCAGCCATGTGCAAATCAGTCTTGACCCTGTTCCCCATGGGAACATTCCAACAGAACTGCCGGCCAGGTCCTCCCTGGACCAGAAACAAGCATCCTGTGACCGGTTTCAGGGTATCACCCTTCATCAGCCAGGCTAGCTTGAATCTGGTGGCATAGTAAGCACAGGACCTGCATCTGGGAATACCCTTCCCACTTAGGGCAACAAATGCAAAAACAACAGAAGATGGACGGAATGCAGAAAAAATCAAACACTCACCCCCAGTCACAGATCTGGGTTTAATCCATCAGTTTTTTTGCTTGCCGTGCCATTCCAGCTCAGACCCAGCCATGTGCAAATCAGTCTTGACCCTGTTCCCCGTGGGAACAGTCCAGCCCGAACTGCCAGGCCAGGTCCTCCCTGGACTAGAAACAAGCATCCTGGGACCGGTTTCAGGGTATCACCCTTCATCAGCCAGGCTAGCTTGAATCTGGTGGCATAGCAAGCACAGGACCCACATCTGGGAATACCCTTCCCACTTGGGGCAACAAATTCAAAAACTACAGAAGATGGACGGAATGCAGAACAAATCAAGCTCTCACCCCCAGTCACAGATCTGGGTTTAATCCATCAGTTTTTTTGCTTGCCGTGCCATTCCAGCTCAGACCCAGACATGTGCAAATCAGTCTAGACCCTGTTCCCCATGGGCACAGTCCAGCCCGAACTGCCAGGCCAGGTCCTTCCTGGACCAGAACCAAGCATCCTGGGACCGGTGTCAGGGTATCACCCTTCATCAGCCAGGCTAGCTTGAATCTGGTGGCATAGCAAGCACGGGACCCACGTCTGGGCATACCCTTCCCACTTGGGGCAACAACTGCAAAAACAACAGAAGATGGACGGATTGCAGCACAAATCAAACACTCACCCCCAGTCACAGATCTGGGTTTAATCCATCAGTGTTTTTGCTTGCTGTACCATTCCAGCTCAGACCCAGCCACGTGCAAATCAGTCTTGACCCTGTTCCCCATGGGAACAGTCCAGCCCGAACTGCCAGGCCAGGTCCTCCCTGGACTAGAAACAAGCATCCTGGGACCGGTTTCAGGGTATCACCCTTCATCAGCCAGGCTAGCTTGAATCTGGTGGCATAGCAAGCACAGGACCCACGTCTGGGAATACCCTTCCCACTTGAGGCAACAAATTCAAAAACTACAGAAGATGGACGGAATGCAGAACAAATCAAGCTCTCACCCCCAGTCACAGATCTGGGTTTAATCCATCAGTTTTTTTGCTTGCTGTGCCATTCCAGCTCAGACCCAGCCATGTGCAAATCAGTCTTGACCTTGTTCCCCATGGGCACAGTCCAGCCCGAACTGCCAGGCCAGGTCCTCCCTGGACCAGAACCAAGCATCCTGGGACCGGTGTCAGGGTATCACCCTTCATCAGCCAGGCTAGATTGAATCTGGTGGCATAGCAAGCACGGGACCCACGTCTGGGCATACCCTTCCCACTTGGGGCAACAAATGCAAAGACAACAGAAGATGGACGGAATGCAGAAAAAATCAAACACTCACCCCCAGTCACAGATCTGGGTTTAATCCATCAGTTTTTTTGCTTGCCGTGCCATTCCAGCTCAGACCCAGCATGTGCAAATCAGTCTTGACCCTGTTCCCCATGGGAACAGTCCAGCCCGAACTGCCAGGCCAGGTCCTCCCTGGACCAGAAACAAGCATCCTGGGACCGGTTTCAGGGTATCACCCTTCATTAGCCAGGCTAGATTGAATCTGGTGGCATAGCAAGCACAGGACCCACGTCTGGGCATACCCTCCCCACTTGGGGCAACAAATGCAAAAACAACAGAAGATGGACGGAATGCAGAACAAATCAAACACTCACCACCAGTCACAGATCTGGGTTTAATCCATCACTTTTTTTGCTTGCCGTGCCATTCCAGCTCAGACCCAGCCATGTGCAAATCAGTCTTGACCCTGTTCCCCATGGGAACAGTCCAGCACTAACTGCCAGGCCAGGTCCTCCCTGGACCAGAAACAAGCATCCTGGGACCGGTTTCACAGTATCACCCTTCATCAGCCAGGCTAGCTTGAATCTGGTGGCATAGCAAGCACAGGACCCACGTCTGGGAATACCCTTCCCACTTGAGGCAACAAATTCAAAAACTATAGAAGATGGACGGAATGCAGAACAAATCAAGCTCTCACCCCCAGTCACAGATCTGGGTTTAATCCATCCGTTATTTTGCTTGCTGTGCCATTCCAGCTCAGACCCAACCATGTGCAAATCAGTCTTGACCCTGTTCCCCATGGGCACAGTCCAGCCCGAACTGCCAGGCCAGGTCCTCCCTGGACCAGAACCAAGCATCCTGGGACCGATGTCAGGGTATCACCCTTCATCAGCCAGGCTAGATTGAATCTGGTGGCATAGCAAGCACGGGACCCACGTCTGGGCATACCCTTCCCACTTAGGGCAACAAATGCAAAAACAACAGAAGATGGACGGAATGCAGAAAAAATCAAACACTCACCCCCAGTCACAGATCTGGGTTTAATCCATCAGTTTTTTTGCTTGCCGTGCCATTCCAGCTCAGACCCAGCCATGTGCAAATCAGTCTTGACCCTGTTCCCCGTGGGAACAGTCCAGCCCGAACTGCCATCCAGGTCCTCCCTGGACCAGAAACAAGCATCCTGGGACCGGTTTCAGGGTATCACCCTTCATCAGCCAGGCTAGTTTGAATCTGGTGGCATAGCAAGCACAGCACCCACGTCTTGGCATACACTTCTCACTTGGGGCAACAAATGCAAAAACAACAGAAGATGGACGGAATGCAGAACAAATCAAACACTCACACCCAGTCACAGATATGGGTTTAATCCATCAGTTTTTTTGCTTGCCGTGCCATTCCAGCTCAGATCCAGCCATGTGGAAATCAGTCTTGACGCTGTTCCCCATGGGAACATTCCAACAGAACTGCCGGCCAGGTCCTCCCTGGACCAGAAACAAGCATCCTGTGACCGGTGTCAGGGTATCACCCTTCATCAGCCAGGCTAGCTTGAATCTGGTGGCATAGCAAGCACGGGACCCACATCTGGGCATACCCTTCCCACTTGGGGCAACAAATGCAAAAACAACAGAAGATGGACGGAATGCAGAACAAATCAAACACTCACCCCCAGTCACAGATCTGGGTTTAATCCATCAGTTTTTTTGCTTCCCGTGCCATTCCAGCTCAGACCCAGCCATGTGCAAATCAGTCTTGACCCTGTTCCCCATGGGAACATTCCAACAGAACTGCCGGCCAGGTCCTCCCTGGACCAGAAACAAGCATCCTGTGACCGGTGTCAGGGTATCACCCTTCATCAGCCAGGCTAGCTTGAATCTGGTGGCATAGCAAGCACGGGACCCACGTCTGGGCATACCCTTCCCACTTAGGGCAACAAATGCAAAAACAACAGAAGATGGACGGAATGCAGAACAAATCAAACACTCACCCCCAGTCACAGATCTGGGTTTAATCCATCAGTTTTTTTGCTTCCCGTGCCATTCCAGCTCAGACCCAGCCATGTGCAAATCAGTCTTGACCCTGTTCCCCATGGGAACATTCCAACAGAACTGCCGGCCAGGTCCTCCCTGGACCAGAAACAAGCATCCTGTGACCGGTTTCAGGGTATCACCCTTCATCAGCCAGGCTAGCTTGAATCTGGTGGCATAGCAAGCACAGGACCCACATCTGGGAATACCCTTCCCACTTGGGGCAACAAATTAAAAAACTACAGAAGATGGACGGAATGCAGAACAAATCAAGCTCTCACCCCCAGTCACAGATCTGGGTTTAATCCATCAATTTTTTTGCTTGCCGTGCCATTCCAGCTCAGACCCAGCCATGTGCTAATCAGTCTTGACCCTGTTCCCCATGGGAACAGTCCAGCCCGAACTGCCAGGCCAGGTCCTCCCTGGACCAGAAACAAGCATCCTGGGACCGGTTTCAGGGTATCACCCTTCATTAGCCAGGCTAGATTGAATCTGGTGGCATAGCAAGCACGGGACCCACGTCTGGGCATACACTTCCCACTTGGGGCAACAAATGCAAAAACAACAGAAGATGGACGGAATGCAGAACAAATCAAAAACTCACCCCCAGTCACAGATCTGGGTTTAATCCATCAGTTTTTTTGCTTGCCGTGCCATTCCAGCTCAGACCCAGCCATGTGCAAATCAGTCTTGACCCTGTTCCCCGTGGGAACAGTCCAGCCCGAACTGCCATCCAGGTCCTCCCTGGACCAGAAACAAGCATCCTGGGACCGGTTTCAGGGTATCACCCTTCATCAGCCAGGCTAGTTTGAATCTGGTGGCATAGCAAGCACAGCACCCACGTCTTGGCATACACTTCTCACTTGGGGCAACAAATGCAAAAACAACAGAAGATGGACGGAATGCAGAACAAATCAAACACTCACACCCAGTCACAGATATGGGTTTAATCCATCAGTTTTTTTGCTTGCCGTGCCATTCCAGCTCAGATCCAGCCATGTGGAAATCAGTCTTGACGCTGTTCCCCATGGGAACATTCCAACAGAACTGCTGGCCAGGTCCTCCCTGGACCAGAAACAAGCATCCTGTGACCGGTGTCAGGGTATCACCCTTCATCAGCCAGGCTAGCTTGAATCTGGTGGCATAGCAAGCACGGGACCCACGTCTGGGCATACCCTTCCCACTTGGGGCAACAAATGCAAAAACAACAGAAGATGGACGGAATGCAGAACAAATCAAACACTCACCCCCAGTCACAGATCTGGGTTTAATCCATCAGTTTTTTTGCTTCCCGTGCCATTCCAGCTCAGACCCAGCCATGTGCAAATCAGTCTTGACCCTGTTCCCCATGGGATCATTCCAACAGAACTGCCGGCCAGGTCCTCCCTGGACCAGAAACAAGCATCCTGTGACCGGTGTCAGGGTATCACCCTTCATCAGCCAGGCTAGCTTGAATCTGGTGGCATAGCAAGCATGGGACCCACGTCTGGGCATACCCTTCCCACTTAGGGCAACAAATGCAAAAACAACAGAAGATTGACGGATTGCAGAACAAATCAAACACTCACCCCCAGTCACAGATCTGGGTTTAATCCATCAGTGTTTTTGCTTGCTGTACCATTCCAGCTCAGACCTAGCCACGTGCAAATCAGTCTTGACCCTGTTCCCCATGGGAACAGTCCAGCCCGAACTGCCAGGCCAGGTCCTCCCTGGACTAGAAACAAGCATCCTGGGACCGGTGTCAGGGTATCACCCTTCATCAGCCAGGCTAGCTTGAATCTGGTGGCATAGCAAGCACGGGACCCAAGTCTGGGCATACCCTTCCCACTTGGGGCAACAAATGCAAAAACAACAGAAGATGGACGGAATGCAGAACAAATCAAACACTCACCCCCAGTCACAGATCTGGGTTTAATCCATCAGTTTTTTTGCTTCCCGTGCCATTCCAGCTCAGACCCAGCCATGTGCAAATCAGTCTTGACCCTGTTCCCCATGGGAACATACCAACAGAACTGCCGGCCAGGTCCTCCCTGGACCAGAAACAAGCATCCTGTGACCGGTTTCAGGGTATCACCCTTCATCAGCCAGGCTAGCTTGAATCTGGTGGCATAGCAAGCACAGGACCCACATCTGGGAATACCCTTCCCACTTGGGGCAACAAATTAAAAAACTACAGAAGATGGACGGAATGCAGAACAAATCAAGCTCTCACCCCCAGTCACAGATCTGGGTTTAATCCATCAGTTTTTTTGCTTGCCGTGCCATTCCAGCTCAGACCCAGCCATGTGCTAATCAGTCTTGACCCTGTTCCCTATGGGAACAGTCCAGCCCGAACTGCCAGGCCAGGTCCTCCCTGGACCAGAAACAAGCATCCTGGGACCGGTTTCAGGGTATCACCCTTCATTAGCCAGGCTAGATTGAATCTGGTGGCATAGCAAGCACGGGACCCACATCTGGGCATACCCTTCCCACTTGGGGCAACAAATGCAAAAACAACAGAAGATGGACGGAATGCAGAACAAATCAAACACTCACCCCCAGTCACAGATCTGGGTTTAATCCATCAGTTTTTTTGCTTCCCGTGCCATTCCAGCTCAGACCCAGCCATGTGCAAATCAGTCTTGACCCTGTTCCCCATGGGAACATTCCAACAGAACTGCCGGCCAGGTCCTCCCTGGACCAGAAACAAGCATCCTGTGACCGGTTTCAGGGTATCACCCTTCATCAGCCAGGCTAGCTTGAATCTGGTGGCATAGCAAGCACAGGACCCACATCTGGGAATACCCTTCCCACTTGGGGCAACAAATTCAAAAACTACAGAAGATGGACGGAATGCAGAACAAATCAAGCTCTCACCCCCAGTCACAGATCTGCGTTTAATCCATCAGTTTTTTTGCTTGCCGTGCCATTCCAGCTCAGACCCAGACATGTGCAAATCAGTCTAGACCCTGTTCCCCATGGGCACAGTCCAGCCCGAACTGCCAGGCCAGGTCCTTCCTGGACCAGAACCAAGCATCCTGGGACCGGTGTCAGGGTATCACCCTTCATCAGCCAGGCTAGCTTAAATCTGGTGGCATAGCAAGCACGGGACCCACGTCTGGGCATACCCTTCCCACTTGGGGGAACAAATGCAAAAACAACAGAAGATGGACGGATTGCAGCACAAATCAAACACTCACCCCCAGTCACAGATCTGGGTTTAATCCATCAGTTTTTTTGCTTCCCGTGCCATTCCAGCTCAGACCCAGCCATGTGCAAATCAGTCTTGACCCTGTTCCCCATGGGAACATTCCAACAGAACTGCCGGCCAGGTCCTCCCTGGACCAGAAACAAGCATCCTGTGACCGGTGTCAGGGTATCACCCTTCATCAGCCAGGCTAGCTTGAATCTGGTGGCATAGCAAGCACGGGACCCATGTCTGGGCATACCCTTCCCACTTAGGGCAACAAATGCAAAAACAACAGAAGATGGACGGAATGCAGAACAAATCAAACACTCACCCCCAGTCACAGATCTGGGTTTAATCCATCAGTTTTTTTGCTTCCCGTGCCATTCCAGCTCAGACCCAGCCATGTGCAAATCAGTCTTGACCCTGTTCCCCATGGGAACATTCCAACAGAACTGCCGGCCAGGTCCTCCCTGGACCAGAAACAAGCATCCTGTGACCGGTTTCAGGGTATCACCCTTCATCAGCCAGGCTAGCTTGAATCTGGTGGCATAGCAAGCACAGGACCCACATCTGGGAATACCCTTCCCACTTGGGGCAACAAATTAAAAAACTACAGAAGATGGACGGAATGCAGAACAAATCAAGCTCTCACCCCCAGTCACAGATCTGGGTTTAATCCATCAATTTTTTTGCTTGCCGTGCCATTCCAGCTCAGACCCAGCCATGTGCTAATCAGTCTTGACCCTGTTCCCCATGGGAACAGTCCAGCCCGAACTGCCAGGCCAGGTCCTCCCTGGACCAGAAACAAGCATCCTGGGACCGGTTTCAGGGTATCACCCTTCATTAGCCAGGCTAGATTGAATCTGGTGGCATAGCAAGCACGGGACCCACGTCTGGGCATACACTTCCCACTTGGGGCAACAAATGCAAAAACAACAGAAGATGGACGGAATGCAGAACAAATCAAAAACTCACCCCCAGTCACAGATCTGGGTTTAATCCATCAGTTTTTTTGCTTGCCGTGCCATTCCAGCTCAGACCCAGCCATGTGCAAATCAGTCTTGACCCTGTTCCCCGTGGGAACAGTCCAGCCCGAACTGCCATCCAGGTCCTCCCTGGACCAGAAACAAGCATCCTGGGACCGGTTTCAGGGTATCACCCTTCATCAGCCAGGCTAGTTTGAATCTGGTGGCATAGCAAGCACAGCACCCACGTCTTGGCATACACTTCTCACTTGGGGCAACAAATGCAAAAACAACAGAAGATGGACGGAATGCAGAACAAATCAAACACTCACACCCAGTCACAGATATGGGTTTAATCCATCAGTTTTTTTGCTTGCCGTGCCATTCCAGCTCAGATCCAGCCATGTGGAAATCAGTCTTGACGCTGTTCCCCATGGGAACATTCCAACAGAACTGCTGGCCAGGTCCTCCCTGGACCAGAAACAAGCATCCTGTGACCGGTGTCAGGGTATCACCCTTCATCAGCCAGGCTAGCTTGAATCTGGTGGCATAGCAAGCACGGGACCCACGTCTGGGCATACCCTTCCCACTTGGGGCAACAAATGCAAAAACAACAGAAGATGGACGGAATGCAGAACAAATCAAACACTCACCCCCAGTCACAGATCTGGGTTTAATCCATCAGTTTTTTTGCTTCCCGTGCCATTCCAGCTCAGACCCAGCCATGTGCAAATCAGTCTTGACCCTGTTCCCCATGGGATCATTCCAACAGAACTGCCGGCCAGGTCCTCCCTGGACCAGAAACAAGCATCCTGTGACCGGTGTCAGGGTATCACCCTTCATCAGCCAGGCTAGCTTGAATCTGGTGGCATAGCAAGCATGGGACCCACGTCTGGGCATACCCTTCCCACTTAGGGCAACAAATGCAAAAACAACAGAAGATTGACGGATTGCAGAACAAATCAAACACTCACCCCCAGTCACAGATCTGGGTTTAATCCATCAGTGTTTTTGCTTGCTGTACCATTCCAGCTCAGACCTAGCCACGTGCAAATCAGTCTTGACCCTGTTCCCCATGGGAACAGTCCAGCCCGAACTGCCAGGCCAGGTCCTCCCTGGACTAGAAACAAGCATCCTGGGACCGGTGTCAGGGTATCACCCTTCATCAGCCAGGCTAGCTTGAATCTGGTGGCATAGCAAGCACGGGACCCACGTCTGGGCATACCCTTCCCACTTGGGGCAACAAATGCAAAAACAACAGAAGATGGACGGAATGCAGAACAAATCAAACACTCACCCCCAGTCACAGATCTGGGTTTAATCCATCAGTTTTTTTGCTTCCCGTGCCATTCCAGCTCAGACCCAGCCATGTGCAAATCAGTCTTGACCCTGTTCCCCATGGGAACATACCAACAGAACTGCCGGCCAGGTCCTCCCTGGACCAGAAACAAGCATCCTGTGACCGGTTTCAGGGTATCACCCTTCATCAGCCAGGCTAGCTTGAATCTGGTGGCATAGCAAGCACAGGACCCACATCTGGGAATACCCTTCCCACTTGGGGCAACAAATTAAAAAACTACAGAAGATGGACGGAATGCAGAACAAATCAAGCTCTCACCCCCAGTCACAGATCTGGGTTTAATCCATCAGTTTTTTTGCTTGCCGTGCCATTCCAGCTCAGACCCAGCCATGTGCTAATCAGTCTTGACCCTGTTCCCTATGGGAACAGTCCAGCCCGAACTGCCAGGCCAGGTCCTCCCTGGACCAGAAACAAGCATCCTGGGACCGGTTTCAGGGTATCACCCTTCATTAGCCAGGCTAGATTGAATCTGGTGGCATAGCAAGCACGGGACCCACATCTGGGCATACCCTTCCCACTTGGGGCAACAAATGCAAAAACAACAGAAGATGGACGGAATGCAGAACAAATCAAACACTCACCCCCAGTCACAGATCTGGGTTTAATCCATCAGTTTTTTTGCTTCCCGTGCCATTCCAGCTCAGACCCAGCCATGTGCAAATCAGTCTTGACCCTGTTCCCCATGGGAACATTCCAACAGAACTGCCGGCCAGGTCCTCCCTGGACCAGAAACAAGCATCCTGTGACCGGTTTCAGGGTATCACCCTTCATCAGCCAGGCTAGCTTGAATCTGGTGGCATAGCAAGCACAGGACCCACATCTGGGAATACCCTTCCCACTTGGGGCAACAAATTCAAAAACTACAGAAGATGGACGGAATGCAGAACAAATCAAGCTCTCACCCCCAGTCACAGATCTGCGTTTAATCCATCAGTTTTTTTGCTTGCCGTGCCATTCCAGCTCAGACCCAGACATGTGCAAATCAGTCTAGACCCTGTTCCCCATGGGCACAGTCCAGCCCGAACTGCCAGGCCAGGTCCTTCCTGGACCAGAACCAAGCATCCTGGGACCGGTGTCAGGGTATCACCCTTCATCAGCCAGGCTAGCTTAAATCTGGTGGCATAGCAAGCACGGGACCCACGTCTGGGCATACCCTTCCCACTTGGGGGAACAAATGCAAAAACAACAGAAGATGGACGGATTGCAGCACAAATCAAACACTCACCCCCAGTCACAGATCTGGGTTTAATCCATCAGTGTTTTTGCTTGCTGTACCATTCCAGCTCAGACCCAGCCACGTGCAAATCAGTCTTGACCCTGTTCCCCATGGGAACAGTCCAGCCCGAACTGCCAGGCCAGGTCCTCCCTGGACTAGAAACAAGCATCCTGGGACCGGTTTCAGGGTATCACCCTTCATCAGCCAGGCTAGCTTGAATCTGGTGGCATACCAAGCACAGGACCCACGTCTGGGAATACCCTTCCCACTTGAGGCAACAAATTCAAAAACTACAGAAGATGGACGTAATGCAGAACAAATCAAGCTCTCACCCCCAGTCACAGATCTGGGTTTAATCCATCAGTTTTTTTGCTTGCTGTGCCATTCCAGCTCAGACCCAGCCATGTGCAAATCAGTCTTGACCTTGTTCCCCATGGGCACAGTCCAGCCCGAACTGCCAGGCCAGGTCCTCCCTGGACCAGAACCAAGCATCCTGGGACCGGTGTCAGGGTATCACCCTTCATCAGCCAGGCTAGATTGAATCTGGTGGCATAGCAAGCACGGGACCCACGTCTGGGCATACCCTTCCCACTTGGGGCAACAAATGCAAAAACAACAGAAGATGGACGGAATGCAGAAAAAATCAAACACTCACCCCCAGTCACAGATCTGGGTTTAATACATCAGTTTTTTTTCTTGCCGTGCCATTCCAGCTCAGACCCAGCCATGTGCAAATCAGTCTTGACCCTGTTCCCCATGGGAACAGTCCAGCCCGAACTGCCAGCCAGGTCCTTCCTGAACCAGAAACAAGCATCCTGGGACCGGTTTCAGGGTATCACCCTTCATCAGCCAGGCTAGTTTGAATCTGGTGGCATAGCAAGCACGGGACCCACGTCTTGGCATACCCTTCCCACTTGGGGCAACAAATGCAAAAACAACAGAAGATGGACGGAATGCAGAAAAAATCAAACACTCACCCCCAGTCACAGATCTGGGTTTAATACATCAGTTTTTTTTCTTGCCGTGCCATTCCAGCTCAGACCCAGCCATGTGCAAATCAGTCTTGACCCTGTTCCCCATGGGAACAGTCCAGCCCGAACTGCCAGCCAGGTCCTTCCTGAACCAGAAACAAGCATCCTGGGACCGGTTTCAGGGTATCACCCTTCATCAGCCAGGCTAGTTTGAATCTGGTGGCATAGCAAGCACGGGACCCACGTCTTGGCATACCCTTCTCACTTGGGGCAACAAATGCAAAAACAACAGAAGATGGACGGAATGCAGAACAAATCAAACACTCACCACCAGTCACAGATCTGGGTTTAATCCATCACTTTTTTTGCTTGCCGTGCCATTCCAGCTCAGACCCAGCCATGTGCTAATCAGTCTTGACCCTGTTCCCCATGGGAACAGTCCAGCCCGAACTGCCAGGCCAGGTCCTCCCTGGACCAGAAACAAGCATCCTGGGACCGGTTTCAGGGTATCACCCTTCATTAGCCAGGCTAGATTGAATCTGGTGGCATAGCAAGCACAGGACCCACGTCTGGGCATACCCTTCCCACTTGGGGCAACAAATGCAAAAACAACAGAAGATGGACGGAATGCAGAACAAATCAAACACTCACCACCAGTCACAGATCTGGGTTTAATCCATCACTTTTTTTGCTTGCCGTGCCATTCCAGCTCAGACCCAGCCATGTGCAAATCAGTCTTGACCCTGTTCCCCATGGGAACAGTCCAGCACTAACTGCCGGCCAGGTCCTCCCTGGACCAGAAACAAGCATCCTGGGACCGGTTTCACAGTATCACCCTTCATCAGCCAGGCTAGCTTGAATCTGGTGGCATAGCAAGCACAGGACCCACGTCTGGGAATACCCTTCCCACTTGAGGCAACAAATTCAAAAACTACAGAAGATGGACGGAATGCAGAACAAATCAAGCTCTCACCCCCAGTCACAGATCTGGGTTTAATCCATCCGTTATTTTGCTTTCTGTGCCATTCCAGCTCAGACCCAACCATGTGCAAATCAGTCTTGACCCTGTTCCCCATGGGCACAGTCCAGCCCGAACTGCCAGGCCAGGTCCTCCCTGGACCAGAACCAAGCATCCTGGGACCGGTGTCAGGGTATCACCCTTCATCAGCCAGGCTAGATTGAATCTGGTGGCATAGCAAGCACGGGACCCACGTCTGGGCATACCCTTCCCACTTAGGGCAACAAATGCAAAAACAACAGAAGATGGACGGAATGCAGAAAAAATAAAACACTCACCCCCAGTCACAGATCTGGGTTTAATCCATCAGTTTTTTTGCTTGCCGTGCCATTCCAGCTCAGACCCAGCCATGTGCAAATCAGTCTTGACCCTGTTCCCCGTGGGAACAGTCCAGCCCGAACTGCCATCCAGGTCCTCCCTGGACCAGAAACAAGCATCCTGGGACCGGTTTCAGGGTATCACCCTTCAACAGCCAGGCTAGCTTGAATCTGGTGGCATAGCAAGCATGGGACCCACGTCTGGGCATACCCTTCCCACTTGGGGCAACAAATGCAAAAACAACAGAAGATGGACGGAATGCAGAACAAATCAAACACTCACCCCCAGTCACAGATCTGGGTTTAATCCATCAGTTTTTTTGCTTCCCGTGCCATTCCAGCTCAGACCCAGCCATGTGCAAATCAGTCTTGACCCTGTTCCCCATGGGAACATTCCAACAGAACTGCCGGCCAGGTCCTCCCTGGACCAGAAACAAGCATCCTGTGACCGGTGTCAGGGTATCACCCTTCATCAGCCAGGCTAGCTTGAATCTGGTGGCATAGCAAGCACGGGACCCACGTCTGGGCATACCCTTCCCACTTAGGGCAACAAATGCAAAAACAACAGAAGATTGACGGATTGCAGAACAAATCAAACACTCACCCCCAGTCACAGATCTGGGTTTAATCCATCAGTGTTTTTGCTTGCTGTACCATTCCAGCTCAGACCCAGCCACGTGCAAATCAGTCTTGACCCTGTTCCCCATGGGAACAGTCCAGCCCGAACTGCCAGGCCAGGTCCTCCCTGGACTAGAAACAAGCATCCTGGTACCGGTTTCAGGGTATCACCCTTCATCAGCCAGGCTAGCTTGAATCTGGTGACATAGCAAGCACGGGATCCACGTCTGGGCATACCCTTCCCACTTGGGGCAACAAATGCAAAAACAACAGAAGATGGAAGGAATGCAGAACAAATCAAACACTCACCCCAGTCACAGATCTGGGTTTAATCCATCAGTTTTTTTGCTTCCCGTGCCATTCCAGCTCAGACCCAGCCATGTGCAAATCAGTCTTGACCCTGTTCCCCATGGGAACATTCCAACAGAACTGCCGGCCAGGTCCTCCCTGGACCAGAAACAAGC
Organism: Pleurodeles waltl; assembly: GCF_031143425.1. Classification (NCBI taxonomy): domain Eukaryota; kingdom Metazoa; phylum Chordata; class Amphibia; order Caudata; family Salamandridae; genus Pleurodeles; species Pleurodeles waltl. The sequence continues at coordinate 763,301,618 of NC_090438.1, forward strand.
ATCCTGTGACCGGTTTCAGGGTATCACCCTTCATCAGCCAGGCTAGCTTGAATCTGGTGGCATAGCAAGTACAGGACCCACATCTGGGAATACCCTTCCTCCTTGGGGCAACAAATTAAAAAACTACAGAAGATGGACGGAATGCAGAACAAATCAAGCTCTCACCCCCAGTCACAGATCTGGGTTTAATCCATCAGTTTTTTTGCTTGCTGTGCCATTCCAGATCAGACCCAGCCATGTGCTAATCAGTCTTGACCCTGTTCCCCATGGGAACAGTCCAGCCCGAACTGCCAGGCCAGGTCCTCCCTGGACCAGAAACAAGCATCCTGGGACCGGTTTCAGGGTATCACCCTTCATTAGCCAGGCTAGATTGAATCTGGTGGCATAGCAAGCACAGGACCCACGTCTGGGCATACCCTTCCCACTTGGGGCAACACATGCAAAAACAACAGAAGATGGACGGAATGCAGAACAAATCAAACACTCACCCCCAGTCACAGATCTGGGTTTAATCCATCAGTTTTTTTGCTTCCCGTGCCATTCCAGCTCAGACCCAGCCATGTGCAAATCAGTCTTGACCCTGTTCCCCATGGGAACATTCCAACAGAACTGCCGGCCAGGTCCTCCCTGGACCAGAAACAAGCATCCTGTGACCGGTTTCAGGGTATCACCCTTCATCAGCCAGGCTAGCTTGAATCTGGTGGCATAGCAAGCACAGGACCCACATCTGGGAATACCCTTCCCACTTGGGGCAACAAATTCAAAAACTACAGAAGATGGACGGAATGCAGAACAAATCAAGCTCTCACCCCCAGTCACAGATCTGGGTTTAATCCATCAGTTTTTTTGCTTGCCGTGCCATTCCAGCTCAGACCCAGACATGTGCAAATCAGTCTTGACCCTGTTCCCCATGGGCACAGTCCAGCCCGAACTGCCAGGCCAGGTCCTTCCTGGACCAGAACCAAGCATCCTGGGACCGGTGTCAGGGTATCACCCTTCATCAGCCAGGCTAGCTTGAATCTGGTGGCATAGCAAGCACGGGACCCACGTCTGGGCATACCCTTCCCACTTGGGGCAACAAATGCAAAAACAACAGAAGATGGACGGATTGCAGCACAAATCAAACACTCACCCCCAGTCACAGATCTGGGTTTAATCCATCAGTGTTTTTGCTTGCTGTACCATTCCAGCTCAGACCCAGCCACGTGCAAATCAGTCTTGACCCTGTTCCCCATGGGAACAGTCCAGCCCGAACTGCCAGGCCAGGTCCTCCCTGGACTAGAAACAAGCATCTTGGGACCGGTTTCAGGGTATCACCCTTCATCAGCCAGGCTAGCTTGAATCTGGTGGCATAGCAAGCACAGGACCCACGTCTGGGAATACCCTTCCCACTTGAGGCAACAAATTCAAAAACTAACGAAGATGGACGGAATGCAGAACAAATCAAGCTCTCACCCCCAGTCACAGATCTGGGTTTAATCCATCAGTTTTTTTGCTTGCTGTGCCATTCCAGCTCAGACCCAGCCATGTGCAAATCAGTCTTGACCCTGTTCCCCATGGGCACAGTCCAGCCCGAACTGCCATCCAGGTCCTCCCTGGACCAGAAACAAGCATCCTGGGACCGGTTTCAGGGTATCACCCTTCATCAGCCAGGCTAGTTTGAATCTGGTGGCATAGCAAGCACAGCACCCACGTCTTGGCATACACTTCTCACTTGGGGCAACAAATGCAAAAACAACAGAAGATGGACGGAATGCAGAACAAATCAAACACTCACACCCAGTCACAGATCTGGGTTTAATCCATCAGTTTTTTTGCTTGCCGTGCCATTCCAGCTCAGATCCAGCCATGTGGAAATCAGTCTTGACGCTGTTCCCCATGGGAACAGTCAAGCCCGAACTGCCGGCCAGGTCCTCCCTGGACCATAAACAAGCATCCTGGGACCGGTTTCAGGGTATCACCCTTCATCAGCCAGGCTAGCTTGAATCTGGTGGCATAGCAAGCACAGGACCCACGTCTGGGAATACCCTTCCCACTTGAGGCAACAAATTCAAAAACTACAGAAGATGGACGGAATGCAGAACAAATCAAGCTCTCACCCCCAGTCACAGATCTGGGTTTAATCCATCTGTTTTTTTGCTTGCTGTGCCATTCCAGCTCAGACCCAGCCATGTGCAAATCAGTCTTGACCCTGTTCCCCATGGGCACAGTCCAGCCCGAACTGCCAGGCCAGGTCCTCCCTGGACCTGAACCATGCATCCTGGGACCGGTGTCAGGGTATCACCCTTCATCAGCCAGGCTAGATTGAATCTGGTGGCATAGCAAGCACGGGACCCACGTCTGGGCATACCCTTCCCACTTGGGGCAACAAATGCAAAAACAACAGAAGATGGACGGAATGCAGAAAAAATCAAACACTCACCCCCAGTCACAGATCTGGGTTTAATCCATCAGTTTTTTTGCTTGCCGTGCCATTCCAGCTCAACCCCAGCTATGTGCCAATAAGTCTTGACCCTGTTCCCCATGGGAACAGTCCAGCCCGAACTGCCAGCCAGGTCCTCCCTTTACCAGAAACAAGCATCCCGGGGACTGGTTTCAGGGTATCACCCTTCATCAACCAGGCTAGCTTGAATCTGGTGGCATAGCAAGCACAGGACCCACGTCTGGGAATACCCATCCCACTTGGGGCAACAAATGCAAAAACAACAGAAGATGGACGGAATGCAGAACAAATCAAGCTCTCACCCCCAGTCACAGATCTGGGTTTAATCCATCAGTTTTTTTGCTTGCCGTGCCATTCCAGCTCAGACCCAGCCATGTGCAAATCAGTCTTGACCCTGTTCCCCATGGGCACAGTCCAGCCCGAACTGCCAGGTCAGGTCCTCCCTGGACCAGAACCAAGCATCCTGGGACCGGTGTCAGGGTATCACCCTTCATCAGCCAGGCTAGCTTGAATCTGGTGGCATAGCAAGCACGGGACCCACGTCTGGGCATACCCTTCCCACTTAGGGCAACAAATGCAAAAACAACAGAAGATGGACGGATTGCAGAACAAATAAAACACTCACCCCCAGTCACAGATCTGGGTTTAATCCATCAGTGTTTTTGCTTGCTGTACCATTCCAGCTCAGACCCAGCCATTTGCAAATCAGTCTTGACCCTGTTCCCCATGGGAACAGTCCAGCCCGAACTGCCAGGCCAGGTCTTCCCTGGACTAGAAACAAGCATCCTGGGACCGGTTTCAGGGTATCACCCTTCATCAGCCAGGCTAGCTTGAATCTGGTGGCATAGCAAACACAGGACCTGCGTCTGGGCATACCCTTCCCACTTGGGGCAACAAATGCAAAAACAACAGAAGATGGATGGAATGCAGAACAAATCAAACACTCACCCCCAGCAACAGATCTGGGTTTAATCCATCAGTTTTTTTGCTTGCAGTGCCATTCCAGCTTAGACCCACCCATGTGCAAATCAGTATTGACCCTGTTCCCCCTGGGAACAGTCCAGCCCGAACTGCCAGGCCAGGTCCTCCCTGGACCAGAAACAAGCATCCTGGGACCGGTTTCAGGGTATCACCCTTCATCAGCCAGGCTAGCTTGAATCTGGTGGCATAGCAAGCACAGGACCCACGTCTTGGCATACCCTTCTCACTTGGGGCAACAAATGCAAAAACAACAGAAGATGGACGGAATGCAGAACAAATCAAACACTCAACCCCAGTCACAGATCTGGGTTTAATCCATTCGTTTTTTTGCTTGCTGTGCCATTCCAGCTCAGACCCAGCCATGTGCAAATCAGTCTTGACCCTGTTCCCCATGGGCACAGTCCAGCCCGAACTGCCAGGCCAGGTCCTCCCTGGACCAGAACCAAGCATCCTGGGACCGGTTTCAGGGTATCACCCTTCATCAGCCAGGCTAGATTGAATCTGGTTGCATAGCAAGCCGGGACCCACGTCTGGGCATACCCTTCCCACTTGGGGCAACAAATGCAAAAACAACAGAAGATGGACGGAATGCAGAAAAAATCAAACACTCACCCCCAGTCACAGATCTGGGTTTAATCCATCAGTTTTTTTGCTTGCTGTGCCATTCCAGCTCAGACCCAGCCATGTGCAAATCAGTCTTGACCCTGGTCCCCATGGGAACAGTCCATCCCGAACTGCCAGCCATGTCCTCCCTGGACCAGAAACAAGCATCCTGGGACCGGTTTCAGGGTATCACCCTTCATCAGCCAGGCTAGTTTGAATCTGGTGGCATAGCAAGCACAGGACCCACGTCTTGGCATACCCTTCTCACTTGGGGCAACAAATACAAAAACAACAGAAGATGGACGGAATGCAGAACAAATCAAACACTCACCCCCACTCACAGATCTGGGTTTAATCCATCAGTTTTTTTGCTTGCCGTGCCATTCCAGCTCAGACCCAGCCATGTGCAAATCAGTCTTGACCCTGTTCCCCATGGGAACAGTCCAGCCCGAACTGCCGGCCAGGTCCTCCCTGGACCAGAAACAAGCATCCTGGGACCGGTTTCAGGGTATCACCCTTCATCAGCCAGGCTAGCTTGAATCTGGTGGCATAGCAAGCACAGGACCCACGTCTGGGAATACCCTTCCCACTCGTGGCAACAAATTCAAAAACTACAGAAGATGGACGGAATGCAGAACAAATCAAGCTCTCACCCCCAGTCACAGATCTGGGTTTAATCCATCCGTTTTTTTGCTTGCTGTGCCATTCCAGCTCAGACCCAGCCATGTGCAAATCAGTCTTGACCCCGTTCCCCATGGGCACAGTCCAGCCCGAAATGCCAGGCCAGGTCCTCCCTGGACCAGAACCAAGCATCCTGGGACCGGTGTCAGGGTATCACCCTTCATCAGCTAGGCTAGATTGAATCTGGTGGCATAGCAAGCACGGGACCCACGTCTGGGCATACCCTTCCCACTTGGGGCAACAAATGCAAAAACAACAGAAGATGGACGGAATGCAGAAAAAATCAAACACTCACCCCCAGTCACAGATCTGGGTTTAATCCATCAGTTTTTTTGCTTGCCGTGCCATTCCAGCTCAGACCCAGCCATGTGCAAATCAGTCTTGACCCTGTTCCCCATGGAGGTATAATGCTGCCCTGGACCAGAAACAAGCATCCTGGCACCGGTTTCAGGGTATCACCCTTCATCAACCAGGCTAGCTTGAATCTGGTGGCATAGCAAGCACAGGACCCACGGCTGGGAATACCCTTCCCACTTGGGGCAACAAATTCAAAAACAACAGAAGATGGACGGAATGCAGAACAAATCAAGCTCTCACCCCCAGTCACAGATCTGGGTTTAATCCATCAGTTTTTTTGCTTGCCGTGCCATTGCAGCTCAGACCCAGCCATGTGCAAATGTGTCTTGACCCTGTTCCCCATGGGCACAGTCCAGCCTGAACTGCCAGGTCAGGTCCTCCCTGGACCAGAAACAAGCATCCTGGGACCGGTGTCAGGGTATCACCCTTCATCAGCCAGGCTAGCTTGAATCTGGTGGCATAGCAAGCACGGGACCCACGTCTGGGCATACCCTTCCCACTTAGGGCAACAAATGCAAAAACAACAGAAGATGGACGGATTGCAGAACAAATCAAGCTCTCACCCCCAGTCACAGATCTGGGTTTAATCCATCAGTTTTTTTGCTTGCCGTGCCATTCCAGCTCAGACCCAGCCATGTGCAAATGAGTCTTGACCCTGTTCCCCATGGGCACAGTCCAGCCCGAACTGCCAGGTCAGGTCCTCCCTGGACCAGAATCAAGCATCCTGGGACCGGTGTCAGGGTATCACCCTTCATCAGCCAGGCTAGCTTGAATCTGGTGGCATAGCAAGCACGGGACCCACGTCTGGGCATATCCTTCCCACTTGGGGCAACAAATGCAAAAACAACAGAAGATGGATGGAATTCAGAACAAATGAAACACTCAGCCCAGTCACAGATCTGGGTTTAATCCATCATTTTTTTTGCTTGCCGTGTCATTCCAGCTCAGACCCAGCCATGTGCAAATCAGTCTTGACCCTGTTCCCCATGGGAACAGTCCAGCCCAAACTGCCGAAGAAGTCTTAGCAGCAGGGTAAGAATAGATGCACAGGTGCGGAGATGGCCTGGAGGCGGATGTGCAAATTAATACATCTCCCTGTACGCCTGTGATATCTTACCATCTACAACCAACACAACCCAATCGTTGGAGAGACTGAGAGAGATTTTCTGAAAATGTGGGGACCATTCAGGCCTTGCCATAAACTGGGACAAATCATTGCTGTTACTGATAGGGAGAAACTCATAGGGGGCTATACTTCCCCAATCATTGAGGGTGAAGACATTACAGTTTAAATATTTAGGGCTCTGGATAACTCTAAACCCTGATGTATTTTACAAGACCAACTTTGAAACCCAATTAAAATAATTATTGCAGGATGTGAGGCACTGGCAGACACTGCCGCTCTCCTTGTTAGGTATGGCAGCAATGTTTAAGATTGCTGAGCTTTCAAGTTTCTGTATGTACTCCAGAATACCCCCTACAAGATACCAGAGAGCTTTTCACTAAGATAGAGACATTACTATGGACTCTTCTCTGGGTGGGGGGACAACCTAGGATATCCTGCGAGTTCTTCAAAGGTCAAAGTATGAAGGAGGTATAGCCGTGCCAGACATACGGAAAAACTATGAGTGTGTTGAACAACTGGGCATACCTAGATTGGGATGACATGGCGTTCAAAAACAACTGGGAACAAAAAGCTACCTGCATGCAACATACTGGGGCAGATTATTGCCAAAAATAAGCCTGCGACGAAAACAGTTATAGATATATGGAAGACGTTAACTAAGGAAATGAGCTGGAAATGCTCACTAACACCAGAAAAACTGTTATGGGGGGGCTCCAGACTTCAAACCGGTCATGGCTTTGCAGGGGTTTTCGAGGTGGAATGCCATTGTTCTGTCTACATTGGCAGATGTCTCAGATGCAAATAGGGTGGTCCTCTTCTCCTAAAAAAGGCAAGAATACCAGATGTCAGAAACACAGTGGCTACAAAATGCCAGGTTGTGTCATGCACTCAGTTAGTGTGTGTCATTGGAAGAAGAAATGCAAAAGAGACCCGTTAGAGCCTAGACTCCTGGATGGGCAAGTGGATAAGTAATAGATTTTATTGACATATGGTAGAATAATGAGGAATACTCAAGCCCCCCTGCTGTCACTACAAGGTAAACGGGAACAAGACATGGAGGAATTCAATGAGGATGAATCGCAGGAGGCACCGGGATTCCCTGGGAGGCTAGCAATAAAGACACATTTTAGATTGATTCAGTTTAAGATCTTATACAGTGTGTACTACAGATGCACCCTTCCCTGCAAAATGGATGGAGCGGGTGATGCGGATTGCCTCAGAGGCTGTCGCCTGGAAGGTACTTTATTACACAAACAGTGGAGCTGTGACAGCATATAAGCATTCTAAGAGGAGGTAGGGAACTTATTAGAAGAAGCAACAGGTTTACTCTTGGCTCTGATGCCAAGAATGGCACTCATGGGGGTGTGGGAATCAACAGACCGTTAACGCCACCAAAACTAATTGGTAAACGTGGGCTGCATGGCTGCAAAATGGGACATTGCAGTGGGAGTCTGGAATCCCTCCTACCCTCTGAAACTGAGAAATCGCAATGGAATTCTGTAAAATGAGTGAAAAAGAAACAATACAAAGAGCGAGGGTGCATGAAAAAATATAAGAAAATATGGGTAGGATGGGACACGACCGGATGGTAAGAGAAAAAGACCCAAAGAATGTTGTTAGTTTGTTTGGACGAGGGTGGTCTAGGACATCTTTCACTTCAAAACTGGTTAATTGTATAATAAAGATGAACGCAGGGAGTAGTGAACAGTGTAGTAGGAAATAGAGGAAACTTAGCAGGAACTAAGGGCCAGATGTATCAAAGGATTTTGCATTTGCAAACGGTGCAAATCAGTAAATTTCACCGTTGGCGAATGCAAAATTGCCTTTCGCAATGTTTGAAAGGCATGCACAGTGCAAATAAAAGGAATCACCAAAATAGCGATTCCTTGCAACTGCGACATGAATTTGTGGGTCGCATTCTGCGAATCACAAATAGCGACATGAATTTGTGAATCACATTCTGTGAATTGCAAATTGCGACCTTGATTTGCGAATCACAGAATGCGAATCGCAAAATCATGTCGCTATTTGCGATACACAGAATGCTATTCGCAAATTCTGTCTCGTAATGCAATGCATCAACAATTCGCAAATAGCGAATATTCGCAGAATGGACTCTTACACGTACAATTTACCACAAAGTGAAATCAGGTGGTAAACAGGTGCAACCTATATAAAGAGACCCAGAATGACTCAGCCTATTTTCCACAATGGCTGCACTCTACGTGATGGCGAGGAGGATGAGGATCCTGGCAGGTTTGAGGAGAGAGAAGAGGAGACAGGAGCGCATTTTTAGAGTGTGCATTACCCTTTTTGACCAGTCAGAGGAGGAGATATGTGATACGTAAAGGTTAAGCTCAGCCATGATACTTGACCTGATAGCTGATCTATAACCCATACTGCAGCGCAACACGCACAAGTCCAATAGCATTCCCACCCATGTGCAGGTATTATGCTCCCTGCACCTATTAGACTCAGGGAGCTATCAAGGGGTCATAGCAGCAGCTTGAGGGGTCTCACTGTGTGCTCTCTCACGATTTTTCAATGCATTTCTCAATGCCATGCTGAGCAAAATTCAACTGCACATAAGATTCCCCAACACCCCAAAGGAATTACTGCAGACAAAATCAGATTTCTACCAGATTGCCCAATTCCCACATGTAATAGGCACCATCGATGGGACACATGTAGCTATCTGTCCACCATCGGCCACAGAGTACGTTTATCGAAATCATAAAAGTACACATTCCATGAACATACAAGTAAATAGCAATGCCTCCAACATAATAACGGACCTCGTGGCCGGATACCCAGGTAGCACATATGACTCCTACATCTTTCAGCACAGTGGAATTTACACAAGGCTACTTGCTGGGGAGTTTGGCGAAGGATACTTAATGAGTAATGTAATAGGTGACAATGCCGCATTGATGTATATGTGATGTCACGGATAACAATTACTAATTTTACCCTTCTGTCATTCCAGGAGACAGTGCCTACGCCATGCGGTCATTCAAACTGACACCCTATCTGAGTCCTGCAATGCCAGCTGAAAGGAGGTATAATGCTGCTCACAGGACAACCCGCAGCGTTGTTGAGAGGACCTTTGGCCTGCTGAAGAGCCACTTCAGATGCATACACAAGAATGGTGGTGCACTACAATACAGCCCTGAAACAACTTGCAAAATCGTGGCTACATGTGCTATGTTGCACAACATTGCTATAACGAGGGGCATACCTGTTGAACCAACCAAGCCGGACTCAGATGAGGATGATGATCCCTTGCCACCCCTTCACCCAGCAGACAGAAGCAGTGCAGCAGAGGGCAGACAAAGACGTGCTGAGATCACGCACAACTATTTCTGATGTAAGTATTGACAATACCACGTCTATTTTATGTATTGCTGTAGGTAGCATCTTTATTGCCTTGACTTCAGGTAATATATGTGTGATTAGGACATAGCTATGCACTATGCACAAACAGGTGCGAGTAACAGTGTCACACTATTAGCATCATAGTATAACTGCTCTGCTACATGTTGAGCTAGTCCCCTGTACCCCTCAACATTACTTCCTACGCCCACTCACTCCACTTGAGTGCTCAGTGGCCTCGGTGGCACCTCTTGTAGTGGGTACAAAGACAGTACTGTGCCTGGTACTGCAACGCCTAGGATCCATCACAGGGGCTGTGAGACTGCTGAGGCTAGAGAGCTCCTCACTATGCCCACCACCCAGTTCGCTGTTTGTAGCACTCCGTGCTGTCTGCATTGTCTCTAAAACATTCCTTGTGCAACATCCGGACTGCAATGTGCCATCTCCACTTGTATGCCCACAGCATGTCGTGATATCAAGGCAGTTGTGGTAGTGAGCTGATTGACAGATCTGCAGAACCCATCCAACCTGCCCATCAATTGGCGATGGCGCCAATGGTGGCTGACATGCTCCTGCTGCATCGCAGTGCAGAGTTCCCTAATGGCGTTTGTCATCTCCTTTGCGTTTTCTGCTGCTGTTTGCTGTCCCTCATGCAGCTTGCACATGTTTTCATTAAGAGACTCGAACTGCTTGTGCCTTGCTCCCATGTTTTCATTGTGTGCATCTGCCTGCTTGTGCATTGATCCTATGTTGTCATTGTGAAACTCAAACTGCCTGTGCATTGTGCCCATGTTATGATCAATTGACACCAACTGCCTGTGCATTGACCTCATGTGTTTACATTGCAGGTGCTGCACTTTCAACATAGAAGCCTCAAAGTCGCCAAAGAGTGATGGGCCCTCACCTTCCTCTGTGCACTGTATGCCTGCTTGCGATGCCTTCTGAGGGGAGTGGACTGACTCTGGGGCAGGGACTACTGTCTGTCTGTGCTTCTAGCCTCTGAGGGTGGTGTGGGTTCTTCATCCAGCATTTCATCAGAGTCCGGGTTATACTCAGGGAGAGTTAGCACTCTTGCCCTGAGTCTAGTTGGTGCATGTATGAAGGACTCACTGGTGTTTGTGTCAGACTGTGGCTGAGTTTCGCTATCCCCCACATTTCCACCTTCTGCTGCATCAGAGTCCAGAACATCTGCAACAACGATGTGCAGCATGTCATTTTTGAATAGTACTCAAATAGTTGCGTAATAGTATTAAATGTACACTGGCATAGTATCACTGAGAGTCTTTTGTGTTGTTTCTCTATTTGGTTTAACACTATCTTGCTATTTATGTGGTACTTGCACTTTAGGGGTGTGGACTACCACTCCCACAAAGGCATTGTTGTGTTATATGTAAGGTGTGGCATGGACGACTTATCACACTGCATAGTGCCAATAGCTATTTTCTAAGGGGTATTTGCACATGCACAAATGTGGAAACACATCATTACTGACCTTTCCTTTGCTGGTGCTGGGTGTGCCTGAGGGGTCAATGTCAGTGACACCACTGACAGCTTCCGGAAGCAGTGTCGACTCCACCATGTCTTCCATTGGTGTAGACGGTGTCTGGGTGGGTGGTCCTACTCCGGTGCTCCTTGCCTCCTTTAGCCTGCTGGCTACCCTCTCTTTGGCATGTGAACACAAGTCGTACCAGTGCTTGCGTATCTCCTCGACAGAGCACTGCGCAACACCCACTACGCATATTTTGGTCTGGATGTCTGACCACAGTTTCCTCTTCTCACTTTCAGGTATCTGTAGTGAGTTTTTCTCCGAAGAGTTTGTCGTGGTTTCTGACCACCTCCTCAGTGAGCACCTCAAATTCCTGCTCACTGAATTTGAGCTTGCGCTTCCTGTCTCCTTTGTCCTTCACATTCCCATCAGTGGCCATGATCCTGTTTGGTCCTGGCTGGCTCTCATGGCTGCCTCCCTGGTGCTTGGCTGGGTCTCTCTGCCTGCTCCTGTGGGTTGAGTCACTTCTTGGTTGTGATGTCATCAGGCTGTTCAGGGTTGCCGTTTTCGCAATTTGAAAATACCAATTTGCTATTTTTTTGCGATTCGGTATTTGCAACTCACAAATAGCGATTGCGAATTTTAAGGAATCGCTATTACTGACTCGCAATTTTCATACATCTCATTTTGCATTTCTAATAATAGTGATTTCTTAAAATTTGCTTTTTAAGAAATGCAAACGGGAGCTTGATACATCTGGCCCTAATTCTAGTCTTGAAGATGGACATAGAGTGGTTGTCTCAAAATGTATGTGTGTTGTATTTGTTGTAATGGAAAATAATAAACGTATAAAAAATAATTTTATTGTAAATGTTGCAGTGATATTAATGCTGTCATAGAAAATGTCATGCATGGCTGCTGTGTATATTTGTGGAATAATTTGCAGTGATTCGCAAGGGTTTTTAAAAAATAATTACTATGTTTTTTAAATTTTATTTCTTAACTATAATGCCCCTGTAACCTTTGTTTTTTTCAGTGAATTTCTATTTTTTTTTAATGTAAAGTAATATTTAATTACCGTATGTTAATCTAAACGGTGCCGCGCATGGTGGTCGGGCACAGTTAGCGCTGCTAACTATAACTAGTGAATTTCAGTGTTTTTTTCAGTTCAAAACATTAAAGTTATCACTGATAAATTCACCTAACTATAACGTTACTTTGACCTTTGGATTTTTCAGTGGATTTCTAAGTTTTTTTGTTTTTTTCAAAACAGATCTTTTTATCAAACCTATTTTTTTAGCTAAATTTGTCATTTTAGTTCGCTCACAGGAACATAGACAAAAGCAGACAGTTCAATTAACAGGTTAATAAGTTACAGAGAATTGAACACATAGCGTACCCAAGTAATCACCCAAAAACTCTCAAGTGCAAGACAAATGCAAAGAAGAATAAAAACTGTGAGGGGGGCCACAGCTACCATATCACACTGGATATCTAAAAGGAGGGTATTCGCCATAGGGAGACATCTTGTAAACAGCTGCATGTGGTGCTAATGCCCATCTAGTAATTCAGTCTGATCCAGAGGCCTCCAAAGACAGCAGGTAGTCCCTCAAAGGATGCCAGAAATCCATAGGCAGGGCAGTTAGATGATGCAGTGTTGGGTAGACTTTGTTAGTACTGTCACAATATGTTAGACTTTTCAGCCATGCTTTGGTTGTTGGACTGCACTTACTGTTCTAGTGCAGTACTATTTTACATTTCACCAGTAACAATGCCATAGCTACAATCTGCGGACTTCCCATGGGACGTCGTGTTTATAACCCAACAGGGCCATCAGGGGATCCGGTGCAATCTCAATCTCCACCATTAATAACAATCTGCAGAAAACATCTCACCAGTAGTTGTTTTACTTTCTCTAATGACCGAGCTGACAAAAATCTCTGGAATGCACTTCTCAGTTCAAAGAAGACTTTTATTATTATTTCACCACGAGGTTCCTAAAAAGAAATTAGTAGGTCGAAAACACACGTTTAAAAATAGTCACAGCAATGAAAGAAAAATATACCCAAAATGATTCTCAACTGCAATGTACACAGCAAATACATGTGATTATATTATAGCATAATTGCAAAACAAAGAATAAAGTATAAAATTCATCACCGTAGGGCCTGCCAAACTCTTCATCTTTCTCATATCAGCAAGAAGATGAAAGAGATATTCCCCCTCAAGGGACAAGTGTGTGTCAGGCATTCAACGTCTAATCCTGACCAAGGTCTTGGAAATTCCACCGCTACTGAGCAGGGCCAACTTTTATATCTTAAAGAACCGAAAGGGCTTCCCAGAGAAAACCCCTCCCATGAAAGAGAAATATTCAAACATGCTGGCTACTGTAGGTCAGACTTCGAAGAAAAGCGTTGAGAAATGGGCAACATTTCAAGGCACTCCTTCCAAGGCCGAACCGTTCCCCGCACTGAAACAACATGTACATTCTTATCAAGCTGACAGAGTGTTCGTTGAGAAAGAATACGAAAAACAAGCACAGTTTACCATGTGGAAAAACACAGCTGCATTTAACAAGGTCCCAACTGCAATGTCTAACGCCACGATAAAGTCAATAGGCAGCTAAACTGAATACAAAATGTAATCTGCAATTGGTGAACACTGAACAACTAATCCAGATGCAAAGTGGTGCAACACAAAGTCAGTGGTCAAACATACATATTTTCATTACATTTCCACCCTTTGATCAATGACTTTGTGTACTTTTCTCTTATATAAAAAAAACATAAGCAAATCAGGTTTGCATTGTATACAGCAACATAATGCAATGATAAAAGCAATCACTAGAAAGATATGGAAGTGGATTAACATATTGATCTTATAAATATTCAAGCCAGACACACCTACAATGAAAAGACTGAAGCTTAAATATTCTGATTGGGATAATAACTGATTGAATAGTGTCTCTAGGATAGCAAGTTGGTATAGAATTAGATGAAAACATAATGAGTTCTAATCATGTAAAGGTACACAGTCCACCTGAAGGGTTTGCTGGAATATAAGTGTTCCCATATGAGAATAATCAACCAACTGGCAATTTAAACATGATTAATGAGACTGGCAGCAGTCATCAGATGATAACAAGCCATGGGTTAGCTCCAGTGGAAGAATGTAATCAAACAGGTTGACAGAACATCCATGGTAGTTTGTGTTGTTCCCATGTAGAACTTGAATCTGTGAAGCACAATTAGCGCTAAATGGATCCATAGGTTTTGTACTTTATAAGCAGCAGGAGCATTGCACAAAAGTTATCAATCAGGTTCAGGCTGGGGGTGCAGTCCCTCCCCCAACCCCGCACACAAACGCCCGAAGGTAGACCACACAGCACACTCATGATCAGTGGCAAGTCGCAGTAAGATCTGTAAAAGAAACAAGTATGACTTTTCTTACAAATAACATTTGTCATCTGAAATGTGCTCTCCTTTTTCCTTTCTTTGTTTTATAATCAGCAGGACAATACTGGGGTCCTTTGCTATAATTTCTGCAGGTTCTGAATGGCCATTTGGAAACTCAACCCACACTTTAGCACTGAGGTTTCAATCTGCGGATTCACAGCTTCCCTTTCCTTGCACTGCCAGAAGGGCTGGGGCAGTCCCCTTCCTTACCATTCTTCCATACACTGCACTTATGACAAGTTGGGCAATTCTGTCTCCAATCTGTATGAATAAATCAGCTTTGCCATTATTTAACAGAATAGCTTTGATTTCTATCTGTCCTGGTAACTTTCCTCTGCCCAATTGGTCTTCGACTGTTTGTGGGACAGATCTCTGTTGTGTGTGCTGACAAATAGGACATTGCAAAATCACAGTTTTTAGCAAATCTAGGGGAATGTGCATCCCTCTAATCTCTGCTCACCTGTAAGTGGCTTTTTCTCCCAGGTGTCCACATTTATGGTGCGCCCACTTAGCCATCTCCACCAAGTCAGAATTCTGGGTTGACACTTCTGCCTCTGAACATTTGTCGTTTTCGTCTGCAAGGGAATTGAACCAGCGTTCTAGTGAGTCAATGGGACAATGAGCATCATCTATGACTTTACTCAGTTCTAACATTTCACAAATTTCCTGCCACAACTCTTTGCTCCACACCTCCTTTGAATGAATGAACAAGTTATGCACATGCCATGTGTAAAGGCAAATGGCTAATCCATTGGCATTGGACCAAGAATTAGTGTAAAAATGACAAGTCCCGGGCAGCTCTTACTTTAGAGTCTGACACACAGTGTACAACTCTACATATTGGTTACTTTTTCCTTCTCCTGTGGTAGACAACAACTTTTCAGTAACTGGATTGTAGTACTGTTGGAAATTGGGTTTTTGGTTGGCAGTCAGGTTACCCCCTGTCCAAGCAAAAGCCCTCACTCTAGTCAGGGTAAGTCACACACAATCCAAGATTATCCTGTGCCCACCCTCTGGTAGCTTGGCACGAGCAGTCAGGCTTAACTTAGAAGGCAATGTGTAAAGTATTTGTGCAATAAATCATACAATACCACCATATAGCACCACAAAAATACACCACACAGTGTTTAGAAAAATATAGAATATTTATCAGGATAATTGTAGGTCAAAAGAATAAAGTTGCAATGGGAAATTGTAGAGATATCACTGAAAAGTGATATAAAGTGTCTTAAGTCTTTAGAGTATAAACAAAGTCTCTTTCAAGCACAAGTACCTGGTTTGGAGTGGAATAATCTCCTCAGAGGGCCACAAAGGAAGAGGTGCGTGGAAAAAGGGTGTGTGCGTCGATTTCTCCCCAGCACACACAGACTTGTGTCGTTATTTTCCACGCGGGGAAGTCGTGCGTCGTTTTCCGGCACGCGGACAGTCTCTTTCTGTGGGTCGCGGGGATTACCAGATGTCCCGGGTCTGTGCGTGGATTTTCCTGCTTGTTTTCCGGCTGCGCGTCGTTCTGCGGGGCTGCGCGTCGAAATTACGATCTCACGGCAGGCGTGGCGTCGATTTCTCCTCTAGAGGTCGGGCGGCGTTGTCCTTGCGAAGCCGTGCGTCGGATTTCCGGTCGTCCCAAGAGCGTTGCGTCGATCAGCATCGGTGTGCGGCGTTTTTCTCGCCGCAGTACAAGCTGTGCGTCTAAATTTGCGGCGCACGGAGCGTCCAAGTGAAAAAGAGAAGTCTTTTTGGTCCTGAGACTTCAGGGAACAGGAGGCAAGCTCTATCCAAGCCCTTGGAGAGCACTTTCACAGCCAGACAAGAGTTCAGCAAGGCAGCAGGCCAACAGCAAGGCAGCAGTCCTTTGTAGAAAGCAGACAGGTGAGTCCTTTGAGCAGCCAGGCAGTTCTTCTTGGCAGGATGTAGTTTCTGGTTCAGGTTTCTTCTCCAGCAAGTGTCTGATGAGGTAGGGCAGAGGCCCTGTTTTATACCCAAATGTGCCTTTGAAGTGGGGGAGACTTCAAAGAGTGGCTAAGAAGTGCACCAGGTCCCCTTTCAGTTCAATCCTGTCTGCCAGAGTCCCAGTAGGGGGTGTGGCAGTCCTTTGTGTGAGAGCAGGCCCTCCACCCTCCCAGCCCAGGAAGACCCATTCAAAATGCAGATGTATGCAAGTGAGGCTGAGTACCCTGTGTTTGGGGTGTGTCTGAGTGAATGCACAAGGAGCTGTCAACCAAGCCCAGCCAGACGTGGATTGTAAGGCACAGAAAGATTTAAGTGCAAAGAAATGCTCACTTTCTAAAAGTGGCATTTCTAGAATAGTAATATTAAATCCAACTTCACCAGTCAGCAGGATTTTATATTACCATTCTGGCCATACTAAATATGACCTTCCTACTCCTTTCAGATCAGCAGCTACCACTTCAATACTGTATGAGGGCAGCCCCAATGTTAACCTATGAAGGGAGCAGGCCTCACAGTAGTGCAAAAACGAATTTAGGAGTTTTACACTACCAAGACATG
The DNA here is from genome assembly GCF_031143425.1 of Pleurodeles waltl. Classification (NCBI taxonomy): domain Eukaryota; kingdom Metazoa; phylum Chordata; class Amphibia; order Caudata; family Salamandridae; genus Pleurodeles; species Pleurodeles waltl. The sequence goes on from NC_090438.1 coordinate 763,318,630, forward strand.
TAAACTACACAGGTACATGTCCTGCCTTTCACCCACACAGCACCCTGCTCCAGGGGTTACCTAGGGCACTCATTAGAGGTGACTTATATGTGGAGAAAGGGGAGTTTTAGGCTTGGCAAGTACTTTTAAATGGCAAGTTGAGGTGACAGTGAAACTGCACACACAGGCCTTGCAATGGCAGGCCTGAGACAAGGAAAAAAGGGGCTACTTAAGTGGGTGGCACAACTAGTGCTGCAGGCCCACTAGTAGCATTTAATCTACCGGCCCTATGCGCATACAGTGCACATTACTAGGGACTTATAAGTAAATTAATAGTCCAATCAGGTATGATTCAAGGTTACCATGTTTTAGGGGAGAGAGCATATGCACTTTAGCACTGGTTAGCAGTGGTAAAGTGCGCAGAGTCTAAAAGCCAGCAAAAACAGTGTCCAAAAAGTGGAGGGAGGCAGGCAAAAAGTTAGGGGTGAATACCCTAAGGCTGTCAGGTCTAACATGTGTCCCCCCCAGCTGAAAGTGGGGAGAGCTACCCGACCTCCTGGGAGCTCTCATCGCTAAGGCGGAAGTATCTGGAGAGACCATCAGCATTGGCGTAGTCAACCCCTGGGCGATGTTCCACCATAAAGTCCATCCCCTGTAGGGAAATGGACCACCTCAAGAGTTTTGGATTCTCACCCCTCATCTGCATGAGCCATCTGAGGGGCCTGTGGTCTGTCTGAACCCGGAAGTGAGTCCCAAACAGGTAGGGTCTTAGCTTCTTCAGTGCCCAGACCACAGCAAAAGCTTCTCTCTCAATAGCACTCCACCTCTGTTCCCGTGGTAATAGCCTTCTGCTAATAAATACTACCGGTTGGTCTAGGCCCTCCTCATTTAGCTGTGCTAGAACTGCCCCTATGCCATGCTCTGAAGCGTCTGTCTGCACGATAAATTCCTGGGAGTAGTCAGGGGCCTTGAGCACAGGGGCCGTGCACATGGCTTCCTTTAGGGCGTCAAAGGCTTTCTGACAAGCCTCTGTCCAATTCACCAACCTAGGTTGTTTCTTGGAAGTGAGTTCTGTCAAGGGTGACACAATGGTACCATAGCCCTTGACAAATCTGCGGTAGTATCCTGTGAGGCCTAAAAAGGCTCTCACCTCAGTCTGCGTTCGAGGTGGTTGCCAGGCCTTGATAGTTTCAATCTTGGCCTGGAGTGGCTGCACCTTGCCACCACCCACTAGGTGTCCCAAGTACACCACGGAACCCTGCCCAATCTGGCACTTACTAGCCTTGATGGTCAGGCCTGCCTGTTGCAGGGCCTGAAGCACCTCCTTGAGGTGAAGCAGGTGTTCCTCCCAGCTGGAACTGTAGACAGCTATGTCATCCAGGTAGGCTGCACAGAAGGCATCCTTGCCAGCTAGGACCCCGTTAACCAACCGTTGGAAGGTAGCGGGGGCATTTTTCAATCCAAACGGCATCACCCGGAACTGGTAATGGCCATCAGGGGTTGAAAATGCAGATCTTTCCTTAGCCCCCTCAGTCAGGGCGATCTGCCAGTACCCTGAAGTAAGATCAAACGTACTCAGGAACTTGGCAGCGCCCAGCCTGTCAACGAGCTCATCCGCTCTGGGGGTGGGGTGAGCATCAGTCCGTGTGACTAAGTTGAGACCCCGGTAGTCCACGCAGAACCGGAGTTCTGGCTTCGCACCTGGGGCAGTAGCCTTAGGGACCAACACCACTGGGCTGGCCCAGGGACTACTAGATTTCTCGATAACCCCTAGAGTCAACATCTTGGAGACCTCCTCCTTGATGCTGGCCTTCACCTTATCCGACAACCTGTAAATTTTGTTCTTCACAGGGAGACTGTCACCGGTGTCAATATCATGAACACAGAGGTGGGTCAGTCCAGGAGTAAGGGAGAACAGGGGGGAGAACTGCTCCAACAACTCATAGCAGTCTCCTTTCTGGTTTAGAGTCAGGGAGTCAGAAAGAATGACCCCGCTTACTGACCCATCACCTTCTTGGGCAGAGAGGAGGTCGGGGAGAGGTTCACTCTCCTCTTCCATTCCTTCATCTGTGACCAGAAGCATGTTGATCTCCGACCTCTCAAAATGAGCCTTTAGTCGGTTCACATGGAGCACCCTTAGGGGATTCCTAGGGGTTTGGAGGTCCACTAGGTAAGTGGCCTCCCCTTTCTGCTCCTTTATTTCAAATGGGCCAGACCAGCAGTCCTGGAGAGCTCTGGGCTCTACTGGCTCCATTACCCACACTTTGTCTCCAGGTTGAAACTCTACCAGGGTGGCCTTCTGGTCATACCAGTGTTTCATTACCTCTTGACTGGCCTCAAGGTTACTTTGGGCCTCTTTCCAGAAGCGGGTCATCTGGTTGCGGAGGGCCAACATGTAGCTGACCACGTCCTGAGGGGGTGCCTTTGGAGATTTCTCCAATCCCTCCTTGACAATGCTTAAGGGTCCCCTGACAGGGTACCCATAGAGAAGCTCAAAGGGACTGAACCCTACCCCCCTCTGGGGGACCTCTCTGTAAGCAAAGAGAAGTCATGGTAAGAGGACGTCCCACTTACGCCTCATGGCCTCAGGGAGGCCACCAATCATGCCTTTCAGGGTCTTGTTGAATCTCTCCACAAGACCATTAGACTGGGGGTGATAGGGTGTGGTGAACTTGTAGGTTACACCACATGCATCCCACAGAGACTTCATGTATGCAGACATGAAGTTAGTGCCTCTGTCAGACACTCTCTCCTTGGGGAATCCCACACGGGTAAATATCCCCATCAGAGTTCTGGTCACCACCGGTGCAGTTACGGTCCTCAGAGGGATTGCCTCTGGGTAACGGGTGGCATGGTCCACCAAAACCAGGATGAACCTGTTGCCTAAGGCAGTTTTGGGATCCAAGGGACCAACAATGTCGATGCCCACCCTTTCAAAGGGGGTGCCAACGACAGGAAGTGGAATCAGGGGGGTTTTAACCCTTTTTCCTGCTTTACCACTGACCTGGCAGGTAGGACAAGATCTGCAGAACTTATCTGAGTGTGTCCTCATTTTGGGCCAATAAAAGTGGGTGACAAGCCTGTTAAAGGTCTTGCCTTGCCCCAAATGTCCTGCCAGGGGAATGTCGTGAGCCAGACTCAGTAGGAAGGTTCGGTAACATTGGGGGACCACCAGCGTACGTGCTGCCCCAAAGGCCGGAACCTTAGGCTCACTGTAGAGGAGATCATTCTCCCAATATAGGTGGTGATTGCCAGAGGCGTCACCCGCTGCCTGGTTTGAGGCTTGTTTCCTCAGACCTTCCAGAGTGGGACATTCTTTCTGCGCCTTGCAGAATTCCTCCCTGGTGGGTCCACCCTCAACTTGCCAGCCAGCAAGCTCAGGTAAGTCACCTAGGGTGGCAATGTCTTCCCCAGTTGGCTCGGGAGCCTCCTCCTCAGGAGCCCCGTCAGCCACTGCGGGAACTTCTGGGGACGGTTTCCCACGCCCCTTGTCCCTCCTCTTGGCAGCTCTCTGGGCCATCGTTCCAGGCTCCAGACGCCCTTGACTTCCCTCTCGGTCAGCCATGGACTGTGTGGTCATGCAGACCCACTCAGGTAACCCTAACATCTCCAGGTGAGACTTGAGCTCCACTTCTTTCCAAGCAGTATGCTCAAGATAATTGCCTAACAGACAATCTACAGGCATGGCAGGACTCACAGCTACTTTCAGAGTACCAGAGACCCCCCCCCCCACTCAAAGGGAACCAGAGCCACCGGTAGGTGACTCTCGCGATTGTCAGCGAATATGACCTGGTGGAATGTATTAGGGACTATCTGCTCTGTTGACACCAGCTGACTTTTGATAGTAGTCATACTGGCTCCTGTGTCACGCAGAGCCTCCACCTTCTGCCCATCAATGGTGACCCACTGCCGGTACTTGGAAGTATTTTTGGGCATGTGGGCCTTGGGCACCATTTCTCCTTCTCCCAGGGACACTAGGGAAATCTCTACCTGTTCCCCAAAGCTATCTGGGTCCATCTCCCCCCCGAGCGCTACACTAGTCAACCCAGGTGCCTGTCCGGTAGTGGACGGTGCCCTCTTGGGGCACTGGGGATCGCCTTTATAGTGACCATACTGGTAACACTCCATGCACTTGGGGTTAGATTTCCCTGACTTGTCATATGTCCCTGGCTTTTTCCCAAATCTGGAAAAGGAAGGGTTGCCACCCCCTCCCTGGGAATTCTTTTGGGGGCCTTTGGAGAGTTTGTTTTCTGCAAGTTTATCTCCCCCCTCTTTCTTCTGTTGGGAACCCTGACCACCTTTGTGGGAGTCCCCCCCAGGTACCTTCTTGGACACTCTGGTGCTAACCCAGAGGTCCGCATCCTCAGCAAGCTTCCTGGGATCAGTCAGCTTACTATCCACAAAGTGCTGGCGCAACTCTGTATAAGTAGTATTAAGCATATGCTCTCTCAGAATTAAGTCATATAAACCTTTATAATCAGCTACTTTGTTGCCCCGCACCCATCCATTCAGTGCCTTACTGGAGAAGTCAAAGAAATCTACCCATGTTTGTGTGGTTTGTTTGGTGCTGTCCCTGAACCTCTGACGGTATCCCTCAGGGGTCAGCCCAAACTTGGCAAGTAAAGTGGCTTTCTGAAGTGGGTATGTGTTATGATCAGGTTGATCCAATGTGAGGAGTGTATCCCTCCCCAATGGCGGTACATAACCCCACATAGCTACCCCCCATTGCCCTTCAGGAACCTCATGAGCCCTTAGTGCAACTTCATAAGCAGCTAACCATTTATCTATGTCATCTCCCACCACAAAACTGGGCACCACATTTTTGGGTATACGAACCTTCTTTTCTCCAGCAGGTCCTGTCAGTATGCTGCCACCATTATTGCTGGATTCAGACTGTCTCGCCTTGATCTCCAGCTCCTTGAGACTCAGTTCATGAGCCAACAATAGTTTCTTTTCAGCCAAAGCTCTCTCAGCCTCCACCTGTTTGGTTGCTCTTTCAGCTTCAGCTTGTTTGGCTGCTCTTTCAGCCTCAGCTTGCTTGGCTTCTCTTTCTGCCCTTCTCTCCTCCTGTTGAGCCTCAATTTTCAGTTTTGCCATTTGCAATTGGAACTCCCTTTCTTCTCTCCTTTCCTCTGCGGTCAGGCTTTGCACAGAGACACTGCTCCCTGGTCTGGAAGGGGGCACAATTGCAGTGGTAACACCATCCACAGATAGTGAAAATTCCTCTGAGGGGCCATTTTCTGGCTCCTCTTCCTCATCATCCTCTAAATGGGCTTCTGCCCAGGCCCTCAGCGCCACTTGAAAGTCCTCCTTTCTGGAGGCCCCTTAGGTGGGTACCCTCATTGCCCTGCAGAATCCTCTTAGTTGTTTGACCGTATATGTATCCAACTGGACTAGGTCAAAGTCCCCTGTCTGAGACCCAGTCAGAGACATGTTGAGTGAGGATTTAGTTTTTGAAAATTGTCAGGAAAAAAAAACAGATTTGCAAAAAGAGATAAAAACCAAGTTGACCTTCAACTGTGGGTAGGTAGTGAAATACTTAGCTACTGTATGTCACTGCACAAATACAAGTCCTATCCTCACCGCTGATCACCAATGTTAGAAATGGGGTTTTTGGTTGGCAGTCAGGTTACCCCCTGTCCAAGCAAAAGCCCTCACTCTAGTCAGGGTAAGTCACACACAATCCAAGATTATCCTGTGCCCACCCTCTGGTAGCTTGGCACGAGCAGTCAGGCTTAACTTAGAAGGCAATGTGTAAAGTATTTGTGCAATAAATCATACAATACCACCATATAGCACCACAAAAATACACCACACAGTGTTTAGAAAAATATAGAATATTTATCAGGATAATTGTAGGTCAAAAGAATAAAGTTGCAATGGGAAATTGTAGAGATATCACTGAAAAGTGATATAAAGTGTCTTAAGTCTTTAGAGTATAAACAAAGTCTCTTTCAAGCACAAGTACCTGGTTTGGAGTGGAAAAATCTCCTCAGAGGGCCACAAAGGAAGAGGTGCGTGGAAAAAGGGTGTGTGCGTCGATTTCTCCCCAGCACACACGGACTTGCGTCGTTATTTTCCACGCAGGGAAGTCGTGCGTCGTTTTCCGGCGCGCGGACAGTCTCTTTCTGTGGGTCGCGGGGATTACCAGATGTCCCGGGTCTGTGCGTGGATTTTCCTGCTTGTTTTCCGGCTGCGCGTCGTTCTGCGGGGCTGCGCGTCGAAATTACGATCTCACGGCAGGCGTGGCGTCGATTTCTCCTCTAGAGGTCGGGCGGAGTTGTCCTTGCGAAGCCGTGCGTCGGATTTCCGGACGTCCCAAGAGTGTTGCGTCGATCAGCGTCGGTGTGCGGCGTTTTTCTCGCCGCGGCACAAGCTGTGCGTCAAAATGTTCGGCGCACGGAGCGTCCAAGTGAAAAAGAGAAGTCTTTTTGGTCCTGAGACTTCAGGGAACAGGAGGCAAGCTCTATCCAAGCCCTTGGAGAGCACTTTCACAGCCAGACAAGAGTTCAGCAAGGCAGCAGGCCAACAGCAAGGCAGCAGTCCTTTATAGAAAGCAGACAGGTGAGTCCTTTGAGCAGCCAGGCAGTTCTTCTTGGCAGGATGTAGTTTCTGGTTCTGGTTTCTTCTCCAGCAAGTGTCTGATGAGGTAGGGCAGAGGCCCTGTTTTATACCCAAATGTGCCTTTGAAGTGGGGGAGACTTCAAAGAGTGGCTAAGAAGTGCACCAGGTCCCCTTTCAGTTCAATCCTGTCTGCCAGGGTCCCAGTAGGGGGTGTGGCAGTCCTTTGTGTGAGAGCAGGCCCTCCACCCTCCCAGCCCAGGAAGACCCATTCAAAATGCAGATGTATGCAAGTGAGGCTGAGTACCCTGTGTTTGGGGTGTGTCTGAGTGAATGCACAAGGAGCTGTCAACCAAGCCCAGTCAGACGTGGATTGTAAGGCACAGAAAAATTTAAGTGCAAAGAAATGCTCACTTTCTAAAAGTGCCATTTCTAGAATAGTAATATTAAATCCAACTTCACCAGTCAGCAGGATTTTATATTACCATTCTGGCCATACTAAATATGACCTTCCTACTCCTTTCAGATCAGCAGCTACCACTTCAATACTGTATGAGGGCAGCCCCAATGTTAACCTATGAAGGGAGCAGGCCTCACAGTAGTGCAAAAACGAATTTAGGAGTTTTACACTACCAGGACATGTAAAGTACACAGGTACATGTCCTGCCTTTCATCCACACAGCACCCTGCTCCAGGGGTTACCTACGGCACACATTAGAGGTGACTTATATGTGGAGAAAGGGGAGTTTTAGGCTTGGCAAGTACTTTTAAATGCCATGTCGAGGTGACAGTGAAACTGCACACACAGGCCTTGCAATGGCAGGCCTGAGACAAGGAAAAAAGGGGCTACTTAAGTGGGTGGCACAACTAGTGCTGCAGGCCCACTAGTAGCAATTAATCTACCGGCCCTATGCGCATACAGTGCACATTACTAGGGACTTATAAGTAAATTAATAGTCCAATCAGGTATGATTCAAGGTTACCATGTTTTAAGGGAGAGAGCATATGCACTTTAGCACTGGTTAGCAGTGGTAAAGTGCGCAGAGTCTAAAAGCCAGCAAAAACAGTGTCCAAAAAGTGGAGGGAGGCAGGCAAAAAGTTAGGGGTGACTAGCCTAAGGCTGTCAGGTCTAACAAGTACCCACTTATTTCGATGAACCATTAGTAAAACAAACATGCTTCCTATCCTCAGGGGACAAGAATTCAAATAGTGCACTCCATTTTACTGGTGACTCTTTTACCTGTGGTACCTCCTGCACTCTCTCCTCATCCTGTACAGGGGCTTCTGACACCTGTTCATGTAGGGCTGCTATGCCTGCCGGTCTTACTCGAGCCCTGTCTTGTATGTACCAGATCCAGTGTATGATACTAGCCTCTTGTGCATGTCCTATATGGTGAGATTTAGGTGAACTCATCACCCAATGCATGATTGATATTTCAGGTCTCAGAATTACATTATAACCTAGTGTCGTTTGCTCAGTATCCACTATAGCCCAATAACAAGTCAAAAGCTGTTTTTCAAAAGGAGTATAGAGCTCCCCAAAGTCAGGTAGTTTTCTAATCCAAATTCCTAGGGGCACCCTCGTCCTCCCCTGTTTCTGCCACATCCTCCAGTTGCATATTGTCCCTGAACAGTTACATGTAACTCAATGTTTCCCTTTTGCACTGTACACAAGTCTAAAGTCTGTTGAATTATTTCATTTGCCAAATCAAGAGCACACAGCTGCTCTTCACTCCATTCAAACTCATGTTTTTTCCTAGTTACTTTGTACCAAAGCGTTAAGATTTTACTCAGATGAGGGCTATACTGTTTCCAAAAATCACACAATTTCATGAACCTCTGTGTCTCTTGCTTAGTGCAAAGAGTAAGAAACTCCAACTTCTTTTGTTTTACCTGTAACAACATCTCTCTATGTTCTGGATTCCACTAAATTCCCCGAAACTGCACATTTTGCGCCAGTACCTGACTCTTGTCCGAATTAATTATACACATCGTACTCTGCAAAAGTGGTCTGAGTATACAGGTAACATCGCCAACTTTTTGCTCAGTGTAATCTTTTAAAGAATGCATTTCAACTCCTGCCAAAAACTGTGGGCTACTCTGGGCACGAACTACGCTGTGCTCATGCAGCTCACACTGGCCCCTACCTTTTTTAACCTTCTCATTACTGGAATGTCAAAAGCCAGATTCTCCTGTAACAGCCTGGTAGATTTCAGTTTTATCTTGAAATAATTTGTTCTGGCTAACTTGCTCACTTAATTTCTTATTTCCATATTCTAACTGTTTACATCTCTCATGCATTTTTCTGTAAGCAGACAAAAGTATCCAAACCCTCCTGTCAAAAACAAAAGGGACATCATTCCTTCCATAAAGCACCTTTTCTAAACATGAAAACACTTTTGTTTTATCCAAGCACCCATCCCTAAACTTAGAAAGTCCTGATAAACAAGAAAACATGTTTGTCACAACACCATAAGACATTTTAATTTCACATGCATTTTCAAACATGGTTTGCGGTGCTTCCTTTAATTCTGTGAACAAAAACATATTTACACTTTTAAATCATGCACTCTCAACCTTTCCAACTTCCCTTTTAGACTGACCAATATACGCCAAAATGTTTTGCTTTCACTAATGACTGAGCTGACAAAAATCTCTGGAATTAACTTCTCAGTTCAAAGAAGACATTTCTTATTATTTCACCACGAGGTTCCTAAAAAGAGATTAGTATGTGGAAAGCACACGTTTAAAAATAGTCACAGAAATGATTCTCAACTGCAATGTACACAGCAAATATATGTAATTATATTATAGCATAATTGCAAAGCAAAGAATAAAGTAAAAATTCATCACTGTAGGGCCTGCCAAGCTCTTCATCTTTCTCATGGCAGCAAGAAGACCACCCCGTTCAACTGCGGGAAAGAGATATCCACCCTCACGGGACAAGTGTGTGTCAGGCATTCAACGTCTAATCCTGACCGAGGTTTTGGAAATTCCACCCCGACTGAGCAGGGCCACCTTTTTGTATCTTAAAGAACCAAAAGGGCTTTCTGGAGAGAACCCCTTCCATGAAAGAGAAATATTCAAACATGCTGGCTACTGTAGGTCAGAGTTGGAAGAAAAGCATTGAGAACTGGCCAATATCTCAAGGCCCTCCTCCCAAAGCTGAACCGTTCCTTGCACTGAAAAAACATGAACATTCTTATCATGCTGACTGACTAACTGTTCGGTGAGAAAGAATATGAAGAACAAGCACAGTTTACCACATAGAAAAACACAGCTGCATTTAACAAGGTCTCAACTGCAATGTCTAACACCACGATAAAGTCAATAGGCAGCTAAACTGAATACAAAATGCAATCTGCAATTGGTGAACACTGAACAACTAATCCAGATGCAAAGGGGTGCAACACAAAGTCAGTGGTCAACCATACATATTTTCATTACAGTAGTCCACTATATAATGACAAGACCGTGTTAAATGGGCAAAGTCCACTCCATCCCCTTGGTATTTGGGACAATTATGGGATTCAGTTGGGTCTATGCTGGCCAGTGCAACAGGCGTGGTGTACACCCTGTGTAGGAATTTATAGCGGAGGAGTTTGTGTTTGTGGTTGGGGGAGGCTGTCTGTCTGGTCTGTTTGCAGCAGACGTGCCATGTCTTGTCCAGCAAATGATGACCCAGGTCGTGCTCCCAGACCTCCCGTCCTGTGCTGGCAGCACAGCCACACGTCCCGATGAAGTCTTGAGGTCAGCCTCCCCTCATCGGTATCAGTCACCACTAGAGTCAAGGGGGAGACTCATCTGGGGCCAGTTGGTATGAGGGAACCAATGCACAAAATGCGCTATGGAGTCATCTTAACACACAGAGATCCATAAAGATTGCATTTGCAAATCTGGCATTGCCAGAATGAGAATGAGCATGGCCAATTGGGAAAAGGTCCCCAAATGTGTGGAGATTATATTGTAGAAGTTTGTTGTGTACCAGCAGCTCCTGGGAAGCAGGGAGCCAGCAAAATTTTTGCCAACACCAAGCCGGAGATCAGCCCGAATAATCAGCTGAGTTTTGTCCAGGCCCAGTTGGTGGTCAACAAGGTTTGGATTTCAGCAGGGTCCAGTATAAGGCCATTCAGGAGGATGGACTTCAATGGAGTTTAGGCTCTATGGACCGCTTAGGGCCTGGTGTACAGTAGACATGCATCTGGATGGTGCCAATGATAAGCGAAATGGCAAGGTGGGGCAAGATAATACAGGTGAAATCAGGCACTCCGAAGCTCCTCTCACTAATGTGCGGAACCTGAATTGGGGTCTGTAGCCTGCCCAGATTAGCCACGATAAGAGATTCCATAAGATGTCGAAGAAACTATTTGTGAGAGGAATGGGTAAACTCACAAAGATACAGAAATTGATGGAGGACTACCATTTTAACAATACTGATATACTCTGCCATTGAGAGAAGTCAAAGTCACTGCTTGACTTGAGTAGTCGACCTATAACCGGCAGGGCCAGAGTTCAGCTGGGTCACCTGTTGCTTTTCACAATGTAATATAATGCAGAGATATTTAACTAGGCCCATAAAACCAAGTAAGGGGATAGTCACAGGTAACTGGGGTAGTGTCATCTGTGAGGGAGAACAACTCGGATGTGGACCAATTGATATGGAGGCTGAAGAACCCGCTGAATCCATGCAACAGCAAAATATCATCTGCACAGAGGAATATGAGCAGAGGACCAGGAGAGAACTGCAGTCCACGATGCAGGTGTTTCTCCTGTAAATGACAGACCAGAGGGTCCATGGCTGTGACAAACAGGAGTGGGGATGGGGAATCCCTACTTCATGTCCCTAGTTGCAGCAAGTGTGTCCAAGAAGGAGCCATTTACCCACAGCTTAGCCACTGGGTGTGAGTACAAGAGCAAGATAAGTGAGATAAACCTGCGTGGAATCCCCAGTTTATGCAGTATGGTGCATAGAAAGGGACATTCTAAAGAATCAAATGCCTTCTCTGCTTCCAGTGTTCCTTGGGTAGGAAAGACTTTAGCAAGTATTTTGTTATCAAGGTTTAGTAACAACAGTGGGAGATATGAGGTACAATGGAGCAGATCCTTACCTGGTTTTAGTAAAAGGGTAATCACTGCCTCATTCAGGTAAGGCAGTAGGGTTCCCAAATCCAAACCTTCAGCGTACATGTCTAGAAGGTGTGACACAAGTAAGAGCTTGTACGTATTGTAAAATACCCCAGTAAGTCCGTCCTGGCCAGGGGCTTGGACCCATCCAGGAAATTGATTGCTTGAATGAGTTCTTCGCTGGAGATTGATTCGCTTACAAATTGTCTCTGAGTTTCAGTAAGCCAAACCATTGCGACCTCAGACAGATATGCTGTTTGTGCTGTCTCATCCAACCATGCTTTTGAAGTGCATATTTGAGCATAGTAACAGAGAAGTTCAGAAAGGACACCTTGGTTGTCAGCCACCCATCCACCATCCTCTGTTGCAACTCAGTTATGCAGCTCCTGTGTGGGAAAGAGTAGTCTTGCAAGCATGCAAGCATGCAACCCTGCGCTGATCCTTCCGGTACCTGTGGGCCCTGCCATGTTTCTCTAGATAAGCTGTTTTGCACTCAGCCAGGTCTCGATATTCATCCAGCAGAGTTGTGTGACGATACAGCTGTGGCTTGTACAGGTGTTGAGAGTCTGAGCTATCGATAGCCATAAGCTCAGATTTGATATAGGCTAGATTGTTATGAATATCTTGCAGCACTCCTCTATGTTTGGAAATGCAGACTTCCCCTATATGGGCCTTAAGTGAGTCCCACAATGTAGCCTGATGGACAGCTGTGTCCTCGTTTAGCTCAAAGTACTCCACAATGGAGTCATAAGTCTCAGCGATTAACAATGCGTTGTGCACGGCCATGCTCGGAAATTGCCACTGACATTCCAGACCCCCGCGTAATGATGCCTCCAGAACTAAGTGTACCAGTGAATGGTCCGACAAGGTGCATGAGAGGTGCTTCACATCAACCAACCACAGTGTGGCATTTACCAGTAGGAACCAGTAATCAATGCGTGTACACACATTATGGGGCACAGAATAGAAGCTATTACTGGGAGTGGATGCGTGTTTGAGGCACCGGGTGTCTTACAAAAGCTATGAGTCAATGATCTCCCAGAAAAACCCAGGTGGCTTGTGATTTGCTACCCTTCACATTGCCAGTGGAGTCTAGCAGGTAGTCAATGGTCATATTAAGCTCCCCTCCCAACAGAATAATATCAGGCTCTGTGCAGCCCAATGCAAGCAAGAGGTCATGGAAGAGTTCTGTGGAGTATGTATTAGAGGCATATATATTGACCAAGAGGAAGCAATATCTAGTCATGGATCCTGCTACTATGATGTATTTCCCACCCTCATCTATAACACTATCAGTGTTGTGGAAGGGGAGGTTCTTATGTATGACTGTGCAGACCCAGTGTGATTAGGTATTGTAACTAGAAAAACATCTATTGGGGCCCCCAGTGGATGCATAGGTAGGGGAGATGCTGTATATGCTTCTCCAGAAGAAATGCAATTTTAATATCTTGGCGACTAAGGCAAGAAAGCACTTGTTTGCCTTTGTGGGGATCATTAAGTGAATTTAGCAGTGTGGTCCTTTCCTATTTGTGGTGCTGTCATCTAATAGTGGGAATGCAGGTATGTACGTATATGTCGGTAGCAGAGGCATCACTTGGGTAAGCGAACATAGTTAACATAAGCATTCCCTACAACAGACCCTACAAACACTAGGTACATCTTTACTCAGTGAATCCTGTAAACAATGTCAAACAAAACAAAAACTCTAACAGATTCTAAGTCAGTATATACCATGGGATATAAGTAATGCTGCAGCAATCATGCCCCATTTGGAAATGAGGCATAACATTGATAGCTTAGGAATTGGACACTGAAGGAGGGGATAGTGTAGGTAAGGCAACAGCTCAGCACTTGTGAAGATCTTCTGAGCATGTGGCAGTGTTGGAAGCAGTTCCAACAACAGAGGGACATTCTTGGAACCGGGTTCAGGAGGGATAAACATTCAGGCAGGAAAGGTCCATGATGGTTGAGGCCTGTGTAGCCAGAAGTGTCCGTTCAGGGGTGCTGCGGCAACTGGAGGAGTGTTCCTTGCCATATTGTGAACATTAAACCATTGCATCTGCAGGTGTGTCAAAAAAGCAGGCCTTCCCATTCAGCTCAACCGGACGCAGACCGGGTAGAGCATACCATATTTCAAGCCATGTTCATGAAAGTGGGCCTTGACATTTGCAAATTTGCATTATGTATCTTGGACTACAATTGTGGGGTCCAGATAGAAGGATATAGCTGATTCTTTATATTGTTGCAGGCCTTTGTCCCATTCCAGGTGAAGGACAGTGTCCCGGAAATTTAATATTCAAGTGATGATGGGGCGGGGCACTAGGGGGTGGGGGTGGGCTCAGAGAGCAGTGGGCCCTTTCCACAACAACCATAGTTGTGAAACTTTGGCAATCTAATAGTTTACTCAGTAGGTGTCACACAAACTAATCTGGTCAGCCCATGTCAGTGGATTCCGTAATGCCAAGAATGTGAATATTATTGTAGCGGGATCTTGCCTCTAAGTCTTCATTTTTAACCCCCACGTCTTTAGGAGTTCTTTGACTCTCTCCAACCTTTCCGTAGTGGTTGCCGCGCTGTCCTCTTATTCTGATATGCTCTCTTCCATGCCACCAATCCGGGCATTTAGTTGATCTAGGCTCTACCTCATGCGATCAATTCTACTGGTAAGTGAGTCGAAGTGGGTATCTATGGAACGGAAGCCCATATGCAGCTTTGCCATAATGCCTGCCGCCCTGGTCAAGTGCTCCGGGTCCGAGTTGCCAGTGGCTCTGTCCTCTATTTCTGTGTGGGTATCTTGCCATCATAATCCTTTAGGGCACTCAAATGGGAGCAAAGGAGGGGCAGTGCGGCCAGGTCTCGAGCTCTCTCATCTCTTCCTCGCCTACCGGGTTTTGCCACAGCACCGGCAGACTGTGTCCCAGCAGACACAGCTAATAGTTCAGTTTCCAGGGGAGACTCAACTGGCACTTAATCAGTTCTGCTTGTGAGTGGAGAGATAGTCAGGCCCTGGGGCAAGCAGTTCACCATGAGCTGTCCGTGAGGAATGTGGGTTCTCAGGGTAATGCACCATCAAGCTCCTCTGCAGCACAATGCTAAGAAGGGTGAGGGGGGCATGAAGGATGTCCACTGCCCTTCCTTACCAAGCTTGGATTGATTAGGCCACATACGACAAGGGGAGAACAGGCCCCCTTGCTTGGTCAGTGAGAGTTCTCGTCGCACACCTTACCTGGAGCCAGGAGAGACAGTCATTTGGTAGTAGCAGTGGGGCAGGTGCTGTCTCCCCTCTCACTCCACCACCTGGGAGCCGTACATGTGGCTGGCCAGGGCTGAGATCCAGCCCGCATCGGCAAATTAATTTGCCCACTGCTGATGTCTTCCAAGGCTGTCCTCACTCCTCTGGGCTGCAAATCTTCAGCGGAGTAGTGCCGGTGGCTCAGCAAGGCCTGGTGGCCTCAGGCTCGCCCGTGGACCCTGTCATCGCAGGGCCTCGGAGGTGAGCACCAAGCCATTGCCCATCTGCCAGTGATCAGCTGTCTGCATGTGGGCTGGCACCACTGATCCTACTCGCTACATGCCCTCATTTTTGGGAGTTAGGGCAGCCGAGTATTAATGGCAACTGATGTGGTGTTAGGCCCAATTCCTGCTGAATATGGGCCCGATGACCCGGAGCCTCATTGCTGTGCGGTCATCTTGGACGCCGGTGTGACCACATCCCATTAAATCTAAATATAACTTTACTTTGACCTTTGTTTTTTTCAGTGAATTTCTAAGGTATTTTTTTTAAACCTGAATTAATACCTAATTACCATACCTAAATGCCTTTGGCCGTGAGCACTGTAGGGTTCATCATAGGACATGGCCTGTGTCAAGACCCTGCAGCCGACACACCCGATAAGCCAGCCCCACACTGCACATGGCCTTCGACCGTGCGCAGTGGGGGTTTGAACATGGGGCCATTTGCTTTTTAATTGAAGGAGCTGGGGCCGCACAGCCCCACCTCCCCAAGCCTTACTAGGCGCTAGGGACCACATTGTCCCAGGGCCATTTAAAAAAAATAAAGGGAAGGGGCCACGCAGTCCCAGTCCCTGAGCCACTATTGGCCTCGAGGACACCATCATCTGGAGCCACTTCTTTAAATAAAGTGGAGGGGGCGCAGTCCCCCTTCCCAAGCCTCTTTAGGCCCTGGGGACCCTACTCCCCAGGGCTGTGTATTTTCTTAAGGGAAGGAGAGGCTCTGTGGCCCCGCTCACCAGGCAAACTTCACTCTACAGGGCCCCATCCACCAGGGCCTGGCATGAAACTTATGGAGAAAGGGGAATGCAGCTCCCCTCCCCATACCGATTCTGGCCCCAGGAACCCCATCTCCCGGAGCATGATGTTATGTAGAAGGGGAAGGGGACATGTGGCCCCCTTCTTGGGATGATTTTGTCTCTCAGGACCCTATCCTCCAGGGCCCAATGTTCTGTCGAAGGGAAAGGGGACACAAAGCCCCCCTGGATAATTTTGGTTCTGGAGACCACATCCCCCAGGGCCCGGTGCATTTTTCAGGCTGAGGAGGAAAGCAGCCCCCCTGCACAGGCCAATTACGGCAGTAGAGACCCTACCTTCTAGGTGCCTGGTAAATATTGCAAGGCAAGGGGAGTGGACAGCCCCCTTCCCCACACTGCTTTTTGCCCTGGGGACCCCATCCCCTGGGGCCTGCACTCTAAATGGTGGGTGCCCATCCAGGACACCTACCATACTTTTGTTGGGGGCTGTATTCCCAACTGGGTCCCTCCATTCAGAGGGAGCCAGCATTGATCTCTCGCCCGCAGGGAACAGCTTTTTATTCCCCTCCTCGTCGACGAGAGCTATATTTAGATCTGTTTCTTTGCCCGCATCTGCACGGGCAGCAAAATAGCTCTAAAGTCAGCTCGCAGCAGGCAGGAGCAGTTTTGTTTGCTGCTGCTTTGGGAGAGTTTCAAAATTCTCCCTTCAAGAGAAAGCAAACACCAGTTTCCCTGCCCACACAAGTGTGGACAGAGAAAACGCCATGTCCCATGGGGGTGGACTCCCTGGGACACAGCTTGCAAGCCAGCCCATTAATGGCTCAGGGATGGGGGCTGGCAGCACCCCCCTTAAAGTAATCAGCCCAAGGGTGTGCTCCCTGGGGTCTTTAAAGGCTCAATAAGGGGAGCCTCAGGCCTCCCTCCAAATATAAGGACTTTTCAGCCATATTGAGTAGGCTCCCTGGGGCCTCCAGAGGCTCAGGGAGGGGGTTGCGCCGACCCCTTCCCATTGAAAGTAATTTTGTCCCCAGGGGGGGCTCCCTGGGGCCTATAGAAGTTCAGAGAGGGCGGGCGGTGGCTCTCTTTCCCAAAATAAACTATTTTCATCCCCGGGGTGGGCTCCCCAGGGCCTCTGCAGGATCGGGGGAGGGGCCACCCAGCCTCCCTCCCAATCATGAACTCAGACCCGAGGGTAGGATCCCCGGGGCATAATATATTTAAATGCGGTCTGGCTACCATTTTGAGATTTATTTTTATACTACATAAATCTTGTGGGATTGTGGCATTTTTTGGCATTTGTTTTCTTTTTTGGCCCAAGGGGGGGTCAGGGTATCCACTGCTCTCATATAATTTTATGTTTTTTAAAACTGCAGGACAGGAGACTAAGGCCCTAATTACAACCTTGGCGGTCGGACGAGGCCGATCGCCAAGGTTGTACCGCAAGACAGCTTCTCATGCGGCCAGAAACCCCTCCGGCTGCATTTGGACATCCCCGCTGGGCCGGCGGGCGGAAACAGAGTGTCACCTGGAATATTGCAACCGGCTCCTAATGGAGCCGGCGGCAATATTGCGGTTCGGCGGGTGCAGCAGCACCCGTCTTGCTCTTCACTGTCTGCCAGGCAGACAGTGAAAATCGTGACGGGGCTGTGCCTGGGGGCCCCTGCACTGCCCATGCTAAGTGCATGGGCAGTGCAGGGGCCCCCAGGGGCCCAGTGACTCCCCTTCCCGCAAGCCTTTCCATGGCGGTCTCTACCACCATGGACAGGCTGGCGGGAAGGGGAGTCATAATCCCCAGGGCAGGGCTGCCCTGGGGATTATAACCGCCGGGAAAACCATGGCAGAAAACGCCGCAGTCAAAATATGGCGAATTGTACCGGCAGCCTGTTGGCGGTACGAGCGCCACTTCAACCTTGGTGGTCTTTGACCGCCAGAGTTTTAGTGAGGGTCTAAGTTCCTGAATCCTGTAATGGTCATGGGTCGTGGGGGATTAGCTTCCCCTATATGTCTTTATTTTTTGTGACTTCAGGACAGGGAACGTATGTACCAAGCCCTCTAAAGGCTGCCAGCAACATTTTTCTCATGTTGCTGGCAGCCAAACAGAGTGTGCGCTGTCACGAGAGTCTGACTCCCACCACAGCGATATGGCCAAAGGGAAATAAGGCTCCCTGGGCCAATCAGAATGCTCCATTTTGAAGTTGGCGCTCGAGCGAGAAACCATCGAGACTTTCGGGGGCTGAACCATCCAGATATCTATATATTTTTACCCTTACTTTCTCAAAACCTACTGAACTGATTTACGTCAAAAAACACAATCTGTGGACCAGGATCTAGCTTTCAGCTGAATTTGGTGAAATTCCGTTCAGCAGTTTTTGCTGTAGCTCATCTTAAAGAAGTCTGTGGGAAATGAATGGGGTTTTGCATTTTGGGACCTCCCTTATTTCTCGGTCTTCACTTGACGGATCATCCCAAAACTTTCCAAGAAGGAGCTGAGGTGGATAAAAAAAAAATTGGGAAAGTTTTGTGAAGATTCATCAAATGGGGCCAAAGTTATTAGCAAACCAAAACAACTCTCTTTCTTTGGAAAAGGGCACCTAATGGTAAATCTGTAACTACCTAGTGGTGATTGCCTCTAGGTAAAACACACACACACACATATTTATATATATGTATGTATGTATGTGTGTTTGTGTGTGTGTGTGTGTATATATGTGTGTGTGTGTGTGTGTGTGTGTGTGTGTGTGTGTATATAAATGAAGTAAAAATCATAAATAATATTAGATATTTATTTAAATTATTTAAATAAATATGGTATATAATATAATGTGTTATTTTGTAGTGGGAAATATATGTTTTTCTCTGCTTTTGTCTGTGTGTTATTTCGCTAAAGTGATCATGTGATGGTATAAAAAAAAAAAAAAGGGCATCTATTAGGTTGACAAAGGCAGCAATGTCGAAACGCGTTCCTGTACGTCAATAAATTACTTTTCGAATTTTCTTCGCTTGTGGAGTGCCGTTCTTCCGTTTGAGGGACGAGAGTGTGGATGCTAAGACGTGGTGGCATGCGTCATGTGTTTGGCACACACGATGCCCTGCAGTTATTGGAACACATCCCCCTGTCAGGGTCGGTGCAGGTCAGTGGGAACAGGACCCACTAAATAAACCATGCAGCACTGCGTCACAGTTTACCACAGAAAAGAGCCCGCACTTCAAGAAGTCATATCCGTGAAAGTTTAATAGAAAGGCTGACGCGTTTCGACCAGATTGGTCTTTTTTGAAGCCCATGACTATGATTGGTGCGTTTGTTCCCTTTAACCCACAGCGTCACCACAGATACAGAAAACAGACTTTACAATGCACTTTGCGTAATTATTGGAGCACCACAGGCTACTTAACATGTTTTAAAAACATAACATAAATCAAAAAAGCATATGGTAATGGCAAAATCAAAAACTCGAACCCGACAAATTCTACCACAGCAGTCCAATAAGATAGATTTAATGATACAAAACATTTTTTGTATCATTGCCTAGCAACCGATCGACTTGATCATGTACTGTTATACGAGCATGCAACTAATAGGTGAGTGGTGAAAAAAATATATATAAAATGGCAATTGGGTGAACGAACAAGTTACTTACCTTTGGTAATGAATTATCTGGTAGAGACATATTCTAGTTGCAGATTCCTTACCTTAGAATTTCCCCCAGGCATCGGTCTGGATCCGGAGATTTTTCTTCGAGCAGTACCCCTGCGCACTGTGAGGTGGCGTCGGTCGCCTCCATGTTCGTCATTGGCGTTAGATAAGATGTCGCACTTCATATATAGGTACCACCTCGGTGCACTGACAGTTTCTTTTCACGACTTTCTACACCAGAAGTGCAGAGCCATGAAGAACACTGAACCTGGAGCGCCAGAACTAGGGCCCTGTCCCTATAAATCAGTTCGCAGAGCAGAGAGGATGGGTGGGTCGGTAAGGAATATGCAACTAGAGTATTCTAATTGTATTTATATAGCTCTTACTATCCCTGATGAGGCATCAAACGGCTTTTTGGTGAGTAGCACGCTACTCCGGAAGCCAAGAGGAATTAGTGGTGGATTAGTATAGAGAAATATAGGTACAGTAATATTATTTTTAGGAGTTAATTCGAGCAGAGGATTTGTGAGTTTGTTAGTTAGACTGACTAGAGTAATGGAGGGATAGAGGAGCGAAGAATCCAGAAGTGTTAATTGGAAGGTTATAGTAAAAGGATGAGGCTTGGGATGAATAAAGGAGAAATGGAGGAGGGAATAGTCTGTGGAAAGGGGTTAGGGAGATCTTAGTAGCAGGAGGGGTTTTGGATGAGTCAAAGGTGAGATAAATGAGCAGGAATTTAGTAGAGTTGTTTGGGAGATCATTGTAGTAAACTGAGGTTTGGGGTGAGCTAGATGTGGTAGAGGAGGGAAGAGCTTAGGCAGGGTTATTTTGGAGATGAAAGTAGTAGACTGGGTTTGGGGAGAGTCAGAGTGGGGATGGAGGATGGATTGATAGAGACATAGAGTGATGGAGAGACGGAGTAAAGCTTACGAGAGAGTAAAATTTATATTATTTTTTATTTATTTATTATTGTATGTATATATATATCTTTAATTTACTTATTTAGATTTTGAATTTTATTTTATTTGTATTTATTTTTTATCTAGTACAGTAGGACTAGAGTAATAAATAAACAGATATGGAAATACATAGTAAGGGAATATATGTGCAAGGAATATAATAATGGGTATAATAATATAAGAAGAAAAGTAGTATTGTATAGACACAGACTTTCAAGATTTGTAGTATTTGATGTTAATTAATAAGTGTACTTTTCTAACAATCATTTATCGTTCCTCAATTTTTCAATAGCGAAATGCTTGCTGTTAAATAGTTAAGATAACATTTGCTCATTATGATATAAAAAAAGAAAGCAGGGATTCATAAGTATCCAATATAGCAACTTACCTAGGAGCTATGCAATGACCAATGAACATGTTAAGCATAGAATAATATACACATATATCTGCATAGACACACATATATATACATACACATATGAACACACACACATACACATATGTTTATTTAACCGTGAGTAAATATGCATTTGTTAAACAGGCTTAAAGAGTATGTGTATAATTTTTTTATTATGAAATAGTAACTATACATATTTCGTAAAGAACTATACATATCTAGAAAATACACATAATCCGATTATAAATATTTATCAACACAGGAATATGCAGTCCATTGCTGTTTGAATTTGGTGGTTATGAAGGAAAGAGACAACTCTTGAGTAATCTTCTGAAAATAATATAGTTATCCCTGGATCTTATATTTGGGGCCAATGAATTCCATAGTTTGGCTGCTTGAACAGAGGATGTACCACCTATTGTCTTTTTCTTGCATGGTGGTCTTTTAAGGCAGGGTGACAATCTTGAGCGGAGGTTTCTTTGTTGAATGTATTTGGTTATTTTGTTTCTGATGAAAAGCAGTCCTCTTACATGTATAGCTTTGTGAGTTATACAAGGCAGCTTGAAAGTGGATCTTCTGGCAATGGGTAACCAGTGTAGTGCTCTCAAGGAAGGGGAGATGTGGGCTTGTGACTTCACATGTAATAGTAGGCAGGAAGATGAGTTCTGAATACGTTGTAGTTTTTCATACTAGATAGAGATGATCCATGGTAGAGGCCATTGGCATAATCCAGTGTGGATAGTACAAGAGAGATGGTAGCCTGCACCTTGTGTGGAAATCTGAGGTGAGGGAAGATGCGTCGCAGAGTCTTCAAGGTGATGAAGCATGATCGTGCTAATTTGTCTACTTGGGCTTTCATTGTTAACTTGGAGTCCATGGTAATTCCAAGGTTTTTAACTTCCTTGGACACTTGAGGAGGCAGTCCCAGATCGTCAGGAGCACAGTAAGTTATAATGTTTCCAGTCGCCACATGTGAGTATTTCTGTTTTGAAAGCATTCAGTTTGAGATGGCTCCAAGTCATCCACTGATCAACAGCTCTGAGGCAACTGAAGATTTGTGAGTTTTCAATGTCTTTGGGGCATTCCAATTTAAGTAATAAGTGCATAGTTGTAGCATGTGAGTTGAAAATCATTGATCAGTTCTGGTAATGACATCATGTAGATGTTGAAAAGCATAGGTGAGATGATTGATCCTTGGGGGACCCCTGTTTTTGTGAGGTAGGGTTTGGACGAGAAGGAGGGAGAATAGATAATATTAGTTCTGTTTTGAAAGTAGGATGTAATCCGGTCTAGAGCTGTCCCTTCTATGGCGGCTTTGTGGAGTCTTTGAATTAGGGTGTCATGGTCAACAGTATCAAAGGCAGCTGAGATGTCCAAGAGAAGTAGTATAGCAACTCCATTGCGGTCGACTGTGGTTTTAAGATCATCCCAGGCTGCTTTGTGTGCCGATTCAGTGCTCATGTATCTACCAGATAACTTGTTACTGAAGGTAAGTAACTTGTTCATCTGGTAGAGACTTTTAGTTTCAGATTCCTTACCTTAGAATAGATACCCAAGCAATACAATTCCTGAAGGAGGGTCTTCGAACGAAGATCATCCTAGGAAGGCCTACAGGACAGAATGGACAAAGTACCTGTCCCTTCGGACCTCAGTGTCCAGGCAGTAGTGATTGGTAAATGTGTGCAAGGTTGCCCAAGTTGCTGCCTGGCAGATGTCCAAGACTGGAACTCTGCATGTAAACATGTGGTAGTTTTTTTGCCAATGCTAATGGCGAGAACAATCCATCTAGAGATGGTTCTCTGCTACACTGCCTGACCTTTCTTCACACCGGCATAACCCACAAAGAGTTGAACATCCACCCAGAACTCTTTGTTACGATCAAGATAGAACGCCAATGCTCTTTTTGGGTCCAGGCAGAGGAGTTTCTCCTCTTCCTTAGAAGAATGTAAGCAAAGTGATGGATTGGCCGACATGACCACTTTCAGTAGAAGAGAAGCCCTAGTACACAGCACCACCTTGTCAGAATGGATGGAGATTAAGGGTGGCTTAGATGAAAGAGCCTGAAGCTTATTCACTCTGCGGGCAAATGATGGCTACAACGAAGGCTGTCTTCAGAGTAAGAAGTCGAACGGGCAGCTGGGAATTGGCTCAAAAGGAGCACACATCAGAAAAGTAAATAAGTTCAAATCTCATTGGGCCATTATGAATGGAGAGGAGGAAACAGATTGATAAGACCCTTTAGAAATCTTCCGACATTGGGAGATTCAAACAAGGAGGGCTGGTCAGGCAATCTGAGGAAAGCAGAGATGGCAGACAAATAATGCTTGAGGGAACTCAGAGCAGAGTCCTTCTGGGCCAGAGAAAAAAGAAACAAAAGAACTTCAGAGAGTGGTGTGGAGAGGGGGGTCAACAGACTTGTCCTTTTGTTCCAACAAAAGGCGTATACCGTTTTGGTGGAAGGATACCTGGCTGACAAGATAACATTACAGATTACAGGCAGAATGTCAAAAGCTGTCAACTGTTGCCACTCAGTCTCCATGCGAGAAGGCAGAGACTGGACAGGTTCGAGTGGAGAAGTGTCCCCTGCTGCTCCAACAGAAGATCTTCCCGAAGGACCAATCTGATTGGAGGATCGATGGCCATATTCAGTAGCTCAAGATACCAGAGTCTTCATCCCCAGTCTGGTGCCACAAGAATGACTTGGGCCCAGTCGTTCTTGATCTTCTTGAGAACTCTGGGCAGAAATTGTGTTGGTGGAAAGGCGTAAGGGAGGCCTAAGTTCCACTCGAGATTAAAAGCGTGACTGAGAGAGTGCCCCCTTGGAAACTCCAAAAAGAACAGTTGATGGACAGAATGCAGAACAAATCAAATATTCACCCCCAGTCACAGATCTGAGTTTAATCCATCCGTTTTTTGCTCACTAGGCCATTCCGGTTTGGACCCAGCCATATGCAAATCAGTCTTGACCCTGTTCCCCATGGGAACAGTCCAGCCTGACCTGCAAGACCAGATCCTGCCTGGACCAGAAACAAGCATCTTGGGACTAGTTTTAGGGTATCACCTCTCTTCAGCCAGGCTAGCTTAAATCTGGTGGCATAGTGAGCACAGGACCCACGTCTGGGCGTACTCTTCCCACTTGGGGTGACAAATGCAAAAAGAACAGTTGATGGACGGAATGCAGAACAAATCAAACATTCACCCCTAGTCACAGATCTGGGTTTAATCCCTCAGTTTTTTTTGCTCATCATGCCATTCCAGTTTGGACCCAGCCATATGCAAATCAGTCTTGACCCTGTTCCCCATGGGAACAGTCCAGCCCGAACTGCCAAACCAGGTCCTCCAAGCATCCTGGGACCGGTTTCGGGGTATTACCCCACATTAGTCAGGCTAACTTGAATCTAGTGACATAGTGAGCACGGGACCCATGTCTGGAGATACCCTTTCCACTGGGGCGACAAATGCAAAAAGAACAGTTATTGGACATTGTGCGTTCTCTACAGAGGGGATCAGATATAACCAAGGTTCTCTCCACTGCTGAAAGAGACCTTGCGCCACCTTCGGATGGAGACACCATTTGTAATCAACAAGGCATTGGCGGCTGAATTTGTCCACTCTGGTGTTCAGAGAGCCCGCCAGATGTTGTACCCCCAGGGATATGCCCTGATGTTCCAGCCATGTCCAGAGGCGCGGAGCCTCCTGACAAAGGGTCCTCGACCACACCCTGTTTGTTGCAATACCACATGGCTGTGGTGTTATCTGTGAACACCTGCACCACTTTACCTTTGAGGGAGGGAAGCAATGCTTTCAATGCTAGCCTGATCGTCTTGAGCTCCAAAATATTGATATAGAGCTCAGACTCTGCCAGAGACCAGGGGCCATATTTATACTTTTTGACGCAAAGCTAACGCAGTTTTGCGTCAAAAAAATTAGCGCCGGCTAACGCCATTCTGAAGCGCCATGCGGGCGCCGTATTTAATCAATGACGTTAGCCGCCGGCGCTGCCTGGTGTGCGTGGAAAAAAACGACGTACACCAGGCAGCGCCGGCGTAGGGGGATATGGGGCTTGGGCGTCAAAAAATGGGGCAAGTCAGGTTGAGGCAAATTTCTCGCCTCAACCCGATTTGCGCCATTCTTTTCGACTCCCAACCCCCATAGAAATGACTCCTGTCTTAGCAAAGACAGGAGTCATGCCCCCTTGCCCAATGGCCATGCCCAGGGGACTTCTGTCCCCTGGGCATGGTCATTGGGCATAGTGGCATGTAGGGGGGCACAAATCAGGCCCCCCTATGCCACAAAAAAAAAAAAAAAAACACTTACCTGAACTTACCTTAATGTCCCTGGGATGGGTCCCTCCAGCCTTGGGTGTCCTCCTGGGGTGGGCAAGGGTGACAGGGGGTGTCCCTGGGGGCATGGGAGGGCACCTCTGGGCTCCTTCAGAGCCCACAGGTCCCTTAACGCCTGCCTTTTCCAGGCGCTAAAAAACAGCGCAAAAGCGGCCGTACGTCATTTTTTTTGACCCGCCCACTCCCGGGCATGAATTTTGCCCGGGAGTGTAAATACGGCGCACATGCCTCGGAGTTGATTTTTTAGACGTGAACGCCTACCTTGCATATCATTAACGCAAAGTAGGTGTCCACGCTAAAAAATGACGCAAACACCATGGACTTTGGCGCTAGACACGTCTAACGCCAAAGTATAAATATGGAGTTAGTTTTGCGTCGGAATTGCGTAAAAAAAAACGACGCAATTCCGGCGCAAACTGAGGAAAATATACCCCCAGATGTCTTTGATCGCCACCTCTCCCATGTGGCCGCCCCATCCAAGAAGGGGATGAGGCCTTTAAGAGAGGGGCAGTATTTCTGCTCCAAACTCAATTCTTACTTGGAGGGCCCCCCTGAACCCAAGAGCTCTGCTGTGTCAGCTGCTCTGATGCAAGTTTCTTACAAGAAGGAAGATCATCTCCCTGAGAAGATTGCTCCTCACATGAACCCTAGGCCGAGATTTATTTCTTACCCCTCCTGCCTCTCTTTCTGAGAGCTTCCTTGACCATTATTCCAGGCTCCAGTACTACTTGCTCTCCTTGTTTTGTAGTGAATCCTAGTTTGTTTTAATGGGATGCAGGAGTTAGCTTAGCCTTTGCCTTGCAGACTCATGCCCCGTCACCTAGTGACTTTTACCCTACTTAGCTTGCTCTGTTTTAGCGCATTTATTTAATTAAATCTTTTAAGATGGTTGCCTTGTTTTTAGTTAGGCCTATGTTTTAGTTTGCGTTATTACTGCCACAGCGCAAAGCGTCAATATCAAGCTACAAATCTAAACAATCTGTAGGTGTTCACTTGAGGTACTTTCCCTCTTCACGCTTTCAAGATAATTGTTTATATAAATTACTGTCCCAAGCATGCCTTGTTATCTATTGTTTGGGAACAGACCTACATCAGGGGTCCCAGCAGATCTGTATAAATATTCCTCACTTAAAAAGATAGTCAGATGGATTCTGCCCAGATGCCATTGCTGCTATCGATGCTGCACGTCGCCTTGACGCTGACCCAGTCTTCATGTCCTTACGGAGTCTGAGCTAGGGACCTCCTTCCAAGGTAACGAGGGTTGGGGGCTCTTCTCATGGACATGGCATTGGCAGATTAGGTTTAACATACCTAGCTCCCTTTTAGGTTAGGGGCTAGGCCATTCATGCTGGGGTATTAAGACATATGTCATATTTCATGTCTTCTCATGTTATTGCAAGATAGTGGGGGTCTTTGTATTAATGACTATTGTCTTTACTATTCTGTTTCTTGTTACTTATCCTAATCATTGCAGCCCATGCAACTTATCGCAGAATGGAAACCTATTGAAACCTTACTGCATCTTCTTCACTGCCTGTGTTTGATTGAGACATGATGTTTATGTGAGAAAGGGGTAATCTCCGTTTAACCATGACACTCCCTGAGATGTCACACTCTTGAGTCCATGCGTCAAGGCTGCCACAAATCACCTTTTACTGTTTGGGGTTTTTTGTGAGGTGCTGCTTGTGAGCCGGGAGGGTTGGGATGACAGCTGCAACTTGTTGTAGGACTGGCATAGTCACCTACAAACATAAGTACTGTCATCCTTAAACCAGCAGTCTTGACTAGAGCAAGAGTCCAACTAGAAAATGGCGCCACCAACGATGGTGTTTAGGCACTAATTTACGGATACGCTGATTATCACTGTCCCATAGACAACTGGAACCCTAAGTACCATTATATGGATAGGTCTGTGGTCTTGGGGAAGATCCTCCTCAGCTGAACAGGGAGCACCTAATTAGGCTGTAGGTTGTTCAAGCTCGAACTCATAAAATGACTTTATTCCCCATTTTTGGTGTACAATATGGCTAACCCCATAGACATTCATGAGAATGCTAGACAAGCTTTAACTTTACATTTAGTAGGGCATGACTTAACAGAAGAGGGCAGGGGTGTTACATTCATAATGGAAGCTAGTGAAGCTTACTCAACAAAAACATTATATTCTTGGGTACCCTTTCCCATGGAAGACAATACTACATTCACACTCCACACATACAGAATTGCAAACGTACCAATAGAGGACCAAGCATACCAGCATCATGAAATACCGCTCACTTATCAGGAGCATCAGAACTGGTTTGAAGGCGCCCTACCACATGTAATACAACCTGTGAGATTAGGTCCCTTAGGTAATGATGGACCAACGTGGCCTATGTTTGCCACATACACACCTCACCCAGGTATACAAAAGATGCAGGCAGCAGACCTGCAAAACTTATATCTTGAATTACAGGTGACTAGTTCAGGTCGTAATGCGAACTTTGAACACTACATCAGCGCGTCCAGCACTACCAGCACCTGCTGGATACCAATTGGCTACTGGGATTAATCCACAAACAGTGCATACTATCATGAGTAAGGTACCCACAGAACAAGAAAAAATCCCGTTCTGGATAGCCCAGAAAACAAATCAGCTGGAAGCTATGTTTCCCCATACAAGACCAGAGGAGAAACATAGAAATCTCACAATGTGCATGCCCTTTGGGATGGTTCCCTTGGTTTTACCCCACCACATGGGGTACAGTCTTCGTTGCAATATACACTACCACACAAGGTACCCCAACACTTGCCAATTTGCCAGAAGTGTTAAAACAAATACAGAATGAGTACGGGGCTGCACCAGCCCTAGATTTGGGGATGAAATTAATGTGTCACTTCGACGCAGTCTCCTTGATCATACTCAGTAACATTGAAGGGGAAGTGGTAGCACTGGCTATACGCCAGCGTCTCCGAGAGATTCCACATTTGGACTGGGAGAAAGAGCTACCGAAAATTATCTCCAACACCTACACTAGTATAGGAAGGGATAGTTTGGGAGCCAAGCCAAAGAAACTCGAATTACAGAGTACCACCCTGAAGGAAGGTACTAAACAAGCACAGGAGGTTTCTAAAAAGCGCTCCGATAAGCAGAAACAATTTAAAGATAGACGAAATAAGAGAGCAGATTCTCCACATCCAGAGAACTGCGAAAGGAAATACACTCTCAGAACTAGAGAATATATGATGAGTATATGATAGATATACTGATTCATGTCCCTATCGTTCCTTTCAGGACCACCGGAAAGACGTAGCGAGACAGGGGTCCATCCTGAACGACGTGCTGAATACATGAAACAAGAGAAAGACTCACCACAGTCTTCAGCAAAAAAAGAAGATAAGTCCCCACAGCAAAAGCCACAGTTTAAAACAAAAAAGGTGACAGCACTGTCGACTAAAAATGCCAGTACACTTGAAAACATTGCTGAAGAACAAGACGTGGGCAGTGACACTATTAGACAGTGCAGCAGAGGTCACAATATATTGTCAGAGTCTGAAAGATCATCTGGATGCGACAGCAACTAGCGATTTCATTGTAGTTGAGACTGCGGGCGGCCCCGTACTCCCACCTGACAGGGTTTATAATTCAAATATCCATATTGAAGGGAAACGTGGAGTGCACCATTGGTATGATATTTTGGGATGAACTTTGTTATGATATCCTGCTGGCCGAAAGGGACTGGCTACCTTAGCACGTCCATAAGCTCCCACATGGGGAAGATGTAATTTTGCGTTCTTTCTCTGATCTTCTTCCGGAGGTGGTAAAAGAAGCCTACGTTGTCAATTGGGCTTTAGCGCAGGACCCTGCGTTGTACCGAAATCATTTGGGATGGGACAAGGACTCTCCTTGTCATATAATACCTATCAGGTCTACACCCCAACCTCAGCCACAATATCCTGTTAAACATGAAGCAAAAGCTCCAGTGACGGAGATCCTCATTCAGCTTGAGTAACAGGGAGTAATTGAGCCCTGTGTCCCTGCAATTAATAACCCGTTATTCCCCGTTGCAAAACCAGTCCATTCCTACAGAATAGTCTTAGATTACAGACACTTAAACAGTCATACACGTACATATGCTATACAAAATTTGCACAGAACTGATTAACAATATAATGCGTAAAAATCCAAAACAACGTTGGATATTTCCAACGGGTTTTTCTGCCAGAATTTAGCACATGAAAGCCGAGACCTGAGTGCATTCTCATTTGGCTCACAGAAACTCTTTTGCCGTTCGCCCCAAGGCTATAAGAACAACCCAGGGCTGTTTTCAGCCCAAGTAAATATTACATGATATTGATCCTGAGGCGTTGTCCTATGTGGATGACATCTATCTCACAGATGACGACCTCAACATTCATCTTGCCAGTGTCGATTGGATAGCCTTAGGATTTGCAGCCCTTGGCTACAAATCAATTTTAGGAAAACTAAAATAGCCTTTCTAAGCGTACTGTTCCTGGAATACGAGCTATCAAACAGGGGGAAGAGCCTGGCCCGCACTTTCTAGAGAAATGTGCCCAACCTCACCACCTAACACTCTCAAGAAACTACAGTCTTTACTTGCTTTCTTTAATTTTGGCAGAACGTACATTCCTGACTATACACAACGTATCAAGCCACTTTATCACTTAATACACCCAGATTTTTCTAGCAAACACTGGACAGTTGAACACACAGGCACCCTTAGGGAATTGCAACAGGACATGCTAGAAGCCAAACACTTGCACAAACATGACAACAAAAGAAATTTGGTCATCAGAATAATTGCTGGTGCCATTGGGTTTACTTATATAACCTTTAACAAGGGCGACACAGTGCCCATTGCATATAAATCACATTTATACTCCAATGCAGTACAACGTTTTGCACCCACAGAATTTTTTTTAACTGTAGTTCAAATGGCTGTCATTAAGGAGAGGCCACTTGCCCAAGGAAAATGCATCATTGTCGTTACCCCGGTGCCAGCCTTAGAGGCCGTCACCAAAGCAAGCATACCATCCACGTTGGATTCAGTGGGAAACCTCCCTGACCGCCACGGATGTTGACTACATCTTTGATCCAAAACTTCAGACAAGAATTTCTCAAATACGAACAGGAGTACCCACTCCTCTAGATATTTTGCCCCTTGACAGGCACCATACTGTCATTTATACTGATGGTTCAGCTCAACCAGCTGTAGGTACCAAACATCAATATTCAGCCGCTTGCGCTGCCGTGAGTTGAGTGACGAAGGATGGAGTTTTTCACCCTCATAATACCTACACGCAGACCCTACGGGACTGCACAGCTCAGCTGGCTGAACTTAAAGCCCTTCGTCTAGCGCTAGAACACACAGAGCCAGGATTGCTGACTTTAATTGTTTGTAACTCATACTATTGCGTCCAGTCCTACAATGATTATCTCAATCATTGGAAGCTAAACAGGTTAGAGATTCCAAGGGGAACACCATAAAACACAAAACATTGTGGGGGAGGGTGGCTGATCTCAAGGATAAGCTACCTTGTGTCCATGTAGTACATACATTGGGCCACCAAGGTGTAGGAGTACACGTTATCGGCAACACTTTGGCTAACGAGGCAGCCAAATCCTCAGTAGCTACGGCTTCAGTGGCAGCAGTGACTTGTTCCCAGACGAGACTGGATAATGAAATTCTGACTGCCGTGAAAGCTTTGGCTGAGGGCAAGTCTCTCCCAAAAGCATGCCCCACAAAATATTCTTCCCATATCAGTGCACAGAATGTTGCCTACACAACACTTCCTGGGGTTGGAGATCAAGCGATCCCCAATCAAGACCAGAGATTAGATCTAATAAAAGCAGCGCATGAGGGTGTCACTTCTGCACATGCTGGTATCTCGGCCACAGTAACACTCTTACAGAAATACTTCTGGTGGTCAGGTCTATACAAACAGACAAAATAATACGTCCTTTGTTATGACATTTTCCAGCAAATCAAGGGCTCTAATATCACACACCCACCACAGACATACCTCTTAGTGTCCAGCAGGCCTTTACAATGTGTGTACCTGGACCATTGCGGTCCACTCCAACCTGATGGTGCATACAAATACATCTTAGTCGCTGTCAATTCTTGTTCTAGATCCGTGTGGGTATCGCCTCAGTGGTCAGCTGACACTAGAACTGTATTAAAAGACTTGCTGATCTTTATCGGTACATATGCGGTTGCAGCATTCCATTCGGGCCAGAGCCCTGCATTTGCCTCTAAGGCATTCAGGGACACCATGGGGACGATGGGTGTTAAACTCCATTACTCCTCACCATACCATCCTGAGGGAAATTCGGTTGCAGAGAGGCGGATCTGTGATCTAAAGCAGTCCTTAACAGCTAGAGTATTAGGTTCTGGCCGCAGTTGGCTTCATCACCTGTATGGGGTCCACAGAGCACTGAACAATCTTCCAAGGCGGTCCTTGGGGGGATGCACTCCTTATGAGGTTCTCTTTGGGATACCTACGAATGTCCCAGATCTTGATGGCCCTGGTTTGGTGGCAGCAGACACACCTTTTCACATAAATGAACATCTCACTGTTTTACAGGAGCTTCAGCAATTTTGTGATGATAAATCATCCGCCAGTGCTGCCATTTTAGGAATAAGGGATTTATCAACAACTTCCACTGGCTGGATTCCT
This sequence comes from Pleurodeles waltl, assembly GCF_031143425.1. NCBI lineage: Eukaryota > Metazoa > Chordata > Amphibia > Caudata > Salamandridae > Pleurodeles > Pleurodeles waltl. The sequence continues at coordinate 763,350,576 of NC_090438.1, forward strand.
AAAATCGGGGATCTGGTTCATGAGAAGATCGCTGTGAAGAAGGAATTTGGTCCATCATACAGAGCACCAGTCCCAGCCCTGGGAATACAAGATACCAGAACTGTCATCTTACCGGTTCCAAAGCAAACAGATTAATTTCCATTGATGACGTCAAAGATCACCATGTGGCCGATCCTGCACAGTAAACCCAGACATCCCTTGGGTAGTTCCCGATCACCTCTCACTACCCAACAGGACATACCTCTTCAAAGTAGAATTAACAACACTACTTCGGACTACATAACAATGTCCAACGATGCTACAAATACCTCCTCGACCATGGGGAGGGCGGAAAATGAGCTCTTGCTGATCCCAGTTACCACTCCAACGACAGCACCTGTCCAAGATTTGGCTGTTTTTTACACCAACACTACACAGACTCATGACACCGTCTACTGTGAGCCTCCGCGTGAAGTAGATCCATCCACCATTAATGCACCTGCTCCCGCGTTTGCGGAGACTGCCTCAGGTTATTTCATCGACATTGATGACTTTTCTTCAGACTCATCCACTACAGTGATTGAAAATGTTTCAAAGACACGTAAGCTGTATCTATGGCTTAAAAATAACTATTTATTAAACCCATGGAACTATTTATGGTTCTGCTTGACATTTTTTGCATTGTTCCTATGGATTGGTTTTGTGACTGTTTTTTTTTGCTTATAAATGGTCATTACCTTCCTGAACGCTCCTCAGTTGGGCTTGTGGATGAAGTCTTAACTACATATCATTCCTCTCATAAGGTCCGAAGGGTCTTGTCCCTTGTGAACATTTCAGCTGTGCCAATTCCTGATGGGATTGTGTGGGACAACGTTCTATTTTATATATACGGGCCTGCTGAGGTTATTCAAGTTCCATATGTATTTAAAATTTCTATGACAGATGTGATTGCACCTGGTGTTGTATCTGACGATTGGGACGTCCAGACAGTTGATTCCATGTTAACTGAAATGAAGGACTATTCAGTGTTTGAAAGTGATAATGTATATAGACATGCAATGAATTATGGGGAAATGTTCTGTTATAATAACTTGGGGATGTTATTACCTGCTCCATGCCACTAGACACAGACCAGTACTTAAATACACACAGTGGGAACACTGTTGCACACCACCTGTGGGGTGCCCAAAACAATATACAGATAAGTTTAGTTATTTTTTTGGGGCATGACATAAAAAATCCTGAGTCATATTATTTCAAATCACCTCCTGCCAAAATTAGGAAAATGTTTCTAACCGATACAAGGCTGATTTATTCAGACTCCTTTGTTTCCCGTCTTGCAGTTGAAGGTTATGAATACTGGAAGAACACTGTTGATTTAAAGAGTGTGTGAGGAACACAAGATTGGCAAATACAGGATAGGGAAGCTTTATTTAGAGCATGCTTGATTCCTGTTCAAATGATCTTTTTAAATGACACCATTTAAGAGACGTCCTGTCTGGGGTTAGCAAAACTAAAAGAAATGAACACGCCCAGTATCCCCACACTGATGAAGTATAATGATTGACAATTTTCCCTGAATGTGACCAAGGAAGAGCTAGATGCAAAGGTTGAGGCTGGGACCTATAATTCTTCACTTTCCAGTCCTGCGGGGTGGTTTATTTGGCCAATAGATACCAATGGATGTCAGGCACGCTTTTTGAATTCCTCAGGGGGTTTCAAGATTAGCCGGCCAGACCCTCGCTTTGTCTCGGGTCAACACACGGGTATAGTTACAACGTACAGTGTGGGTAAACTGTGCCAACAATGGGTACAGTCTAACACGTTAGCCACAGTTAAAGAACATCTTAACACTCTTTCTGAGGATGTAGACTTGCAGGACATTTTGCTAGGTCCCAGAAAGCCACGCTCTAAAAGATTCATATAAGCTATGTATAACGAGATCTGGAAGCTTTCGCAGATAGAAGCTGCTGCACATTTAAGGCACATAGATAAGGAAAACTTAGAAATGGCTTTAGCTGCTGTCGATAACGGCATGAACACTCTGTCCAACAGAATTTATTCACTGACTAACATAGTGTTGTCTGCGATAGATATATTTCAGACAGACATGTCCCTTTTATATCATGGGCAAAGTCAGCTGCGTTCAATCATGCAGCTAGGTTGGACGTTACAGACTTTGAAAAATGGCCAAATTCCATTGAAGCACATTAACAGTAGTGAATTGTTCACCACCTTTACTTTATGCAGGGAACAACAGACAATGGCCAAAAGGAAAGTGAGTTTCACCATGCTTCATATAGAGAAGCTGGAAAAGTTGCCTTTCACAGTTGCAGAGAGTCCTTCCACAGTATGGCTTCTACATGGCAATATTAATCTGCCCATTTCCACTTTTCGTGTTTCGAAATGCCTGAAACATCTTGCCGTGGGCAGGTACAAGCGACTAGGCGATAACTATATTAAAGAAGAGTGGGAGTTGCCCTTTGATAATAAATGTCTGAATGGCGTAACATAGGCCTTTATTAGCGGAAGCAAATGTGAGACTACTGTTAGTCATTCAATGATCTGCAAGCAGGAGCCACTTAATCGCCTTTAAAATGCGGGGGCCGCAAACTTGGCCTGTTTTCTGAAGGGTACTCCTGTCCCTTTAATTCGACCAGCATTTCATGTGCTTTCAAATGGAAGTTATGTGGTGCTGAGCAACCAAACCTGTTGCAGTATGCGACCAGGAATTGCCTACGCAATTTCAGTCTCTAATGTCATTACGTGTAAATTATGAGAAGCTGAGTAGACTAAAGGTGCTACTGTTTCAAAAAGAAGTCACGTTGACATCAGCTAGAGAGACGTATGCTTTCCAGATAGCGAGATCATCAGCCGAGATACAATCCATATTAAATACCAACTTCCCCAAGCACTTTGGAGAACTGGTATCCAGATTATTCAACGCCTCAAGCGCTACTGAGATTGTCCATATCTTTAAGGCTGTCAGGTCTGGATTTGTGTCCCTCTTTCAGACTGTCTTCGGAGTCATCCCATCAGCTATCCATTCACTCTTTTCAAGTATGTTTGGCGGCTTTCCTATAATTTTGGCATTCATTGGCGGAATACTACTGCTATTTCTTCTGATTCGCAGTGGTTGTGTCTTTCCAGCTACGCAAAGCAATGGAGCCGCTGCCACTAGCTTAACTGTGCCGTGAACGCATGGTTCAGATCTTCGATACTTCCTTGCTGGAGCAATTGGAGCCTGATTGGTCATTGTCATACCGACCACTCCTATGGTGCGTACAACCATTCTTTCATTACGTATGGTGCCTCTTCAAACACTTGCCTACAGTGTGTCTTGCTGTTACGCCAGCGCCTCCTGTCGACCCAGAACTCCTGATATCCCCGATGAGAGTTCATTCACGGTCGTGCCCCTTGAGACTAAGGCTGATTCGTGAGGCCACTTATAAGCCTTCCTTGAAGAACAAGTTGGCTCTTTGCACTATGGATGATGGCACTACTTCAGGTGGACCAGCACAAGAGACTACTACACACTACTGCTCTGTGGATCCGTCTGCCCATCCTGTGATCGATCTAACATCTGATGATGTGGCTTCTTGATTGAGGACCTTTCCATTCAATGGCTTCAAAGATGCTCTTCAAGATCATGACTATTGTTAAACAATTTGATGATTGGCTTATTACACTAAATCCAAAGTATACATTTATTGCCCTTATTTTGGGCAGCTGTGCTTGTCATGGTCGACATTAGATCTCTTTGTATGTTTTTAGCCATTGATTTTAACATGTTTTTAAATGTGATTTTTATCTCATTTTTACGCTTTTAGCTTTTAGTTCAGAGCATTTTTTAACATTTGGATTAATTCACCTTCAGTGGCGTCAAGTTATGGCATTATACTTGTTACGGCAATGGGGAGGGTGTAGTGAATCCTAGTTTGTTTTAATGGTATACAGGAGTTAGCTTAGTATTTGGCTTGCAGACTCATGCCCCGTCACCTAGTGACCTTTACCCTACTTAGCTTGCTATGTTTTAGCGCCTTTATTTAATTACATCTTTTAAGATGGCTGCCTTGTTTTTAGTTAGGACAATATTTTAGTTTGTGTTATCAGTGCCACTGTGCTAAGGTATCAATATCAAACGACACAGATAAACAAATTGTAGGTATTCACTTGAGCTACTTTTCCTCTTCACGCTTTCGAGGGAATATAAATTACCGTCCCAAGCATGCCTTGTTATCTATTGTTTGGGAAAAGACCTACGGCAGGTCTGTATAAATACTCCTCACGAAAACAGATAGTCAGATGGATTCTGATCAGATACCATCGCTGCTATCGATGCAGCATGTCGACTTGACGCTGACTCAGTCTTCGTGTCCTTATGGAGTCTGAGCTAGAGACCTCATTCCAAGGTAACGAGGTTTGGGGGCTCTTCTCATGGACATGGCATTGGCAGATTAGGTTTAACATACCTAGCTCTCTTTTACGTTAGAGGTTAGGCCTATCATGCTAGGGTATTAGGATATATTTCATATTTCATGTCTTCTCATATTATTGCAAGATGGTGGGTGTCTTTGTATTAATGACTCTTGTCTTTACCATTCTGTTTCTTGCACTGTTCCTTATCCTAATCATTGCAGCCCGTGCAACTTATCGAAGAATGCAGTCTTGCTAAATAAAACCTATTGAAACCTTATTGCATCTTCTTCATTGCCTGTGTTTGATTGAGACATGATGTTTATGTGAGAAAGGGGTAATCTCCGTTTCACCATGACATTCCCTGAGATGTCACACTCTTGAGTCCATGCATAAATGCTGTCATAAATCACCTTTTACTGTTGGGGCTTTTGGTGAGATGCTGCTTGTGAGCCGGGAGGGATTGGGGCGACAGTTGCGACTTGTTGTAGGACTGGCATAATCGCCTACAAACATAAGTACTGTCACCCTTAAACCAGCAGTCTTGACTAGAGAAAGAGTCCAACTAGAACATGGCGCCACCAACGATGGTGTTTAGGCACTAATTTACAGATACCCTGATTATCACTGTCTCATAGACAACTGGTACCCTAAGTACAATTATATGGATAGGTCTGTGATCTTGGGGAAGATCCTCCTCAGCTGAACAGGGAGCACCTAATTAGGCTGTAGGTTGTTCGAGCTTGAACTCATAAAAGGACTTTATTCCACATTTCTCATAACCATAATACAATATGGCTAACGCCATAGACATTCCTGAGAATGCTAGACAAGCTTTAACTTTACATTTAGTAGGGCATGGCTTAACAGAAGAGGGCAGGGTGTTACATTCATAGTGGAAGCTAGTGAAGCTTACCAAACAGGAACATTTTATTCCTGGGTACACTTTCCCAAGGAAGACAACACTACATTCACATTCCAAACATACAGAATTGCAAACGTACCAATACGGGACCAAGCATACCAGCGTCATGAAATACCGCTCACTTAGGAGCATCAGAACTGGTTTGAAGGCGCCCTATCACATGTAATACAACCCGTGAAATTAGGTCCCTAAAGTAATGATGGACCAACGTGACCTATGATTGCCACATACACACCTCACCCAGGTATACAAAAGATGCAGGCAGCAAACCTGCGAAACTTATATCTTGAATTACAGGCGACTAGTTCAGTTCGTGATGCGAAATTTGAACACTACACCAGCGCGTCCAGCACTACCAGCACCTGCTGGATACCAATTGGCTACTGGGATTAATCCACAAACAGTGCATACTATCATGGGTAAGGTACCCACAGAACGAGAAAAAATCCTGTTCTGGATAGCCCAGAAAACAAATCAGCTGGAAGCTGTGTTTCCCCATACGAGACCAAAGGAGAAACATAGAATTCTCACAATGTGCTTGCCCTTTGGGATGGTTCCCTCGGTTTTACCCCGCCACATGGGGTACAGTCTGCGCTACACTATACACTACCACACATGGTACCCCAACACTTGCCAATTTTCCAGAACTGTTAAAACAAATACAGAATGAGTACAGGGCTGCACCAGCCCTAGATTTGGGGATGAAATTAATGCGTAACTTCAACGCAGTCTCCTCGATCATACTCAGTAACATTGAAGGGGAAGTGGTAGCACTGACTATACGCCAGTGTCTCCGAGAGATTCCACATTTGGACCGGGAGAAAGAGCTACCGAAAATGATTTCCGACACCTATACTAGTATAGGACGGGATAGTTTGGGAGCCAAGCCAAAGAAACTCGAATTACAGAGTACCACCCCTAAGGAAGGTACTAAACAAACACAGGAGGTTTCTAAAAAGCGCTCAGATAAGCAGAAACAATTTAAAGATAGACGAAATCAGAGATCAGATTCTCCACATCCGGAGAACTCCGAAAGGAGATACACTCTCAGAACTAGAGAATATATGATGAGTATATGATAGATATACTGATTCATGTCCCTCTCGTTTCTTTCAGGACCATCGGATAGACGTAGCGAGAGAGGGGGCCGTCCTGAACGACGTCCTGAATACGTGAAACAGAAGAAAGACTCACCACAGTCTTCAGCAAAAAAAGAAGATAAGTCCCCACAGCAAAAGCCACAGTTTAAAACAAAAAAGGTGGCAGCACTGTCGACTAAAAATGCCAGTACACTTGAAAACATTGCTGAAGAACAAGATGTGGGCAGTGACACTATTAGACAGCACAGCAGAGGTCACGATATGTTGCAAGAGTATGAAAAACCCTACGAATGCAACAGCAACTAGAGATTTCATTGCAATTGAGACTGCGGGCGCCCCGTACTCCCACCTGACAGGGTTTATAATTTAAATATCCAAATTGAAGGGAAACGTGGAGCGCACCATTGGTGTGATATTTTGGGATGAACTTTGTTGTGATATCCTGCTGGCCGAAAGGGACTGGCCATCTGAGCACGTCCATAAGCTCCCACATGGGGAAGATGTCATTTTGCCTTCTTTCTCTGATCTTCTTCCGGAGGTGGTAAAAGAAGCCTACGCTGTCAATTGGGCTTTAGCGCAGGCCCCTGCGTTGTACGGAATCATGTGGGTTGGGGCAAGGACTCTCTTTGTCGTGTAATACCTATCAGGTCTACACCCCAACCTCAGCCACAATATACTGTTAAACATGAAGCAAAAGCTCCAGTGACGGAGATCCTCATTCAGCTTGAGTACCAGGGAGTAATTGAGCACTGTGTCTCTGCAATTAATAAACCGTTATTCCCCATAATCTCCGTTTAACCATGACTCCCCAGTTGCGACTTGTTGCAGGACTGGCATAGTCGCCTACAAACATAAGTACTGTCATCCTTAAACCAACAGTCTTGCCTAGAGCAAGAGTCCAACTACGACAGTTTCTTGGCCTGTGCCCTTGTAGCTACAAAAACACTTTCAGGGTTGTTCAGCATTGCTGTATGGGCCTGTAGCTGCAATTCAGCCCAGGCTGATCTCTAAATCATTGCCCAATAGACACTCTAAAGGTGTAAAAGAAGACACTACAACTTTTTAGGCACCCCCCCAGCTAAAGTTGCCATGGGGTGGCTCTTAGTGATGTGAATTTTGTGGGTCTGATGAAGAGACGTTCTTCTTTCCAGTAGATTTTTCCCCATCTTTCTCCTGGGCCTTAGAAGAACCCTTCTTTTTTCAGTCACCACCACTGTGAGTTTTCTTACTCACCTTGGTGCGAACGTATTTGTCTGCCTTCTTTCCCAATTCGTGGGGAGAGGTCAGATCTGAGTCCACCATGAAATGATGTACCTTTTCAGACACACAGTTATTAAGGATGTGCTCCCTTATGATTAGATTGTACAGCCCTTCATAGTCTTGCACATTACTACCATGTAACCAGCCTTTCAGAGCCTTAACTGAACAGTCCACAAAATCTACCCAGTCTTGAGAGGACTCCTTCTGAGTTTCCCTGAACTTGATCCTATACTCCTCAGTTATGAGCTCAAACACATCAATCAGCCCTTCTTCAAAACCTGGTAATTATCTGCATATTTCTCCCTAACAATCAAACGTTTGTCTCTGCTTTTGTCTGCAAAGGAGAACCACAGGATAGCTGCCCACTGCCTCTGAGGGACCTTCTGAACTTTACTGGCTCTCTCTAAAGCAGTGATCCACTTATGGATGTCATTCCCAGCCTTGTAAGGAGAGATTATCCTGCTGAGATTCCTGGTATCAAAGGTGTCTTTCTGACCCTGGACCCTATGCTGCCACCATGTGGTTCTAACCCCAAATTATTTCTTTCACTTTCCATCTCTGGGGCCTCTCTCTCCAGAGACAGCTGCAGCTTTTTTCAGCTTGAGTTTGGCCTTCTCAAGTTTCAGCAAGCTAAATATCCTATCTAGGGATCTCTCATCTGAGCTAAAGTGGACAGTGCCAACAGCAGATGCTGAGGCAAGGGGAGGTGGGGATGGGGAGGATAAACCATTTGATGCGCCTACCTACTCTAAGGTTCTAAACTTATAAACATTTGGAGAAAGGGCTATGCTAGACCCTTGACTACCCAAGCAAAAGTTTAGAAGTTCCTGAACTTACTAGTGTAGGGTATAACCAATAGTTAGTAGTGATATTTCTTATGAAAAGTCAGGCCTTACAGCCCTAAGTCAGGTTGTACTATACCACAGGTGTGGGCATAGCTGCATGAGCACTATGCCCCTGCAGTGTCTAAGTCAATTCTTAGACATTGCAAGTGCAGGGTAGCCATACTGTGTATGTGGTCTGGGAGTTTGTCATGCCAACTCCACAGCACCACAATGTCTACACTGAATACTGGGAAGTTTGGTATCAAACTTCTCAGCACAATAAAACCACACTGATGTCAGTGTGGGATTTATTGAAAACTACACAGAGAGGGCACCTTAGAGATGCACCCTGTAGGTTAGCCCAACTGCTAGTGTAAGGCTGACCGGTCTATGCAGGCCTGCCACTTCCAGATGAGTTTCTGACCACATGGAGTGAGTGCCTTTGTGTACTCTGTGGTCAGAAACTAAGCCTGCCCTGGGTGAAGGTGCTTCACACCTACCCCTGCAGGAACTGTAACACCTGGTGGTGAGCCTCAAAGGCTCAAGCCTGGTGTTACAGTACACCAGGGCACTCAAGCCAGTGGAGATGCCTGCCCCCCCCAGACGATGCAGGTGGCAAGTCTAGAAGGATAATGAGAAAAACAAGCAGGAGTCACACCCTCAGCCAGGACCACCCCTAAGGTGTCCAGAGCTGATGGGACCCTATCCTTGAGAAATCCTCCATCTTGCTATGGAGGATTAGGACAAATAGGGATAGGGATGTGCCCCCCTCCACAGAGGGAGGGGGCACAGGAGGGCGTAGCCACCCTCAGGGACAGTAGCCATTGGCTACTGCCCCCTGACCCTAACACACCCCTAAATTTAGTATCTAGGGGCGACCCTGAACCCAGCTCTTCAGATTCCTGATGACCTCAAGAAAGAAGAAGGACTGCTGAGCTGAAAACCCCGCAGAGAAGAGAAGGAGACACCAACTGACTCTGCCCCAGCCCCACTGGCCCATCTCCTGCTTCAAAACGCTGAAAGAAAAGAAGAAACACGTTCTGCTGAACCAGCGACCCCTGAAAAGCCTCCAGGGGTCTGCCTGCATCACCGAGGACCAAGAAACTCCTGTGGACAGCGGACCTGTCCAAAAAGAAGACTAAGAAACCATCTTTAAAGGGACTTTCACCTCACTTCAGAAGCGTGAGTCCAACTACTGTGCACCCAACGCCCCCGCCCGTGTACAGAGAAACCAAATAGCCAGAGAGGATCCCCAAGTGACTCCAATGACGTGTCCACCTTGGGCTGACCTCTCTACACCCTCACGACGACGCCTGCAGAGGTAATCCCTATGACCCCCTGACCGCGACTGCCCGGGACATAGATATCTGTCGCCTGGAGAAGCACTGCACCCGCAGCCCCCAGGCCCGAGAGAAACTGACCCCTGGTGCAGTAAGGACCAGCAGGCAGCCCTCACCCTTGCCCAGTCTCTGGCTTGCCCAAGAGTCCCCCTGTGCCCTGCCTGCAGCACCTAAGTGACCCCCATGTCCCTCCATAGAGTTCTATTGAGAACCCAACGCCCTGTTTGCACACTGCACCCGGCTGCCCCTGTTTCGCTGAGGGTGTGGTTTTAGTGACTATTTGGGGCCCCTCCAGTACTCCTCCAAACCGCCCTGGTCTGCCCTCTGACAACGCAGGTACTTACCTGCAAGCAGACCGGAACTGGAGTACCCCCTGTCTCCATAGGGGCCCATGTTATTTTGGCTCCTGTTTGACCTCTGCACCTAACCAGCCCTGTGTTGCTGGGTGTTTGAGGTTATCTTGAACCCCCAGTGGTGGACTACCAAAGCACCAGAGATTGAAACCGTAAGTTTGTTACTTACCTCAAAAACTGTACTTTACTTACCTCCCCCAGGAACTGTTGAAAATTGCACTGTTGTCAGGGAGACCAGATCCTCTGGGCCTGTGCACGTTCCCAACATGTCCACCACTAGACAGCTCCAAAACTCTGATAGAAGTGTCACAGAGCCGGAGAGAGTCCAAGTGGGGAAAAAGGTGATTAGGTAGGGAACAGCTGGGAAGGAATACAAGAACCTTCAAGAATAATGTTTCAGAACAAACATTGCATTTTAAAACATGAGGACAAAGGCAATCTGAAACATTCCCAGGAAAACAATAGGAATTGTACTAGGAACTTAATTTGCACAAAGAATGTCACTGTTGTATTTAGCGTCTACACAGAAAATCCAAAAGCCCAGGATAAATGTGTACACTTCAACAAACACTACACATCAAAGTTTTAATTGCCATTAAATGATCTTGTGCACTGTTGCTGGTCTGAACATCAAGTTTTACATGCGGGAAATGAATCGCGCACACTGCCGATTTGAACAAGAATATGCAAACGCCATGAAATGATCGCACAAGCTTTTGCCAATCTGAACATCAAGTTTTACATGCGGGAAATGAATCCTTCACACTGCCGATTCGAACAAGAATATGCAAATGCCATGAAATGATCGCGCAAGCTTTTGCCAATCTGAACATCAAGTTTTACATGCGGGAAATGAATCCTTCACACTGCCGATTCGAACAAGAATATGCAAATGCCATGAAATGATTGCGCAAGCATTTGCCAATCTGAACACCAAGTTTTACATGCGGGAAATGAATCGCGCACACTGCTGATTCGAACAAGAATATGCAAATGCCATGAAATGATCGCGCAAGCTTTTGCCGATCTGAACACCAAGTTTTACATGCGGGAAATGAATCGCGCACACTGCTGATTCGAACAAGAATATGCAAATGCCATGAAATGATCGCGCAAGCTTTTGGCGATCAGAACACCAAGTTTTACATGTGGGAAATGAATCGCGCACACTTCCGATACGAACAAGAATATGAAAATGCCATGAAATGATCGCGCAAGCTTTTGCTGATCTGAACATTAAGTTTCACATGCGGGAAATGAATCACGCACTCTGAAAGTTTAACTAGTAGGCCCAAAACTGAAGAGTCTTTGCGAACGGGGTCAGGGGCCTAGCCCGACCTCCGCCTTACCACCCTGCTCAAGGATCACCAATATAATGCGGGGCAGGCCTGTAACATCAAGGTATGCCTCCGGAACAGGAGCTCAGGAAGTTGCTGCTTGTAGGAAGTTGGCTCTGTATATACTATGTCAAAGTAAGAAATAGTGTGCACAGAGTCCAAGGGTTCCCCTCAGAGGTAAGATAGTGGCAAAAGCAGATAATTCTAATGCTCTATTTTGTGGTAGTGTGGTCGAGCAGTAGGCTTCTCAGAGGGTAGTGTTAAGCATTTGTTGTACACACACAGGCAATAAATGAGGAACACACACTCAAAGACTCACTCCAGGCCAATAGGTTTTTATATTGAAAAATATATTTTCTTAGTTTATTTTAAGAACCACAGGTTCAAGATTTTCAAGTAATACTTTAAATGAAAGGTACTTAACTTAGATACTTTAGGAACTTTGAATAAAAGCAATTTCACATACAGTCTTTGTAAAAATGGTAATAAGCTATTTTCAAAGTGGGCCCAGTGCAAAAATCAACAGTTCCTGGGGGAGGTAAGTAAAGGTTAGTTTTGAAGGTAAGTAAAACACTTACAAGTCTCAAGTTTCTGGCCTAATCAGCCCACCATTAGGGGTTCAAGGCAACCCCAAAGTTACCACACCAGCAGCTCAGAGCCGGTCAGGTGCAGAGGTCAAAGAGGTGCCCGAAACACATAGGTGCCTATGGGGAAGAGGGGTGCTCCGGTTCCAGTCTGCCAGCAGGTAAGTACTTGCATCCTCGGGGGGCAGACCAGGGGGGGTTTGTAGAGCACCAGGGGGGACACACGAAGGCACAGAAAGTACACCCTCAGCAGCGCAGGTGCAGCCGGGTGCAGTGTGCAAACAGGCGTCGGGTTTTAGATTGAAAACAATGTAGAGACCCGGGGGTCACTTCAGCAATGCGGGCAGGCACGAGAGGGGCTCCTTGGGGCAGCCACCACCTGGGCTAGGCAGAGGGTCGCCTGGGGGTCGCTCTGGCACTGGAGTTCGGTTCCTTCAGGTCCTGGGGGCTGCGGGTGCAGTGTTGGTTCCAGGCGTCGGGTCCCTTGTTACAGGCAGTCGCGGTCAGGGGGAGCCTCTGGATTCTCTCTGCAGGCGTCGCTGTGGGGGCTCAGGGGGGTCGTCTCTGGTTACTCACGGGCTCACAGTCGCCGGGGAGTCCTTCCTGAGGTGTTGCTTTTTTGCAGGTCGAGCCGGGGGTGTCGGTGGAGAGTGTGAAGTCTCACGCTTCCGGCGGGAAACGTGAAGTCTTTAAAGTTGTTGAAGAGTTGAAAGTTTGTTGCAGATTGTTGAGCAGAGCTGCTGTTCACAGGAGTTTCTTGGTCCTGGGGGTCAGGGCAGTCCTCTGAGGCTTCAGAGGTCGCTGGTCCCTGTCGGATGCATTGCTGGAGCAGGTTTTCAAAGTTGGAGACAGGCCGGCAGGGCTGAAGCCAAAGTAGTTGTCATCTTTCTCCTTCTCTGCAGGCTTGTAGGTCAGCAGTCCTTCTTCTTTCTTCCGGTTGCAGGAATCTGATTTCCTGGGATATGGGGAGCCCCTAAATACTGAATTTAGGGGTGTGTTTAGGTCTGGCTACTGTCCTTGAGGGTGGCTACACCCTCTTTGTGCCTCCTCCCTGTGGGGAGGGGCACACCCCTAATCCTATTGGGGGAATCCTCCAAACTCAAGATGGAGGATTTCTCAAAGCAGGGGTCACCTCAGCTCAGGACACCTTAGGGGCTGTCCTAACTGGTGGGTGATTCCTCCTTGTTTTTCTCATTATCTCCTCCAGCCTTGCCGCCAAAAGTGGGGGCAGCGGCCGGAGGGGCGGGCATCTCCACTAGCTGGGATACCCTGGGGCGCTGTAACAAAAGGGGTGAGCCTTTGAGGCTCACCGCCAGGTGTTACAGTTCCTGCAGGGGGAGGTGAGAAGCCCCTCCACCCAGTACAGGCTTTGTTCCTGGCCACAGAGTGACAAAGGCACTCTCCCCATGTGGCCAGCAACATGTCTGGTGTGTGTGGCAGGCTGGCAGGGACTGGTCAGCCTACACTAGAAGTCGGGTATGTTTTCAGGGGGCATCTCTAAGATGCCCTCTGGGTGTATTTTACAATAAATTGCACACTGGCATCAGTGTGCATTTATTGTGCTGAGATGTTTGATACCAAACTTCCCAGTTTTCAGTGTAGCCATTATGGAACTGTGGAGTTTGTGTTTGACAAACTCCCAGACCATATACTCTTATTGCTGCCCTGCACTTACAATGTCTAAGGTTTTGCTTAGACACTGTAGGGGCATAGTGCTCATGCACATATGACCTCACCTGTGGTATAGTGCACCCTGCCTTAGGGCTGTAAGGCCTGCTAGAGGGGTGACTTACCTATGCCACAGGCAGTGTGAGGTTGGCATGGCACACTGAGGGGAGTGCCATGTCGACTTAGTCATTTTCTCCCCACCAGCACACACAAGCTGAGAGGCAGTGTGCATGTGCTGAGTGAGGGGTCCCTAGGGTGGCATAAGACATGCTGCAGCCCTTAGAGACCTTCCCTGGCATCAGGGCCCTTGGTACCAGTGATACCAGTTACAAGGGACTTACCTGAGTGCCAGGGTTGTGCCAATTGTGGAGACAAAAGTACAGTTTAGGGAAAGAACACTGGTGCTGGGGCCTGGTTAGCAGGGTCCCAGCACACTTTCAAATCATAACTTAGCATCAGCAAAGGCAAAATGTTAGGGGGTAACCATGCCAAGGAGGCATTTCCTTACACTGCTGCTCTGCAGCGGGACCTCTCAGTAGAGAGCACGTGGAGCTGGGCTGGCTCCCTTATATAGAGTCTGACCCAGCCCACAAACCACACCCAGTCATGCTGCAGGGAAAGCTTCTAGAAGGTCCTAGAAAGGGACCACACCCTAACACACTAAGTAAGCCTGCAGCAATACATTGCAAATGAACAGTTATTGCAACCATCATTAATAGTGTTTTTCAAGGTTAAAGTCTGCAATGCAAAAGGTTAACATACTGATTATAAACACAATGCATGAATTATGCTCTTGCATAAAGGCTGGGTCTTTGCATTTTTGTTGCCCGTAGAGCGCGCACTGTCCTGATGTTGACAACTTAGTCCATTTTTAAAATAGCTTTTTGCCATTTTAAAGAAATCTGTGTACATTGTTGTTTCCATTCAAAGTTCTAAGTATTACTGTGCAAAGTACCTTTCACTTAATGTACTTACCTGCTAAATTAATCTTGTGGTTCTACAAATAAATTAACAAAAGAATAATTTTTATTTTTGCTTGTGTGTGTACAACAAATGCTTGACACTTCCCGCTGATAAGCCTAACTGCTCGACCACACTACCACAAATAGAGCATTAGTATTATTTATTATTGCCTCTGTCAAGCCTCTTGGGGAACCCCTGGACTCTGTGCACACTATGGCCCTCATTACAACATTGGTGGTAAGTGCCACTTATCGCCATGCTGACTTCTGCCAACATACCGTGACCGCGGCGGTATACTGCTACCTGTATTATGACCCACACATAGAAATCTGCCACTATACAGACACCCACACAAATCCGCCAGCCCAAAGGTCGGTGATAAAATGGTGGTACCAAAACCCAACGCCAACAGAAATACGCTCTCAGCATCATGACCCGCAAATCACTGCGGCGGTCATTCAACCATGGTAAACCAGTGGCGGTACAGACCGCAACGCTCAAAATACACACACACATACAAAACAACACCACATTGGACAATTCAAACTACAAACACCTGACACACATACACACACCACACCCACACACCCACAACACTATAAAACACACACACTACCCACAACGCTTTACAACCCAAAGTGTTTTGGCAAGTGAGAGAGAGACAAGCCAGGAGCACCCACTGAATCTGAGCCACAAAACACCATCACCAATACACCATCCACGCACCTCGCAGCACACACCCCAACACATCACCCCACACACCCTCACACATACCACTCACACTACACCCATGGCACCACAAAGACACCCTAAGTTCTCAGAGAAGGAGCTAAGGGTCATGGTGGAGGAAATCATCGGGTAGAGCCACAGCTATTTGGATCACAGGTGCAGCAGACATCTATTGCAAGGAAGATGGAGCTATGTCGGAGAGTCGTGGACAGGGTCAACGCCGTGAAACAGCACCCAAAAACAAGGGATGATGTCAGGAAGAGGTGGAGCGACCTACGGAGAAAGGTGCATTCCGTGGTAGCAAGACACCACAAAGCAGTTCAGAGGACTGGCAGTGGACCCCCACCTCCTCCCCCACTACTAACAACATTGGAGGAGCAAGTCTTGGCGATCATGCATCCCTCGGGCCTGGCAGGAGTAGCAGGAGGACTGGACTCTGGTAAGTCAGATCTTTACTACTTTATCCCCCACCCTGCCTGCATGCCATCACAAACAACAACCCCTACACTCACCCCCATCACCCCACCACCTCACATATACCCCACCATCACAACCCACCCATCCCAATACTAAGCCCTGCATGCAACACCAATGCATGGACCCCCATCACAGACCTGCATGGACACCCATCACCACAGCATGCACACTAGTGACAATCACTTAGCCAAACCAAGCACAACTCACACAAGCCAAAGTTGCCTTGCTAATAACAACCATAGAGGGAAACATATCCATGCACAAGATGGCTCATGCAGATACAATAACTCTGCATTTACATACCCAAAGGACCCCCACTCAACGTCACCGGAGAGGAGGTGCCAGCCACATCCAGTCCCCCCCGAAGAGGCCCACAGTGATGACAGCAGCTCTGTACGCCTGGATCACAATGACCAACCTAGCCCATCAGGGACCTCTGGACAGTCGGTGACCCAGGCACAGTCCCAACCCACCACAGAGCCTCCCCCCTCGGAAACACCACCGTAGCACCCACCCAGCAGGGCCCATCCTTCTGTCCCCAGGACATGTCAATCAGCAGTGTGTCCACCACTACAGGGACCACAGGTAACCCCACAAACACAGGACGATCAGGGACTTGGGGTCAGTGGCAGTGGGCACACAGTTCAGGGGACAGAGGCACAGGACAACAGGGAAGCTCAGAGGACTGCTGTGCGTAGGGGGAGGACAGGCCCAGGAAACCGACTCTCCACAAGGCACTCATCAAGATCCTGGGAGCATACCACTATTCCCAGGAGACCATGGGCCAGATACTGGCCAAGCTGCAGGAGACCCAATGGCTGCAGGAGGGACAGTACCTGGGGATCAGGGAGGACCTGAGGGACATCCACACCACCCTGGTCACCATTGCAGGGCTGCTGGCTGACATGGCAAACACCATGAGGGAGGCAGTGGCACACCAACGGGCCCCTGACACTAGCCAAATCGAGAACAGCCCTCCACCTCCGCCAACGCTAGTGGACAGGAGGCCCTGCCACAGGAACAGCAGGCCACCAGCACCCCACCCCCTGCAGAAGGAGAACCACCCTGCAAACGATCCCTGCGATCCAGACAGAAGCCAGAGAACATTGCCAAGACCCCCGCCAGGAAATAAGACTTTCCTGATTGTCACCTTTCTGTCCCACTCTGTCACCCTGTCCACCTTCAACTGCCATTGCTCCCCTTCCTATGCCCCCATGGAACAATGCACCTGTGATCCAAAGAGAATGGACTCTACCCTGGACTTTCCTCCATCAGCAACCCAGCCCATTGCAATACCCCCTACACTTATCATTCCAGAAATAAACACCCTTGTAACAAAATCAAATATGGAGTCTGTCAGTTGTTTGACAAACGTATTAGTTTCACAAACTGTCGACATTGCAATTCAAATGTACTGTAATATTTACATAGGTATGGCCTGTAGTGGGCAGCAGTAAACACACTAGGAGCCAGACTGGGGCACAGAGATCTGAAAATAGACATGCCAAAGGGTACAGTGAGTGGCCATAGAAATAGGGAAATCAGACTGCCATGTTTAATGTCAAACACAAAACTGCAATGGAAGGTGAAGTTACAGTGTCTTACCTGTGTGTCACTCAAAGTACTGTTGAATTAGTGTAGTTCTGCTGTCCACATCTTCTTCCTCTGCCTCCTATTCATCACTGTCCACAGGCTCCACCGCTGCTACACGACCATCTCCAGGCTCATCCTCCTGCAGAAAAGGCACCTGGCGTCTCAAGGCTAGGTTGTGAAACATGCAACGATGATCTGGCACACCTTCTTGGGTGAGTAGTACAGGGATCCACCTGTCAGATGGAGGCACCGGAATCTGGCCTGCAGGAGGCCAAAGGTTCTCTCAATGATCCTCCTTGTTCGCCCATGTTGCTCATTGTAACGTTCCTCTGCCCTTGTCTTGGCATTCCTCACTGGGGTCAGTAGCAATGAGAGGTTGGGGTAACCAGAGTCACCTGCAAATATTTGAGGGATACTTGTTAGCCACACACTCAACCTTAGGGCCAAACACACACCCATATACCTAAATCAACTGGGTGGGGACCATGGGCTCACCTATTAGCCACACCCGGTGCCTCTGGAGTTGAGACATCACATATGGGATGCTGCTATTCCACAAGATAAAGGCATCATGCACAGAGCCAGGATACTATGCATTGACATGGGAGATATACTAGTCTGCCAAACACACCATCTGCACATTTAGAGAGTGAAAGCTTTTCCTATATTTGAACACTTGTTCGTTTCTCCGGGGAAGGACAAATGCAATATGTGTACCATCAATGGCACCAATGATGTTGGGGATATGTCCCAGTGCATAGAAGTCAGCCTTCACTGTGGCCAAATCCTACACCTGGGGGAATACGATGTAGCTGTGCATGTGTTTCAGCAGGGCAGACAACACTCTGGTCAGCACGTTTGAGAACATAGGCTGTGACATCCTTGATGCCATGGCCACTGTCGCTTGGAAGGAACCACTTGCCAGGAAATGGAGCACTGACAGGACCTGCACTAGAGGGGGGATCCGGGTGGGGTGACAGATAGCTGAAGTCAGGTCTGGCTCCAATTGGGCACACAGTTCTTGGATTGTGGCCCTATCAAGTCTGTAGGTCAGGATAATGTGCCTGTCCTCCATTGTCACCAGGTCCACCAGGGGTCTGTACAAGGGGGATGTCTCCATCTCTTATTCATCCTCAGTGGTTGAACTCTAGGGTGAAAAACGGTGAGCAGAGGGTCATATTCACACATATGTCAAAATTAATATGCAATTTTTCCTTTACCGAAACACTATGTGAAGTCATAATTTAGTTGATGTGCCAATGTCTTCTGTGACGCAGTTAGGTGCCATGGCCTGTGCCCCCCTGAAATGGTGGCTGCCTGACCTGTGACGAGAGACAAGTGGAAATGAGGTAATTACGCTGGCGTTGTGCACCGTTGCGCGCCGTTGCGGTCAGCGGTCAACAACCGCCACGCAACATCGCATTGTTTATCATTGGGCCCTATGGGTTCCAGGAGCCAATGGCGATGTACACTGGTGGTGACGGTATGCACCGCGGCAGACATGACCACCATTTTCTATCCGTGCATTCACTTGCTACCTGACCTTCAACAGGAGAGGACCTACACTGTAAGTGTTGCTGTGACCTTTGTCTGGAAGCGACAATGGCTCGAGTGTCTGGGGAAAGGGCCCCGTGCCTTCACTTCGGAGGAGTTGGAGAGACTGGTGGATGGAGTCCTACCCCAGTACACTTTACTCTATGGTCCTCCAGACAAACATGTGAGTACACTGTGAGCATGATGCATGGGCCATGAATGTATGGGTTGCTGTGTGTGTAAGCCCTGTGTAGGGGGGCGGGTCTGAGGGGTCCTGGGCAGAGTGCTGCATATATGGTGGGCAATGTATGTGCGTAAGTGGATGGGGGGGATATGGTGGTCCATGAGTATAACACTCCGGACGGTATGACTAATACCTTTTCTGCTGTTTTTTTTCCTGCAGGTCAGCGTCCATCAGAAAAAGGGTATTTGGTGTGCCATCGCCAAGGAGGTGTGGACCCTGGGGGTCTTTAACAGGCAGAGCACCCACTGCTGCAAACGGTGGGAGGACCTGGGCTGCTGGGCAAGGAAGACAGTGGAGGCACAGCTGGGGCTGGCCTCCCAACGAGGAAGGGGTGCGCATCATACCCTGACCCCCCTGATGTTCCGCATCCTGGCGGTGGCCTATCCGGAGTTGGATGGGTGCTTGAAGACATCACAGCAGCCACAAGGGGGTGAGTACAGATTCAGAATCATGACTTTGCGCGTGTTAAGGTATTACCTGGGTGGGGGATGTGGGCTGTAGGTGCCCCTAGGCCAGGGTGAACATGGCAGGGTATGTTCAATGATGGGCAAGCTCAGATGCACTCCAATAACAATATTGTTAGTGGGTATCTACTACTGGGCAGGGTCCTGTGGGTTTCAGGTGTGCAGCTAATGGCGTTAGGCATTGTACCCCATGGCCTAGTGACTAGCATTCTAACTGGTAACTTTTGTCACCCTGTCCTTGTGTGCATTAGCATCATCTGGCGGAGGAGCAGAGGCACCAGTGACGGAAGGAGCTGCATCCCACATGGGCTTGGAGGGCGAATCCACCGACGGTGAGGGCAACAGTGGGACGGAGGGCAAGGGGTGCACCACGACGGAGACAGGAGGGGACACTACCAACAGCGACACCTCCTCTGATGGCAGCTCCCTGGCGGTGGCGCACACCTCTGTGCCCACCCCAACTACAGGTACAGCCGCCACCCCAGTACCAGCATCGCACTCCCAGCAGCCCCTCAGTGTGTTTCCCGTGCCGGCTCACCCAGGAGGGTGGGCATCTCCTTCGCCCCAGGCACCGCAGGCCCTGCTCTAGTCAGCCCTGCTGCCCTCAGTGAGGAGGCTATTGACCTCCTGAGATCCCTCTCTGTTAGGCAGTCAACCATACTGAATGCCATCCAGGGCATAGCAGGGCATTTGCAACAAACAAATGCAAACCTGGAGGGCATTCACTCTGGCGTGGCGGCCCAACAGAGAGAATTCCAGGCTCTGGCCAACACACTGATGGCAGCCATTGTCCCTGTCTCCAGCCTCCCTCCTCCAACTTCCTCTACCCAGTCCCAATCCCCTCAACCCCAGCCTATCCCAAGCATACCTTCAGACCAGCAATCACCCAAATCAACACACAGAAGTGGCTCAGGCAAACACAAGCACCACACTTCATCTCACAGGCACTCACACAAGCACCATCCAAATGCAGACACAACAACATCCACTGCCTCCACTGTGTCCCCCTCCTCCTCCTTGTCCACCTACCTCCCAGCAGTGTCTCCACTCAGACCTGCATGCACAACATCCTCATCCACTACCTCCATCACCATCACGCCTATGACTACACGCACCTCACGGCAGTCACCACCCCCACATCCATGCACACGTCCCCTGTTTCCTCTCCCATTGTGTCTGTGACCCCTCCTCCCAAAGTACACAAACGCAAGCACACAGACACCCAACAGCCATCCACATCACAACAGCATCCAGCCCATGTACCTGCACCCAAACACAGAAGACTGACACCTCCTACAACCACTCCCTCTTCCTCCACTCCCAAACCTTCACCCTCTTCCCACCCCAGTGTCCCTAAGAATCTTTTCCTCAAAACTATTGACCTATTCCCTACCCCTCCCCCCTTCACCACGGGCCAGGGTGGCCATAACCCAGCCCAGCACCTCAGCCACCCAGTCCACTGCCACTATGGTTTCTGCAGC
This sequence comes from Pleurodeles waltl, assembly GCF_031143425.1. Lineage (NCBI taxonomy): Eukaryota > Metazoa > Chordata > Amphibia > Caudata > Salamandridae > Pleurodeles > Pleurodeles waltl. The sequence continues at coordinate 763,371,846 of NC_090438.1, forward strand.
TAATTCAGGTGTGAGAGGCTCCAAGGAGGCACCTGTCAGCCCAGCCAGTGTGCCAGCACCACCTGTCAAGGCCAAGAAGGGTCCGTCACCTAGCAAGGTCAAAATGGGGACACCAGCCAGCAAGGGGAAGGAGGCACAACCAGCCAGCAAGGGCAAGAAAAAGACACCAGCTGGCAGAAGCAAGGAGGCACCACCATCTGCCAAGGGCAGGAAGGGGCACACAACACCAGTCATGGCACTTCAGCCGTCCGAGGCTGCAGGTGACGGCCTGGAGGTTACTACCACAACTGCCAGCACCGCCACCTGCAGCGCGGCCAGCACCTCCACATGCACCGCCGCCAGCATGCCACTTGCCTGCCACCAGGAGCACCACTGCCAGCAGCAGCATCCCCAGTGGGCAGCCGTCCGAGGCTCCAGGTGAAGGCTTGGAGGCTACCACCACCACTGCCAGCACCGCCATCTGCAACGCGTCCAGCACTGCCACATGCTCCGCCGCCACCACCGCCACATGTCCCGCCACCAGCAGCAGCCCCAGTGGGCAGCCATTCGAGGCTGCAGGTTAAGGCCTGGAGGCTATCACTACCACTGCCAGCACCGCCACCTGCAGCGCAACTGGCATCCACTGAGCAGCCGTCACCGCCGGCGAGCACTGTGTAGTGGTGACTACATGGGCTGCAGTGCGTCCTGGCCCCTGCAACACCTGTCAGTGTGACACACAGGTGAGAGACTGTGACCTTGCCCTATCCAGGATGAAGCACACTGGGCACAAGGCCCCCTCCAGAACAAGTGGAAGAAGGCATCCACTCACTGCATCCTTGCCAGGATGAAGCACACTGGGCACAAGGCCCCCTCCAGAACCAGTGGAAGAAGGCATCCATTCACCGCATCCTTGCCAGGATGAAGTACACTGGGCACAAGGCCCCCTCCAGAACCAGTGGAAGAAAACATCTACTAGAAAAACTGTGGCCTTGCACTCCCCAGGACCAAGCAGTGGGAAAACCACCCACTTGAGAGACTGTGGCCTTGCACTCCCCAGGACCAAGCAGTGGGCAAACCACCCACTTCAGAGACTGTGGCTTTGCACTCCCCAGGACCAAGCAGTGGGCATGGAGCCCCCTCCAGGCCAGTGGCGTTGTACCATCTTCCGGCTGAGGTGCCCCCCCCATTCCTCGTCCCCCTGAGGTGCCTGTGTGTTTTCGACCTGATGCCCCTGCAGTGTTCTCTCCGTATTGAGGTAGGAGTCAAGTGTGGCTTTGCCCTATGTGGTTTGGCCCAGTGGACCATGGACATTTTGGAGTGGACATTGTCCCTCCTTTTGTATATATTGAATATATTGTACATACTGTTTATTGCTTTAAGAACGTATTTTTCAAAATGTATAATATTACACTCATTTTACTCCATTCCTTTTGTCTTTGCGTTATTCCTGAGGGTTATGGGGTGTATATGTAATGTTGTTGCATCTGTTTGTGTGTATGGTGTTGGGGTGGGGGTGGGGTTGAGGGTGTTGTGTGTGTGTGTCACTCTCTTTTTCCTCTCCCCCTCCCTTGTGTGCTAGGTGCAGTACTCACCGTGGTCGTCTTTGCCGGCATTCCTGTTCCTGGTGTATGAGAAGGTACACCAGCATGGGGAACACCTGCAGTTCAGACTCCATGGCATTGTGGTTCTTCCTTGAGTGTCGAGAGGTGAGTCGTTTCCCTTCAGAGTAGTGTTTCTGCTGTGCTTTTGATGGCATTGGTACCGCCCCGGAAAAGGTGGCGGACAGGCGTGTTGTAATGCAGTGGGCGGTACATTGTTTTCTGCCTGGCTGTTGGCGGTTACCGCCGCAGTGTTTGTTGCTACCGCCGTGGCGATCGGTGTGTTAAAGTGGCTGCTTGTGTTGGTGGTTTCTGGCGTGGTCATGATTACAAATTTTTTACCGCTGGCCTTTATCACCGACCGCTAGGGTTGTAATGAGAGCCTATATCTTATTGTGATATAGTATATACAGAACCAGCTTCCTACAGTATTGTTGGCCATTTGTTGTATTGTTTGTTTTGGACCGATTAGGAATTTGTTAGATGGTCCATCCTGATTAGATCTGATGAAAGATACTCAGTCCCAAGATGACCACCGCAGTTTTGTGGCCTGGTCATGTAATTTTAAGGGGTAAGGCCTTCCAAGCGTTTGGTTAGGGGGGACTATTTGACCACCAAAGTAGTTATGACGGTATATCTGTGTTTAATAAGTTCTGCACTCACTTTGATGTTTGAATGCATCATATTGTTGCCCATTTTTTGTACTGAATGTTAAGACGGATCATGAATTCAATAGGTTTGATCAAGGATATTCTGTTCCAAGATGGCCACTGCAGTTTTGTGGAGAGGTCATGTGATTTCTAAGGGGCCATGCCCTCCAGGGGTTTAGTTAAAAGGGACTGTTTGTTTGCGTGCCTGAACTTTATGATTGATTCGAGCCCGATGGAAGCTTACGTATCTGTGGTGAAGTAAGTAATATTGGTGTCTAATGAATTTATGTTCCATAGTGACCTGAAGTTGAGTGTGTTTGTGGGAATCTGGTTAATGGGTTGGCCTTTATTTTGTCTTCATGTAGATTACATCGTCCTTTCTTTATACTGGAGTAACTGACTAGTGGTAAGCATGGCCCTGTGGGAGTCCTGCTACTGTAGATTGGATGTTCGAACTTTACTCTTGACTTGGTATGTTTTATGTTTAGTTGGATGTGCTGGAGGAAAAGGATTAAGCAGTACTTTTCTAGTAAGTTGATGTTGAAGCAAGTATTAATATGCTGTGTTGACTTGTTTTTAGAATTGGTTTTGGGCAGTAGTTGGTTGACTTTGCTTGGGGGTATTTACCTTTTGTCAGTTGTTTGAGGAGCAGTGGTGGTGATTTTATATTTTATTTTAAGTATGTTTGTATGTATATATATATATATATATATATATATATATATATATATATACACACTCTTTTTGGTGTAAATTTGGTGTTGCATGTTATGGTGATGTGAAAAATGCACGTTTTACCCTTAGGTTTATTTAGGCTGATTTTGGGGAGTGCCTTTTAGGTGGGCGAGTCACTTGTATGTACAATGTGGTTTGGTTTTCTGCTGCCTTTTAGTATTGCATAGTGTTTTATTAATGTGGGTTATTTATTGTGATGTAGAGCAACAATTATTGTGATTTAACCTACTTTGACACATTGTCCTGAGGATGGTCTCATGGATGGTTTGAGTCTTGGGAGACCCAAACTTTGACCTTATACTCTCCAGGACGCAATTCATCGCATGAGCTGCTGGAGTCAATAGGGGTGATTTCTGATTGTTTGAAAGACTGGGTATAGGACTCAAATCGATTGTGGTTGGAGAGTCAGGAGGGTTGGCCCTCTCCCTCTGTCCCTTGGATGTAAAGGGGTTGGGGACTAGATGGGGTCACTAGTGCGTTTGTATGAAAACACTAAAAATGCTCTTTATCACTTTGCTATATTGCTGAATATATCATTAGTGAATATATAAAAATTCTTCATTCTTCCAGAAACGAAGATTTCTTTATTTATGGAATTTGATTTATGGTTAAGTACAACAATAATAGTATTAAATGTCGCTGAAATATGTGTATGCAAATGATTCCTCCATGAACATTGTGAACACTCCATGAACATTGTGTGCTTTACATTTTGTATTTCAGGCATCAGGACCTCACAGTTTTGTTTGCACTGTCTATGTACGCAGTAGGGTTTGAAAAAACTCCTCTCCTGCTGCTCCAGTGGCACTCTATCTAATTGTCAGTATGACTGGATCCCGTAGTATAAAGAATTAATGGGGGTTCAGAAGGGCCAGGCTCTGGAACACAAGACCGTACATTTTGCTTTATTTGTGGTAGACACGCCCCTTCCTATCTGATTTTTAGTTAAAAAAAATTCTGGACATTTTTTTAAAGCTATATTCTTGATAGCAGACGTAGTTGCAGAGCATAAGGAAGGTCTCTTAAAGCAATGACAGGTAAGGGAAGTTTATTGTTACTCTACCCAATAGTCCTCATTTTATCTTCCTCAGCAGGATGAAATCTCTAAGTGGACCCTCCATGATTTTAATCTGTCATCATTGTCAAACGCAGATCTCAGGAGTGGATGCTTCAGTCCACTGACCTACCAGAACCATCTTCAAACGCAAGTTTAGTCACACAATGTTAGGTAACTAAGTCCTCAATGTTATTACAGTAAAACAATTAGTATTAAAAATAATTAAGCATGTAATTATCACAGTTCACTCCGATTCGAACTTTTACATGTAGTGTACTTCCCAGACCGGTGCCCACTGAATGACTAGGCCACACAAGGAGCTGTAAATCACACGTCTTTATTTCTCTGCATGTACCTGTGCACTCCATCACTGTAATTGCAAACTTTCATTACAATTTTTTCTAGAGATTATGGCGGTCATTCTGACCCTGGCGGTCAAAGACCGCCAGGGCGGAGGACCGCGGGAGCACCGCCGACAGGCCGGCGGTGCTCCAATGGGGATTCCGACCGCGGCGGTAAAGCCGCGGTCGGACCGGCACCACTGGCGGGCTCCCGCCAGTGTACCGCCGCCCCATTGAATCCTCCAAGGCGGCGCAGCTTGCTGCGCCGCCGAGGGGATTCCGACCCCCCCTACCGCCATCCAGATCCCGGCGGTCCGACCGCCGGGATCCGGATGGCGGTAGGGGGGGTCGCGGGGCCCCTGGCGGCCCCTGCAGTGCCCATGCCACTGGCATGGGCATTGCAGGGGCCCCCGTAAGAGGGCCCCTAAATGTATTTCACTGTCTGCTGCGCAGACAGTGAAATACGCGACGGGTGCAACTGCACCCGTCGCACAGCTTCCACTCCGCCGGCTCGATTCCGAGCCGGCTTCATCGTGGAAGCCTCTTTCCCGCTGGGCTGGCGGGCGGTCTGAAGGCGACCGCCCGCCAGCCCAGCGGGAAAGTCAGAATTACCGCCGCGGTCTTTCGACCGCGGAACGGTAACCTGACGGCGGGACTTTGGCGGGCGGCCTCCGCCGCCCGCCAAGGTCAGAATGAGGGCCTATGTCACAGTGATATGGAGTCTTGAGGGAGCTATAAAGGTTCTGTTGTAAATCATGCAAAACACTACATCTACCCTTCTGTTAAATGAAAAATTACAATTGTTTTTGAAAATCATTGAACATGCACAATTATTTACATAAAGAAACACTGGACAACTGTATCTCCTAAATTAATCCTCTAGGTGCTCTGATGAGTTGATCCAATCTGGTTAGTGGAAGCTGACTGTAAACTGTAATCTTTAATGTCAGAAATCGCTGAAGATAGTAAGGAATTGCAACAGTCAACGAGTTATCAGAATCAATCATTTGTCACCATCTTGAGTTGAATAGTGAAGAAATACAGGGCTGAAGCGAGAAGAGCCTCTGGTAATAGACTTCCCAAGGCACTGGGCAGTCACCATCTGTCCTTGGGTAGACACTACTTGGAAAGGTTTGTTGTGTAGCCATTTTAGTTATAGCTTCATGCACGTTATTTTAGCAAACTAAGCCTGCCTCTGTGCACTTTAACCTAGATATATTTTATTCAGCTTCCTTTTATTATTTTAACAATAGCCACATTTGTGGTCTTGTTTTATTTTCTCTATCTAGGTGTTCTTTGCCTAGGCCAGCACTGCATTCTTAAACAAGACATTTCTTTCACTCTGTGCTTTTCTCCAGGCTGCAGTAAAGATAGGTTGCTGGCAAAAGTGGTACACTTTGGTGGTCATTACAACATTGGCGGCAAAAGCCGTTTACCGCCATGCAGAAGACCGCCAACACACTGCTGCGGCAGCGGAATTCCGCCACGGTCATTATGACCCACTGCTCGGAATCCGCCAAAATTCAGACACCCACACAAGTCCGCCACACCAAAGGTCAGTGAAAAACTGGCGAAAACAAAACCTCCACCGTCACACCAACAGAAATACGCCCACACTATCACGACACACGAATCCACGCAGCGGTCTTTTAACTGCGGTATTCCATTGGCGGTACACACCGCCGCGCTCAAAATACACACACATTTACAAAACACTACCACATTGGACAATTCCAAATACACACACCTGATACACATACACACACCACTCCCACACACCCATTACAATATAAAAAACACACCCGCATCACCCACAAACCCCTATGACAAAATTACAGAGAGAAGGCCAGAGAGAGACACTACAAACAACTACCAAGCATCCACAGGCACATAATACCATCACCCACATAACTTCCACGCACCTCACACAACACACCACTAAATATCACCCCACTTATCACTACACACACCACCCCATACATCACCCACACCACCCCATGGCACGGAAAAGACACCCCAGGTTCTCTAAGGAGGAGCTCAGGGTCATGGTGGAGGAAATCGTCCGGGTAGAGCCACAGCTATTCGGATCACAGGTGCAGCACACCTCCATAGCTAGGAAGATGGAGTTATGGCGCACAATAGTGGACAGGGTTAACGCAGTGGGACAGCACCCAAGAAATAGGGATGACATCAGGAAGAGGTGGAACGACCTACGGTTCCGTGGTCTCAAGACACTACCTTGCGGTTCAGCAGACTGGCGGCGGACCCCCACCTCCTCCCCCACAACTAACAACGTGGGAGGAGCAAGTCTTGGCGATTCTGCATCCTGAGGGCCTCGCAGGAGTAGATGGAGGAATGGACTCTGGTAAGTCAAATCTTAACTATTACATCCCCCACCCTACTTGTATGCTATCACATACCCCCACCCTCCCCCTCACCCGCATCACTCCAACTCCTCACAAATGTCCCAACATCACAAACCACAAATCCTAACACCAAGCCCTGCATGCAACAACAAAGCATGGACACCCATCACCAAAGCATGGCCACTGCACATACCCATACACCCCCCTAAACCACCATCACACAAGGGCCCACACAGGAATGCAAGCACTGGGGTACACGGTCACCCCCCCCATTGCACACCATGGCACACACAGATGTAATAAACATCATTTTATACCCCTGCAGGACCCCTACCCAACGTCACCGGACAGGAGGGTCCACACATGTCCACACCACCAACTGAAGAGGAGACTCAGCGCCTGCAGGAGAAACAGCATTTGGGCTTCAGGGAGGAACTCAGATCCATCAATTCCACCCTGTGGACCATCGTAGGGATGCTGAAGGAAGTCTTCAGCACCAAGAGGTACACTGTGGCACAACAAGGGGCCCCTGACACTAGCCTGGACGATGAACTGCCCACCACCTCTGCCGGTGCTAGTGGACAGGAGGTACCGCCACAGGACCACCACACCAGCACCCCCTGCAGAGGGAGAACCACCCCGCAAACGGTCCCTGAGTTCCAGGACAAAGACAGAGAACGATGCCAAGACCCCCGCCAAGAAATGAGACCACCCTGAATGTCATCCTACTGTCCCACTTTGTCACCCTGTCCATCCTCAAACTGCCCCAGCTCCACTTCCTATGCCCATTTGGGCAATGCACCTGTGAGGCTTATAGACTGGACTCTGCCATGGACATTCCTCCACCGTCACCCCTCACCATTTTACAACCCCCTCCAATATTGAGCACTGAAATAAACACCCTTAAAGCACAAAACAATCTGGAGTCTGTCTGTGATTTTGAAATAGTGTGGTAGCAAATACAGTGCCAAAATGCTCATTCAATTGTAATGTCAACATACCTATGTCACACAGCTCTAGTCCATGAGGAAACAAAGCAGATGTCACACAGTGGGACCTACATCTGTGAAATCGTAAGGGAAAGTGAAAACTCAGTGACCATACACTGGGGGAAAACGACAGACAGTAGAGAGGCAGTAGTGTTAAAGTACATGTAGTAGGCAGGTTTGTATTCTTACCTGTGTTTCACTGGAAGTATTGCAGGATAACGAGTTCCTGTTGTCGATGTCCTCTTCTTCTGCTTCCTCGTCTTCACTGTCCACAGGCTCCACAGCTGCCACAATAACGCCATCTGGACCATCCTCCTGCAGAAAAGGCACCTGTCATCGCAAAGCTAAGTATTGAAGCATACAGCAGGCCACGATGATCTGGCACACCTTCTTTGGTGAGTAGAATAGGGATCCACCTGTCATATGGAGGCACCTGAACCTGGCCTTCAGGAGGCAGAAGGTCCGCTCTATAATCCGCCGAGTTCGCCCATGGGTCTCATTGTAGCGTTCCTCTGCCCTTGTCCTGGGATTCATCACTGGGGTCAGTAGCCATGACAGGTTGGGGTAACCAGAGTCACCTGCAAATGGCGAGGGCAACTGTTAGACACACATTAACCTCTAGGGATATCCCCAGACCCAGACAACCATTCCCACTGACTTGCTTCCAGGTGCTCACCTAATAGCCACACACGGTGCCTCTGGAGTTGACCCATCACATAAGGGATGCTGCTATTCTGCAGGATGTAAGCGTCATGCACTGAGCCAGGGAATTTGGCATTCACATGGGAGATGTACTGGTCTGCCAAACACACCATCTGCACATTCATGGAATGATAACTCTTCCAGTTTCTGTACACCTGTTCACTCCTGCGGGGGGTACCGAGCCACATGTGTCCCATCAATGGCACCTATGATGTTGGGGATATGTCCCAGGGCATAGAAGTCACCTTTCACTGTAGGCAAATCCTCCACCTGAGGGAAAACGATGTAGCTCCGTATGTGTTTCAGCAGGGCAGACAACACTCTGGACAACTTGTTGGAAAAAATAGGCTGGGACATCCCTGATGCTATGGCCACTGTTGTTTGAAATGGCCCACTTGCAAGGAAATGGAGTACTGACAGCACCTGCACTAGAGAGGGGATTCCTGTGGGATGGCGGATAGCTGACATCAGGTCTGGCTCCAGCTGGGCACACAGTTCCAGGATTGTAGCACGATCAAGCCTGTAGGTGATGATCACATGTCTTTCCTCCATGGACGACAGGTCCACCAGCGGTCTGTACACCGGAGGCACCATCTCCTCACATGTCCCAGAGGACGGTGCCTATGAAGGACAACAGCGAGCACAGAGTCAACTAACTCAGAGGTACGTACCCACAGCTTACACAGAACACGAATCATAATCCGAAATTTGTCCTGTATGGGTGTTAAGGTAAGGCCTAGGTATGTGTGATGCAGTTAAAAATTAAGCCATGTGGGCCCCTGAAATGGCGACTGCCTGACCTGTAAAGTGGGACAATGGGATGTGAGGTAACTGCGCTGGCGTTATACACCGTCGCGGTAGGCGGTCGAAGACTGCGGCGCAATTCTGCATTGGTTAACATTGGACCCTATGTGTCCCAGGAGCCAATGACGATGTACGCCGGCGGTGACAGTACGCACCGCCGCGGACGTGACCGCCATTTTCTATCTGTTCAATCACTCGATACCTGATCTTCGACAGGAGAGGACCTACACTGCGAGTGCTGCTGTGACCTCGGTCTGGAAGAGACAATAGCTCGTGCGTCTGGGGAAAGGGCCCCTGCCTTCACATCGGAGGAGTTGGAGAAACTCGTGGATGGGGTCCTACCCCAGCACACGCTACTCTACGGTCCTCCAGACAAACAGGTATGCACACTGGGAGCATGCTGTATGGGCTATGCCTGTGTGGAGTGGGGTGGATGAAAGACGGTGAGCGCATGTGCCACATGGCAAGGGTAGGGATGGGGGTCAATGACTGTGACGGTGCGGCCGGTTATATCTTCTCCTTTTCCCCTGTACTATTCCTGTAGGTCAGCGCCCACCAGAAGAAGGATATTTAGGCCCTCATTCCAACCGCGGCGGTCAATGACCGCCGGGTTGGTGGACCGCGGGAGCACCGCCGACAAGCCGGCGGTGCTCCAATGGGCATTCCGACCGCGGCGGTAAAGCCGCGGTCGGACCGGCAACACTGGCGGTCTCCCGCCAGTGTACCGCCGCCCATTGGAATCCTCCAAGGTGGCGCAGCTAGCTGCGCCGCCGAGGGGATTCCGACCCCCCCTACCGCCATCCAGTTCCCGGCGGTTCTCCCGCCGGGAACCGGATGGCGGTAGGGGGGGTCGCGGGGCCCCTGGGGGCCCCTGCAGTGCCCATGCCAATGGCATGGGCACTGCAGGGGCCCCCGTAAGAGGGCCCCGCTAGTATTTCACTGTCTGCATAGCAGACAGTGAAATACGCGACGGGTGCCGTAGCACCCGTCGCACCTTCCCACTCCGCCGGCTCGATTACGAGCCGGCTTCATGGTGGGAAGGTCGTTTTCCCCTGGGCTGGCGGGCGGCCTTTCGGCGGCCGCCCGTCAGCCCAGGGGAAAAGTCAAAATACCCGCCGCGGTCTTGCGACCGCGGTACGGTATTTTGACGGCGGGACTTTGGCGGGCGGCCTCCACCGCCCGCCAAGGTCCGAATGAGGGCCTTAGTGTGTCATCACCAAGGAAGTCCGGACCCTGGGGGTCTACTACAGACGGAGCACCCACTGCCGTAAAAGATGGGAAGACATTTGCTGCTGGAGCAAGAAGATGGTGGAGGCCCAGCTGGGGATGGCCTCCCAACGTGGGAGGGGTGCCCGTGACACCATGACCCCCCGGATGTTCAGGATCCTGGCGGTGGCGTACCCGGAGTTGGATGGGCGCTTGAGGGCATCACAGCAGCCACAAGGGGGTGAGTACACTCTCATTCTGCTGATTTTGCGCGCAGTGGAGGTGTCTGGGTGGGGGAGGTGGGCTGTGGGTTTCCCTAGGCCAGGGTGAGTGTGCTAGTTAGGTCCCCTTGTTCTGGCAGACCCTGTGGCACCCCACTTCACCTGTGTACAGTGCCAAGTACACCTAGTCAGGCTCCTGTGACATCCATGTGTGCAGATATCGGCCATAGCCTTGTAGGCCATGTCCCAGGAATTGAACAGTGGACCCCAAGTGCGCGGCGTTGTGCAGGGGGCTTCTGTGTCTGCCGTATCCGCCAACGGTAGCGGTAATGCATGTACTCAACATGTCTTTCTTTTGCCGTTGCCCCCCTTTTTGTGGTCTCCCTGTTCTTGTGTGCATTAGCATCATCAGGCGGAGGAGCAGTGGCACCGGAGCAGGAGGGAGCTGCATCCCACATGGCCCTGGAGGGCGAGACTACGGACTCGGAATTCACCAGTGGGACGGAGGGCGAGGGGAGCTCCACGGCGGGGACATGAGCTGACACCAGTGATACGGACTCGTCCTCTGATGGGAGCTCCCTTGTGATGGCAGTCATATCTGTGCCCCCTGCATCTAAAGGTACAGCCGCCACCCCCCCTACCAGTACCGCCCTCCCAGCAGCCCCTCAGCCTTTGTCCTGTGCCCGCTCACCCAGAAGGGTGGGCATCACCTTCGCCCCAGGCACCTCAAGCCCTTCCCCAGTCACCCCTGCTGCCCTCAGTGAGGAGGCCATTGACCTCCTCAGGTCCCTCACTGTTGGGCAGTCTACCATTTTGAATGCCATCCAGTGTGTAGAAAGGCAGTTGCAACAAACAAATGCATTCCTGGAGGGCATTCATTCTGGTCAGGCGGCCCTTCAGCGAGCATTTCAGACTCTGGCCTCAGCACTGATAGCAGCTATAGTCCCTGTCTCTAGCCTCCCCCCTCCAACTTCCTCCACCCAGACCCAATCCCCTCTACCTCAGCCTATCCCAAGCACACCTTCAGACCGGCATGCACACACGTCAACACACAAGGGAAGCTCAGGCAAACATAAGCACCACACATCCCACAGGCACTCACGCAAGCATCACACACATGCAGACAAACCAACATCCACTGCCTCCACAGTGTCCCCCTCCTCCTCGTCTCCCTCCTCCCTCCCAGTCTCGTCTACACTCACACCTGCATGCACTACATCTACAACCACTACTTCCATCACCAGCACACACACACCACACCCCGCTCACGTGCAGTCACCACCCCCACTACCATTCACATGTCCCCTGTGTCCTCTCCCAGTGTGTCTGTGACGCCACCTCCCAAGATACATAAACGCAGCCACACACCCACCCAACAGCCATCCACCTCATGACAGCCTACAGTGCATGCACCTTCACCCAAAGTCACCAAACGAATACCTCCTACAACCACAACCTCTTCCTCCACTCCCAAACACCCTCCAGCTACCCGTCCCAGTGTTCCCAAGAAACTTTTCCTGTCCACCCTTGACCTCTTTCCCTCACCTCCCCCACCCCGTCAGTCTCCTAGGGCCCGACTCTCCAGGTCCCAACCTAGCACCTCAGCCACAACATCTCCGGGACCAGTGGTGCCTGTAGTCACCGGAATCTGGAGTGCACCGGGCAGCAGGGCAGCCAGTGTGGCACGCAGCCACAGCACGGACAGTCCCCCACCTGTCAAGCATCAAAAGTTGGCCAGTGCCCGGTGGGAGAGGGGGAAGACTCCAGCCACCAAAGCCGCTCCCAGGGGTACAGGTGGGAGTGTGGAGTCAGCTGCGACACCTTCCAAGGTGGGGAAGGGGCACAAGAAACTCAGCAAGTCTGGGAAGAGCAGCACGGCTGAAAAGACCGCCATCATCCCCACTGCCCAGGAAGCCACTGCCATCATCCACGCTGCCCTGGAGGCCACCGCCAACACCAGCTCTGCTGCACAGGAGGCCACCGCCATCATCCCCGCTGCCCAGGAGGCCACCGCCATCATCCCCGCTGCCCAGGAGGCCACCGCCATCATCCCTCCTACCCAGGAGGCCAGCACCAGCCCTGCTGCCCAGGAGGCCACCGCCAGCACCAGCCCTGCTGCCCAGGACAGGACCGCCAGCACCAGCCCAACTGCCCAGGACAGGACCGCCAGCACCAGCCCAGCTGCCCAGGACAGGACCGCCAGCACCAGCCCAGCTGCCCAGGACAGGACCGCCAGCACCAGCCCAGATGCCCAGGACAGGACCGCCAGCACCAGCCCAGCTGCCCAGGACAGGACCGCCAGCACCAGCCCAGCTCACCAGCAAGATTTTTGAGATATTTGATAATCTTCGTCTTATCAGTCTCTTCAAGTGCTTCAATTAAATCTTCAAATGTTGCTATCCAGGCCATCCATCTAGCACCAATATTTTGCTTTTTTTGCAGTGTCAAATGGTGGTGGTGGTTTCATGAAGGTGGCAGCATTATCACTGTTCATGGGTGGCGTCAAAGGTGGAGCTCTGTTTAATGCTATCAACTGTCCCTTGGAGTCTGCATCATCACTGAGGTCCAACAATGTTTCAGCCTCTGGGTCATCCATGAAAGTCTTTGGAGTTTTGACTTTCTTCCTGGTCTCTATTTGAGCCCCGTCACTCAAGGAGACCTCTGGAGTTGTTCGGCAGCTTTGATGAGGTGCTGCTTCAGGTATGTGACAGCTCAGTAAGCACAACCTCAAGGCTTCTTCTTATGTCTCCTCACCCGGTGCTGAGGTTGTAATGCTCCACTTATTAAGAATCAGGTAAGAGTAATAGCAGTAAGCTTATGCCCTGCTTGTTCTGTCAGATTATTTGTAGTAATATATGGCAACTCATGATTGTCCTTTTCTGTACTTTATAAGCCTGGTTGTATCTGCCTTCAGTGTTATGTTTCCGTACAATGTCTAACATTCTTTTGGGTGGCAGCGTGGTACCTTTTTGTAGGATTTTGGTCATAGTTTCTTGTTCAATGATGTGTAGACTTTTCTGTGTGAAGCTCTTTCCATTCACACGCTTCAGATCAACTGGAGTTGTGCTTCCACTCCATATACGCCAACCGTCAGCTTGACACTTAGACGAAGGCACACATGGAACACACAAGCAGTTTGCTTGGAAAGTGGCAAACTCTCCAGGAGAGCACTTTCTTCTTCTGGTTACTTATCCCATCCTCATCGTCATTTGCCGCAATCTGCCCAGCCTGGGGACTAGGCCACACACAGAGCTGTAAATCACACATCTTTATTACTTTGCGTGTACCTGTGAACTCCAACATTCTAAACCAAGCTTTCATTACATTCTATTCTAGTGAATCTGTCACACTGATACGGAATCCACAGGGAGCTAGAAGGAAAATAAGTTACTTATCTGGTATCTTTCATAGACTCACATGCTTGAAACATTCCCTGTCATCAAAGTGGGAGTGCCACTGTACATAGAACACAGTAGAGAAAATAAGAGTTAATGTTAAAGACATTCACTTTAATAACTTATTAGTGTCATTTAAAAATACCCAAAGTCCAGCTATTTGGGCGACACCACCCTTTAGAACCCTCACCACAGAGACTCCAGTCTCTCAGATTTTCGAGTACAAGTGAGATGTATATAACCTGTTAAGAAGGTGAGCTTCTATGGGGAGGCAGGATACCAATACTGCAGAACTACAGTTACAGGTAAGTAACTTATTTTCTTCTCCAGTACTGGATCTTTCATAGATTCACATGCTTGAATCAGAATAGGCAGCAGTAAGCATATGTAAATACAACATGCTATAATTACATTGCGGAAGATGGGAAATTAAAACTAGCTTACCTTATTGAACTAGATGCCTTAAAACTGCTTATCCCGCTGCTGCATATCTTCTCTCAGCCACATCAAGGCAGTAATGCTGGTTAAAGGATGCTTGCTGTACCATGTTGCTGCTTGACATATCTGCTGAATGGGCACACCAACAAAGAGAGCCCTTGTAGTTGAGACGGCCCTAGTGTGTTAAGGTCTTTCCTGCTTGTCTGTGGCAGAACTGAATGGTGGTAGCAATTCACCCTGCTATAGACTGTTTGAATACTAGAAATCCTTTTCTCAAATTTCCACATGCAACAAATAATTGGTCCATTTTCCGGATCTGTTTTGTTCTGTGTAGATAATATTTTAGACCTCTTTTGGCATCTAGAAAGAGTGTGAAGAAATCTCTCTGACCCTGTTTGAGTACTGGGAAGAATGTTTTCAACACTATGGTGGTCATTCTGACCCTGGCGGTCAAAGACCGCCAGGGCGGAGGACCGCGGGAGCACCGCCGACAGGCCGGCGGTGCTCCAATGGGGATTCCGACCGCGGCGGTAAAGCCGCGGTCGGACCGGCACCACTGGCGGGCTCCCGCCAGTGTACCGCCGCCCCATTGAATCCTCCACGGCGGCGGGGATTCCGACCCCCCCTACCGGTCGGACCGCCGGGATCCGGATGGCGGTAGGGGGGGTCGCGGGGCCCCTGGGGGCCCCTGCAGTGCCCATGCCACTGGCATGGGCATTGCAGGGGCCCCCGTAAGAGGGCCCCTACATGTATTTCACTGTCTGCTGCGCAGACAGTGAAATACGCGACGGGTGCAACTGCACCCGTCGCACAGCTCCCACTCCGCCGGCTCGATTCCGAGCCGGCTTCATCGTGGAAGCCTCTTTCCCGCTGGGCTGGCGGGCGGTCTGAAGGCGACCGCCCGCCAGCCCAGCGGGAAAGTCAGAATGACCGCCGCGGTCTTTCGACCGCGGAACGGTAATCTGACGGCGGGACAAGGTCAGAATGAGGGCCTATGAGTTCACTATGGGTGGTAATCCAAAGGTACATTTGGTATGAATTTGGGATTTGTTCTAAGTATTGGATGAAGGGTTCTTTTATTGTAAATGCCTGAATGTCACTAACCCTTCTTGCTGAAGTCAGTTGGAGAAGTATTGCTGTTTTCCTAGTAAGGTGTTTAAAACCACTTTTGTGTACTGGCTCAAAAGGGGGTTTCATTAACTGGCTCAATACCACATTGAGATGCTAAGCTAGAGGAGGCTCTCTAAATTGTGTAAACACTCTGAAGAGCCCCTTGAGAAACTGCTTTATGATTCTCACTGACAAGAGTGACGGTTATTTATCTGATCTCTGAAAGTGAGATATAGCTGCCAGATGTACCTAAAAGGATGAATGTGAAAGTCCAGATTCTCCTAAATGTAAGCATTATGGTAGGATTTGTTCTGGGCCAGAAGAGAACAGATGTACATTTTTATTCTGCTGGGATGTTTAAGTGTTAATTCATGGAAATCACAAGCCAAGCCGATAAATGTAGTGAAGTCGGATTGGGATGAAGTACTTGGCCGCTGTTCATCTCTAGTAATGCTGGAATGGGTTTCAGCTGAATATGTGGTTGTTCCGAAAGAAGGAGTTCCGTGAACCAGAACTGCCTCATCCATCTGGGAGCTATTAGAATCAACAGGCATGGTTCCCTCTTCACTTTGTAAGAATCCTTGGTATTAAAGGCATTGGAGAAAAAGTGTACGCAAAGATTCTTGACCATCTTATCGAAATGCATTCCCCTGCAACTCTTTCTGTTGGGCCCAGCTTGCATCTTATTAGCATTTCTGCTT